>NC_141685.1:1799905773-1801158107 GCF_964263255.1 Lissotriton vulgaris
ATCAGCAAACACTATATATCCTTTGACTGGAAGCGTTTGGTAGTGGTATATTACTTTTGTAGATCAGACATTAGGGCAAATGAATTACAGATGAAACAATTGATGCCGGCTTCTATGTTTTCCTACTTACTTTCATTCGTTTTTGGTTTCTATAATTCGTTTCTTTGGGAAAATTCTGAGCAATCTACATAAATGAACACCTGATGAATTTAGAATTTTGTCTATAATTTTCAGAATTCTACACAATAGAATGGCTGTGTACTCCAAATTAAGGCGACAGGGAAATCAGCCTTGTTCACCAGGTTAACTTTTTCTTCAGCCCTTTTAGTCTCATTTACCCTCTTATCAACCCCCTTCATATATGGATTGTATGATTCCCTTGACAATTGGCCTTTGATAATACACCCACATTATTCCTGGCGTTGTTTCCTGCTTAGTGCAAACAGTAAATTTGTTGAGCGTCCCGAATATCTCACCTCAGGTGTTTCTTTTGAGCAATAAGTAATACCCCCTTTTCATTTTTAGGGTTTATATATTTGAAGACACTGTTGCCATTTCTGCTGTTTATGTCAATTTTTTTCTTTGTCTTTATGGTGTACTAGGACAAAATACTTGAAGACCTTGATAAAGATAACGACACACATGAGTCGGAGTCAGAGGATGAAGATGGAATTCGTGTGGATACAGAGAAGGCTCTTGCTGAGAAAAATATGGTAATGCCTATTGTCATGCAGTATTAAGTCATGGTGGTGGCCAATGGATCGCTGTTGAGTCCATCAGCATTTACAAACTGGCTTGAATTATTCACAAAACCCTCTGTAATGAGAAGCCAAATTACTTCTCTTGCATCACAGGGGGCTTACTCTGCCTGAAATTCAAAAACCCTCTTTTTATGAAAACATCAACTCCCTCCTTCATGAGGAGTGGTCCCAAAGTTCTAGAACTGCACCCCTCCTGTAATCGGGACCAAATTCTGATATGTCACTTTCAAACAAGAACTTCCAATATTGACTGGATCAGTTGATATATGCGACCTCTGCCCTAAGGATTGTTCCTACACTTCTTGAAGGCTGTTTTCCTTCCTCCTTATTGGACTCCACGATGCCTCACTTGAACTCCACCATATACTAAAGGTTTTGATTTTGTTTTTCGTGTTATGTAGGCGTTTTACTTTTAATTGATGACACATTCTACTGTATACACTTTTATCCTAACTTTTGCTATATTGCAAAGTGTTTTGCTTCCCTGTTGGTGCACTATATAAATCTACAAAACATTTAGGAATGCACTTTGAGATGGCAGATATAGAGCTTGCACACTATATAGATCAGTCATGATGTAAAACTTCGTTCCTTTAAACTGTACACCAGCCACCATTCCTGAATTCTGAGAAACTGTTTTTAGGTATTGCTTGCTCCACCAAAGAATTTAGATAGCACAACACAATTTGAAAATGAAATCCATTTGTGGCATCATTTTGCAATTTGCAACACCTTGGGCCATTGTTTGTAAAAGATGTATATATAATCTACTTTTCAAGTGCATGGTTCTTGTACTAAAAAGGTGCATAATGTTGACCAAATCAGTGCCGTTTTGATCTTGGACCTTGAATAAAACTGAATGTTTCAACACACGTTTCATTTGTAACAATGAGCATGTACATTGAGCAGCAAATGGGTGTGCATCGTTATGATTAGGTACAATATTTGCAATCACATCTAAGAGGTAAATGGCATCTATATATGGAGAGGGGGGTTGGTCAGTCTTCCCAATGAAAATAATGCCTACATTACCAAAAGGTATTCTTCCTTACACTGAATCCTACTCTTCTTTGTCACATTACTGACACTATAATTTTAACTATGAAGTGAGCAACCGCGCTACATTCGTCTCACATTTACATCTCCTCTATTTCTGATGGCATACGTCCTTGTCCTTCCACTCTGAAGTCCTTTTCACTATCCAAGCAGTATTGCAATGCTTTAAGATGGTCTGTGCAAGAGGGAGTGAAGAAACCCAACACTGGTAAGTCTTGAATTCCCTGCAGTAGGGCTTATTCCTTGATAGTTCTAATTATGATGTTTCTGCGACTATTGTCAGGATTAGGAATTAATAAACCGCATAACCTTGAGTGACCTCTCTAGCTCAAAGTGGATACTTCCCTAATAAAATAGATAATTAGCGTTCTTGCCGGTGTGACCAGATGCATAGTTATTTCTTCCAAAAGGTGTAGTATATTCACAGATTATTTAAACACGTCTGAATTTAAAAATTCAACTGGCATGCTTCCAATCGTTTGGTGCATGTATGCTAGCCCTTTATGCGCTCTTGGTTCACTCCTTGTTGTAATAGATGCTTCTAAGATGGCCATTCAGTTTTCTAGAGCTTGATTCGCATCCACCTAAAAAAACTCAATTATCCAGAAGAAAATCACCATTTTATAAGAAGGATTGGTGCATCCTGTAATAGCATGTACAGAACCTTTACATGAAATTCAGTGCTAACATCTCTGCGACAAAGGACATGGCATTTGTCTGGATTCTTGTTGTGTAGACCAACGCTTTGAAATCTGAAGTTAAGCTGTCTGACATCCAGCGCAGTAAATCCAAGTTAAATCTTATACATGAAATCCTTAAAAGGAACAGACAAAACTTGAGGAAGTCCTTTGTACTAAAAAGTAATATGGATGTGTGTATGACAGTGACCCTCCACCCAGTCTAAAATAGGAACAGAAATAACTTGACCTAGAAATCCTGAAAGGAATGTCGTTCGTAAGAAAGGCGACTAAGATACGTCACCTGCCTTGAGTGAATGAATGAAACCTATTTGTACAACACAGTTCCCCTTAAACTGACTGCACCTAGCCAATGTAGGCCCACCATGGGCAATAGAAATTTCATGTGGTTGGCAAGTTTACAACAGAACTAAACTGTAGTATTTTGGTTAATGTACAGTGTCTTGGTGATAGTTTTTTTTATACAGAGGTACCAAGTATTTGAATTAAAATTATTGTTAAATTTATTTTCACGTTCGACAAAGGCTATTAAACAAAGTTAAAATAAATCAAATATTTCTTTTTTCAATGCTTTATAGCGTTAAATTAAAATTATTTATGTTTTTAACAATTTTAAATAATTATATTTAATTTAATTTAATCTAACATTATTTTCTATTGCGTTTTGTTTTAAGTCTCTGCCGCCTTTGTTTTTTGTTTATGGGGGTGTGGCAGTATCAATGGTTGGCCATGTGTAGTGTTTGAATTTGTTACTGTTTTGGGTTCTTTTTGGCTGTAGTAACTTTAAATGTGCAGTTTATGAATAGGAATGGACTTACTCTTGGGTGTGGGTGCATACTCCTCCCTAACCCCCACCTATCTTGTAGTATGTACTGTTTTTCAACAGTGCCCCCAGTTCCCGCCACATTTGCTACAAAATAGTTAACTTACATGAGTGAAGTTTGTTCTATAGAAAAGATAGGAGAGGTGAATATGTACACTGATGGGTTTGTGGCCAGCATTTTCTAGTACTTTAGTAGTACTATTGTAGTACTTCAAAATGCAGTTTAATGGCCACCTTTTCTAAAAATAATTTTTAGTTAATGATTTATTTTGACTAAGTCTGCATGATTTCCCTAATGTGCTGCTAGCTGACAGTGTATGGGTTAATTTCGTTACAAGACCGGCGGCTACCATTATGCATGTACTTTTATTTGTTACTCCTGAAGCAGCACCCTCAAAAAAACTCTCCAAACAAAAACAATCTAGGACTGAAAACTCACAAAAACATTAAATGTCTCCTGCGTTGAACACTCTTTTAAATGCTGCTCCTATTCAGCTTTTGGGAAGACTGGCGGCTTCTAATTTTCAGAAGCTGTGTGTTTAGATGATTGATACCATTAATGATGTTGTTTTTTGTTGAGTAACTAGGAAGTACCTTAATGAGGATTAGGTTTACTTTTTAATCGGGGTTTTTATGTGCCGAGTAGCTTACTAGCGAGTAAGTCGCTAGGATTAAAGAAAAAAAAGTTTGTTTAATTAATTACCATTATTTGAGTAACTAAGTGCTTGCGCATGTGGGGGTCTTACTGTTGTGTCAGCGCATGCGACGGCGCAAGCCTGAGGGAGTTAAGGCTGCTTCTGACATAGGCTTGCAGTTTACAAAAAACAATTTGATGGACAGAATGTAGATCAATGTCTTACATTCACCCCAGTACAAGGATCTGGGCCTAAATCCATCGTTTTTTGCACTCCACACCACCCTGGGTCAGATAATGGCTTTATGCAAATCAGCTCTGACCCTGTGCCCCATGGGAACAGTCCAGTCCGAACTACAACAGCCATATCTTTCCCAGACCGGAATCAAGCATCCGAGGACCGGACCGGTTTCGAGGTAACACCTCATCAGCCCGGCTAGCTTGACTCCAGTGGTGTGGAGGCTCTGGGACCCACGTCTGAGCTACCCCAGTACACTCAGGGAGAAAATTACAAAAAACAATTTGATGGACAGAATGTAGATCAATGTCTTACATTCACCCCAGTACAAGGATCTGGGCCTAAATCCATCGTTTTTTGCACTCCACACCACCCTGGGTCAGATAATGGCTTTATGCAAATCAGCTCTGACCCTGTGCCCCATGGGAACAGTCCAGTCCGAACTACAACAGCCATATCTTTCCCAGACCGGAATCAAGCATCCGAGGACCGGACCGGTTTTGAGGTAACACCTCTCATCAGCCCGGCTAGCTTGACTCCAGTGGTGTGGAGGTTCTGGGACCCACGTCTGAGCTACCCCAGTACACTCAGGGAGAAAATTACAAAAAACAATTTGATGGACAGAATGTAGATCAATGTCTTACATTCACCCCAGTACAAGGATCTGGGCCTAAATCCATCGTTTTTTGCACTCCACACCACCCTGGGTCAGATAATGGCTTTATGCAAATCAGCTCTGACCCTGTGCCCCATGGGAACAGTCCAGTCCGAACTACAACAGCCATATCTTTCCCAGACCGGAATCAAGCATCCGAGGACCGGACCGGTTTCGAGGTAACACCTCTCATCAGCCCGGCTAGCTTGACTCCAGTGGTGTGGAGGCTCTGGGACCCACGTCTGAGCTACCCCAGTACACTCAGGGAGAAAATTACAAAAAACAATTTGATGGACAGAATGTAGATCAATGTCTTACATTCACCCCAGTACAAGGATCTGGGCCTAAATCCATCGTTTTTTGCACTCCACACCACCCTGGGTCAGATAATGGCTTTATGCAAATCAGCTCTGACCCTGTGCCCCATGGGAACAGTCCAGTCCGAACTACAACAGCCATATCTTTCCCAGACCGGAATCGAGCATCCGAGGACCGGACCGTTTTCGAGGTAACACCTCTCATCAGCCCGGCTAGCTTGACTCCAGTGGTGTGGAGGCTCTGGGACCCACGTCTGAGCTACCCCAGTACACTCAGGGAGAAAATTACAAAAAACAATTTGATGGACAGAATGTAGATCAATGTCTTACATTCACCCCAGTACAAGGATCTGGGCCTAAATCCATCGTTTTTTGCACTCCACACCACCCTGGGTCAGATAATGGCTTTATGCAAATCAGCTCTGACCCTGTGCCCCATGGGAACAGTCCAGTCCGAACTACAACAGCCATATCTTTCCCAGACCGGAATCAAGCATCCGAGGACCGGACCGGTTTCGAGGTAACACCTCTCATCAGCCCGGCTAGCTTGACTCCAGTGGTGTGGAGGCTCTGGGACCCACGTCTGAGCTACCCCAGTACACTCAGGGAGAAAATTACAAAAAACAATTTGATGGACAGAATGTAGATCAATGTCTTACATTCACCCCAGTACAAGGATCTGGGCCTAAATCCATCGTTTTTTGCACTCCACACCACCCTGGGTCAGATAATGGCTTTATGCAAATCAGCTCTGACCCTGTGCCCCATGGGAACAGTCCAGTCCGAACTACAACAGCCATATCTTTCCCAGACCGGAATCAAGCATCCGAGGACCGGACCGGTTTCGAGGTAACACCTCTCATCAGCCCGGCTAGCTTGACTCCAGTGGTGTGGAGGCTCTGGGACCCACGTCTGAGCTACCCAAGTACACTCAGGGAGAAAATTACAAAAAACAATTTGATGGACAGAATGTAGATCAATGTCTTACATTCACCCCAGTACAAGGATCTGGGCCTAAATCCATCGTTTTTTGCACTCCACACCACCCTGGGTCAGATAATGGCTTTATGCAAATCAGCTCTGACCCTGTGCCCCATGGGAACAGTCCAGTCCGAACTACAACAGCCATATCTTTCCCAGACCGGAATCAAGCATCCGAGGACCGGACCGGTTTCGAGGTAACACCTCTCATCAGCCCGGCTAGCTTGACTCCAGTGGTGTGGAGGCTCTGGGACCCACATCTGAGCTACCCCAGTACACTCAGGGAGAAAATTACAAAAAACAATTTGATGGACAGAATGTAGATCAATGTCTTACATTCACCCCAGTACAAGGATCTGGGCCTAAATCCATCGTTTTTTGCACTCCACACCACCCTGGGTCAGATAATGGCTTTATGCAAATCAGCTCTGACCCTGTGCCCCATGGGAACAGTCCAGTCCGAACTACAACAGCCATATCTTTCCCAGACCGGAATCAAGCATCCGAGGACCGGACCGGTTTCGAGGTAACACCTCTCATCAGCCCGGCTAGCTTGACTCCAGTGGTGTGGAGGCTCTGGGACCCACGTCTGAGCTACCCCAGTACACTCAGGGAGAAAATTACAAAAAACAATTTGATGGACAGAATGTAGATCAATGTCTTACATTCACCCCAGTACAAGGATCTGGGCCTAAATCCATCGTTTTTTGCACTCCACACCACCCTGGGTCAGATAATGGCTTTATGCAAATCAGCTCTGACCCTGTGCCCCATGGGAACAGTCCAGTCCGAACTACAACAGCCATATCTTTCCCAGACCGGAATCAAGCATCCGAGGACCGGACCGGTTTCGAGGTAACACCTCTCATCAGCCCGGCTAGCTTGACTCCAGTGGTGTGGAGGCTCTGGGACCCACGTCTGAGCTACCCCAGTACACTCAGGGAGAAAATTACAAAAAACAATTTGATGGACAGAATGTAGATCAATGTCTTACATTCACCCCAGTACAAGGATCTGGGCCTAAATCCATCGTTTTTTGCACTCCACACCACCCTGGGTCAGATAATGGCTTTATGCAAATCAGCTCTGACCCTGTGCCCCATGGGAACAGTCCAGTCCGAACTACAACAGCCATATCTTTCCCAGACCGGAATCAAGCATCCGAGGACCGGACCGGTTTCGAGGTAACACCTCTCATCAGCCCGGCTAGCTTGACTCCAGTGGTGTGGAGGCTCTGGGACCCACGTCTGAGCTACCCCAGTACACTCAGGGAGAAAATTACAAAAAACAATTTGATGGACAGAATGTAGATCAATGTCTTACATTCACCCCAGTACAAGGATCTGGGCCTAAATCCATCGTTTTTTGCACTCCACACCACCCTGGGTCAGATAATGGCTTTATGCAAATCAGCTCTGACCCTGTGCCCCATGGGAACAGTCCAGTCCGAACTACAACAGCCATATCTTTCCCAGACCGGAATCAAGCATCCGAGGACCGGACCGGTTTCGAGGTAACACCTCTCATCAGCCCGGCTAGCTTGACTCCAGTGGTGTGGAGGCTCTGGGACCCACGTCTGAGCTACCCCAGTACACTCAGGGAGAAAATTACAAAAAACAATTTGATGGACAGAATGTAGATCAATGTCTTACATTCACCCCAGTACAAGGATCTGGGCCTAAATCCATCGTTTTTTGCACTCCACACCACCCTGGGTCAGATAATGGCTTTATGCAAATCAGCTCTGACCCTGTGCCCCATGGGAACAGTCCAGTCCGAACTACAAAAAGCCATATCTTTCCCAGACCGGAATCAAGCATCCGAGGACCGGACCGGTTTCGAGGTAACACCTCTCATCAGCCCGGCTAGCTTGACTCCAGTGGTGTGGAGGCTCTGGGACCCACGTCTGAGCTACCCCAGTACACTCAGGGAGAAAATTACAAAAAACAATTTGATGGACAGAATGTAGATCAATGTCTTACATTCACCCCAGTACAAGGATCTGGGCCTAAATCCATCGTTTTTTGCACTCCACACCACCCTGGGTCAGATAATGGCTTTATGCAAATCAGCTCTGACCCTGTGCCCCATGGGAACAGTCCAGTCCGAACTACAACAGCCATATCTTTCCCAGACCGGAATCAAGCATCCGAGGACCGGACCGGTTTCGAGGTAACACCTCTCATCAGCCCGGCTAGCTTGACTCCAGTGGTGTGGAGGCTCTGGGACCCACGTCTGAGCTACCCCAGTACACTCAGGGAGAAAATTACAAAAAACAATTTGATGGACAGAACGTAGATCAATGTCTTACATTCACCCCAGTACAAGGATCTGGGCCTAAATCCATCGTTTTTTGCACTCCACACCACCCTGGGTCAGATAATGGCTTTATGCAAATCAGCTCTGACCCTGTGCCCCATGGGAACAGTCCAGTCCGAACTACAACAGCCATATCTTTCCCAGACCGGAATCAAGCATCCGAGGACCGGACCGGTTTCGAGGTAACACCTCTCATCAGCCCGGCTAGCTTGACTCCAGTGGTGTGGAGGCTCTGGGACCCACGTCTGAGCTACCCCAGTACACTCAGGGAGAAAATTACAAAAAACAATTTGATGGACAGAATGTAGATCAATGTCTTACATTCACCCCAGTACAAGGATCTGGGCCTAAATCCATCGTTTTTTGCACTCCACACCACCCTGGGTCAGATAATGGCTTTATGCAAATCAGCTCTGACCCTGTGCCCCATGGGAACAGTCCAGTCCGAACTACAACAGCCATATCTTTCCCAGACCGGAATCAAGCATCCGAGGACCGGACCGGTTTCGAGGTAACACCTCTCATCAGCCCGGCTAGCTTGACTCCAGTGGTGTGGAGGCTCTGGGACCCACGTCTGAGCTACCCCAGTACACTCAGGGAGAAAATTACAAAAAACAATTTGATGGACAGAATGTAGATCAATGTCTTACATTCACCCCAGTACAAGGATCTGGGCCTAAATCCATCGTTTTTTGCACTCCACACCACCCTGGGTCAGATAATGGCTTTATGCAAATCAGCTCTGACCCTGTGCCCCATGGGAACAGTCCAGTCCGAACTACAACAGCCATATCTTTCCCAGACCGGAATCAAGCATCCGAGGACCGGACCGGTTTCGAGGTAACACCTCTCATCAGCCCGGCTAGCTTGACTCCAGTGGTGTGGAGGCTCTGGGACCCACGTCTGAGCTACCCCAGTACACTCAGGGAGAAAATTACAAAAAACAATTTGATGGACAGAATGTAGATCAATGTCTTACATTCACCCCAGTACAAGGATCTGGGCCTAAATCCATCGTTTTTTGCACTCCACACCACCCTGGGTCAGATAATGGCTTTATGCAAATCAGCTCTGACCCTGTGCCCCATGGGAACAGTCCAGTCCGAACTACAACAGCCATATCTTTCCCAGACCGGAATCAAGCATCCGAGGACAGTTTGGCCTGGGCTTGTGCGGCCGTAAGAGTTCTGGAAGCTGGGCGGTTCGATGTAGGAAACCCCACTCAATCTGAGCAAGAGAAGAAACGGCCAGTTATTGGCCCCCGTGATCTTTAAAGAAAGAGGCAGTGTTTGATGTTTTGTGGCGCTCCCATATTCGCTGAGGAGCGTGAATCATTGATAAAACGAATAGGAATCGTTATAAAGTTATTACGGTTATTGGGTGATTAAAACATACAGTTTGAAGAAGTATATCAGGTTAAGTCTTGAATAGAAGATTTTTTATTGGTAAAAAACAAAGTCCCCTAGAATGGTGCTCAGCCACAGGTGGTTGAAGGTAGTCAGTGAGGAAAGTTTGAGAAGATTTATACAAAATGAGGTGAAAGTTTCTGTTAGAGAAGTAGTGGCTATTTTTTAGGAAAAAAAGAGAAAGGAGAATAGATAAGAGAATGATTTTTGGTCATGTTCAGATGAAGAGGTTAACAGAATGGAGAATAGGCAAGGGGAGAAAGTAAGGAAGATAAAACATATGGGTAAAAGAAGCAAGGATGGATTTAACTCCACAAGAGGGGGTTCCCTTGGGGGCAAGCAAAGCAAAGGTGTCCTTGGCGGCACATAGGATTTATCAAACAATTATTATTTAATGGAAACTGAAGAGACCGTTTTGGAAGGGTAAGGTAAAATGTATAATGAGTTTATTTATGATGTTGTTTAAGAGGATGATTAGAATAATGATTTAAAGGCAGAAGCTGCGTCATCTTCGAAGATGGTGATGAAAGAACCTTTGGGAGAGGAAATGCTCAGTCTGTATGATTTAAGGCATCCAGAAGTGCGGATTCGTAGCCATTGGATCATTATTATTATTATTATTATTGCATTTATTGAGCGCACAGCTACCCGGAGGTTTCCCGGCGCTTGCCTTGGGAACCCGTCCTGGCTTTTCCCTGTGAGATAGCCCCTACAGGGCATCCCCAAGGTGAAAGCCAGGCATCCCGCCGCAGGGGGCCGTTGTGGAGATTAAGCAAGCTTAATGCCCAGAGTTGCAGAGTGAGAACCCATGATTAGAGCAGGCACCGAAGCGAGAATTATCGAGTCCGTGGACATTTGAGCTCAAGAACCTGCCGCGTCGGGAATTGAACCCTGGTCCCGGGTCTGACCTCAGCTTCCGGGTCTGCCTGCTCTACACCGTGAGCCACACTTCTCCACTCATGGCAACTCATGGCCGCAAGTTTATTAAGAATTGGACCAGAAAGCCACTTAAGAGGGAGGTTAGAAAAGTCCTAAAGGGCGGAATGTTCAAGGCCAGGAATAGAAAATAAGGTATGTTTTACTCCTAACCTAGACCCTGAGACGATTACATATATGTTTAAGATGGAAAAGGACCTTTGCAAGGGTCTGGAACATTCTTTAAAACAGTGCCATGATAGGCTTTTGGACATTTTTGGGCCACTTGCGAAAATAATGGATATGCTAAGGAAGCCCATTTGAATGTGTGGAGTTGCTACATGGTTGGAGCCAGAGAGCTATGGTTTTTCTGGGAATGCTAATTCAGGTTTGTTGTCATAACGTAGGAAGTCTGTGTTGATGAAGCTATCCTAAAGTTAGGGGCGATTGATTTGAATGGCTTGCTTTTTAGAGAGGGCATGGTAAAGAGTTTAGGTAAACATGTAGCTACTTTTACCACCCTTGATAAAGCTCAGAATAATATGAGATGTTTTTGGAGGTGTTTTTGTGAGGGCCAGCAGACGAGGACCTTATGCTGGCCAGGGATTTCAAAGGTCCCAATACAACTACATGTATAGTGGAACAGGAAGATTATTTCAAAGCTCCTCTCGATTTTTTTTTTTTCCCACAACGAGGAAGGATATGCAGAGCGAGAAGTACTATTCGGGAAAGAGGTCAATCAGCGTCAAGCGCAGAAGGTGAGTATGGAGATTACTTTTGGTTCTTCCCTTTACATTTTTTTTTCTGGCAAAATGCAGAAAGTTAACAAAGGACCCGTGGGTTCTTAATACAGTCCAGGGGTTCGAGATAGAGTCCGTAGAATTGCCAGTTCAGGAAAAAGATTCAGAAAAGGGGGTGGTGATGAACAGAGTGTCTGAATTAAGCAGACCACTCTTACCCAGTCCAAAGATCAGGGCTTGATCCATCACCGTTATTTAGCTCACTGCACCATCCCAGCTCAGAACCTGGCTATATGCAAATTAGTCTGTCCCTGGCCCAGTGCATCATGGGAACAGGGCAGACCAAACTACCAAGCCAATTCTTCACCAGAAAGGAGACAAGCTTCCGGGGACCGGTTTCTGGCATTTCAGCCGTCGTCGGCCCGGCTTGCTTGAATCCTGATGGTGCAATGAGCAAGGGACTCACATCTGAGTATACCCTTCCACGCTTATGGTGGACAAAATGATTCAGAAAAGGGTTCGTATTTGGCCACTATAGGTGTGGCAGGGTATACTCAGACATGAGTCCCTTGCGCACTGCACCATCAGGATTCAAGCAAGCCGGAAGTTTGTTTCCTTCCCAGTATAAGAATTGGCTTGGTAGTTTGGTTTGCCTTGTTCCCATCATGCACTGGGACAGGAACAGACTAATTTGCATGTAGCCACGTTCTGAGCTGGGATGGTGCAGTGAGCTAAAAAACGGTGATGGATCAAGCCCTGATCTTTGGACTCGGTAAGAGTGGTCTGCTTAATTCAGACACTCTGTTCATCACCACCCCCTTTTCTGAATCAGTTCAGGAAAAAGAGCCAAAAGAGTTAAGTTTAACTCAGGAGCAAATAAGGATTGCAGATGTAGAAATAGAGGCAATGTTACAGAAAGAGGCAATACGTCTGGCAGAGGAGGATTTGAAAGGCTATATAAGCACTTTGTTTTTAGTGGAAAAGAAGGATAAAGGATCGAGACACGTAATAAACTTATGAAATTTTAATCGGTCTTTGGTGTACGGACATTTCAAGATTGATGGAATTTACCTGTTAAGGGACATATTACATTCAAAGAACTGGGTGGTGAAATTGGATTTAAGAGATACTTATTTCACTGTGCCCATAAACAAGGAAATTCAGAGATTTCTGCATTTCAGATGGAAGAACAAGTTATATCAGTTCTTTTGTCTTTGGTACCATGGTGCCTCACAAAGGTGAAGAGTAGTGGTAGCTTTTTTGAGGGAGAGAGGATTCCATTCAATTGTTTAATTAGATGATATTTTGTTAATGTCTCCGGATGTGAAGGAATTGAAGTCACAACTAAAGGAAGCGATTCTTCTTTTAAAGAAACTGGATTTTGTTAAACCTGGAGAAATCACTATTAAATCCATCACAAAGTATGGAGTTTTGGGGATTCAGGATAGACACGATTGGGGAAGTTTTGTTGTTGCCAGAGAAGAAAGTGAGTTTGATAAAGAAAGAGGTTGCATGAGTGTTATGAAAGGAGACTTTAACCTTGAGAGGTTTGGCGAGAATTTTAGGGCTGCTTTCGTCATCCGTGCAAGCAATTTTTCCAGGATCCATGTGTTGGACTTGGCCCTTTTTGCCTTCCTCCTGTATTTTTTTTTTTACCTGTTGGCTGGTTTATGACTCTGGGCACTTTACCACTGCTGATCAGTGCTAAAGTGCATATGCTCTCCCTATGGTAAATTGATGTATGGTTTATTGATTAGTATGGATTAGTGACTCCATGATTGGCTGGTTTGGTTTATGTGTATGGGAGGAGTTTCGCCTGGGACCTGAATAGGGCTGGGCCTGCCTTCCAATATGCTAGCTCCACCTCCTGTGGTGCGTCTGATGTACCTGGCCTACACTGTCGAAGGAAAGAAGGAGTCTTGTCAACAAAGTGCTCAAGTACTGCACAGAACTGGTTTGGACTGGGCACAGGACCCTCTGCCTTCAGAGGACAAAGGATTTGCTAGTATAAATATTGGTACACAGACCCAAGAACTTTAGATCACTTTTGGGAAACAAGAAGAACCTTTGCTGAGGAGAGGAACCAGAAAAACTGAGGAGGAGACTATCCCTAAGCTGAGTGCTGTTTAGGGGATTGGCCTGCAGTGGTTACCTGACTGCCAAAGAAAGGAGAAAGAACGTTGTGCTACTTTCAAATCAACTTGTAAAGGATCTCCAAGGGCTTGAGATAGAGTTTGCCTCCTGCTGAAGTCTCAGGGACAACAGACTTCACCAACCACCACCCCTGCCTTCCCTTGCTGGGAATTGCAGTGCCTACTGTTGAGCTGGGCCTTCTGAGAGACTGCGCGACTCAAGACGAAGAAGAGTGTCGCTGTCGCATCACCGGGGAAGTGTGCCGCTGCTGCCGCTGTCACCATACATCACCCGAAGCGCCTCCCATCACCGGATAAGAGTGTCGCCGTCACAGCAGATGCCCTCGCATCACCAGAGAAGCGTGTCACAGGGCCTGTTCTGGCTCATAAGAATCGTTGAGTCACTGCATCGCTGTTGGGTGTACACGCATTGTTGTCGCATCAAGAAGAAGCCGCCAATTTGTTTCATTGTATCGGATCTTCATCACATCACAGCGCTGCTGGTTGCATCGCCAGTGAAGCACAGTAAGAAACCGACACATCACCTCCCCACGCAGAGAAGAACCGACGCATCCCATACGCAGCAGTAGGGACCCAACGCATCACCGTTCTTGCATGTAAGGAAACTACGCATCACCTTCCCTGCAACACTTTAGTTGTATAGTGTTATGCATCCAAAGGTACATTGAACTCAAAGAGTTGCATTTTATGTCTAAAGAGAACTAAGCTATTTCTACCATTTTTAAAGTACAGTATTGTGGATTTTTGCCGTTTTGGTCTTGCGATAAGTCTATATAAAAATACTTATTTTTATACTACTACTTGTGTGGTGTTCATCTGTAGTGTTGTAACTGCGTTACTGTATGTGTTGACAAATGCTTTACATACTGCCTCTGAGATAAGCCTGTCTGCTTCTCCCAAGCTACCAAGCGGGCGAGCAGGGGTTATTTTTGAATTGTTGCCCTTTTCCCTGACTAGTCGCAAGGGTTCCTATTTGGTCAAAGATACCTACATTTGTCAACTAAAGACCCCAAATCTAACACCATGCATTACCGGGCTCTTCAGAGAGTGAAATTAGATGCCTTGAGGGGTGGTTTATGGTAAGGAGTCAAAGTAAATTTGGATCAGAAAGGAAAGGAGAAATTGCGTTGGTGGTTGAACAATCTCGACGCATGGAATGGAAGAGCCATTTTTGGTTGTCTCCCAGATTTTGTTTTGGAAACATATGCAAGTGGATTAGGTTGGTGAGCTCGGTTGGGAGAAAAGGAGACTGTTGGTGCTTGGTCAGGCCTAGAGAAGGGTCTACATATAAATTGTCTAGAATTGACGGCTGGTTTGTATGCTTTGAGAAGTTTCAAGAGGGAGTTACAGGGTCAGACGGTTTTGATAAAGATGGACAATATATCTCCTGTGTGTTACATAAACAGGTTAGGAAGTTGCAGGTCCAAGGGTCTGTCGAACATTGCAAAAGATTTGTGGATGTTTTGTCTAGAACACAAGATTTCAATAAGAGCAGAGTATCTGGCAGGGAATATGAGTTTAGTGGCAGATTGGAATTCAAGACGTGATGGATAACAGTCCACTGAATATCGACCCCCCCTCCCCCCCCCCCCCCAAAAAAAAATATCCCCATACACAAATATCAAGTTATAAATATCGATGTCAAAAATATCGGCACACTATATTTATAATAGTAAGTACAAAAATATCTAAAAAAAAAATGTACAAAATATAGTTGTACAAAATATCGATTGTAATATATTTATACATTTTTTTAAATATAAACCAATTAATAAAGTATTTATTTTAATTTATTTTATAATTGTATGTATGAAAATGTACACACACACGCAACCACGCACACATATATACACACACATATATATATATATGACACGACCAAAATATGCCTTGAACAAAATTTCTTCATCTTCAATGGTGTCATCTATCAACAGGTCAGAGGTGTGGCGATGGGGGCCTGTTTCTCACCTAGCTACGCGTGTTTACACGTGGGGCTATGGGAGGAACAGGTCCTAGCCGGCCAACACCATAATTTCATTTCCAACAATATTTCACTGTACCTACGTTACATTGACAATGTATTTCTTGTTTGGAAAGGTAGTGTTGAGAGTGCCAAAGCCTAAGTAGAAGGGATTAATATAAACCAAATCAATTTGAATTTCACTTCAAACATGAGTTCCATCTCTATATGTTTTCTAGATGTAGAGGTATTAGTAGAAGGCAGTAAATTGGGTACCAGACTATATAGGAAGCCTAGTGCTGGCAATACTATTGTACACGCAAATAGCCAGCACCCAGCGCACCTGATCCGAAGCATTCCCTAAAGTGTTGGATAGCGGAAGGGTAAAAATTACTATTCCCACTCCATTGAGTGCAACAGTTGGGAATGTGTTGGATAGCGGAAGGGTAAAAATTACTATTCCCACTCCAGTGTTTGCTACAGTAGGGAAAGAGTTGGATAGCGGGGGAATACAAATAACTGTTCTCACTCCAGTGAGTGCAACAGTAGGGAAAGTGAGAAATAGCAGAGGGGTAAAAATTAATATTCCCACTCCAGTCAGTTCAAAATAAAAAACAAACAAAATATCACCAACACAAAATATACATTAAATACATTTTAAAATAATTTACAAGCAAATAACTAATTATAATTAGAAATGATTTATAAACAAAAATAATTAATTATTACATAAATGTAATCTTTTTTTATTTCCACCCCTATAACACCGCACAATTCACAACACATATCTAAGCTTTAAAAAAAGTACCTCCATTATTAAAATGATGAACTATCAATTAAGCAAGTTTTATAAATTATAATACAAATTAAAACAGATACCAATTCATGTATTCCCCAAACGTTACACCTAAAAAAAACCTCATACACAAAAAACGCAATTACCCTAATTAATTATCAATTGATGAATTAATATTAATGATCAACTAATTATTAATTCAACATAAATTACTTTCCACCCACTACCCCTATAAACCCCACAATCCACACCTAAAAATCATTACACAATTCCTATAAGTAATTTTAAAATAATAAATTATTATCAATAAACAACTGCTTAATTAAAAATAAATTACTTCCCATGCTTTACCACTATAAACATCACAACTCACATCTAAAATTAATTACAGAATTTCCATATTTAAATTTTAAATATTCAGCATTAATTAACAAATAATTATTAATTAAATACAAATAAATTACTTCTCACCCTTTACCCCTATAAACTCCAAAGCCCGCTCCTAAAAGAATGACACAATTAATATAATTATTTACCAATATTTAACCAAATAATAATTACTTAATAATAAATTACTTCCTACAATTAGCACTAATCTAAATTAAATAATTAATACATTAAAAAATAATTAATTTATGATAATTAAATTACTTCCCACCCTTTGCTCCTATAAACCCCACAACCTGCTCATACAAAATAACAAGATTGCCATAATTAATTACCAATTTATTAATAATACTAATTAACAACCAATTAATAATAGATTACTTCCCACAATTAACACTATAAAATTTAAAATACATGAATATTACTAAATACAAAATAATCATTAGTTTATTATAAGTAAATTACTTCCCACCCGATTCCCCTATAAACCCACAACCCGCTACGGAACTAAAAAATGCTAAATGTATTCAAATAAAATTGATAACTATTAAAAATTTAACACATATAATAAAAAACAAAAACAATACTTATACAAAAAAATAGATCACTTACATTTAAAATGCATACTAAAATCCATAACACTAATTCGAAAATTGATAGTTTAAATTATATTTTTGCAAACCATGTTAATGATTTCGATATTTTTAAAAACAATATTTCTTGCCTTAAAGTCTATATTCTTGACCACAATATTCTTAGTGTCGATATTTCTGTGTCACGACATTTCCAACTCGATATTCTGTCTGCGTACCAAGGATTACAGCGATTGGATGCTGAGGAGGGAGTTTTTCACTAAAGTAGATCAGATTTTTGGACCCTTCGAGGTGAATTTGTTTGCAAGGAGGTTAACATACCATATACAAAATTATTACAGCTGACCAACAGATCGGGGGCATCACTAATAGATGCTTTTCAACAGAAGTGGTCAGAGATGAGAGTATGCGTTACCACCTTTTGCAATGATCCAGAGAGTACATCTGAAGGTGAGGAAGGAGAAGTGTCAGGTGGAATCAGTAACGTCTTTTTGGGTGTCTCAGGCATTGTTTCCAGCTGTGTTAGAACTTGCATGCAAAGTCTTATTGTTGATCTTGACAGAAGAAGTTCTGTTATCAAATGAGGAAGGAGAGGAACCTTCTTGTCTGGAAAGTGTCAGGAGATCTAGAGCATTCGAGGGCCTTTCGCAGGGGGCTGCAGAGTTTCCCAAAGAATAATGGGCACCAGGGACTAGGAGAAGATATTAAGGAGTATGGGACTTTTGGGTTTGTTGGTGAATGGAAAGGAATTTGGATCCCGTGGAGGCATCTGTTTTGGAAGTTGTCAATTTTTTAGTAGAACAATTTGAGAAGGGTTTAAGCTATTGGATGATTATTAGTTATGGGTCCATTAGTTCTGCAGGAGATGCTTTTGTTGGGGGTAAGTTATTGGGAAGTAATGTTTTGGTTTGTAGGATTTTGAAGAGCATGAGACGTTTGTGGGATGTATATCTGATGTTGAAGTTGTTTCTGGAATGGCCAATGAACAAGTATTTGAGTATTATGAATCTTACAGTGAAATTAGCGACTCTGTTGTGTTTGGTGTCGTGTAGAATAGTCTCTGATGTAAAATATCTAGAGGTAAGTAATAAAAGTTTCTGCCCAGACACTGTATCTTTTTTAATTTGTAAGAGGACTAAAACCATGTATACTTCTATATTTTACCCACAATATGAGGATTGTAAAAAGTTATGTGTAGTGGAGTGTTTGAAAGAATATGAATGTAGGGTTTTGGAACATAGAAGAGACAGTGAGTATCCATTATTAATATCCTTTGTTTAACCATTCAGGGCGGTAAGTACAGCGACAATATTGATATTTGTGAAATTTGCAATGAAGCAAGCTGGAGTGGATTTGGAGAAGTTTAAAGCGCATTCTGTAAGAGGTGCTATGGCGAGTAAAGCATTTTGGTCTGGTGGAAGTTTGGAAAGCATTTTAAAAGCAGCTGATTGGTCAAATGTGGGTACTTTCTCAAAACACTATTTTGGACCAATTGAGCACGTCACAAGTGGTGTTGAAGGGCTTTCAACTTGCATAATGGTAGCCTCCGGTCTTGTAGTGAAATGGTGATTCTCTGATTAACATGATAACAGAATCAGGATTTCATTAAAGACGCGGAGGCTAACATTATCTTTCCCACCTGCTTCATAAAAACAAAAATATAAAAAACATAAAGATTATAAAAGGGGAATAGGGAGAGCAAATTTGAAGAAATTGCCTTTTTTTGCAGTGATTTATCGGTTGATGTTTTTAGTAAAATGCAGATTGTTTTAAAGTTATTTTAAGTTTAGTCTTAAGGGAAAAGAGTTTTAATTTCATGTTTTGCTACAGATGCACAGTCGTAAAGGAAAGTTACATTAGAGATCGAGGATAAAGGAGGAAGGATCAGTATCTTCGCAGTTCCGCATTTAAAAGAGGAAGTGTGTTCTATGCAGGAGACATTTTATGTTTTTTTAAGATTCCACTTCTGTATTGTTTTTGGTTGGGGAGTTCTTTGAAGGTGCTGCTGCAGGAGTAGGATATAAAAGAATATGCATAATGTTAGCCTCCACGTCTTTAATGAAATCCTGATTCGCTTATGATGTTAATCTGAGAATCGCCATTAAATTATTTGGTATTATGGGACATTGTAATTGAATCTAAATAAGACCATACTTACTATATATTAATGTCAGAACTGTGAAATCTACAGTAATCTTGAGGTGTCTTCAAAGTTACTGAATTCGTGTGAGCATTTTTTTAAACTCAGAAAAGGCATCTTTTTTTCACTCTCATTTGTGTGGAGCTGTAGTCCTTTGCCTTCTAACTGTTCTAAATGTTAATGTGTGGAAGTATTGGCCTATCAGTTATATATTCAATAATAATTCAACTATCACCTTTTTTTAAGCAGACATTTGTAATTTGGCCAAAGGTGAGGAAATGGTGCTCTACATTGGTACAATTGAAAACTCAAAGGTTTATTGGAAAAATGTGAACTTTATGTTTCTAATCCGAGGCTCTATGATAATTTCAAGTACTTAATTATTATAATGTTGCTTTTAGTTCCTTCTGCTTAAAATGCCCAGTTCATCTTTCTATTAAGTGTTTTCATTGACATAGAAATCAAACATTTAAAATGATGTATTATTTAAGGTGTTAGTAGGGTAATACAACATTAATCAAAATCATAATTTGTGCAGGGTAATGTGTTTTTCAAGGAAGGCAAGTATGATGATGCACTAGAAAGTTACACCCGAGGGATGACCGCTGATCCATACAATCCAGTCTTGCCAACTAACCGAGCAGCTGTGTTCTATAATCTAAAGAAGTAAGTCTTTCATTTGTTTCGACGGTTGTAGTGATTGTTTATGCTTCTTGTAGGGAGAACAGGTTTCCAATGTTTCTGGTATTTTATTAGTGAAATGTTGACCATAATTTGCAAGGGAGATGCATTTGTCACATGGCATCCCAACAAATGCATCTCCCCATAAATATTAAGGATCAAGATAATAAAACCTTCAGGCTGAATATCATTCTGTCGTAGATAGTTTAGTCTACTGATCTACCTTACCAGCTCCAACATAGTACTCAATCACCATGTGCACCGGAAAATTGATCTGATGTGATTAATTGCTAATTGAGAATTATCTGTTTAGTATTTAAAGTACACGCTTTTTGTTTCACTCTATCTCAAATGAGTGTCTGTCCTGTATCTCATATGAGTTTCTGTCCTATGTCCCTTTCTTTGCTTCATACCATTGTGTATTTTATTCCATGGTAGAACTAATACGCTGAGGAACTATATAGTAATGCGAACGTTGAAGCCTCCATGCTCGTCTGACAGTTTACCTTTCATAGAAAGTTTTGAGACTTGACAATGTGCCATTTTAGCTCAAAAGGTTTTGATGTTTGAAGGTCCTTTTTATGCTTTTTTTAAATTGTATTTGGTTTCGAGCTGATGTGTGTAAAGCCACATCAGTTGTTATGATGGTTTGATTGCAGAAGGATCCTGTTTTATGTAGCATTTGTGTGCGCCATACCTTGCAGGGTGAAAGTACTCTATGGTTTTTATTTATTGGGATATATATGTTCTGCTATGCAGAACTGTTGCACGCACTATCATCCAGGTAAGCATCCTAGCGCTGAACATTTGTGAGTCTAGCCAAACCTATGGTCAAGTAAGACTACTGTAAAAGCCAGGTCTTCAACTTCTTGCAAATTCATGGAGTGAGGAAGAGGATGTTATGTGTAGAGGCAAGTAGTTCCAGATTCCTAGGAGTGATGTAGGAGAGGGTTCAAAAGCCGGATCTTGACCGCCATATGCGTGGGATGTGTGCATGTAGAAGTCTGGACAAGCAGAGGTGTCTAGAAGATTGATGAAAGCAGATGAAATTGTTGAGATATGCTGAGCCAGTGTTATGTAGTGCCTTCAAAGTGGGGGTGAGAAGTTGTACTAGTTTGTGTATGGGAAACTAGTGGAGCTCCTTCAGGTATTGCATGATGTGAGTGTGGCGTGGGAGGTTGATAGTGAGTCTGAATGGTCTGCAGCCTTCGGTTGATCTTGATTACCATATGCGTGGGATGTGTGCATGTAGAAGTCTGGACAAGCAGAGGTGTCTAGAATATTGATGAAAGCAGATGAAATTGTTGGGCAATACCATAGTCCAGCTTGCTTGTGACAATGACATGCATGACGATTTTCCGGGTGCTGATTGGGAGCCATTTGAAAATCTTCCTCAGATTCCAACGTTATTTGCATGGGTGGGGTCGATCCTAGCACTGTTGGCACCAGTTGGAGACCCACGTTGAAGAACTTTTCCCAGAGATCAGAGACTTTGGTCTTGTTGCTGTTCAGTTTCTGAACTGAACTTGATCCAGATACTGGGCTTCTAGTCCTTGAGAAAGAGAATGAGTAGTGTGTTGTTGACTTAAAAGAGGGCATTAATGTGAGAGCAGACGATGCTTGCTGGAGGGATCATGTATGTGCTGAAGAGGGTTGGGTTTAGGACAGATCCTCGGCGAACTCCGCAGATGAGGTTGCAGTGGTGTAAGGTGTCAGGCTAACTGACTTTGTACGAAAGGTGCAGGTCCATAGGAGTATGTCACCTTAGGATGGGTGAGGCTGTGTCAAATGCTACAGAGAGGTCCAGGAGGATGAGGGCCACAATGTTTCTGCCGTCCAGAGTCATGCTGGGGATATATATCT
The DNA here is from genome assembly GCF_964263255.1 of Lissotriton vulgaris. Lineage (NCBI taxonomy): Eukaryota > Metazoa > Chordata > Amphibia > Caudata > Salamandridae > Lissotriton > Lissotriton vulgaris. The sequence continues at coordinate 1,799,927,890 of NC_141685.1, forward strand.
ATATCATCCCTTATCACGTTAACCACCTTGACCAACGTGCACCAGACTCCGAGAAAAATATATAAAGGACGTACTGTCTTTCACTTGTTTCTACAATGGATTCCAGTAGGAAATTGTTATTTTACTTAGACTCTGAAACCTTTGAACAGATTGCCATCAAGTATGTAATGCACACCTGCCTTTTTCCCCATTCTGTGCTTTTTGTTGGTTTAGTGAAAATATGTTCAGCTCTTTTGGAGTTATAAGGACAAATGTGAGTGCCCAGTGTGCAAGTTAAAGTATATATTTCAGACGGTCTTTGAACTCCTTAATTGCAAGCTTTAAGAACACTGGCATCAGGAACAACAATGCACAGCACTATGCACTAGAAACTTGGATATGTTTAACTTCTAATGTATTTAAACAGTGGGAGGGAAACACTAGAAAAATTTGATAAAATGAGGGGAGCATTGCAGGTCGCCAATTTTTTTTTTTTTTTTTAATTTTTAAAAACCTTTATTTAAAAACAGTGCACACAGCTATTCAGCCTGACATCCCGGAGGCGAGGCAGCATTTCGAAGCAGAAGAGCAAGAGTGCAAGAATTAGTACATCAGAACGAATGAGGTTGATTTTAAATTTTATGAGAAACACAAACGAAATGAAGGAAAAGAAACAGAGCACCAAAACTGGCACAAAGAAAGAGGCAATGGAATGTGAGGAACAGTGAGGCATTGCGGGGGGTCGGGAGGGCACAGTGAGCACAATTATGACCATCGGAATAGAGTACTAGGAGTGGGGAGGGAGGAAAACACAGGATAGCAACATAAAATTATATAGTTGGTGTCTCTGGCTACGGTGATAGGTGTTCCTCCTGCGGAGCGGGGTCTGGGGGCACGCAGATGTCCCCTCTATATTCGTTCCAAGCCCCCCACAATTTCTGCCACTTTTTAGGTTTACCCCTGGCAACATACACGGTCTTTTCCTGGAACATGCACCAATCCATATTGGCCTTCCACTGTACAACCTTCGGTGCCACTGTAGCTCCCCACTTCTGCGCGATGTCCCGTTTAGCTACCATATTGCCAAGGGTCACCCATTGGGTCTGGGCCACATTGTGGTCTGTCGGACCCCAGATGTTAAGGAGGCATCTCCTGGCTTCCGCATGCACTTCTACCCCAGTCACCTCGCTCATGATCAAGTGCACGCGTCGCCAGTAGGATGCTATTGCAGGGCATTCCCACAAAATGTGCATGAAGGTGGCGAGGGCGCCACAGCCGCGCCTACAAAGTCCATCAACAGAGTAGCCCATGTGCACAAGTCTGGGACCAGTAATATAAACTCTGTGCAAGATTTTGAGCTGCACCAGCCGAAGACGGGAAGAGAGTGCAACCTCCTTAGGGGAGGACACCGCACTCTGCCAATCCTCGTCATCAATTTCTATCCCATCTTGTATCCACTGGTCCCTCACACCCAGGAGGAGGTCAGTACGAACATTGATAAGGTTTTTGTAAGACAATGAAATGGCACTGTCCGGCATATGGCCGTCCAGCACCCTGTCCTCCAAAGGGGAGCTGTCGGGAATCACCTCCCCCTCCGGTTTGGCGGATAGCAATGCATGGCGCAACTGAGCATACCGGAAGAATTCCGTCTCACCCAGCTGGAATTCTGCCTGTAACTGGGCAAAGGTCTTAACCTCGCCACGCTTCAACATATCTTCCACCCTGGAAATGCCAATCAGGTCCCATTTATCAAAACCCTTAGTATGCCACAATTTGCCCAGTATGTCAGAGTCGTACAATGGGGTCGCCTTAGTCAGTCTATCCTTCCATCCCTGCGCCTTTGTAATCGCCTTCCAAATATGGACCGCGGTTTTCGTTGGAGCAGACATCCGCCTGTCGAGAGACCTCGAATAGAGTGCCCTGTAGTGTTTACCGCCGCCCAAGAGCCACCGATCCATGGCATACCCTGGGTTGTTCTCCGGACCGTATAGGCCGTGATTGATTGCCACTTACTGGGAGGCCCAGTAATACCTTCGCACGTCAGGCAGTGCTATCCCCCCATCGTACCACAGTAGCGTAAGCTTCGTGATAGCGATGCGAGGACGGCCGTCCCAAAGTAGGGCGCGTTGCAGGCTATCGATCTCACCGAAGTATCGAGCTGGGACCGGGTCCTGAGTATTTTGCAGGGCGTAGAGGAACCTGGGCAAGGACATCATTTTAAACAAACGCCGCGCGCCCAAGCAGGGAAAGCGGAAGTTTGCGCCAAGCCTCCACATCACGCCGGAGGCGTAGAAGAGGGGGTAGCAGATTGTGCTCATAGCGCGCTTTAGAATTAGTGGAGATATAAATCCCCAAATATTTGAAGCCCTGGCTCGCCACCTGTATGCCGCAGCCCCTTGGAAGGCGTGGTGTTCCCCCTTTCAGAACATACAAATGTGACTTGGTCCAGTTAATAACTAGGCCGGAGTACCGACCCAAAGACCGCAGCACGTCACAGGCCATAATGAGGGATTTGCAGGGGGAGGTGAGGTACAAAAGAATATCATCTGCGTACAGTGAGACTCTGTCCTCGAAGTCAGGGGCCCATCTGATACCATGTAGGTCGGGATGGGCCCGCAACAGGGCCGCAAGTGGTTCAAGCGCGAGTGCAAACAGGAGGGGCGACAAAGGACAGCCCTGCCTGGTGCCCCTCTGAAGAGCAAAAGGCGCGGAAACTCAGCCATTAACAGCTACATTAGCCAGCGGTCCGGTATATAGTGGAGAAGTGTGGCTCAGGGGTTAGGGGCGGCAGACCTGGAGCTTGAGTTTTGGCCCTGGACCAGGGTTCAATTCCCCGCCTCGGCGGGTCTTGGGCTCAATAATCCCATGGACTCGATAATTCTCGCTCCGGTGCCTTCTCGACTCACGGGTTCACACTCTGCGACTCTGGGCAATAGCTTGCTTAATCTCCACATTGGCCCTTCGCGGCGGGATGCCTGGCTTTCACCTTGTGGATACCCTTCCAGGGTTATCTCACAGGGGAATACCAGGACGGGTTCCCTAAGCAAGCGCGGAGATGCCCCAGGGTAAGTCCTGCGCTATATAAGTTTCATACATTTACATTTACATATATAAGAGTTTGATCCATCCCACAAATTCCGGGCCGAAACCGAGCTTCGCCCACACTGCCCACAGGTAGCTCCACTCGAGGGAGTCAAAGGCCATCATGGCATCTAATGACGCCAGGACCGCCGGCTCCTCAAGCGTATGGGCCCTAGCCAGGGCACCGTGAAGTCGACGCAGATTAAGAGCAGTGTTGCGGTGTGGAATAAAGCCCGACTGGTCCGGGTGCACTAAGTCACCGATGACGCCAATCAAACGGTTGGCGAGCATTTTGGCAAGAATCTTAGGCTCCGCGTTCAAAAGAGAGATGGGACGATACGATTGGCACAAGTCTCTCGGCTTCCCTTCCTTATGGATGACCACGATGGTGGCCATCCTCTGGTCAGGGGGAAGTAGGCCAGCCTCCCGCGCCTCCAGGAACATATTACGCAAATGCAGGGAAACAACATCCGGTTTAATCTTATATAGTTCTACCGGAATGCCGTTGGGGCCCGGCGCCTTGCCAGACCTCAAGGAACGGATTGCAAGTGCAACCTCATCCACGGATATGTCCCTGTCTAGATCGTCGCGATCAGCGTCCGACAAGCACGGGAGATCTATATCAGAGAGGAAAGCAGCCGAATCGGCTTCAGACCGGTCCGAGACCGAGGCATAAACGCCCTGAAAGTAGTCCGAAAAGGACTCCGCAATGGCGCTCGGATCAGTGACTGACACTCCATCCTCTCCCAATACCTCCGGGACAACACGGCTGGCCCGCTCTTTCTTATCGAGCCAGGCCAGCAGCTTCCCGGCCTTGTGGCCAATGTCGTAAATCCGACCCTGTTGTTCCCTGCCCAGTACGAGGGCAGCGTCGGTAGCAAGGTCCCGGTACTCCGATTGTTTAAGGGAGAGATTGTGCAGCAGGTCAAGCTCAGGGCCCGCCTCTAATCTGGAGTCCAGCTCCATGATCTCTGCCTCGATACGCACCATGTGGGCATCTCTGTTTCTACGGGCCTCCGCTATGAGAGTAAGGGCCGCACCCCGCAAGACAGTTTTAAAAGCCTCCCACAAAGTGGCAGCCGATGAGACAGACCCCACGTTCTCCGTGAAATAAAGGTCAATAGCCTTAGCCAGGAGACCACGAGTCTTGGGGTTCCGAAAGTACCATGGATTGACCACCACAGGTTGTTCCGGCACGACAATATTGAAGTTGAATGAGACCCACAGCGGGGAGTGGTCCGAGATACCCCTCGCCAGAAAACGGGCCTCGGAGACCGCCTGTGCGTGAGCCGCCAGGGTAAGGACGTAATCGATCCTGGAGAGGCTACCGTGAGCGCCAGAATGAAATGAGTAGTGGCTCTGGGTGGGATGAAGGAGTCTCCAACAGTCGACCAACCCCAGGGTATCAAGAAAGGTGGGCAACCACATTTGCGTATTACGGAGGTCTCTAGGCGGATGCCTGTCCAAGGATCCCGAACAAACCGAATTAAAATCACCCCCCACAGTCAAAGACCCCGCGGGCAGGTTCAAAATGGCGCTACCAAGGTCCTGGAAGGTGTTGTTCTGCAAACACAGAGGAACATAAACCGAAACCAATGTCAGGGCACGCCCCTCCCAACGCCCTGAAACAGCCGCGTACTGCCCCCTCTCGTCAACTATAGTGTAATCAATCTCAAAAGGAAGGGACGTACGCACCATAACACCCGCCCCCCGGGACCCCGAAGAGAACCCCGAATGAGCCACCATTTTGAAACCCTTCCTGTTGAGTGCTCTACACGTGTTCCCCACCAAATGAGTCTCCTGCAAGAGAAAAATATCCGGCATATGTCTTTTAAGCAGTTGCAATACCACCCCTCTTTTAATACGATCACCCAAGCCATTGACATTCCAACAAAGAACTTGCAATTTCCTACCCCCCATCGTCATGTCTCAAGTCCCACCCAACCCCAAAAAGCCTCAACGAACAATGAAACAGGACAGAGCATACGATCCATCGCCTAAGAGAAAGAAGAAGGAAACAAAAAGAACACACAAAACCATCCCCAACACCACCCCCCACCCTGCACCCCTGCAGCAGACTAAAAAGCCCCCCCAACCAGCAGTGTGCCTGTCGCCCCATTAAACTAAACTACAAAGAAAGACCCTAGAGGAGTAAGGAACCCGTGCAGTCCCCCCTGCCACCCTCTATGTGAGAGTAGGATAGGTAAAAGTGCAGCAGCTTGGCATTATTAGTCACAGTCAACGGGCACACCAACCGCCAGAGGCAGTGCAAAAAGCACTATTCCTGAAGATCAGGGCCACCAGAGGCGCCTTCGGAGTGTCCTCGTGTTCTTCTCGGCGGTGTGGCAAAGTGTCCAGCCAGTCACTCGCAGACTCGGGCATGTCAAAAAACAGGGCTCGGCCATCACGTTCGACTCTCAGTTTAGCGGGGAACAGCATAGAGTATTTCAGCCCCAAGTCCCTAAGGCGCTGTTTCACCCCCGCAAAGCTTTGGCGCTGTCTCTGAACGGCCCTGGTGAAGTCCGGGTAGAAATTCACATCAGCATTCTGGAATTTGAGAGGCCCATGTCGCCTCGAAGCCTGGAGAATCACGTCCCGATCTCTGAAGTTGAATAATCGGGCGATGATGGGCCTCGGCGCGACACCCGTCTTCGGGGGGCCGCCAGGTATTCTGTGGGCCCGTTCCACCGAGAAAAAGTGACTGAGACCAGCTGGAGCGAGATGGGTCTTCACCAAGTCCTCGACAAAGAGATTGACGGCCGCTTCTTCCGCACCCTCCGGTACTCCGATAATGCCCACGTTCTGCCGCCTGGCACGTCCTTCAAAATCCTCCAGCCGTCTCGAGAACAGGTCATTAACCGACCTCAAGGTGCGGACCTCCGCTTGCAGGTCCGAGACATCGGTCGTGAGGCTGGGTGTCTTGATGTCGAGGGATTTAACTCGGTCTTTAGTTTTGCCCAGGTCGGCCCTGATCAAGTTGAGGTCAATGGCCAGGGTGTCCACCTTATGTGCCAGGACCTCGTGCTGTTTATGCATCTCAGTCCTGATGCTTGCGATGGCCCCCATAATGTCCCGTAAAGTGGGCTCCGACCCTTCGGGCGAGCTCGTGCGTAAGGGGTCCTTAGACTGAGCCACTACGGAGGTCGAGCTCCTTTGTTGTGCATATCGGTCGATTTTATTGGCCTGGGGCTGGATCGTCTTTCTGCTAGCACGGTTCGCCGTCCTGTCGGGATCACCCCTGCCGGCCATGATGGATCCGTAGAGAACAAAGGGCAATACGGCGATGACACAGTAGGCACTTGAGTAGGCACGAGGCTCAGCTTCCACAAAGGCCAAGGCAGCAATGTGCAACTCCGCAGCTACGTGCACTCCGCCAGCAAGAACAGGAGATGCTCGCTTCGCATATCAATCATGCGCCGCGTCGTCTCGATCACCAGCCACCTCCGGGACAATGGCGCATCTCTGGCACAAAGTTCAACACGACATAACTTTGTCTAGGAATGTCGGATTTGGAAGCGGAAAGCGGTTCCCGCGTCCGTGACCATTCGCCAATTGGAATCCACCGCTGTGGAACAGGATTTCGGGCAGGATATTTGTGGAGGGTCGGAGGGTCTGCGGAGCTCCGAGCTTACGCGGCCATCTTGCTTGCCCGCGAAGCTAACCCCCCCCCCCCCCCCCCCCCCGCGGGTCGCCAATTTTAAATAGAAAATGAACAGGTAAACTCCTCTTCTTATGGCTCTCTCACAGTTCGTCTCTTGCCCCACTAGGTTTTTCAGTCCAGGGACAGAGAAAAAAGTTCCTTCTCCTCATTCCTTCCCTCTTGGCCTGGGGGTTATTCATAGTCCCCCCTCCCCCAAAAGCCCATGAGGTTTAATTTACTCTCTATACGGCCTGGCCTAAGGGCTGTGAAGGGGCATATCGTGCTCATGGTTTGAAAAGACAGAGATTTAGGAACATAAATTTCAAATGGACACAAACTGACAACAAGGAATACTGACTATGGATTGACAATACACATTAGAGCATATAGTAAAAAGGTGCTTTATTTAATATTATTATTATTGAGGATCAACCTTTTTAACATTCATTGGTTTAGATCCAACAATGATTCTCATGTAATGCATTTTATACTTTTTGTGCATCACAATACAATTCAATATAAATATACAATTCATAAATAGATCCAAAAGGTACAAAAAAAAAAAATATATACAGGAATATGTAGTATTAGTCAGAAAACATGGCTAGAAATAATTTGTAATTGCTACGCGCGTTTCGGCTATGAGCCTTCATCGGGAAGCCATGGTATATGTTCCAAGTGTACCAAGTATAATATTGCAGCCGCAATATGAAGGGGTGGACTCTAGATGCACATTTAGTGTTGCACTAAGGCCAAGGTGTGACACTGTTCAACTCTTCACTGGTGGTGGGGTATGTGGAATGTGTATACACGGTGCTGCCCTGTGGTCTTGTATGTTCATGGAGCTGAGCAATGTGGCGACATGGCGTAACGTAGGATAATCCGGGAGGTGTCACAAGGAGCGAGACATCTTGGTTCAAACTTTTTTCGTGTCGGTTCACGATTTTATATTTCCTCGCTCCGGGTGAAAAAAGCAAAACAGGCGTTTCTTAAGTTGAAGTTGATAGCGTCCTCCAATGGTGGGGTCTGGTTGTCCGGCGTCTCGACCACAGTCGGGGGCTGTGGTCGAGACTAGTGTTATCTATGGTGTCAGAGGCATTGTTGTTGATAAAATAATAGGAAAGAGGGAACATTTGCCCATTCACCCTAGACACTACCAAAGTGCAAAGTGATGCTACTCTTTAAACCCCCTCTTAACTGCACATGGGTGATCGTGGCAAAGGTGCCTCTTGCCGCAGACGCTCCCTGTATGCAGGAGGAACTATTAGTTTGAACACCTCCTTGCCAAAGGATGAGTGGGGGAAATTGCCCACTCACCTTGCTAAGGGGATAGTGTGAGGATGTGAGCTTTAGATATTAGAAACATTTGGAGAAGTGGGTCTCGGTGTAGCACCCATTTCTACGTTCTCGTTCCATTTAGGAAGATGTTTTTCAGGTTGTCTGCTCCTCTGTGGTTTGTACAAGGTGAGTTCTACAAAGGAGTGAGTCTCCGTAAGTCAGGGTATTGGGAGGGTAAACAACAGAGGGGAGTACTCTTTTGCGAAACCTGCCAGCATAACACTGCATCTAAGATGGATAATATATTTTTTACTTCCGTCCTGGAGATTGTATTTTTTATATTATAGTTGGATAGACAGGACTAAAGTCCTAAAATACATAGATGAAAACCTGGTCTGGATGTGTTACTCGTGCATGAGCCTGAAAGTCTGGAGAACTCAGCACCTTAAGGCTTACATTTCCCAGACTCTTGCTTGCAATCTGAAAAAGAGGGTGGGCACACACTGCCTCACATCCCAGCACTCAGTTCACCCCAATGCATCATGGTAAATGCAATGCATCATAATGACACCTACTTAAGTGACCAGGATTAGATTTTTTTTCTTGCTCTCAATTCAGCAGTTTTATTTTTGTTTGGTTTTCAAATTCAACAATTCAAATTAGGTTCGAGGCATGTGGGCTGCTGAATTCATATCTGTGCATAGATCGCCGCCTAGTGTTGGGTCCGGATGATTGCACATTGTTGTCCTGGAAGAGTCTTCGAAGTATCACGAGATAGGTGGCTCCTCCCCTGGACTACAGTGCGCATGGGCATCGCCTCCATCCCCAGATTGTTTTTTTCCGCCATTGGGTTCGGATGTGTTTCGGTTCCCTCTTCGGAACCGATAGTAGTTTACGTTTTCTACTTGAGACCAAAAGGTCTATAGGCTGGGCGTCGGTATTGTTTCGTTCGGGTTATCTTATTCTCAGCTCCGAACGCTTCCTGCCCCTCCGCGTGCTCTCGGCGCGGACGGGCCTACTCGACGCTCCAAGTTCCCATCATGGAACGGACTCTGTTTAAGAAGTGCCCGGTGTGCACTTCCAAGTATTCACTCCTCGACGTGCACCCTGTGTGCAACAAGTGTTTATCACCGGACCATGACGAGACCAGGTGTATGGCCTGCTCGAAGTTCCGGTGCAAGAAGACCCTAAAGCATCGTCGGGCCGCTCGGCTCCAGGCCCAGTTGGCGGCGCCCCCTGCGACCCTGCCGGACAACATCTTTGAAGGTTTTGAGGTTTCGGACTCTAACCCTGCGTCGGAGGAAGAGGACCACGGCGCAGAGGATGAGGAATTTTATGAAGCCGGCGACAAGGTAGGGGACTACGATGAGGCCATTGCCACCGTGGGGGATAGCTCGGAGGAAGAGCACCCCCACACTGACTCAGGGGTCAATCCCCAACATACGGCCCAGGTCGAGGGATCGCCTTCGGGCCTTACCCAAGACCTTGCTATTAGTCCAACTGCCTCGCCTCTCGGCCCGGCAACGGACATTTCGGATGAGCCACTCCCGTTGACGAAAACGAAAGTGAAGCCATCGGGATCCACGCAGTCGGTTTCGAAACCGAAAGTGAAAGCTCCGCTGGTGGTGCAGAGGGCTCAGGAGGTGTCAACACCTAAGGCAATCAAGATGGCCGACTCGAAGAGCCACGCCAAGATGGCCGACCCCAAGGCCTCGGGGTCGGCGCCGAAGGCAAAGGTGGCCGACGCGGCTGCGTCGGCGCCGAAGATGGTCGGGGTCGACGACCAAAAGAAGGCTCCGAAGAAGCGCCAAGGCGATTCCAAGGCTCCGGCTGTACCGGCTCCGACCGTCGGAACCAAGGATGGCACGGTTTCGACTCCGAAGGGGCTGCCCCCGGCAGACTCGGCTCCCGACTCTAAGGGAGCGCACAAGCAAGTCAAGCCCTCTCCGCAATTGGCGAAGAAAGTGGTTGAATCCCTCCAACGGATTCGAAGCGCTGAGGTTCCCGAGCCGGAGGGAGTGAAGCCGAAGCCCGCATCGAAGCCGGCGAAGGCTCAGACGCCTATTCGCTACACCCTGCCACCAAAATCGGCGCCGAAGGCCTTCGCTCCGAAGCAGGGGGCGGACGTGCCCTCGAAAGGGACATCGACGTCCAAAACAGCGTTGGGAGTGTCGAAGCCTCGGCTCCAGCCACTCGCGGAGGAAGAGCGCCGAGAAGTCTTCATCGACGCCAATACTGGGAAATTGTCCCTCCTCAAGAGAAAAATCACCACGGAACCGGTGCTAGAGCATTTTCGGATTCCTCTTAAAAACAAGAAAGACTCGACGGGTGCTTCAGACCCTATGGAGCCTTCATCTCCCACACATGTGGAATGTTCTCCAACGTGTTCGAAAGCGGGGGATGTTGAAGATGAGTAGGGGGACGAGTACAACTATCCGGCGTACTCGGATCCGGAGGAGGAACATGGACCTTGGTCTGCCGGAGCCGACCCGGACGACCCGCAATCGGGTCAGGAACCGCAGCTATTTGCGGCAAAGACCTCACCAACGGAGGACTCAGCGGCCTTCAACGCTCTACTCGAGAAAGCTGCGGCTAACCACGACGTCGAGCTGCACTCAGACCCTGTGGATGTGGACTTTTTATTTGACACTTTCTCAGTAGCCGAAAAGTCAGTCAAGACACTGCCAATGCTTAAGGGGGTGCTCAAACACGCAACGGAGGTCTTCAAGGAGCCCACCCGGGCGCGTGTCATCAACCCTCGCATTGACAGGAAATATAAGGCAGCGCCCTCGGATCCAACATACATCAAGGGACACTTGCCTCTGGACTCGTTGGTTGTATCTAACGCTCGGAAGAGGGCGAACTCGCAATCCACTGGTGACGCTCCTCCCCCAGACAAAGAGTCCAAAATCTTCGAGGCCTCTGGGAAACGAATTGCTGCACAGGCAGCTAACATTTGGAGAATCTCAAACACACAGGCCCTACTTGCACGCTATGATAGGGCTCATTATGACACCTTAGAATCACTGCTGCAACACTTGCCTGACCAGTACAAGGAGGCAGGAGAAATGCTGATTCAGGAGGGAAAGCTCATTACAAATGCATCCATAAAATGTGCGCTAGATGTGGCCGATACAGCCTCCAGGGCAATCAACACCAGTGTGTTGCTTAGACGGCATGCTTGGCTTAGAATTTCAGGGTTCAAGCCCGATATTCAAACAACAATACTGAACCAATCAGTTAATCCTGACCACCTGTTTGGCCCTGAGGTGGATGCGACGCTGGAAAAGATGAAAAAAGATACTGACACTGCCAAGTCTATGGGGGCCCTCCAGTCTCAGCAGTTTCGGAGCGGTTCCTTTCGTCGCTCCACGTCCAGAGGCACCTCAAGGGGTCAGGCATCGCAGTCCACCCAGTATTACAAAAATAACACTCAAACCTCATACAACAACAAGAGTAGAGGTGGCTACAGAGGCAATAACGTCAAGGGCAGGTGACGTGGAAACAACAGCTCCAGGTCCACCACCGCCAACAAACAGTGACATCTTGTCACTGCCCCCCGACCATACAACACCGGTCGGGGGGAGACTCCAGCAGTTCCTGCCCGCGTGGAAATCCATCACCACGGACAGGTGGGTCAAGTCTCTTATCCAGTACGGTTACTGTCTGGAACTAACTTCCATTCCTCCAAACATACCCCCAAGAAGCCGTCCTATGTCCGGCGAGCACTTGACCTTATTGCAGCAGGAAGTCCTGGTCATGCTGCAAAAAGGGGCAATAGAGCTCGTCCCGTTGCAGGAAAGGGGAACAGGCGTTTACTCCCTGTATTTTCTAATCCCCAAAAAGGACGGATCCCTCAGGCCCATCCTGGACCTCAGGCCCCTCAACTGGTACATTCTCTCGGAGCACTTCCATATGCTCACGTTACAGCAAGTACTCCCTCTGCTTCAGCAGGGGGACTTCCTGGCTACGCTGGATCTGAAGGATGCATATTTTCATATCCCACTGCATCCTTCCCACAGGAAGTATCTCAGATTCACAATCCTAGACCAGCACTACCAGTTCAGGGTTCTGCCGTTCGGGGTCACCACAGCGCCAAGAGTCTTTACCAAGTGCCTGGCGACTGTGGCGGCGCATCTGCGACGCCAAAACGTCCACGTCTATCCTTATCTGGACGACTGGCTCATTCAGGCAAAGACAGAACAGCAGTGCGCAGACCATGTGTCACGCACTATTCATCTCCTGCACGATCTGGGATTCTCGCTGAACTATCCGAAATCTCATCTCCAGCCCGCCCACGTACGGCAGTATCTGGGCGCGACGATAGACACGCTGGCAGCCACTGCGCAGCCAAATTCAGTGAGAATCGCCAGCATCCAAGCGATGATCCAACGATTCAGACCTCAGCACTCGCTTCCAGCGAAGGTGTTCATGCAGTTGATAGGCATGATGGCCTCCTGCATCTCCATCGTCGCGCACGCGAGACTACATATGCGTCCGCTTCAGGAGTGCTTGGCACGTCAGTGGACTCAGGCTCGTGGGCAACTGACAGACCTAGTGTTGGTGAGCGGTCGGGCGTACAACTCTCTGCATTGGTGGAATCCACAAAACCTTTGCAAGGGCCGACCGTTCCAGGAGCCTGTGCCACAGATTATCCTGACGACGGACGCCTCTCTCCAGGGATGGGGAGCGCATGTACTCCAATACACGGTGCAGGGACTATGGACACTACAGCAAAGGAAGATGCACATCGATGTGTTGGAACTGATGGCAGTCTTCATGGCCTTAAAGGCGTTCAAAGTACATCTGTGCAACAAGGTCGTGTTGATCCGGACGGACAACATGACGGCCATGTACTACATCTAGAAACAGGGAGGCACACACTCTCCACAGCTGTCTCATCTGGCTCAGAGCATGTGGAAGTGGGCCATTCAGAGGAACATCTTCCTCATGGCAGAGCATCTCCCGGGCAAGGACAATCAGATGGCGGATCTGCTCAGCAGGCACAGCCATCAAATGCACGAGTGGGAGATACATCCATCAGTACTCCAACCGTACTTCCAAAAGTGGGGTCATCCAGAGATAGACCTGTTCGCCACGCAAGAGAACGCAAAATGCCAAAGCTTCCCCGCCAGGTTCCCACACCCGCAATCACAGGGCAATGCGATGTGGATGAACTGGTCAGGCAGATTTGCGTACGCTTTTCCCCCAGCACCCCTGATACCGCTGGTGGCACGTAAGCTCAGGCAGCACTCGATGACTCTCATCCTAGTTGCTCCAACGTGGGCTCGCCAACCATGGTACACCACGTTTCTGGAACTCTCCGTGGTACCGCATCAGAGGCTTCATCTCACCAGCCTTCTGACGCAGAGCCATGGCGACATTCAGCACCCAGATCCGCAACAGCTCAACCTGGCGATCTGGCTCCTGAAGTCCTAGAGTTTGGCTACCTCAATCTTCCTCCCGATTGCATGGACATCATTCGAGAGGCAAGAAAGCCCACTACTAGAGCTTGTTATGCGGCTAAATGGAAGAGGTTTGTCATCTACTGTTTTAACCATAATATTGACCCGTTAGATGCTTCCATTCAAAACATCATTTGTTACCTGTTCCACCTGTATCAATGCAATTTGGCGTACTCTTCCATCCGCATTCACCTGTCTGCTATGGCAGCATACCTCCAGAATAGGCGACACCTGTCGCTCTTTAAGGTCCCTGCAATCAAGGCCTTTTTGGAAGGACTCAAAAGAGTCATTCCACCAAGGACACCACCAGCTCCAGAATGGAACCTCAATGTGGTTCTTACAAGACTGATGGGTCCTCCCTTCGAGCCACTGCACTCTTGTGCGCTTCAGTTCCTAACTTGGAAGGTTGCGTTCTTGGTAGCAATCACATCGCTACGGAGGGTTAGCGAGCTGCAGGCGCTCACCATCCAAGAACCTTTCTTCCAGGTACACGCTAACAGGGTTGTGCTCCGCACTAACCCTAAATTCTTACCCAAGGTTGTATCTCAATTCCATATAAACCAGACAATTGAGTTGCCAGTGTTTTTCCAGAACCCAGAGACGCTGGCGGAGCGGATGCTCCACACCCTTGACGTTAAGAGAGCCTTGATGTACTATGTAGACAGGACAAAAGATTTTCGCAAAACCAAGCAGCTCTTCGTTGCTTTTGCCACACACCACAAGGGAAACGCTATCTCCAAAGCTGGGATCGCTAGGTGGATAGTGAAATGCATTCAGATCTGTTACGCTAAAGCTAAACGCACTCTCACAATTCCACCAAGAGCCCACTCCACTAGAAAGTTGGGGGCCTCTATGGCTTTCCTAGGTAACATTCCCTTAGAGGATATTTGTAGAGCAGCTACTTGGTCAACCACACATACTTTCACAAAGCATTATTGTGTAGATGTGTACTCTAAACAGCAGGCAGCTGTTGGCCAGGCTGTTCTCAAAACGCTTTTTCAGACGGCTGCAGCTGGCACGGGCGGCCGCCGCTAATGGAGGGACTGCTATGTATTCTATGCACAGATATGAATCCAGCAGCCCACATGCCTCGAACTGCAAATGCTACTTACCAGTATGCATCTGTTCTTGGCATGTAGGGCTGCTGACATTCATATCGCCCGCCCTCCTCCCCGGCGCCTGTAGCAGCTGCAGCATTCATTTACATATAGTTATATGCTCTTAGCATGGGCATCACTCACATACTTCACTCCATCTCTGCCAATGGCTAAAAACAATCTGGGGATGGAGGCGATGCCCATGCGCACTGTAGTCCAGGGGAGGAGCCACCTATCTCGTGATACTTCGAAGACTCTTCCAGGACAACAATGTGCAATCATCCGGACCCAACACTAGGCGGCGATCTATGCACAGATATGAATGTCAGCAGCCCTACATGCCAAGAACAGATGCATACTGGTAAGTAGCATTTGCATTTCATGACACAATGTGTGCAATACACATTAATGGAAAGAATTTGGAAAAAAGCCTCACATGGGTCCTTAAGGCATACAGAAAACCTTGCTCCGAGGTCTCTTCTTGTACTAGTGTGTGTGTGTGTGTGTGTGTGTGTGTGTGTGGGGTTGTGTGTGTGTGTGTGTGTGTGTGTGTGTCGGGAGGGGGGTTCACTGCGGGATGCAAGTATGTTTTTTTGATTGGATGTACTTTCATTTTATTATCATGTTTGTATTGGTTATTGTGTTTTTTGTAAAATTGTGCACTAATATGTACTTCTAAAACCATTTATTAAGTTGAAAGCGAAAAATTGTTGATACGTTTATCTCTGTATGGTACTTGTTTATTTTGAAGCTTATCTCTGTAAGGTACATGTTTATCTTAAAGCATGTATTACGTTTTCTGTTTGTCTTTGCTTCTGTCAAATACATTTCCGTTCTTTTTAGGTTCGCTGTTGCTGAATCGGATTGTAATTTAGCTATTGCCTTAAACAGAAACTATGCAAAGGCTTATTCTAGAAGAGGAGCGTGTCGGTTGGCTTTAAAAAACTTTCAGGGTGCAAAAGAGGGTAAGTTTTAGATGCATTAATTTTGAATGTGGAACACACCACAACGCATGACTAAACCTCTTATTTGTTCTATATTAATCTCAGAGCAAACCATGTTGAAGATGCGGTCACCAGCAACCAGTCTCTGGTTTTGCTGCTAACATTGATTATTTTTACAATACAAAATACTGATGGCAAGCTTGCTTCTACATGAATACGTCAACCAAAATAGCAGCCAGAGTGGCTTGAGGATAGAAAAAAAATGGAAAGGAGGAGAAGAGAAATAAGAATGCAGCCGAAGGGCAAATATGCACAACCTTTAGTCTCTGATGATGGAGAGAGGTCTGAATAGTCGTTAGCTGCTATGATTCAGCGTCCTCGAGCTACAAACGATAATGCGTAGACATAGCACTTCCAAGGGGAGAAGTGTCACAACCCCATGTGTATCTTCTCTAAGCTATCAACCTTTTACAAGAGGCTGTATACCTCTCCTGGCACCACCCACATTGAAGACATTATAAAATACCTCGCCGATGTGGGCCATGGGTGGTTGAGTGATACCCACAGACTATTTTAGACCTGCCCCTACTCTAGACAAAATCCTTACATCCATTAGTTTACCTCCCACATGTAACGCGTTGCAGGGTGATGGCTTCCCAGCAGAGTCTAAAAGCACTATGCCTGGCTATTAGCACCCCAACTGCTTGCAGTCTATGAAGAGGCGTGGCCGTGTAGGCTTCTTCTACAATCCATGCACAAGGCCATTATTTCTCTTCTGAAGCCTATGAAAGTCCCTTATCTGTGCTGCTCTTATCGGCCTCTCCCCTTGTTAAATTGTGATGCCAAGATTTTAGCTATATTGGTTGTGAGCCGTTTTACAATTCTGTGTTGGGTCGTATCTCCATTCCAATCTCTTGGTGCTCTGTGTTGCATGAAGGAATAAACTCACCTGCTGCATGAACAAGGTGTCGGCCTTTCAGTGGTGACAAACTGCAGCACATAGACACCCAGCTTGGTATTGTTTTCAGGAGGAATGAACTCTCCCAGTGCATCTCGGCTGCTGCCCGAAACAGAGGTTTCCTTTGCACCTTAACTAAGCGCCGTCCCAGGTATAAGTACGTCTGGCCAGGCCTTTCAGTAGGCGCACAATTAAATCAACCTTATCCCTACTTAAGGACTTAAAAACAAACAAGAAAATGGAAACCAATGCCTTGCACATGTGCGCGTTAATATTTGGTGCACATCTCTGTGCGGACTATGCACTGAGTCAGGCAAAGTCGTACAAAGCTAACGCATTAAATGTGCGCGTCGGCATTGGAGGCCATTTTGGTCTAGTTAGTGGCAATAGTCTGATTCATTGAACATGCGCATCAGCATTGGTGGCCATTTTGGTCAATTTGGCAACAATAGGGTAACATTCCCTACATGCAGCATTCTCTACAGTGCGCGTCATCACTGTGGTCATTTTTCGATTAGGGGAAAGGCATCATGATAGGCAGCCACCTTGAACAATTAGAACAATCGATCCTCCAGTGAAGGAAGCCTATGGGAAGCTAGGGATAGAACTAGATACCCAGTTAGGACATACCAATGTAGGCAAAAAAGAACTACAGTCATTGGGAGCGGAGGTGTCCTGCATATGCGATCAAGAGTATCTCCGACAAAAAATATCGGTGCCCCATATGATCCAAGTATGGATTTCAGAAGTCCACTCCTACCCTTACTTGGATAGGTTGCCGAATCAGCACTTAAGAAGAGAGGTTTTAAAACTGACAATGGGCATAAACCCCTGTTATGTAAATACCAGGGTTAAAAATTACATGATAAATAGTAATGGCAATTGCACATGTACGCTAGGTACCTCCTGTGATATTATTCATATTTTATTAGACTGTAGGATGACCCTTGATATACGTAAGGAGATTTTAGGCCCGCTATTCAAAATGTATAGGATTATGAATAGAAAGCAAGCTGTAGATCTCCTGGTGGGGATGGTAAATCTGGATATAGCCTGCGCCTTGGGTAAATACATGAGCCGAGTCAGGGGGTTTCTCCAGAGTACAGAGGTATAGGCGTATGGTAACGAGATTGCACTTCAATGTATGTATTATGTTTGGAAGACCTGGTCACATATGTTTTCTCATGTTCACCCTTGTAATTTTCACATCCTAGGAGGATACTAGGGTTTCCTCCCGGAAAGGACTGATTTACAATTTTACAAATTTTATATATTTTGTGTTTTTATAAAGTTTTATAAATGTATTGTGTATACTTTTATGGTTGTAATAACCCGAATAAAGTTTTAATGACTGACTGACTGATCCTCCAGTGAGGCTATCTTTAATTGCTAACATCTGCTTCCAGTTTCTTGTAGGATCAACTCTCCAAGAAATCTATGTTGGCGATGACTAGCACACATTTACTTAAGTTTGTGCAGTTAATTGTGTTGGAACCACATTTGTAGTGACCGTCCAATCTACTCAGTTTTGTTGATAATGACAAGCACATATTGGGGTCTGTCTTCATTTACTCAAAATAGTTCTGGAGTGACAGTTCTGCAATAGTGTGGCAGAAATTCCTGGCAGCAGCTGAGCTATAACTTCGGGCAACTCAGTGAATTATAGCTTTATCTCCTTTCTTAGTTGTCCCAGACACACCCCCCATCAAGTTCGGAACAATGACATGAAATATTCAAAGTCTACTTAGAGGATATTGATGGCGAGTCGTTTACGTCCAAGGAAAAGTCGATATATAACTTAGGTGCTAATGACAGGAGCATACTTAACATTCTTCTCTTAGAAACTGTTTTGGTATGTGTGGGTACCAAGGAAGAGGAAGTCGGTCAGTTGGTGAATGAGATGATAATCAAAAAGTTTCATTGAATGAAGAATGTGATGTTGGAATGCCGAAAGTTTCTTCAACAGGAGAACTTCTACGTTAACTATTTGGATCTCAAAGATGAGATAATAAAAGATCAGTTAATTGAAAAACCTAATCGAAAAATACAGGAACAGTTATTGTCCACAGAGGATCCTAGTTTAGAAGTAGCATTAACTTTTCCAAAAATTATAGAACATTCCAAGCACTGTATGAAATAAATTAATACAAATTCAACTGTACATGATTTCAATATTATTGTCAAAGAGGCGGAGAGAAGAAAAATGTCAGCTTGTGAGATCCAAGAACGCTCTGCTTGTTTATGGCTGTCATGGAGTAGTCACTGTCAGACTGCCATTGATTTTGGAGGAGAGGTCGATCCCGTGGCAGACCCGGTATGTAAGTACCTGTTCCCACAGCTTCACCCGTGACTTTCATTTATTCAGTCATGGCCAGCATTACGGGCGGGGGATGAGTTAAAATTGGGTTGTCGCGCAGCGGGGGGAGGCGGGAGGGGTTTAATGGCTAATATATATATAAAATAAAACTTTAAACTTACCGTCCTGCGCCATCTTCTTGATGGATCCCGACTCCCGCTGTGCGTTTTTCTATTCTGGGCCGGCCGGCTGCAACTCTCCTCACATCATCAGGAAAGACAGCCTCCCTCCCTCTCCTCTGCCAATCAGACCTGGTGAGGCGAATCTGAGCGCGCCCCACCTGGGTCCTTTTCTCTATGTAGGCAGCGTACATAGAGAGAAGGGAGAGTGGGCGGTGTTGCTCGAGGGCAGGGGGGGAGTGGCTTGCCCACTTTTGTTCATACTGACTGGGCGGCCTCAGGCTGCCCAAAGAGTCGGTATGAACAACAGTGGGCAAGCCATCCCCCCTGCCCTTGAGCAGGGCCGCTCACCCCCAACCAGGCACTTCTGCTTTCTTGCAGTGCGAGAAGGCAGGAATATAAATGGTAGTTATTACTATTTATGTTTCTGCCTTCTCGCATGGCAAGAAAGCAGGGGAGGGGCGCCCAAACGCCCCTATGGAGGAGCCGCCACTGGTTACAATGATACTGTTTTAAAGTCTATTGATGAAGACATGAGTCTGATGCCGGTGAAAGTGTAATATTGATGCTGTCTCCAACAGATCATGAGGATGGCACCATTCAAGTGTCATCCATTTGTGAAGTTAGAAAAAGGCAAAATCCTGTGTGTGACATCACAATTAACAATGTTGAAGTGAAAGTTATGGCTGATTCTGGTTAACCTTTCACTTTAATTGGTTAATCAGAGTTCGCCAGGTTGAATATATCGGGCCTTGATAATTCATGCATCAAACGTTTTGCCTATGGTAGCAAGAAAGTGGAAGTTGTAGGGCAGTTCAATGTCATTTCTGGTTTTGTCAACGAAACGTCCAAAGGCACTATATATGTGACTAAGGGTGGTTCAACTCTGTTAGGATGGAACTAGCAGGGGGATCTGGGCAAAATTCTTGTTCTGTAGTAGGGGATCACTGTGTATATTCATAATCTAGTGAATAGTCCCGCCCATGTGCGTGGACCCCGGAGCAATCAAAATAGTCTCTTAAGTTGTCTTGTTCGGCAGTCCTGCATGGACACTTAAGAGAAAATCAAAGACAAATAATGCAGCCTAAAACTACAAGGCTACACTGGCCAGCACATCATCTTGAAGTGAAAAAGATAACCAAATAATATTACATTTTATACACTTTGTAAAGTTTCACACCTAGAGAAACTCCCCTTCACAAAAATCCTTTGTCAAGATAGAGAGGAAGGGTTGGACAGACAAGCCCCATAGGCTGTCTGGAAAAGGGATACCATGCCTTTAAGGAACTCTCCAGAGACCCTCTGTATCCCAGGATGCACAGCCAAAGGCCTTTTACTTTCAGTTCTTCTTTCCGGCTCCTGCTAGCAGGACCCTGGAGCATTGAGCTCAACCTATTTGGGCATATCTTCAATTTTTGGAACTTTTCCAATGTTTTGAGTGTTTCACTTGACGTCTGGGGTCTTCCTCTTCCAGTTGCTGTGTTTTTTTTTACCAGTTTTGCCACCTCTATATTGTCGAAATGCCAGCTTTATTCGACAAGTTCATTGAGTGTGGTAGAAAGAAGGCTAAATCTGCCCCCCACAGAGTGTGTATACTCTGTCTCCCTTCTAGCCATGTCCCTGACTCCTGTGATTTTTGTCACTCTTTCTCCAGGAGGAACCTGCGTGACAGGGAGAAGATTCGTCTCAAAGGCCTGGAGCAGAGGAGACATCAAGAAACAGGTGGGACTTCTGGGTATGGAGGGACTCTATCTTCATCCTCTGCCCGTGCATCGGCCTCTGGGGGGCTCCCCAGTTGAGAAAAGGCCCAGAAAAGGTACCGGTCCCGTCAACGTCGATGGCTTCGACAACGGTGTCGAGAGGTATGACTACCATCTGCTCCTCGTCGACCCAGGGCTCTGGGTCGAAGCGACGTCGAAGTTTGGCGTCGAGGGGTAGGACTTCGAGACCTCGGACGAGGTCGACGTCGAGGAGTTCACCAGCGTCGACACACCATCGACGTCATGATGAATCCCAAAGAGGCAGGCAGGCGCTTGCCGTCGAGGCGACAACGCCGTTCGCCGTCAAATTTGATGCGTAGATCATCGTCGAGGAGAGAAAGATCGCCGTTGAGGCGAAGTCGCTTGACGTCTGGCTGTAGTGGTGAGCCTCAGCAAGGCCTACCAGTGCAAGGGATTCGCCCTTCTCTGCACAGAGTCCTCAGACCAATAGGAAGAAGTTGACACAGAAACTGGAATAGAAAAGACAGAGTTTATTAAACCTCATGAGGTGGAACTACATTCACACAGCACCCTTCGGTAATGCATGAATTAGCACACTGACTGGAAGGAGCTTGGTCCTTTTATACCCACACAGGCTAAAATGAAGGCAGTACAAGTACAGAATGCTGGTTTTAAAAACATATTAGGTCATACAGAAAGTGTGCTGGCAACAAGTGAGAGGGGCTGACAGTTAGCTAATTCTGGTGGACAAATCCTGACAGTTACAAGTTGGTGACAGCTGTAAGCTCAACTGAGCATGTGCGAAGCAGAAGAGGCTAAATATATCTCGTCTCTAGGCAGATTTCAAGAGCAGTTAACAGGAAGGTAGGACAGAGCACATGGTGAGCACATGGCAAACAAAATGGCTGCCAGAAATACTAAATGGATTCCACACAACGGACAACATAGTCTCTAAGTACAAGATGTCTTCTGCTAATGCTTAACCTAATCGCTGCTAAATTACAACAGACGACCCTTTCAGCATTAGCTGAAGACATTCGTTTATCTGGGGTAATCTAGATATGCATCCTGTACATTGATGCTCATCATCTCAGCTATTTCTTTAACATTTGCTGTGCTTTTATATCTGCAATATTTCCTTTGGCAGGTATACAAACAGTGATACACATCCTATTTGGGAGTGCTACAATCCTCGCAATTTGTAGTTCCTCTGTAATGTTCCCAAGTGTCATAGCTGTTTGATTGGTGACAGCCTCCACAACACGAGTAAATCACCTTATCTTTCTGCTATTCAATGCAGCACCCACAAAGAAGAACAAACCCAAATTGAAATCGACATATTGTTGCAAAGTGGTATCTGTCTGGTCAACTTCATCTGCACTTATTGTTCGTTTGTATCTATTCTTGGAAATGTCATTATACAACTTTAAATTCAGGTGATATGATGGAGTGGCCAAGAACACAGGTGGTAACAAAAATGATCTGTAACATACCCCGGACCACCCAACAGGCAATTGATAGTATCCTTTATTACCACATACAAAATAAGTATTATGTGAAGAAGTAAAACTACTGTTGTTAGCTTCTTCAATAATCAATGACAAAATACATTCACTCCGTCCTACTGGAATTCTCCGAACACTACTTATACACAGTTCTGCTTTAGCTCTGGTCACAGAAATTACAAAAGGTCCATTGTCTTTGATAGTCCTCATATTCGTGAAGACATATGGTGTTGAAATATTGTCCGGTTGGTACTCTTCCCATGCCCATTTAGTCCCTTTAACTTGAGGATAACCATCTTCATCTTGGTAGCATACTTTATTCAACCGAAAGATGATCCCACCTACTGAGGGCTTTCCGAAAGCCAACAAAAGGGCATACCAAGCTTGACATGAACCATTATGGGAAAACGGTAGAGGAATAAACAGTGTTCCTCCTTTCTTTTGGTGTGCAGGTATCATTCCACACACCCAACAGTTTGTAGCATTCGTAACATTGTGTGTATGATGCAACATCTGGATGAATGTGTTCTTTAAGTAAGATTGTCGATGTTTCTGCTCATGGTAGAGAAGTGTAAAATAATGATGTTCTACTGAAGCTGGAGTAGTGGCAACAAGAAGCTGTCGAGCAGAAGCCACTTTCTCAACAAACCAGGTGATTATTGCCATAACCACCAGAGCAACAACAAACCCTACAGCACAAATGATTCTTTTGTTATGCATTTCAGCAACAGTGATAATTGATCTTTCTAAAACTTTTTCAAAACAATAGTTGGAGCTCTTATCCTTTGGGCAGCCGCTGATTTCTTCACCACGGTCCAAGACGGGTGTCACTACACTAACGCAGGGCTGACCCCCCCCCCTTGCCACATCGGCTCTCCATTTCACTAACCCAGGGCGGTAGCTCAACCAGTCTTTTTCAACACTCCAGAGTCTTTCCTCGGTCTCAAGTGATATCGTGATGCTTCAGGAATTGTGTGGTCTGGGAAGACTTGCGCGAATTCGCCAGGTGAGATAGCTTGACCTTTCTCTGTCTCCAGAATCTCTCGATGATCGGTCAGCACTAAAGGTTCCACCAAGGCAGGCAACACACGCTTACAGTGTGTGCTGTGGACCCAGTTATTCTTGTTCGTCACTCGAACTGCTGTTCTCGTAGTCAGGAGCACCTGCTCCGAACCTCGCCACTTCGATTCCAGGCTGTTCGATCTGTCGAAGACCTTGACCATCACATAGTCACCAGGACGGAGTTCGTGGGCCTCACCTGTAGATCTGTCAGGAAGGGCTTCTCGAACCTGCTGATGAATAGAGATCAAACTGTTGGTTAACTGTGCCAAGTAATCATTCATCAGAACACAAGGAACATCATATATGGGGCGTGGCTTAGGAACTCCCCAGATATTCATCGGTCTCCCAAAGACCACTTCGTACGGGGTGAGACCAGATTGTGAATGTGGCACAGATCTAATGGACAACAATGCCAAGGGTAGTGCATCTGGCCACTTTAAAGACGTGGAAGCTAGTATTTTCCCCAACTTCAATTTTAAAGTAGCATTGTACCTCTCCACTAATCCTGCTGATTGTTGGTGGAAGACTGTATGGAATTTCTGTTTGATCCCTAACCATTTCAGGACATGCACAACAACTTGCCCAATAAAATGAGGTCCGTTGTCACTCCACAAAAGTTTACAAACACCGTATCCAGGGAAAAACTCATTTATAAGCACCATTGCTGTGGTGAGAGCTGAATTATCCTTCGTAGGGTACGCCTCTATCCATTTACTGAAGGCACATACCACCACTAGGACGTATTTTAGATTATTGCAGGGTTCAAGTTGGATGTAATTCATCTGCAAGACTTCAAAAGGTGCAGTCGGTGTAGCAAACCCTGCTGTAGGAACCAGTGTCCTTTTTCCAGGATTATACTGCCAACTGAACAAACAGGCGTGTACCACTCTTTTAGCTGTGCTGGCAATTTCAGGATGCTCCCAAACTTGCGTAAGCAATTTAGTTATTGCTAGAGCTCAAACATGTGCCAGCCCATGTGCCATTTGAACCATAGGTTGTATATAGGCTGCAGGCAATTTCCACGTATTCATTTCTTTGTTACGCCAACAACCCTCATCGTCTAAAATTCCTTCTTTAGACCATTGCTCAAGCTCTTCCACAGAGCAGATCTCTGTATATCCAATACTTCCTCTCTAGCGTCATGCCAACGCTCAGCTTGAGACTTCACTGCGTACATGGATGTAGTGCTTCGTTGCATCGCAGTCTCACGAGCTACGCGATCTGCAAAGGCATTGCCTTGTCCTATTTTGTCAACGATTTTCTTGTGTGCGCTACACTTCATAATAACAACTTTCTTTGGGTATGTAAGTGCAGTCCAGAGAATATGTACTAATTCTCCGTGCATTATCTGCATCCCGTGGGATGTAAGAAAGCCTCTTTCCTTACAGAGTAGGCCAAAATCATGGACCACTCCAAAAGCATTGCGGCTATCCGTGTAAATGTTCACACACAAGTCAGTGCTAAGTTCACACGCTCGTGTCAAAGCTATTAGTTCAGCTGCTTGACCCGACTTCTGAGGTATGCAAGCTGTTTCCCCTACTGTCTCAAGCGTGGTAATTGCATTAGCAGCTGAAGTCGTGCCATCTAGTAACTTCAGACCGGACTCATCAACCCACAGTTCCCCATCTACATCTGGAAGGGGCATATCTTGCAAATCGATGCAACCCTTTGTCTGTTCCTTAGTAAGGAATATACAATTGTGAGGTTCCTTTGACCTGTGAGGTCAAAGGAGTCACAGGATGAGGCAACAAAGTGGCTCGGTTCAGTGTCGCACATCTCTTCAAGGTAATATGAGGTGCTAACAGTGTCAATTTGTATCCTGTCAAGACGAGCACTAGTTAATTTTTGTGTCTTAGTCTGATTCAAAAGGGCATCTACTGCATGAGGTACTAGCACCAACAGTTTGTGTGACAAAACTATCCCTTCACTCTGACACAGCTGTCGCTCCAACTGATCGGAAGCACCCAGGCAATGCACGAGCAATAGGATCAAGAACTGCAGAAAAGTATGCACAGGGACGCTGCTTATCACCATGTGTCTGTACTAAAACTGACAATGCACACCCATCTTTCTTGTGTACATAGAGTGTAAAAGCCTTTGTGTAATCTGGTGTGCCTAACACTGGTGCAGAACAAAGAGCTTGTCTTAACTGACGAAAAGCGTTTTGGCATTCATCTGTTCATGGAAGGGGGATAGGAGTGTTTTTAACAGGAAAGCGCTAGCAGGGGTTTAACAATGTGTGAAAAACCCAATATCCATTGCCTACAAACCGAAGTCAAACCAATGGATGCACGGACATCTTTCTGTGTGGAAGGTACTGGGGTGTCTAAAATTGCTTGAATACGATCTGGTGTCAATGCACGGCCCTCCTTAGACAGAAGGTGACCTAAGTAGGTCTACAATATTGCAATTTCTTTTGTGACACTTTATGATGGTGTGTAGCAAGAAAAGAAAGCAAAGACAAAGTACACTCTTCACATAGTTCAGTCGTATCGGCTGCCAACAAGATGTCATCGACATATTGTATGTGAGCTACTCCTTCAGGCAAAGTAAAGGAATCAAGCTGTCTCTTCAATGCTTGACTGTAAATACTAGGACGCTCAGTATAGCCTTGAGGAATTCTACAAAATCTACACGATCGGTTATTCAAAGTGAAACCGAACAAATATCGACTTTCAGGATGACTAGGGATCGAAAAGAAAGCGTTCTTCAAGTCTATAACAGAGAATGTAGTTGCTGTCAGAGGAACCAAAGTAAGTAGTGTTGTTATGTCAGAAACCACAGGGTACTGCGGTACTACAATCTTGTTGACTTCTCTTAAATCAATGATGAATCTATAAATCCTGGTGTCAGTATCTTTTTTCAAAATGGGATGAATCGGACTATTGCAAACATTGTAAGGAACTTCTTCCACAACCCCCACTTTAATCAAATCATGAACAATGCATGTAAGTGCTTCTTCTCCTTCTTTAGAAATTTTATACTGAGGCAGTCTTGGCAAAGAAGCACCCTCCTTGACACTAATATGTACTGGCGGAATACCCATTTGCCCTACATCGGTGTCTAAAGTAGCCCACAAAGTACTAGGGAGTGAGGCTAGTGCAATGTCCTCTTTAACAATACAAGATCTCTCAATCACAGTGTTGTTTTCATTCAAAATAACCCGTACTCCTTCAGGAGAACATCGTATCGTAGCCCTGAAATATTTAAGCATATCGAGACCCACAATATTGTCTGGTGTGTTTGGAGAAAGCAAAAACAGACATGGAGCAGTAAACTTATTAACATGGAATGCAAGTGGTTGTGACAATGGGCAAAGGGAAGGTGGTCCATCAAAACCTATCGATGTAATGGTTAAGCCAGACAGGGGAGCCCTTGGAACAAATTGTTTAGACAAGGTGCTACGAGTAGCTCCTGTATCAACCAGAAACTTCAGTAGAACCCAAAACATGTACTGTAACATAGGGACCCCTCTGATCTACTGGAACTTCAACTGATTCCTTGCCCCATCCTAGGCAATCCTATGCATAAGCAGATTCTTGAAAATCAAACGGCAGATAGTCAGACATTTGATATTGGTTTTGTCCTTCAAAAGTGTTAAACCCATCCTGCCCACATGTATTTGCATCAAACCTAGCACGATCATTCGTGCTTCCTCTAGGCCCTGAATATCCTGAGCGATTTCTCATTTGCCCTGACCACGTGGACACTGCTGAGCACGCAGTACTAGACAATCAGAAAGCCAATGTCCAAATTTCTTGCAGTACGCACACTGAACAACAGACAAATTCGAACGAGTATAAGAAGGAAAAGACAAACCATAAGATCCATGTCCGCCTCCATCATTACCTCTAGAAGGTGGGCCATAAGCCTGAGCTAACATAACCTTTGGTTTCAACTCTTTAGACTTTTTATCCTCATTACTTTTAGGTTCTAATACTTGTCGCTCATAATACTGAGCCATGGTTAAGAGAGAAACCAGAGAAGAGGTAGTCCATGAACTCTCAATGGCCTTCAGACGACTAGCTATTCCTGGCAAAAAGTTTGCGACATATTTATCGACAAACAGATGCTTACCTGTGTCATCTGTCAACGACTGGCCACTAAAATCATGGAATGCCTCTTCAAAGCGTGTAAAGAAATCTGAAACCGATTCATCTGCCTTATGCTTACTCAACGCTAATACAGTCCAATCTATCTTTTAAGGGGGAATAATAGTCTTTAACTTAACTAATATAGCTGCCGGGTGATTTAAAATTAACTGACACGGGTTCTGTGCAGGTTTTCTATCTTCATCTAACTGCTCTAAATCTTTCCACAATGCTCCAAATGTCGCACGATCATCAACTTTACGCACCATTCTCCACATATCAGGCGGTAATATTAATCCAAAAAACAAATCAATATCAGGCAAAGTCCTAGTACAGGAACTAATTGCACCCTCAACTTCCTCATTAAAGGCTGCTGGATTCTTTCGCCGATCAGGCAATGCATTATTAAGGCCCATAACATCTGATCTATTCCAAGGAGTGTAAACCCAATTATAATTGAAATATCCTTTAGCATCTGGAGAAGTCTTATAATCATTTGTACCCGTTCCTTTAGGAGGAACATATAAAGGCGCGGCTTCCTGCATGGGTTTCACATTAATTACAACATTCTTATCTGTTTCATGAGTAGAAGTTTGTGCCATGCTGACGTGGGATGTTTGTGCAGCTGCGTTTGCTGCCATTTTCTCCTCTCGCAAACGAGCTGCTTCAACACGCAGTTTAGCCAAGCGTCTGATCGTGTCAGCCACCTGGGAGAAGACAAAAAGACCTTCACATAGTTTTTTACAATCAGCTGCTACATCATCGGGCTCTATTTCTACAGAATGTTTTCTAAATCGTTCAATAACCTCTGCGGCAAATATATCCGTAAAATATATTTGCTCCCTTTCCTGCCAACCTTTTATACTATCTAAAAGTTCAGAAGCAGTGGCAGTACTACAAACGGCTTTACGAGCAGCAGATCTAATCTGAGACGCACATTCAGCAGATAACATCGAACAAGTTACTCTAGCTTTGTCCTGGTCTGTAGGAGAGTCCTCATCTGGCTCATAAGGAGCAGTAGGAAGAGTATACGGAGGTGGACAACGATCTAATAAGAGAGAATCATCTTGGGGTTTATTAAGAATAGGATAAAGAGGTCTATGAACAGCGTATTGGCCATTTACCTGAAAATGACGCTCCCTATCTTCCCTCTCTTTAATGTCTTTCATTTCTTTATTTTTCATTTCTAATGCTTTCGCATGAATACTCTTGCGTTGTTCTTTTTCAATCAAGGTTTGCTCACGCACTTCTTTCTCCCTCATTCGTACACAGTCAAACATATCTTGCCTAGCCTTTCGCTTAAACATCCGTTGCTCCACATACTGAATTTTTCGCAAATCAAATGACCCATGCATAGGCCAATGCAACTCAGGATCTTTACAAGTGTATTTATTCCATAACGTGCTGTACATTATGGAAGAAATACCATACTTAACATACATGTCCCTATTAGGCCGGTTGTGTTTCGTCAAGTCTCAAATTGGTACCACTACAAAAGCAACACATCCTACGAAGTGTGCTGGAAACAGGCATGCCAAAAATAGTGCAAAATATGCAGTATTATAATCAAAGTAGCGCTTAAGTTACTCTCCGTACATTGCGCCGTTCAAACAAAGTTAAATAGTGAAAAATCTCCTCATTACATGCCTATATGAATTGCAATGCATATATAATTGTCAAACAGATTTCAATATTGGCCAATCGTACTAACAAAGCCGCAGTAAGTGTTACTAAACTACCTTACCAATCAAAGGCGTCAAACCAACAGCAAGTGCCGCAGAACGGCTCTTGCCAATCAAATGGTGTCCAGGTTCCAACTGCCAAGTTCTCAAATCGACCAAATGGTCACTGCACGGCAAATCAACAGAAGAGATCTCAGTCGAGGACCGGCGCCACCTGGATGGTCAGATCAGAAAGAAAGGAAAAACGCTGTGGGTGCCAATACTCCTCAGGCAGCAATCGCAATCGCGTCTAAAGCGAGATTCCAATCCTTCGTCGTGACCAGTCCTTCGGGATCCGAGTCGCCGATGAGCCCCTCGTTGGAAGCGCCAATTTTTGGTGGTGAGCCTCAGCAAGGCCTACCAGTGCAAGGGATACGCCCTTCTCTGCACAGAGTCCTCAGACCAATAGGAAGAAGTTGGCACAGAAACTGGAATAGAAAAGACAGAGTTTATTAAACCTCATGAGGTGAAACTACATTCACACAGCACCCTTCGGTAATGCATGAAGTAGCACACTGACTGGAAGGAGCTTGGTCCTTTTATACTCACACAGGGGCTCAAATGAAGGTGGTACAAGTACAGAATGCTGGTTTTAAATACATATAAGGTCATACAGAAAGTGTGCTGGCAACAAGTGGGAGGGCTGACAGTTAGCTAATTCTGATGGACACATCCTGACAGTTACAAGTTGGGGACAGCTGTAAGCTCAACTGAGCATGTGCGAAGCAGAAGAGGCTAAATATATCTCGTCTCTAGACAGATTTCAAGAGCAGTTAACAGGAAGGTAGGACAGAGCACATGGTGAGCACATGGCAAACAAAATGGCTGCCAGAAATACAAAATCGATTCCACACAATGGACAAGATAGTCTCTAAATACAAGATGTCTTCTGCTAATGCTTAACCTAACCGCTGCTAAATTACAACAGGGGAGTTCGTCGACGTCAGGAAGAGACGTCAAAGAGATCAACGTTGAGGAGAGAAAGGTCAACGTTGAGAGGAGAAAAGTCAAAGTCGAGGCCCAGAACGGTGTCTAGTGCCTCTGTGGTCAGCGTCTCATCGTCATCAGCGAGTCACCGGTCGCGGCGGCGGCGCTCGTGCTCAGAGAGGTCGGCCTCCAGAGTGTCCTTCCCGACGCCTGCTCGCAAGAAGAGACAGTTCCTTAGGTGACCCGAATCCGATTACTCCCGGATCTACTCTCCCTCAAGGCGAAGGACGCCTACTCCTCCTCCTCCGCCTCCTCCTCCTCCTCCTCCTCCTCCTCCTCCTCCTCTTCCACAGCTTCCGCCGCCTCCTCCTCCACCTCCACCACTGCCTTGGCCTCCACTACCGAGCCCTTTGATTCCGGCACTACCTGTTCCGCTTCCGCAGCCCCCGGGGCCGGTGGTTCCTGCAAGGCCCAGAAAGCCAAGGTCAAGATCTAGAGGGAGGCATTGCTCTCGCAGTGAGCGTCGATCCTCGACAAGGTCACGCCATCGTCGGCGGAGGGACAGGTCTCGGTCCAGGTATACGGACGCATCCAGTGACAGGAGATATTCTCCCACTTTGTTGGACTCTCCTCCAACGAGAGTGTCCCCAGTAGATGACATTGTGACTTTCCAAGATGTGCTGCTGAGGGGGACAGCGAAGTTGGGGATCACATTGACTGCACCCACCCGACCACTTCCATGATCTTTGAAACGTTGCAGGAAAGACACCTCTCTTGCTGCCTTTGGTGCCAGGATTGGAAGAACCGGCCATGGAGCTGTTTCTGACCCCAGCCTCGGTGAAGTCGGCGCCATTGAGACTTCAAAAGAAGTACAGGCCCCCGGATTCTGATCCAGTATTCTTGAGAGCAGATCCTGTACCTGATTCCATCATTGTGACAGCGGCCAAGAAACAGCATTCTACTGACTCGTCTTCTACTGTCCCTCTGGACAAGGAAAACAGGCACATGGATTCGGCAGGAAGGAAAGTCTGTCGTACGGCTGCCACTTCGATGAAGGCAGCTAGTGTATCAGCACTTTTGGGCAGATATGATCGCTCGTTGTGGGAGTCCCTGCAACAATTAATTGAGCCCCTCCCGAGAGACTGGAGGGAAGACTTCCAGGAGATTCTGAATGAGGGCATGATGGTCTCAAATCAGGTCATCAGTTTGGCGGCAGATGCCTCCCGCCTGGCCGTGCATGGTTACTGCCATGGCATTAACTGGAGGCCACATTCCTGGTTGCGCATTACCTCTCTTAAGCCTGAGGCACAACAGCGGATTGCTAATTTGCCCTTTTCAGGATCCACCCTCGAGGAGATGGCCCGCATGAAGGCGGAAGTGGAAACACTGAAGGCTGTAGGTTTGGAGAAACGGAAGGAGCAGCGGAAGTCATACCGTCCCTTCCAAAAGCGTTACTTTACCCAGAGGTATCAATGGGGGCAAGGTCTTCAAGCTGGCCAGCAGCAGCAACAGCAATACCAGTGACAACCCTTCCAGAAACGTCAAAGGGGCAGAGGTGGACAGCAGTCCTCCTTGGCGAATAAGGGCCCGACCGGGTCTAAGCCCTGAGGAGTTACTTCCCCTCGTCCGTTACCCGCTCCGGTGGGGGAAACCATACAGAATTACTTGGCAGAATGGAGAAAAATTATTTGGGACAAGTGGGTGCTGAATACTATTTGCAATGGATACAGTCTTCGGTTTGTCAGCCCTCCTCCAGCTATTCCACCTGTTCCTTCTCACTTCCAGCTGCGAGAACTCCAAGCGGAGGTCGATACCCTGTTAAGAAAAAGGGCGATAGAAGACGTCCCTCTGTCTCAAAGAGGAAAGGGTCTATACTCACGGTTCTTTCGGGTATGCAAAAAGGACAAGAACTAGTTCTGGCCCACTCCGGATTTGCAACAAGCAAACAAATGGATTCGCAGGGAGAAATTTCGCATGCTGTCCCTGCACCAGATTTATCCTCCGCTGCAGCGAGGAGACTGGCTTTGTGCAATAACTCTACAGGATGCGTACTTCATTGTGCTCATTGCGATTCCTAGTTGGCACCAATCACTATCAGTACACCATACTACCATTTGGACTAAAGTCTGCACCCAGGACTTTCTCAAAATGCATGGCAGTGGTGGCAGCGCACCTGAGAAAGAACAAGGTGTTTGTCTACCCGTACCTGGATGACTGGTTGATCAAAGCCTACACCTTCCAGGAAGCGCAATTGCATTTAAACAGGACGGCCGTTCTGTTGAATCAGCTGGGTTTGCACATTAACATGTCCTAGTCCGTCTCGACTCCTGTCCAGTACCTGCAGTACTTGGGAGCCTCCATCAGTACCATCAGAGCAAGCGTGTCTCCTTCGACGGAGCGACGCTTCTCGATCCTTCGGAAGGCTCTGACTCTCCTGTCTGTTCCATCAACGACAGTAAGGACGGTGTCCTCACTTCTGGGGTTGATGGCCTCTTACATCTTCCTCACACCACATGCACGCCTCCACATGAGACCGCTGCAGGAATGTTTGGAGGAACAATGGGACCAGAAACGAGGGAGCTGGGACGATAGGATCCAACTGTCTCTACACGCTCTACAGTCTCAGAGATGGTGCTGCTCGGCAGAGAATCTCCTCAGGGGTCCCTTTCCACAAGGACATTCCCACACAGACTATTGTGACGGACGCATCTCTCCACTGCTGGGGAACGCATTCAGACTATCTTCAGATCCACGGAACGTGGTCCCAGGCGGAATCCACGTACCACATCAACTTTCTGGAACTCAGAGCTGTTCATTTGGTGCTGAAAGCCTTTCATCCGTCCTTCCAGACCAACTCCTTGCTTGTACAGATGGACAATATGACCACAATGTATTACCTCAACAAGCAGGAGGGCTCAAGATCGCGCTCACTGTCCCAAGCAGCGCAGGCGATCTGGCACTGGCTGTTAGCCAGAGGACTGACGATAACGGCAACCCATTTACCAGGTGTGCAGATTGCTCAGGCGGACGCACTCAGCAGGCTCGTTCAGGGGAACCACAAGTGGGTCTTAAACAATGAGGTGCTAGTAAACATCTTCAAAAGATGGGGCACTCCAGACATAGATCTGTTTGCCACTGCCGAAAACAGCAAATGCCGAGACTTCACCTCCAGGTTTTACCAACCGGGGACTCTGGGGAATGCGCTATGGATCAGCTGGTCGAACAGCTTTCTGTACGCTTTTCCACCCATTCCCCTGATTCCGGCAGTGCTCATCAAGCTGTCTCAGTCAGGAGCGCAAATGATCCTCATTGCTCCAGTGCGGCCTCGACAGTGGTGGTTCATAGACCTGCTCCACCGATCTCTCCAACCCCACTCGCGGCTTCCATGTCGGCCGGACCTTCTAACGAAGTTCGGGGGCAGATGGTGCACCCCAACCTCTCATGGTTGAGTTTGGCGGCATGGCTCCTGAGATAGTACAGTATGGACACTTGAACTTGCCTGACAGCTGCATGGAGATACTCAAGGAAGCTAAGAGACCTTCCTCCAGGACTTCCTATGCCTATAAGTGGAAGAGGTTCCGCATTTGGTGCACGTCCAAGAATGCTGACCCTACCTCCTGCAAAGAAAATGTCATCCTTCCATATCTCTTGCATTTGGCTCAATCTGGCCTTAATTTCCATTCTATTAAGGTTCTCCGCGCAGCGATAACTGCGTATAGGAAATGCCCTTCACAAACATCCTTCTTCCAGATTCCTGTAATTAAAGATTTTTTGGCAGGATTGAAGAAAGTGTTTCCTCCTGATAGGCGTCCGTCGCCTTCATGGGAATTGAATGTGGTACTGTCTCGGTTTATGAAGGAATCTTTTGAACCCATTCATAAGTCTTCTCTGCAGCATCTTTCCTGGAAGGCGGCCTTCCTTGTGGCTATAACCTCGGCCCTCAGGGTGAGTGAGATTCAGGCCCTGTGTTGCAACGAGCCTTATACCGTGTTTCATGCTTCTAAGGTTGTCATGAGGACTTTCCCTAAGTTCCTACCTAAAGTGATTTCTGATTTTCATATCAACCAGACGATAACTTTGCCTACGTTATTTCAACATCTTTCCTCTCCGGCGGAGAGATCTCTTCATTCCCTGGATGTAAGAAGGGTGTTGAAGTTCTACTTAGATATGACTAAGGACATTCGTAGGTCGGACCAATTGTTTGTCAATTATGGTTCGGTCAGGACTGGTCTTGCCACTTCTAAACAGTCTATCTCTAGATGAATAGTGGCCTGTATCCATTTGTGTTACCAACAGGCTAAGAAGACATTAGGGGGTAAGCCTAAGGCCCATTCCACCAGGGGCAAAGCAGCTACAACGGCTTTGCTACGTAATGTTCCCATTGCAGATATCTGCAGGGATGCCTCTTGAAAGTCGGTCCATACCTTTGCCAAGCACTGCTGCCTGGACTTCGATGCCAGAGCAGACGCTCAGGTTGGGCAGGCTTCGTTGAGAAATCTGTTTGCACAGTAATAGTTTTATCTGTTTCCTCCACCGCTGGTTTGGTTGTTGGGATGGGCTTGCCATTCTATTAACTAGATTATGACTATATACAGAGATACCCTACTACAAAAGGAGTAGTTTCTTACCTGTAACTCCAGTTCTGTAGTAGGGGTATCTCTGTTATAGTCTTAAGCGCCCGCCCTCCTCCCCGGTGGATGAAATAATAATGTACTGAATGCTACAGGCCTAGCTTTATACACCTTGAAAAAGAACTGAAAGTAAAAGGCCTTCGGCTGTGCATCCTGGGATACCGAGGGTCTCTGGAGAGTTCCTTAAAAGCACGGTATCCCTTTTCCAGACACATAATTGCAGCCTATGGGGCTTGTCTGTCCAACCCTTCCTCTCTATCATGACAAAGGATTTTTGTGAAGGGGAGTTTCTCTAGGTGTGAAACTTTACAATGTGTATACAATTTAATATTATTTGGCTATCTTTTTCACTTCAAGATGAAGTGCTGGCCAGTGTAGCCTTGTAGATTTAGGCTGCATTATTTGTCTTTGATTTTCTTTTAAGTGTCTATGCAGGACTGCAGAAGAAGACAACTTAAGAGACTATTTCGATTGCTCCGGGGTCCATGCACATGGGCGGGACTTTTCACTAGATTATGACTATAACAGAGATACCCCTACTACAGAAATGGAGTTACAGGTAAGAAAGTACTCCATCCTAAACATCCTGAATTGGTTTTGTCCAGACAGCGTCTTCTTGAATGTTGTTAGGGTGAAATCTTCACCGTGGATTAGTGCAAGTGGGTCAGTAAGTATTCAAAGGTTTTTACAAACAGTCTTGAAAAGTTAAATGGTTTTACACATCGCACTATTTTGAAAGAGAATGCCAAGCCAATGGTACATAAAGTACGTTGTGTTTTAAATTAACTGAGGAATTAAAATATAAATTGGAAAAACGGTGCAATTTTTTAATCATCGAACCTATTGAAGGTTTGTAGTGGTTGGCTCCAGTTGTCCCGGGACGCAAACCTGCTAAGACCTTTCGTTTGTGTGTCGACTTCTGTAAGTTGAATTCCAACATTTGGGTGGTCCGCCGACCACTTCCAAATATTAATGATTTGTTGTCCACCTTAAAGGGAGCAGCTGTATTAACTATGCTTGAAATGTCAGCTGCATACTCTCAGGTGGAGTTATGTGAGGAATCCAAGCACTTAACTACGTTTCTGATGCCAGAAGTGGCATTTCGTTACAAACGCATGCCTTTTGGATTAGCCTCTGCATCATCTGTATTTCAGAGGCTAATGAATAATCTGTTCAAGAAGGTGGCTGTGGTATTGTGTTTTCAGGACGACGTACTAATTTATGGAAAGGATGGTGATGAACTTGATGAAAGGTTAGAAAGCGTGCTGGAAAAATGTAAGAGTTCAGGTTTGATTTTGAAGATGATAAATGCAAGGTCTGCTGGGATGGCGAGGTTTATTTGGGGCTTCATGTGCCTAATAAAAGTCTCAAACTTAAGACGAAAATATTAAGAGATATAGAAATGGCCCCTGCACCTAGTGACAAAGATCGTCTCAGGTCGTTTCTGGGACAGATTGAGTATTATGCAAAGTTTGTCCCACATTTTGCATCCAGAGCTGTGAGTTTGTCTGATTTTCAAAAAGAAAAAAAAGCACAGTCTGTTTGGAGTGAAGAGTGGTGTTTGAGTCTGTCAAGAAAAACTCAGTCTCTGCTCAACCATTGAAACCCTTCAACACATTTGACCAATGCATCATCACAGCTGATGCTATGAATGATGGTCTCTGATCAGTGTTGATGCAATGGTAATGAGTAACTCATTGCATTTGCATCTAGGGCTCTCCCCGTGACAGAACCAATTTGTTTCACCATTGAAAAAGAGGCACTTGGTTTGTGGTGGGGAGTTCAATATTTTAAGATTTATTTTTTCTGGGGTAGCCAATTCATTCTTCGTACTGATAACAAACCATTGGTGGAAATATTCAGTGGCAGTAATGGTGGAAGGGCTACTCCGCGTATTGCTAAATGGCAGTACTGCATGCAAGAATATCAGTGCAAGTTACCGAATATTCCAGAGGACATTTTACTTATACACTTACTTGCTAACACCTCCTTGTTGTGTGGTCAGTTATTTAGCAGTAGTGCGCTACCTACTGCTTTTGAAATAATGGTACTTACACATTGATCTAAAGGGTAAGATACCTACTCTCATATTTGGAGATTTTACCACCCAATTCATGTCTGTGTCATGTATTGTATGTCCTAAATAAGTGTTATTTGTTGCTTTCACATGTATGTATGTACAGCTTCACTTTGCTGTGACTGTCTGCACCCGAAAAGGCATGAATAAATCTACCCTTTGGAGACGCAAGCATGTTGTGTGCTACTTGGAAAGCACCTTGTCATTTATTCTAAAAACTGGTCTTTCTATATTTTATCCAGATTGGACAATCAAATAACAAGGTGATTTCCTATAGCCAAGTACCTGGCACTACACACCACATCCTAGGTGTGAGGTAGAGATCTTTTTAGGCCCTGAGGAAGCGCCAGGGATCCGGTTGGACCAACAGGACGAGCAACATGTTGACATGACCGCACCCACTCATCAAGGTTGTCTTGGTCCATTGAACCCTTATGATAGCCTCCCTTCATTGATTTTAGCTCTGTCAATGGAGCCACCACATTAAACACAGTTTAGTATTCCTTAGCTAGTTTTAATTTTACTCTTTTCGCTTTACTTTTTGCACCCACTCCCCTCTACAAATTTTGCGTCCTCAGAGATACATGTATCATTTCGGCTAAAAATGTAAAAATCTCTGATAAAGAGCTCCTTTGCGGGGCCTGAAGGGCATTGCAGCACCAGCCCTATGAGGAGCACGCCCTACGATGAAGCATGACATCCTTTCGGATGGGTGAGGGCACCAAGAAATATTAGGCTCCCCTAGGATTCCCCAACCGCTTCTTCTCTCTCCTTTTCTACTATAGGAACGGTACCTCCTAATCTCAGAAAGCCACATCAATGCATGAGAACTGATGTGCCATGCTTACACTGAAATGTTCTGGGAAATGCAAATTGGTATAATCTTTTGTGCAGGTAGAAAAGTGAAGTGGTTTTGTCACTTTTTGATTCAAGCACTACTCCTTTATCGTGCAAACAATAGTTTGATCCAAGTGACTCTAGACCACTAGAATGATGCTTGAAATAGTAAAAAGTACATGTGACTGAAAGTAATGACACTACTAAAAACAACTGCACACTTTGATAACCTCGACCAGTTGTCACCATTTAATCATGCCATGTAAGTGCTGGAGTCAAATGATTTGTGGCATGTATATCTTTCAAAGGTCAAGGTTCCCTCATTAATGCAAATAAGTAGATTTAACCTACTTAGGCATTTGAATGGGGGAAGGATTGTTACCAACATGTATCATCTGTTTTCTGCTTTGTTTTAATATGCTCCGTTTTATTAATGCCAGAGTCCTAACTCTAATAGCCAAACCTTCTTTATTGAGGAGAAACATCTCATTTCAAGGTATAGGTTGCATAGTATGCTTTTGTTTGCAGGTTTCAATTAAAAAAATGTTAGTAAAACCTTTTCTGTTATATTTAGATTATGAAAGGTTTCTTGAACTGGAGCCAAACAACCCTGAAGCAGAAAATGAGCTCAACAAAATTGCTCAGGTAAATAGTTTGATTTGTTCTAAAAAATATATATATATATATTACTAACATGGAAAATTGTGGAATTGGTTTCAGAGTTTCATAATTTCTTTCACTTTGATAAAATGCAGCTAGGAAACTACAAAGGGCAGTAACAAACAATTAGCAGCAGAAAAGGGCAATGAAACAATGAAGAAAGACAAGAGATACAAAAGAGACATAGGTGTCATTACAATACCCACACTTTAACTGAGCAATTGTTGTGTGGTGTGTGTACCCCCTGCCCAATGTGTGGTCCTGAAGGGTGCAGTAATTAGTATGCGCATGGTTACTGCATCATTGAGTTTCACTTTTGCACACCCTGAACCAGGTTTACCTTTCCTTGGTGCACAAAATTGAAACATGAAAATCTTAAGGGCAAACACTCTCGAGGTGCAATTTATAATTGAGTTTGAATTACTGTTTGGATGCAAAGGGAAGTTGGCACTAAAATTGGGGGTAACAAGGGGAATGGAATGGGCTTTATAGACTGAACAGTTCAAAAAATTAAAGTAGTAAAACAAATGAGCAATAAAATCATTACTTGAATAAATTGTAGGAGACAGTCAAAGTAAGGAGACAAAGAAAATTTAAAATACAAGTTATGGCCTAGGAGTTTTCTTGTAATTAGGTGGAAACTTAAGCTCAAAGGGCAAAATACATTTAAGATTCCCTCTTAGTTAATCACACCCTTATGAATTGCACTAAAACATAGAGAAACTGAGAATAGTGCAGTTGAATATTTAAGAAACAAAATTCTGTTCTAAGGGATACTTCCCTGTGCCATACTGAATACATAATTTTGCAACCTAATGCGCTTTTGTGCTGGCAAGAGGCTCCATCTGATTCTATATAACAGCCTGTTGCTGCCTGAGAA
Source organism: Lissotriton vulgaris (assembly GCF_964263255.1). Taxonomy (NCBI): domain Eukaryota; kingdom Metazoa; phylum Chordata; class Amphibia; order Caudata; family Salamandridae; genus Lissotriton; species Lissotriton vulgaris. The sequence continues at coordinate 1,799,966,919 of NC_141685.1, forward strand.
AGTGGCATTGTGAGCCCACATATAAATGTCACTTCTACACACGGACCTCTTCCTTTCTTTCAGTGCCCTTTCAATGGAGAACAGGAGCTTGTTACCTCCTTTGTCGGTTGTATCTACCCAAAACAAAATGTTGGCAGTGTGCCAAGGGAACTGTTTCCTCCCTCACCCCCAAAAAACATTTTACATGTGTAAATCACAGTTCCTCACAATATCTGCATGTTGTGCCTATACTCTGGACATGCAACAGTCTTCCATATATACCCGGAAATTATTAGGGAGCTTGAAGGAAAACTCTGTGTTGTTGAACCCAAAAAATGGGGTTGCTTGCATTGGAAACTACAGAATGCTCTTGCTCCAAGTTATGGAGTCTCTGTGCCCAGAACCTGTCTATCTCTAAATCTTTGAATAAGTCAAAATCCAGATCATGTCCAAGTAGACTAAGCTGGATTCAACCCCCTTTCACCACTCCTGCACAGGGGAGAAGCCACATAGTCAGTACTCCAAAGAACCAACTCTTGACTCCAAGCAAATTATAAGGGTGGTTGTAGCCACCCCGAGTTTCTATGGCTGTGGCAACCCAGCAACAGTTTGAGGCTTTCAAAGAGGCTATGCTTCAGGTATTCAAAGCAATGCTGCCTTCCCTAATGGCCTCCAGTTGCACGTTTGATGTCAGGGCTTTCCATAGCCTCCTTAACCTGTCAGGCTCCTTTCCAGCTCTCTGCTAGCACCAACCCATGACTCCACTCCAGACCCAGAGGCCACCCTGGTCTTGATCTCCCCAGCCCTGGTCCTGACTCTAGGGACTCCCGTTCCATAACTGTTAGCTGAAGCTTATCTCTGATCCCACTCTGATATCGGTCCACAATAGGCCAAACAATGTCTTGCTATGAGATAACCATAAAGAGTCCCCAAACTGAGACGATCCCCAGCCTCTTCCTGGACGCATCATTTAGGCATGATGTCGACGCTGATGAAGCAGCCATCTTCTGTCCCTCTCCTCATACAAATTCTCGACTATAACTTAACAATGCTAGTGGCCTAGACACTTTGTCTCTGACCAAATTAGAATCTCCATCAGGACCACCGTCTGAGAAAAGTACTTTCTTTGAAATGTATTACTGGATCTACAATTACCATCTGTTGAGACAAAAGTAGCCTGGGCCTGCTACATCCGAGCCCTTGCTGCCTTTTAATGAGGCCTTAATGGACGCTTTGATGGCATCATAGGAAAAAAAACAGTCTTTAGCTGCCCTGCATACTCACCTGGTGGCTAGGTGGCATAGAGCAGCTCCAGGAGTCTCTTTTTCTTTTATTACTTGGCACCCAACTCCTTAAAGTTTAGTGGTTCAAGCTACCACGAATGTGTTCCCTTCAGCACGGCCAAAGCGCATCGACTCATTTGGTGAAAGAGTATTTTCATTCCACCAGGTTGACCCTTTGATACCTCAATGCTGTTTTTGTCCTGAGCCTATATACACTCGCCCTTTGGGATATGGCCAGTAAAATCATGCTCACTGTCCCTGATAAATGCAGAAGTGCACATGCCCGAATAATTCAGGATGGAAAAGACTCTACAAAATATATCCTGAGGGCCAGACTTGATACACGGACTGTGTGGGTCATGCCATGGATGGACACCAGTGTTGTGATCTGGAATTGTGACTGGATACTGGCCACAGAGTTCTCAGGTGACATTCAGACATCCCCGATGCGCAAACCTTCTGATGGTTCGACTCTTCGGAGAGAAGCTTAGACTGCTTTAGAGCATTTTAATGACAGTTGTGTTACAGCACACGCTCTAGTGTTAACTTCACCGGTCTGTTGGTTTCACCAACAATAATGAAAATTCTGAAATGACTTACAAGGTGTACCTTCTTGCTCGTCTCAGGCCTTGTAACACGTACAACACGAATCCTTGAATTTTTGTGGCTCCGGAGGACATAGTGGAAGCTGGTCATGGATGACGCCAAGCACAACAATCCTGCCACAACAGCCAACACGCCATTCTGATTTACCCTTTGAGGAGTATGCTTAGCCTGTAGGGGCAGGATATGATTGTTCCTACATGGTTATATAACTAAAACTTCCGATCAGTGGATGCTACAAACTGTTCAGAGGGGTTACACCATTCCCCCTCGAACTCCCCCTTCTTGCATCCCATCTGTTTTTACTCGACCTTCGGCGGATCAAGCAAACATCTTTCTACTGCAAGGTCAAACACTTTTGGGCAAAAGGGTCATGGAGAAAGTTCGAGAGGCGGAGAAAAGTGATGGGAGTTACTTTTGCTATTTCTTGGTCCAAAAAAAGATGGCCCTTTCTGAACACCATCTATGAAAGGGCAAATTCAATAAATTCAGTCTGGCCTAGATTCTTTCCTCTCTGAACTCACAAGATTGGAATGATAACCTTGAACCTGCAGGGTTCATATTTTCATGTGCTTGTCCTACATTATCACAGACACTACCTCTGGTTTCTAGTGCAGTTGGAACAGTTCCTAGTTGCTGTACTACCTTTTAAGATCACATCTGTCCTTCAGGTGTTTACAGAATCTAGATCTGTGGTTGTGGCCCTCTTCACAGGTGTAGAATACATGTATTTCCATACCTCAATAATTGGCTACTGAAGGTGGGCTTGCCGCAGTTAGTTGTAGATCACCTCAGAGCGATGTTCATTCTTTTAACCTGGGGTTTTCGATCCAAGGACAGAAGTCCAATCTTAAGCTTACACAGAAGATTTCTCTCATAGGGCCACCTTGGACATTATGGCATTTTGGACTTTTTCACCCCCTCATTGAGACCAGAACATGATTCTGATGCTTCTGGCTCAATGTTTGTTTCTGGTGTGGGCGGTTTAGAAGCATACTGAACACCTGGACACATCCATTCTACTGGTGTCTTGTGCTTGTCATGCCTCCACTTTCAGTGGTCCCAACATCAGGGCCGTCCGTCAGACAGCATCTGTCTGACGGACGACCTTTGGTAGAGGCAGCTGGACACCCACCTGTTATGCAGCAAGCGTTTCTCTTTACGCAGCCAGTCTTCACAGTAGTGCCACATGAATTGTTTTTGTATTGGGGCGGTCGCCGAGGAGATAAGAGTGAAAACTCCACATCTGTCTTTTGGAGCTTTGTGTGATTTGTCTGGCCCCAAAAGCCTTTCTCCCATCTAATAAGTGGAAGCCTCTAAAGCGCCTAACAATAACAAATTTGCCATGTTGTATGGTGCAAACCGCACAGTGTGAGGTACTGGACCTTGTGTCGGGAAGGATCTTGGACATGGTTAGGCCTTGATGGGATCTCTCTTGTAGCCAACCATCAGGTGGAAATACTCAATACCAGGGCAAATGACCTCAGGAGGCAGCTCCTGGCAGAACACAATTGGCTTTTTCACCCTGAGGTGTCTCAAAACATCTCCACCCAGAAACACAGTTTCAAGACTAATGTGCACTGGAGCTTTCCCTAAGAGTATCCCTGGGGGAAGCATTCAGTTTGCTGTTGGGCGCAGAACTTGTGTATGGCTTTCTGCATTTCTATCTTTTGCCCTGAGTTTTGAAGATCAGGACAGAATAGACTCAGGTCATCTTGATAGCTCTGGATTGGGTGAAGTGCCCCATTCTTTTGAGTGTGGGAATATGTACCCTGATCCACCTACCTCTTTGGGGGACTTTCTGTCACAGCTACAGGGCACAGTACTATGCCTGAATCTGCACAAATAACACTGCCATGCATGCAGATTGAACTTGACAACTGAGCAGCTTTAACTTCCCTGGTGAAACAGTGGCTGTGATTCTTGTAGCTAGATCCCCTTCAACCATACAGGGCAATAGAGAAAATGTGTGGCCGTGGGTGGGGACCATCCTCCACTCAATGGAATAGACACTTTTACCTAATTTAAATAAAAAGGTCCCAAGTTATGTTCGGCACACTGTCACCTCCAACCAGTCATGCCTGACCTGCATCTGAGGGTGTACCAAAGTGTAAGATTCCCAACCTCCGCAAGCGAGGGTGGGGCCCAGGGCAAAAAAAAAATCATAATAATGTTACTACACCTACAGGTCTAGTGACTTGAATAATCTGCTCAACCTAACTGTAATACGCTTTAACCATAATCTGGTCCAAATAGTGTTATCCTAGACAAATAATTTATTTCATAGAGTTTCCCTTTTCTTCATTATTAAATCTGAGAGCCCCTTCAAATATGTGAGTTCAGCTTGTGTGCTGTACAAAAACTCTTATGTTTGATTTAATAGACTAAACATATGCACTATGTATAATTAAAATCTAGCCCACATAATAGGTGCACATGACTCTTCCCTTGCCTCTTGATTCATGGCATGGTGGTTTACTGATAAAACTATATAGTGTACAAACAATAATGTGGGAAATTCTAGTTCAGCAAATATTTATCATGAGCACATCAACAAGTACTGTGCTCTGATTTCTTTTTGTTCCTATTAATATATATGATCACATTTTAGAATTAAAAAGTGTACAGTAATTTACAAGGTTTTTAAATGGTTTTTAGAATCAACACTGACATCCTATTGTCTTTTGATGCTAACAGCGTGATTTTCAGACAGTTCCTTTTACCTTTCTTTGTCTGACTGCAAACGTAGAGGAATTTGGAAACATGATCTCCAGGATAAAATCAGGAACAAGCTGTAAGAAGACATAAGCTGACATCTCACCTCTGCCTGTGAACTCACACCAAATGTAACAAGATTTAAAGGCACCTTTATTGTTCTTTCTCATTCTTAATGATAAGAACGCCTGTATTTATTTTTATCAGCTGGAGTATCACGCCGGACCGGACAAGTCATCCTTAAAAATAGCTCACCCTGATAACATCTGACAGAAAACCCATTGCCCATAGCAAGTGGGCGAGTAGATTTCTTGAGGCCAGGCTCTTATGTGCAAGTCTTCATCGTCAATTCTAGAGGTAGTGCGATGCTACAGCAATGTCCCATAACATCACCTGCTGGCACGCAATATTAATTGCTTGGAAAAATCTGATCCTAACTTGTTCACTTGAGGTCTGGTTCTTCCTTTTGCCTATCAAAATCTGTTGGCATTTTGGATAGAGGTGCAGAGAGATTTATCCTGCTTTCCCGGCTGCATACAGGGCCCTAGGGCTCAGCTGGGGATAGCCGCGGAGGACGAGGGAACCCTGGAGACAGTCGCTGGGTCTCCCGCTGCCTGGAAGCGTGGATAGCTGGCTGATCACAGCTCGGGCTGCTCGTTCCCAAGATGGAGGCATAGCCCTGCTGCCGTACGAATAACGGAAGACCTGGGCTGCCTGCATGGGCCGCTGAAATGGAGCGGTGCAGCGAATGCTACAGAGATCGGCCACTGGTGCGGGTGCTGACCCTGACGCTTTGCCAAAGAACCCGACGGAGTGGCGAAGACCAGGGCCTGTGACAGTGAGTGGGCCAACATGGTGAGGAGTCGGTACTGCGCCCTGGGTCTTGGCATGTGGCCCTGGAGGTCAGGTGACTTTGGTGAAGGCTTGTCTGGTGGTGCCTCGCCTGGAGGGTGCACAGGGAGTGGGCCATCCTGCCAACGCCGAAGACCCGTGTTGGCTGCCAACTGCATACTATGCCTCTGTAAAGACTGGGCGGAGGCCAGGAAGCCGGTCCGGGAGGCACGGTACCCCAGTACAAGTGGATCACATGTGCGAGCCATCAGGAGGACAGCGAAATCCCACAACCCAGGCTTCGGTGAGGAGGCGAGGCGAAGTTAGACGCCAGGGCCGACCCAGGGACCGGGGTGAGCTCTGCACGGGGGTCGGCGGCAGGCCCTTGGAAACTGTGACTAAGGGGCCCTCTCGCACTTGTCTCTCTGCCTTGTGCGGAACAGACTGCGTCCTGCAGTAAGATCGGTTGGCTGTGCCTGCACAGTGGAGTTCCCCAACCTGTGGGATAACCTGTGAGGGTCGTTCCAGCACTGGGGCAGTTCTACAGGGCTGTGGGCTTCACCGAAGGCTGGTACCTGGGCAGCGATGTTTGGAAAGGGTCCCAAGGAAGGCCTGACCAGTGGGGACAAGCAGCAGGACCCCCAAACGTAGCCTATGACAACATCTCAGCCAATGGGACTCACTTCTTGGGGGGGGGGGGCTGCTAATGTTCTCACCTAGCAAACAAACCTTCCTGTCATTGAATACACAACAGCTGTTACAAAGCCACAAGCCGGGACGTAAGGTGGCATGCCTGACCGTTCAAGGGCGTGGAAGTTGGAACTTGCGCGGAAACACTCCAGGAGTTGGGAAACTGGGCAGTGGGATAGGTGACTGTGAAGTAGCAATGAGCTGGAAGGTGGCCCTAGACAATACTTTTCAAGAACTTCTTTTTTTTTAATAATAATGTTGTGCTAATGGACATTTGACTGAAATGGTCAAGCCGAGAGCAAAGCAAGTAGGGGCTATCCAGGATCTGGAGGAAATCTCACAAGAGAGGCCGCAGAGAGATGTGGTTGATCCAGTGCAGCAGCAGCTAACAAAAATACTGAAAGCAATTGCCAACAACAAGTCCACTCTACATCAAGATATCAGCATGTTGTCGGTGGAGTTGGGCCTGTTCAGAGAGGACCACAAGAATTTGGCCGAGAGGGTAAAAACCACAGAGTCCAGAATAACGTTTCTCGAACCAGCACAACAGTTCTTGGTGTTACAAGTGGGGGACCTCACGGACAGAATCCGCTTCCTAGAGAGGAGAGCAAAAGATGCTGAATGGTTGAAACAGGAGGAATGGGTTCTTGGCCTGCCCGAAGGAGCAGAAGGTAATGAGATGGTGTCCTTTCTAGAGCAATGGCTCCGAAGTGTGGTGGCCCCGGAGCATTTGCCGACCTTCTATACCCTTGAAAGGGCGCACTGGGTTTCTGCTAGACCATCCGCCCCTGGCCGACGACCACGTCCAGTGGTGGCCAGACTCCTCCACTTTAGAGAAGGGACGTCCTTTTACAAAAAGCATGAATGGAGGGTCCATACACTATGGATAACTGTAAAGTTTCCATATTTCCTGATTACATGCTGGATGTCCAGAGAAAACGAGCGTCCTTTCTGGAGGTGAAGAAAGTATTGAGGGAAGAAGGCCTCCAGGTACTCCTTGATCTTGCCTGCCCGCCTACATATTCTACTTTACAGGAAGACACATTTTTGTGCGGACCTTAAGTCTGCATGGGAGTGGATAGAAACGTACAGAACTGGAGCCCCCCAACATGTGCAGACAAACACGACAGGACCTGGGAACCGGGAGCCTAGGAAGAGAACCAGGAGACGATCCAGGCAAGGGGCCTGAAGTGACCGACGTCCTCACAAACTGGGAAGGAGAGAGCGGAAGCACTGCAGGCAGTAGCGGCAATTGTGCAGGACAGGAAGTCCCCTCTGGAGGCTCGCTCCTTTAGGGAAACTGAGGGGGTTGACACAGACTCTTCTCACAATGGTAGTGTGACCATACCGGTGGTGACTCCTAACACGTCAGATGAGATTATCTGACTCTGAGATGAGACAGTGATTTTGGTGGATTTTTTTGGGAGGAGGAGGAGGGCCCCGGGTGCCTGCTGGGAGACTTGCAATGGTTTACTTTGGCTTAGGCTGGTGCGATATGTGTAGCTACACATTTTAGATTACACTCTTGTCTCTGCCACCACCCATTGAGACACTTTCCTGACTAAGGTTGGGGCTCAATTAGTGCTCGATTTTCTGCATGCAGTTTGGGCGGCTGACTGTTGTCGGACTGCCCTGGGATAGGGGAGTTGTTTGATTGAGGGATTGTTCTGTTTGTTAATGTTCAGATGTTTGCAGAATAGAGTGCCCAAACATGACTGGGAGAGTGGACTCAGAGGGGAGCTTGCGGGGTGTCCATCGAGGGATGCATCGGAAATATGACACACACACATAATGTAATAAGGTTTTTAACCTGGAATATGCGAGGGATGTGATCCATGGCCAAACGTCACAATAGTTATTTGTATCTACGACGTAGGGATATACGTATAGCCCTCCTTCAAGAAACTTATCTAGCCAAGGGGGAAGCTGGAAAACTCAGTAAAAGGTGGAGGGGTCTGGTCTCCGCAACAAACATTTTGGCATTTTCAAGGGGAGTATTAATTTGGTTTAGTCCACGAGTCCACTTCGACCTTACACATGCACTGGTAGATGCTGAGGGTAGGTACGTATTCTTGACTGGCAGACTGGCGGGCCAGGCGATAACATTAGTTACCATATATCCTCCCAATCAGGATCAGGTCACTTACTTGTACCCTCACTCTGGTAGATGGCGGTATGTGTGGGCGGACACGTACTGCTGGGCATAGAATTTAACTGTGTCGCGAATGTTCTGACCTACCACTCCCATCCTCCGCTCATGGGGGCCTAGTCACATCGCACGGCGGCGTGGTTCTGGGACTGGATTTATCATTGCTGCCTAGAATATATATGGAGAAGCTAACAGGACAGAGATAGGGAAAATTCTTACTTCTCCCAGATCTACCAAGTGCACACTAGACTTGACAATTTCCTTAGTGGCTCCATAACACAAACTGAATATCTGGGGCGCACCCTATCTGACCATAGCTTTCTGCTGATTTCACAACCTATAGGGAGACGCCCGCCAATACCTTTTTGGAGGCTCAAACCATTGGCGCTGGAGGATGGCCCCTATTGATTGTCCTTAACCACTCTCATAGACTTTCTTCCACACAAAGGCGCAAATGGTGTCCTCAACCCTATTGGAATGGGAGGCCCTCAATGTAGTGGTACAGGGCCACTGCATGGGGCAATCGATTGGAGCACAACAGGAAATAAGTAAAGAAATTCTAGAATTGGAGGGAAAGTTGCGCCAGCTCGATAATGCTCAGGGGGCTGATCCAGCGTTATCGCTTAGGCTACAGGGGATGCAAGCAAGTTACCACGAAGTGTTGGGCCTCCTTAGATGCCACAGTTATATGCAGTACCTGGGTAGGGTGCAGAAGGAGGAGGGGAGAGCTAGTCATCTTTTGGCGTTGTTAATTCAGCCAGAACACGTGGTTCACCCATCACTCAGTTAAGGCAGGAAACAGGTGACCTGCTTTACACCTCAGACGACATTAATGCCTCCTTCCAAAGTTACGATGAGAGGTTGTATTCTGCCCCTACTGCTACCAGTCCATCACTTATTAAGGACTTCTTAGATCCTTTGCCACTCCGGACCTTGAACCGTCATGTGCAAGAGGAGCTGGGGGGCTCGGTGACGCAACATGAGATTCATGCGGCCATTAGGGCCATGACTCTGGCCAAGATGCCAGGCCCAGACAGCTTCCCGGCAGACTTTTATAAGCGGTTTACCCATGGCCTGGTGCCACGGTTAGAGGTCCTATATGCTGATTCACTTGAGCGGAGTGAACTCCCTGACACTACACAGGACGCATTGGTAGTTCCACACCCCAAGACCAAGGAGACAGGTGCTAGAGTGGAGGATTAGAGACCCTTCTCTATGCTCTATCTGGATTTTAAAATCCTCAGAAAGGTGCTGGCATGTAGATTGTTTCCTCATATGAGACATCTTGTTCACTCCGATCAAAACGGATTCATCCCTTCCCGCTGTACCTCTTACAACCTCTGTAATCTTTATTCTGTACTTTATCACGAGGAAGCGCCGCTTCATCAGCAAATTGCAGTTTTATCAATCGACCTGGAAAAGGTGTTTGATACGGTAAGTTGGGAGTACCTATTTGAAGTCATGCTACGGATGGGCCTTGGAAGTAACTGGGTGAAGTGGGTGCTACTTCTTTATGCTTTGCCCACTGCAAGAGTCAAAACCGGTAAAACAATATCTAATCAGTATAAGATATTCCAGGGCATTAGGCAGGGGTGTCCTCTTTCGCCTCTTTTGTTTGCCCTGGCAATAGAACCACTTGCAGAGAGGGTCCGGTTGGCAGGGGTAGGTCGGGCCTAAAATTGGGCACGCAGGTGCATACTGTCTCACTTTACGCAGATGACCTGCTGATCTACCTAGGAGACAATGGAAAACAACAATGAAGCAGCGGAATAGATCAAAAGGGAATTATTACTAGGAGTGAAAATTAAATTAGACCCTCTCAAGGACTTCAATTGATGTCCAATTACTTATTTTACTAAATAACCAACTCCCAGGTGTAGTCCAAAACAAGTATTTTTATATACTTTTAGGACAATATAAACAATAATATATACACAAATTATATATACAAAAAATAAAAAAGAACACAATACATATATTTGTACCTTGGCCTCCCTAAATATGCAATCCACCGCCTTCAAATGATTCAAAAGACGGCTGCGAGACTGGTTTGCCGGATCCCATCCTGACAACATGTCTCTCCACATTTACATAAACTCCACTGGCTACCAGTGGAGAAAAGAATCCATTTTAAGGCCATGACAATGGCCTATCAGGCTCTGAATGGAAACTGCCCGCAGCATTTGAGGGAAAGACTTTGTCCCTATAAACAAAACCGGGTGCTGCGGTCTAACTCCTTCAACTGGCTTCAGATGCCGCGCTTTGAGAAGGCACGACTGGGTGGAAGAGCATTCACAGTTAAAACAGCCGGGTTGTGGAACTCCCTCCCACCTTGCGGTGTGCCAAGTCAGAATTCTGTTTTAAAAAAGCCCTGAAGACATGGCCGTTCAGGACAGCAGAAAATGTAGACCTGAATTTTCAGCGCCAGGAGACCCCTGTGTTGGGGGTAGCTGCGCGCTTAATAAATCACAGTATTATTATTATTATTATTATCATTCCTTATTACCCTTATTTATTACCCATATTTAATATAACGGACGCAAAAAAATCTCAAACAGTGATTAATAATGGCAATCCGTAAAAAGAAGATATCCCTAAAAGATAATACACAACCGAGGGAAACGTTTTTAATCCTCCATCTGAATTGGGGTGTGCAATATTTTCTTTTCCAATCATTTAAACTTTTGCAGGGCTTCTCCAGAATTGTGGAGTTTCACTTCATATATTTTGAGCCTCATCAGGACTGGGACAAAAGGAAACTGACAATGATATATATGTACTAAGAGTATTTACACAGAAAATAGTATTTACACAGAGAATGATCTTATAATACTGAACAGGAGGAGTCCGTTGAATCAACGCAGGACTTGGCAGCTGAAATGGGCATCAATGTATCTGGCGCAGTGGAATCCCCCTTCAAACCCAAATCTACCTTTGTTCCTGTTATGCCGCGCGATGCGATAGATACCTTCAGGATATAATTATTGATAAAATTAAGAAACTACGCTTAAACATCAAATAGCACAAAACAGTCACCAATTTCAAGTTCAAGCAATATCAGGACTTGATGACAAAATTACAAAAACACAACAAGTTAATAATAAAACAATCAGATAAAGGGGGTAATATAGTTTTATGGCCCAGAACTGATTACCTGATTGAGGCCAACAAATACCTCCATGACGCCCAATGTTATGCCAAATCGAATGCACAGCAACTGTCAACGTTGAATGTCTTATGCTTGAAACAACTGTTCATATGGAAACGAGACAACTGATCACCAATGATGAATTTAATTACCTATAAACTGAATTTCCGATAACTCCTGTTACGTATTTTATACCTAACATACATAAAAGAACTGTGCCTGTACTTGGAAGACCAATTATTAATGCGAGAGGAGGAGTTCTGGAGAAAATCTCTGAATATGTGGATTTCCATTTACAAGAATTGGTGGTTGACTTGCCGTCTTACATCAAGGACACAACGCATTTCCTTGAAAAACTAGAAGAGATTACATTGTCATCGGATTATCTTCTGGTTTCACTTGACGTTTGTGCCCTATATACAAGCATAAATCATGTTGATGGTATTAATGCTGTTAGGTATTTTTTGGAGAGTAAACCGATTGAACAGTACCAACATTGTAAAATAATCAGAGAAATGATCACACTATGTCTTCAGAATAACTACTTCCTATTTAACAAAAATGTGTACCATCAGATCAGGGGTGGCAATGGGGGCCTGCTTCTCTCCCAGCTACTCGTGTTTACACGTGGGCTGGTGGGAGGAGCAGGTCCTCCGAGCGCAACACAAAGACATATGGGAAGAGCGCATCATATTTTGGATGCGTTTCATAGACGATATATTCTTCATTTGTAAGGGGTATAAAACATAAGTCAGGGACTTTATCCACAAACTCAACATCAACAAATTGAACCTTCAGTTCACCGCAGAAGTCAACAACAATTCTATTGACTTTTTAGATGTTCATGTCAGTATAGGAGAAGATGGTATTGAGACTTCCCTACATAGAAAAACTCCTCCCGGAAATGTGACGCTTCATGCGTCCAGTTTTCACCCAACCCACTTGATAAGAAGTATCCCATATGGGGAATTCCTAAGGCTACGTAGAATCTGTAGCACCGAAAATTCTTTTGAAGAATGCGTCAAGGAAAACAAACTCAGATTTCTAGCCAGGGGATATAGTGATCAGGTCATCAGCACCGCATTGCCCAAAGTTAGAGCTAAGTCCAGAAATGATTTATTAATCTGCTCCAAGAACACAGGTTTCAAGAGAAGAGGAAACACGGTATTCGAGAACTCAAAAGCCAACTCCATGAGATTCATTACTACATACAGTAGTCAACACAAAAAGATTAGGACCATCATAAATAAACACTGGCCAATATTTGAAACGGACACAATGTTGAGCCAGTTATTCCCAACCCCCCCAGCACTGACATTCAGAAAGCTTCAATCCATGTACAACTCCTTAGTAAAGCCCAGTCCTGAATTGACCAACCCAGTTAGTCATCCTGGTGCAATGTGGTTAGCACCCCGTAACGGTTTTATTAAGTGTAACGTGTGCAGAGCGTGCAAATTCGGAATAAACACCACCCAGTACACTACCGTCTAGAGCATCCATTAGCCACATTGAGGCAAGATACACCTGCCGGACTGAATATTCTGTCTACGTGTTGGGTTTTACAGAACCTGAGAGCAATAGTCAATTCTGACATGAATTATCCAGTGGTCAGACACTTTAAGGCGGTACATAGGAATAGACTGGAAGATCTAAAGTACTATGTCATATCAGCGGTACCACCTATTAGAAGGGGAGGGAACAGAGAAAAAGTCCTTAGACAGTTGGAACAAAGTTTCTTTTAGAATTGAACACCCGTACTCTGAATGGATTGAACAATGGGGAGGAACTGTACAATTTTTTGTAGACAATATTGCTTCACTAGATATGCAGAACTTTATTTTTAAAATGTATATAAGAACAATGTAATTCAATTATATCCTATGACGAGTTTTTTTATTTTTTCTATACTGTAATATTTATATATTTATGTATTTATATATTTATGAATGTAGAAGGATTGAGTAATTGTTTACACCAGTCAAGGAATATTGGTTTACAGGATTTCTATGTTTACATATGCTATTACAGGTGATATGAAATTGTAATTATATTGATATATTTTCATAATTTGCTTTACATTTATTCTATATTATGATATTTATATGTTTATTTTATATATTTATTTATATAGAAAGAATAGATGTTTACACACTAGTTGTGCAATATCAGTACTCATAGGAATAACGGCCATCCATTTATCTATATTACTATATACATTTTGATCCAAGCCCATGTTCCCGCATTCCATCAGACGCTATCATGTCTCAAGGTCCCCCTCATTTCAGTATGTTACAAGTCAGCCGGAGACTACTTGAATTTCATGAATTCTCACTTTGACAAACAATCTAAACCTCCGAAATTTATCACTATAAGCTGAACAGATTTTCAATTTCAGTATATTTATGATGACTTATATTTAGTCTTTTTTTTGCAATTACCATCAGCAGGCGGCCCCTTTATTTATTTTAAATTTTTATATTATTTTGTATTCCCAACAAATTGGGTGATCAAGTCAATCTAATTCTCATACTTGATCACAACAATCACAAAACATGTAATTGCGTTTAGTTATTTATGTATTTTTCAAGCACTTTAACCACCTTACATAGCACTTATAAGCACTTTCTGTGTAGTTCTACACTTAGTTTATAGGGGAATATTACACCCAATAAAGAAAACATGGTCACAATCAATTTAATGAATAAGAAAACGAGTTGAGTTTTTTAAATTTCTGCATTTTTGGTGATTTATTGACTGTGACAAAGATATAACTTAAGTCTACAATTGAATATGCCTTAAACCAAATTGCATGTTAAAGACAACGTACCCTCTGTATCAAAGGTTATATTACGCTGAGTGGAGGTCTGCCACTCTTTTACAAGGATAATGTCATCAGTGATGTCATTTGAGATGTCATCAGTGATGTCATGTAATATCAGCAGTGCATTGCGGGCGCACGAGTTATAGTTAGCTGAACTAATTATAACAGAGGAATTTCAATTGTTTTGTATGAGTGAACTAATTATAACGGAGGAATTTCAATGGTTTTGTATGAGAGAAATGTCCAGCTTAACTATAACATGGGTGAAACCTATGTTTTTTCAGTGAATTTCCAAGGTTTTTTAAATGCTAATTCCTAACTATAATGTGCCTGAAACCTATGTTTTTTTCAGTATATATTTATTTATTTATTTATTTAGCGATTTGTAGCGCGCCTGGTGACCCGTAGGCATCCCCGCGCTATAACATTTGTGGAGTCCAGAGGAAAAAGGGGGACTTTATTTTGGGAATAGCAGAGTTTATATATACACACATATACAGAGGAAAACTAAACAGCCCCTTCCCTAAAGTACACAGTTTGCATGTCTGCAGCTTTTCTTATTTTTTACCTTATTCATCTTCTGCTCAATCAATACATCATCCACACATACATACACCTACATGCTCCCTTTCTTGGCTCGGGTTATCAATCATTCTTCTTTAATTCAAATTCAAAGTGCAGGCCCTTTATCAACGCTTTTTATTATAACAACTAACCCGGCCGAAGGCACTATGAAATTTGCACACTTGCTCCCTTTCTTGGCTGCACTTATCAATTATTACTCAACCCACAATATGTGACTTAGGTTACCTCAGGTAAGGTAAATAACAAGAGCACTCTTTCGTTATAGTCTTACACCAGTCCAAAACAAGCACTAAATAAAGACACCTGCAACTTTCAAATGTTTATTTCTAACACCGTAATCTCATGCAAAGTACCTTAGATAATACAAGCAAACATAATATGAGAAACAAAGTTGTCAGCATTGTTACTACTCCATAAAATACAAAGGGAGAAAGCATCCTATAATACAAAAGGGAAACAGATTTAAAATATACCTACATTTCACTCTCCCTGCTTAGCAGGTTAGTTTATAAGTACAGAAGATCTCATACGACTACATAGGCACACCCATTCCCCCTGTTACTCAGCAGTAGTGGATCACATTGAGTTCTACACAAACTGTCAAGATACGAATGTTCTCCAACTTTGTGTAATCATGCCTGCACAGTGCATTACTAAACGCACCAGTATCAGAGATGCCACAGCTGCATATGTCTTATGGCTCGAACGTGCGAAGATCATTCCCAATAACACACACAGTATCCAAGATAACCTTGATGTTTCATGCTCTCACTATACACACTAAAGTAGCGAGGCAGTCTCATATGAAGCAAAATACTCACCCTTCTCTAAACAATATTGTAAGTGCATGTTGTGTGCAAAGCAGAGCAGGAAAACAAAAATGGCGTTTAAGCTTCTAATAAACCCATGCTAACTTAACACAGTGTAAGTGCAAGGCTCAGCCCACGACACCTTTCCTTGACCAATAGCGGGAATGAACATACATGTTCCTCAACGACCGGAGCCTCTATCACCATCGGAGGAAAACTCGGGTCATCTTCAATGTAACTGTGTGCCAAGAAGTCATGCGCCGCTGCAAAAACACTCCAACATATGAGGATTTAATGTCACATTGCTAGATTGGCGGCAACTCCCGTGCCCGCCTACGTTCCCAGAATGCAGTGGCCCCAAGCTCTGGTAAACTAGAGCGCGTCGCCACACACATGTTTAAGGAGCTACAAAGGGACCCCATCCACCGGGACTCAAAGAATAACATTTGGGACCATGTGTGGAACCCCAATACCCCCCACGGTCACAGCCAGCTCCCCGCGTCGTCTGAAAGCCAGCATTGCTTTGTCAGAGAGACCAGTTTATATGCTGCTCTCTCTAACAAAAAGCAATCTGCTTTCTTACTTAAAAAAGACAGCATATTAACTTGCTCTCTCTTTCAAATGGAAAGAGGTTTGCTGTACTAAAGTAGGAGCCGCGACGCTCCCGCCCTACCATAGCCGGCCCTGGGAGGTGTTGGACCCCAGGGCCATCAAGAGCTCCAGGAGGGAGGCCGCGCGACCCCCTCCCAACATTAAAAAGCCCCGTAAGATGGTGGTCCCCGCGGCTCGGGGGTCCGTGCCATCATGGACCCCCCAATTTTAAATATTACTTACCCAGGAAGGTGGCGGTCCCCGGAGCATGTGGGGGGGGGGGGGCATGAACCCCGCAGGCATACTTCAAAATAAAACCCAGGGGGTGGCGTTCCCCGGGGCTCGGGGGACCTTTCAAACCCCCATTATGCAAAAGAATTGCCCCTGGGATTTCCCCCCCCCCCCCGCGGGAGCTAATCAAGAATAAAAAGGACTTCTAGGTTTTTTTTTTTTTACTTTTCCACCGCGTACGAGTATGATACGGTTTTTTACATTTAAAAAAAAAAATTGGGGGGTGGCCTAAAGATCCATGTGCGACCTCCTCAGCAGGCCTAGAGGGTCAACCTTTTTCTACCCTGCCCCCTTTCCTTATTTCGTGTAATTCCGTTCAGCCCTCTCTTGGAATAGCAGGAAGTAACGATGAGAACCATCAGAATAAAATAAATCCAAACAAAGTAAACGCCACTGTGCAATTATGGTCATGCCAAAAGGGATGCTTAGAACTGAAAATAAAGACAAGAAAGTGTTATCACATGAGTAAAAGATGTAAATGAACTCTTCACAGTCCAGTTTTGACATTCAGCACAAAGCCATTTCCATTAACCGATGGTACTCTTCCCCCATTCGCAGAAGCGGAAAGTCGGAAATACGCTGATTGACCTGGCCTTGGGCCTTGCCAAACGCAGAATAATGCTCGAATGGAAGTCTGCACAGGGACCTACATTTGATAGCTGGAACCGAGATGTAATCAACTGGGCGGGTGCAGAAGGAAGAGCGCTAAGTTGGGAAAAGGCGAAAGCAATGCAGAAGCGCCTCACAGCTGACCAATGGATGGCAAACTAGCGAGGACAAGGAGGCAGGGGAGCGTGAAATCTCAAGGGTTGATAATGAACCACTGTAGTGCTGCCTCGCCCCAGGGCTTTCATACTGTGTTGGGATAGAAGTGTGCGATTGACAGGAGGTGTAAGAGTGGGAAAGCATCTCCCTTATGTCCCCCTCCCATCTGTCAACTTGCGGGATCTGAACCCCCCCAGATATGTATAGTTAGGTCTTAAACCATTGCAGAAGAGTGTTGATGTTTAAGTTTATAATTTGAATTTTTCTTACAAAGTGAACTTGTTAATTTTGGATCGTATTGTTTTACCTCAGTATGTGGTCATTGGCCGTCCATGTGGAAAACGTGAACAAAATACTTACTGAGTACCAGCATGTATAATTGTACACTAGGGGCCGTACGTGTTTATTAGATCACCTACTGAGATACAATACGGGGATATGTATGATTATTATTTGCGGTGAACGTAAAGAAATATAGTTGCTGGATTCATATCATTTTATCTGACAACGCTGTAAAAAGATGTGCTGTAATTTGTGCCTTGTAATGATATCTACAAAATGTCAATAAAAATAAGTTAGGGAAAAAAAGAACATATTTTAAGTATTTCTACACATTTGGGCGATAGGAACATGTTAGGCAACATTTTATACTATAACATTTCAGCATTAAATATGCACAATTAATTCATATACTTCCGGCTTTAACTATGATCTAACGTGCTCCATATGTTGACAATGTCGTCTTCCTCATCAAGCCCATTTGTGTCTAATTTTCTTTATCCTTCCGCCCCTCTGGCCTATCAGGGCCTTGATATTAGTGTGACATCCTGTCTTATTCACTTACATTATCCTGTAATGCTTGTCATTACCTAATAAACTAAACTTAAACAACTAAACCAGTGTTAGTCTGTGCATGTGGGTGCCTCTATCATTATTCCTATCAATACTGGAGGTCAGTGCTCCCTTAAAGTCTCGGGGGCATGAGGCCGCCTATTTATGAACGGTGTCTGTTACTTTCCAGAGCCTACCATCCATTCATGCTAATGTTGGGAAGGGGGAGGGAGGGAAGAAGCATGGGGGATCCCCAAAAGAGAGGGGTAACATACACCTAGGCCCATCAATCAGATCCAGGCAGACTGGACCCATCTCTCTCCTCTTCACTATCGAAGCTGCTTGGGTGTTCCCAATTGAATAAGACTTCCCTCCACGCTTCTGCTACAGGACCCCAGTGCAGACCCTTCAGTTCTTCTCTAAGCAGAGCTCTGTCCTCCACTGCCACCCATCTAGTGACCTCCTGAGTCCAAACCCTAATTTTTGGTCCCATAACCGCTTTCCATGATATTTCAATTAGTCTTTTTGCTTGGTCCAGGGACAGATCAGTAAATAGGCTTCCCACCTTGCGTTTAGGGGATATAGCCCCAGTTGACAGACCTCCGCTGAGTGGACTACCGTACGACCCAATGTGCTGTTGACTCCCTGAACCTCTGCACAATCGGACAGTTTCATGTCATACGAGGAAGTCCACGTCCAATTGCTTACATCGTGGACATTTTCTGGGTTCCCCTCCAAATGCTGCCTGAATGCAGTGTGGTCATATATTTAAGACTGGTATTGTGATTGATTTTCTTGGGTGATTCCAGAATGCGACGCCGCCTGCATTCATAAATGTTTTATTAAGTGACCTCTCCCATTTCCCCCTCATATCTAACATCGGGGACAGGAATGCCTCCAAAAGCGACACATAAAACCATTTTATTTGATGCCCGGCTGTACCCAATGTTATCAAGGAATAGAGAACCACATGCGTAGTTGGTTCCTCCCTTCCTGCACCCCATAGCCGCTCAAATGTCCTCACCAATGTTTCGTACAAGAGAAACTGGCCAGCAGGACGTCCATAGCTCTCCGCCAGGTATGCAAAAGGGAGCGAGGAGTTGCCCTGAAAGCAGTCCCCAGTCGTATTAATCCCTGCCCCGGTCCAGGCCAGCAGCTGGTCTGCCCTCAGGATAGCTTGGGGTTCTCTGTAGGGAAGCCCTATTAATGTCTGCATCGGCGTGTACCTCGGACCCACCGGCAGCCTCACCATACATCGTCTCCAACACTGCAAGACTGTAGTTTGCAGTGTCGATGTATAGGGAAATTTCGTGGTTGAGTTCAACAATTTAGCTAGCAATAACCGTGGGTGCTGTCCAGGCTCCACAAACCATGTTCCCTCTTGCTTCACCCCCTCTAACCACTGCGCCACCCACTGCAGTTGCGCGGCCAATTGATAAAATTTGAAGTCTGGTACTCAAAACCTCCCTCTCCCATAGGACGCTGTAAGGTCTGCAACGCAACTCTGTGCCTCCCGTCTGCCCAGACGAGGTCCAGCACCAGGGCGTCCAGCGGCCGGCAGGCAACATCACCCGTAAGTTAACAAAAATATATAATAAACAAGGCATCATGACCATCTTGGTCAGAGAAACTCTGGCCATCAACGGTAGTCGCAGCAAGCTCCAGAAGGCCACGCTAGAACGCAATGAGTGGATTGCCCTTCTCGAATTACACTCTCTCATATTGTCCAAAAAATTAAAAATCTGAATACCCAAGTACCGAAAGGAAGTCTGAGTCCAGTTTGTTCATCAGGGAGGTCTCCAGGTCTAGGGAGTGGACCGGCCACTGGTAACAAATGCGTCTTATGATGATTTACCTATAGACCAGATAGGTCTCCAAAGCTCTCCAATAATTTAAAGGCCGAGCTAGCCCCAGTGCAAGCATCATTCAGATAGATCAACAGATCATCAGCATATAGGAAAATTATACATGTCCTCCCATTCAACTGTATCCCCAGCCATTCCCCCCATGTAAAAGTTCAGTTAGCGGTTCCACCACCAGTGCAAACAATGGCGGGGATAGGGGACATCCCTGATGAGTCCTGAGGGAAACCGCGTATTCTGGGGAGATGGTGCCACCCGTCCTGACCCTTGCAGTTGGAGCTGTGTATAGTAGTTGGACATATTTCTGCCAGCCCACTCCCAACCCCATTTTCCACATAACCCCTTCTTGGTAATCCCAACTGACCGTACCAAATACTTTATCCAGGTCTATTGAGGGAAGCGTTGCCCGCGTCAAATTCTTTGCTTCTGAGTGGTATAACACGGAATATAACTGGCGCAAATTATACAATGTGTTCCGGGAGAGAACAAACACGTTTTGGTCGGAATTAATCAGATTTTTCATGTGTGGCATCCGTCTAAGTGCTAGTATTTTACTAAGTAGCTTAAAATCCGTATTAAGCATTGACAACGGTCTCTAATCTTTCAACCCAGCCGCCGTCTCGGTTTCGTGAAGTGGTATCACCATTGCGGAGCACGTGGAGGGCGTCAATTGTCCCAGGCTAAGGGCCTCGTTATCCAGGGTTACTAAGCGAGGGGCCAGTGCGGATCCATATTTCGCATAAAACTGCAGGCAGTAAGGGTGTTTTGCCTTCATCCAGCAATGCCATGGTTCCCCTGACCTCTTGATGGGTAATCGGTTCCCCCAGGTTATCTAGGATCTGCAGTTCCCCTTCAATCCCTGTGAGCTCTCTATGAAGCTATTGGGAGCGTTGTATCCCAATAGTTTGCCCCATACAGTGTCCCCTTACCACTACATTAAAAGCCTCCCATTTTACCATCGCTGAAGAGGCGGTATCCGCATTTTCAGCAAAGTATGCGTCTACCGCAGTGCTTAAAGATTCTGCAAAGTCTCCATGCAGGTATAGGGAGCCTACACCGTCGTGGGCCATAAGTCAACAAGAGAGGGCTGTGGTCCGAATATGTGCGGCCCAAATATTCAGTGGAGTGGGTGAGAGAGCCAATAACCTGTGAACACCAGAATGCGTCAATTCTTGTGTGGAGATGCTGTAAGTGCGAGTAGTATGAATACTCCTGAGTCCCACTATGCTGTATGCCTCAGATGTCATGCAAGTCCCAGTGTGCCATCCACTCCTGCAGCCCCACCAATGTCCTATGCGCTTGTGCACCTGCCAAAGGAGGGTGGGAACGATCCAATTGGACATCTGCCACACAACTGAAATCTCCTCCCACCACCAGTATGTTCGCTATATGTGCAGAGAGGGAGGTCCTATAAGCCAACTGTTTGTGATTAGGGGCGTAGCAACAACAGATTGTCATCTCCCCTATAACTAGCACATACCTACCCTCTATATCTATTAGGGTGTGAGTTGTTTCAAAGGGAGAACCAGGACGAATCCATATTAACACCCCCTGGTCGAATGCAGAGAAGCCAATGGCAAAACTGTGCCCCCTCCATCGCCTTCTCAGTTTCTGAACCTCTCCCTTGGTAAAATGGGTCTCTTGCAATAACACGATTCGCACTCTCCGTCGTTTCAAGTAATTATAATTATTGTAATGTTTAGACATGGAGCCTATGCATCTAATGTTCCATTTAAGTAGTTTCACATCTTGTGGCACCATTGCATTCCCCATCTAGTCCGCCATTTCACCCGTCCCAGCAGCTGCAACCCCCCCCCCCCCCCCTCTCCCCCCCTCCCTGGACCAGCAGTCCAGCAGGGTCCCCCCACATGCACTAAAAACAGGACTGAGCAACTGTAACAATCCTGAACATAAAACAACTCCCCTGGACGCCCTCTTGCCTAAGTGTCTTCTTGACTTCAAAGTAAGAGGCCCTCTACCGTTGGACCGCCAGCGTATAATCCAGGAACATAGTACCTTAGTGTTATTAACCACAAAGGGGCCATCAGTGCTGGCCTTCTGCTGAAGAGGGGAATGTCTCTGCCTTTGTTGTGCAGCAACCTGGCTACCACTGGCCTCGGCTCGGGCAGCCCGCTGCCACATGGTGGGTCGGAACCTGATGCGCTCTCCCCAACCTGAAGAACTGCGTCAGCTTTCTTGAGGCCACCACGTCTGGAAGCCACGATTCTAGATATGCCACTATGACCCCTTTCTCGATCCTGCCTGCCAGACCAAGAATTTGTATGTTATTGCGGTGGCCACGACCTTCTCCGTCTTCTTCCCGTTGTTCTAAAATCCAGACCTTGTCTGTAAGCTCCGCTGCTGGCTGGGAGAGGGCTTTGTGTTCGGGAGCCAATTCCTCAAATCCAGTTTCCACTCCCTTCACTCTTTCACTGAGTTTTTAGTGTTCTGCTCGGAGAAGGCCCAAGCCCACCGACACTGTGCTTATGTCCTGGTGGAGCATGGCTTTTGTATCAGAGAGAGCTTCTAATATTTGGGTCAGCTGCTGCTGGATAGGGTCTGGTTGCAGTTGAGTTTCAGGAGTACTTCTCATCCGATCAGGGGAGTCTTCCTCATGCTTAGGAGTAGTTCCGGTCTGTTTTCCCCGTGGTATCCCCATCCTACCGGGTTCTGACGCAGGAGGAGCCTGGTCTCTACGGTGGGGGTCTATCCTCCAATGCCGACTCACCAGGCACAGGCTCCCTCGCCATCCCCGCTCGTTGCCTGACCACTGCTATACGTGGGCCTCTTCTGACCACAATATATGGTCAAGTCGCCGCACCAGTGAGAGCCCCAGTCCTGTATATAGCACTCATCCCTCTCTGGTATGTAAATGGTCACCTGCGTTCCGGGGTAACAAGTACTGCAAGTCTATTCAGGTCGTCTTCTCTGGGCATCACGTTATTCGACCACACTATCCCTGAAGTCTCCCAAAGTCCGTTTTAGTATCACTGGAGAGTGTCTCAGTGGGACTGCCTTCATGTCTTTCTCTCCAGATTACTCCTACTCAGACCGCAGTTTTGTGCTAGGTGCCGCAGTTATGTGCCCCACGCGTAGGCCGCTCCTCTCCAATTGTGGTCTTACTTCCCCCCTGCTATGAGCGCACCTCAACTGCTCCGTGCTGCACTACGCCCAAGTAATCATCCAAGCTCAGCGTGATAGAGTGCGCAGGTCACCCGGCTAGGATAATTTTCACTAATACTCACCTGGGCCCATAATTTTCACACTTCAAAAATATGTGGGTAACTTACGCTCTACCACCAGTATATCTTTGATTCCATATACCTTATTCCTATACCTATAACCTAGCAATATAGATACTAGGAACCTAAATTCACAGGATCAGGGAGTACAGTCATAGATTAGGTATACAAGAACATTTATAACATTCGTAATAAATGAAATAACCACAGACTCTGGGTAGGTTCAAAACTTTATCTAATCATCATCATATGTCATGAGCATAAGGTTAATGCAGATTAGGCTATCTATAACTAGAATTAGAAATAACGTATATCTATGAATTAGACAAAGGATGCTGATCATTTAGAAAACGCATAATGAAGGGAGGGTGAAAATAAGGAACATACTAATTTTATATCACAGCCTTACACAACTTTACTAAAGGCGGGTAACGAAAAGGGAACATGCTAATCCAAAGTAGACTTTTGCAATTCACTAGCAGTTTGAAAGGATATGAAACTTATGCAATTTGATTTATCCAGATTTAGCTTATTCACTATAGGGAGGGTAAGATTGGAACATACTATTTAATTCAGCTTATCTCCTATAAGGGAGGGTAAGAAAAGGAACATAAACTAAAAAAAAACGATTTACCATTTGGCTAAAGGTAGGTAGAAAAGTGGAACACACTAATAATCCATGAAATTCATGAACATCTCTGTTAGCAAGGGACAGGGTAAGAAAAAGAAGACATGCAAATAAGCTTTGCAATATTCGAGAAATGCAAATATAGATAGGCAATCACCCACACAGACTTTATATGTACCTAGGATAGAGTGAAGACCAACCCTGGCCACGGGTCAGTTTGGAAGAGACGGGAAGGAACCCTCAAGGGCTTAGGCGCCAGTAGGTGAGCAGGTGCAGCTCATGGACAGTCAGGACAGGATACCCAGAATTTGGATCAGGACCGGTTCACCAAAGGCTAAGACCAACACCTGCAGCTTCGGTTGCAATGCCTGCGCTACTCCCTCTCTGCAAGGAATCTGCCAAAACCCCGATTGGGTTCTCGAACCTCCCAGCAAAGTGCTTCGCCAGCACTTTCAAGTATGCAAAAACCCCGAATGGGTCTCTCGAACCTCCCAACAGAGTGCTTCACAGCTCTCTGAGTTCAGTCACCTATAGAGTGCGTTGGGTCAGTGACAGGTCAGCTATTCGGACAAGTCGGACAAATTCTCTAGCTAAACCTACGCTAGTTATACTATTTTTCGGGTCAGTGTACCAACCCCCAATGTTGCAAGTGTAAGGATCCCCAATTTCGATTGAACAAGGGAGGAGGACAGGTCATCACACCACCTAAAATTTAGCTTTCTCAAGCTTCTAATTTGAATTTCCTACCCTCCCCTAGAATTCCAGGTTCTCATGACATAAGTTTTTCAGTTAACAATGGTGAATATGATTTCGAATACAAATGTATAAAATGCAGTACAGTTCAGCTTCTTCTTGCTGGGTTATAGTTTAGGTTCCCAGGAGCATCTTTTCAGTCAGTCAGCTCCTTGGCAGTTAACCAAAGGTCATCGCTCTGCAGACTCGCGGATCTCGCGCAGACGCAGTTTCCCTCAATATGGAATACAGTAGAATGAGATAGGCCAAGTTTCGAAGTGTTACATGAAATGGAAAAGAAACCGCTTTAGAACACAGAATAAATGATTTCACTGTATACCATGAATCACCATACTACACCCATTACTGTAATATAAACTATAGCATTATGTATTAACAGAACAGACAGCTTTGCGAAAGCAGCGATGCAAGCTTATAGCATGTGAGAACACAAAGCAGCCATATTAGCTGTATTGCGCATGAGCAAACACTTTCCCACCAGAACTGCGAGTACGTCACGTCACATGGGTATGACCGACGCATGCGCAGTTTGCATTCCCGCGTAGAAGCAGCCATTTTAATATGCAAGCGTATTACGATTAATAGACACGTAGGCAAGCTTCTCTAGGACACCCCGTGTAGTGTAAAAATGTGCAATATTAGTAACACGAACATGTTGGTTATTATTATTAACATTATTTGAGGTTCATGATACAAGCAAGTCGCTTAACGTGTGAATCCTTGCTCCATCAATCCCCTCTTTGATGATATTTACTATCACCACTATTAATGGAACCAGATGCCAAATTTTCACATTTCACCCATCTCAATCTCTTCAAACTTTCTATTTAGCTTTTTTTCAGCACTTTTATTTGGATGAGAGTTTTTCACTCTTTTATAAATCTGAATATTCAACTCTTCTAATTCGAGGTCATCGACGTTTCTTTTTATCCCTCTCCTATTGACAGTATATTTCTTTTTGTGTTTTCGACATTTGCAACAAATCACATTAATAAGCACAAATAAACCTATTTCCGCTATTGGCATCAGTATTTTACTCACAAGATTTTTACCTAGATTAGAAAACCAACTACCTACAGAGGAGAGACCATCAGTTAGTCTCTTCCAGGCACTATCAACCTCCAGTGGTTTGAGCTCTCTTTCCAAATTTGTAACATTTTTCACATACCTTTTGATTTCTACACTTTTGTCCGGAATGTAAGTGCAACAATGTTGCGCTTTCAACATTCTACAGACTCCGCCCTCTTTTGCCAATCGGGTGTCAAGAGCAAGTCGATTTTGTAAAACCATGGATCTGATCGCAACCAATTCGGTATTGACCATCAGGAAACCTCCAGCAGTGTCAGTTGATAACCGATCTACTACTATTGACAATTTGCATATTCTGTGTGTATTCAGAGCCACTCCCACTGTAGGTATCAATGCACTAAATATATCACCTATTATTTCTCTAACACTTTCTCTTTTACTACGTATTAATCCATTAGTGTTTTTATTGCTTCCAGCAATTGCATTTACATGGTATAACTTTGGAAAGACAATACCAAAATAACAGCTTCTGTACCAGTGGTCCGGTAATTTGAAATAAGCCTTGTTCCCACATATATAATAGATTCCGGGAAACACAGGTTCTGACCCATTTTTGAAACCCCAACCTCCAATTACCTTGTAATTGTGTTTGCATTGACTGGAACCAATGGAAATGTTATTTATTTATTTATTTATTTTTAAGGTTTTATATAGCGCGAACAAGATCCTTGCAGATATCAGAGCGCTTTACAGAAATAGTAGGTATGGTAGACAACTCTTGGAGACATAATAATATTCGGTAGTGAGAGGATTGCAAGGTAGGGTAGCAATCGCATAAGAGTATATACACTAATATCAATCAGGAAACAAAAAATAGGAGCCGTGCAGTGTCTTTGCTCCAGTGGCGATCAAATAAGATTTTAGCACCCTAGCGGGTGTTAGTAGAGCAATCAGGTCATAGTACAAACCCTAGTAAACAAACTGGAAACCAATAATATAGAGTCCGTGCAATGGCTTTGATCCAGTAGCAATCAAACAAGAGTATAACACAGATAAACACTCAGGTAGCCGATAATATAGGGGCCGTGTAATGTCAATGTTCCAGTAACAATAGTGTTCAGGTAAACTTAGCCATAAGGATGGCTTTTTACCTCTTTCTTGAAGAGAACAGTGGAGGGGATAAGCCTAGTTTATTATTATTATAATAACTAGTCCTCTCTCTGTGAAGACAAAGTTTCCCCTTCTTTTCGAAATCCAGTAACATAGCAGCATTAGCTCCACCATTTGAGGTGCTCCCTATATTTTCTGCCCATTTAGGAGTTTTCTGCCTTTTGTCATTTGCTTTTCTTTGGAAACTTTCTCTTCTTTTCTCTGCCATATTTAGAAAAAAAATCCTGTTCGTGTAATGAACATGTTAAGCTATCTCTATGTGCTTCTCCTAAATCTATTATACCTATAGTTAGAAAGGATTCTCCCATATAACGTGTTACATCACTCTTAGTATGTACAGGATACAGATTTCCACGTATAGGAAGTTCAGAAAATATCACATCTGAATTTTAGTAATAGTACTGTAAGGGTCCTCTCTTATGGAATAAACTAGCTAAAATACTACAGGAAATTCCATATGTTAGTTGTAAGTGATGGTATGCCACACCCTCAGCTACTGAAGTAGGTGGCTTCATACAGACGTAACAGTCTTCTATCTCCATGACTTCTACATAATGTACTAAAAGGTTTGCAAATACATTTAAATGAATTTGGTTCTTGATTCTATGATAGTGCAGTCCTTCCTCATCTGGTGCATCTAAGTCCATTCTAGTTTGTCTAAGGCTAAGTGCTTTTTCCAGTGTATCTACTCTTTGTGGTGTGCTTTTTGTTTGCAGCTCTTCTGTGTCCTTTGTCACTGTCTTAGTAGGGTGCAAATTAGTATCTTTACTCATCATGTAAGGAATAGCTATAGTTAGTCCTATTCAAGTACTAAGGCTACACTACACAAACATACTTTGCAGCATGTTTTACAACAATTTCGTCTTGGTCTTCCATTCACAGAGGAATCCGACATTTTGACTTAAAGAAGCTTCAACCCCTCTTTGTAACTTTGCACAGGTTGCTTACACAGGGCAACTTTCATTTTGGTTTAACTTCTTCGTCAGATCGATGATGACCTTTCTTTTGGGCCTCAGATTCGGGAACTCTCAGGGAAATGCTTTGGCATTTTGAAAATGCTAAGGAAATTCCTCCCAATTTTGTCTTTTGAGCATAGAAAGATGACTGTGCAGGCATTGATAGTCTCACGCTTAGAATATGCGAATGTGCTCTACCTGGGTCTGCCAAAATTTCTCCTGTCGCGGCTTCAGGTGGTGCAGAACTCTGCTCCAAGGGCCATCTACGGCCTTCAGCGGAGAGTGAGTGCTGTGGAACTGCTTAAAAAGCTCCACTGGCTTCCTGTCTCTAAATGGATTATTTTTAAAGCACTAACTCTTGCCTTTAAGGCGCTACACCATGTAGGGGCCAGATATATTAGGAGGCGCCTGACTTTCTTATGTGCCTTCCAGAACTCTGAGATCAGCCTCTTTGGCTTTGGCCTCTGTTCCTTCCATCAGGCGCGCTAGAATTGGAGGACGATATTTCCGATGTTTGGTGTCTCGTTGCTGGAATTCTCTGCCTGTCTCCCTCAGGAAAATCAGTAATTTACTGCCTTTTAGGAAGGAGCTGAAGACCTGGCTTTTTACCCACTGATTCTTCTGATTTGCCCTGCATCTGCCCCGGTCTCTTTTTTTCTCGGGTTTTTTGCCAAAGCGCCGGGACACTCCTAGGAGTAGCCATGCGCTATAAAAGACCCGTTTTAACATAACATAACAGTCTGGTCAGTCTGGTCAGTAATCAATTCTTCATCACTTTCGTCACTTATTTCAAGGTTTTCAAAGTCCTCCAACACCAGATAAGTCCATTCAGGACTCTGATACTTGTCATTCAGTCTCTCTTTTTGGTTTGATCACAGACGAATCAGTTTTACTGGAGTCTTTGTTTTCCTGCTCAAGTTCTTTGTCGATAGTCTTTAGTCTTAATTTCAGTCTTTTGACAAATCTAGGTACTTTGTCTCCTTTTCTGAATCTTTTAACTGGCACTGTGCTTTGGCCCTCTTCAAAGGCTCTTTTATTCTCACTCAGTTGTGGCACATCTGCTTCTGTGTCTTCTTCTTCCCTTCCTGTCTGACTAGTTCCAGGTCTTATTTCAGTTTCTTCTGCCTGGGTACTAAGCTGGCCTTGTTCAGGTGTTTTCTGATTTTGGCTTTTGGTTGTTTCAATTTCTACTTCCTGAACACATTCGTCTAGTTCTATCTGATCCTGTTGAAGCACTTCGAACTTTTGATCTTCTTCTGCTTGAAATTCCGCCCTAATTTCTATCTGTCCCTTTTCAGGCTCAGGGAGTTCTTGGAGGTGTGTCGATAACCTGTTCTGTCCCTACCTGGCCTTCCTCGTCATCAGATTTGATTTGGATTTCGATGATCTGATTATCTTCTTCTATTCCTGTCTCGTCCTCACTATCCCACTCTCTATCTAAGTAGGTTTGTCTTCTTGTTCTTATTGGATCAAGAGTCAGGTCGATTATTGGGATCCAATCATCTTGACTGATGCTCAGTTGTTCTTCTTCAGCTACTTCAGGACCAATTTCTTGAGACCCCTCCGCTCGACAACCTTCAGCCTCAGTTTCTTCAGGTTCAGTCACTTTCTTCGTATGGCTGGCATGGATCCACCGTGGCACACCTGCACACTTCACAGCTGTGGTGGTGACCAGAATCACCTGTCTTGGTTTTCCCTACTTCGGTGCAAGGCAACTCTTCCGAGTATGTTTCTTAATTACGACCCAATCACCTGGGGTCAAGTCATGTGCTGGAGTTGCTGGTCTGGCTTCGGCGTCTTCCCTAATCTGGTGAGAGATAGAACGCACTTGGTCACCCAGTTGCTTGCAGTACTCTAGCACCAAATCATCAGATATGCTTATCAGTTTGTGTCCTGGCACCCATGCTTGCCGCATTGCTCTTCCCATCTGTATCTCATGGGGACTCAAGCCTGTCTTCCGGTCTGGAATACTTCTAAGTCCCATCAAGACAAGGGGTAAAGCATCAGGCCATTCCATTTGAGTAGATTCACACATTTTTCCCAATCTTGACTTGATAGTGCCATTCAGTTGTTCTACCTCTCCAGAAGCCTCTGGGCGATATGCACAGTGTAGTTTTTGGGTAATTTTGAATGCTTCACAGATTTGTCTTATTATTTCACTATGGAAATGCCCACCTCTGTCTGATTCAATTGTGACTGGAAAACCGTACCTAGGTTTCAATTCCCTGAGTACCAATTTTGCTACAGTGATGCTATCGTTCCTGCGGGCAGGGTAAGCCTCCACCCACTTTGAGAACAAACAGTCAATGACAAGGACGTACTTCATTCCTCGACAAGGGGGTAACTGAATAAAGTCGAGTTGGAGTCTTATGAAAGGGCCTTCTGCCTTTCCAATTGTACCTGGCAAAACTACTGTTTTCTTTCCGGGATTGAATTGTTGACAGACCAGGCACCTTTGACAGAGTGCCTCTGCTATGTTTCTGAATTTCGAATTGAACCAGGTCTGTCTAAAGACACGAATCATGGCATCTCTTCCTAAATGTGTATCTCCATGTATCAATCTAGCCATAGGAGCAAGCAGACAGTCTGGCAAAACAGGCATACCATCAAGGTAAACAATGACACCATCTTCATTCCTTCTTTGACAATTAAATTTTTTCCATCTTTCCTTTTCTTTTGGTTCTGCTGCATTCTGCAAACCTCTCACTTCTTCCCATGTTTTTATTTCCTCAAACACCATAAGTTGGCAGCTGTGTCCGCTTACCCCCATCTTTTTATTAATAGCCATTTTGTACTTTGCACAGTGTTGGGCCAATTGGTCAGCATATCGATTACCTGCTGTCACCTTGTCATTGCCAGATTTGTGAGCAGCACACTTGACCACTGATAATTCTTTTGGTAACTGGATTGTTTCCAGTAATTCCTGCACAAATTTTCCGTTTCTGATAGGAGTACCCGAGGAAGTAAGGAACTCCCTTTGTAGCCACAATTGGCTGAAGTCATGCACAACCCCATAACCATAGTGGCTATCGGTGTATATGGTTATTTTCATGTTCCTCCCAAATTTACAAGCTCTTGCCAATGCAACCAATTCAGCTATTTGTGCAGGCTTGACTCCATGCAAATAAGATGCTTCCACTGGACATCCTAATGTGCACACTGCATAGGCAGCGCTTAGGCCTCCGTCCTCATGTCTCATGCATGAGCCATCCACAAACAGCTCGTAATCCTCATCAGTTAGGGGCACTCTTTTATGTCAGGGCGTGGTTTTGTGTTAAATTCAGTCAGATCAAGGCAGTCATGCTCCACCTCTCCCTTCACTTCTGCTGTGAGTGAATTAGGTAATAGGGTAGCTGGATTCAAAATATTACATCGAGCAATGGTTACATTTCCTGCACCTACAAGGATTCTTTCATACTTAGTCAGCCGACTAGGTGTGAGATACTGGGTTTTCATTCTGGTCAGTAAAATTACAACTGCATGTGGAACATACACAGTTACAGGATGTCCCATAATGATGGATTCACTTTGTACAAGACTCATGCAAGTTGCAGCTACTACTTTCAGGCATCCAGGTAATCCAGCAGCCACTGGATCCAAAGTAGAAGAAAAATATGCTACTGGACTTCTGGTTAAACCATGAATTTGGGTCAGGACCGAAAGTGCACAATTATCTTGTGTATCACAAAACAGTGCAAACTCTTTCGAATAATCAGGCATTCCTAATGCAGGAGCTGTACACAGACATTCCCGTAATTTTGTTAAAGCTGACATGCTTTCATCATCCCACTCCACTGGGTCTTTTTCTCCTTTTTTGTCATTTTTATCAATGGTCTTGCTAGGACTGCAAATCCCACAATCCATTGCTGCAGTATCCTACAACTCCAAGAAACATTCTGATTTCTTTCTGGGTATTGGGCAGCTCCATGTTTTGAATTATTCTAATCCTTTCTGTGGTGACCTTCCTGATACCTCTCTCTATCTGGTGCCCCAGATATTTCACTGAGGAGGTACAGAACTGTAATTTGTCTGGGAACACTTTGTCCTCCTTCACCTAAATGGTTCAGTAAGGCAATGGTGTCAACAACACAATCTTTCAAACTTTTAGATGCCACCAAGAGGTCGTCTTTGTATTGCACCAGTACTAATTCTCCAGGTAA
This sequence comes from Lissotriton vulgaris, assembly GCF_964263255.1. Lineage (NCBI taxonomy): Eukaryota > Metazoa > Chordata > Amphibia > Caudata > Salamandridae > Lissotriton > Lissotriton vulgaris. The sequence goes on from NC_141685.1 coordinate 1,799,998,810, forward strand.
AACCAGAGATTCAAGGCACTTTTTCAGAATCTGATTAAAGATTGAAGGACTCTCTGTGTACCCCTGAGGAACACGATTCCAGACGTAAAGTTGACTGTCGAATTCAAATGAGAAATTAAATTTGCTGTCTGGATGTAATGGAATTGAAAAGAATGCATGACATAGGTCAATGACGGTAAACCATCCAGTATTCCATGGAATGTGGTACAAAATCACTGGAGGATTTGGAACAACTGGACAGCAAGGAACATCGATTTTATTAACCTTGCGCAGGTCCTGTACGACCCTGTATTTACCACTTGGTTTCTTTATTCCAATTATGGGCGAGTTACAAGGACTGCTCATCACTTCTTTTACAATGCCTGCTTCCAACAACCTTTTTATTTCAATGGCAACCCCTGCTTTTACTTCTGCACTCATTTTGTACTGTTGAGTATTTGGGTAAACTGCATCTTCCTTTATGGATATTTTAATTGGGTCTACATTTGCCATTAATCCTACATCTTTTCCAGTAAAGACCCATACCTCCGGTTTCACTGTCTTTTGGAGCTCTTCAGGTAAGTATTGTATTGTTATCTTTTTAATTTCTGAGTCCGGTCTTATTAACATTAATTTATATATTCCGTCTCCATCTGGGGTCTGAATTTCGACGCCATTTGGGGTGCAAAAGATGGTGCAGTTCATTTTGCACAGCAAATCTCGTCCTAATAAGTTCACTGGACTTGAATCACTGACAACAAATCTATGCATTTCTTTGAAATTCCCTATTTTAATTTCCATTGGTTCTGTAACTGGGGTACTAATTAATTTATTAGAAACACCCACTACTTGGATTGCTTCTCCAGAGAGGGGTAGGTTTGGAACGTCTGCTGTTCTCACAGTAGAACGGGAAGCACCAGCGTCCAACAGAAAGGTGACCTAATTTCCTTCAATCTTTACTTCAATATATGGCCCTGACTGGTCTACCGGCAAGGAGGCGCCAAGCACGCACTCCTCATCCTCCCCCCTCAGGCACCATCAGTAAGGTTTGTCACAGAGGAATGTATCATTCAACAGGAATTGCGAAGTTGCTGCGTTTCTATCCTCCCTTCCTTCCCCAACTTCGGTGTCTTCGCCCTGTTGTGCTTTGCTCCTATAACTTGGCCTAGGTGCACAAGGCAACTGATTCTGTTTTACCTGTTGCTGGGTCTTCCGTGATCCCTCATTCTGCGCCTGTGGATTTAAATCATTAATTTGCACATTATCATTCTGTACAGCCTTACACTCGTCCCTCCAGTGTCCAATCTTTCCGCACCCATGACAGGGAAATTTCTTTCTGGCCTCCTCTCTGCTCATTTTTACCCTCGGTTTTCCCCCACTCCCAGGGCTCTGATTCTGAGTGTTTGTCATTTTACTTAACTGCTGTTCTTGGTGCTCTGCTAATTTTACCTGTGCCCACATGACTTTTTCTTTTAGCTCCTTTTTCTTATTTTCTAACTCATCCTCGCAGTACTTTGCATATTTCAGGACCTCATCTATGGGCTTAGCTTGATCCACTGTGAAATTTCAGGCCTTAATCCTAATATAAATCAATAAATAAAGTGGGTCATATCCTTCATTTCAATATTATCTCGCCCACTGTACGTTTTGAACACTTGTAACAGTCGTTCATAGTATGAATGTACAATTTCATCACGATTTTTAGAATTTCTATCTATTTGGGTCCAGTCTGTCTCTTTTGCACATTACAAAGGGGGGTTGAACCCATGCAGTCACGGGGACCTGGGCGTTGTGTGGTAAATGTAAATAGGGGGTCCCCGTAAGGAGAAAGTGTTGACACACAGTAACACAATTGCAAATTCAAATAAAGATCAAAAATAATTCTTGTAAGAATGTTGTCATTTATTTAACAACACTACGTTTGACTTAGTGAAGCATTTTACAATCACTGTAGAAAGAGTGAAAAATTGAAATAGCCCCAAGTTGGGAAAGGGAAAGGGAAGGAAGGAGTGGTGCTCAAAGGCTGTGAAAAAGTTAGGGAAAGTACACAGACTTAAACAGGAGGTAGGTATTTACAAACTTCAAATCAGGAATTGGAATTATTCCAAAAACCAACAGCCTATATAAATTATGGCAAATGTTGAAATCACAGTTCGACTGAGGACATTCTACGGTCACATATATAGTTTAGTGTAATCCAGGGAATGTGCCGGACGTCCAAAAGTTAAGAGTCGTCGACGTTTCGACCCCTATGTGTAGGCTAAATTAAGTCCTTTTCCGGGGTCTTCATCAGGACAATTACAGTGGGGGAAGGGACGAAGTGGGGCCGTCCTGTCTGCGAAATTAAAATTAAAAACCAGTATCAGAAACTTTGAATTAACTGGACAACACAATCAATGTCCTGTGAACCATAATGGTTGGTTAATCAAGGCAAAATACACCATGGAGTCCGGGTCACTAGGGCCTCAGGACAAAAAGGAACTAGGAGCGGAGTACGCAATACATCATGCTCAAGCTCAATAGTATGAATCTTACATACAGAAGAAAACCGTAGCCAACAGGAAATTTAAAGGACATACACAGTAAATTACATTTTATGAGGTTGAGACTCACTTTGAAATGGATAATCAGTGCAGTAGGCAATCGAATTGATGTACTGCTCCCGGTGGGACTAACTTCTCCGAGAAGGCTGTCAACTCTAAATTGAACCACAGATGTTCATTAGTAAAGGTAGGGGTGTTTAGTGGTAATTTACCATTACACGGACAAGAATCAGAGATTTACTTGGCTGCAGGGCCAAATTATGAATTCCAAATAGACAGGGCAAGTAGGGTAATTAAAATCAAGTCACAAATTACCTTTAGTTTGGTGGACCTGACACCATGGAGATATTATCAACGGAGACAAGTGCTGCCACGACTTGTGGGCGGCGTGCTGGTCTGCTTCAGATCTGTCTGGTTACTACAGACAAATGCCAAATCTAGATGAAACCATGCAGGTCTAGGCTTTAGAGTTTATACAATTCTCGGAGTAGAAATTACGGCACCCTAGGTGCTAAAGGTCGAATAACATGATGGTTCAAGATAAAAAACATTGTAAATGTTTGAGGGCATATGCGGTCAAACTTGACCCAAACGTCATGCATTTAATGGGGAATGGATATATCCCCGAAAGAGTTTACAGGTACTAATCACATGCGAGCGCTGTAAAACACTGAGGGCAAATATTCCTAACAAATTCGAAAGGAAAAAACAATTGTAAGTCAAGAGAAGTTACTGACTTGGGTGTGTCCACGCAGCTCTAAGTGGAAAGTAAACGGCAGGTCCCGGCGGCAAACGCCATGATAAAATGTGCCGACTGGGTGCTGTCACGAACAAATCCTAAAGATGGAAAAGGTATCGTGATAAGGGAAACGTGTTTCCGTTTCTACCAGAGCTATATCGGTCGCGGCGCTAAGGATTGACACTTACTTGCAACAGAATAACCGAGGCGCAATCCCTTCGGTTCAACTTGAGTACACAGAACTCCGTCAGCCGCTACGCGGAGTTTGGGGCGGAGCCTCCACATAACAGGGATAGTAGATATGGAAAACATACTATAGCGTGTCACTGGAGAGATTGAATAAGACATCATTCAATACACCCTTCTTCTGAATAAAACAATATTCAGTGAAATCGACTTCTAGAGCTGAACGCAACGATTGTGTGGACCCACGTAAAATGTCGGATGATGCAAGTTATAGTAATTTGATTCTTGCATTGCTCAAAAGTGCAGGATATTTGAACCAGGAATGAGTGTCAGGTAATGCCATAAAAGCTTGCATGTCTCAAACTCGAAAGTGTACGTACACAATACAGTGTGTGTGAATAAATCAATTATTAATATGAAACATCACATGCATCAGTTAAATGTATGATTAAGCAAGCACAGGGCATGTGAATATAATGTTAAATTAAACACATGCATGTATTAGCCTAGGTGACATAATCAGAAATCATAGTACCTGGCGCTCACGCACTTCCCAAACATGGGAGTGTAGGCGAGCAAGCACGTTGTAAATGGGAATCATTTCGTATGAGAGAGCAGAAATTGTTAAACTCGTGCACCTATCAAACATGGTGGTGTAAACGAGTGAGCCATGGGTGCAACACATCAAAAAGGTCTTAGTACATAATGCTCACGCACTTACCACACATGGGAGTGTAGGTGAGCAAACAATCTTATAGAAAAGGCCTTGAATAACTCATGCACCTCTCGAGCAAGAGGGTGTAGACGATGGAACCTAGGGTGCTGAAAATTACATCATCTCAATGCTGCCAATTGCGCAAGACTGCCGTCCTGCTTGTTCAAGCCATTTTTAATTGAGTCCAGGAGGGACATCCATTTGCATTCTCGTAAATTCAAGACAGATGCTAGATTCCCACCTCTCCTACCCAGGGACACCTTCTCAATTACCAGCCACTTTAGGTCTGACACTGTGTGTCCTGTGCTCTGCCAATGGTCCACCAAAGGGGCACCTAGGACCTTGCATCGTAGCCTGCTACAATGTGAAAAAATCCGAGACTTTATTTTTTGCTGGGTTTGTCCAACATAAACTTTGTTGCATGGACATGTTATAATGTAGATCACACTGCTTGTGTTGCAGTTGGTATGATGTTTTAATGCGAAGACCTTGTCGTCATGTGTGAAGGTTTTGGTCTGAATGGTGGCCTCGCAAGCTGTACATGTGCCACATCTAAAGTGACCTATCACAGGTGGTAAGTTCCATAGGCTTGTAAAGTCAGTTGGAACTTGAAACGGCGCCGGTCTTTTAATCAATACCGCTTCCATCACATCCAGAGCATCCTGTTGTGGGATGCTAGTATAGAGTGATATGATATCACAAGTTACCAAAAGTGTAGTCTTTGGATCAAATGGTCTTTCATCGATCAGTTGGATCACTTGGGTGGTGTCGCGGAGATAGGCTCTTGTGTTGAGGGCAATGGGCTTCAGGAAGAAATCTATGTATTTACATAGCGGCTCTAACATGGACCCACATCCGGACACTATAGGACGTCCTGGGGGGGTGTCAAGATTTTTGTGAACCTTGGGTAAGGTATAAATAGTTGCCAACCTCGGGGATTTCTGGTTTAGGAATTTAAACTCTTGATCACTTAGGAAGCCAGCTTCCAGACCCTTTTGTGTGGTAGATAGAATCGTGAGAGCTAAATCTCTGGATGGATCACTGGATAGTTCTTGGTAACTGACACCGTCTGACAGTTGTCTGTTGATTTCCTCTTTATACTTGGACAGGTCTTGGACAACGATTGCCCCGCCCTTATCGGCGGGCTTGATGACAACTCGTTGGTTGGTACACAGATCCTTCAGTGCTTGTTTTTCTTTCTTGCTGAGATTAAATCTGACAAACTTTCTTTTGCCCAGAATTTGATCTACTGCTTTTGTGACGATGTCTTCAAAAGCCAGGATTCTGGGGCTCATAGCATAAGTGGGTGGAAAGAAGGTAGATGGTTCTCTCAAGCCCGTGATGGATCCTTGTTGCCTGGTGGTTTGATTCCGAAAGAAATACCTTAGTCGAATCTTTCTGAAGAATTTGTATAGTTCGGTCTTCAGCTGAAATTTATTAGCTGAGGCAGTGGGCACATAGGAGAGGCCTTTACTTAGAACCTGAATCTCTTCATCCTTTAGTTGGTAAGTTGAGATATTGAGCACAGGGTTGGCATTGACAATAGTGGTGGATGATATCTCAGGTACAGTGGTGGCTATTTCCATCACCACCGGTAGGTGTTTCTCCGAGTCGAGATTTCGCCATGTGGTTCGGGGCGGAATGTCACTTGTTTTGGTGATTTGCCCCTGTTGCCATCCCATCCGGAATTTTGTTGCTGCCCCCTCCTCTGTCCTCTGTTCCAGTTGGTCCCACGTCCACGTGGGGGCCGCCATTGTCCCCGACCCTGTTCTAAAAAATGAGGTTAAAATTGAGGGGGGTACTGTTGGTAGTTGGTGTCTCCTGGTGGGTAATTGTACGAAGTACTGGGGCCTGCCTCACTGTCACTGCCTGAACTATAGGAGGAGTCCGAGAATGTTGAAAAATTCCGTCTGCCTCTGAAACCACAGTGGCAGCACTTGTCTCCGTTGATAATATCTCCATGGTGTCAGGTCCACCAAACTAAAGGTAATTTGTGACTTGATTTTAATTACCCTACTTGCCCTGTCTATTTGGAATTCATAATTTGGCCCTGCAGCCAAGTAAATCTCTGATTCTTGTCCGTGTAATGGTAAATTACCACTAAACACCCCTACCTTTACTAATGAACATCTGTGGTTCAATTTAGAGTTGACAGCCTTCTCGGAGAAGTTAGTCCCACCGGGAGCAGTACATCAATTCGATTGCCTACTGCACTGATTATCCATTTCAAAGTGAGTCTCAACCTCATAAAATGTAATTTACTGTGTATGTCCTTTAAATTTCCTGTTGGCTACGGTTTTCTTCTGTATGTAAGATTCATACTATTGAGCTTGAGCATGATGTATTGCGTACTCCGCTCCTAGTTCCTTTTTGTCCTGAGGCCCTAGTGACCCGGACTCCATGGTGTATTTTGCCTTGATTAACCAACCATTATGGTTCACAGGACATTGATTGTGTTGTCCAGTTAATTCAAAGTTTCTGATACTGGTTTTTAATTTTAATTTCGCAGACAGGACGGCCCCACTTCGTCCCTTCCCCCACTGTAATTGTCCTGATGAAGACCCCGGAAAAGGACTTAATTTAGCCTACACATAGGGGTCGAAACGTCGACGACTCTTAACTTTTGGACGTCCGGCACATTCCCTGGATTACACTAAACTATATATGTGACCGTAGAATGTCCTCAGTCGAACTGTGATTTCAACATTTGCCATAATTTATATAGGCTGTTGGTTTTTGGAATAATTCCAATTCCTGATTTGAAGTTTGTAAATACCTACCTCCTGTTTAAGTCTGTGTACTTTCCCTAACTTTTTCACAGCCTTTGAGCACCACTCCTTCCTTCCCTTTCCCTTTCCCAACTTGGGGCTATTTCAATTTTTCACTCTTTCTACAGTGATTGTAAAATGCTTCACTAAGTCAAACGTAGTGTTGTTAAATAAATGACGACACAACAGGTGATGGACCGAATGTGGATCAATGTCACACACTCACCCCAGTCCAAAGATCTGGGCCCAAATCCATCGTTTTTTTGCACTCCACACCACCCTGGGTTAGACAATGGCGATATGCAAATCAGCTCTGACCCTGTGCCCCATGGGAACAGTCCAGTCCGAACTACAAAAGCCATGTCCTTCCCAGAACGGAATCAAGCATCCGAGGACCGGACCGGTTTCGAGGTAACACCTCTCATCAGCCCGGCTAGCTTAACTCCAGTGGTGTGGAGTGCCTGGGACCCACGTCTGGGCATCCCCAGCGCACTTAGGGCGGAATATGCAAACACAACAGGTGATGGACCGAATGTGGATCAATGTCACACACTCACCCCAGTCCAAAGATCTGGGCCCAAATCCATCGTTTTTTTGCACTCCACACCACCCTGGGTTAGACAATGGCGATACGCAAATCAGCTCTGACCCTGTGCCCCATGGGAACAGTCCAGTCCGAACTACAAAAGCCATGTCCTTCCCAGAACGGAATCAAGCATCCGAGGACCGGACCGGTTTCGAGGTAACACCTCTCATCAGCCCGGCTAGCTTAACTCCAGTGGTGTGGAGTGCCTGGGACCCACGTCTGGGCATCCCCAGCGCACTTAGGGCGGAATATGCAAACACAACAGGTGATGGACCGAATGTGGATCAATGTCACACACTCACCCCAGTCCAAAGATCTGGGCCCAAATCCATCGTTTTTTTGCACTCCACACCACCCTGGGTTAGACAATGGCGATATGCAAATCAGCTCTGACCCTGTGCCCCATGGGAACAGTCCAGTCCGAACTACAAAAGCCATGTCCTTCCCAGAACGGAATCAAGCATCCGAGGACCGGACCGGTTTCGAGGTAACACCTCTCATCAGCCCGGCTAGCTTAACTCCAGTGGTGTGGAGTGCCTGGGACCCACGTCTGGGCATCCCCAGCGCACTTAGGGCGGAATATGCAAACACAACAGGTGATGGACCGAATGTGGATCAATGTCACACACTCACCCCAGTCCAAAGATCTGGGCCCAAACCATCGTTTTTTTGCACTCCACACCACCCTGGGTTAGACAATGGCGATATGCAAATCAGCTCTGACCCTGTGCCCCATGGGAACAGTCCAGTCCGAACTACAAAAGCCATGTCCTTCCCAGAACGGAATCAAGCATCCGAGGACCGGACCGGTTTCGAGGTAACACCTCTCATCAGCCCGGCTAGCTTAACTCCAGTGGTGTGGAGTGCCTGGGACCCACGTCTGGGCATCCCCAGCGCACTTAGGGCGGAATATGCAAACACAACAGGTGATGGACCGAATGTGGATCAATGTCACACACTCACCCCAGTCCAAAGATCTGGGCCCAAATCCATCGTTTTTTTGCACTCCACACCACCCTGGGTTAGACAATGGCGATATGCAAATCAGCTCTGACCCTGTGCCCCATGGGAACAGTCCAGTCCGAACTACAAAAGCCATGTCCTTCCCAGAACGGAATCAAGCATCCGAGGACCGGACCGGTTTCGAGGTAACACCTCTCATCAGCCCGGCTAGCTTAACTCCAGTGGTGTGGAGTGCCTGGGACCCACGTCTGGGCATCCCCAGCGCACGTAGGGCGGAATATGCAAACACAACAGGTGATGGACCGAATGTGGATCAATGTCACACACTCACCCCAGTCCAAAGATCTGGGCCCAAATCCATCGTTTTTTTGCACTCCACACCACCCTGGGTTAGACAATGGCGATATGCAAATCAGCTCTGACCCTGTGCCCCATGGGAACAGTCCAGTCCGAACTACAAAAGCCATGTCCTTCCCAGAACGGAATCAAGCATCCGAGGACCGGACCGGTTTCGAGGTAACACCTCTCATCAGCCCGGCTAGCTTAACTCCAGTGGTGTGGAGTGCCTGGGACCCACGTCTGGGCATCCCCAGCGCACTTAGGGCGGAATATGCAAACACAACAGGTGATGGACCGAATGTGGATCAATGTCACACACTCACCCCAGTCCAAAGATCTGGGCCCAAATCCATCGTTTTTTTGCACTCCACACCACCCTGGGTTAGACAATGGCGATATGCAAATCAGCTCTGACCCTGTGCCCCATGGGAACAGTCCAGTCCGAACTACAAAAGCCATGTCCTTCCCAGAACGGAATCAAGCATCCGAGGACCGGACCGGTTTCGAGGTAACACCTCTCATCAGCCCGGCTAGCTTAACTCCAGTGGTGTGGAGTGCCTGGGACCCACGTCTGGGCATCCCCAGTGCACTTAGGGCGGAATATGCAAACACGACAGGTGATGGACCGAATGTGGATCAATGTCACACACTCTCCCCAGTCCAAAGATCTGGGCCCAAATTCATCGTTTGTTTGCACTCCACACCACCCTGGGTTAGACAATGGCGATATGCAAATCAGCTCTGACCCTGTGCCCCATGGGAACAGTCCAGTCCGAACTACAAAAGCCATGTCCTTCCCAGAACGGAATCAAGCATCCGAGGACCGGACCGGTTTCGAGGTAACACCTCTCATCAGCCCGCCTAGCTTAACTCCAGTGGTGTGGAGTGCCTGGGACCCACGTCTGGGCATCCCCAGCGCACTTAGGGCGGAATATGCAAACACAACAGGTGATGGACCGAATGTGGATCAATGTCACACACTCACCCCAGTCCAAAGATCTGGGCCCAAATCCATCGTTTTTTTGCACTCCACACCACCCTGGGTTAGACAATGGCGATATGCAAATCAGCTCTGACCCTGTGCCCCATGGGAACAGTCCAGTCCGAACTACAAAAGCCATGTCCTTCCCAGAACGGAATCAAGCATCCGAGGACCGGACCGGTTTCGAGGTAACACCTCTCATCAGCCCGGCTAGCTTAACTCCAGTGGTGTGGAGTGCCTGGGACCCACGTCTGGGCATCCCCAGCGCACTTAGGGCGGAATATGCAAACACAACAGGTGATGGACCGAATGTGGATCAATGTCACACACTCACCCCAGTCCAAAGATCTGGGCCCAAATCCATCGTTTTTTTGCACTCCACACCACCCTGGGTTAGACAATGGCGATATGCAAATCAGCTCTGACCCTGTGCCCCATGGGAACAGTCCAGTCCGAACTACAAAAGCCATGTCCTTCCCAGAACGGAATCAAGCATCCGAGGACCGGACCGGTTTCGAGGTAACACCTCTCATCAGCCCGGCTAGCTTAACTCCAGTGGTGTGGAGTGCCTGGGACCCACGTCTGGGCATCCCCAGCGCACTTAGGGCGGAATATGCAAACACAACAGGTGATGGACCGAATGTGGATCAATGTCACACACTCACCCCAGTCCAAAGATCTGGGCCCAAATCCATTGACTGGGGGAGTGTGTGACATTGATCCACATTCAGTCCATCACTTGTTGTTTTTGCAATTGCCGCCCTAAGTGCGCTGGGGATGCCCAGACGTGGGTCCCAGGCACTCCACACCACTTGGAGTCAAGCTAGCCGGGCTGATGAGAGGTGTTACCTCGAAACCGGTCCGGTCCTCGGATGCTTGATTCCGTTCTGGGAAGGACATGGCTTTTGTAGTTCGGACTGGACTGTTCCCATGGGGCAACAGGGTCAGAGCTGATTTGCATATCGCCATTGTCTAACCCAGGGTGGTGTGGAGTGCAAAAAAACGATGGATTTGGGCCCAGATCTTTTGACTGGGGGAGTGTGTGACATTGATCCACATTCAGTCCATCACTTGTTGTTTTGCAATTGCCGCCCTAAGTGCGCTGGGGATGCCCAGACGTGGGTCCCAGGCACTCCACACCACTTGGAGTCAAGCTAGCCGGGCTGATGAGAGGTGTTACCTCGAAACCGGTCCGGTCCTCGGATGCTTGATTCCGTTCTGGGAAGGACATGGCTTTTGTAGTTCGGACTGGACTGTTCCCATGGGGCAACAGGGTCAGAGCTGATTTGCATATCGCCATTGTCTAACCCAGGGTGGTGTGGAGTGCAAAAAAACGATGGATTTGGGCCCAGATCTTTTGACTGGGGGAGTGTGTGACATTGATCCACATTCAGTCCATCACTTGTTGTTTTTGCAATTGCCGCCCTAAGTGCGCTGGGGATGCCCAGACGTGGGTCCCAGGCACTCCACACCACTTGGAGTCAAGCTAGCCGGGCTGATGAGAGGTGTTACCTCGAAACCGGTCCGGTCCTCGGATGCTTGATTCCGTTCTGGGAAGGACATGGCTTTTGTAGTTCGGACTGGACTGTTCCCATGGGGCAACAGGGTCAGAGCTGATTTGCATATCGCCATTGTCTAACCCAGGGTGGTGTGGAGTGCAAAAAAACGATGGATTTGGGCCCAGATCTTTTGACTGGGGGAGTGTGTGACATTGATCCACATTCAGTCCATCACTTGTTGTTTTTGCAATTGCCGCCCTAAGTGCGCTGGGGATGCCCAGACGTGGGTCCCAGGCACTCCACACCACTTGGAGTCAAGCTAGCCGGGCTGATGAGAGGTGTTACCTCGAAACCGGTCCGGTCCTCGGATGCTTGATTCCGTTCTGGGAAGGACATGGCTTTTGTAGTTCGGACTGGACTGTTCCCATGGGGCAACAGGGTCAGAGCTGATTTGCATATCGCCATTGTCTAACCCAGGGTGGTGTGGAGTGCAAAAAAACGATGGATTTGGGCCCAGATCTTTTGACTGGGGGAGTGTGTGACATTGATCCACATTCAGTCCATCACTTGTTGTTTTTGCAATTGCCGCCCTAAGTGCGCTGGGGATGCCCAGACGTGGGTCCCAGGCACTCCACACCACTTGGAGTCAAGCTAGCCGGGCTGATGAGAGGTGTTACCTCGAAACCGGTCCGGTCCTCGGATGCTTGATTCCGTTCTGGGAAGGACATGGCTTTTGTAGTTCGGACTGGACTGTTCCCATGGGGCAACAGGGTCAGAGCTGATTTGCATATCGCCATTGTCTAACCCAGGGTGGTGTGGAGTGCAAAAAAAACGATGGATTTGGGCCCAGATCTTTTGACTGGGGGAGTGTGTGACATTGATCCACATTCAGTCCATCACTTGTTGTTTTTGCAATTGCCGCCCTAAGTGCTGGGGATGCCCAGACGTGGGTCCCAGGCACTCCACACCACTTGGAGTCAAGCTAGCCGGGCTGATGAGAGGTGTTACCTCGAAACCGGTCCGGTCCTCGGATGCTTGATTCCGTTCTGGGAAGGACATGGCTTTTGTAGTTCGGACTGGACTGTTCCCATGGGGCAACAGGGTCAGAGCTGATTTGCATATCGCCATTGTCTAACCCAGGGTGGTGTGGAGTGCAAAAAAACGATGGATTTGGGCCCAGATCTTTTGACTGGGGGAGTGTGTGACATTGATCCATACTCGTGCCATCACTTGTTGTTTTTGCAATTGCCGCCCTAAGTGCTGGGATGCCCAGACGTGGGTCCCAGGCACTCCACACCACTTGGAGTCAAGCTAGCCGGGCTGATGAGAGGGTGTTACCTCGAAACCGGTCCCGGTCCTCGGATGCTTGATTCCGTTCTGGGAAGGACATGGCTTTTGTAGTTCGGACTGGACTGTTCCCATGGGGCAACAGGGTCAAGCTGATTTGCATATCGCCATTGTCTAACCCAGGGTGGTGTGGAGTGCAAAAAAACGATGGGATTTGGGCCCAGATCTTTGACTGGGGGAGTGTGTGACATTGATCCCCACATTCAGTCCATCACTTGTTGTTTTTGCAATTGCCGCCCTAAGTGCGCTGGGGATGCCCAGACGTGGGTCCCAGGCACTCCACACCACTTGGAGTCAAGCTAGCCGGGCTGATGAGAGGTGTTACCTCGAAACCGGTCCGGTCCTCGGATGCTTGATTCCGTTCTGGGAAGGACATGGCTTTTGTAGTTCGGACTGGACTGTTCCCATGGGGCAACAGGGTCAGAGCTGATTTGCATATCGCCATTGTCTAACCCAGGGTGGTGTGGAGTGCAAAAAAACGATGGATTTGGGCCCAGATCTTTTGACTGGGGGAGTGTGTGACATTGATCCACATTCAGTCCATCACTTGTTGTTTTTGCAATTGCCGCCCTAAGTGCGCTGGGGATGCCCAGACGTGGGTCCCAGGCACTCCACACCACTTGGAGTCAAGCTAGCCGGGCTGATGAGAGGTGTTACCTCGAAACCGGTCCGGTCCTCGGATGCTTGATTCCGTTCTGGGAAGGACATGGCTTTTGTAGTTCGGACTGGACTGTTCCCATGGGGCAACAGGGTCAGAGCTGATTTGCATATCGCCATTGTCTAACCCAGGGTGGTGTGGAGTGCAAAAAAACGATGGATTTGGGCCCAGATCTTTTGACTGGGGGAGTGTGTGACATTGATCCACATTCAGTCCATCACTTGTTGTTTTTGCAATTGCCGCCCTAAGTGCGCTGGGGATGCCCAGACGTGGGTCCCAGGCACTCCACACCACTTGGAGTCAAGCTAGCCGGGCTGATGAGAGGTGTTACCTCGAAACCAGTCCGGTCCTCGGATGCTTGATTCCGTTCTGGGAAGGACATGGCTTTTGTAGTTCGGACTGGACTGTTCCCATGGGGCAACAGGGTCAGAGCTGATTTGCATATCGCCATTGTCTAACCCAGGGTGGTGTGGAGTGCAAAAAAACGATGGATTTGGGCCCAGATCTTTTGACTGGGGGAGTGTGTGACATTGATCCACATTCAGTCCATCACTTGTTGTTTTTGCAATTGCCGCCCTAAGTGCGCTGGGGATGCCCAGACGTGGGTCCCAGGCACTCCACACCACTTGGAGTCAAGCTAGCCGGGCTGATGAGAGGTGTTACCTCGAAACCGGTCCGGTCCTCGGATGCTTGATTCCGTTCTGGGAAGGACATGGCTTTTGTAGTTCGGACTGGACTGTTCCCATGGGGCAACAGGGTCAGAGCTGATTTGCATATCGCCATTGTCTAACCCAGGGTGGTGTGGAGTGCAAAAAAACGATGGATTTGGGCCCAGATCTTTTGACTGGGGGAGTGTGTGACATTGATCCACATTCAGTCCATCACTTGTTGTTTTTGCAATTGCCGCCCTAAGTGCGCTGGGGATGCCCAGACGTGGGTCCCAGGCACTCCACACCACTTGGAGTCAAGCTAGCCGGGCTGATGAGAGGTGTTACCTCGAAACCGGTCCGGTCCTCGGATGCTTGATTCCGTTCTGGGAAGGACATGGCTTTTGTAGTTCGGACTGGACTGTTCCCATGGGGCAACAGGGTCAGAGCTGATTTGCATATCGCCATTGTCTAACCCAGGGTGGTGTGGAGTGCAAAAAAACGATGGATTTGGGCCCAGATCTTTTGACTGGGGGAGTGTGTGACATTGATCCACATTCAGTCCATCACTTGTTGTTTTTGCAATTGCCGCCCTAAGTGCGCTGGGGATGCCCAGACGTGGGTCCCAGGCACTCCACACCACTTGGAGTCAAGCTAGCCGGGCTGATGAGAGGTGTTACCTCGAAACCGGTCCGGTCCTCGGATGCTTGATTCCGTTCTGGGAAGGACATGGCTTTTGTAGTTCAGACTGGACTGTTCCCATGGGGCAACAGGGTCAGAGCTGATTTGCATATCGCCATTGTCTAACCCAGGGTGGTGTGGAGTGCAAAAAAACGATGGATTTGGGCCCAGATCTTTTGACTGGGGGAGTGTGTGACATTGATCCACATTCAGTCCATCACTTGTTGTTTTTGCAATTGCCGCCCTAAGTGCGCTGGGGATGCCCAGACGTGGGTCCCAGGCACTCCACACCACTTGGAGTCAAGCTAGCCGGGCTGATGAGAGGTGTTACCTCGAAACCGGTCCGGTCCTCGGATGCTTGATTCCGTTCTGGGAAGGACATGGCTTTTGTAGTTCGGACTGGACTGTTCCCATGGGGCAACAGGGTCAGAGCTGATTTGCATATCGCCATTGTCTAACCCAGGGTGGTGTGGAGTGCAAAAAAACGATGGATTTGGGCCCAGATCTTTTGACTGGGGGAGTGTGTGACATTGATCCACATTCAGTCCATCACTTGTTGTTTTTGCAATTGCCGCCCTAAGTGCGCTGGGGATGCCCAGACGTGGGTCCCAGGCACTCCACACCACTTGGAGTCAAGCTAGCCGGGCTGATGAGAGGTGTTACCTCGAAACCGCTCCGGTCCTCGGATGCTTGATTCCGTTCTGGGAAGGACATGGCTTTTGTAGTTCGGACTGGACTGTTCCCATGGGGCAACAGGGTCAGAGCTGATTTGCATATCGCCATTGTCTAACCCAGGGTGGTGTGGAGTGCAAAAAAACGATGGATTTGGGCCCAGATCTTTTGACTGGGGGAGTGTGTGACATTGATCCACATTCAGTCCATCACTTGTTGTTTTTGCAATTGCCGCCCTAAGTGCGCTGGGGATGCCCAGACGTGGGTCCCAGGCACTCCACACCACTTGGAGTCAAGCTAGCAGGGCTGATGAGAGGTGTTACCTCGAAACCGGTCCGGTCCTCGGATGCTTGATTCCGTTCTGGGAAGGACATGGCTTTTGTAGTTCGGACTGGACTGTTCCCATGGGGCAACAGGGTCAGAGCTGATTTGCATATCGCCATTGTCTAACCCAGGGTGGTGTGGAGTGCAAAAAAACGATGGATTTGGGCCCAGATCTTTTGACTGGGGGAGTGTGTGACATTGATCCACATTCAGTCCATCACTTGTTGTTTTTGCAATTGCCGCCCTAAGTGCGCTGGGGATGCCCAGACGTGGGTCCCAGGCACTCCACACCACTTGGAGTCAAGCTAGCCGGGCTGATGAGAGGTGTTACCTCGAAACCGGTCCGGTCCTCGGATGCTTGATTCCGTTCTGGGAAGGACATGGCTTTTGTAGTTCGGACTGGACTGTTCCCATGGGGCAACAGGGTCAGAGCTGATTTGCATATCGCCATTGTCTAACCCAGGGTGGTGTGGAGTGCAAAAAAACGATGGATTTGGGCCCAGATCTTTTGACTGGGGGAGTGTGTGACATTGATCCACATTCAGTCCATCACTTGTTGTTTTTGCAATTGCCGCCCTAAGTGCGCTGGGGATGCCCAGACGTGGGTCCCAGGCACTCCACACCACTTGGAGTCAAGCTAGCCGGGCTGATGAGAGGTGTTACCTCGAAACCGGTCCGGTCCTCGGATGCTTGATTCCGTTCTGGGAAGGACATGGCTTTTGTAGTTCGGACTGGACTGTTCCCATGGGGCAACAGGGTCAGAGCTGATTTGCATATCGCCATTGTCTAACCCAGGGTGGTGTGGAGTGCAAAAAAACGATGGATTTGGGCCCAGATCTTTTGACTGGGGGAGTGTGTGACATTGATCCACATTCAGTCCATCACTTGTTGTTTTTGCAATTGCCGCCCTAAGTGCGCTGGGGATGCCCAGACGTGGGTCCCAGGCACTCCACACCACTTGGAGTCAAGCTAGCCGGGCTGATGAGAGGTGTTACCTCGAAACCGGTCCGGTCCTCGGATGCTTGATTCCGTTCTGGGAAGGACATGGCTTTTGTAGTTCGGACTGGACTGTTCCCATGGGGCAACAGGGTCAGAGCTGATTTGCATATCGCCATTGTCTAACCCAGGGTGGTGTGGAGTGCAAAAAAACGATGGATTTGGGCCCAGATCTTTTGACTGGGGGAGTGTGTGACATTGATCCACATTCAGTCCATCACTTGTTGTTTTTGCAGTTAAATAAATGACAACATTCTTACAAGAATTATTTTTGATCTTTATTTGAATTTGCAATTCTGTTACTGTGTGTCAACACTTTCTCCTTACGGGGACCCCCTCTCGTCTCTTTTGCAGGCACCTTTCCTTTCAGGTACAACATCACCTGATTGTACTTCCTCATGACCTCATCAGAAGGAGCACCTGTCTTCGGCTCTCTAGGGTATTCCTCATTTGGCCAATCAACAGCAATTTTACATTCTGTCCACAGATCTACGGGAACTACAATGTCAAAAAACCCATCTAGATCTTTCAGGAGGCATTTTGAGACTTTCACAAATCTCTCGATCTGTCTGTACCACTCCACAGGATTCTCTCGTAATTTTGGGAAGTTATTTGTAAATGACACAATATCTTGTCTGGACCATGGCACATGCACATATCCTCCACCTGGTACTTCTCGCATGGGACATCATTTTTCTACCTTGTCTGCTTCTTTTAGGACAAATTCTGAAGCCAATTGCCTTGACCGCACCTCTTCCTTTTTCTTTGCCCATCTTGCTCTCCATTTCTCTATATCACCCCATTTTTGCATCAAATTCATCAATTCTCTAATCTGAACCTTTTTTCCTGACACATTCATGTTTTCTAAATCTTTGTCCGAGAATTCTACTCGATGGGGTTACTGCAACACTTTAGATTTGCCAATGTCAATTCCCATGCTAGCTGCCATATCCATTAATTTTTCATGAAACACCCTTGTATTTCTAGTGATGCTTTTACAGACAAACTGCAATTCGTTTTCACTGAGGGTATTCAATTTTTCTAGTCCCACATTCCCGTTCATCAATTCTTCTATTTCAATTCTTAATTTAAATATGTCTAATGGCTTGGGCTGCGTTTTCGGTCTCTCTGTTTCTCTGGTCCATCTCTCTATTTCTTCTGGAGTCACTACAGTGGCACTTCTCGTACCTGCTGAAGTCTCTATCTGTACTTCCCTTGTGGGTACTGGTGTAGGTTTTCTCATGGAACCGCTTTCAGGCTCTCTTATTGGTAAGTCCATCAATGAAATCACTGATTCACATTTGCTTGCCTGAACATCTACTATCAGGGTTTCTTTTCTTGGCCGCACTACTGATGTCGTTAGAACTGGAGCTTTTGAACTAGTTTGTTTATCTCCGTACAATGGAACAACTGGGCCAATGGTTACTGGAATTGTCAAAGCCTCAGGACTTGTATTTGATTGAGAAATCTTCGGAATTAGTTCAGTTCTTTGTTTAACTAAAGCCTCTCGCTCTTTCTCTTGTAATACCTTTTCCATGGTAGTTTCATGTACTATCTGTGGAATCAAGGGAGGGTTAAAACTCGAAGCACTTGGATTTGCCATACTTGATCCCTCATCATAATTAGGTTTCAGAAATGGGTTTCTCATATTTAGAGATCTGGGTTCCTCATTATAAGGTGGTGGATTTTTCATTAATAAATCCTCCAGGTAATCGTCATCGGAATCACCACTAGTCATTAAATGTCTAGTTTTCTCAGTCCTTTACCTCCCGCGGGCTCTTCTACGGTTAGTACTGGGTAAAGTCCTTCCACTAACATATTCTGTCTCCACTGTTTCTTTTTTTTCTCTTTTGCTTCTCTGTGCATTTTTGGATACCATTTACTTATTCCTTTGTCAATCCTGGGTATATCTCGCTCAAAGGCCTCAATCTCCCATTCTTCTAAAGCCTCCTATTGTGTTAATCTAGGTCTGGGATGTAAGTCATTCATTCGGTTTCTCAAATTGAACAAAATTCTCCCATTAAAAGTACTGTTTAAAGGAAATGCTAACATTCCATCATCTTTGGTATATTCCATCCAATTTTCCAACCATACACAAGTATGGTATCCTCTGTCAAACAGCATAAATGAAGCGGGAGTATTTGGTGGTGGAATAATAACTCCTTCTTTAGTTTTAATGGGCTTGTCTTTCTTGAAGTAATTTCTAACTTTGTCTATGAAAGTCAATTTTCTCTTGCTTCCATACATATTGTAAGATCTGCCTTTTAACATCTGTTCCTTAGCAAACCCTAAGTATCTCGGATCAGGTATAGTTTCTGGATATCTCGGATACCACATATACTTCGCAAAAACTTAAATCGTGCGAAGATACGTACTTCTGTTTACTAAATTCTTCCAATGCTTGCGCGTTTTTATTTTTTTTGACAACCAATCAACACTGTGGTTGCAAATACCTTCCACCAATGGGTGTTCGGCCTTCCTGTGAGATGAGTTCTCAGGCTCCTGCGCTCACCCCTCCTTAACAATGCTATCTCCGCTACACACCCGCTGTCTCGACCAATACCAGCGCGGCACTGAGTGACGTCAGCGCAGCTCCGCAACCGACTCCCTCCTTCGCAAAGGTAACGGAAACTCAATTTCTTTCTTAAAGTGCAAGTGCTTTATTTAATTTACAAAATAAAAACAACTGTACTCGAGTGTCTAGAAAGGAAAGATTTGTTTCACTGCAAGTAAACCTCTTCTGTCTACTTTTCATATACTAAGGATAGATCCCTTCCGCCTATCCTTCACACATGCATTAGAAAACCTGCTACACCCTTGACTCATCCACTCTGGGATATATACTAAGTCTAAAGTTTCATAAGTGAACTCCTTTGCTATCAATCAAGCTCCAATGAACCTGCTACTCCTTCCGTGTGACCCTTACTAGGTTATATCACACTAGAAGTTTTGCCAATGAACTCGTTGCTGTCACTCATTCAACAATTCATACAGAAAACCCTAATCGGTGCTTCCAGTTCTGCGCAACCATGCACTAATTTTCCTCAAATAAGTGACCTCGCCGCGATGTGGCTTCTATTTTACCACCCGTCATTCTGGCCACGGGGATTCCAGACAAAACATATAACCGTTACGACAAGTAGGTTAATACATTCACATCAATATAGCAGCATCAAATAAACATTTTAATAATTGCACATTTGATCGTTCAAAAAAATGCATACTTAACCTACTAACTAACTAGCTACCTAACTTTAACTAACCCCTAACCATTCCTCTGCTACCAGAAAAGTATAATGATAGAGCGCGCAGGTCACCCGGCTAGGATAATTTTCACTAAAACTCACCTGGGCCCATAATTTTCACACTTCAAAAATATGTGGGTAACTTACGATTTACCACCAGTATATCTTTGATTCCATATACCCTATTCCTATAACCTAGCAATATAGATACTAGGAACCTAAATTCACAGGATCAGAGAGTATAGTCATAGATTAGGTATACAAGAACATTTATAACATTCGTAATAAATGAAATAACTACAGACTCTGGGTAGGTTCAAAACTATCTAATCATCATCATCATCATCATCATATGTCATGAGCATAAGGTTAACGCGGATAAGGCTATCTATAACTAGAATTAGAAATAACGTATAGCTATGAATTAGACAAAGGATGCTGATCATTTACGAAACGTATAATTAAGGGAAGGTGAAAATAAGGAACATACTAAATTTATATCACAGCCTTACACAACTTTACAAAAGGCGGATAAAGAAAGGAAACATGCTAATCCAAAGTAGACTTTTGCAATTCACTAGCAGTTTGAAAGGAAATTAAACTTATGCAATTTGATTTATCCAGATTCAGCTTATTCACTATAGGGAGGGTAAGATTGGAACATACTATTTAATTCAGCTTATCTCCTATAAGGGAGGGTAAGAAAAGGAACATAAACTAAAAAAAAACGATTTAGCATTTGGCTAAAGGTAGGTAGGAAAGTGGAACACACTAATATTCCATGAAATTCATGAAAATCTCCGTTAGCAAGGGACAGGGTAAGGAAAAGAACACATGCAATTAAGCTTAGCAATATTCGAGAAATGCAAATATAGATAGGCAATCACCCACACAGACTTTATATTTACCTAGGATAGAGTGAAGACCAACCCTGGCCACGGGTCAGTTTGGAAAAGACAGGAAGGTACCCTCAAAGACTTAGGCGCCAGTAGGTGAGCAGGTGCAGCTCACGGACAGTCAGGACAGGATACCCAGAATTTGGATCAGGACCGGTTCACCAAAGGCTAAGACCAACACCTGCAGTTTCGGTTGCAACGCCTGCGCTACTCCCTCTCTGCAAGGAGTCTGCAAAAACCCCGAATGGGTTTCTCGAACCTCCCAACAGAGTGCTTCACAGCTCTCTGAGTTCAGTCACCTATAGAGTGCGTTGGGTCAGTGACAGGTCAGCTATTCGGACAAGTTGGACAAATTCTCTAGCTAAACCTACGCTAGTTATACTATTTTTCGGGTCAGTGTACCACCCCCCCCAATGTTGCAAGTGTAAGGATCCCCAATTTCGATTGGACAAGGTAGGAGGACCGGTCATCACACCACCTAAAATTTAGCTTTCTCAAGCTTCTAATTTGAATTTCCTACCCGCCCCTTAGATTCCAGGTTCTCATGACATACGTTTTTCAGTTAACAATGGTGAATATGATTTCAAATACAAATGTATCAAATGCAGTACAGTTCAGCTTCTTCTTGCTGGGTTATAGTTCAGGTTCCCAGGAGCATCTTCTCAGTGAGTCAGCTCCTTGGCAGTTAACCAAAGGTCATCGCTCTGCAGACTCGCGGATCTCGCGCAGACGCAGTTTCCCTCAATATGGAATACAGTAGAATGAGATAGACCAAGTTTCGAAGTGTTACATGAAATGGAAAAGAAACAGCTTTAGAACACAGAATAAATGATTTCACTGTATACCATGAATCACCATACTACACCCATTACTGTAATATAAACTATAGCATTATGTATTAGCAGAACAGACAGCTTTGCGAAAGCAGCGATGCAAGCTTATAGCATGTGAGAACACAAAGCAGCCATATTAGCTGTATTACGCATGAGCAAACACTTTCCCACCAGAACTGCGAGTACGTCACGTCACATGGGTATGACCGACGCATGCGCAGTCTGCATTCCCGCGTAGCAGCAGCCATTTTAATATGCAAGCGTAATACGTTTAATAGACACATAGGCAAGCTTCTCTAGGACACCCCGTGTAGTGTAAAAATGTGCAATATTAGCAACACGAACATGTTGGTTATTTTTATTAACATTATTTGAGGTTCATGATACAAGCAAGTCGCTTAACGTGCGAATCCTTGCTCCATCAAGCGCTCCATGCAGCTCCCAAAGCTCTGAGTCTCAGCGGGCCTCCAAGTGGGGGGTCAGAATCTCCCACTCCGCTCCAGTAATAGTCAGCTGCCCCGCTGGTCAGGTTCTACCTGTGGCTCTCCCCTCAGTGACGCTGCATCTTCGTTGTAATAGCAGATGCTGTGTAGCTGTCCATCGGGCCGGCCAGTAATCTCCTCGTAGCCGCGCCCGTGGCATCTCGTCTCAAGTCCGTCCTCCCACGCCCCGGCTTTGCATCCAGCTGCCGTTACTTCGGCTGCTTAGCTCCGGCAGTTTCCGTCTCGACGCGGGTCATAGCGCAGCGCTCCAGGCTCCGCCTCCCAGCACAGGCACCATTTTTGCCAGCTCGCCACACTCCCCCAGAGAAACCAACCCTTAAACAAATATCTGGAGTATTCAACTTCTGCAGATGATACAAAGCTATTCTACATTTGCAATGGCTCAATGATTTTAATAGAAGTTTCAGGAAAACTGTACGGGGATAATAAAAAAAAAAATCAGAAAACATATCATCATGACAGCGCAGACACCCCATCACAAGGACAACAGCCCACTGGTCTCCGGAAGGAATTGGACTGATTAGTAATACTCGTGAGCCTCCACACGGTACCGCCTCTAAAATGGAAGAAGAGAGCCCTCTCTCATCGTGTGAGGTCTAAAGAAAGCTAAAACACGGGTTCTGTACTGGCAAGGTACCTATAATAGTCATGTGCTGTATTTTTCTGCAGTTCGATTTGTAACCTTTTGGTTTCACAGAATTCCCAGAACTGACTCCGAACCCTTGAGTTGTTTGCTTTCTTAGTACTTATCAGGGACGTACAAAATGAAGCCTGCCCCAGCGCATTAAATGTTTTAGAGATGTAACTTTTCAGGGAATGGCACACCCTTTGTCGAGGCTAAGACAATCCATAATCACATCTCCAAAGCTGCGCTTGTGGGCTGGCCCACACATTTACCCAAAGCAGTAATGGGTCCAATTGAACCCTGTCCTCAATGAAGCCCTGGCCTAATTCTACATATATTATATAACTTGTGGTGGTCGAGGGTACGTGTAAAAGTCTCCGGCATATTAGATTTTCGTATAACTGAAGAGCGGAACTTTTTATGTATATCCTAATCCATGCCCCATACAGAGCAGCTGGGACGCATTGAACATTTTATACCTTTAAAAGAGGTAAAACTGTCTCCCAACCCCTCAATCTTGGGAGATTAAAAAATGGCTCCTGCTGAGCTTAACACATGCAAAAAACACAGTTGATGGACAGAATGCAGAACAATGTCATAAATTCACCCCAGTACAAAGATCTGGGCCTAAATCCATCGTTTTTTGCACTTCACACCACCCTAGGTCAGACAATGGCTATATGCAAATCAACCTTGACCCTGTGCCTCATGGGAACAGTCCAGCCCGAACTACCAAGCCATGTCTTTCCTAGACCGGAATCAAGCATCCAAGGACCGGTTTCTGGCTATCAGCCTACTTCAGCCTGGATAGCTTGACTCCAGTGATGTGGAGAGCCTGGGACTCACGTCTGAGCATACCCAGCCCACTCGGGGTGAACATTGCAAAAAACAACTGCAATATTCACCCAGAGTGGGCTGGGTATGCTCAGACGTGAGTCCCAGGCTCTCCACATCACTGGAGTCAAGCTATCCAGGCTGAAGAAGGCTGATAGCCAGAAACCGGTCCTTGGATGCTTGATTCCGGTCTAGGAAAGACATGGCTTGGTAGTTCGGGCTGGACTGTTCCCATGAGGCACAGGGTCAAGGCTGATTTGCATATAGCCATTGTCTGACCTAGGGCGGTGTGGAGTGCAAAAAAACGATGGATTTAGGCCCAGATCTTTGTACTGGGGTGAATGTAAGACATTGTTCTGCATTCTGTCCATCAACTGTGTTTTTTGCGAGCTTAACACATGAGCTGGTCAGCTGAAGTTGCTAGTAGCCCTTTTCATTAAAGATTACTCCCAGATAACTAAAGTCGCTGACACTGTCCAAAGCCTGGCTCTTAACGATTATCCTGTGAGTATCAATACTACATGACCCACATGCCATAATTTGAGACATACTGTAACTGGTGATCAGGTCTAAACTGTCCACGGAATGGACAAAATGGTCCACCAACACCCGCAAAGCGTTAGGAATCGGGGCCAACAGGAGACCTTCATCCGCGTAGAGAAGAGCGGGCACCTATGTGCCAGCAACTTTGAGTATAACAACCAAAATAGAGGTAAATAAGGACAGAGACCATTAATGTATAATATAAAGCGTAGAGGAGCCAAAATGCAACCTTTTGTGCATTCCATGTCTAAGGCAAAATTCCGGGGATACTCCGCCATTAGAGATCACTCACACTTCAGCAGTCAGATCTAAGAGGATATTATTTAGAAAGTTCACCAATGAAATCCCCCTGCCCATGTCCAAAAGCCTCTCAACCACAGCTTTGTCCTTTTGTCAGAATTGCATTCTGTTGATAGGTCCAGGTCCACGTGTTTGGTATCATTTGGCAAACAGTGCCTTACTGTGTAATGCTTTCACAAAAAATTGCAAAAGGGAATGCTCTTAAAGGAGCATTTGGATAACTTATTAACAAAAATTTCCAACTTCCTTTTTCTTTCCTCATTGAGTGAACATATGGATGTAAAACTCATTGAATGCTCTTTATACCATGCCTCTTTAATATAGTTTGCTGTAGATGGAGTTTTATTTGAGTTACCTGCATAAACTTTGTGAAAAAAGTAAAGTAAGCAAAAAGAAAATCAGAATGCATGTGGGTCCTACTTGGAGTGGTCCTCCTTCGAAAGATAGTTGTTGACTTACTGGCAATAGTACTAGTTTTGTTTCTAAAAACTAATAGTATTAGAACCATATCAGGGGCACCAAAAACATTAGTAGTTTTAAAGGGGTCAGCAGTTCTTATAACCTTAGAGGTAGCTCTATCAGTAATGCGCAATTAGAGAAATATGTTTGAGAATTCTTTGTAGTTTCAGGTGTTTGTATAGTGATTGATTAATAATACCAGGGGTGCTTCAAGCTGTCATAAAAGAACTAGTCTGAGTAGCAGTTTAAGTACAGTTAGTGGTAATAATATCAGTCTTAGTTAGAGACCAGCAGTACAACCATTAGTTGTTCTTGCTCTACTATAGTTGTGCTGTTAATGATAGTATTAGTAATTGTAGGTACGGTCTCAGTACAGATATTATTTGGAAAGTAGTATAAGTAGCATCAGCATATGTGTCATTAATGCTCTGGTTATTACTACAGAAGGCAGCACTAGTAATAGACAAGAAGCAGGACCGCTATGAGATGAGAAAAGGAATTGCGAGTCGATGAAATAAGACTATGAAACTGACTTAGTGTAACCGGTCTTAAATGTGAATGTAAAGTGGAAGATGAATGGATGAAATTGCCCTAAAAAATGTTGGTAGTAGATGAAAAACCCTTCTATGAAAAAAACGGTATCCCTCTAAAGATTTTCATTCAATTTGGATATGCTATCTCTTGTTCTAGAAATAAACCATTTGTGCCTTATGAGCTTTGAGGATAAATTGGAAGCATTCTTTGAGTTTATACTGTGTAGGACAGCTCTGAAACACAGACAGATATTTTCTTATACGTGTGAAATGGATCATATATTTACACGTAGGATGTCTTTGTGGGGTTTATTCTTACCGTTGGAATCAGTTTTAACTTGCAACTTCACACAGCAGCAGAAAAGGGTGGTGGTGTTCCCTGCAGTAAACCATACGTTTTTATTAAATCAAACTGACCACAGTTGATCCTTAATAGGAAGAAAGAGTTGGCACAAAGGGTAAAGTAAGTGTCACTTAAAAAAAAACCACAAAGCGGTGCAAATTAAGATGCATATAGCTACTTTCATTTCAGAAGCTATATTGACGAGACTAGGTACTCCTGTTTTTGCTGCTTTGCAGGTTGTATGCTCTGCTTATGGATTTAGTAGCTATATCGAATTGGTAAAATCAGCCGAAATGTAAATAAAAGTCACTGTGTTAATGCATTTAAACGTTCACTTGCATTACAATATAAAAAGATTGCTCTTTGATTTTTGCAACCTATCACAATCATCCTATTTGTTAGGTTGGTAACTAAAATAAATCAATAATTCTAATTTTACTATTTAATAGGCTATGACATTGCCAGAAAATGCAAAATTAAAGCAGCCTGAAAACCAATTCAAAAGGCCTGAGCTCACAGAAGAAGAGAAGAAAAGCATAGCAGAACAACAGCTTAAGCAGCAGGCTATCGCCGACAAAGACCTGGTAAGTGTGTTGATTTGTGAAAGACCATTGAGCACATTTCCTAATAATGATTTTGATTTGCCAATGTGTAATCTTTTTCAGGTATTTGATATATTCTGGAGTTTTGTGACTATGAGATACAAGTACTTGCTTCTAGAGTGGAACAAAGCTGAAAAAAAAGACTTCAAAATGAGAGTTGTTAAAGATATTTATCACGAGGCTTAGCATTGTTTCAATTATATTTGTAATAATAAATGTAATGATTATTAATTGAAAAAAGGAATATTTTTGTTATTGTACATTCTGATATTAATGGCCTTTTGAAAACAAAGTAGAATGAACCAATTCTGTAGAGTGTTTGGGTCCAAATTATTTATGACCCTGTTCTGGAGCACACAACACATTTACCACACTTTCTCCCTTACATGATACTTGCACATCTTATCTAATTTTGGATGTTTTATTTGTGTATTTTGCGTTTTGTTTTTGGCAGTTTTTAAATTTCGTACCGGGGGGTGGGTCTTTTTAAAATTTATAGAAGAAAATTAAATGAATGGATTAAATTGAGACCTAAGAACAGCAATCCTAACTACAGAGTACAGAAGAGCTACTTTAGTTTTGTTTGCAGAACTGCAATATTTGCAGTTTTCATATGTGTGGCATTTCCATGTTTAATCTACACTAAAGTGTGACGTTTCAGATCTGATATGTGACACTGTGGATAATGCTTTCTTGATTTCTGCCAGAAAGGAAATTGAACCCACCTTTAGCAGATATAGTTTTCAGTTGTAAGTAAAATCGCTGATCCTTGGCAGAGGAATTGTCCAAGCAGCAGCATGAGGTACCCTTAAAATGATAAAGCTGCTACAGTGTCACCTCATAATTCACTGTGTTGCATATGTCACAATTAAATGCACTCACTTGCCAACACCATAGTGTTGAAGGCCATCTTCCCTACACAGATCTAAAACTGCATTTCTTTGGTGCCATTTTGTCCTTGTACACAGAGAAGACCCTATTTTAGAAAGACAGTCCCAAATGATACTGTACATTTGTCCTGCTTAGAGGACTGTTAATGTTAAAGCACAACTATATATAGTGGACGTTGTAAAGCTGCAGGATAATATGACCCGTAGCCAAAGGGACAACACTTTCTCTTACTTCGGATATGAGTATCTGTTGGATCTGGCCCTTTCTGCAGGGCGACCCCAGATGTTTTACATTCCTCATTTCTTCTTTTGTTGAATTCGTTTCTGTAGGCATTAGTACTCTGTGCGTTTTGCCACTGCTAACCAGTGCTAAATTGCTTGTGCTCTCTCCTGAAAAAAATGGTAAAATTGGACTACACATAATTAGTACTTTAAATTTAGTGTATGTCCCTAGTAAATGCTACTAAATGCACCCAGGGCCTGTAAATTAAATGCTTCTAGTGGACTACAGCACTCATTGCACCACCAACTATAGTAACCTTTGAAAACATGCCTCAGGCCTATCATTACAGCCTGTAGTGAGATATAAATACATATTTTAAACTATTTCTTTTGAACATGCTCAGTGTTAATCACTAGATTACAATATCATGGTTACATGTTCACATTATATCATCTTTGTCAATAGCCTACCCACATTTACAAGTCTCTTCTTTTTTTTACCCATAATGACAACTGGAGTTCTCTAATCTAAAGCTCGCTCTCCCTCTCCCTCTCCCAGTTCAGTCTAAATACCCCTGATATTTCTGCCAATCCCCCCCCCCTATTTTCTCCCATCTGTGTGGGCAGCCTCTGGCTTTAGATATCACTTTTCTGCATTGGAGCACCAACCCTAGTCACCTTCCCATTCTCTCTATTGCGGTGCATATCGTGCACCCCAATTTTGGGCGATGTTTCGTGTTGCCACCATCCCCGCTACTCTCAGCCAAATGGTTGTATATTTCAGCCATTTGTCTTCCCCCGTTACACACAGAAGCAGCCAACATGACTCTGGCTACGTCCTTCCAGTAATCATTACATATTTACGGTCCCATAAAATTTGGAAAAAGGTGCCTATTTCTCCACATTCCCTAGTGCAAAAATTGGACAACCCATGCCCCAGTTTGTGTAATAGCGGCATGGAGGCGTGCGATCTGTGTAATATGCGCATTTGCACCAGCCGGAACCTGGCTCTGATTACCACTTCCCGGGGACTTTGTACTTCTTCTTCCCAGTCGTCATCCTCTAGCAACCCCAAACCGTTTTCCCATGCGGCCCGGAGGTACTCTATTGTATTGGTAGAGTTGTAAAGCAACTTTTTTATATGTCAGGGAGGTTGCCTTTGTTTCCATTGGATCCATCAGCAGCCTATCTTCCAGAGGAGAACAGTCTGCGAGTGTGTCCCCCTCTCTTATGTATTGGCGAACATATGTCTTAATTGCAAATATTTGTACCTTTACGTTTCTTCTAGTTCGTATTTGCTGTGAAGCTCCTGGAAAGTGAGCGTTTTTTGGCCTCTCCATATGTCTTCTAGTTTTTCTATCCCAATCTTTTCCCATTTCTTAAATGTCTACCTCCGGGCCCCCAGCTCTTTCAATTGGTCACTATCCAAGAGTGGTGTTCTACCTGTTAATTTGCCCTTCCACCCTGTGTGCTTTTTTGCATCTTTCCAAATCCGTACTAACGACCGCGTATGCGGGGGAAGATGCTTATCTGTGTGTCCACCGCATAGTGCTGCTAGGTATTCCCTTTCCATCATCGCCCAGTGATCCGCTCTAAATGCCAGGTCTCCGCGATCTGCGAAATTCCAATCATTGACTACTGTTAATTGCGAAGCCCAGTAATATTTGGTAATATCTGGGACGGCCAACCACCATTCGTATATTCCCCTCTGAAGCTTACCTAGGGCTATCCTAGCACTCCCACCATCCCAAAGGAGTTGACGTGCTTCATTCTTTATATCTTGGAATACTTTCTTTGGTATCATGTGTGGGGTGTTTTGCATCACATATAGTAATCTGGGCAGGGACATCATTTTAAAAAGGACTGCTTTCCCAATCAGTGACACCATCAGTTTCCTCAAGTGTTCCACGTCCCTTCCAAGTCTCTTTATCTGGGGATACAACTTCCCCACAAGAAAATCATCATCCTTCGTGGAGATATGCGTGCCCGGGTACATAAATTTAGTTTTGATTTGTAAGGGAGTGGTAACCTCCAATCTCTGTGGGATTTCCCCCGCCAGTGGTAACAAGGGATTTTGCAAGTTGATTGTGTATCCCAAATAGGTACCAAACAGCTGAAAGATATGGAGGATCTTGTGGAACAACCTATATGGGTTAATCAAATTCAAGAGAATGTCGTCTGTGTAGAGTGAAATCCTGTCTTCCCAGGCCCCTCCTCCCTGTATCCCCCACATCACCGGGCCATTACGGACCCATGTCTCCAGAGGCACCAACGCCAAGGGAAAGATAATTGGCGACAGCGGGCATCCCTGCCGCGTACCTTTACCGAGGGAAAATGAGCGGGACACCTCTCCGTTTACTATCACTCTAGCCTGCTGTTTTGATAAAGGAGTTTTACCCAGGAGCAGTCCTCGGATTCAAAACCTAATCTGTCCAGGGTGGCAAATGTAAATTGCCATTCAATACTATCAAACGCCATTTGGGCATCTAAATTAGGAGAACTGCTGCCATTTCCGGCAGTGGTTTTGTCCAGTAAACTACCCCATATAGTCGTCTCAGATTCAGTTGCGTGCTCCTGTGCGATATGAACCCGGACTGATCTGGATGGACCAGTGTGGAGATCACTGGCCGTAGCCTGTTAGCTGGCACTTTGGCCAGCACCTTTGCCTCCACATTTAGGAGCGATATTGGTCTGTATGACCCACATTCGGTTGGCGGCTTACCCTTTTTAGGAATCACTACAAGTGTAGCTGTACACAGGTTTTTTTTTTCCTCATATGACCTCCATAGCTATAGCAACCTCGCAACCAGGCATTCCAAGTAGGGGGTACCAACTAACATACCTTTAAACATACTGCCAATCAGCGAGTCATCTGGAGTAAGCAGTAACATCCTACAGTTTTTTTATTGGTAGGCCCAAAAATACAGCTGGAGGTCTGGTAAGCCCATGCCCCCACGCGCTAATTTGTACCTTAATTTTTTCCAGGACAGCCTGATCCCTTTACCTGCCCAAATAAAGGAGGATATCTTGCCCTGAATTTTAAGTAGGTCAACTTTTGCAAATTCTAGGGGGATGTTATTGAACAGATAAGTATATTTCGGAAGCAGGCATATTTTGATCAAATTAACCCATCCGTACTGAGAGAGCGGGATATTCTGCCATATTTTTAATAGAACATCAACCTCTTTCGGAACTCTGTATAAATTAGTTTTTTGAATTTCTCTGAGATCCTGAGTTATTATAAGTCCAAGATATCTGAGCTCCCTGGCAAATATCCCCTCCTGATCAGCAATGTTCCATACTTTACACAGTTCCACACAGGAAAAAGGGTTCAAGGGAAAATATTTACCGACCCACTACAGATTCAATACCTAATTCCATACTAGTACAAACACAACTGGAATCTGGTGGTCAACCAACTATAGTCAGAGAAGAAAAAATGCAAATGCTGAACATACAGTCACCTAAACTTGTGTTGCATCCAATAACTACTCATTCAAATGAACTCCTTACAACTAAGGAAAGTGACTATAGGATTTCCATCAACTGCCCTTCGTGGCCAGTGTCATCATCTGGAATTCCTGCTTTCCTACCACAACACCTCATAATCAAAAAGGGTGCCTCTGTGGATTAAATGACATACTAGTCAAACAGCAGAAACCAAATTGTTCGCCACATTAGACAGGAACTGCCTACGAACATACGTTCAAAGCAGTCAATGGGAAGAAAGGAGTGCAGTTCAAAGAGTGTGAAAACTTAAAAAGGATATGGAAGCAAACAAACACTTTTATTCCAGTATTGCTTTCAATCCTATTAAAACGGGTGCAGGAGCGTCTTGTATCAAATGTGCCGCTATTCTAATCGGTCTACTAGTTTCAGCCTAATAGGGCCACTCGCCCTGGCTTTCTTCAGGACCTTGTCATGTTAAAGCTACTGCAAATAGTGAATGGAAATATAATGATTAACCCCTTCGACGCTGATGACGAGCTGGGCTCGTCATGCACTGCCCATTGACTTCAATGAAAATCCCATTATAATGGCACTAAGATCCTTAGCATCCAAGTGGTTAAACAAGTATGTTCGAGGCATGTGGGCTGCTGAATTCATATCTGTGCATAGTCCGCCACCTAGTGTTGGGTCCGGATGATTGCACATTGTTGTCCTGGAAGAGTCTTCGAAGTATCACGAGATAGGTGGCTCCTCCCCTGGACTACAGTGCGCATGGGCATCGCCTCCATCCCCAGATTGTTTTTTTCCGCCATCGGGTTCGGATGTGTTTTCGGTTCCCTCTATCGGGACCGATAGTTTGTTCTACTTTCACTCGAGGCCAAAAGGTCTTTAGGCTGGGCGTCGGCATAGTTGCGTTCGGGTTTCTTACTGACTCTCAGCTCCGATCTCCTACTGCCCCTCCACGTGCTTTCGACGCGGACGGGCCTACACTACACACTTGCTATGGAGCGGACGCCATTCAAGAAGTGTCCGCTGTGTCACTCAAAATATTCGCACCTTGACGTGCACCCCGTGTGCAATACATGCTTGTCACCGGATCACCGTGAGGACACTTGCATGGCGTGTTCGAAATTTAGGAGTAAGAAAACTTTAAAGATTCGCCGGGCTAATCGGCTCCAGGCTCAATTGTCGGCTTCGGCACCCCCACCTGATGACATCTTCCAGGAATCGGTTGAGGGAGAAGACGACGTACAAGTATCGGACTCTGGCCCCGCGTCCGAAGAAGAGACCGGCGACGCGGGTGATGAGGCCTATGACGAAGTCTCCGACGAGGTAGGGGACGACGACCGGGCTTGTCCCGCAATGGGTGATAGCTCGGACGAAGAGCATCCCCAACAAGACTCCGGGGTTACTCCCCGTTATACGGCCCAGGTCGAGGGATCGCCTTCGGGCCTTACCCAAGATCTAACAACCAGTCCTACGTCCCCGCCTCCGGGCCCGGTCACGGACATTTCTAACAAGAAACCGAAAGTGAAGCCAACTGGTCTCGCACCCTCGGATGCGAAACCGAAACCAAAAGTGGCGCTGGTGAAAAAGGTTCTGGAGGCGTCAACTTCCACAAAACCCAAAATGGCCGACTTGAAGAGCCACGCCAAAATGGCTGACCAGAAGAGCCGCGCCAAAATGGCCGACCCAAAGCCATCTGGGTCGGCGCCGAAGGTGAAGGCATCCGACGCGGCGGCGTCGGCACCGAAAGGGGTCGCGGACCCGAAGACGGCTTCTAAAAAGCGTCACGCCGACAGTGCGCCAGGCCATGGGGCGTCGGCGCCGAAGAAGAGGCTTACCGCCGAACAAGCTCTCGAAGACGAAGAGTCGCTCGAGTCGTTTCAGCCCTCGGCATCCCTTACAAAGAGGGTGGGAGAATCCTTACTGCGGATCCAGCAGGCTGTGGTTCCCAGCCAGGACCCTGTAGTGCCTAGGCCCACGACGAAGCCTGCCAAGGAACAAACGCCCATTCGTTTTACCCTTCCTCCCAAGTCGGCGCCGAAGGCCTTCGCGCCTAAGCAGAGCGGACACTCTCGGGAAATATTGACGCCGAAGGCTGCCTTGGTGGTGTCAAAGCTTCGGCTCCAGCCGCTCGCGGTGGAGGAACGTCGTGAGGTGCACATCGACGCCAACACCGGAAAATTGTCGCTCCTCAAACGGAAGATTACATCGGAGCCGGCCTTGGAACCTTTTAAGATTCCACTCAAGAGCAAAAAGTACTCTGCGGACTCTTCGGCTCTGATGGAACCACTGTCTCCACAAGCCCTGGAACACTCGCCGGCCCATTCCCCCGTGCCTGATGTCGACGAGTAAGAGGCCGAGTACACCTATCCTGCGTACTCGGATCCGGACGAGGAGCAGGTGCCCTGGACAGCAGGAGACGACACAAACGACCCGCAGTCGGGGCAGGACACTCAACTTTTCGCCGCAAAGACGTCCCCGACAGAGGACTCGGCGGCATTCAATGCATTAATAGAGAGAGCTGCGGCGAACCATGACGTCGAGCTGCACTCAGACCCAGTGGATGCAGACTTTTTGGTCGACACCTTCTCGGTAGCCGAAAAGCAAGTCAAGACACTACCAATGCTTAAAGGGGTGCTGAAGCATGCACAGGAGGTGTTCAAGGAGCCCACCCGGGCGCGGGTGGTCAATCCTCGCATCGACAGGAAGTATAAAGCGGCGCCCACGGATCCCACTTATATTAAGGGACACTTGCCATTGGACTCCCTGGTGGTTTCCAACGCTCGAAAAAGGGCAAATTCGCAAACAACTGGTGACGCTCCTCCCCCTGACAAAGAATCCAAAATCTTTGAGGCATCAGGCAAACGCATTGCTGCACAGGCAGCAAACATCTGGAGGATCTCTAACACTCAAGCCCTGCTCGCACGTTATGATAGGGCCCATTATGACACATTAGAGGCCATCCTTCAACACTTGCCTGACCAATATAAAGAGGCGGGGGAGATGCTCATTCAGGAGGGTAAACTCATTACGAATGCGTCCATCAAATGTGCCCTAGATGTGGCAGACACTGCCTCCAGGGCTATCAATACAAGTGTTTTACTTAGACGTCATGCCTGGCTTCGAATTTCAGGGTTCAAACCCGACATACAGACCACAATATTGGGGCAAACAGTGAATCCTGACCATCTGTTCGGCCCAGAGGTGGATGCCTCCCTAGAAAAAATGAAAAAGGATACTGAAACTGCCAAATCTATGGGAGCTTTACAAAGCCAGCAGTTTCGGGGTGGTTCTTTTCGCCGCTCCAATTCAAGAGGCACCTCAAGGGGACAGGCATCCCAATCCACACAATACTACAAGGGTAACTCCCAGTCCTCATATAACAACAACAAGGGCAGGGGTGGCTACAGAGGCAACAATATCAAAGGCAGGGGACGTGGAAACAATGCATCCAGGTCCACCACCACCAACAAGCAGTGACGTCTTGTCACTTCCCCCCGATCACACGACACCTGTCGGGGGGAGACTCCAGCAGTTCCTGCCGGCGTGGAGATCCATCACCACGGACAGGTGGGTGAGGTCTCTTATCCAGTACGGGTACTGTCTAGAACTTACGTCCATTCCACCGGACATACCGCCAAGAAGCCGTGCTATGTCCGACGAGCACTTGACCTTGTTGCAGCAAGAAGTTCTGGTCATGCTGCAAAAAGGGGCAATAGAGCTCGTTCCATTGCAAGAACGGGGAACGGGGGTTTACTCCCTGTATTTTCTGATCCCCAAAAAGGACGGATCACTCAGGCCGATCCTGGACCTCAGGCCCCTGAACTGGTACATCAACTCGGAGCACTTCCATATGCTCACATTGCAGCAGGTGCTTCCCCTGCTTCAACAGGGGGACTTCCTAGCAACGCTGGATCTGAAGGATGCCTATTTTCATATTCCCCTGCATCCTTCCCACAGAAGGTATCTCAGATTCAAGATTTTAGACCAGCATTACCAGTTCAGAGTCCTGCCGTTCGGGGTCACCACGGCACCGAGAGTGTTTACAAAATGCCTAGCGACTGTGGCGGCGCATCTCCGTCGCCAGCACGTCCATGTCTTTCCATACCTAGACGATTGGCTTATTCAGGCAAAGACGGAACAGCAGTGCGTAGACCACGTGTCACGCACCATTCACCTCCTGCACGATCTGGGATTCTCTCTGAACTACCCAAAGTCCCATCTCCAGCCCGCCCACGTGCGACAGTATCTGGGCGCGACAATCAACACTCTGGCAGCCACTGCGCAGCCAAATTCAGTGAGAATCGCCAGTATCCAGGCGCTGATCCAACGATTCAGACCCCAACACTCGCTTCCAGCGAGGGTGTTCATGCAGTTGATAGGCATGATGGCCTCCTGCATCTCCATTGTCCCGCACGCGAGACTACATATGCGTCCGCTTCAGGAGTGCCTTGCACGTCAGTGGACTCAGGCTCATGGGCAACTGACAGACCTAGTGTTGGTGAGCGGTCGGGCGTACAACTCTCTGCATTGGTGGAATCCACAAAACCTTTGCAAGGGCCGACCATTCCAAGAGCCTGTCCCACAGATCATCCTGACGACGGACGCCTCTCTCCAGGGATGGGGAGCGCATGTACTCCACTACACTGTGCAGGGACTATGGACACTTCAGCAAAGGAAGATGCACATCAATGTGTTGGAACTGATGGCAATCTTCATGGCCCTAAAGGCGTTCAAAGTACATCTGTGCAACAAGGTCGTGTTGATCCGGACGGACAACATGACGGCCATGTACTACATCCAGAAGCAGGGAGGTACACACTCTCCACAGCTGTCTCATCTGGCTCAGAGCATGTGGAAGTGGGCCATTCAGAGGAACATCTTCCTCATGGCAGAGCATCTCCCGGGCAAGGACAATCAAATGGCAGATCTGCTCAGCAGGCACAGCCATCAGATGCACGAGTGGGAGATACATCCATCAGTACTCCAACCGTACTTCCAAAGGTGGGGTCATCCAGAGATAGACCTGTTCGCCACAAAGGAGAACGCAAAATGCCAAAGCTTCGCCGCCAGATTCCCACACCCCCAATCACAGGGCAATGCGATGTGGATGAACTGGTCAGGCAGATTTGCGTACGCTTTTCCCCCAGCACCTCTGATACCGCTGGTGGCACGCAAGCTCAGGCAACACTCGATGACGCTCATCCTGGTTGCTCCAACGTGGGCTCGCCAACCATGGTACACCACGTTTCTGGAACTCTCCGTGGTACCGCATCAGAGGCTTCATCTCACTCCCAGCCTTCTGACGCAGAGCCATGGCGACATTCAGCACCCAGATCCGCAACAGCTCAACCTGGCGATC
This sequence comes from Lissotriton vulgaris, assembly GCF_964263255.1. Lineage (NCBI taxonomy): Eukaryota > Metazoa > Chordata > Amphibia > Caudata > Salamandridae > Lissotriton > Lissotriton vulgaris. The sequence continues at coordinate 1,800,035,080 of NC_141685.1, forward strand.
TGGCTCCTGAAGTCCTAGAGTTTGGCTACCTCAATCTTCCTCCCGATTGCATGGACATCATTCGGGAGGCAAGGAAGCCCACTACTAGAGCTTGTTATGCGGCTAAATGGAAGAGGTTTGTCATCTACTGTGTTAACCACGACATTGACCCGCTAGATGCTTCCATTCAGAACATCATCTGTTACCTTTTTCATCTGTTACCTTTTTCACCTGTATCGATGTAATCTAGCGTACTCTTCCATCCGCATTCACCTGTCTGCTATGGCAGCATACCTCCAGAATAGGCAGCACCTGTCACTCTTTAAGGTCCCTGCTATCAAGGCCTTTCTGGAAGGACTCAAAAGGGTCATTCCACCAAGGACCCCACCAGCTCCAGAATGGAACCTCAATGTGGTTCTTACAAGGCTGATGGGTCCTCCCTTTGAGCCACTGCACTCTTGTGAGCTCCAGTTTTTGACTTGGAAGGTGGCGTTCTTAGTAGCAATTACGTCGCTGCGGAGGGTGAGCGAGCTGCAGGCGCTCACCATCCAAGAACCTTTCTTCCAAATACATGCTAACAAGGTGGTGCTCCGCACTAACCCAAAATTCTTACCCAAAGTAGTCTCACAGTTCCACATGAACCAAACAATTGAATTGCCAGTGTTTTTCCAAAACCCAGAGACGCTGGCGGAGCGTATGCTCCACACTCTTGATGTGAAAAGGGCCTTGATGTACTATGTGGACAGGACAAAAGATTTCCGCAAAACCAAACAACTCTTTGTTGCTTTTGCCACACATCATAAGGGAAATGCGATCTCCAAAGCGGGGATTGCTAGATGGATAGTAAAGTGCATTCAGATCTGTTACGCTAAAGCTAAGCGCACTCTCACTATCCCACCAAGGGCCCACTCCACTAGGAAGCTGGGGGCCTCTATGGCCTTCCTAGGTAACATTCCCTTAGAAGACATCTGTAGAGCAGCCACATGGTCTACCACACATACCTTCACTAAGCACTACTGTGTAGACGTGCATTCCAGACAGCAGGCAGCTGTTGGTCAGGCTGTTCTAAAAACGCTTTTTCAAACTGCTGCAGCTGGCACGGGCGGCCGCCGTTAATGGAGGGACTGCTATGTATTCTATGCACAGATATGAATTCAGCAGCCCACATGCCTCGAACTGCAAATGCTACTTACCAGTATGCATCTGTTCTTGGCATGTAGGGCTGCTGACATTCATATCGCCCACCCTCCTCCCCGGCGCCTGTAGCAGCTGCAGTATTTATTCATATACACATATGCTCATAGCATGGTCATCACTCACTTTCTTCACTCCATCTCTGCCAATGGCTAAAAACAATCTGGGGATGGAGGCGATGCCCATGCGCACTGTAGTCCAGGGGAGGAGCCACCTATCTCGTGATACTTCGAAGACTCTTCCAGGACAACAATGTGCAATCATCCGGACCCAACACTAGGTGGCGGACTATGCACAGATATGAATGTCAGCAGCCCTACATGCCAAGAACAGATGCATACTGGTAAGTAGCATTTGCATTCCATATAGGCAGGGTGATCTTCACACCTGTAGGAGAAGATGACACACAAAGAATAAAGTAAACAATAAAATACAGCAATTGCAATTCTCTGCTTCATTTATACAATACTGAGACAGATCCACTCATCTGTCCTGTATGAGGTAGTGGCCTCACCTCACCTGGTAACCTCTCGGATATGAAGAGACCCCGCCCTGCAAGAAAATTATTTTCCTTCAGTCAGAGACCCCCAATTGCATTGCTGGGATGATTTTAGTCATTCCCCCAGTATTTGCACGTCTTCTTGAGACTATCAGAATATAAATCAACCTCTGGACCTTCAAGCCCAGCCCTACGGATATAGTGACCCACTTAGATGTACACATTGCGCTGTTACTGTTTCCTGCGCTAGTTTTGTGCCATTAATTCAGGTTAAAAAGACCAAACCAAGCATTTGGTAGCCGCCTTCCACATGTGTACTGCATGTCCAGTTGGGCCAGTCAGCTTCAATGACAGCACATAGAGGGCCCCATCAAAGTTACCTCCTGGGAGGAACCATCTGTCAATCTGGAAGGCCAGGTCGCCCTTCGGCCTATACATACGTTGATTAATCATGTCAGGATGTCCGGTGCCCCCATCAAACCACCCCAATGTGAGCTTGTGCGTCGCGATACGAGGTGGCTTCCCATCCCACAGCAGGTCCCTTATGATGCAATCAATTTCTTTAAAGTACGAGGGTGCGACAGGGTCCAGAGTATTGTGCAGAGCATATAAGAACCTTGGAAGGGACATCATTTTGAACAGGGCCGCCTGCCCCAAGAGAGACAATGAAAGAGATTTCCAATGTAGGACGTCAGCTTTAAGACACACGAGAGGCGGCAGGAGATTGCGATCATAGAATCTGGACGGTTCCTTAGAGACCCAGATCCCCAGGTATTTGAAGCCATCAGTAGCTTCTACCAGTTGATATTCCCGAGGGAGTGACGGTCTCTTACTATAGAGGACATATAGCACTGACTTGGTCCAGTTTATAGAATAGCCAGCGTATCTATCACATACATGGAATATGTCCAGGACCACATTGAGTGATGCAGCCGGGGATGCCAGATGGAGCAAAATGTCGTCCGCACATAGCGATATGCGGTCTTCCCATTCAGAAGTCCATTTGAGGCCTCTTATGGCGGGGTCATTGCGGACCCACATTGCCAGAGGCTCGAGGGCCAGGGCGAAGAGAAGCAGGGACAAGGGGCATCCCTGCCTGGTGCACGTGCTGAGCATGAGAACAGGAGATTTCCGGTAGTTAACCACTACTTGTGTGAGCAGCTGTTGGTGGAGAAGCCAAACCCAACTCATAAACTCTGGCCCACAGCCCAATTTGTGAAGGACAGCAAACAAATAGGGCCACTCAATGGTGTCAAAAGCTGAAGCAGCATCAAGGGAGACCACACTGGCGTCTTCTCCGATTGTATCAGCATGGCACAGTACTCCGTGGAGCCTACGCAAGTTAAGGGAAGTGTTTCTTGCGGGCATGAACCTAGATTGGTCCGGATGGACCAAGCGGGTGATGACCCTGAGCAGGCGAGAGGTAAGGACCGTTGCCAGAATTTTAGCTTTGCAACGGAGCAACAAGATGGGTCTGTAGGAGGAACATTTATAACTCTGCTTTTCCATTTTGTGAATGACTATGATATTAGCAAGACTCTGATCCTCGGGCAGGATTCGCCCCCTCTTACTTTCACGAAACATTTTGGTGAGATAAGGTGCTGTCTTGCCCGCAGTGAGTTTAAACAATTCAATGGGCAAGCCATTAGGGCCCGATGCCTTCCGACGGCGTAGGTCGTCAATTGCTTTTTCGACCTCTGTAATTGTGATGTCTAGGTCAAAATTAGAACGCTCCTCATCAGTGAGCGAAGGCAATGAAATATCCCGCAAAAGTGAGGAAGCCTCCTCCTCCGTGTGCGGTGTTTAACAAGTATAGAGTGACAGATACTATTGACCGAATGCATCCGCTATGTCCTGAGGGGCAGTGAGGCGGGAGTGGGAGTCTGTCTCTATCTCAACCACAACGAGATGGGACTGATCTCTACGGTCCAGTCTAGCGAACAGTTTGCCAGCCTTATCACCGACGTCATAGATTCTTCTGAGTGTGACCCTATAGTGCTACTTTGCACTCTCAGTTGCCAAGTCGGTATTTTCCTTGACTTTAATACGCAATTTCTGCCGCTCATCCACTGAGTCATGTAACCAAAGGGTTTCCTCTAAGTGTAGGATTTCACCCTCCAAGCGAGTCATATCTGCACACTTCTCCTTTCGCTGTCCCAAGATCTGGGCTTCAGCCACTTCCGTATGACAGCCTTATACGCATCCCAGAGCGTCGCTGACGAATCGACCGTCCCGTCGTTCTCTTGGAAGTAAAAGTCTGACTCACTTAAGATCTTATCTCTGATTTGGGGAGTCATAAGATACCAAGGGTTGATCGGGGCTGTACGGCCAACCGTGGGCTCCTCCACCTCCAGGCGATATAGGATAGGTGAGTGGTCAGAGATTCCCCTGGCCAAGTTCTGTATTTCCTTCACACTGTAAATTTGGTGTGTGAGCATCAAAACATAATCTATGCGGGACATACTGCGGTGTGCAGCAGAGTAGAAAGTATATTGCTACTCGGCCGGGTGTAGTCTCCTCCAGACATCCACTAGGCCCATTGCCTCAAGAAAGCTGTAACCCCGCATGCGGGAGGGCTGCGAGGCCCTCTGGGGCCAACAGTCAAGGGACTCCGAGATGATGGAATTGAAATCTCCCCGATCAACACTCTGCCATCCGGCAAGGCTAGGAGGAGATCCCCAAGGTCTGCAAAGGCATGGGTATGCAATCCCGTTGGCACATAGACAGACAGTAGATTAAGTATGCGCCCCTCCCAGGTCCCGGAGTCAGCAACAAAACTACCCAGGTCGTCGGTGCAGCCACGGTCAATTGTCATGGGGAATGATTTTTGGACCATAATGCTCACTCCCCAGAAGCCAAGACCAAAAGCCAAGTGTGCCACCAGGTGGAAACCCCATTGCGACATGGCCCTACAAGTGTTTCTAAGCAGGTGCATCTCTTGTAAGAGGACTACATCGGGGAAGTGTCTTTTTAGAAATTGGAGCACTATACCCCGCTTCATCTCGTCTCCCAGCCCGTTGATATTCCACAACAGCAGCTTGAACCCCTGTCTAGTTGCCGTGCCCATCGTGCCCTGTTGCGTGTTCATTCAGTTACAGGGGGTAGCTTCCCAAGAATGCCCCAAGGGGGGGGGGACACATTTGTAGACCACTTTCCCTTCATGATCAGCAATACCAAAAGCATGTAACCAGTGATTGCCTTTCCTTGAAGCAAGTCCTATTCGTCATACCTGAAAAACACAGAACAATGCAAACTAAAACATTCCCACCCCCACCCCAACCCCTCGCAATAAAAAAACCTCTGGACAAAGCACTGAATGAGGTACATGTAGAAATGCCGCAAATAGGATGTCCACCCTCCCAACTCACAAATGAGACACAACAAACAAACTAACCCCCACCCCCCACAAGCCACACTCCCCCTCTCTGCTACCCTGCTGCATAGGCTTAAAACTACCCATATCCCCAACTAGCAGAGAGTCTGTCGCCCCAAAAACAGTTAACTTAGATAGGGGCTGCCTAGCGTCACCTACACATGGCTCCGTGAGGCCCCATACCAGCCCAAGACCAGGGGAGAGTTGTTGTAGTGTAGCAGGCAGTCGACAGAATCAATCCCCTAAAAAAGTTCTGACGCCCTCCAACCTTCCCCAACACTATACATTACATCTGTTAGCAAGGAGTCCCATAGCCCGTCTGTGAGTTTGAGAGTGCTGGGCTCAACGATCTGAAGCTCGGGGAACGTCGGTCACAAATGTCCGGTCCTTCTTGTCCATTTGAAGAACCTAGGGAGCGCTCAAGAGTGTCTCTCCAGCCCCCCACCATGCTTGAACTGTCTTTCTGTGGTCGCGCCTCGTCCAGCCAAGCCTCCACAGCGGATAGTTGTAAAGAACAAAGCCTTCCCATTCGTGATGATCTTAAGCTTAGCCGTAAAGAACATTATATATTTGATACCCCTTTCTCTAAGGGCTCTCTTCACCCCGTCGAAGGTGCATCGCTCCTTTTGTACCTTTAGGCCTTTAGGGTGAAGTCTGGAAAGAACCGCACCATTTGTATTCTCATATACAAGGTCCCCATGCCGTCGGGTAGCCTATAGGATGGCAAACTGATCCCTATAATTAAGGATCCTGGCAATTATTGTTCTGAGGGTGCCCCAGCTTTTGGCAGAGGGACCTGCGCCCTATGAGCCCTCTCCACCATGAAGAGGGTGGACAGTCTCTGGGGCTTGAAGTGATTCAGTATTAAGTCCTCAAGGAAGAGATCCACGCTAGGGCCTTCTGCCCCTTCCGGGACCCCCACCACGTGGATATTATTCAGACGGGCCTGCCCTTCCTGATCCTCCAGCTTCAGGGCCACCTGGCGGTGCTGCTGAACCAACTGTTGGACCTTCTCAAGGCCACTCGCGGTGGATTGGAGCTCCGTAATACACGTTTCCGTTACTGTGGCTTGTTGCGAAGTTTTATTCATGTCGACCCTGAGGAGATTAATTTCAATAGACACCTGAATGTCGGACATAATTGAGCTAAGGGATGGCTCCCAAGTGTCTTACCCTCCTCCGAGGGTGGTTGCCTCAGGACAGCATATTTTTCCAGTTTGTTCGCTTGCACCAGTGGAGCCCCTTTCGGTTTCATTATGGAGCAGTCCGAGACCCAAAAGGAGAACTCGCTAGGCTTCCAAGAACGCCCGACTCCCACCACCACTTCAGGATGGTGGGTGCCACTTGCGCAGGCTACCTCAAGGAGCCCCGCTGGAGGCAGGGTCGTCGCAGTCTCCACACGCCCAACAAGACTACCAACTCCACCAATTGAGAAGTGATTGCTGGGGCACGAATCCAGGTGCACAATGTGGATAAGCACTCGAATGGGTCTTGCGCAACCACAGTGTCAGAGAACATTCCATCCGGTGCACACAGGATATAGGGGTCCCAAACTCCACACTACTGCACGCTCACTCATGAGGGGCAGCGCCCTACCGAGCCAATTGGGCCCCAGCATAGGGAAGGATCACAGAACAGTAATAGGGCACACCAAAGCAGAGAGTTCCCACGGCCGGACTTAAGTGAGGAGGCCTCTGACTTGTGCTTCACAATCTCAAAGGCACAGTACTCTGCAGGGGGTCGCTCTCCCACTGCCAGAGACCCCTGCAACATCGCCAATTATAACTGAGACTCGGAGGGTGCCACTCACTTCCCAGGACACCCTCCGCCTCTGGTCACACGCTGCCTGGGCCCATAAAGTCAGAGGGGGAGGTTCCCAGGCTCCCCTGTCTTCTGCAGCAGTTAGGGGGCAGTCAACCGTCCTTCACCAGTTCAACCCTCGCCGCAATATGAGACTGCCCAGAGCCCCCGGCTGGAATCAAGGCCTCGGGCGGGTGCAGCCGCTCGCCACCAATGCTCCACCGCAACACCCGGGCCTCACAGGACGAACTCGCGGAGGCAAGTGGAGTTCCCCCAACACCTCCACAGCAACGGGGGCCACCCCTCACTCACCTTCCTACTTCGCTGGAGGTTTGCCCTTCTCGCTGGGGATTCCATCCACCCCTGCTGTACGGGTACTCCCGAGCTGCTACCCCCACCGATGTCACAGCCAGTCCGCAGACACCGCCTGGCTCCCAAAACCATACCCGGCGGGTACGGCAGCAATGCTTTCATATAACAGGGCACGGCTCTGGCGCCCACAGGAATCATGCGGCGGCTGCACCACCTCTTGGAAATTATAGCTGCGTGCTCTCGGAGACCACCCACATGCTCCGGAGGTCTCTGGATAAGTCCGCTCCCGAGCTCCAACTTCGCTTTGCTCCGCAGCTTTAGGGCCCAGCACTACGTGGATAGGCGCGTTCAGTAGCGCTATTCTTCACGCAGGTGTACAGACTAAACTTGCACGACAATCACTGCCGAAATGCATGATATTCCGGGCTATTATCCCGGCCTCTGCAGAGCTCTGTTCTTACACGGCCTTCTTGGCTGACGCCAAGCCACGCCCGATTAGTTCATTTTCAATACTGTAACTGCTTGATCCACACGTGAAACTTAATATAAGTTCCACACAGCTATTTTAAGGACGTACACTTATCATTCACATCATTCATGTAACAAACATTGACAAGGCAATATATTATTGTTTTTGGATAGCATATAGAGAATATGTTTTTATTAAAAGTTTCACTAAAAGGCAAGGCAGGTATAGCAGAAGCAGCAGGGCAAGCTTTTTTAACAAAAAAGCTAATTGACTTATGGAAGTGTGAGTGGCTGTGTGTCTGTGTGGGAGTGTGACAGAGTACAAAGGTACAAAAGAGTGCAAGAGATATAGTGAGAATGTGTTTGTGAGAGAAAGTGTGTGAGAGAATGTGCTTGTGTCATTGCATATGTGTTATGCGTGCACAAATGATACTAATCTGGATGTTATTTTTGCCTTATGGACAGTGGCGCTAACCGCATATGAATGTGAGGTGTTACCTATGGCAAACTGCAGGCCCTGACATGCTTCTATGAAGACCCCATCATTGGCTGTGGGGACTCAAGCTGTCTAACTGAGAAACCAACACAGGTTTTGGCTAACGCGCAGCAAGGCCACGCCAACATGGAAATTAACTAAGTGAAACGCCAATGCTGGCAGCATTGGCGTTTCACTTTATTAATGTCTAACTGAGAAATCCGCTAACCCAGTCATACCCAGTGGCAGAGACACAGAACACCACCACCACACCTGGCGGAAGGCCATGACATGATGCACGTAACTCTTAGCATAGTAGGTAGCATAATGCTGACTCTTGTATACCAGAGGAAATGTTTACAGGTACCCATGACTGTGGTTGAATTATCCATGGTAAATTTCTGGTACTTTCCTATTGAATGTACTTCTTGGCATAAGGGGCTCAATTAAATGCTAGCAAAACTGAAGTTTTGATAGCTGGTAAGAATGCTAGTCTGTGGGGTGAACATTGGTGGCCGAGGGCATTAGGTAAGACTACTGAACCTAAGGTGGAGGTGAGGAACTTAGGGGTGTGGATGGACTCTTCCCTTAGTTTTCAGTTTCACACAAAAAAAAGTTTCCAATACTTGTTTTGGTTTATTACGGGGGCTCAGACCTCTCTTAAAGTTCTTTGAGCCCGCAACACGTCAGCTGATTGTCCAGTCAATGATTTTGTCTCGACTGGACTATGCTAGCTCCCTGTTTTTAGGGGCTAATCAAGCCGAGATTGCTCTATTACAACGTACTCAAAATATGGCAGCCCAAATTTTGTTAGGGCTTCCTCAGTGCAGCTCTATCTCCAAGAGTATTTGGAAACTTCACTGATTGCCTATGGCGGAGCGTATTAAGTTTAAAACTTTGTGTCTTTCATTTAAGATACTAAAATTTGCTTCGCCCAGCCTGCTTTGCAACATGTTGACCCCCTATGTTCCATCTCGTGCGTTGCGCTTTTTTGGGCAGCATTTAGTTACTGTCCACCGCGTAAAGCGCTGCAGAGCTGGGGGGCGCTCCTTCCGCTATCTAGCGGCAAAATTTGGAACTCCCTGCCACTTGAGATCCGAGTCATGGACCTGATTGCTTCAGGAGAGCAATCAAAACCTATATTTTTCCACCACTATAGCTCTGTCATTGGCTCGTATCTGAATTCCCTGTTTTTGGGCTTTTGGGATAGGTCTGTGTGAATGAAAGCGCCGGGACGCCCCTTTGCTGGGGCAGCTGAGCGCTATGTAAGTTCCTATAACATAACATAACATAACCCATGAAAAAAGGAAGACCTTGATATAGTGGAAGTTATTTCTGTCTTAAGACATTTGAAAAAAATCAGATCTGCTCATAGGAAAAGCAAGGCTTTCCTGGTGCACCATGAAAGTACTACAATATTTCATGAATGTCCTATAAGGGTCTGCAGTATTTTAGAATTTGATCTAAAAAACATTTCTCAGGGAGAAGTCTACTCTCCCTTAAATCATCTACAAGAAATCTGTTAAATAGTTTTGCATGCTGGAATTTGGGGGATGTATTACACCCCACCACTTACTTAGATCTTTTTCCTCATATAATGGTTATGAGGTTCACTCTGACTCCATTTCTGGAAATGCTTGTCCAGCCCCATTGCTGAGAGCAGGGCTGGATTTAGGGCGGCGCAAGGGGTGCAGCCGCACCTGCTGTTGACTTTGGTGGGGGGGCGCTTTGTTTAAAAATATTTTTGGGTTTAAAAGCACATGAACTTCCTTTTGCATAAGGCAGTTTTCCGGCAACAATAAGAATTTCAACATAACTCTTGTGATTAATCTTCCTTCTAGTGAGAGTTTATATTTTGTCTTGTGGAAGGTTTGGCTCATCGTAAGGTAGCTTGGAGGGTTAATGTGCCTGCTGCAAAAAACATGTACCATGCAGAGCAGATCAGTATGAATGAACTATGAGTAGTACTATATAGAATATACATTATTTTTCCACATTTGGTCTAATTACTTTGTGAATGTAAATAACAATAAAGTATACTTGCAAACTGTTACTACATGCCTGCCTTTCCCAATATTTCCCTTCATTATGCAGTCGTATTCGGTCAACGGGTGTACGGTCTCACACAATATGTCATTTATATAGGGTCACTGGAAAGTCCGCAAGGTTTTCCCTTTCCCCCCTGGAAATGTAGTGCCTCATACGTCCCTGCCTACATATCCTCTTAGTTGTATCTTTTGTCATTCATACTTTCGTCCTTCGTCTCGGTTTTCAATATGTTCGTCTTCCTCCGAATCTCTTTTACTCCTTTCTCTCTCTTAGTCTGCCTTAGAATCTGAAGAAACATATTTCGTGGTGTCCAAAACGGAGGGGGACTGGCCAACATCTTAGAAATACTGGCACAAGATAAGCAGAGCTGCTGGCCAGCTAATTGTAATGATTTAGTGCCATTGAGTGTTCTCTCTCTTGCCACCTCTTTGCCTTTATATCTGTAAGCTGTTTATTTTAGTAAATTGTACTGATACAAAAGGAAGGAGGCAACAGTGCACATTTCCATCACACAGAAACTCAAAAGTATTATCTCTCAGATGTTCTCTCTGTCCTACATGAAGGGCAGCCACCCCTTTCCACCCATTTGTTTGCTGTAGGGCCATTCACATTTCGTTTCTCCAAATTACAACATCATAGCAGGGTCAAAGAATCAGCTGATTTAGCTAGTAATTCCTTTTTTTTTAAGAGAGGGCATTCAACTGGAGCACAATATAGTCATGCCAAACATATAGAAATCCTATGGTCTAGCCATGTAGAAAAATAATTTTTGAAATGGTAACACTCCTCCATGAAATTTGAAGAATGTATTGGGTAGTCATAGATTCCTTAACTGGTGCTAATTGGAATATCCAAAGGCGGATCCCTTTATAGGTTTCCTTTGGGAGGAGAATCCCTATGATGAAGCATTTCACCTTTGGTGAGTGAGGGATTACGTCCTATAAAGGGATCCGCCTTTTGATATTTCTATGAGCACCAATAAATGGATCTATGACTGCTCAATACATTCTTCAAATGTCATGGAGGATACTATTTCATAATTATTTTTCTACATGGCTAGACCCTAGGATTTCTATATGTTTGGCATTAGTTATTTGGGGATATAATCCTTAGTGGTCTTTAAAACTTTCCCTTAAACCCTCATTTTTGAACTGCATTGTTTAGCACAATATAGTCACCCACACAGTAGTCCCCTTCACTGCAGGATGTTCTGGGCAGGGACGTGGCAGGCCCACAGACACTGGTATGGTGCTTCCTCTTCTTCTTGCAGTACACTGCGTCCAGTGTGTACAGCGCTTGTGTGCCCAGACTTTATTTGCTGGGCTTCTAGCGTACACAGATAGCCGCCCTTGTGGGTGGATCCAAGCACACACACATGTTGCCATGTTTGGGTCTTGCAGTGCTGCCTAAAATTTGCCTCTTTTGTGTATCTGAAGCGGTGAGAAACGTCTTTTTCCAGCCTTCAAACATTACATTGCTAAAGTTATCAATGTGTGTATCTCAAATGTTTGGTCATTGTAGAGTGTATTTAATAATGGAGTATATGTTACGACTTTTTATCTACTTATGATTAGTGTAAGTTCTAATATTTAGTTATTATAATTTTGTATGTGCAGAAGATTTTCTTAATGGTGATTCCACTTGATATACATTTAATGGATCGTGTTCCGTTCAAATAATTTACACTTAGATTCTATTAACATTGCTCACGTACGTCTTCTGTTTACACCCAACTGCTTACTTTATTTAGATTTTATGCCGAGCGTGGTTTAAATTGTCTTTGTTCAGCGTGTCCTCTGAAATGTTACACGCGAGGCTTTGAATATCAAATATATTTACATGTTCTCAATATTTTCCAGGGTAATGGATATTTTAAAGAAGGGAAATATGAAGCAGCGATAGAATGTTACAGCCGAGGCATAGCAGCAGATGGCACCAATGCACTTCTTCCGGCCAACAGAGCGATGGCTTATTTAAAGGTTCAAAAGTAAGTGCAATACTGTACTCTGCATTTACCATGCCATCCTTGTTATACAATGGAATTGAACGTTTCTGCGTCGAAAAAGGCGACAGTGTAAAATGTACACTTGATTGTTTTTTTGCTAACTTTTTTTAAACCTATTTCAACAACTACATATTGACGTTGTCTTCACGAATATAAATACCTTACAAACTACTTTAATTGCATATGTGAAAGGGAAGCTCCTTTTCCAAATCATGCGGACCTCAAATGTTAAATTGAGAGATGTACTGACGGTTCCACATTGTAGGACAGCTTGGAATATTTATTTTATGTGTGGCCTTTTTTGTGTGGCTCTCATACTACTTCACTGCAACGTAAGAACACTTTTGTAAAGAGGTGGAGGAGGGAGAGGAATTAGAGAAATATGTCTCCAATTAGGTAGCACTCTTCGGGAAAGGCCAGACTCTATGGCCCTCAGCCTGGTGATCATCAGAACGTGGTCTCACAAAATCCCTTCCAACCAAGTCAGGTAGCTGAGAATCTGGGTCAAAAACAAGCTATCGATGATCAGCCAAACCAACTCAATGACCTCCTCCAGATTTCCTCAATATCCTCATAGAAATCGTACTCCGTACACCCACCGAACAATCACCCTAACAACTCCTCACCAGCAGGCTAGACTACGGAATTGCAGTATACCTCAGACTAACCGCCCAAATCACAAAGTGGCTCCAGACGATTCAGAATACAGCATAGTCTCGGCTGTCCTCTATGCACCCACATCTCTCCTTACCACAGATTTCCACTAGTTTCCCATACACAAACGTGCACAGTCAAATTACTGTCACACAAAAGCTACCTCACCAGACACCTACACTAAGCAAACTTCCTGCGTTACTCTATGTTCAGCATCCGAAGAGCTGACGGCCCCTCATTCTCGTGCCTGGCTCCTAAAGCCTGGAACCTACTCCCCCTTCAAATTAAGGCCACCAGCTCGGTCCCAGAATTCAGGAAGAAACTCAAAACTTGGCTCTACACACAGGACCATGACAGGGCAGCAAGTTGCACCCATTCTCGTCCGTGCCAGGATACCCTCCTGGGTGAGATGCTTGCTTTACAAGTACAAGGGACATAACATAACATGTTTATCACTAGATGTCAGTGGCGTTGGAAATAAAACAAGTCTTCATTTGAATTTCATTCTGCGATCTGGACACGAAGGAAGAGTGGAAATCTAGACAGCAGTTGTTTGTGTGAAAGGCCCACATTAAGCACTTTAATTTGAAACAAATGTGCATTTGTTGATGTTTCTATACCTATTCGACTCACCAAGTACTGGCTTCTGAGTCCGTGTTGCTTCATGGTATCATTCTACATTTCTTCTTAATAAACCAATTGTAAGAAATGTAGTTATTAGTTGAGCGGTCTTAGAGCCCGCTCAAGTAATAAACACAATCCTTGTCGGGTGAACCGCAAAAATCACTACATAAACCTGTGCTTAACCCTCTGGTAGCTTGGCACAAAAGCAGTTAGGCTCAACTTAAAGGCAATGTGTAAAATATTTAGGTAGAGTAATATAGAACATTTTTATTTATTAAAATGATACCAAACAGATAGAAATCCAATCAGTAGAACCAGAGATTGAATTTTTTAAGTTTCAGGCGAGAATAGCTCCAAAAAGCACAATGCGCCAATCTCCGTTGCCTGGTCTCACTGAAAACCAGGTTAATGTCACAAGTTCAAGCTGACCGCAGTGGACTGCAAATAGGATACATGGACCAGGTTCGTTCCAGTGAGTTTACATTCTCATAGTCCAAGTAAGGTGCTTCAGCTGGAGCGTCACATTAGCAGGGGCTGGGAGAAGATCATTGCCAGCATGAGGAAGCAGGTGGTGCTGGAACTTTGCATTGGCTTATGCAGCAGTTGTTGCTGATGTGAGTAGCTGGCTGACAGCCGTGAAAGGACCCAAACTTCTATATTTTCACCTCTGTTTTGTAGTAGGAGGAGGAGTAGTGGTAGTAGAAGTTGTAGAATAACTTTATTTCTGTTACAGATGAATAACCATAAAAGTACATAAATATATCACATTTGTAGCATGTCGACAAATAAAACTATTGCAAATCACAGCACTGTAATGATAATTTAAAAAGAATCAAAATACGTTCAATTATTAGGTAAACGGGGTCTAAATAAACAATACGTAATTTTTTCTACAAAACAAAGGCAAATAAAAATGTAAGTTCTCAAATTCTTGTTATGGTTTTGTAAAATACTTAACCATTTGAAGATCTGACTAAAGTGTCCTGTGCCATAACCAATTCTTGCAGTAAGTCGCAATACATCCCGCAATTTTAAAAATTACCTTGATCAACAGTTATAAAACATATATGAACGAATAAAGAGAATCCTGCTTGGATGCTGTGTTAATTTGGGATTAAGAACTATTGGGAATAAAAAAAAACAAATGTTGGTTTCCTGCTCCACATCAATTAATATATCAATCTGTTAGGTACTAATGGAGCAATTTGCCGTTAAGTATCAGGCCCAATTTGAGTATCGTGATAATACAAACACTGTTTGTTCATGTGTCGCAGATCTGAGATTGTGTTACGACACAGCACAGGTATTTAATCCCAGAAGGCGGAATAATGGAATACTCTAATTTGAGAGAGATAAACAGTACTTTTGGCAAAACAAATAGAAAGTATCCTCTGTTTCCTCAACTGAAGGGCAGAAAGGACACTCCTCTGCTAACCCATTAGCCCCTTTATATTTCGTATTCAATGAATTAAAAGGGAGGGTACCAATTCTAAAACAAAAGTATAATATTTTTGTGTTTGGGAGGGTTCATATTCCGGATGGCACTTTTGGGCTGGGAACCTGTCTATCACAGCCTCCGGTCATACACCCCACTAAGTTTCATTTACTGTATACCTCCAGCAGGATGATCGCACTCAGATGCCAGCCAGGAGTCCAGGGTCCAAGTTCACAGAGGCTGGACACAATCACCCCACCGCCCAGGTGCAACACAATCCTGGTTTTAGTCCTCCTCTTCCTCCGCCTGGTAATTCAATTAGCTCTGACTTTGGGTAGAATCCATGGCCCTCTGTTTAAGGTTAAGATATTTATTTAGGTGCAAAATAAATTACCCCAGCTGCATGGAGCAGGTCCTTGGTCCATTTTGTCTCCAAAGTGCCTGAAAAATGTTCATAACATTCCATTGGAACTAAATGCAGTGACTTAATCGACATTAAACATATTTCCTCTCTTTAAAAGGAACTAGATACATAATAAACATTACATTTATCTAATGACATTTACGTTTAAACATGGAAATTGAAGGAAAATATAAAAGGCACACTATAACTATGATTTAACATAAGAAATAGACAAGAAGAATAAGCACTGCAAACACATATTCCACTTACAACGAAATCTTAAAATGTCTTGGGTAAACCCACACTTTTACCTTTCCAGGTTGTGCACTTGCATATCAGCAAGCATGGAATTCGAATAAGAGGTTCTCAAGTAGAACTTATATTTGTAAAAAAAGGTGAGAGAGTATCCTGGCGCTGAGCAGGTGTTTGCCTAGCCGAGCCTTGAGCAGCTGGTTATTTGAAGTCAGGTCTTCAACCTCTTGCAAAGCTCAAGAAGCGAGGATGAGGCACTTCTATTTAGTGCCAGGATGCCCCATGTGTTAGGAGCGATGTACGAGAACGCTTGGCCTCGTATCCATTTCTGCGTGTATGTTCCATGTGTGCGAGTAGGAATCTGGCAGAGTAGATGTCCTTGTGAGGTTGTTGAAAGGAGATGCATTTGTTCAGGTAGCTGCGGCCTATGTCCTGACTCATCGTGAGTGAGTAGTGTAAACTGAGCTCATTTGTTTATCAGGAGCCAGAGGTACTCCCTGAGGTATGGTATAATGTGTGTTCTGCGCCGGAGTTTGAGGATGAGTCTGGCCACAGAGAGAGGTCCTAACCTTCCCCGACCTGCAGCAGTGAGTGCGGTGTTTCCCTACCTAAACAACAGTTCCATCAAGGGTTGATCATCTGCAGGTACAAACCAAGTGATGTATTTCATCTTCTGACCTGCTAAACAAGCAGGGGTTGACTATACAGGGAAAAGTTAATTCGAGCATCACTGCAATAAGTCCTTTTCCTAGGGCCTCACATTTGCACGCTCACCCTGAAAGCTTATCCATCTCAGACGGCTTTCATGTCACAGGTACAAGACCATATTAGAAATGATGTCCTCTTGCATTTCTCGTATCAGTCAATGGCATCTCCAAATGCATCTTCTCCAAGAGTAATTCCTAGAGGTTAACTTCAATGGCGACAAGTTACAGGACGTTGGAGCAGCAGTCTTTCTTTGACTCCCAAATAAAAACAAGCACTGGTGTGGTGGACCTGATCAGGACTTATAGTTGCAAGGTCCTCAATACCACCTGACAGCATATGCATTCCTCCACCGCTGGGGAGCGCACACACTATGTCTTTCTACTAGTGGCCTTTGGTAGACTAATGAGAGACATCTTCACTTTTGCGTTTTGGAGTTTAGGGCATGGAGTTTGGCACTGAAAGCCTCTGTAACGTGGAATCCCAACCACCATCTACTTATTGAAACATACAACATGACAACCTTTTATTATATAGGGAAACCTGGAACAATATTTTCGAGTTTGTCTCGGGAAGCTAAATGACTTTAGTACTGGATTATCTTTCACAACTTTTGTAGCTGACAGTTGAGTATCTCCCAGGCCTAAAAAATGCAGTGGTGGCTGTCTTTAATAGGCACATTTCGACCTGGCACGAGTGGCAGTTGGGCATGAATCCACTGCAGCTAATCTTCAAAAGGTGGAGGCACCTCATCTTGACTTTACGCTACCCCAGACAGTGCCAAATGGCCCCTGTATACGAGCAAGTGGTGGTGTCCAAAGATTCAAGGAAAAGGTCTTTTGATTCCCTGCATACACATTTCCTCTAGACCGTCTCAATCTGTGAGTCTTGGAAAACTAAAGAGAGAGTTATGCAAGTAAATAGCCCTCGCCAGGCAGTTTTGAAACCTAGACCTGTGGGACCAGTCAATGGATGGCCCAGTTTAATTCAAGTTGGATCCTTGCCTCTTAACCAAAGATTACGGCCACGATCAACACATCACTCCCCCTGATTATACTATCTGCCAATAGAAATATTTAAATGGATGCAAAAAATTCTGCAACATCCAAAATCTACTTTTTTGAAGTAGAAAAGTGTATCTTGATGGTAATTTCTTAACGGCTTCTTCTGTATCTTTCCACTAATAGACAAACAGTCATTGTGAGGGCACCCATGAAACATCCATTCATGCCCATTCACATATCGGCTCTGCCAATGTCATGGAAAATGGCTACTTTGCTGGCCATCACATGCACTGGGAGTGTGGCAGAGATACAAGTAAGCCTCAGTATCTCAAGTTTGAAAATGTAGTTATACTGACAATTAACCCCTGTTTCATGCTCCAACTACTATAATCTTTTCAGTTGATCCAGGAAATCAACCTTCCAGCTTTCTTTCAGCAACTAGCCACTCCAAGGGAGAGAGCTTTACACTTTTTGGATTTGAAACCATGGCTAAAATTGTGCTTTGACGGGACAAAGATTTAGAAAATCATATCAGCTCTTTGCATCATCTTTTTGCAATACGAAGTCCGTCAGACATCTCCGAAGGAGCGTTCATGCTCACTTCATCAGAGGCAAGGAGCCATTGCTGCACTGTTTTCTTGTGTTCTGTTTTCTGACATCTTTAAATCTTCCACCATCAAATTAAAATAATTATAGAGGGGCCCGCTTTCCCAATGGGACAGAGCACCGTATCAGACTGTGAAGTCAAACATATATTTCCCTTTCGATACACATACAAAACCATCCACGCCTTTTGCACTCTGATTACGTCTCCACTCACACTTTATATGTGATCTCATGGAAATGTGAGTAACCCCACTATGATATTTTTAAACAATGTTGGTTACTTTATTGGTTGAGAAATTAGTGGATCCACTCAAAAAGCCCGACATTAATCACCTTACATAAACGTATTACAAAGGTAAAAACATTATTACAGCATTTCTTATTTTTTTCATAAAGATAACCCACTTAAAAACAGATGGGTTACTACTCTTTCGTGACTTAATCTGCAATCAGAAATACTCCACTAAGTGTACAAAGGATTCAATTTAAAAATAGAAACATACAACAAAGTAAACGCAAACTGGGAGCATACAATAAACACATATGTCTTTTTATCACTAATCTGTTTGATTCCTTCTTCACTATACAGGGTATCCTTAAGGAATCAATAGCCACTGTATCCTTCACCGCTCATCAGATTTGGGATATCTAAGTGCACTGACACGTTTTGGTGGATTTCATTGATTCCTACCACCTTCTTCAGGACTAGGGAAAACAAATTCTCCCACAATTTTTAAGAAACACTTATACTTATTTGAAATCATAAGACAAAACCAGGATAAACCTACAATGCCTCTCCTTTTCAAAGAGAGCACAATGATAGGGCCTAAATGTTATTCTGTTACATAATATTTTACACCATGAACATATTTTTTCTATACCTAGGGTCTATGTACAGCAAAAACATAATGAACCCCCCCCATAATATTCATCATTACTGGGTGACCCTTCAATATAAATTACAAATCCTTCTATATCAATATTTCTTTCTTCCTATACCACAAATTTCCACGAGGGCCATATTTCCAATCTCCAAATTATCATTTATATCCTCACACTCTCTTTTCTTTCTTTTTCTTTTTTATTTTTTTAATCTGTAAAGAGATAATTGGGCATAACCATCCCAGAATTCATCCACACTCTTACTCTTTTACTTATCCCACACTAATCGTGCATCCATTTGTTAAGGGCTCATTTACATAATGTACCCACTCACTGTAATATTTTATTAGAATTCCTGATTGGTTTCTGGTCCCGTTCCTGTTTTATTTAGTCCCAATCTAATCGGCCCGCAGGAAGTGTTAAACACTTTTTGTAAAGGAGGGACACAAAGAGAGAAAAGGGGGCATGATCTAAATATCATTTGGCAACAGTTTTTTTATATTTTATTTTTTTTAAAGACAAATGTTTCCTTTGTATTCCATTTCCGATCAATTATCCTACCTTTTCAGTTTCTCTAGTTTGCGTTGTATTTATTTTTATTTATTTCAATTTCTCCCGCATTCCCATATTTTTAAATGTTTCCAAGAATGGTTCCTTTTCATTCCTGTATCGAGCCTAGAAGAGACCTGTAGGTGAACGTGCGCTCTAAAAATGTTCAATAACATAACATAACCTGGAGCCAGACACACCACAATTTTAATCATATTTTTATGTGGTCTGTAACAATATTTCCCATCTACAACATTTCTTACAAAAAAGGCATTTTTTAAATATCTCCAGTGTTTCTAATAACCACTGTCTTTCCATTTCTGTGCATATATCATTCAAGAAAATGTTCCGCTGTTATATCCACTTTACAAACAGTCGCACCTGCCTACCCCGTCTTATCCAACCGCACGTATTTCCTATTAAATTATCTTTATCGAGCAGTACGAAACTGCACCAACAATACACCAGCATACCATATGTACATTATTTGTTCGGAATGCCCGTAATTGTGTCCACTTTAAGGATAAATAACTTGGTCACTCCCGTCATTCCCTATCTTCTATATATTTCTCTTTTAATTATTTTTACTGGGACGCTCACGAGATAAAAACGCAAGCCTTCCTGGCCCCTTGTTTTGTGTTGTTAATCCATACAGGCGATATGTTTTTTACCTAATACACTACTGCCAGGATCTTATCTTCGTAGTGTCTGACTCGTCTTTTCGTCTAGTTCAGTTTTGTTACAGAAAGCGATCTGGGTGTTTCGTCCATCTCTCTTTTTATTTCTTCTTCTTGGGTCAGGAGTCAAATACTATCTTGCCTCTAGAACCGGCAAGTAATGGGTGCCAACATCTTTAAATGGCTATTTTCCCTCATTGTTCCTTATTCTTCAAGTCCTAAATTTAAACTATTTTTCTTTTTCACAGGCTGGTACTAATTTCTGTAGTTTTAATTGTTTATTAAATCTGTGATTTTCGATAATCTAATTCTTAAGATCATACAATCTTTCTTTTAAATCCTATTTGCTTGGTGTAAGTATATGAATAATATATATATATATATATATATATATATATATATATATATATATATATATATATATATATATATATATATATATATATTCACACACACACACACACACTCACACACACGGTCGCCAGTAGGTGTAGTTAGGACCCATTTTCCATCTGAAATCCGCAACATTCTGTTCCCAATAACTTTGGCGCCGATTGACAAATCTTCTATCAGGCTCAGGCCGAAATGCATTACGTTGTTCATTCCATTAAAGATGCTTCCACGGACCCCCCGCTGTGGCCTCTGCTCCTTTGACTGGGGGAGTGTTTTGATATATCCTGCTGCCGAAAAAAAAAACGAAGCGCGGACTTCCGTGCTTCGTTTATAATTAGCCCCCGAGGGGCAAGTCCCGGGGGCAATATACTATAGTAATGGGAGTTCCCATAGGGTCCCCGTGGATCGCCACCTCTGGGGCTTTTGTGAAATATGTGGAGGAGGGCTCTCAAGCCCCGGGGACCGCCACTCCTTGGGGGCTTTAAAAAACATGGGTGGGGGGCTCGAAGACCCCCAAGCCTCGGGGACCGTCAACCTCGGGGCTTTAAAGTGTAACATGGGGGCCATACAAGCCTCAGGGACCGCCACACCCGCGGCTTAAAATTTATTATTATGTAGCAGGGGGCACACGGCCACCGCTGCCCCGGGATCCACCACCCCTGGGGCTTTTTTTTAAATTAAATCAACCTGTGAGGGGGGGTCTTTGAGCCACTGCACACGCCCGGGAACCGTCTGCTTCCCGAGGCACTACGTTTTTTAATCCCAGGCCTAGGGAGCGCCACCCATGGGGCTTTGAAACAGGTGGGAGGGCCCCCCTCCCCCCCCCCCCCCCCTCCTCGAGCCAGTGATGACCTGGGGACCGCCACCCCCAGGGCCGGCTCCTGCAGTGTCCTGGGGTGCCCACCCTTGGGACACTGCAGTTTGCAATGACAGGGCGGGAGCCTCGCAGTTCCCGCCCAGTCATTGCAAACTGCCTTGCTTCATTGAAACAAGAGCAGGGAAACCTGTTCTCACTTCAATGAAGCAAAGCAGATTGCTTTTCCACATGGGGAGCAGCATGTTAGCTGCTCCCCATGGGGAAGTAGCATGTTAGCTGCTCCCCATGGGGAAGTAGGATAGGACAAAGGTTGCACTGCCAGGGGCACTCGGCGCTGAGTGCAGGGTGCTATTAAGCAGCCGGGCGCTCAATGTTATTCAATGGAGATCTTTAAAAGGGAACAAAGGCTGCAGGCTCGGGACGGTGGATCTTCTGGAGCGACCAACACTTCGAAGGGTAAGTTGGGATCTTGGAGGGTAAGTAGGCACCCTGGAGATTGGTACAGGAGGCCGGGGGGCGCCGGGTGCAGGGGTGTCTTTGGACGTCGGGAAATCTTACCCTCTGCTGGTCGCTGTTGGAGGGGTCCCTGGTTCTGAGTCTGCAGGCGTTTTCTGGGTCGTCAAGGAGGGTCCTTGGGCACTGGATTCCAGGTCAGAATCGCCGGGGGACGTCCTCAGGGTCTTTGTCCACGCGGGCACAGGCCGGGCTCGGCAGGTGCAGAGTGGGCTGGATTCGCGGTTCCTGGCTGGCACCAGGGGTGTTGCTGTTTAAGTAGAACCACTGCTCGTGGGAGTCCCAGTCTCTAAGAGAACCGAAGTTGTGCTTCACCTCTCATCTCCCACCTGAGGGGTGGATTTGGCACACAGGCTGGCACACCTCCTTTCCTCCCGTAGGGTTTTCCACCAGTGTTCCCGCCAGATTGAGGGTCAGAACCGGTGAGGGCCAGTTGCTGAGTCCAGCAAGTGGTCTGGGGAAGCTCACAAAGGCGGTATTCCTTTTGAAGCTTCCCCCTGCCCATCCTGGGGGAGGAGACCTAGCACCTCACACAGGATGTGCATTGTTGCAGGCCTAGGAGAGCGAGGGGCTCTCCACCCAGGGGTCCAGCAACATGTCTGCTGTGTGGCAGCCTAGGCAGCCTCTCAGACAAGACGTGGGTTGTAGGTTAGGTTTCAGGGGGCATCTCCAAGATGCCCTCTGTAGTGCATTTTACAATAAATCCCACACTGGCAGTGTAGCCATTATGGTGACATTATGGTGCTGTGGAGTTCGTAATGACAACCTCCCAGAACCATATACTTTTAATGGCATCACTGCACATACAGTGCCCAGGAATGGCCCTGGGTACTGTAGGGGCACAGGGCTCATGCACCTGTGCCCAAACCAGTGGCATAGGGCACCCAGCTAGAGGGGTGACTGAAGGAACACAGGCCCTGGGCACCTGATTGGCAGGAGCCCAGGGCACACTCAGTCAAAACACATCAACAATTCAGGTTGTAAGATGGGGAAAAATACCCCTTCAATTCTGAGGGCCCACTGGGGGCCAAATAGTCCACCAGGTGCTTCCAGTAAGGGCCACTGCCCTGTGTTTCAGAGAGGTGGCCCATGCAGTGCCCCTTATTACACCTCTCTGTAACGCAGCTCTGTGGCGCTTACTGGAGGTACCTAGTGGGTTACCTGGACCCTATGGACACTCATGATTCAAGAGGACTTAATCTCCCAAATTTAAATGGACACATTGCGCGATTACACAGTGGTGAAGGTAGGGGATGGGGCCTGAAGTGAAGTATGCAATCATGCCCTGTGGCACGTTTTAAGATGAAGAAATAATTTGCCTTCAATCCTGAGGGCCCCTGGTGGCCAACTAGAACACCAGGTGCTTTCAGTAAGCGCCACTGCGCTGCGTTGCAGAGAGGTGGTCCAGGCTGTGACACTTTTTACACCTCTCTGCAACACAGCTCTGTGGCGCTAACTGGAGATACCTGGTGGGCTAGTTCGACCCAAGGGACACTCAGGATTCAAGGGGACTTTATCCCCCAAATTAAAACGACCACATGCGTGTTTGCACACGTCAGCTCAGCCCCCCTCCCTTCACCATTGGGCAAACGCGCCCTGTGGTGCGTTTTAAGAGGTAGTTTTAATCCCCCTGCCCTGTTATGTACTAGGGGCTTACAGAGGAGGTCATTCTAATCACAGGGGTACTCCAGCACATAGTCTTCCCTTGTGTATGTAGGTGTTTTATCTGTATTCTAAGTGTCTTTTAGCATAGCACTGGCTAGTCAGTCAGTTACCACCAGAACCCATCTGAAAAAAATTGTAAAAACTGCACCAAAACCCAAACACTTATAAATTCATCCTGGTGCTCTCCTTGCAGTACTCTAATCATTGTCAGTACCCACGTACTCATACAGTGGCCCAGGCTTTAGCACATGCACTGCTTCAAACCCCTATCCACTATGCATGCAGTCTTTTAACCACCTACACACTTGTCTTTCACACTTTCAATTCTCCAGTCAGTATCCATACACTTCCAGCAAACACCCTGTCCCCCTCTCCTTGCACTCCTGTAGTGACCCATTCAGCACCACGTACTAATCCATTCACTGCGCCAAAAGCCAAACACTTATAAATTCACTGAGGCACTCTCCTTGCATTACTCTAATCAATCAGTCAGTACCCAAGTACTCATGCACTGAGCCAGGCCTTAGCACATGGACTGCTTTAAACTCCTATCCACTATGCATGCAGTCCCCGAGCTAACCAACACACTTATAGCTCTGCACTTATGCATTCAATAAAAAAACCAATATTTCAGTTTCAATATTTTAACAAACATTTTATTTCCTTTTATATTACAAATATATAATGTCATTTGAAAATATATATGTTAAAATGAACATTAAGAAACTGTAGAAAATCAGTATTAAAAAAATTCATATAACTATTATTACATTAAAAAAATTATCATTTAAAAAAACCTTAGAAATTCACTGAAATAACCATAGGTTTCAGGGCCGTTAAAGTTAGATGGACATTTCATTCGTACAAAACCATTGAAATTCCTCCGTTATAATTAGTTCTGCTAATTATAACTCGTGCGCCCGCAATCCACTGCTGATGATGTTACATATTACATCATTCATGACATGGTCAGTGACATCACTGATGACATCACTGATGACATCTCAAATGACTTCACTAATGACATCATCCATCTGACAATCAGATACACCTCGTCATACACTAGTATAACCTTTCATCACTCTCTGTAAAATACAGAGTACCATATTTGAATCCATTGACACACCAATACAAGGTTCTAAAAACCCACTCAGTGATTCCTAGGATCTACATACACATCTAATCATTTACCTATAGATTCACTCATACATGCTGTCAATGATCAATAGAACACTATCAAATATACTTATACACCTATATCAACATTACATACCAGCACACATCCTATTCACTTTTGCAGACATCCTACTTACCTATGCAAACAATGAATCATACTTACATTTACTCAGCTACACACTTATACAACACCACTTCATTTATTCATATAGATAGTAACTCATCTTAGTGTGTTATAAAATCATTATTACAAGTATACAGTTATCCATACAGTCACTCATAGAATCACTGAGTCTTATGAATACTTATTTATATACAACTGTCAAATACACTGCCTTTTATTTTTTCTAGTTTGTTGGACATGTATCATTGAGAGAGATATTTGCTCATCGCCACACCCATAAAGATATTCACTCACCCAAACAACAGTTATAAAATGTAGTCTTAACCTCATATACCTACTGAATCAACTATTCACACATCTTTGAACAGTCACACACACCCCACCGAACCACACACACACACACATTCACTCTCCCATACAAATACTCAGTTAACTAATCAATAACTAATATAGACTTTCACATAGCTAGTAACCAACTGGTGCAGCAGTTTACACAACAACTGACAAAGTGATACAGATATTCACAGTTTAGTCACTATCCAGTATATTTAGTGAGACACTATAAATTAGTCAAGTAAACAGTCAATCACACTGCTACTAAATCCTCCATCCAGATATTTATATATCCACTCATTCTTCAATGCAGATTGCTATATATATAATACATATGTAAATAACGAGCCAAACCACATTCACTAGATGATGTCATCAGTGATTTCATTTGAGATGTCATCAGTGATGTCACTGACCAAGTCATGAATGATGTAATATGTGACATCATCAGCAGTGGATTACGGGCGCACGAATTATAGTTAGCACAACTAACTATAACGGAGGAATTTCAATGGTTTTGTTAGAGTGAAATGTCCAGCTAACTATAAAAGCCCTGAAACCTATGTTTTTTTCAGTGAATATATATATATATATATATATATATATATATATATATATATATATATATATATATATATATATATATATATATATATATATGTGTATACAACTGGATTGATAAAGGCTTCCAGAAAGCCGAAACGCGTCTCTGTTACCTCAGGGATTGAGGGTGACTTGATCAAATAAAATGATGCCATATCCTGACAGTCTCGAGTCTGTGCCTCCTTCCATTGATGTGTCTGTGGGAGCTGGATGTTGTGTCCATTTCAATTCAGTGCGAGCGGTCAGCGCGCTGTACACGGAACACAAGTCCTTTTGATGGTTCTCCCCTTTTGACCTCAATTTTTTAGATGGAGTACGGGAGTGCTAGAGGGGAGCCCTCCGTTTGGTAACCAGAAAGAGGAACGAGGATAACTGCGGAGTGAGACTGAGGGCCCGCAGTGGGCGGTTCTGCGACTCCCAGCACGGGACTTCTGTTTTTCAAGCAAGAAATGCCTTGTCCAGGAGACTGTTGCCATCTGGTGACTGGGCATCGCCGAAGCCTAGGCTGATGCGGTCAGATTAGTCTGGCACAATCTGTTTGACCATCGGTCCCCTTCAATCCTGAGTTTTGTGCTTATTTGAACTTTAATTTTATGCTGCCTGACAATTTTGAAATTGTGACATTTGTCTTTGCCCAGATTACATGCATCTTGTTTTCCATTTTGCATCAGTTTTTTCAACTGAACACTTCCGTCAATGCACTTTACCATCAAGCAGCATTATGGGACTGGTAGTCCCGTCAGGTCTGAATCATGTGTTTCGGGACTGACATTCATGTCGAGAGTTCACATTGTACATACAATTTGACCCCAGGACGCAGTAGCTACTTTTCTGTCCCAATGTCTTTTGATTTATTGCCTTTGAGACTGTGTTATCATTATTATGGCAGAAGTTACTCTGATCTCGCACTTGAGGTCAGAGGTCACCTACCGGTGGGTGTGTTACATCAAGGAGCAAAAGATTTTCCGGGACATAGACTGTTTTCACTAGGCAATCCTTACTCGCTCAGTAGCATTTTGTTTTTAAACGTAGCTAATATATTTGATAGCTTACATTTTTAGCATTAAAGGTTGAGAAGTTTTGCATCGCATTCTCTATACCCATACTATTCCCATTAAGGCTGGCGCTTTACATTTAAGGTGGATGTGAATCCATCTTGCCCTTTCAATTTACAACAAATGTTATGCATGATGCAGTCTATACATGTTTTGCCTCATATCTCGCTGACTTTCAGCTGAAGACAACATTTCGTTTTTACATGTGGTTTTAAATGTACATGGTGGATGCTTACCTGATAGTATGTTTTCTATGTCCACTAATAGCCTAGGTGGGGAGGGCTATATATACTGTGTGTATAGTCACTCCAACTGGATTGATAAAGGCTTCCAGAAAGCCGAAACGCGTCTCTCTGTTACTTCAGGGATTGAGGGTGACTTGATAAATTAAAATGATGCCATATTCTGACAGCCTCGAGTCCGTGCCTCCATCCATGGATGTATTACACAAGACAGAGGACCCTAGAAAATTAGGATCACGCAAATGATAGACATATACTAAATGGTATGTATGACCTTTGTCCAGCCGGACAAGAATTTATTAATTAAATATTTTTATACTGGTTCATATAGTAAACATTTATACAAAAGTGGGCACAACCTGTGACCCACAGAAAACAAGACAAAACAAGTGTAAGCAAATTATGTAAAGGCGCACAAGGCGGTCTGTACTAGTATTCAGTTTTACAGACTTGGATTCATTTTTAGCAAACCATTGTTAAAGGCATTTTGTGACTTTATAAAAAACATATGGTGCTTTAAGGTCGACGACGTTTCGATGCAAATTAGAAATACAAGCATCATCATCAGGACAAAAACCATTAAATCATGTTTGTCTTGAGACCATTTCCATAATAACATAGCCTCTATGATATTTTACATAACGGCGAAAGAATGACGAAAGGAAGGAAAAAATAGGAAGGAAGACATAAACAAAAAAGTTCCATTAGAATTTGAAAGTACTAGGCATGAATTCATTTCATATTTCCAAACCGCAAGAGACTGACACACTGAGTTGTGCTACTGTGGAAAAAGGAAAGTGACTTTGTGGTTATTAACGGCTGAGTGAAACTGATTCTAAATATCCTTCGTGATTGCGGTTTCATGCTTGTCAATCGAAGAAATTTACTAAGGACTTCAGGTGTTCAGAGCCATGACAGTTATTTAAAAAAAGATTTTGAGGTGCAGTGTAATAGTTTTACTAAATACTTCAGGTGCTCCAAACCGTGGCAGTTTGTTATTATCAAAGAATTACACGGCGCAGTGAAAGCTGTTCGGCGTAGTGAAATAAGTGTATAGAGAATTGGAGGGGGGAGGTTTAGATGGTATACCTGCGTGTATTCCCTGGTGGTATGTGGACTTAGTCCGCCCGTTTAAACATTGCAACCGATCTGTAAGAGCGGGTGAGAGAGGGGCATTAGGTGCAATGGTCGTACTTAGTGGGAGGCTGCACCCGTGATTGGGAATTAAGTACTCACATTAATCGGCCATTTCCGACAGCCCGGTACGTTGGATAAATCAAGTGAAGATAGGGAAGAGAGGGAAATGGAAGGGGTAATGAGCTGGGTTTTACGGGTGATTGAATAAATACCCTGCGGACCTGGCAGGACTTACTTAGTATTAGTGGTTCCTGGGTCGCTAGCACGTCAGCACGATGCTCCGGCATAAGGGGTTCTGGGGGGAGAGAAAGGGTATCATGAGCTCCAGGGATCTGGGTCCAGGCAAGTGGGTACATCGGGGAAGGTGTCCCAACCCGAGAAATACTTACTTGAAAGCGTCTTGCTCGATGGCAGGGCGGATGGGGTTCTGACGGTGATCGCTGCCGGGGAGTGGAAGGGGCATGGTACTTAAGGCCTGGCAATCAAGAAGGGACTCGGACGGGAGAAGGAAGCCAACTCGGGTAGGCGGAGGCAGAGGGGCGGCCATCTTGGAGTGGGGTTACGGACCCACGAACAATCGGGAAATAGTGCCCAGTGAAAGATAAAAATTAGTGACATATGTCTATATACAACAAAAACATTAAGCCAACATTTACATTGTGAATCAATTAATCAGAAAGACTTGGCCTCAGGGGAAGTTCCTTTTGTAAGAGGTGTTTATAACAAAGAAGTCCAATCCTCAACCCTGTTCAGCCCTTTTCGTATACTGTCCGTTCTCAGAATCCAATGCAACTCTTCTTTGTTCAGAATTTGGGAAATGTCTGCTCCCCGAGGAGGGGCTTTAATCTGTGTAATCACAGTCCAAGTAAAGTCATTTTCTGTATGGCCTTTTTCCATGAAATGTTCTACAAGGGGCGCATTGGCCGTTTGACAGCGGATCCTGCTTCTATGTTGTCCTATCCGCAGTTTAATCTTCTGGCTTGTTTGTCCTATATATATCAGCATGCATGGACAGAAGATTGCATAAACTACATTAGAAGAATTACAATTGGTGAAGTGATGTCTGTCATATTTAATTGTGCCAAAGGAGAAGGTCTTACCTTCGATGGTTGATTCACAAGAGCCACACTGACCACATTTCACGTGACCTTTAAGAGCATAAAAGCCAAAAAAAGTACAAAATGTTCAAAAAAAAATTTAAAAAAATATAAAACAACAAAAAGAAGAAAAAAAACTGTTCTTTTTAGAACTACCTCCAATTTATAAAAAAAGGCTAAATTTTTTAAAAACTCTGTCATTCTTTTTCCCCCATGGTACGCTCCCCGGTACGCTCCCCGGTGCGCGTACCGGGCGCTCCCCCGCGCGCAAATCGAAAAAAAAAATATATATTTTTTTGCCCCGCGGGGCCCTTTCATGGCCGCCACATCAAACCTAGGGGGTCAGGGGGGGTCTACTCTGCCCCCTTTTGGTCATTTCCCCCTTTGTTTTTGCCACCTCTTGTGTCTCGATCCTACCGAGACACAAGATGGCGGCCGCTCCGGACTGTTTGGAATGTTGACAGAAACCCGAGAGCCAATCAGGTTTCCGTGCGCCGAACTCTGGTAGCGCTCTGGTTCGCGCCCCGGTGCGCGTACCGGGGCGCACTTATAGATATATATATGTTTTTTAACCTAAATTACTGAAAATCCACTGGAGCACATATCTTGAGACCCAGCAAAGGCACATCGGGCTACCAGTCCCTACAATTTTGCCAAGTTTGGTGGAAATCCATTCAGCTGTTCGGGCTAAATGAATTAATGGAAATTAACATGGGGAAAACACGTTTTGGGATCCCCCTTCTTTTCTAGGCCCCCGCTTGACGAATAACCCCCCCCCCCCCCAAACTTTCAGGGAAGGACCGGAGCGGCGCGAGGCAAATTTGAGGAAATTTTCAGGCAGATTCCTCAACCGGCGCCAAAGTTATTCACAATAGAATGTTGCGATTTCCCTATTCAAAAATAATCCTAACTATAACTACCTTTGTATTAATATATGATTGGAA
Source organism: Lissotriton vulgaris (assembly GCF_964263255.1). Classification (NCBI taxonomy): domain Eukaryota; kingdom Metazoa; phylum Chordata; class Amphibia; order Caudata; family Salamandridae; genus Lissotriton; species Lissotriton vulgaris. The sequence goes on from NC_141685.1 coordinate 1,800,065,123, forward strand.
CTAATATTGATCATATGGGATATATCAAATATTATACACACCTCATATTATAGGGATTGTTATCTGAAGATTTCCAGTAATATTCTGTTGGTTTTATCCTCTAAAAAAGTCTTGTTGTATCTTCACCATACATCTGTAATGGGGCCCTTTTTTATGAGAGGAATTTCTCCCATTCCTCTCTTGAGTTATGGCCATTCCTTCTGGTGTTTAATCTGGATATATTCCACTGTGTTCTCAATTTGCGTTCATCATCCAGGCTACCTCCTCTTCTATAATTTATATTGATTTTCTCCAGTATAAACCAATATAAGTCCTTATGTCCATGTCCTTTCTCCAGTAAATGTTCCACAAGTGGGGAATTCAGTTTGGATGTTTCGAAAAAGCTGATTTATGTTCCTGTCCCCTAACCCTTAATTCCCTACTTGTTTTCCCCTACGTATCCCAACCCGCAGGGGCATCTCAATAGATAAACCACATTTTTGCTTCTGCAATTATTTAGGGTTCTAGTTCTTAAAGTCATTCCATCGTGTTCTGTTTCTTTGGTGACTAAGCACTGCTCACAGATGTTACAATTTCCACATTTGTGGTAACCTCTTGCCATCTCATTTTCTAATGTGGATTGGACATTGGGTTTGTTCTCCCGGTATGTTTGTACTAAATGATTCTTCAAATTCTTATGCTTAAAAGCAAATAGTGGTCTTTCCAAATGTACATATTCCTCATCATTTAGTATTCACCATTTTCTGTTAATGACATTTTTCACACAATTACTAATCTCAGAGAACTGACTAACAAATACTATCTTAGTCATTTCCTTCTTCCTCCTATTCCTTGCACTAAACATCTATTCTCTGTTGTGTATCCTTGCCCGTTTGAATGAATGGGAAATACATTTTCTTGGATAACCCCTATCTCGCAATTTATGTTTCAATCTTGCCGCATGTTTATAAAAGTCATCCATACATGAACAAATACTTTGTAAACGTAAAAACTGTCCAAAAGAAATATTATCTTTCTGGGAGTTCGGTGAAAACTTGAGGAGTGAAGGAGGTGTTTTTATCTGTTGGTTTTGTGTATAGTTCCATTTCCAATATACCCACATTTTCCTTTATGGTGATATCATGAACAGCTACTCTGTCCTTACTTTGGTGTGATTTAAATTTCACATTGGGATGTCTGAGGTTAAGTCAAGTAAGGAATTCCTCCAATTGTTCATCACCTCCATCTCATATAAATAAATACCTTCAATACAGTTGTGACACCCTATGATGTTTTCATAAAAGGGGGCCATCTCGTTGTATATATGGGTTTTTTCGAATTCTCCTACATAAAAAAAAAGCCAGACTAGGAGCACACAGGGGTCATATGCCAGTTATGTTGAGGAAACAATTGGTCTTTAAAAAGGAAGACGTTTTTCAGAACCATAGAGAGACATTTTAAAATGAATTCTTTGTTAGCCCCTCCCAAATCCACATTCTCCATTGCCCTACTCACTACCTCTGTTGTTGAACTTTGAGGAATATTGGTATAGAACGCCTCAATGTCTAGTGTCACAAGACATTGAGTCTGCTGTTTTCTAATATTTAGATAATATGTGCGTAGTCTTTCACATAGGATTTCAATTGGCTTTCTAAAGATCTTAAAAACAATCTGCATATTTCCTGTGAGGTTAAAGTATTGATTCCAAACAGCTCACTTTAGGTCTTAGTGGTGGATCTTTTTCATTTTTGTGGATTTTGGGGAGTCTATAGATTGCAGGATTTGTGTTCTGAGAAACCTAAATTCATCTTTACATATCCAATCTTCGTCCCTCGCTTCTATTAGTAGTACCAAGCACTCCCTGTTTAGGGAACGCAATCTACTATTTGGGAGTTCTTGATAATGTTCTTCTATTGAAAATAAGTTTAATTATGCTTCTTTTGTAACCTACAGAGGCAAATATTACTACTCGTCTGCCTTTATCGGCGGGTTTGATAGTTAGACTGAATCCCTCTTGAGAGAATCAATTGTTTCCCTATGTGTTCTTGTTATGTTATTAGAATTGGTGGCGGGCCTAGGGGAACGTTCTGCCAAAAAATCACTTAAAGCTAATTTTTCTATAAAACGATTTAAAATCCTCCTCTAACTCAAATTTATTAACTGCTATAGTAGGAGTAAATCTAAAACCATGTTCTAATTCCTCCCTCTCATAAAATTACTTCATGTTCTACTCGACAAATTTATGATTGGTGCTTTATTTACTGCCAGTATCTTGTTTTTTTTGTTTTTATATATTATTGTGGGAGATGGTTCCTCATAAAATGACGTCTGCCACTGTTTGGGATTGTCTTTGACCTCTTTTGGGTTTTTGATCTAAATAAAACCCCATAATCATTATTCATTCCTATGTTTGGTTGTCATCTCTATTTGAACGCTCTTTCTCACTACTAGAGCCTGAGTTGTCAGAAAAGGTAACATACTTTTTGACTCTCTGTGTGTAGATTGGTCTGTTATTCATTGATCTGTCCCATCCTTGCTCTTTTCTCTCTTGGTAATAATCCTCTTTAAGGAAGGGACATGTCAGTTCATAACTAAACTTAATAATATCTTTTTTTAAATTGTATAGTTTTTTTATATTATTTATGCGATAGGCCTGATATTCCTCAACATCCAGGTTTGTTTCTTCCAGCTTTTTCTTTCCATTTTCCAGTGCTGTGATTTCTTTAAGATCGGCTCCTAGTTTATTTATAGTTTCTTTTTCTATGACAGTAATCTCTTGTGCTGTTTCTATCATTAAAAACATCCAGTCCCTGCTGCTTCTATTTGTGTCCGAGTTTAATGGGATTTCCTATTTTCTGTAAATAATACGGATTCATTTTTAACCTGTGAACTGATTGGAATAATTCTTGATTTCACATATTCTATTAAAAATCGGCGTGTAACTCTGTTCTTATTACATTTTCTTTTAAATTTGCCAATTTTCCACCACTGCTTGAAATCACGGTACGTTTATAGCCATTTTTAATACCAGTATTACTGATTTTGTTATATTGATCCTCTTTAAACTTTAAGAGTCCATCACTATTTGCCCACATTAAATCTTCAACAGACTCGTTTAGGAAACATTACTGCCTTGATGTTGAAAACACATTTGAGATGGCAGTCGGTTGAATGGTATTGTGCAGTCTTTTAATTTGAGATGAGCCCAATTACTGCTTCTTTGTCATGTGTATTTTGCAACTACTGTAGAGGTAATCATTATTCAAACCTTCGAATCTTAGAAAGATCCAGTGTTGGGGAAGAAAATGTTACCTGTAGCTGCAGTCTCCTATATTTGTTATTGTTCATTATTTCACATGTGACCCTTCCACGTTCCCAGTAATGAAGCTTTTAAGCGTGTATGTTTTGACTACCTGCGAAATTCTGAACCCCTTTAACTGATTGGCCAGAGATCGAGTTACAGAATTAGGTGAGTAGACTGCATAAAGTCTGTGACTTTTCAATATTATTTCAGTGGATGTATACTTCTGAATTTATATGGACTTCCAAGGGATCCCAGCCTAATGAATATTTAAGCATGTGAATCTATGAAAGATTTCATATTTGGGGATCTGCATCCAAAGGCACTTACTTTTTTCACCAATATATTTCCTACCTCTACAATTCATGCCTCTACAATACTTTACTGTCAATAATGTTCCTTCAGCAATCTTGCAGCACAATCTTTCTTTTGTCAGTATTCAGTAACGAGGCTGTGGGGTTTTAGGTTTTAACCTATAATAACTGATAAAACCCCACTGAAAGAAAAATAGCCCTCACCGGTGAAACATATAAACACTGAAAAAACACCTGCACAACCACAAACTAAATGGCATTTAAATAAAGGAAAAAGAGAGTGAATGAGTCATTTTTTTAGGTCTCGCTGGTACTGCATCCGAAGGATGCGTCCAGCTGGAGACTTATAGCTGCCCGTCTCGGGGGAATGAGGGACAAGAGGGTGCCACGCGCTGCTTTTGTGCTGGATTTGACTGCGTGCACGCGCACCCACACTCACGCATGCGCACATACACAGCCACACGCATACGCATACACAGGCACACACACATACACAGGCACACACACACCACCCCCCGTCGCCGCCGCACCTACACACACACTAGCGCACCTACACGCACACACAGAGACCCCCCCCCACACACACACACACACACACACACACACACACACACCAGCGCACACAGACACACGCGCGTACAACCCCTCCCCGGGCTCTTTCAGCGTGTTCCGTGTCTCCTCTGCAGCGCTGGTCGGGCACTCACTGGGCTGTTGCTGGGGATCGGGCTCCTCTCTGTCTAGTCTGGTCACGGCACCAGGGGGCAGGACTTCACTTCCGGGGCTCCCTTCAGCATCTGGGAGCCCCGCAACACTCTGGCTGTTTTGCTGTTGCCAGCCCCGGGACTCTCCTCAACTCATGGGAGCCCCAGGCTGCGGAGAGGCCATCAGTCGGCCGGCTTCACTTCTTCCTCGGCGGCAGGCGTGACTTCCTGCCGGATTGCAAGCCCCGCCCCCGTCTCGGCCAAAAGTGCCTCACTTCCGGTTTTCACGGAGCAGGGCTGCGGCGGTGATTTCTTTCGGGGGCAAGATCTGACGGAGTGCAGTCAGACACTGGAGAGGCCAGGAGTCAGCCAGGAGTCTGAGAAGGCGGCGGCCGGCCCATAAACAGAATAGCTCACCTCGAAACTGTAAGTGTCACATTGTAGACTGTGTCAGCCAAGTGTAAATCATCTGCACGTTTACATTTTTAGCGGCAGCGTGTTTTCAGCTGTCAGTTACTTACTGCTAGCTTAATTCTGCTCTGGCTCGAGGCTGCAGCCCGTGGGCTGTGACCTTTAGAGTGTACCGCAGTCTGAGGCTGTATTGCCCAAATTCAATGGTTTGCAGTGGTGGCGACTTGTGGGAATGCTGCGTCAGAGGTATGTGAGTGCACATTAAGATAACCATGCGTATGTATTGTGGTACAGGTGATGTCACAATTTCAGGTGCACGTACATAAGCTACAGAGTGGGTGCACTGCAAGTTTCATGCTATCCTCGCATGCAGCGATGCCAGGAGCATGAGTGCACATTTGTCAATAAACTCAGATGTGTTGAGGTCGATGCACAGATTGTTGTCTGTGACTGCATATACATTGAAGAATGTGAATTCAGTGCATTTCAGGTGAATGAGTGCAGGCCGTGAGCTTGTCGCCACGAACACTATGTACATAGTGTTGCCTGGCAATTGACTCCTCTGTGAGTACACCTTAGTTTCAGCATATACTACTTCACCCCCTCGGTCAAACAGCTGTGAAATGCCACTCCTTGTGTTTGGCCAGTTGGAGAGCTGTTCTCATGGCGACCATTGGGAGAGCAGACAAGCTTATATAGGCATCTCTGCTGAGGAAAGACCTCAAAAGATCTGACTGCCTCCGGTGCCCTGTTGTAATAAGAGGCCACTTGTTGGCCGCTCAAGTCTGATAATTCAGGACTTCTGACATAATGTTAATTTACATCATTAATAGTAATGTGCACAAGGGGACAATATCACCTTTTTGTGAACAGCGCTAGTGATTAAGGGGTATTTGAAATGCTAAACCCCTCATAGTTGCAGAGGAAATAAAAGCAAGCTTTAGCAACGGAAGTATTTTATGATCATTATCTTCAGCTCTGACAAATATTAAAAAATACATGCTCACAGCAGTGTAATTCAAATAGATTGCTCTGCCTGTATTAACCGCTGATAAGATTCCAAATTAGATATGTGTAATGACAGCAAACTTTTCAGTGTTTTAAAATAGTCCCTCATGAAGTTAAAAGGAGGAGGGAGGGGTGGAATTTCTGCTAATTGTTTTTCCTCATCTTCATTGCTTAATTTTGCTCGCGAGAAAGTGTCACTCATAGTTGTTGAAATGTCACTCATAATTACACTGAAATTATGGAAATGTCACACTTAGCAATCTGAAACCTTGGCAGCTATGCAAGAGGGGTAGGCACCCTTGAATTAAAATATAATTATATATGCGAGGTGGGCACTCGCAAGGGACCTAAAAACGGGTCCCTTAAATAATTAGATAAAGTGCACTCGAGGCACTCGGGGCAAATGCCGGGTGGGCACCGGCCTGGTAACAAAGCGCTCTCAAGCGTACAAGCATTTGCAATGCAATAGGTCTCGCATTTATGCGAGTTTTAGCCATTTGCATTGTAAATGATAATGCCTTTTATTTATGTTTTAAAAACAAAAATAAAAGGCGTTGTTATTTGCAATGTCAATAGCTCAAACTTGCGCAAATGCGAGACCTATTGCATTGCAAATGCTTGTTCTTCCTGAAGGGGTCAATACAATGTAACTTTGTTATACAAGCTAGCAGTAAGAAAGACTGGCTAACATTATTCTGCTTGAGTTTTGTTCTTTCGGAATGCCACTAAAATATTGTTTCTTCTTCCTTTTACTTTTTTCAGTTGTGTGGCCTTTGGTCTAAAGATGCAGGGTTTAGTTTCATGTTTTAGGTCTAGTTTAATTATTTTATAAACTGTAGAGAATCAGGAAATATCAATCTCATATTTGATATTTTAGCTGCATTGGATTTTTTCACTTATAGGTAAAATGACTGGTTTCATAAAAATCTTTCCTAATATGTGTCATCACATTTACCCACAGAGAATGGGTAAACACCCTTAATACATCCGACCATAGTTTCTAGTGGGTCAGTATTGATATTAGGTGAATTTCCAACACCTCAAGCTTTAAACATTCAATGCAAGGTATAGTGACAAGTATATATATCACCAAGCATCTGGGATAGTGGTCAAAACATGACACTAGACTTTTGGAAAACATTAAACGCAGTGTCACTTGTAATGCTCTGCAAAAAAGGTTCTTTTCAAGTTCAACATAGATTGGAGTGATATTGTTTGTATTTCTAGTGATTCAGCTACGTATTTAAAAAAGTTATGTGATTACTTGTCAAAATTGATACCCGAGTTGAAGTGATTCCCTGTAGGAGATCCTTGCCACTTGTTAGATGGTATGCTGAAAGCATCTTTACAATCTTCAGCGTTAATGAGGGATGCTATTGACTTTTTAGTCCATTCTGGCGCACTGTTTTCTTATGCACAGGAACTAAAACGCAAATATTTATCATTTTTTGCTTTATGTGGCATCAAAGAATCATCCCAACTGTGTCCATTAGCTGACGGTTCTCAGCCCAAGGGGCTATGAATGCTGGGAGGGCATTTTCACAGAATTTTACATGGGAAGGAAAGAGCGAGCGGTCATGACCCAAAGACTCATGGAAGAAGTATTGTATGGTGTACTACAATAAGATTCATTTGCAAAAATCTATTTGGACCTCATATACACTATAAGTACACTGTCTATATACCATGTTGTTTCAGTGCAGAAAGCAAGCAATAATAAAACAAAACATTCCATAAACACCGGAAAAACACTTTTACGGTTGTTTTTAGTGGCCCGAAAATGTGTAACCACTGATGACAACAGTTTTTAAGATATTGAAAACACTGAAAAAAACCACCAGAATTTACCAAAAAGTTTTTAAGATATTGAAAACACTGAAAAAAACCACCAGAATTTACCAAAAATAGAAACTGAAAACAGGAAAGCCTATCAATAACTAACAATGAGCTTACTCAGGCTAGCGGCTACCCATTGAAAACGAATATTTGATCTAATTGACTTATGTAATTAGCTGCAACACAAAGTATATAGTTATTGTTGTGTACAATACATTTGGTTGACAGAAATGTATCATCATAGGTCAAATCAGCTGCATGAATTTTCAGTTTTGAATTTTCAATAGCTATGTTTATATTATAGATTTTCATACTGGGTCTTATTTACCTATTAGGTATGAGGAGGCTGAAAAGGACTGCACGCAAGCCATATCCTTGGATGGTTCCTATTCTAAAGCATTTGCCAGGAGGGGCACAGCCAGGACTGCCCTTGGAAAACTGAAGGAAGCACAAGAAGGTGGGAAATGTTTTGCCTTTGAATGAAAATGTTGGGTTCAGTTTTTAAATTTGAACTTTGCAGTAACGCAGGCCTTCGTGTACATTTAATATAAATGTACAGGCTCCAGTACGACAGACACATTCTTTTGGGAAAAGTGTTGATTACCCTGTTATTTTAGCACCACTTTCAACATGGTGGATACTGAATGCTTCTGTCATGCGGATCCCCACTGCTAGTTCTGTGAATCATGATAATTTTATTTTTCTAGGTTTCAGCCTGTGTAAATGATAGGGTACCATGTGTTCTTACCTTATGATATTGACTGTATGAATATGTATTATATGTATTTCATCTGTTCCTAAGTGAACTGCTCTGATACCCATTGGGTCTTGTCTGTGTTTTCCAAAATAGCTAATAAATGATGCTTTAATCTATTCCGTGTTTGGAGTATTCAAATTGACTACAATAAAATATACCTGGTATCAACAAGAGAGAAAGGGATAGTTTTTAAAGGAACACTCTTGGTCCCCCAATCAATATAATACAAAAAACTAAGGAGTGTGCCTTCTATCAAGAAGTGCGAGCATGAAGAATCTTGTTAGATTCTTTTAGAAAGCCCTCACTCACCAACCTAGTTGATGACGTGCTTCATCATCGGGCCTCACCGGAAAAAGGCCAAATGCCTCCCCGGTGTGCTGCGATGCTAGAATTACTGTGGAGCTGGTTTTTGTGGTGACAAGTGAAAGTGTAAATTAAGTGATTAAAAATATCTAGATTGTGGAGGGGCGTGGCCTAACTAGCAACAATAGCGGTCGTGTAGAGCGCGAGCTCCGACCAGCCACCGCTTATCCTGAAGAATTATCCTTGCCCTGAGCATCTCTAATGACGTTGCTTTCTCCCGCGGGGTCGCCTGCTCCGGGGGAACTGACCGGTATCTGCGGCGGGATTCTGCGGGCTCCGAGTGATGAGCTGAGCCCAGGAAGAGTGGAGAGGACTGCGGGACTGCCGGACCTAGAAGCCGGGGCCTCGAGTTTCGCAAGGCCCGGGAGGAGTGACCAGCGGCGGGCGCGGGACAGTGTGGCTGGCATGGGCGGGACGTGGCTTGCTCCTCTGCACACGGAGCTGAGCGCGCCCAAGATCCTGGCTGGAGCGGGGGCAGCAACACACCGGGGCTGTGGATGGTGCGAGACGGCGCCCGAGAAGGACGGAGGAGAACCCCATTCTGAGACGGCCTAGTGAAGCGGCCGCCATTTTGAGGCGCAGTGTCGGTCCCCGAGTGGCCCGTAGAGACTACTGGGCCCGCAACGCCTTTGCTGGCTGGGGCCCCTGGTGTAGGACATTGGCTGAGTGGCCCCCCGTGGATTGGCTGTGCTGGTGGTGGCTGCCGGTGGGATCAGCGGCGATCTGCTGACTGCGGTGTGCGGTGGGGCCAGAGGGGCGCTGCGGGGTGTGCTGGCCAGTGTTCCCCCCTCCCCTCCGCTGATCTCCTTTTGGACAACTGTGCTGTCCCCTGGTGGTGGGGCTCGGGGGCCAGGTCGGGCCCCGGAGAGGGATCACGGAGCTCCACGGCTGGTGGGGTGTCGCTTGAGTCTGGGCCCACTGGGTTCGCAGCTGGGGCCGGCGAGCCTTCATCTCCTGACCGGGGGGTCCCGGTGGCGTGGTCTAGGGCCCTTGTTGCTGGTCTAGTGCTGCAGCAGCTGAGAATCTGCTACCAATCGGCGACTCTGCCCCTGGAACTGTGAATCTGAGAACTTGCGCCCGTGCACTCTGCGGGTGATGGAGGTGGGCCTGCTGACTTACCTGTTGCCCTGCCTGACCTTGGACTTACATGTTGAGACAGTTATTGGGGCGGAGGAGCCTATCGCTGGTGTCGCCTACCGCAGCCTCGTTGACACGTGACCGCAATGGAGGCGGCCACTCCAAGCAAGGGACCCTTGACAAATTCACAGAGGCGAGTCAGGCGCCTGGCGCCACAGGTTCGCAAAATTCGACACCGGACAAAGCGGCATTGTTAGCTGCGATAACGCAGTCCAGGGATATGCTGGACGCCAAGATCGGGGCGGTGGGAGCGGACGTCACGCTGATCCGCCAGGACCTGCGGAACGCGGTGGAGAGAATCCCTGGGGCGGACGCGCATTTCCGAGGTGTAAGATGACGTGACCTTGCTTAAAAAGAAGGTTGCTGCCATGGAAAAAATACTGAAGGGCTTGGCCATGCGGGTCGAGGATGCAGAAGGACGGGCTCGGCGGAACAACTTACGCTTTGTGGAGTTTCCGGAGGGCTGTGAGGGGGACAAAGTGGAGCGCTTTCTGGCCCAGTGGCTGGAGGGCTGGCTTCCCCTGGACACACTTTCCCGCTGCTTCGTGGTGGAGCGGGCCCACAGGGCCCTGATGCAGAAGCCCCCCACCCGTTGGAGCGCACCCGATCATCGCCAAGTTCTTGAATTACTCTGATCGGGACATCATCCTGCGACAGGCGAGGGTGAAGGCCCAACTAACGTATGGCAATGCTACTACCCTCATCTTCCCGGACTACACGAGGTTGGTACAGCAGCAGAGACAACCCTTCCTTGCAGCCAAAGCCCGCCTTTGTGGTCTCAAGCTTCAATATGCCTTGCTCTACCCAGCGTGGCTGCCAGTTATTTATAAGTCCCGCACGCTGTTCTTCGATTCCCCGGGGGAGGTGTTCCAATGGACGGATGAGACAGTGAAAATTCGAGTCAACGTGTTCCAGGGTGGAGAATCGGATTCCTCCTCGAGCGGAGTGGTCCGTGAGGGTCTCAGGAGCCAGCGGCGATGCCGTAGGAGTTTGGGCTCTGGATTTACATCCCGCTCTGGCTCAGCACCTCCGCAGACAGACCCGGCACAGGAGCAGCAACACGTAGTGAAATGATGACTGGAACTTCCACACTAAACTGCATGTTTGGCAATCTTTGATGCTCAGGTGCGCTGTATTTGGGCTGGGTACCTGCCCGTTGGTGCGGGTGGGGGATAGAGGTAGCTCCCCTGTTATGGGTGGTTACCGGGGAATCCATTGGAGGGGGTGGTTCCTGGTCCCCCGTTGGGGACTAGGCCACGATCCGACCGCAACAGGTGCTTCCACGTTTGGGAGGTGCGGGGGTTTGGTGGTTTGGTTTGGGGTTGGGGTTGGGGTTTTGGTTGTGCTTGTCTTGCTGCTGTATGTTCGCTATGTTTACTGCATGCTGGGCCATCGGGTCACCTGCTGCTTACACAGTGCTATCTTTGCATGTCAGCTGCTGAAAAGGGAGGGCGGGTAGCCCCTGGCTCCCTGCGCATGCTGAGTTTTAATGTGCGGGGAGTGTTGGATTGGGTGAAACGAGGGGCGGTTCTTCAGTTTGCCAAGATGCCGGGGCAGATGTTCTGTTACTCCAAGAGACCCACTTACTTGGTACAAAGGCGATATGCCTACAGCGCTTTGGGTTTACACATGTCGACCACTCTGGGTTTACGAGGGGCTCCAGGGGGGTCGTGATCCTTATTCACTGTAGGGTCTCCTATATACATGATAAACTTTGGTCTGACCCCCATGGCAGGTACGTTTTTGTCCAGGGCAGGGTGGGAGGGGACAGGGTGACCCTTGGCAGTGTGTATGCCCCGTCACCATTGCAGTGGCCCTTAGTGGAGAAGATTATGACCCTTTGGAGCGACATGCCGGATACCCTCACTATTGTTGGGGGGGGGGATTGGCATGATGTAATGGACTTAAGTCGGGATAGGTGGCGGAGGGGGGCGACTGCTGGGGGAGGAGGGGTGGGGAGACCCACTACCAAACTGCACACTCTCGCCACGGGACTTGACTGGACGGACGTCTGGAGGTATAGGCATGGCTCACGTAGAGAATATACTTCTCTCCTCGGTGCACGACTCGTTCTCCAGACTGGACTACATATTTGTACCTAGGGGACTGGCCCAGAGGATAGTATCGACAGATATTTTTCCAAGAGCCTTATCCGATCACTCACTGGTGGCCCTCGCATTTAGCATAGACAGCCGTTCCGGTGGCGCATGTCGGGGTCGCACCTGTTACAGGATGACTACAGGGAGCACATGACCAGGGAAATTGATTTTATCTGACCTCAAACGTAGGCTCCGTGGACTGCCTGACTACCCCCTGGGAAGCCTTAAAACCCACATTGCGGGGGGTCGATTTCTCCTGGTGCGCGGTGGCTCGTGGGGAGAGGCGGAAGGACTTGGTGCGGCGTGAGGCGGACCTGGAGGCGTTGGAGCGCAGCAGTCGGGAAGAGGGCGGTAGATCTGTTAGGCGACAGTGGGTCTTGGCCCAACAGCAGTATACCGCGGTTCTGATGGAGGAGGCGCGACAGGCCTGGCTGGCTACTCGTAGTCTGGTGTACCAATGGAGGGACAAATCTAGCAAGATGTTTCACCGCCTGTGTCAGGGTACTCTGCACGCCCAGCCACTATTCCCAGTTATTAGACCCGGCAGGGATGCCTGTTCTAGAGCCCCCGGCAATCGCGTAGAGCTTTGCTGCATAATATGAGGGGCTGTATGCACCTCAGGAATGCTTAACGGCCGATTTCGTCCAGCGATTCATAGACTATCTCCCCCCGCTGTCGGTCTCAGACGAGGTGTCAAAACTATTAGATCGGCCCCTCACTGACGAAGAAGTAGGCACTTCCCTGGGTGAGCTGAATACCGGCAAGGCACCGGGCCCCAACGGTTTCCCTTGTGAATTTTTCCGGCGATTTCACGTACATCTGGGTCCCTGCCTGCGTCCGGTGGTCGAGGAGGCGCGTGAAGGTGGCGTGCTCCCCCCGGATTAGAGACACGCCGAGGTGGTGGTCTTTCTGAAGCTGGGTAGACTCCCGGAGTGCCATGCGTCCTACCGTCCGATCTCGCTGCTCAATACGGAGGCCAAGGTCCTGGCTAAAGCTCTGGCCAATAGGCTTAAGCCCCACATTGCAGATCTGGTTAATTCAGACCAGGCGGGCTTCATGCCCCGGAGGGCGACTCGCCACAATATTAGACGTGCCCAAGTAGCAATATCAGCCTGGAGGAGTTTGGGTGATCAGGCAGCGTTATTTTTGGCGGACATGGACCGTGCTTTTGATTCCCTGTGCTGAACTTTATTTGTTTGCCCTGCTGCGACGCCTTAACTTGGGCCTGCGCTTCTTGGCCTATATACAGCTGCTGTTCACTGACCTCACGGCCTCCGTGCGAGTTGGGGGTGCGGTTTCTAAGTCCTTCTCAGTTCGGCGGGGGACGCGGCAGGGTTGTCCCCGCTCCCCGTACCTGTTCCCGCTCGCGATGGAGCCCCTAGCGGCGTGGGTGTGCATAGATGCCCAGCTCAAAGGCTTTCGGTGTCTTACTGACAAGATAGCGCGATACGCGGACAACGTGTTGTTTTTCCTCACCGATTTGGATCGATCAGGTCCGCGGCTGCTGCGCATTTTGCAGATATTTGGCGAGTCCTCTGGCCTCTATATGAACCCCCCGGGTAAATCAACGCTGTGGATACTCAGGACAGCGGCGGGTTGGAGCTTGGGCGTCAGGCCTGCAGTTGGCGTGAGGAGGGATGAGGTACCTGGGGGTATATTTGTCGGAGGAAGCGGTTGTCTCCCAGGATCACAACCTCACCCCGGAATGGGATCGCACACGCGAGGACATGAAGGCGTGGTCCCGTATGCCCTTGACCATTTATGGGAGGTCAGCTATTCTTAACATGGTTGCGCTCCCGCGTCTCGTGTATCACTTACAGAATCACCCACATTCGATTCCGCCCGCTGGTTCCAGCAAGTTAACTCAGCACTTGGTGGGTTTTTATGAGACGGGGGATGGTACGGGTGGCGTTACGGACATGTTTCTTATCTTCTTATACGGGGGGATTGCTACATAAGATGTACTTTCTTACTATCAAGCGGCCCACCTATTGGTTTTAAACAAATGGTGGTATGGGGAAAGGAGCGATCCAGCCTACACGGTGGAGCTGCACTTTATGGGCTCGGCGTCCATCCATACACTGTTATACTCTACGCCGCTTCGGCGGAGTCTTCCGTCGGCCACGCAAGTGGTTTTCTCTGTTTGGAGGAAAGTGCTGCGCAGAATGGGATGGTGGAATGTGCTTACTCAAGAAACCCCTCTTTGGCATAATGGCCGCTTGCCCTAATTAGATGCTTTGCTGCGCTTCAGGGGGTGGGATGCGATAGGGATCTCCTCACTAGGAGACGTGATGTCGGGCTGCTACCTACAGGACGACTTCGGGATGCCCGGTCCCTGTTTTTTCAGTACCTCCAGTTTCGACATGCACTGACGCCATATCTGACCGACCTTGAGCAACTTCCAGAATTCAGTCCGCTGGAAGCTAAATTGTTCATGGGGGAGTTGCCAGACAAAAATTGTTCCCGTATATATCAGACGCTGGTTGGTCATTGTTCTTCAGACTTGCAGAGACTTTGTGCTGCTTGGGTGGGGGACGTGGGGTATTTAGAAGAAGAAGACTGGGTGGAGGCCTTAGCTTAGTGAGTCCTAGAGAGGCAGCAATTTCCACTCGCCTGCGACACTAATGCAATTTAAATACCTCCCCAGCGAGCGTTTATGGAGGGCGGGCATGATAGGCTCTCCCGACTGTCTTCGGTGCGGGTCAGAGGTGGGCACACTTTTACACACTACATGGGGTTGTTCAGCGCTAAGTAGATTCTGGACAGGGGTTTTTAGATGTCTATCCTAGGTGTTGGCTTGGAAGCTTCCCCGGGACCCGAAACTGGCCTTGCTGCATATTATGGAGGGAGTAGGTGGAAATCGGTATAAGCGTCATCTGTTGTTACTTGGCCTGACATTGGCGAAACAAGACATTGCTAAAGCTTGGAAGGCGCCCCAGGCCCGCCTTTGGACGCCTGGAAGAACGGCATGGACTTTTGCATGGGATTAGAGCAACCCATCTTCCTGACAAGGGGGTGCCCCCGCAAGCACTTTAAGATATGGAAGAGGTGGGCCGACTACCGGGAGCTGGACTTGGACCCCCCACCTGAGAGGGCAGCCCTCCTGACGATCTGATCGATGGGCCCTTGGTTATGCTTGGGTGGCGATTTGATGGACTAAGCGTGTATTTACTTTAGATATTGTTTTTTGCTATTCTGTAATGGCAGCAGCGCAACCGGGGTAGGCGGGGTTGGGTGGGTGGGTGTTAGTATTATATGTAAACGTCTGACGATGCCATTATTGCTCAAATGCTGTGTGCAGCAGACTCCGGGGTTCGGAGCTATACATTCTTAGTATGTGTAGACGAATACAATTTGTTTAAAAAATTAAAAAATATCTAGATTGTGTCCAAAGAAAGAATTTTATCAAATGGCCAATCAGACACACTAAAAACAGAATGTGGGAAGAGAAAGCTGAATAGATTGTTCAGCTTTTTCCCATAAAGTGGGGTCAACATGTTTCTGCCCTAGTGGTACAATTTACCAGTCATTCATCAGGACCAAAAACCTGTACCTCAGAGGTATGGGTGGGCTAAGGCCCACCCTAACCAGAGGACGTGAAATGTGAAAAGTGTATAAAAATATAATTCTTTTTTTTAAAAAATGCCTATTAGGTGGGTGCTCTTGTTCAGAGAAACCCGATTGCACCTGTAAAGGAATAGGGAACGATAACAAACACATAGCGAAAAGACAACACCTTTTGTATATATTGTATATTGTCTACATACCGTTTTAATTTCTTCATGTGGAATGCAGGACATTTTGCCATGACGTCTAGGCTCACTTGCTACAATCTACTAACACTGCTCACACCAAATAATAGATACCTCTAAACCCCTTAGTAGGCGTGCAGGTGAAATAGCCCTATTATGAAGGTACCTGTCACAAAAATCAAGCTGGCTATAGAAAAATTCATGAAATTAAGTGCATGATACCACTAACCTCAGGAAACAGAAACACCCTGAGTGTAAGCACACTAATTTGAACACCAGAGCATGTAACAAACAAACGAGCAAGATAGAGAATAACTGTATGTCTTGTCTTTTCACTTTGTGTTTGTTATGGTTCACTATTCCTTTACAGGTGTAATCGGGTTTCTCTGAACAGGAGCAAGCACCTAATATTTGCTGATTGCATTTTTTTGGCCCATAATCAGTACAGTATTCCAGTTCTGTGGTAAAAATGAAAAAGTAACAGACATTGTGTCTTCACTACTCCATGTTAGTGAGTGTGAAGATCCCCCTTCACATCCCTGTAAAATATAAGTAACCCATGTCAGCACTAAATAAAAGGCACTCTTCCTTCACACCCACTTAGACAGTATCATTGAGGTCTTCCTTGTCCCAACTAGAAGTTGCAAATCAACAGTGAGAGGGATGCATCAGGGACATTTCATGGCACACTTGTGTCATGAGGCCAACATTATGTGTTCATTGTGTGGATGTGTATTTATCTATATATATCCAATTCATCTTTCTTAACATTAGGAACATTTAAAACATGCAAATAATATTCTTAAATTAACTACAACTGTAGCTACAACTGTAGCTGATTGGCTCACTTCCCTAAAAAATGTATCCTCCCTCACATTAACAAGTACGTTGATTAAAGGAGGAAAAGCAAAAGAAACAGGACACTTGTGAGTGTCAGTGCTCCATATGGTGTAGCATGTTGGTTTCAATAGTGTACAACATACAATTTACAGAAACCAATGTATTCAATGTTGGACAATATTGAGAGAAATAAAAAAGTGTGCAGATCTTTCCCAACCCTGTAATTCAGGTACACAAGAGATAATAATCAAAAGGACTTTCACCCAAGGAGTTTTTTTGTGTGGAGGGGTGGTCCAAACAGTATACCACAGCCTCCCCATTGGGTATGCACTCTCTCTCACTTTGCTGGTGGGTTCATACCCATTTCCCACTCCCTCCCCTAAGGTCTTGCACAGTGTTGTATTGAGGATCTCTCCTGAAGTCCACAACCTCTCGTTTAATATCTCCCTGACCTTTTCCAAGGTTCAGGAGGATTGCCCCAGGACCTGCATCCTTTCAAGGACCTGCTTTGGGTGTGCTGGTGCTCTCTACAAATTCACTTCTCTCATTCTCTCATACAAGACCTGGGTCAAGAGCTGTGAGGCTCCTCTCTTCATTCCACCATCAACAAACAATCCCTTTTTCCTTGCCCAAGTATCGCACTGGGGTGTTCATCTAAGTCCAGAGGACCCTGAACATTCTGCCCCCTATCTTTGCAAAGTATTGATGTTAGAGTCCCGTAATGCATCAAACTAGGCCAGATCATAGCTATACTGGGCCTATTTCACTCTCTAAGCAAATTAGTTGTGAACAGTGCATTAGACCCTTAAAAACGGGGAACAGCAATTACAACGCGGGTTTTACCATGTGTTGCTTTTACATTGCATGCATTACAACGCATGCATTACAACGTGTGGTAAAACCACGCATACCATTACATTGCATGCGCTTTTACAACGCATGCGATGTAATGTGTAATGGCGGCGGCGGCAGGGGCGGCTATTCACGTTGTTGTGAGGAAACTTAGGCTGTTTCCTCACAACGACGTGAAGCAAGCAGGAAGGAGGAAGCAGGATCCCAAGGCAACGCTGGATAGGAGAGAGGTAAGGGAGTGTGGTCGTGTTTGTTTAGTGTAGTGTATTGGGGAGTGTAGTGTAGTGGTTATGTAATGTAGTGATTTAGGTTTTAGGGTAGTGTAGTGTTGTAGTGTTTGTTTATTGTAGCGTATTAGGGTTTAGAGTAGTGTGGGTTGCGTAGTAGTGTTTTAGGGTTTAGGGTAGTGTAAGGGTGTTGTGGGTAGTGTAGTAGTGGTTTAGGGTAGTGTATTAGTGTGGCAGTGTTTTTTGGGTAGGGGCAGTGTAGGGGCGGGAGTAGTCTGTTGTGTAGGTGTAGGGATAGGGATGTTACTTACCTTGCATACTTTTACCACAAGTATAGCTTTGTAGTAGTGTTTTAGGGTTTAGGGTAGTGTAAGGGTGGAAGTAGTGTGGGTAGTGTAGTAGTGGTTTAGGGTAGTGTAGTTGTGTGGCAGTGTTTTTTGGGTTGGGGCAGTGTAGGGGCGGGAGTAGTCTGTTGTGTAGGTGTAGGGATGTTACTTACCTTGCATTCTTTTACCACAAGTATAGCTTTACCACGCATGCCTTTGGGTTGTAATGGCATGCGTGGTAAAAGCATACTCGTGGTAAAAGTATGCGATGTTATGGCATGCGATGTCATTGACATTGCGTACTAATAACCCCGTTGTAATGGCATACGTGGTATTAGTATGCGATGTAATGACATACATCCCTTAAAAACTGCCCCTGTCATCCTTTACCACCACCGTTCCGAGGTAGAGTAGAATGCAAACAAGACCCTAGTGTTGCTGTCAGCTGCCTTGGTCCTCGTGGTCCTAGAAAGGGCAGTATGACAAGGCTGGCTTTTGTTAGGCTTCAAAGCTGGTTGTAGTGCCTTCTTGCAGACCATTGGTGATGCTCTAACCATCTTGTATGCTGATTCTACTTGATCAGTCAACTGCATTTGACACCTTTAGCAATGAGATTCTCATTCACATTTTAAAAGACTGCAAGGGTATTGAATGAATTATACACAAGTACTTCATATCCTGTTTAAACACTTGCTTCAGATTAAGATTGAGAACTTCTTCCAATTCTGTTCCACCAACACAGGGAGATTCCCAAAGATCAGTATTAGCCCCTGCTTTCCTCAGTATTATTCTTGAACCACTGTGTGACATTAGCATATATTCTAGTACTATCAGCAATATGTGTATGTCACCCAGCTGTCTGAAAGATTGCTGTCCTGAAGATATTGTTTTACTGGCTTCGACTGTTACCAAAATTCCATCCTAGATTACTGCTTATCATCCGAATTTCAATCCAAACAAATCTGAATTCCTAAATTATTTAGCATCAGGCTCCCTCACCCCAGTCCTGGTCAGCCTCAACCTATATTTTAGAGTGCCCCAACCATGAGTGAAAGCAAATTGATGTGCTTCATCCCCTATATTAGGATGTATGACGTAACAATTGATACAAACACACCGACCTACCATTACAACGAAACTATTACAACGGTACATCCATTACAACGCATGCTATTACAACGCATGCCATTACATCCCAGATGCTATTACAACGCATACCATTACAACGTAAGTATGGGTAAGTATTTAATTTTATTTTATTTATATTAATTAAATATTAATATTATTTTTTGACATAATTTAATTAATTTTTATTAATAATCTTAATTTTAATTAAGGGATTACAATTACTATTCTAACTACAAGGGGGGTGTAATAGTAGGGTAAGTGTTGTATAGTGTAGGGGTTAAAATTACTATTCTAACTCCAGGGGCTTTAATAGTAGGGTAAGTGTTGGATAGTGTAGGGGTTAAAATTACTATTCTAACTCCAGGGGGGTGTAAGAGTAGGGTAAGTGTTGGATAGTGTAGGGGCTAAAATTACTATTCTAACTCTAGGGGGGTGTAATAGTAGGGAAAGTGTTGCATAGTGTAGGGGCTTAAATTACTATTCTAACTCCAGGGGGGTGTAATAGTAGGGTAAGTGTTGGATAGTGTAGGGGTTAAAATTACTTTTCTAACTCCAGGGGGGTGTAATAGTAGGGTAAGTGTTGGATAGTGTAGGGGTTAAAATTACTATTCTAACTCCAGGGGGGGTGTAATTGTAGGGTAAGTGTTGGATAGTGTAGGGGTTAAAATTACTATTCTAACTCCAGGGGGGTGTAATAGTAGGGTAAGTGTTGGATAGTGTAGGGGCTAAAATTACTATTCTAACTCCAGGGGGGGGGGGATAGTAGGGAAAGTGTTGGATAGTGTAGGGGCTTAAATTACTATTCTAACTCCAGGGGGGTGTAATAGTAGGGTACGTGTTGGATAGTGTAGGGGTTAAAATTACTATTCTAACTCCAGGGGGGTGCAATTGTAGGGTAAGTGTTGGATAGTGTAGGGGTTAATATTACTAAATTAAAATAATTGTAATCAATATTTTGTATATAATTATTAATAAATTAAATATTAATTTAATTAATTAAAATAAAATAAAATAATTAATATTAATTCATTAAAATACTTACCCATACCTGTGTTGTAATGGTATGCGTTGTAATAGCATCTGGGATGTAATGGCATGCGTTGTAATAGCATGCGTTGTAATGGATGTAGCGTTGTAATAGTTTTGTTGTAATGGTAGGTCGTTGTAATAGTTGCGTTGTGATGGGTGTTTCCCCTATAATAGGATTCAGTTTAAGAAACGCATTTATAGAATGGCTAAAAAGACAGTAATCAATTCAGATCATGACTTCAAAGAATTAGTCCACGCCCTGGTACTTTCACAGTTACAGTATGGGAATGCCATTCTTTGCGGTTCTCAAAAAATCTAAATGCTGCACGCAAAGCCATTCAGCAGTCCACCTTATCGTGGGTCCGTACGGTTTGACCGTGCCATTTCTATCCTTCTCTCGATCAGCTAGCTACCTACTGAGTAGCTCTGTATATAAACTTGGGAGATCTGATGGAGACATCTAGCCGCACACTTCTTACCTTGTACTTCCCAGGCGTCAGACTGGATCCGGAAGATTTTTCTTGAGCAGTACCTCTGCACACCGATGTGACGTCATTGTTTTCTTCATCGCAACATCCACATCTATATTGGCGCCACCTCTGCGCGCTGTTGTCCCTTCTTTTCTTTCCTTCCCAACCAACACGGGTCCGTCGAAGAGAGCTACCCTCTGTCATTTTTTGGCATACTTTGTTTAACTTTTTGTCAATATTTTTTTATTAGTGTGTAGGTTCTCCATCACATCCAAAAAGACTGTGTTGTTCAAACCGTGCAGTGCCTTTCACTGAGCCATGTTGGTCACGGATCCCCACCTCCTGTGCCTCTGTTTCCTGTAGCACGGTCACGACCCAAATGTGTGCTCCGACTGCCAGGCCATGGCACCCAAAGCTTTCTGTGAGCGGTCCCTAAAGCTGCTTGGGGCCCACCGTCAGGCACCTCAGAGGTCTCCACAGAGGTCTTGTACCTGTTCCCGGACGAGAGTATGTTCTGTGCACCACTTGGTGGACAACACATCTTCATCCTCCTATTCGAAGTTCTCAAAGCGGCCAGGTAAGAAGCCCCACAGGAAACACAAAAAGTTCTCCCTGGCCTTGACGCAAAGCGACTGAGAAGTATCGAATTTCGAGGTCTTGTTCCATGGAACGCATGCCGGGGTCTGCTCTGCATTTCCCTCCCTTTCTGGGACCAGAAGCGAGCGCCGCCCAGTTGAAAGAATTTTATGACGCTCTTCCACCAGCTTAGCACTAATGTCAATAAACACTGCTTGCCTATTCGTGTACTACTCCCATTCTTTATGGCAGACTTTTGTGCGGCTGCTGCCACAAGGCCCCGAGGAGGCCAAGGCTATCCTCTCCCAAGCTGTTGCTGATGGGAGAGATGCAGCAAAGTTTACCATCTTCTGTGTCCTTGACACAACAGACTTGCTGGGCAGAGTTATTTCCTTCGACAGTGCCCGTTCGTTCACCTGCCTGAGAATGTCTGGCTTCTCTGGGGATGTCCAAGCCAACCTTATGGGTATGCCTGCTCATAGCCGCTACCTGCGGTTTACGGTGGGCCATGATTACTTTGAGTTTACCGTGCTTCCCTCACCAGTGCCCCTCTGGTGTTCACCAAGGTGATGGCGGTGGCCGCAGCTCATCTGCGGAAACCAGAGGTTTCAGTCTGCCCCTATCTCGGTGAGTGGCAGTTGAAGACTGGCTCGCCCAGAGGGTTGTCTCCCTCCTCCAGACTACAGCGAACCTTCTGTATTCACTGGGGCTCACTAGTGGAATGCTGAAGTCACACCTGACTCCTTCCTAGGTGCACCCCTTCATTGGAGCTGATCTGGACATGGTGCAGTTTCGGACATATCCGGTAGAATGGCGAGACCAGGATATTCTGGCTATGATACTGATGTTTGTAAGCTCTATCCTGGATTTAGATGAGACTGACTCTGAGGCTGCTGGGCCTCATGGCCTCCTGTATCCTACTAGTGAATCATGCCAGATTGCACATGTGTGCTCTGCCTTGAGACCTGAAGTTCCATTGGGCACAGCAGTGGGGAATCTCACTGACCTGATCTTTATCTCGGTAGGAACTATGCGAGATCTGCAGTGGTGGTTGACAAACCGCAAATGAGTCACAGGCAGACCACTCTCCCTTCCCCACTCAGATCTTACAGTAGCGACAGATGCATCATTTCTGGGATGGGGTGTCCATCTGAGGGAGGTGGAGATCAGAGGTCGCTGGTCTACGGCGAAGCTCCACATCAACCTGTTGGAGCTTCATGCGACTGGCACTGAAAGCTTACTTACCTTCTCTCAAATGAAGGCTGGTTCAAGTGTTCACGGACAACACCACCGCCATGTGGTACTGCAACAAACCAGGTAGGGTGGGATTGTGGACCCTTTGTCAGGAGGACCTGCATCTCTGGACTTGGCTGGATCAACACGGCATATCCCTGGTGGCAAAACACCTGGCCGGTTCCCAGAACACCAGGGCAAACTAACTCGGCTGTCTGTTCCTAACGAACCACAAATGGTGTCTCCATCCGGAGTTAATGCAAGGACTCTTTCATTGGTGGGGAGAGCCTTGGTTAGATCTGTTCTCCTCCGCCTACAACGAACAATGTCCGCAGTTTTGCATGGTGGAATTTCCAAGACATCTCTCGCTTGGCGAAGCTTTTCGACTCAAGAGGAGCTCAGGTCTCCTATGCGACTTTCCGCCCATACCACTCCTATCCAGAGTGGTCAAGAAGATGAAGAGCGACCGGGCTCAAGTCATTCTTGTGGCTCCAGACTGGGCACAGAGAGTTTGGTATCCAGAGCTTTTGCAGATGAGCATTGATCCTCTGATCAGGCTGCTCCTTCGGAAGGATCTTCTGTTGCAGCAGCATGGGAAGGTTCTCCACCTGAACCTGTCAACCCTCCGCCTCCTTGGGTGGAGATTGAGCAGCGGCAGTTGACAGCATTCTACCTTCCTCCTGAAGTGTGGGAAGTTATTCTGGCAGCCAGGAGTCCTTCCACTAAGTCGATATATGCCTGCCGATGGCAACAATGTTGTAAATATTGTACGAGACGGACTGTTGACACTCTGTCTGCGTCCCGTTCTGACAACCTCCTTTTCAGCCTATCTCTTGCCCAGCAGGGCTCTGCTCTGGGCACTCTAAAGGGGTAACTTTGCCACTTTCTACATTTGCCAGACCAACCATCACTCTTCAAGTCCCCCATTGTAAATAGATTCCTGAAGGGGTTTACACATCTGTTTCCCCCCCCTCACCTTTTATCATGCCCTAGTGTGACCTTAACTTGGTCCTCACTTATCTAATGTGTGTACCATTCGAGCTGCTGCACAATTGCCCCCTCTAGCCATAACTTCTAACAAAAGGGTAAACGAGTTGCAGGCACTTTCTTATAAGCCTTCTTACCTGATCTTCTTCCCAGACAAGGTAGTGCTCCGCACTAGGGCTTCTTTTTTGCCTAAAGTGGTGACACCTTTGCATCTGGGGCAATCTGTCACCTTCTAAGGAAGAACGTCCCATCGTCTGGACCTAAAAAGAGCGTTATCGTTCTAATTAACCACACTAAAGAGTTCCGAGCGGACAACCACTCTTTGTTTGATTCGTTGGAGCAAAGGGTCGTGCTGTGCGAAAGAGGACCATCTCCCGATTGGTTATCCTCTGTATTAAAATCTGTTATGCTCTGGCAAAGAAACAGCCTCCTGAAGGCCTCAATACTCATTCTAACGGGGCTTAGGCAACCTCCACGGCTCTCCAGCGCGGTATTCCAGTCTTTGACATCTGTCACGCAGCTATGTGGGTATCACTACACATGTTCCTCAAGCATTATTACTTAGACAGTCCAGTCCGTAGGGAGGGCCTTTCAGGCTGGTCTGTCCTACAGGACTTTCTGGTTGAATCTTTTCTGCAGCCTTCCTCCGGGGATTATATTGCTTGGGTATCTGTTCAAAGGTAAGGAATCTGCTTCTAGATGTCTCTATCAGTGGGAAAGTTAATTACCTTTGGTAACTCCTTAACTGGTAGAGATTATGACTACGAATATTTTTCTTTGTAATGAATTATCTTATATAATTTTAATAAAACAGTATGGGTGCTTCAGTTAGGTGTAACCCTTGTAATCTTAATGTCGATACCATCACAGGAAAATATGATGTTTATTGACACAAAGAAAAGGTGGCAGAGGTATTGATTTTGAGTGACTGTAATCTGAAGATATTTTTTACGCACACAAGGTTAACTACAAATCAAAAAGAAAAACTGGAAAGAAGGATCATTAACTTAGTAATGTCTTGGCCCGCCAGCTCTTATACCAGTACAGTTCTTTTTATGCGGAAGTTCACGTGACCGGGCAAATGCCAGCACTCAGTGCCAGTGGCTTATTTGAGCAAATATCATTGACCTAAATGCAAAAATAACAGGATGAAGTTATAATTGCGTATATTTTACGGTTATTTCATTCAGCATATCTTATTTAGTCTGATTTCTTCTGTGTCATGGACGGATTTATCTGCGACTATGGAGAAATGTTAAAATGAGGTCATCGGAGAAAGAAATCACTCCTAGCCATTTCTGCCATCCATCAACGTGTGCTATCTTTAAAGACAGGTTAGGTTATCAAGAAAAAACAGTCTTCTGCCTTAAATGCATCCTACAGAAATGGAGATGGCTCCCCCCCCCCCCCACACACACACACACACACACACAGACATGCAAACAACTGCAGCTTAGTCTACTAGCACTTCAGACAGAAATAAAACATTTACATAATTCACTTCAACCAGTTCGGTTCCTGACCGTCCCTTAAGTCATGGGTCATGGCACATCAGTGGGAGGTCATATTTCCTCCGTTCAATCCCTGCCATCACCCAAGGCCAGTCAGTAGATATTGAAGATTATTTCTGGATCGCAATAAACATCAACAATGTTCTCTCGTTCCAAAGACCTCAGTTTATAGGGGACTTTACTCGATACTGGGAACTACTTTGCCAGAGACAGTTGATTCTCTGAAACAAGCAATCATCTGCTTCTCATTATGTTCTTTGTTGTTGGCACGGCTGTTTTTGTGATACCTAAGCCTCATGGCTTCCCATATCCATGTAGTTCTTCTTAATCAAATGGAATAATTCACTGTGATTCTATCACTCTCCTTTCTGCCTCTCCTTCATGAACTCCTTGCTCCCTATTGCGTGCATTCAGATTTTCATCCTTACATGGCAGGAAAAAGATGTGAACTGTGCTGGAACAGTGTGTGACTCATGGGTAACAAGCTGGCAATGGGCGATGAGTGAATGGCTGCACCGGTTTCCTTTGCAAACAAGGGAGAGCCGTAAAATACTTTGGGGCAATGTTTCCTATGTAGTGCAAAAACAGTAATGCACAACTCTCCCTAATCTACACCAACAATACTCTGCTAACTTGAAGAGTTCAATTCACTTCACTGTAAAATGTACTCCACTCACTAATGATGAAGCTTGAAATAATGAAACCTGCTATTTTACAATTGCTTGCGATTGCCTTGTGGCACCACCCAAGCCATATCCGGATCATTTGCAAACTCTGATCAGTTATTCATTGCTGATGCTTTCAGGGCCAAGCCCCTTAGATATTTCTTTACTTTGTCTGCTCCAAAACCTCCAACGTCTTCACTCGGTTTACCATTCTTCAGCATGAACATTTTTGGCATAATGCTGCATGGATATGTGTTTCCTGCCTTTTCTCTCAAATTGTCACATGTGGGTAGTATTTATGTTTGGAATGATGAGCCAAACAAGTGCGTAGTAACACACTTCTGGGCACTGTAATTCAAACTGACTCCTGCTTATGGAGGGCCACCATAGTGATAGATGAATCTGTAATGCATCGGCACAGCTCATCTTTCTTACAACAGAGGCTCAGGGTTACTGTGACAGCACCCATACTGTGGACAACTGAGAGATTTCATATGAGAACTACTTGATATGAAATGCTAAGGATGATACAAATCCACGCAATTCCCTTCAACTCTGAAACTAACTGTTCTTAACTACAATTGAGAAAAGATTGCATTTTCATATAAGACGGAAATTCCTGTTCATTTCAAAGTTATTTGGCTAAAAGGATTCCAGTTGTAACCTTTTTTTCATGACTTGTTTTAGAGGAAACTCTTCTTAGAAAAAAATAAACTAATGATTGTATTACAACTTGCCTTCGTCACCACGCCCCCTTCTTTTCTATCTCTTTAACCAACTTTTTTCTTTCCAGGTACTAAGATGTCAAGTAGCCATTGTGCTGCATACATTCTAGGTGAAGATAATACATTTGGTAAAGATATTTAGGTGACCCTTCTTTGTTTTCCTCTTCAGACTTTAAAATTGTTTTGAAGTTGGAGCCCGGGAATAAACAAGCCTTGACTGAACTGGCCAAAATTAACAAAGTAAGCATTGCTTAAAATTCGTTTTTAAGTTTTAATCTATTGTGAAATAGCAAATTACCTAACTTAGATGTTTACTGTATGTTTTGCTTTTTTCTTGATAAAGGCATACTGTGTCTTTAAGATTCACGGCTTCCATAACGACTTTGCCAATCTAAAAAATGCTGACTCATCCCATAATGACCTGCCCAATCTATAAGCGCAGACTGATTAGTTTGACATGTTTAAAAAGGACTCATTGACAGATGCCTCTCCTCCTACAGTATTGCTCTCTGGGAATTATGGAACATGTAGAACACCAATTACTTGTAAAGATGTAGGAAGTCTGCTTACTTTTCTTACTATTGAATATGCATTTTGAAGTTCTTTTTAAGTATGGAACACTTTTGCACTATAATCTCATGTACTTGTGTGTTTTATTTTGTTTAGGAATTAGGTGAAAGCGGATTATGTCTTGACCAAGAATGTCTATTGCCTTCAGCAGTTGAGAAGCAAAAAAGGCATGTTGTAAAACCTATTGATAAGCCACAACATCTTCAGTCGTCTGTAAGTCCTGCCTTTACTTGTTGCTTGCAAATAAACATACATTTTTGCCAACGTTTAGTGGAGATTACAGGAAAACAGGTGGAAGTTTAATCATCATTCCTTTTTATATTGTTTGCTGATTCCGCTGATGAAGTAGAATTCAAAGGGTCATCAATCAATCAGCATTTGTAAAGCGCACTCTGTCACCCCGAGGGGTATCTCAACGCTGTGTCTCTGCCGGAGAGCCAGGTTTTAAGTCTCTTGCTGAAGTCTGTCAGTGAGAGGGCTGTACGGAGCTGGAGGAGGTCGTTCCAGTTCTTGGCTGCGATGTAGGAGAAATAGCGATTGAGGGTGTGGCAGATACAGGGGTGTGTGCGAGGGCGAATGGAGAGGAGCGTATGTGTCTAGCGGGTTGGTGAAAGTTCAGTTGATGAGAGACCAGGAGCCTGACTCCAAGTATCAAGATAGAATGCCAAATAGGAACTCTGGGTAGTAATGGCTTGTAAACTATAGTACTGGAGTTTTAGACAATGACACCACAATACATTACCCCTCTCAGTTTCATCACTTTCTGCTTGACGTAGACAAATAAAGTGCTGTGAATGGTTTTAAAGTAGAGGCATATCACGAAGGATAAAAAAAACACTACCTGAATTAAATCAGCACAGGGAGAGGGATGAAGAAGAATAGGATTTCAGAAGGATTATCTGTCTTCTAAAGCCATTTACAGTTCAAAATACAACTTACCATCTTCAACTTACAGAAGATCACACCTGCCTCTTACTACTGGGACTCTTGTATTGACCTGAGGATATAATTGCTAAATGTAAGTCGCTTGTGGAGGGCCATTTGTGTTAGTTACTACTCACTCTCGTTTTATGTCATTAGGGCTACCTCAAGTTGAAGTCTGAGTTCCCCTACCTCTCGAGCGAACAAAAGGATAATTAATACTTTCTGAAAAAGATCAATATATAATAAAAGTGATAGAAAACTCTTTCATGAATATTATTTTGAAAAGAAATGTAGGGCAAAGTGGACACAACAGCAGTATCACATCATACCCTGTCTGTGGCAGTCAAGCCAGTTCTTTTTCTGGCTCCTGGAAATAGATCCTGAGCAACTGTACTTAGCATTTTTTTTCCTCCTTAGAACCTTCAATTTTGGGCACGTCTTTTGTGACTGAGTGTTTTCCCTTAATTTTCCGAGGGGACATTTTTTCTTTCTTTCACAAAATGCCATCTCTTTTTGTGAAATGTCCTTCTTTTGAAAGGAGGAAGATAAAATTCCTGAGTAGGTTTTTTACTGTCACACGATATCTAGAAGGACTTTGATAAACTAGCAGAAAATCTGGTTGGATGTCCTGCAGGAAAAATCGAGCAGATGACCAGCATCAACCCCAGGAATATTTTAAGAACTACTCCTACCATGGTCTGTGTTCAGTCTCCAGAGACTCCATGAGAGGAGAGATCTAAAGAGTAAGAAGATCATTCAACGTAGTACTGTTCCCCTTAATTATAGCAATCGATTACGTCAAGGATTGGCACTGTACCATGTACTCCTCCGATCCACTGTAGTGAAGACAACCTTGACATCTAAACACTATTCAATGTCAAAGACATCCAAGTAGACCAAATCCATACATCTATGTGTTTATAGGGTCTGCACATTTTAAAGATGAGGCTGCTAGAAACAACGGATTTAGAGTACTCCAAGAGTTATTAACCATCACATGAGATAACACTATCAGCGCATCTATCCTCTAGGCCTTTGTTAATTGGATCTGCTCCTCTCCATGTTTGTACATGTTTGGCAGCATCTCTGCCATCTACTCTTCCTGCGCTTGCAATAATTTATACTCTTCATATACAGGCTCCTCCTGGGTCTACCTCTTTCTGCAGTTTCCGAGAGGCCACATGCCAAATGTCCTTACAAGAGATCATGCTCTTTCTGCAAGATTTGTTCCAGGCATTTGCATTTGTACATCTCAGGCACTCTAGGAGAAGATCTTGTATACCATGGGGTTCTCACACTCCAAGAACAGTTGCTCTCTCTTCATCCTCTCCATCCTATCAGAGGATATTGATCAGGAGTCTCTTTCCTCTAGAGTATGCCTTAAATGCGATACAGGTCAGCGGAACTGCAAAGCTCAGTCTACCAATGTGTGCGCCTCTGTCCTGTACTTCAATAATATTTGAGACTTGCCTCAAGACCACTTCTGCCTTCTGTCAACGCATCTATTTCTTACTCCAATCTCTACCAAAGTTGCACCTTCCAGATCCCTAAAAGACATTTCTAGTCCCCTGATCAAGAACCTCTGTTCTTTCATTTAGATCCTCAGCCAGATTCTGTCATTGCCTCAGTAGCGTGCATGTATTTTGCCACAGTAACGGCTTCCCTAGTTTTTTCGGATAAGAAGAGCAAACTTCTCGAATCAGTGGGCAGGAAGATGTGTGTAATATCTGCCATGGTGTGGAAAACTGGCATTGCCCCTAACTTGCTTGCAGGTTCAACGGGTCACTATGGTATTACCTCAAGCGCTTCACCAAGAAGTTGCCCATAAAGACAGAAAGGGCATCCATGAAGTATCCAAAAGGGAATACTAGTCTTAAACCACGTGATCAGTGTGGCTGCCACCTTCTCGGATGTAAAGCGATACAAAAGGGGATGATGGGCGGAGCGTTTGAGCAAATCAAACACTCACACCCAGTCAACTGATCTGGGTTTAATCCATCACCATTCTTTAGCTCACTCCGCCACCCCAGTTCAGACATGGCCATATGCAAATCAGTCTGACCTGCTCGGATGTAGCAGCACATGGCTACTGTCATGGTTTGGCAATGAGATGTAATTTTTTACTTTTACTTACTGGTCAGAAACCGGGGTGCAACAAAACGATTTAATACTTTACTTTTTGGGTCACATGCAGATGAGATGATGTCCCTCCTCACAAAATAGGAAAGCTAATATATTTGTCTCGTTGTGGTTTGAAAGAAGGCACCCAAGCAAAATTTGACTCCCATTCTTTATCTCAAGACAGCAGATACATGGATAAATTGAGAACAATTCAGAATGCTATCTTTACATCAGATTTGTCCCACCTACATCAGGAGATTAAAGGTGCACAATAGAATCAGTGAACACATGTTTTCACTTTCTGATTGTGGAAAAGCATCAGAAATTCCTACGGTTTCTTGCATACAGCAGTCACGACCAAAATAAATTCCTGTCATTCGGCTTCAAGTTACCAAGCATGCAGTAATTGTAGCAACATTCCTGAAGAAGCTAAAAATATAAGTCTTTTCCTATCCAGACCATTAGCTGATCATAGGCTCAACACCACATATTGTATGTGCTACTATTGAAAGAGACTCTCCATCCTTCCCTGACTTGTTTTGCAAGTCATCTATGTCAAATCAACATCAATCCCAGTCCAGTCAGTTCACTACCTAAGTGTGAGACACTAAAGCAGGGGTCTCCAACCAGTAGCTCAGGAGCTACTGGTAGCTCACAGCACCCTCAAAGTAGCTCTCAGAGGTGAAGCAAACCAAGCCAATCTGGGAGATTCTCTTTATATTGTAAAAGGCAACACTGCTCATTTCACTACCCTTAAGAGTTATAGACAGCCAAACCAATTGCAGGACATATTGATAACTCTCAAACACAAACTTTGGTGGCCTATCAATCAATCAATCAGGGATTTATGGAGTGCACTACTCACCTGTGACGTTCTCAAGGTGCTGGGGGAGTGTGTGTCGGGGGATTTGGGCACCTCAGATCATTTAAAAAGCCAGATCTTGAGGCTCTTTCTGAATACTTTCAGTGTGGTGCTTCATCTGATGCTGAGGGGTAGTTTGTTCCAGGTCTTAGCCATGATGTAGGAGAAGGGTATGCCTCCTGTACTGGTTGTGTGAATGCAGGGGATCTCGGCCAATACCTGGTCAGCGGAGCGGAGGCTTCTTTTGGGGGTGTAGAAGGACATTAATTTGTTGAGGTATTGGGGTCCGGTGTTGTAGAGACCTTTATAGGTGTGTGTGAGCAGCTTGAAAGTGACTCTTTTTTCGACAGGGAGGCAATGGAGTTCTCGTGTATGCTGAGTAATGTGGTCTTGTCATGGGATGCTGAGCATGAGTCTAGCTGTGGCCTTCTGGACAGTCTAAAGTTTGTATAGTAGAGATTTTTTTGATTTCAGCATAGAGGGTGTTCCCATGGTCCAGCCTGCTGATGATGAGTGCATAGGTGATGGCCTTCCTGGATTCGGGGGGTGGGTCCATTTGAAGGTCTTGCTGAGTAAGCGGAGGGTGTTGAAGCATGTGGAAGATGCAGTATTGGCCTATGGGTCTGCCACATGAACCATCTTTATCCACTTTAAATCTACCTAAGAAAGAGATTGGCCATATTATCGACCCGGCTCCATCAGTCGCACAGTATGTGACATCAAAGAATAGTAGCAGCAGTAACCAGGGATGACCCACCAAAGGGTGTGACTTTAAGAACTAAAGTGAAAATATGTTAGTTCTGGGCATGATCAACCAAAGAGCTGAAGAGAACAGAGTATGCATCCAGAGCAGGGAACATTAAAAACATCCCAATTTTTTTTGTGTGGGTGTGTGAAATTGTGTCCTTCCTAAATAAACAGTGTGGATTCCTTAAAATTACTCCTAGCGTAAAGGACTACCAAATATGTATGCTGGTCTCCATCATAAGAGTATTATCTCTGATGCAATTGTGACCATTCATGTATAATTGTGCCATAGCTATAGTATTTTTGTCATTGACTATTTTGGGCACATAAGTAGAGTAATTACATACTTGCTGCCATCACTGATATATTAAGAGCATGACTGGTCTGCTTTTAGCCATTCCTGACAGAGGGCAGCATCTTCACCCATAATAATGGCCATAACTGATATATGCTGGGCATCCAGCTGTGGCACAGTGGTAGCCCTGGTTTAATGGTGGGCATTATTAGCATAACAGAGGCATTCTTAGTGTTATGGTGAGGAACCATGGCCTATGATTCCAATACCTGGGTATTTGAAGCATAATTTGTCCATGAGAGGCATTTTTACATGGTGGTATTCATTGAAAACTAAAAGCTGATGTTTAGGGACTGTATATTCTCTAACAATGAAAACTGATTTGATTTTTAAAATAATAAATTATGCTTTTTTTTAAAAGGTTTTTCTTCTGGAAAATCGAGTTTGATTGCTAAAAGCTGAAAGGGATTTTGATAGAAAACTATGTGTATTTTCAAAAACTAATATGCGAATGAAGACATAATATTGCAATTCTAAAACGCATTTAAAGTTGTTAGCTGAATGATAATACAATTTGAGTTGGAGAGACTTACTGCTGTGGTACTACCCTTTGTGGCACACAGCATATGACGATTTGAATTTTACTTCATTACAAGCATTTAATATTGATAAACGTTTTCCTAGCATTCTGCTGATAACTTCACCTGAAATTTCTGGGGGGTTACTACTGATAAGTGTGCTTAGGGTGGTCAAGTGTAATGTTAATACATATCATCGGCATTTTACAGTGATAAAATATGATAGTAGCTCAGCAGGGCTTTCCTTCATCAGAATTAGCTCTTACTACAGAAAAGGTCGGAGACCCCTGCACTAAAGTGTGTCTTTTCAAGAAGAGACCATCATCTATCGGTCTGAAATGTTGCAGTCTTCTAAAGGCAGTACCTTTGATATCATCTTTGCTGGGGTCAACAACTTCATTCATTTTCGTAGTACCTCATGCCCAGCAACACGAGACCTCTCCAATAATGCCTACAGGACTATTTGTGCCACTACATCAGCAGCTTCAAAGTCAGGCTGAATCTATCTCAATTCTTATCTGTCATTTGAGAGTGGTCCATCTGGCCTTCACGTTATTCATATGAGCTTTTGAGATGGACTCTGTACTGGTACAAACAGACAATACTACAACAATGTACTGTTTAAACAAGCAAGGAGGGATGTATACCATGGGCCTGTCTCTGCTAGCTCAATTGATCTAGAAGTGGCTTATAGCCAGGATCAGCAGATTACAGTCACACCATTACCAGGTGAATAAAAATGCAGAGATGCTCAGTAGGACATTCAGAGAAAATTGAGTGGGCATTACCCGACCACATACTGTAAGACACTATCCCTGATTGATTCTATCCTCCAATAGATTCTTCATAAACAGAGGCAGCAAAAAAATGCCCAGACTTCACCTACAGGTACTGTCAAAACTACACAAAGGGCAATGCCTTTTTGATATGTTGGGGATGTTTCTGAACACCTCTGATACCCCTGTTTTAGCAGCCTGCCTACTGCCAAGCCAAGATGATCTGATCTTGGTAACTCTATAGTAGCAATGCAAATGGTGCTCACTGACCAACACAGGAGACTGGACCTCCTGCACAAGTTTGGGGGCCTTCTTCTGCTTACTAATCTTCCATTGCTTAATTTAACCGCCCAGCTTCTGAACGCCTGCAATGTATACATTTAAACGAGTGGGCACGGTTTTTCTAAAGCATATTAGGATGGTCATGGTCTTCTCGCCAGTCAGGCGATCTTTCACCCCATAAGAGCTTGACATAGTTATCTCTGGGCTTATATGTCCTCCTTTCATATCGATAATTAAATCTTAACAGAATTTGACTTGGAAAGCTGCATTTCTTATAGGAATTGCCTGTGCTTTAAAATTAGTTAACTACAAAGCTCTTTAACGCTGCACGCCTTACACTGTGTTCCATAAAAAAAAGTGGTTCTGAGGATTTGTCCTGTTTTATGACTAAAGTACTGTCAAATTTCTATTTTAGGCCATTTTGTTACGTTCTTCAAGAGTCCTACTGCTCAGGCGGAAAGACCCCCTCATATTCTTGATTTTAAGAAGTTTTGTTCTCCTTTAAATAAGATTCGTTAAATAGTTTTCCTATCGCTACTATTGTTTTGTGTTCCATTTTAATAGTATTTGGCTTCTTTTTCTAAAGTAACAAAAAGAAATTCGGCCAATATAGTCTTTCAATAAGCAAATAAGCAGCCATGCATATGCATATTTGTTTTAAAACTGGATTTTCTAGTAGTATTTTAGATGGATGGATGGACAGATAGACAGACAGAGCCTCGCTGCTCATTAGTCTCATTAGTCTTGACCCCTCTCCACTCTCAACAATGGTAATAAATAGCATTTTGCGCTCTACACATACATATACTATTTATATCTATAAATGTATACATACACACACACACACACACACACATACTTTGTACTTCTCTTTCAGTCCAACTTTCTATAGGAAGAGCATTTTTTATTTTGCTCATAACTGGTGCCGTTTGGCGAATCGTCACAAAATGCTTCAGAAAATGTTCATCCAACTCTTCTCCTTTCTGGAAAGTTTCAAGGTGATCTGTCAATTGGGGGCTGAGATACAGGGATTTCAAATCTCATATTCCCCGGGCAATTTATCATTGGAATGTTAGACCGTGTTCTAGAAAAATCACCGGAACAGAATTACACCACATTCGGCAAAAGGCTAAATCTTTACTTAGAAAGCATGCTTTTGTGATTTAGTGTTAAATCTGTTTATTATTTTTGAGAAATTAAGGTTCAAATCTTAGTGATATATTGACAGTCTGTGTCTTGATCTGCTCTGATTGGCCACTTTAAAGCAGACTAATCAGTCCTGAGTGGTTGGTCGGTCATTGCAGGGCTCAAAGACATGGTCCCTGAGGCCTAAAAATAAATACAAAATATATAAAGGGTCAAGATCAGCGCATATTGACCTCAGAAGGCATGTGAGGTGGTCCAAAGAGACCCTCCTTGATTGGCTGCCCAACACATTGACAATCTATTGTGGCTGCCATTACAGGACTCTGGAACATGGTGCCCAATGACATGCCTATTTTGAGGTTCACCAAAAGGAGCTCATATAACGGGTAATAACAGATTTTAGCCACAATATAAATCATTTGTTGGTGGTACCAAACCAATAGTAGGTATTGTGGTGCAATCTAAGGTGAGTTTACCCTATGCTACACCCCCTTACACTGTGTTCCTTAAAAATAAAGTTGTCCTCAGGATTCGTTCTTTTTTTTTTTTGTCTGAAGTACTGTCAAATTTATATCTTAGGCTATTTCTGTACCTTCTTCCAGAGTCCTGGTGCTTAAGTAGAAAGACCTCTTCACTATCTTGATTTTTAAATATTCCCAGCTGATCCTCTGCTGGGACTTTATGAATCCTATTTGAGAGAAAACTATTTTCTCTCATAATTTTCTCATAGATGTTATTTACGGAAGGTTGCTCCAGAAGCTAAAATGAGAGCATATTTTCTGTAAATTCATGCTATCTTCCTCAGCCATGTGAGAATAAAGTCTGAAATACTGAGTAAACAATGTACTTCAAACAGCAGTAGCAGCATGTCAATTGATGCCGCTATGTTCTAGTTAGCGTTTCCAGATTTTGAGATCTGTCCCAAACCTATTAGTGTCCAAGTTCAAGCCACGATTCAGCCCAACACAGACCAGTTTCAGCCCAAAAACGAGCCCAACGTTGCAGCCCTTCGTTTATGCAACAACAGCCTTCAGGAAACGTTTTAAGCATAGTTCTAATTCCAATTGAATATGTGTATTGAATAAGTGGGAGGAGTTCCAGTGGCACCAATGCACTTCTAAAATTGTGTCTTAAGTTTTTAAAGTAACTCCTGATTGGGAAGATCGGTCCCCACTAGCCCCAAAACAATACTTAATTCACAACAAATCCAAACCTGAGCCTGGTATTGATAAACAAACTTTACCAGAGCAGACTATAACCCAACTGTTTTTTTAAAACATACTTTATTGATTTTTCATTTATTACTGTTATATTCCAACAATTTGGTTCATTTGTACATTTTCATTTCTGATATGGCATTGTGTACGTTGCATTAGTGTCCTGTTATCCGATCTAGTCTATAGGGTTAATACAAGCATCTATTTCGACTATATCCGATTGTATTGTCATTAATCAGTACGCATGGTGAACATAAACTTTAAACTTGTAACTCCCACCTGAACAGCCCAATCCCGCCCTCCCTGGCTCTGGCAAACTTCTCCGCATACTAGACCACTACTATACCCTATACTTGTTTTGTCCAACCATTGCTATGCGCACATGTGTTCTTCATCCTCCCATACATCTACCATATAAATACTATAGTCACTACTTCCTCGCTTATGCCTGTTATGTGTTTGGAATATCAGAAATATCGTCCGGGTTATTGTCTTTGTGGGCTTCCAGCAATGTGTCCATTCTAGCGATATTGGGTTCCTCCTAAGCCCTCCGGCCTCCTCTCTGCGCAGGGCGTCACTTTAAGCTGCTCCCCATTTTGTAAGTTCACTGTGCCATACGTGTATCGCGGGATGTTTAGCTGATTTCCAGCGCATGGTGATGGATCGCTTGGCTACTATAAATGCTAAATCTAGAAAGCAAAGCTGAACCTTCTGTGTCTTCCTACGCTTCCGGAGGCCCAGCAAGCACTCTAGTATTGATCCATCTATTGTGAGGTCCGTTGTCTCTTTTAAAATTTGTTTAATTCCACCCCAGAATTCTCAGAGGCACGGGCAGGCCCATATCATATGTATTAGGTCCTCTTCCATTAATTTGCATCTGGGACTGTGTTGTGTTGTGTCTGGGTACATCTTCTGTAGTCTGTGTGGTGTTAAGTACGCTATGTGTAGGGTCATACATTGAATGAACTTCATCATCATCATCCTCTTTATTCGACCAAATTAAAAAATGATCATAAAAGCACATATAAATACGTCAATAATAGTTATGATTACAAGAACATTATTTTATAAAAATTCCAAATATTTCTTCAGAATCCTAGAATAAAATGAAAATAGATAAAAGTATAAAAGATAAAGCAATTCATATAACAAGTCTAGGTGTGTTCTAATTGCTGATCGTACTCAGTGAGCTATATGTCATCCCCTTCCTCTTCCTCATGCAGGCCCATAAAAATGTTGTCACTGAATAACAAACCAAATGGTCTGGCAGTGTTTTTAAGAAGAATAGTGCAACCCGACACTGCCTAAATCCCAATTTTTTTTAAATTGGTTTCAAATAGGCTTTCCTTTTGCTCTCATAGAGCCCGCAAAATAAAACTATGTGCAATTCAGTTTGGTGTGATAAGTTATCACACGTGCACAAAGTTAGTTTGGAGTAGGTGTATGTTTTCTCAGTTTGGCCAAGCATAAGGGGAATCAAATTAGTGCAGAATCTTATCAAAATAAACCTGTGTTGCCCACTATTTATGTTCACTAAATATGAGAAATCTCCCTCCATTACTGGTGGGCTAAGGCGATAAAGCTGTGCTGTAGGTTTCTCTTTATAACGGTCCCTAAGCTTGTATTCAGCCATCAACATAAACATATTGGTGACTTTCTGCTTCAACACTTTTACAAGCCAGGGTATCATAGAAAAGTTTGTGGAGCCATGTCTCTTTTAAAACTGACTCCAAGTAGGTTAGCCACTTAAACCTTTTCCAATTGTCCATCGCTATGCAACTCCTTATTACCCTTTGGGTCAAAGGTAGTGTTTCTCTCTTCCAGATAGAATACCACAGGAGAAGTTGGGCTAGTCGTATTTGATCCGATATATAGGGAAGGGACAATTCTGTGTGTAAAATCCCATTCGTGAAGGAGGGGGAAGGCCCACTACAGATTTAAAAAATTTGTTTTCAATGATTTGTAGTGATAAGGGTTCAAACGTGCCCCAAACCCCCGCTCCAAAGGCCACTGCTGCTTTTACTCTAGCCTGATATATATTTTTAATTGGAAGTAGAGGTTTAGCGCCCAATTTCTTTGCAAAGGATTTAACAGCAATAATTCCCCTCTCCATCACCAACTTCCTTCCATCAGACAGATCTTTGTCAAACAAGATGCCCAGATAGGGAAAGGAGTCTACAACCTCGATTTTTCTTGTGTTCGCTCTAAAATGTGGGGCTTTGTCTCTTTTAGTACCCCTAGCTATAATTATGAATGACTTAGATTGTTTTAATTTTAGGTGTAGAGAGTCCATGAAAGAGACGTACGTTGTTATGAGCCTTTGTAGCCCAATCTTACTTCTTGCAATTAAAACAGCATCGTCTGCATAGGACAATATTGGTAACATCAGGTTTTCGAGTAGGGGAACATCCCTAGTGGCCACTGTGAGCGCCTTCTCAACTCCATTTGTATATAGGGAGAAGAGAAATGGGGCCAATACGCAACCCTGTCTTACACCTCTGGAGATTTTAAAAGGTTGTGTGCAATCTCCAGTTATCACACTGAAGCCGTTGCATTTACATACAATTGCCTGATAAAATTTAAAATAGCCGGTTCGACCCCCATCTTTTCCATTATGTCCCATAGTTTATCATGGGCCACGCAGTCAAAGGCCAGCTTAGGTCCATGAATGCCATGTATCATTTTCCCGCTTTCATGGTGGTATATTTTTCAATGGTCAATACTAAATTCAAGCATTGATCCACAGTACCCCTTCCCTGCTGGAAGCCAAACTGGGCCTGGATCAGGATCTTATTTTCTCTAGCCCAACTCTCTAACCTAGAGAAAAAGAGGCGCCCCATGAGCTTCGATGTTGTGTCCAGCAGGGATATTGGTCTGTAATTTTTTGGGACGGCCCTATCCCCTTTTTTATGGATGGGCACAATAACCCCCGAGGACCACGAGGGTGGAGGCCTGTCAGGACAATACTATTTAGGACAGTGGTTAAAAGAGGGATCCACAAGTCGGGTTGGTTTGGAAAAAGTCAATTGGAACCCCATCCGGTCCTGGGGCCTTTCATGTACTACATGAGTTCAGTGCTACCTGTAATTCATTTAGTGTAAAAGATACAGGTGCATAGGACGTTAACTGCGTAATCAGATGGTGGTTGTTAATACCAGAATTTGGGGCAAAAATGTTCTCATAGTGAGTAACCCATGACTCCTCATCAACATTTACATCTGTTGTGGGGTCCTTGATAGTTTTAAAGTATGGTGCGTTGACTAATTTCCAAAATTCACAGCTATTACCAGAGGAGGCTACCTTTTCCAGGCCAGCCCATAATTCCCCCTTAATTTCTTTTTCTCTAGTTTTCCTTGCCAATTTATATGAAGCCCTGAACGTTCTTATTTGATCATTGTTCCGGTGGTCATTGTTCCTGTGCTTGGATTTTAAAGCGCACAACAAAGCCTTTCTTGCTCTTGTACATGGGAAATCAAACCAACCCCTGCCACTTCCACTATTTATGGTTTTCATTCTTGTTAAGTCTGATTTTATTTTTAGTAGAATATTACAAAAGGCTGAAACCACTAACCCTGGGGTGGCTCAGCTACCGATTCTAGGCACAGTTGAATCTCATCTTGTGTATTTGATATAAGTTCAGGGACCAGCTTCATTACGTCAATGTTAGCCCATTTCAGCTGTATCCCATTTTTCCTAGACACAATTGGCCTTTCCACATTTCTGCGGGATTCTCCCCCAAATGTTGGTACCTTCAGCTCCAATAAGACCAAAGCATGGTCACTATATATCGTGAAAGAGTTACATATCCTTTCGACCCTCTCAACTAAGGGGGCAGTCATGAGTATGTAGTCTATCGTGGACTCTATCCCGTTTCGCAAAAAGGAACCCGGCAAACTTTCTGCTTTAAAATCTGGGTCAGTGATTATTTCTAATTTTAATGAACCCATTAACTTATTTAGTCCATTACCATATTCATTATGTGTGAAGTGGTATATAAGGTTTCCCCTCAAATCATCTCTCCCACACACTGGTGAGACTTTATAGTTGCATGGGTGAATGTTGAAATCGCCTAGCTATATAATGTCGATATTAGAGGTCTTATTTTTGCAGACGATCTCTGTGATCGCTTTTTCAACTTCCCCCCACAACCGTATGGATCTTTGAGCCAAATCTATTATTATAAGGTTTATCAGAACCCATGCCCCTTCCTGATGTGTCTCCAGTATCAAAATATGGAAATTTTGGTTGGAATATGGTGTTGTCTTTACATTTATTGGCACGTCAATCCTGATTAGAGTCAGGATTCCCCCCTTTGCCCTCCCTGAGGCAGATGGACATGCCTGAGTTATAAAGGATCGATATCCATTTATAAATACTGGTTCAGTGGCACATGTTTCCTGGAAACATACTATTTCTAGATCCTGCCAGAGCTTTAACCAGTCTGGATCAATCAACTTATGTGCAATGCCAGCCACATTCCATGAAGCTATATTCAAAACGTTTCTATTACTCACCTGTTGTATATTGGGTAGTTGTAAAATTGCGGGGCTATCCTTAGTGGGGGAGATTCGCCTTTCGATACATGGGTGTGAGCTTATATGTACTGGATATAGTCAATCACAAGCTTCGAGGTCAGTCAAAGGAGCGCCCCTCCCCTTTCACTATCCACATATGACAGATGCATTCGCGCGCAGCGTTAACGCGCAGCGATCGCGCCGCATGCGCGCCGAAGGTGCGCCAAAGGTAAGCCCGTCTACGCCCATCCACGCCCAGCGCCAGACCCCCTGGCCCCGCCGTACCCAGCCCACTAGATTCACATATGATGCCGCAACTCTCCTCGCCCTCAACCCCGGACGCACACCACAATGCTGCGAAGCCACCCCAGGACGAACCCACGGACCATTCGCCTGTCACACCTGCAAGTTCACCTGCTTCAGGACCCTCACCAAATCCACTTCCTCCAAACAAAGCTCCGACTCTAACCACCTGAAGTGCATCCTACTGAACACCCGCTCGGTCCACAGACACGCAACTGAACTCTCGGACCTACTCGACACTGCGTCACCGGACATCGCCTTCCTTACAGAAACATGGATGAACACATCATCAGCACCCGACATCGCTATTGCCATACCGGACGCTTACAAGATCATCCAAAAAGACTGCAACAACCAAACAGGAGGAGGCATCGCCATTGTCCACTGGAACACCATCAAAATCACGACCAGCATTGACGATAATCTTGCAACCGCCGAACATCTCCACTTCCAGATCCACACCGACCCTAGGACCACACTTAGAGGTACCCTCATCTACAGGCCTCCAGGAACCCGCACTCAATTCAGCTATGACATCACTGACTTCGTCAGCCCACATGCCCTCGCCTCCGAGAACTACATTCTATTAGGAGACCTCAACTTCCACCTTGAAAACAAACACGACAGCAACACCAACTCCCTCCTGGACAACCTGGCCAATCTCGGACTCAAACTTCTTGTGGACACCCCCACCCATGTAGCCGGGCACACGCTCGACCCGATCTTCACCTCCAACAAGCACATTTCCTTCGACCGCACCACAGCTCTCCATTGGACGGACCACAGCTGTGTTCACTTCAACTACAAAACCACCTTGACCCACAACCGCCCACAACCTATTCCTCGGAGAAACTGGAACAAAATCACCTCTGACCAACTCCTCACATCTCTCAACCAAAACCCTCCCACCCTCTCACTGGACCCAAACCAAGCGGCCACCAAACTCAAGCAATGGATCACCCACAGCGCTGACTAATTAGCACCCCTGAAAAAGCACCAGATCAATTCAGGCAGCAAAAAGGCTCCCTGGTTCAATGATGACCTTAAAAAATCCAAGAAGCTATGCCGCACCCTAGAGAAAACATGGAGAAAAAACCCAACCACCGACAACATGGCCACCCTCAAGGCGGCCACCCGCAAACACCACCAACTGATTCGATCCACTAAGAAATCAGCTTTCAAGGATAGTCTCGACAACAATGCCCAAAACAGCAAGGAACTTTTCAACATCGTCAAAGAATTCACCAACCCCCGCCGCAGCATCTAACGACATCACTCCCTCCCAAGATCTCTGCGATGCGTTATCCTCCTTCTTCTACAACAAAATTGCCGACATTCACAACAGCTTCGAGAACACTCCCTGCGAACAACCCTCCCCACCCCCCTCAGATCCCACACCACCAACTAACAACCTCAGCGCCTGGAACCCAATCACCACCGAAGACACCATCCGCCTAATGAACTCAATCCACTCTGGCTCGCCAACCGACCCATGTCCCCACCACATCTTCAACAAAGCTGACTCCATCATCGCACCCCATCTCCGTGATGTCATCAACTGCTCGTTCAACTCTGCCACCTTCCCAGAAAGCTGGAAACACGCCAAACTCAGCGCCCTCTTGAAGAAACCCACATCAGACCCCTCTGAACTTAAAAACTACAGACCCATATCCCTCCTCCCCTTCCCCGCCAAAGTCATTGAGAAAGCCGTCAACAGCCAGCTCGCCACCTTCCTTGAATCCAACAACTCCCTCGATCCCTCTCAGTCCGGATTTCGAGCCAAACACAGCACCGAAACCGCCCTCATTGCAGCAACAGACGACATCCGAACACTACTGGATAACGGAGAAACAGCGGCCCTCATTCTACTCGACCTCTCGGCCGCTTTCGACACAGTCTGCCACAGCACCCTTATACAACACCTCCGCAACGTTGGCATACAAGGAAAAGCCTTGGACTGGATCATCTCATTCCTCGCCGGGAGAACTCAAAGAGTCCGACTTCCCCCCTTCAACTCAGAGGCCACTGAAGTCATCTGTGGAGTACCACAAGGATCATCACTCAGTCCCACCCTCTTCAACGTTTACATGAGTCCACTCGCCTCCATCGCGCGTCAACACAACCTTAACATCATCTCTTACGCCGACGACACCCAGTTAATCCTTTCCCTCACCAAAGACCCTAACACTGCCAAAACCAATCTTCACGAAGGCATGAAAGAAGTAGCCGAATGGATGAAACATAGCCGCCTAAAACTCAACTCAGACAAAACGGAGGTACTCATCCTAGGATCCTCCCCCTCTGCCTGGGACGACTCTTGGTGGCCTTCCGCTCTGGGCACAGCACCCACACCCACAGACCACGCACGCAAACTGGGCTTCATCCTAGGCTCCTCTCTCTCGATGTCCAGACAAGTCAACGCAGTCTCATCCTCCTGCTCCAACGTACTTCGTATTCTCAAAAAGATCTTCCGCTGGATCCCCCTCGAAACAAGAAAGACTGTCACCCACGCACTGGTCACGAGTCGACTGGATTATGGTAACACACTATACGCCGGAATCACAGCAAAATTACAGAAAAAACTCCAACGCATCCAAAACGCATCAGCGAGAATCATATTGGACATCCCTCGCCAAGATCACATCACCGGACACCTAAAAGACCTCCACTGGCTTCCCGTCAACAAGAGAATTACATTCCGTCTTCTCACCCACGCACACAAGGCCCTCTACAAACTAGGACCCGAATGCCTCAACACTCGACTGTCCTTCTACACACCCACCAGCCAACTTAGATCGTCCAATCAAGCCCTCGCCGCAGTCCTGCGCATCCGAAAATCCACCATGGGTGGCAGATCCTTCTCCTTCCTGGCGGCCAAGACCTGGAACTCACCTCCGCCTTACTCAAAACCACATCTCCTTCAGAAAAGAACTTAAAACCTGGCTGTTCGACAAAAATTGAACCCCCCCTTCCCCAAGCGCATTGAGACCCACTGGGTGAGTAGTGCGCTATATAAATCCCTGAACTTGAACTTGAACTATTGTTAGACCTCTAATCCATAATCTCGTTATTCCCCTGGCCCCCCCACCCCACCTCCAATGTACTACTCTTGGCTGTAAGTGACACACCGGTCTCGGAAAAATGGGAGGTTTATAGAAAAAGCCCAGTGGTAGGGCGATGATGCACAGGTTTTTAGTATGGTCATTGCCCAAATGGTCCAGGAGAAAACCAACAACAGATTTGCTTTTAAAATGTAAAACCACACAATCTCCTGATAATTCTTTCCTGGCTGAGCCCACCCAGGGTACTCTTCTCGCCATGATCAACTGGCTTGCGATGTTCCTGCCTGTGCCCCCCGCCTTTTCCAGGTTTTGGGTTAGCCAATGAAGCGCTTTAGACATTAGTTGGGATGTTGATTCTATCTGCCCCTTCCGCAATAAAGGCATATTTCTCAGAATTAGCACCAAGGGGGCAGCTGCTGGGGATAGATGAAAACTTTGTACGTCGTTTGGCTGGCTACTCAAGGAGAAACTCGATTCTATGTAACTACCTGGGCATGTCCGTGTGTTATTGTGGCCCCCAGGTACTACAAGACAGTTCATCTCTTCCTGGCTTCTATTATCTATTGGCTCTGTTGTTCTATTGAAGATTAGGGGCCTGGTATTGCAAGCCTTCTGGTTAGAAGTACCTTGTACTATATTTAGGATTACTCCCCCCCTGGTTATCTCCTAATTGATGGTCCCTCGTTATCATTTCGGGGGTGGGGATTAGTGGTGTTCTACTACAAACAGTTCCGTCATGAGCACAGCTCAACCGACGCTCATGATGGAACCGTTCCGTCATGAGAATGGAAGGGGTTAACATAGTACAGACAAGTGTATTAAGTCTCTGCCACATTTTTTCTGACATCACAGAGTGTGGGACCATGTCCACTGGTCCCATACCAGTTAATTCTTATTGAATCAGTTGTGGGGTCACCTCCCCGTCATGTTTGTTTGGTCCTCTGGGCTTTTGCTGGTTTCTGTCTCTGCGCCCCCTCCCCCCCCCCCCCCCCCCCCCCCACCTCTTTCTCTTTTGGGAAGAGTCCGTATTAATCCTTTCAGGTTTTTTTGATGCTGCCACCCTCAGGGAGACGCTTTGTTGTGTACTTCCAGCTTCTGCATCGATGGGTGTGAGTCTCGTACTTTTAGCGTCTTCTGTACCCCGCGCTGGTAGCGAGGTTTCGCTTAGAATATTGTTAAGCCCTG
Organism: Lissotriton vulgaris; assembly: GCF_964263255.1. Lineage (NCBI taxonomy): Eukaryota > Metazoa > Chordata > Amphibia > Caudata > Salamandridae > Lissotriton > Lissotriton vulgaris. The sequence continues at coordinate 1,800,109,932 of NC_141685.1, forward strand.
AGCCTCCCAACAATAATCTTTTCTGATTGGGTGGTCCAGCAATAACCGCTGTTCTGTTATTTCAATTTCGTGTGCCATGACTGATGTTGCCTGGGTCAGGAAGGAGTCCAGAGTTCCCACTATACTTTTATCCCCTTGTTTGGTCATTCCTACTTGCAACTATGATCCAATGAGCAGCCCCATTGTGCACAGTCACAATCAATGTTAAGAGGGCAGTGGTCGGGAAGCGTGTGAGCACAGTCTAAAACGTCAAAATGGCACTTTACCTTAGATGAAGTTTCTGGATGTTAGAGAGGGGGCCCAGCCCCCAGGCTCCGACGGGCGTGGGTCAGCACCTCACTTATCAGAACGGTGCTGTAAGTTGTAACCCCCTTTCACCCCCTCTAGTCCTCCAAATGCAGCCCCCGAAGTAGGAATAGTTGTGGCAGTTGTGACAGTAACTATGGCAATGAATGAGGCAATACCAGTGCACAGGATCTCGCGGCTCTCAATAACGAGCCTCTGGCCCTCCAAAAAGCCGCCCCCACAATAAGGATACTTGTGACAATACCCGTGCTCGCGGGTCTTAGAGACGAGCCATTCCGCCCTTCCACCCACCACTGCCCCCACCGTTCCCGCTGCTCCTGCCGTAGCCTCGTCACGGATGGCGGCCTCGTTTGCAGTCAGGAGTCTTGTACACCCACGGCTCCTGTGGCTCGCGGAGACCGCTTCACAGGCTTTGGAGGCCTTTGAAGACTTCACCGCCCCCCCCTGAAAAGCACAGTCACTCCACCGTAGCTCCTCTTTCCTCCGTCCGCCCGTACACAGTCTGAGCCGCCTCAGAGTCGGAGTCTGTTGTCTTAAACTTAGCATTACAGGATACCTTCTGTGGGTGCTACAGCACATCCAGCCATTCCCTATCAGTGAAATCCTTGCCCACATCCAACGCCCATTGAACTCGGAGGGCGTTCAGTGGCAGTTAACGAGCGCCCGGATGCTCAAATACAGCCATTTGATGAGATGGCTTCCCCGTTCCATAGAATAAAGTGTTTTAACTAATTTGTGGTCTTGGGTTCTTCCAACGGAGAGACAAATGTTTCTTGATATATTGCAGTAGTACAGCGTGTACTATATACAGAGTGTTAGATGCCCCCGTTGCCTGTACGAAATGATCGTGATCCATTAGACTCTCCCCGCTAAAGAGTGACCCTACCGTATCCACCCCTGCATCAAACCACAGTCTGAGTTGGTTTTGTGATTCTACCGCTCAATAATGGAATCCCTACTAACAGGATATTACCTGCGTAAGGGCTGCAACTGCATGTGTATTTCAGGGCCTTTTTCCAGCATGTCAGTGCGGTATGCAACACAGGCGATACCGTCATGGGGACTTTGTGGCAATAACATTACATGTAGCTGTCCTTGGTCGATATCTCTGTCAGTGAAACCCATCTCTTGCAAGTTGCGTCCTGCCGTCCAATAGAATAGCCATTGCAATTGATTGCATAATAATAGACCGGTAAATCCGCCGTGCCCAGACCCCCTCCCTTCGTTTCTATCTGCTATTTCTTGAGGCTCATCCACGTCGGCCCGAACCCCAGGTAAGGTCTGATAGTATGGTATTGAGTGTGTTGAAAATAATTGGGGGTACTATAATTGACATATTAGTAAAATCATAAAGGAACCGTGGTAGCACTATCTTCTTAGACACTGCCACCCGATTCATTTCCGAGAGCGGTAGCGTGGTCCGACCAGCCACTTGTGTGCGTAATCCACTGATGGCTTTAGTAAGGTTGCCTTCTAACATATCCACATGGGAGCGCTATATACTAATACCCAGATATTTAAACATGTGTTGCGCAACGGGTAGCGAGAGTAATCCGAAATTAATGCTGTCAGGGCATGGTTGATCCTGGAAAAGGAAGACCGTCAATTTGGCTTCATTTATGGCTAAGCCAGAGATCCGACCAAAGTCAGCGAATATTCTCAGCATTGGGTCTAGGCCACCCAGAAGATCCCTTGTGTAAATAATTATGTCATCCGCATACGCGTAGATCAGATGCGTGATTGTGCCTATTGGTATTCCACATTGTATTGAGTCCTACCGCTGCCGAAGCACCAATAGCTCCAACGCCAGTACAAACAAGAGTGGGGATAGGGTGCAGCAACTATAACCCAACTTAATGAAGTCCAAGTGTAGAAACATTAAAACTCTTTAAGTAATGTGACTCCTCAAACAGGACATTTAATGCATTTCATGCCTCTCACAGGATTAACACCACACAATGATACACATATAAAGAAACCACCCTGGTGTTAAAACAATTCCAGCACAACATGCTTGGCAAGCTGTGACTAGAGGCCCACACCCTCCAGCGAAAATGTATAAAGGCCAAAAAGGAGATTGTCACTAACTCTTATTATTCCCCCACCCTCCACTCCAAAGTCCTTCATCATGACCACCTTCTGTGATACTAAAAGATATACAGGACCTACATGGTTCTCTTTGCGTTTCAACAAAGGCTAAAGTTCAGGCAAGAAGTGAATGGGTTTGTTTGGAGACCATATGAAATCATTTGGAGCTGAAAGGAAAAAGACCTCTTTCTCAAAACCATAGGTGATACCTTCCCCGACATCTCAGCACGAATGATCCCTCGAATCTGATACAGTTATTACTCCACTTGCCCCATTCTATTCCATTCCCCTTCATCATTAGCACTGTCTGTCGCTCATATAACATAGACCAATGCAATCTTAAACCTATCACCCACTCATAGATTTAAGTGGAGCAGGTCCTAAAACTGACTTTGAAATGGATCAATAAGTTTCCATATACCAATGTCCTTACATTTCAAAGCAAAGTTATTGATATATTTCTCAGTAAGGACTGGAGAAAACGCAAAAGTAATCCATATCAGCAATGCAGTACCCGTTTACATTTCACCTTCATTTTCATTTCACCCTTCGTTACCCAAGAGAGTTTCCAGGTGAGTTTCTGTAGTTTTGTTTTCATGCAGCTTATTACTCATGTATAGTATATATTGTGAAATGAATCACTTCCAGGCGTCTGGGTGAGTTCAGGATGTGGGCGGGTGCTTATGGTGGGGTATGATAGAAAATCCAAACTCTGAAAGCAGTCTGGGTTTCTTTCAGTGCTAGCCAGTGGGCCATTAATGGATTTAGACTACATCCACATACAATCTTCGCTCTCTCTGCCGAGGGGAAGGATTGTATGTCACACAGTGACGGTTGCATGTTAATTGCATGCATGTACTCAGAATCTGAGTTACAGACAGTTTTATTCCTATTTTTGCAAGGTGAGGCAAGGACTTTGGCGCCCTTTCTCCCCACACATCTTTTTAAAATCGTCTATCTACATATCTTATGTCATCGTTTTCCTCTTCAGCACCAGGTTTTCACTCTTCCATCTGGGACCAACACAAAGACCTCAATGTAACAGCCATCAGTCCTCCTTTTGTCTGTTTCTCATCAAGGCTGGGAGCTAGCTGTAGTCCAAACCTAGCTACCTATGCAACGGAGTGGAAAAAACACCAATTTGTTTATCACTTCACAAATGCTTAGAGGAACTATGATTTGGAGGCTGGTTTTTGGCTTTATTCAACCCTTGTATGCGAGACATAGAGGCGCTATAAAAATGTCAGATGTATCTCAATGTATCAGTAATAACTTAAGTAATTTAAATTGTACATTTTTAATTTAATTTAATCATTTTATAGAGCGCATCTTTACACCACCGGCGTGTCCCCGCGCTAGAACAGACTCGCATAGAGGGAAAAAGGCATAGTCAGCTACTTGTACCCCAGTTCTTAAGGACCTCTAAGCTATCGAGGAGGATAACCAAGTATTCAGGTGTCTGCGAAACCTGGTTTCGCAGGGCTCCAATCTTAGGTCCTCGGGTAGTGTATTCAACGTTTTGGCCGCAAGATATATGAAGGAGCGTGCCCCCATTCTAACTTTATTAATTCTTGGTACATTTACCAACGCCCTGCCTTTGGATCTTAAAATCCAGCTAGGGGTATATAGAGTTATTAGAGGGTATAGATACCGTGGCCTTTTCTTAGACAGAATTCGATGACAATAGCACATAGCTTTGAATATGATTATTTTCTCAACTGGCAACCAGTGCAGTCCTGCCAAAGCTTTCTTTGTCAAAGCTCTTCTCGGAAGGCCTAGCACTAACCGAACGGCTGCATTCTGCACTGTCTGGAGTTTCGTCAGCCCCCTTTTGGATGTCCCTAGATATAGTACATTGCCATAGTCTAGTTGAGAGGTCACTAAAGCATGTACAATAGTTTTCCTGGTATTCGATGGTAGTAAGTTGAGGAGCTTTCTGAGAGTTTTTAGTATTCCGAAGCATTACCCCACAACTTTCCGATTTTTGAATGTCGAATGTTAATCTGGGATCAAACCAAACTCCGAATTTTTTCACCTCCGATTTTGGGCTCGGTAGTTGGCCTAAGTCCAGATGTTTGGGGCCTTGCCCACAATCATTACCTCTGTCTTGTTCCCATTCAGCTTTAGACAGTGACTTGTCATCCATTTTGCTACTCCCTCCAAACACATGGAGAATTGGGGAGCTGTTTGTTCGCTATTTTTAGGCAGCATCACAATCAACTGTGTGTCGTCAGCGTACAACACGATCGTTACTTTATGCTCTTCTACAAGACCTGCCAATGGTCCCACATATAGATTGAATAATGTAGGACTCAATATCGATCCATGTGGAACTCCCTGAGGTAGAGGGATGCTCTTAGACAGGTGTGATTGTTGGACAACTTGGAAGCTTTGCGAAGAGAGAAAGGATGCCAACCATCGTAGTGCAGTACTTCTGATACCGCATTCCTCTAGTCTGTGAAGGAGCAGCCCGTGTGAGACGGTATCAAAGGCCGCACTGAGATCCAGAGCTGTTTGCTCTTCATCCGCGTATTTTCTCATAGTGTCCGTGGCCAATAGAAGGTCTGATTCTGTAGAGTGTACAGCTCTAAAGCCAGATTGTGATGGATGAGTTCATTTCATTTGTAGCTTTGCTCATCCAGGTCAAGGGTACGGGGTTGAACCACTTTATATCACACACTTATTATACAATGATTCATAGAAGAGTGTAAATCAATGTACTAGGGATGTTACATAGGAGAATGAGGGTTTCAACTTGGTGTAGGAGTCACGGATCATCCATCCTGGTAGGTGTTGTATGTTAATAGTGCTTGGTCTGGAGAAAAAAAATATGTTATTACTATCCAAATGAAGCCTTTTTAGCAGTCCTAGAATAACAAAAGATTGAAAAAACTCTTTGGTTCTAAATCTTTGCCTTGTAGTGTCCATGAAGCTCCTGAAGATTCAGGTTCTTACCTTACTGCGATTTATGGGAAGGATTGTAACTTAATAAATTCAGGTAAGCAGAGTGTTCTCTGCACAAGGCACATTAACCCTTAGTGTTACTTTATAGTGAGTCAAAACTGTTATTAATCAAAACACAAATCTTTGCACTGGGTGGATTAAGCAACAGATACATTTTAACGTCATTAGTAATCTTCTCGCTACCCATACCGGGCCTCAAGCACGACGTGCAACATAAAATTGGAGAAGCAGAGGAGACTTTCTGTTTCAGGCCCGGTCGCTGCGAAGCCTGACTCTCTTCCTGAGCACAAGTCACTCTGTTACTGGAGGACTGGGCACACACTGGGCAGGATTCCTTTCAAACAAGGCTGTTATTCGAACGGTTTTTATGCTCTGAAGAAGAACTATGGCCCTGCCACCAAACATCACTGTGGGATGGTGCCAATAATTTCCCAAGTAATTACATTAAGGTGCATGCCATGTCCTAGTGCTTTAACGTAACTGCTTGTGTCATTTTTGTATGTGCACCTGTGATAGACTGCTGCTTTCCAAAGCAGTAATTATAATTTTCATGGAAACATCCCTCATTTAATTCATTTAGAAAAGAAATGCTTTAGGTTTTAGTTTTGATTTCGTCAAGATGTCATCAGGTGTGCCACGTAAACGGTCTGGTTGTTAATTAGAAAATTGTGTGGCAGAGGGTGTAAGAGGGCAAGGGGGCGGACTTAGACAACAGAGGCAAGGGGAACAGGGGCAGATGCAGCAAACTGACTACACAGGGCAGGAGAGAGGGCTGGTGCCAGAACAATGGACTGCATTGGGCAGGGGAAACGCCAACCATGCAGGACTTTGGCAGCACAACCAACCATGGAGGGCAAGAGTGTGAGAAAGTGTCACTATATACACTGGAGCACAGTATGGTACAGTGTGTATAGAGTCCACAATCCCCAGAGGTATAACAGAGGTAAAAGTCAGGTCTAACCTTACTCTCTAAAGTGGTAGCTTGGTCGAGCAGTAAGGCAGTACCAGAGGACAGTGTAAAGCATTTGTTGTACACACCCAGTTAGCAAAAGGTTTCACACACTCAAGAACTGAACTCTAGGCCAATTGTTTTTATATGGATTTTATTGTGGAGAAGTGTGGCTCACTGGTTAGAAGCGGCAGACCCTGAAGCAGAGGTCGGCCCGGGACCAGGGTTCAATTCCCGACGCGGCAGGGTCTTGGGTCAGTGTCCGCGGACTCGATAATTCTCGCTTAGGTGCCCACACTAACCATGGGTCCCACTCTGTAACTCTGGGCAATAGCTTACTTAATCTCCACAATGGCCCTAGCAGCGACGGAGATGCCTGGCTTCACCTTGGGGGTGCCCTCTCACAGGGAAAGCCAGGACGAGTTCCCCAGCGGTATACAGCCCCAGGATGCCACGAGTGATGGGGTAACAGTGCGCTTTACAAGTATACATACATTTATATCCAAAGATAAAGTTGTTTTATTTTTAGAACAACAGGTATCAAAATATACTTTTCACGATATGAGTACTCTAATGTAATTACTGTAATAAACTTTGTAAACACAATAGGTACAATGTTGCAGTATGCAAAAAAAATTCTAAACACAATTTAGCATTGAGCTCAATGGGTTTTTCTACACAAATGCAGCTGATTACTTTATAGATTATTTTTGTAACTTCAGGACTGTATCCTAGATTCAGTCCTGGGGTCTAAGCTGAAAACAGTTTAGTAAAAACATTTTAGTTATTGCAATGATTTTTAAAGAATATAAAGGTATTTTAAAAGTTGACACAAACTTTTCAGTGAAAAGCTGGCAATGTTATCCAATGGAAGGAAATTCAAAGCACAGGTAAGTTAGGTTCTCGTTACTTTTGTAATCCAGTACTGGGCTCCTAGGTTCAGCACTGGGGTCTCTACCTAAGACAGGTAAGTAATTACGTTTTAGTAGTTGGTATGATTTTTAAGGAATATTTCTAATTTTCTAAAGTAGACACTCACAGAAAAACAGTCAATGGTTTCCAATGGAATACATTTAGGTTACACCCCCTAGTCTGCTCCTCTCCTGTGGGAGGGGGGCAGGAGCCCAGCTGTGATTGGGCAGGGCTCCTCATCTTCAAGATGGCCGGGGCCCGGGGTCGTGCTTCACCTCGCCTCTCCCACCTGAGAGGTGGGGTTGGCACAGGCTGGCACACTCCCTTTTCTGACGTATGATTTCCTGCCAGTCTTCCCGCCAGAGTAGGGGTCAGAACTGGGGGAGGAGGCTTGGCACCTTGTCCCAGGATGTGCATTGTTGTAGGCACAGGAGAGTGGGAACTCTCTGCCCAGGCAACATGTCTGCTGTGTGGCAGCCTAGGCAACCTCTCAGACAAGAAGTGGATTGCAGGTTTAGGTTTCAGGGGGCATCTCTAAGGTGCCCTCTGTAGTGCATTTTACATTAAATCCCACACTGGCATCAGTGTGGGTTTAATGTGCTGAGAAGTTTGATATCAAACTTGCCAACCTTCAGTGTAGCCATTATGGTGCTGTGGAGTTCTTAATGACAACCTCCCAGCACCATATACTCGTAATGGCATAACTGCACTTACAGTGTCCAGGAATGGCCCTAGATACTGTAGGGGGACAGGGCTCATGCACCTGTGCCCACGCCACTGGCATAGGGCACCCAGCTAGAGGGGTGGCTGATGTATGCCAGGGCAGTGGGTTTGTGGGCATGGCACACAGGGATGTGTGCCATGTCGACTCTTTGTTTAGTTCTGCACCAGGACACTCAGCCTGCAGGTGTTTGTCAGGGTACAGGTCCCCTAAGGGTGGCACAATAAGTGCTTCAGCCCTTAGGGTCTTCTCTGGTCACAATGCCCTGGGTACCTAGGGTACCATTTACTAAGGGCTGACATGTGGCCAGAGATGCCAATTGGGTTTAGGCTTTACTACAGTTTTTAGGGAAGGAACAAAGGCCTTGGGTACCTGATTGGCAGGGACCCAGGGCACACCAAGGAAAAGTGCATCAGGTATCAGGCAAAAAGTGTGGGGAGGTGGGGGTACTGCAACAGAAACTCACTTTCTCACAAAGAGCAACAGTCAGCACAGCACACTGGACCATGGATAGCAGTAGGAATGGGGTAGGGGCACAGACAATGAAGCCGACCCCGTAGGGCAGGCGTCATGGTTAGTGGCATGGCAATAGACCACACACTGTAGATAGAAGACAGTAGCAGCACAACAAACTATGGAGTGCAATAGGGAGGAAGCAGGGGCACGCACACAAACAACGGAAAGCAGGAGGAGGGGGGCAGACACTGCAAGCTGACCACACAGGTCAGGTTGGAGGGGCATGAGGGAGGGGCAACATATCACAAAGGATCATGGAGGGCATCATAGAGAGAGCAGGAGCTCGCCCACGGACAAGAAAGGGCCGTGGGAGGGCGAGGGTCAGCATTATAACCATGCAAGGCAGGTGGGGGCAGGGGCAGAAGAATGGGCCATTGATAGCAGGAAGGAGAGGCAGGAGCTCACACACAGAGAATGGAGGACATTGGGGGTCGGGCAGTATATGCATGCTCATCATAGAGGGCAGACAGGAGGGTCCGGACACGCAGCTGGAGAACAAAGGACTCTCAGAAGGAGACTAGAGGCAGTAAACTTACTACAGAGGGCAGGAGGTTGGCAAGGGACACACATATAGACAACAGAGGGCAAGCAGGAGGGAAGCAAGTTGACCATGGAAAGCAGGCTGCAGTGCATTGACCACCAACAGGGGGATGGCAAACTACAATTGCGAATGGGCAGAGACTGTGCACAGTGGTGATGTTGGCTGCATATGTTAAAAAGCCTGAGAAATTCACTTATCAAAAACAAAGGTTAAATAGAAGTTATTTCCAGGTGTAATAATAATATCTTAGCTTATATTCTAAAAACCCTAGAAATTAACCAAAGAAACTAAAGGTTAAAGTATTATTATAGTTTGGTGGAATAAGTTAAAAACAGAAAAAACACAAACATTCTCCAGTTATAGTTCAGTGAGCTAACCTTCCCATCAGACACTGATTATGACATCACATATTACATCACTCATGACATGTTAAATTACATCATTAATGAGGTCACTGGTGACAATTCAAATGACATTGATGACATTATTGATTGTATCCACACTGCTGCTCCTAAAATTACTTCTCAGCCATGTCAGTAATTAGTAAAGGACCCACAAATATTTGCAGCATATATTGACTCTGTACATCTGTGGAAATATAAGTAGTATAGTCCTGAAGACAAATCTGATTCAGTGTGATACAATTTGTATGGCTCCAGGTTTAACTTCTAGCTAAATTTTAAGTGCAAGTGGTATTTCATTTAAACAATGTAGAAACGGAGTATAACTAGTGTGAGCTGGAGACACAAGTTACAAATATGCTGCCAGAGTGTGTGAGGAAAACTAAAACTTATATTCATAATATATTACTCACCTGTGAATTTCTGTGCACATGCTGACATTACCGAGTTGTCAGGTGGTTCTATCAGCAATGTTTATATAAACTGGAGAGTTGTAAGGTACAGATGTTTAGTACCAGAAGGTCAATGAAAATTCTGAAACATTGTATTGTAACATGTATATAGTGCTTGCTACCCCTATGTGGGGCACTAAGGTACTTGTATACCTGGAAACACGCTAAACCAGGGGTCTCCAAACCGGTCCTGGAGGGCCGGATCCATGCCAGATTTTTAAAATTACTACATGTATCTCAATGGGGATATCCAAAAAATCTGGCATGGATTCGGCCCTCCAGGACCGGTTTGGAGACCCCTGCGGTAAACCATGTAGGGTGTTAAGTGTAAGTATGTTGTCTCTGTTTAGATCCTGTGTGGGAAGTGGTTCCATCTTGTGCAAGAGTTCCACCAAGGTGCGGTTATTGTGTTATGAGACGCATCACTTAGCATTGTGATGGATGACGAAGTGTGAGAGATAGACCTGCAGTTCATGGTTTTCAGTGAGCTGGCAGCTTTGAGCAGCATTCAGGTCCCTATTTGATATTTCTTAGGTTCTTAGTCCACTTAGCTGGTCACTGTACTGGGTTGTCCTTTTTGTCCGTAGTGAAGAGATCTGCTGGGATCGACTTTATTAATATCATCCCAAAACAGATTGTCATTGTGAAATGCCACTAAGTGCCCATAGTATATAGCTTGTCTGGACCTGTGGTCTTGGACTAAATTAGACATGTTGGCTAGCGGAATGTGGCATACATCTTCAGTTATTCTGTGCCTGTCAGTTTATTGCTGTGGACTGATATATTACTTAGTGATGAATATCACCCTTCACAGGTTTGTGTTATGTGAGTGTATGAGTGTCAAGCAGTAAAATGAAATTATTAAGCAGACTGACTGACAGCTAAGTGTTATGGTATTAGATTTAGTGTCTGTTATCTACTGCATTGTATTGTAAGTGCATTGTGTACCACTTCCTAGCCTTGCCGAGGCATTGTTGTGCTTTTACTCAGGGCAGGATGAGAGTAGTGTAGTGTTTTTTTTACAATATTTATTGTTGGTCATTCCTATTAGACTTGTGCTCTATAGAAACCTTTATTCCAGTATCTATATGGTAGATTACATTAATAGGAATTAAGTGGTGTCTTTAGCATGAGAAGGGGATACAGCAATTTCATTCAGTGGTTGGTGATATTAATAGATGAGTTACAGGAGATAAAGTATTGCTAGGGAGCAGTGTATGCCTTTTATGTTTAAAATGTATTTATTGATTTTCACAAGAAAAAGAAGAAGCACAAAGCTCAGCTGAACAGTGTGCAATGACCAACCACCTTGTGGCTGAAGCTTCAAGTTACAGAGAGCAACAAATACAACAACAACATTCCCCTCCTACCACAGGACCCTCCACTATTCCTCCCGCCTCGAACACCCCCACCAATTCCTGTCCCATCCGTGGTCAAACGTTCAAGAGGTTTCTTGCTCAAGATCAGTAAGGCAGAGCAGCCTCAAGTATTTAGGGCAGGTAAGTTTGTTGAATTTTGAAGACAACCATGCCAGGAAAGGGCCCCAAAGTTTCAGAAAGGAACTGCCTTTGTTGGTCAATGTGAGGGATATTGTCTTCTTTAACAAAATGTACCACATACGGTGCAGCCATCCTTTGTGTGTTGGTATGCGGGCCGAGCCCCAGTGGGTGATTATGTTCTGGAGAGAGGCCCCCAAAGCTAGTGCGATTTGCCGACCTCTGCAAGATTTAAGGGGAAACATGAGAGCATTCGGCAGACCCAAGACAATGTATATTGGCAGTCGGGGTAGCTCTGTGGCAAAATGAGTGTCAATGTCTAGCAGCACCTGTTTCCATTAGGGTTGCAAGAGTTGGCTGTCCCACAGGATATGAGTCAGCGTACCACGTGATCCACACCCTCTCCAACCTTTAGATGGGTTACACATGTGGAGTCTAACTGGGGTATAGTACCAGTATTGTGCTATTTTGGTAACCGTTTCCATGCTAGCTACGCGCTGAGTGCCTGGCCCTGTATTAAATATTCTCCCAATCCCGTTGAGAAAAAGTAAACTTCAGCTCTCTTTCCCACCACTTTTGGCTTGGTGTCTTGCTTTTCTAATCAAACTGTAAAGTTGAGAAATGAGATGGGTCTCATCTAATTTGGACAGTAGCCACCTTTCGAAAGCCGCGAGGTGGCGCTGCGCTATTGGACGAACCACAGGGTGCATCACCCAGTGTCTAATTTGCTGATAATGGAAGCGTTCCGCTTCCAGAAGGTTTTGCTGACTGCGGAGGTCTTCGAAGGTTAGGGGGCCAGTCTTGTCACATGAGTGCACTATTGATCTGCTGCCCTCCCTCGCCCACCATGCAAAGAGGTACAGATTCTTGGGTCTCTCCAGTTTCATCAGAAAGGGTATCCGCCACAGTGCGTGCCCGGCCAATGCCCCTTCTATGAAGAGCCAATGTTTTTCTGATTCTGCGCGCGACCATTTGACAAATGTCCGGATCTGGGTCATCCAGTAATAGTCCTGCAAATTTGGAATCCCCAGCCCTCCCTCTCCGGTGGGCCTGTAGCCCAGGTCCTGTTTCATTCTAGGTTTCTTGCCCGCCCCTATAAAGGTGTCTATCTCCTGCTTAAGTGTGCAGAGCATGCCTAGGGGTGGTTCAATGGGTAAGGTTTGGAAAATAAGTAGGATCTTGGGTAATATAGTTATTTTGATAGAGCCAATGCGCCAGAGCCAAGATAGCACATGTGGCTTCCATCGTCGCAGGTCTTCCCTCACCTGGCGTAACAAGGTGTTGCAATTCAAGGATACCGTATCCGTGATAGATGCCGATAGTTGAATCCCCGAATAGGGGATAGACTTTTTGGCCCAATTGTGGGGGAGGCCAGTTTTTAGGGAGGCTAGTGTGGAGGGTTTGAGGGTCACGTTTAGGGCTTTGGGATTTGTATATGTTTATTTTAAAGCCAGCCGCTCTGGAAAAGGTCTCCAGCTCCACTAGAACCGCTGGGACGAACGTCAAGATGTGTTCTAGGGAAACTATCACATCATCCGCATATAAGCTCAGTGTGTGCAGGTCCACTCCAAAGCGGGTTGTCCCTAAGACAATAAGCCATTGGCTCCATGTATAAGGCAAAGAATAGCGGGGAAAGGGGGCTTCCCTGCAGAGTACCTTTTGGTATGCAGGCATATTGTGACCAACCGTTCTAGGAGGCCGAAGTGCGTTAGTGTTGCTTCTAGATATTTCCAATTAACCCTGTCAAACACTTTCTCCGCGTCCATGGACAGAATCAAGCGTTCAGTATCAAAACGTTGAGCTCTATCGATAACATGCAATATACATTTGGTATTGTCGGCCCACTGACGTCCCGGTACAAGCTGGCCTGATCTAGATTGATCAGGCCAGGTAGCAGTGGTGACAGCCTCGCCGCCAAGACCCCCCTGAACACCTTAAAGTCAATATTCAACCAAGATATTGGCCTGTAGGAAGCGCACTGCTTTGGATCTTTTCCGTCTTTAGGTATCATGATCACTGAAGCCCCGAGCATGGAATCGGGAAGCCTGGCCAAAGTCCCCATCGTGTTATATACCCTGGTCAGGATGGGAGCCAGGATGAGGTTTTATAAAACGTTCCTGTGAACCCATCCGGCCCTGGGGATTTTAGAGGTTTCAATTTAGCAATTACCGATATCACCACCTCAATTCTGATGGGAGCCTCTAGCTCTTCCGCCTGATTGGGACTTACAGTAGATGTGGGGATGCCCTGTAGATATTCCACCTGTGTTTGGGCACGGAGATCTACAGCTGTATAGAGTTCAGCATAAAATTGACGGAAAGTGTCAGCAATGCCATGGTTTGTGCCTTTTTCCTCTCCATAAGGAGCTGAGACGGAGGTGACAGTGGATGACTGTGTTTAAATTCGTAGTTTGTTTGCCAGTAGACGCCCTGCCCTGTTTCCTCTCATATAGAAATTATGACTTAAACTTATTGCAACGTATTCTGCCCTATCTAAGTCCAACGCAGCGAGCTGGGACTGTGCCGCTTCTAGTTGTCTCCATACCCAGGGTTCCCATGTCTGTTGGTGTATCCTCTCTAGCACTCATGTTTGTTGTGCTAAGAGCTCTCTCATTTCCTTGCGTGCTTTGTTGTCTGAGGATGCTATGGTGATAAATTCCCCCCTAACGACCGCTTTTAGTGTGTCTCAAAGTATAGGCAGAGAAATATCAGGCGTATCATTAGTTGCCATGTACTCTTTCAGGGTTTTGGTGATTCGTTGGGCCACCTCGGGTTTATGTAACAGTGTGTCATGAAAGCACCAAGTGCGTGGAAAGAGAGGTTTGTGCGGTAGTGTTAGTGCCATGGTTATCGCAGAGTGGTCCGACAGAGATCGTGGGTGAATGTCGACTTGTTGGATGCAGGGGAGCAGTCCTGGTGTGACCAAAAAGTAATCGATATGTTTGTATGTCTGATGGGAGTGTTAATAAAAGGAGTATTCACATGCGGTAGGGTGCTTCTCCCTCCATATATCTAAGAGTCCCACCTCGGCCACTAGCTGCTTCCCCGCATCCAACAGAGCCCCTGTCTGTTCCTATCTCTGGGCTGATCTGTCCAAAGCTCCATCGAATACAATATTCAAATCTCCCCCTACAAGAAACAACCCACTTTGGAATATGCTCAATTCCTGCACTACCTTGACCAGGTATGCTTCTTGACCCTCGTTGGGAGAGTATATGGACACTATAGTGAGGGATTGTGAACCCACAGACAGGAAGTAGGCTAATAACTGCCCCTTTAGCTCAGCTTGTTTTGGCCCGATCTTCCCGGGTCAGTTTCTTGAGATTAAAATGGCAACCCCGCTTTTTTATTTAGAAGAAACAAAAAGAACTGCTGCAGGAAAGCTCGCAAGTGCATCCTATGTGTGTCTCCCGCTAGGAGGTGCATCTCCTGGAGCAAGCAAATATGGGCATCCTGAGTATTCAAGATATGACAGTGTCCCCCTACGTTTGATGGGATTGTTTAGCCCTTTGACTTTGGGTGTCAGGATCTGGAGAGCGTGGGGCATCATAACAACCTAAGCATGGCGCTATTGGGCTGCTTTGTGTGGTAGTTGCCGGAAGGTACCCTAAGTAGCCTGCACTGACCATAGAGCAAGGTGGAAGGTGGTAGCAAAGATCTGTATCCTGCCTCTTTTAAAAAAAACAAATCTAAATTCAACCGACCAACCAACTATTGAAAATCATAGACACAGAACTCTCTGCTTTTATCGCTGACACCCAGGTTTTAGACTACAGCCAATTTGGTTTTAGAACCAATCATAGTACAGAAACAGCTCTGATAAAAACCACAGAAGAAATCCGATCCTCATTAGATGGCGGTCGGTCAGCAGTTCTTATTACTGCTGGACCTATCCGCAGCATTTGATACTGTAGATCATACTCTTCTGGTGCAGCGATAAAAACAATAGGGATTGGAGGAGTCGCACTTCCTCTACTGACATCCTTTTTATCAGATAGAACTCAATCTGTCCACCTAGGCAATTTCAATTCCACACCTTTTACACTGGCATGCGGGGTCCCTCACGGCTCATCGATGAGCCACACGCTTTTTAATATTTATGTGGCAGAATTGGCCCCACTAATCAGAAGCTTCAATCTGATTCCCGCCTCCTATACCAATGATACCCAACTGGTTATCTCGACAGTGGACAAGGATATCAATCATTCCACAAAACCTCATGATTATATGATCCAGTTGGATGAGTAATCACTACCTGAAATTAAATTCAAGCAAGAAGAAAGAAATCATGTTTGGAATCTTGTTTCCCCCTGGTCCCCCGAGTAGTGGCCGGATCACCTTGGCCCCCCTCCCACACCTGTGACTAAAGCCAAAAACCTGGGAGTTATTATAGATGATAAGTTGAGTCTAAAACCTCAAGTATCCAAGGTGGTGTCTTCAGCATACTTCATGATAAAAACCTTAAGGAAAATATGTCCATTTATTCGTAAAAAATTTAGAAAGCCGGTTGTAACTTCGCTAGTCTTACCTAAGCTCGATTATTGCAATGGCCTATATATTAATATTCAACCCACTCTCCTTAGAAAATTGCAAACAGTACAAAATGCCACTGCAAGACTTGTACTGCATATACCCAAATATCAGTCGGTTAGAACAGGGATTCAGGACCTTCACTGGCTGCCAGTCGGCCAGAGGGTAAAATTGAAAGCACTGTGTATAACTCACAAAGCTCTCCATAAAGAAGGTCCAACATTTTTATGGGACCTTTTTAAATGATATATCCCCAACAGGCCCCTGAGATCGGCAAATACCAATCTGATGCCTAAGGTCAGAATAAGAAAAAATTAGCTGGGGTGTGAGGAGTTTCAGTCACAATACTTCAAAGGATTGGAACTCTCTCCCAATATATCTGAGGAAAATTCCTTCTCTCCTTGAGCTCCGAAAGCAACTAAAGACAAGCTTTTTTAGGAATATTGGTCTGAAACACAGTATGGAGAACCGGAAGCGCCAAGACACCGAAGGGTATACGCACGCTATACAAATTACAATAACATAACATGTCATAGAGGTTAAAGGAGGAGGTCCCACGCCTAAATAGCAACCCCAACATAAACATAACAACAACAAAATAACATTATAGTGAACCTTAAAGTCCTGGGAGAACCACCCCATGAGATGGAGGTGGAAGAAGTTCAATGCCGGCTCCTCGCCCTGCCAGGACCCCAGCTCAGAGGCTCATGATGTAATCCCCGCCGTCGGTGCGTATACCCTCTTCTTGAAAGCGTCCACTATTGCACTCCGTGGATTCATGCCAGGCCTTTGGAGTCTCCCTCCAGCGACATCAGGACGGCCTGCCTCTCTTTTGCCATCATTTCGGGATCAGGCCTTGACTTCGGTGAGTTGCCACCCATTGTTCGCCACCTACCCTGTCTCCTGTTAGGGCTCGATCGCTCACGCAATGCCCCGTCTTCCGTTGCGTTTTCTGGCATGCTCAATGTGGTGCGAGCTTCCTTGACGGAGTGAATTTGTTGGATTTTCCCATGGAGTCGAAAAATGAGTCTAATAGGGTGTCCCCATGAGTACAGGATTTTACTATTGCGGAGAAAGATAGTGACACTCCAGAACTCTTGTTGTATTTGGAGAGTCGACGCCGCTAAATCCTGAAAGAGATGGGGCTTGCGTCTGTGATATTGGAAGGAGTCGGTATCCCTGGCTTTTAGTGGTATGCGCTCCTTCAGGCGAAAATTGTGCACACATGTTAGAATGTCTGGGGGGTGGGGGGCGGCGAGGGTCTTCCGGGCCCCACTCTGTGCTTGCGGTCACTTTATCTCCGTGTCTTCGGAGGCCGCAAGGAGCTCTCTGAACATGCCCACAACATACTCCACAATGTTCTGCCCCTCCCCTCCCTGCGGGACATTACAAATGCAGATGTTGTTCCGCCTAGAGCGGTTCTCCAGGCCCTCAGCATGGGCCTGGAGATCAAGGTGTTGCTCTTTGAGATGGATCACTTCCTGCTGTAGGGATGCCAATTCTTTCTCCATGCTCACAGTTTTGTTCTCCAGTGTGTCAACCTTGTCCTCAAGAGAGTCCAAGTCCCTCCTCACCTCTCTGATGTCCTATGCTATCTCTGCCTTCATTTGCTTGAAGTTGTCCCTTAGTGAGGCAAAGAGAGTTTTGATGAAGGCGTGGGTGAGCTGGCCTCCACGTCTTCATTTTCGGGTAGCCCTGTCGGGCAGTCCGCGAGGGCAGAGGAGGCTTTCGGCAGCATCTCCTTGACTGTTCTGTCCTTCTTTTCCTCTTTTGCAGTCTTCATGATTGGTAGAGCAATTCTTGTGTGTCATCCGCTGGCAGCAGTTGTTCTACGGGCAATCTTCGTGGCGGGTCCGAAGCGCTCGATTTCCTAGAAGTGCTGTGATAGTTCTACGTTGGAAGGCTGTACCCTTCCACGCCTCGTTGCCCAACCACCAATCCTTCTATGTGCCAAGTCAGGGAATAGCGTGTCTTTCCGTAGCTGCCAAGTAAGGTTTTAGTCCACGCTTGCCCCTTTACAGGGGCGATAGAGCCGCTGTTTGGAGTGATGGCCTGTGCGGAGGCCAAAGCAGGCCCAGGCCAGGCATCAGAGAAATGGCAGGTCGGCCCGCTTTACTGTCCCTTAAGGCTGGGTGCGAGTCTGTAGCAGGGTCTGCCCGTCGTGTACCACCGATGGGGGAACGCCAGGTGGTGCCAGGCTCAGGGTGTTACTGGGTATGAGCACAGCTGTGGGCTCCTTGTGGTGCACTCAGTTTCAGCTAAATCTTGAGGTTCTGGGTGGGCTTGTGTCAGGGCTGGGGCCTCTCCGCAGCCCGATGGTGGCCTCGTATATCCCAGGGTACAAGTCGACGCCTACGGCCCCGCGGGGCCTGCAGCCATTCAGATTGCCGCTCCCGCAGCACCTCGGTCCCGCTGTCTGCCTCTGTCCCCACGCTCACCTTGTGCGCCGCTGTTCCCGTGGGGTCGTCAGGGGCCCCTACTGCCACAGGGCTGCTCCGGTCCTGCATAAGGCCATGCTGCATGCATCTCTGAGGGGTGCCCTGCCTGCTAGGGAACCGGCGGGGAGGCTCAGCAGGTCGTTGCTGCTCTGCGTTGGCCGCAAACCGGCAGAGCGTCGAGGGGAGGGGTCCTCTCTAGCACTTCAGCCGCTGTCCGCTCCTCACCAGTGGCCCCGCTCACTCGGCCCGTAGCTCTAGCAGCAACAGTTCATCCGCAACCCCAGCGCTGGTAGGCTGTGCGCTCTGTGGCTCCAAGCCTGCTACGCGAACCCCAGCCCGCGTGATGGTTCAGGACACCGCAGGCCCCCTGCTGGTCACTGTGGGGCCTGGGGGAATCGCGGGGAGACGGCTGCCAATGCCGGGCATCGCTGCACAATGCTGGTGCTGGGGCCTAGGTTGAGGCCGGAGAGACAGGTAGACGCATCCTGCTGAGTCGCCATCTTGTCCACTCCCCCGTGTATGCCTTTTAAAGGAGAGGTTGTGATCTTTGAAATAAGGTGTGGGCAAAAGGATACTAAGGATTAAGGAAAATGGGCATGATATTTAGAGTAGGCTGTACTCCGAGAGCAGAGGCATGCAGAGTATGGGAAGGAAGGAGAGCGGCATTTGATCTTTGGTATTCGTGAGTAGGCTGTTACTTGCTCCCTGTGAATTGTAGGGGAAGAACTGAGGCTTCCAGCCCAACTCCAGAAAAGCAGATAACAAATTGGTATGCAACTTAACTAAAAATCCTTTATCCTCACTTGCAAAGTTGATGGTAATATAGCATGTGAAGAGTAGGTAAGAGAGTGTACCCAGGTACTGTTAGTTGATGGTAATATAACACGTGGAGTGTAGGTAAGGGAGTATACCCAGTTACTGTTGTGGGCATTCTTGTTGATGGTTCTGCTTTGGCCCATGTACCACTACAGTACCATGTATTTGCTGTGTGTTAGGGCTCTGGGGCTGGTCTAACGACCATTAATGTTTCTTTTCACACTCGTTTTAACAGTTATTTTTATTTCCTCGTTTAGAAACCTTTAAGAAGGATGATTATTCAAGAAGTCAGTGATGAAATTCCTACTGCTGATATGCCATCATTATTAGCTGCTGATCATACCACCCTTTCGATTGGAAAACATACATCTTCCATTGTAACAGAACTAACTTCAAGCCATGATGGACTTGTTTCCCCAAGTGGTACTCCTAAAGCTAAGTTGTTGAAAATAGAAGATTCTGCTAACACAGCTATTCTGTAAGTTAAAAATATTTATCTTTACTATTGCATTATTTGTGACAAATGCTCAGAAGCGTGCAAGTTAGGATTTTCTATTGAGCAAAATTGAATTTTTTGGGTCATTGTTGGTCTTGGTTAAAAGAGCTTTAGCTCTATTATCACCATAATTTATGTACTCAAAGAGGGGAACTTAGCAGATCCCTACAAGGGAGATTTGTTCTGGGATTCTGATTGGTGTACATGTTTTACCTGTTAACATCATGTCTAACATATTTACATTTAATGTTGTACCATTAGCACATACCAGATCTATTTCATCAGTGCTGTTGCTAGTTTTCTTTTGTTGTAAATGTGCTTCGAGAGGGGTCCCATTGTTTGCTCTGCATGTTCCACTGCACCCTAGTATGAGGAAATGGGGTGTATTATAGGGTTTGGTTGTGCAACCTCACTCTTTAATACACTTACCAACCCCTTTAGGTCCAGTAGGTTTCGTCTGTAAAACCCTCAGCTCGACCCTGAGTAGTTGTGGCACTGAGCAGCAAGGCTTACACAGAGGAGCAAGAATTACGCATTTAAGCAGCACTAAAACTTCAGAACTTAAGTGATCCACTAGAGGGTTGCTTTTACAAACAATATTAAAATCCAAGACATTTCACCCAATAGCAAACAAGCCTTAGCAGAGTCAATGAATGGAACTCTTAGTAACTTTTTCATGGAAAACTTAGGTAAGTGTCAATGCGGTTGGTTAAAGGTACTTAGGGCAACCAACTCCGGCAGGGAGCTAGTCAGGGGTACCATCAAGGTCCTAAAGAACATCTGCCTTCAGAGGAGAAGCAGTCCTTTAACAGTTCCAAGCACTTTATCCGCATAGCTGTGAATTTCTATCGAGTGATCCTGATGCAAGAGATGGAGTATGCTGAAGATGCTCTAAGGATGCTGTGGATACGACTCGGTCGATGTTGGTCTTCCTGTAGGGATTCGTCGGTCCACAAAGATGGTGAGGGGATCCTGCACGCAGGTTCGATGTCCCACTAAGTCCTCTCCAGTCTGGCCAAAGTCCAGTTGTCTTTTGTCGTGGTCACAGGCCAATCCTTCCTGGTTCTATAACTTTTCCTTCTGAGGGTCCCAGCAGCTCTCCAATTGCAATCTCGATCTCAGCGGACTCTGGTGCAACTCTGTTCATCGGGTCTTGATTCTTGGTGCTGCACGGCAGTGGTGGTGGTGACTGGAAGATTTTGGGCTACTAACTTGCCCCAGCAGGCTTCTACAGCTGTTGTGTACCTGTGTTGCGAACAGGAGGCAGTCAGCTGGCCCTTGGAGTTCTCACGGCTTGACTGAGCTCTAGATACAGCTTCTCACTGAGCAGGACAGTCCCTCTCTTTGCCAGCAAGCAGATGCAGTCGTAGGTGGTGCAGCTTTTCTTTATTGTCCTTCGGTGCCGCAGGACAGTCCTTCCAAGTCGGTTGATGTCTGAGGTCTGGGTGCCCTCTTTATGCTCAGAAAGTGCCCTCGGGCAGGATGCAGTTGGTAGCCAATGGGCTACCAGGTTTCCTCCCACTAAGGACCACTTCCTCTAGAGTGTGACATTGCCTATCCCAAGGTGCACCATTCTGTCGACTCCCAAGATGGTGAGACCCCGCTCTTGGTGTGCAGACCTCACTAGCCCACGTAAGGGCTTTTGTAACTGGTTTTCCCTCTCTGCCTCCCTTGCCAGCCTGTTTACCTCACCTATGGGGCAGCCCTCCCACCGGTGCTACATATCTGCCCTTCAAAGGCAGCTTTGCCTTTGAAGTCTGCTTTTTGGGGATAAAACCCAAGTGGCTTCCTGAAGGAGGGCAGTGACACCTCCCTGGCCTGCAATCCCTCATTGTTCTCCTTCCTGAGAGTCTTTAGCACGTCTTTGCAGGAGGGCAGAAAGCTTTCTTTTGCGGAGCTTCTCCATGTGTGCCTTGGAAAGCTCAGGAGTTTTAAAGGCACCAAAGTGGCAGCTTTGTGAAAGCTGCAACAAGTTACATAAATTTCGACTTGAGATACGATTAGGGCTTAATAACGAGTTTTTGATACCTTGGAGTGCCTACTGTGGCCGCACAGTAAGAGAGTTAGCAGAGCTGAGGGGTCAGCATATAACCTTTACCTGCCAATTAGGTGACCATGTCTTTCTACAGTAAAAACTGTAGTGTCCTGTGTTTTACTGTCAAGACATGTCCTGCCGGTGTCATATGTTGCACCTTGCCTTTAAGGCTTACTGTGCCTGCCAGAGGGTTGAGTTAACACATTCCATCGGAAGTGGTGGCTTTGTCATTACTGCCAATGGCAAAGTTTGGCTAGCAGCGCACGACTGCTCTACCAGTCTGGGCCTTTTTGACTTGTTTTACTTGGGGGACCTCGAGGGTGGCACAATCAATGCTGCAAGCCCTGGGATACCCCTTTAACTTACATGCCTTGGGTACTGGAATCCCATTTACTAGAGACCTACAGGTAAGTTAGCCATTTCTAGTTGAGTACACCCTATTCAACTTAACTTACACTTTAGGGTCAGGGCACTGGCACTGAGGTCTGGTTAGCAGGCCTAAATGCATTCCGAGTCCAAAAACCAGCAGCATCTGTCAAAAAACTTGGGGCTAAACACACAAAAAGAGGCATTTTGTTACATCTAGTAACACAGGAGAGCTGCCATTTTCTTCAACCTTCTGGGAGGGTTGGAAGACCATAGCCACTTGCCTGGGGTAGGTCCAGAAGGACCATCAGCACACCCAGCTACAAAAGCATCCCTGAGTGAGCTGAGCACATTTTCCCCTAAGGCACATCCATGACCTGCTGCAGTGGCAAACTAATGCACATGATCTTATGGGTACGATGACAGACCTTAAACTTCACAATATTTCAAAAGTTTTTATCCAAAAAGCCATGTAAAATGTGTGCCATTTTAGCTACACCACTGGTACCAAACAGTCTTTCTGCTCCCTAGGTTGGCAGAATGAGGGTGAGTGCCCCCTTCCCCCCTAGCCCTTCCATCAAAACTGCATTAAAAACAAGCATTTACAATGCAACGGTCTCGCCTTTGCAAAAGTTAGAGCTATTGGCATTGTAAATGACAAAATTTTTATTTATGTGTTGGTTTTGAAAACAGATAAATAAATGGCATTGTCATTTGCATTGCCAATAGCTTAAACGCTCGCAAATGCGAGACCTATTACATTTGCACCCACAAACACAGAGTCACAAACACACACACACAGAGCCACACACAGAGCCATACACACACACAGAGCCATACACACACACAGAGCCACACACACGCACACAGAGCCAGTTTCTGTTGTCTTTAATGACGCAAAAAATGTGTAAACACTGTTTTTAAGGTATTGAAATGACTGGGAAACACTGGAAAAAAACACCAGAAAATACCAAAAATAGAACAACAAACATGGCACCTCAGCACCTTTATTTGTAGGTGCAAAATGCTCAGAGACTTGTGCGGTCAGATCGAGACTCCAACAGGAACATGAATGGAAGAATACTGTATTTATACCACCTTAAAAGCAAACCATATGCTCTATTCCAACCCAGTGTAGATGTGAGAGAGGGTTAGCAACTGAAGTGCAAACGCAAAGGCTTAACAAGTGGTGGCCTGCTATACTTAGAACAATTAGCAACTGGAACAAAAGATATTTGCAGAGACTCAAATGGTTTGCTTTTCCGTAGTTGTGGTAAGAGGAGATAACAGCAGGTGGAAGCTACACAAATTAATTGGGGAGTGAAGAACTGAGAAAGCATCCGACTTATAGAGCGCTTCTTAGGTACAGTTCTATTCATTGTCCCACTGACATATTTTGACTTCCAGAACAGAGCGTAAGGTCTCCAATCTTAGTGTGGAAAAAGGGTGGGCACTTCTTGAGCCAGTACAAAATAGTACCCGTAGGATTTCATGTGTGCATTTATTTTGAGTGCCAATGGTCGAAATAAGGGTTAACGGGTGGAATATTTTTTTAGAACCAATTTCCTAAGCTTTTCTCACTCTCCAAACATTTTTTACTGGAAAAACATGACTTTCAACAATTTTATCGTCCATACTGGGGGGTCATCAAACTTTGCCCGTCTGCATTTTTATCTTAATGCCATCTATGCACTACTCAAAGTGTGCTGAACACAGGCAGACATGTTGCACAGATATCCGCTTTTCTGTCGGGGAGGTAGCTTATTATTAAGACTGTAGGAACTTCCAGGTTCCAGATGCCTTTAAGCACATTAAATTAACTAAATGCTCCCAGCTGCAGCACATGATGGTGCTTTAGATTGTTGTGTGCTACAATGGGGGCGGGTGGAAGAAAGATGTTTTTCCCATAAGCTGTGCTCTCCTTTCACTCTTATATGCACGTTAGACAGGCAATTGCATTAAGCTTTTTGAACAGCAACAGCTGTAGCATGCAAAATAAGCGTTTCAAAGAATTGTTAATTGTTCCATGTAAACAACCGTGGCAATATTCACGACTTAAACACAATGAGGTTGGAGCCCGTTGAGATACCATCAGACACTTGACAGTACAATTAACCCAGACACTCCGGCAATGTAGCCCATATCTAGGTCTTCACGTAGATAATTTGGTGCATCGCCTGTCACTCTCAGCACCAATTTAAAGACACCCATCCCAGGCACCACTACAACCGGCTGTGAAATTGGATAGATGGAAGATAGCACCTCACCCCTGCCCCAATATAACCCCCACATCCTTTAACAAGTGACACCTTTGACAGCAACCCTCTTTACGCGCACCAGTCACTCTCGCCCGCAAACTAAGGTGCAAAACTGACACCCAAAAGTGAAACTGACACAACACCTATGGGCACTCACCTGCCAACTGCCGTATGAAAGCAGCAGCACAGAGAGTGGGATAGCGGTGCCGGACATGGCGTGCGTGGAGAGCATGCTATACTCGGAGTTGTAAAAAACCTCTAGCTTATTTTTTGTTGCCAAAGGAGGAAGATCGTGGGACCTCTCAAAATCTACTTTTGTCAGCTATTCAATAGAAGGGAAACATCAGGGACCACCTTGGGAGTTAACAGCGTGAACAGAATATTGGTCCCGGTCTATTGCTGTGGTGCCGCCATTTTAGGTCCAGGCAGCTCGTTAATTTTTAAAGTAGGTTTCTGTTTCATGGAAAGTGTCAGTAATAAAGGTCTGGGTAGAGTAATATCTCAACACTCCTCAAGGTGCATCATTGGGAGCCAGCTGTCATCTGTTAATTTAACATGAGATATCGAAAATGGGGAGAACAAGGAGAACGAAGCTCAAGCCGCCGCCATTTTGGGACCAGGTAGCCGTAGTTGATGAGGAAATGGACAATGTAATGGCTGAACAAGTCATTTACATCGTGTGAAGTTGGGATTTAAAATCTGTGTCATCAACTGGAGCATAAATCAGCGACAAAACAGAGTGCTCAGCATTACACACAGGCATCGACGGGGGCGTAGCGAGATGAAGTGGAGCGATTCACGGACGCGTATGAGGCATCCACGGGGGGCCGCAAAATGAAGCAAGGATTAACCGGCTCAGTGCTGAGCGCTTACCGCTGAGCGACTCACGATCACGAATGAGGCGAACAGGCCAGCAATCGGTAATAATCACAGGTATCCACGGGGGCGCAGCAAAAGAATGCCAGTAGTCGACTCACGGTAGCGAATGCCGCATGGAGCGAGGTGCCGTTATGTGTGGCCCGGAACAAATCGCAGAGAAATGTAGTAGCTTGAAAAAAAAAAAGCAGGCGCTGCCCGGGTGAGGAGCGAAGAAGCCACTCCCGCCCGGCGTCGACGAGTCTTCCGTTTCTCTGGCAACGGCCCCACCGGCACCAATCCCAGCGCGGCTCCTCGTCTGACGTCAGAGGAGCTGCGCTCGGGATTTGTAAGGCTACAGATGTTCCCCGGCTGCGGCGGTGTTTACGGGAAGGCAAGTTTTAATTTCCATACAAGCCGCTGTGGGATGCGGCGGTGATTTGAGACAGCGCACCTTCTAGCGCAGTGCCTTCCCATGCGTAAGGGGAGAGGAGCCTGGTGAGTGGGGTTGAGGGTGGGGGTGTACGCGCGTGTGTATGTTGGAGTGTGTTTGTGCGTGTGTCTGTTTAAGGGGGGTGCGTGTGTGTATGCAGCGTGTGTCTGTTTAAGGGAGGGTGCGTGTGTGTTTATGCAGTGTGTGTATGTGCGCATGCGTGAGTGTGGCTTTGTTTGAGAATGGAAAAATGAGGCACAGCGACGTGCGCGCTCACGAGGTAGAATCTCCGGCAGGAGACGCTCGTGATAGTCTGCTGTCCACATTCCCCTGAAAGTGATTGCATAAGTTGTCGAGCCCTAGACAGCAAAGCTTCGCTTTGCTTTCGTCTAGGCTCGACCTAAAAAACTCCTTATTTCCTTTCACTTGCCATTCGGATAGCTGCTGTATTCAGACACCTGGTCAGATGACACATAGGGAATGATACCAGCCTTGGGCATTTTTGCAAATTAGAAATCCAAGGTGGTGTGGCTTGCTTGGGATTCCTTCATGTTTTCACAATGAGAATGCTCTGCAAACCTATAAACTATTCCTAAAACACACAATTTCGTAACACTTGACAACAGAAATTAGCTTCTTAATTGGCTGTTGGGTCAGCCTGTATTAAAAGGTAAACTAGTCGGAATTGCATATTTCTGAAAACTAGAGACCTGGAGGCATCCATGGTTGCGAAGCCCAGCATATTTATATTTTTTTATTTTTTTACTGAGAATGCCCTGCAGTCGTCAAAACGATGGACCTTATTTAGAGTTTGGAGGACAGGGTCTTCATTGCAAATAAAGGATTACCTTGTTCTCCAAACCCTCTATCCACCCACCTCATTTAGAGTGGGATGGATTGTACGCATTCTGTCGATGGAACCGTCATTGGCTCTGTTGACAGAATACTTTCTCCATTGGTCTGAGGGCATAGGGGTCATTGGTGGAGAACTTTACACCGTCCTCCTTAAAACCAGCAGACTTTTTGGAGTCTTTGTTTGTTGTCCTTCATTGCAATGAAAAACCTAGCTGTAATAAACTGAAAAAATAATAATAACCCCCACACCTTTCGATAAAGTTCCCAGAGTGTGGGGGTCATTAGGTTTTCTTTTTCCCACTTTGAGACTTTTGTTTTGGAAAATCACCCTTCTCAAAAGCCTTCCCTCTTCCTCAACGAGTGCAGGATATTCAGGCTAAGATACAGCCTGCATGTCAGTGAAAGGAGCTCTGAGACTTCTAGTCCTTTAAGTCTCCTGCATTCTGCTCGAGAACCATGCCAGGTTGCAAATGTGGTCTCTGCAGTGGGACCTGAATTCTCTTCGGGCTCAGCCTCAAGGAAACCTGTCTTATTCCATCCAGGTGTTGTAGGAGATTACAAAAGACTTGCAGTGGTGTCTATCCAACCGCAGTAAGATCAGAGCTAGACCTCTCTCCCTACCCCACCCAAAGCTAATTGCTGTGACAGATGTATTGTTGCTGGGTTGGAGTGGTCATCTGGGAGAGGTGGAGATCAGAGGTCTCTGGTCTCTGACAGAAGCTCATCTCAACATCAACTTGCTGGAGTTGCAAGCGATTCGCTTGGTCTTGAAGGTGTTTTTCCCGTCTGTCAAGGGTGAACTTGCGCATATTATAATGGACAACACTACTGCCATGTGATACTGCAACAAACAGGGCATTGTGGGTTTGTGGTCCCTATGGCAGTAGGCTTTACATCTCTGAAGTGGGTGAACATGAAAGTCATCTCCCTGGTGGCCCAGCATCTATGAGATCTTTAAATGCCAAAGCAGATGTCTTCCAGCAATGGGGTGATCCCTGGCTCAATCGCTTTCCAACACATTGTCAAAGTTTTTGAGCATTGGAGGTTCTCGGGCAGGTCCGCCTGGAGTCGTGGCTCCTGTACACCTTTCACCCCTACCTCTCATGACAAGAGTACTGAAATTGAGAGTTGGCCCAAGTCATCGTAGAAGCAACGGACTGAGCAAGGAGAGGGTGGTAAACATAACTTCTGGCGATGAGCATACATCCTTGGAACCGGCTGCCCCTTCAAGAGGACATGCTATAGCAGCAGCAGAGCCAGATGCTGCACCCAAGCCTGAACAACCCACACCTCCATGCGTGGAGAATAAACAGTGACAGTTGATGTCTTTTGATCTTCCAGCCGAAGTGGTTGGTGTCATCTTGGCGGCTGTGTGTCCATCCAAAGAAACTGTACGCAGGACGCTAGGAGAGGTTTGTTGTCTGGTGTTCCTCTTGTGGCATCCATCTTTTGAATGCAACGTTGTCCGACATACTCATGTTTGTCTTTCTCTAGCCCAGTAATGCCTGGCTGTGGTCACAGTTAAAGGGTATCTTTCATCCTTTCTTAGTTAACAAACCAAACATCCCTTTTCAAATCACCTGTTGTGTGTTTCTTGAAAGGGCTAATCCACAACTTCCTGCTAACATCTTTTGTGATGCTACAGTGGGGCCTTAATTTGATTCTCACCTACCTGTTCGCATGCCATTTGAACCAATGTTCAATTGTTCTCTCCACCTTCTGACTATCAAAACAGTTTTTCTCATCTCCATAACATCTTAGCAGTGTGTCAGCGCACTTCAGGCTTTGTCTGTGCAGGTTCCGTGTATCGGTAAGGATAGTGAGCGAATGGCTGGCATGTGACAGTTAATGCAGAGAAAGAAGTCCGAAATGTAAGGGGCCCGATATGGAATATAACACACGAGGAGGTTGAATGTGAGATCTGAAGTTGAGCTTACACGTATGCGGGGAGAGTATTGATGTCCGTAGTGGTGTGAGAATCAGATGCAGCACCATATGCATGGAGATATGGATCATAAAAAGCTTCTCAATGGGCATGTGAGGTGACGAGTTGATGTTTAACGTGCACATTATAACTTGTGCATATTTACAGGTGCCATAAATGTGCGTGGTCACCCTGCTGACACGTGACCAATTGGCGCGGGGCCCATGACGAGTTGGTTGCAGGTACGAGGGACACTCGCAACCACCCAGTAACAACACCTTTTTTTAAAAAAGATCCTTAATATAAGTATGGAGTGCATTGGAGAATAGGGTGGTATTTACTCCTGGCACGTTCTCTGTCTTTTATTGTCATACATCTGCAGACTAAGTGGTAATTCCAAGTGAAGTGAAGACTGGTCATTCCCATAGCCCTGATGAAGTTGCGCAAACTGGTGGCAATGAAACATGGTGGCTCTTTGCATTTAACAGTGGTCTGAGTTGAACCATTTTTTAACTGAGGACGCCCACAGCACTGAATAAAGTTACATCTAGCCAGTGAGTAGCACCTCATTTTTGGGCATTGCATTTAATTTCCTTTCTCACGGGGACCAGTAGGGCACTTGAGTGACACTAGCACTTACAGTGCATACATACTTTTTCTTCCAGTGTTTCTTTCCTTCACTTTTGAGAAAATTCACGCTGGAACTCACTTTTCTTTTACGGGCAGAAAGCAACCGATGATAAGTGGGTGTGATAGTGAGTACCAACCAGCAAGCCCCCCTTGGTGTTACTACCATGAGGTGCTTTCTCTCCACTCTCACATTTTTTTCCTAATCTTTTCTAATTAATTTCTTGTGGGAATTTTTTCTTTTTCTGTAGTCTATTGACATTAGGTTACAAACCGGATATACAGACACTTGGATTAGCGGCAGTGAACCGCGCCGGTGGGGTAGTCTTTGGAAAATATTTCAGACCCCACTAGTGTTTGGAAGTTGGTGTTACTGTTTATCCTGAATTTGCAAACAAAACAGGTGATGGACCGAATGTGGATCAATGTCACACATTCACCCCAGTCCAAAGATCTGGGCCCAAATCCATTGTTTTTTTGCACTCCACACCACCCTGGGTTAGACAATGGCGATATGCAAATCAGCTCTGACCCTGTGCCCCATGGGAACAGTCCAGTCCGAACTACAAAAGCCATGTCCTTCCCAGAACGGAATCAAGCATCCGAGGACTGTTCATCCCGAGTCAGGTCCTTGTTGTTGATAATTTGTTGAGTGGGGGCAGCCTGACTTTGGTTCCCCTTTGTGCTCCTTTTTGTGTTGATTTGTCTCTGCAAAAACCATACACATCCTTCTTCCCGAACAAGTTGGTTCTCCGGGCAAAAGAGGCATTCATAGTGATGCCCTTTCATAAAGGGCAATCCATTTACTTGCCGGCATTCTGTACTCCACCCTACCTCTCTAAGGAGGGGGAGTGGCTCCACTATCTTGGCCTCAGGAGATCCCCCACTTTTTACATTGATTTGGACCAGAGCTCATCTTTTAGATGATAAATGTTTTGTGGTCTTCTCTGGAGCAAAAAAGGGGAATGCAGTACAAAACATAATCATCTCCCAATTGTTTTGTGCATCAAAAACTTCTAAGGGCTACTCAAGAAGCAGCACTCAGAAGGCTTGCATGCTCATTTCACCAGAGCAACTGCTACTACCGCTGCGTAGGTACGTGGAGTGCCAGCCCTGGATATCTCAGGCTAATACATGGGCATCCCTCCACACAGTCATGAAGCACTAATGCCTGGATGACCAAATCTGGCAGGATGGTAACTCTTAACTATATGTTTTGCAGTACTTCTTGGTTTGAGCCATTCCACAGACCCAACACCTAGTGGGGTACTGCTGTAGTATCTGCTCACAAGGTGAGGGGCCAGTAGTTAGAAGTCTCTAGCAGAAGAACAAGTTACTTAATATCTGCAATGTCTATTCTGGTAGAGACTCTATCTAACTGGAGATTCCTCACTGACCCTCCCTCCTCCCCGTTCTGTGGAACAAACTTGTATGGTCAATTTTCAAGATTCCAGCCTAGAAAACTGCACATTCACACATTCTGATTTCTATGGGCTTCCCGTCCTAATTGTAACAGAGCATCACATCCGGAGTGGAATGGATCCAACATGAAGCCACTCGACACCACCTACACACAACAGAATTGCTATTGAAAGTTTCCCAAACTAATCTGGGGCCTGGAAAACTTCATTAGGTGAGGAATCTGTGGTAGGTATTCTCTAACAGAAAAGGCGCTACCGGAGGTAAGTAACTTCTTTGTAATCTTAGTCATATGGAAATGTTTCTACTTCTGTACTGCATGTACAGCAAAATAATTAAAAAGACCAGTTAGGTAAAACATAATTCTTCTCATGTACCCACTATTTTGTGCAGATCACCGACTTCTTCAGGCGGCAGTTTTCATGCTACACCCCAGTCAGGCAGTGTCAAAAGGGAAGAGAAACTCCCGCTGCCTACTGTGGATACATCAACCTCCTTTGAGATCCCTCCAGTCCCTGCAAGCTCATTTCAACTTGAATCGGATTTCAGACGATTGAAGGGCTATCCAGATGTACAATACATGTATCTGAAGGTAAAGTGTAGATTAAGAGTATGGGCAAAGTTGGGAAGAAAATCATACATTTTGATGTTTTGGCCTCTTCATATCTCACATGTGCCATTGCCATGTGAGTTTCCAATACACGTTGCAGTAGACAGGATCTTTTATTGCACCACCAACAGAAAAAAAGCAATTCTTCATCACCAACCAGAGCATTTTGTATGTTTTTGTACATGCTTGCATCCAGATCTCGTTTCCGCCCCCAAAAAACTAAAACCTAGAGCATGCAGTAACGCTTTAGTTTTGGCACCATCTCAGCACTGAAACGAGATGTAAACACCTTTTTGACAAGGGTAGTAATTTTTTACATTCTTGTGATGCATTTTCCTTACATAAATATATTGGTGAATCTAACCCTCCTTTTAAGTTAGATTTGGCTTTTTTGTTATTGCAAATAAATGATAAAAAAATATCTTTGGTCCTTTGTAATTACTTTTTTCCACCCAAGCCACATATTAAAACATTTGTTTTCTGTTCTTAGGCTTATCTTGGGCAAGGATAGCAGACCCTGACCCCAAGGGGCATGTGGAGGGGTCTGAAAGGGCCCTCTGTCTTTATTGGCTGACCACAATGGGCACAACATGTTGTAGCAACCGTTACAGGATTAGGGGACATGGTCACAATTGAAATTCATTTTAGAGAATTCCATGTTTTAAGGTTCACAAAAAGACCGCATAGAAAAAGTCAATAACAGATTTTAGTCAGAATAGGAGTCAATTGTTGGTGATAAAAACAAATTTACACGTTGTAGTGTGTGTGCTAAAGTAATTTTATCTTCTGAACAATGTTTCCCTCTGTTGTCATTTGACGAACCATGTTTGAAAGAAAAATATTTTCCCTCATGATTTTCTCATAGAGATTTTGGAACATGGCGTTTAAGCTAAAATGAGAGCTCATTTTGCTGGGTGTTTACCAGACTTTTGAAATGTTTTATTCTCGCAATCTGAGGCCTGGAAGGTGGTTGCCCCTGCTGCTTGCAGGTATTAGGTGCTTGGAAAGAACACGACTGAAGGGTGCAGACTCTGCAAACGTGCATTGATTGGGCATTTTTTCATATCTCAAGCACTATTATTACTGTAATGTTATCCCGGAGTGCTCCACAGTCTGATTCTACTGAGGCCTCTATATCCACAGGCAATCACATTTCAAATAGCGTTTTAAATTATTTGTGATAGTGAATATGGTAATTTCTTTCTTAATTACGTTGTGCCACGTATGTTTGTTGTCTGTCTAGAAAGTTGAATTTGCTAGTGCCAGATCAGTACCAGCGGTTGACCCGTATGGTGGCTTGATGAAGGAATGTGTCACTACAAAGGACACGGTCTCCTTCTCTGTGTAAGAAGCCGTTATCCCTTATAATTTCATGTCATTTTCCACCTGTTTTTTCAGGTTGGTCTCACCCGAACATTATTATTTTTTATGAATATGGATGTTTGAGGCATATGTGCCTTATATACACATGCTTTGCATACTCCTGCCATCTAGTGTTGGGTCCTGATGATTGCAAGTTCGCAGAAGTCTTTTGAGTCACGAGGTAAGGTGACTCCTCCTTTCAGTGATAGTGCGCATGGGCATCGACTCCATTGTTAGATT
This sequence comes from Lissotriton vulgaris, assembly GCF_964263255.1. Classification (NCBI taxonomy): domain Eukaryota; kingdom Metazoa; phylum Chordata; class Amphibia; order Caudata; family Salamandridae; genus Lissotriton; species Lissotriton vulgaris. The sequence continues at coordinate 1,800,142,541 of NC_141685.1, forward strand.
TTTTTTTTCCCACCATCTGGTTCGGATGTGTACTGCTGCGCTCCAGTTCGAAACCGTTCTTTGGGTTCCCATCAGTGGGCAATCCACTCTACCCTCAATGGTATTATTTTGTACGCGTTTCCTACTTCTCCGTGTAGTGCTTCGGTCAACGAACCCTTCATTTACGATCAAAAACTTCATGGACGGTCTGGTCTTTGGGCCTAACTGCGTCGGTCGGTCTTCTGTCGATGAACCAACTCTGTTTAAATTCTTCCCCTGGGTGATACGCTAAGTACACTCGCACCAACTCACATAAAGTGTGTAACTTATGCTGGTCTCCGGAGCACAAACGAGATAACTGCAACGCTTGTAAATAGGTTCGTCCAAAAAGACTCTTCGGGATTGACGGGCTCGACGTCATGAAATGCAACGTCAGAATATTCATCACACTCCGGATATCTCCAGTGAGGAATCAGAGCATGAAGATGTCAAAGTGTCAGTGGCAGGAGAAGAAAGACGGGCCATCTTGGTTCCAGAGTCGGATATGGAACTCAAAATAGATATGGAGTCTGAAGACGTGCCTCTGGGACAGGGTGCTTGAGTACCAATGGCCCCTTGCCCCTTAAGCCCTTACCCAAAACTCCTAAGGCTTAGGCACCACCTCTGGCTTCTAGCCAAGGTCCGCACCCAGACGATGTTTCTGAAGCGCCACCTTCTGGCTCGGCACTGAAACAGTTAGTCTGTCGACTCTGGACCGAGTCGATCAAAATACTTTCGGCCCTGAAACCTTCCAGTTCGAATCCCAAATCTGGTTTGGAGACGAAATCCTCCCAACCGAAAGTAAAGAATGTTTCGGAGCCAAAATCTTCCGCTCCTAAAAGCAAATCCATCCCGACATCGAAACCTTTGGTACCAAAATCAAAAGACCGCTGTTTTGAACTTTCTGATTCTAATTGGGACATTGTTCATCCCAAACTGGTTCCCAAACAAAAGAAGATTTATATCTATCCTGATACAGGATATATTAATGCTAAAGCTCCAGTTAAACCCAAGCTTCCTCCTGAGGACTCTCATTATAATATTTCTTTAAAGAAGAAAGATGTGGCTATTTTATTTATTTTTTATTTTGAAAGTTTTATATAGCGCGAACAAGATCTTTGCAGATATCAGAGCGCTTTACAAGACACGGGGGTGATAGAGTAATACAATGTAATAGTTGAGGTAGTTACATAGTAGTTACATAGTTACATAGGTAGGTCAAAAAAACATGAGTTAGGTCACAGGTGAGGTAGTGTCGGTACAAGGTGCATAGTCAAACAGTTGTGCCAATAATATAAAGTACAAAAATAAGGAGCATATACTTGCTTAAGCGTGTTTAAAAAATTTTGGAGATAGCATAAAGGAGGGCATAGTTGAGGTGGGTGAGTGCAGGATGTGTAGTCACATAGGTGCATCAGTAGTACAAGAGTAGGGATCGTTGAGGTGGTGTAGGTACAGTGTGCAAAGTCAGGCAGGTGCGTCAACAATATAACAATATACAAAGAGGGAACGTAAACAATCAAGTAAGTCGATAATACAAGTAATACATAAAGACCAGGTGGTCAGGCAGGTCTTACAGAGCAGATTCATGAGAGATACAGAATAATAGATCATGTGTGTTTAGCCATGAGGAACGCTGCTCCACCATCTCCTTCATTTCCACCCTCTTCTCCATATTTATATCCTTACACATTTCACCTCAGGGATCTCCACTTTCACAGCCTGAAGAGGGAGAAATTGATGAGGAAGATATTAATTTGCCTGTAGAGCCATCTAAGGATTATACCAATGACCCTCCATTAGACAATGACCCAGACCTTTACCCTGCAAAGCCTTCCCCACCTGATGAGAATGTGGCTTACCAGGAACTCCTTGCTAGAGCAGCAGAGTACCATGGAGTGGAGTTACATAAAAAGTTGTTGTATCAGGACTTTTTATTTGAGACACTTGAGGCCACACACAGGTCAAGTCAGACACTCCCTATGCTAAAGGTGAGATGAGGCATGCAAATTAAATTTTCAACGACCCAGTTTGAGCACGCATTTTGACTTCTCAAGTGTATAAAAAATAGAAACGTTCGCCATCTGATCCTATCTTTGTTAAAGGTCAGCTGCCTCTTGAATCCCTTGTAGTATCCAACGCTAGCAAAAGTGCTAAATCACAAACTTCTGGCGATGCTCCTCCCCCAGATAAAAAAATCTAGGCTCCTAGATGCTTGGGACACTTGCACATCGCAATTACACAAGGCTTGCTAGCCAGGTACAACAAAGCACACTGGAATGAGATGGAGTAATTGCTCCAATATCTCCCAAAAGAAAACAAAACAAGGCAAAAGAGTTAGTTCAAGAGGGCAAACTTATTTCTAACTCTTCTATCAAATGTGCACAGCTGCTATGGAGATAAATACCAGCATTAGAAACTCAAGACATATTCTCGGATGATTTATGTAATGTGATCGCTGATTATTTTGTCAATAAAGTTGAACGTATTCATGCATCTTTCACCACTAAAACTGAGGAGAACATAATTCAGGCCAAGGAAGAAGAGTGTTTAAAATCTTCCCGCCAGCTGACTGGTTTTTATTTTCCCGATCGACAAAAATTGATAAGTATCGCTAATAGTGTAAAGTCGGGATCTCCTAATGATGCTGCCCCTCCTAAGTGCTTCAATGACGTTCTAGAGGTATTAATCGACCACATTAGCCACCTCATTAATCTATCTTTCCACACTAACCAGGTACCTGAACCTTGGAAAAGAGTGCAGGTAATCACACTGAAGAAGAAACCTAATATGCCTGTAACTCCGCTCCAAAATCTTGGCCAGTTTCCTCATTCTACCCAATCAGGGTTCAGAGCCCAATACTCGACGGAATCTGCCGTCCTGTATTCCACCGAGGTACTGCGTCAGATAGCAGATAAAGGTCAGACAGCGGCGTTGGTGTTATTAGACTTAAGTGCGGCATTCGATACCGTATCGCACACCACGCTGCTGACACGACTATCTGAGATTGGAGTCTAGGGTAACGCCTATGAATGGCTCAAGTCGTTCTTGGAGAAACGGAGCTTTCAAATCCACTGCCCCCCATTTAAATCTCCACCCAGACAGCTGAAGCATGGGGTTCCTCGGGGCTCCAGTTTGAGCCCTACATTGTTCAATCTGTACATGGAACCCCTTGCAAGGTTGGTGGAATCATTTGGCGTAGATATCATCACCTACGCCGATGATACACAACTAATGATTACACTTACCCAGGGACATGATGAGACAGCGAGGAACTTTTCCGCCTGTCTCTCAGCTGTCACGAGCTGGATGAATAACAACTGTCTTCGTCTCAATGGGGACAAGACCGAAGTGCTATTGGTGGGTAAAGCAACATCGGTGTGGTCTTCTGAATGGTGGCCGAGTGAACTAGGTTTGACTCCTATACCTGCAGTCTCAGCAAAAAATTTGGGGATTCTGTTGGATACAGAATTTACTTTTGGAAAACAGATTGCCAAAGTCACCGGCAAGTGCTACGCTATTCTCAAAACCTTGCGTAAGGTTTTAGATCTCCTGCCCATCAACTCTAGGAAGTCCCTTGTCCATGCTCTAGTGACCCCTCACTTGGACTATGGCAATGCCCTTTTCATCGGCCTAAGTCAAAAAGGTTTGGGGCAACTTCAAAGAGTGCAGAACATGGCTGCACATCTGGTACTTAATCTCCCCAGGAGAGCGTCGGGGAAAAACGCTCTGGCCAAGTTACACTGGCTACCCATCAAAGAGCGCATTTTGTTCAAGACAATGTGCTTTGCCCATCGAATTGCACATGGGAAAGGCCCCCCCTGCTTAAAAAGACTCCTAACTATCCACCGTCCCAAACGCAATCTGAGGTCCTTGGGCAGTATGCTGTTCGCTGTCCCTCGTATCTTCAGAGCCAGAATGGGTGGCCGCTCATTCCGCTATCTGGCAGCCACCCACTGGAATAAACTCCCCCTGAATCTGCGGATGGAGCCATCCGAAAGTCGCTTTCGACTTAAACTCAAAACTCACCTCTTCCCCAGTCATTAGTAAAGGGCAGGGTGTGGCTGTATTGTGTTCTGCTGTTTTTATCTAAGCGTTCTCTCTGGAACTCATCCACAGCGCAGGGACACACTATTTTAAGTGTAACCATGCGCTCTATAAATGATTTTATTAATATTATTTTTTCATTCTCCTCAGAAGTCAAGCGTGGCATTGGATTTCAGGATTTAAACCTGAGGTAAAACAATCCAGTTTAAACATCCCTCTTGACAAAAAATACCTATTTGGTCCTCTAGTCGACCAATCCCTAGAAAAAATGAAAAAAGGTACCCAAGTGGCAAAATCCATGAGAGCGCACCAGTCCCCCTCAAATAGAGGCTCCTCTTGTCGCTCTTTTTACAGATGAGGGTCCAAAACCACATCCTCGGAGGCAAATACTTCCACTTACAAAAGCAATACCCAATCCTCTCCCTCTAGAGGCTTGTATAGAGTAGGGTATAGAGGAATTAATTCCAAAGGTAGGGGTAGAGGTGCCTCAACACGCAACACCTCTTCCCTTAACAAACTGTGACTTGCCCACACTTTCCCCCGATCCCTTAACACCTATCGGGTAAAGACTTAAACATTTTCTCCCTATTTGGTAACCCATAACAACCTACAAATTGGTGATTGACATTATCCATTATTGTTATTGCCTGGAGCTTACCACCAATCCTCCAAACCTTGCACTTAAAAACTGTTGTCAGACTACTTACAGTTACTTATTCAAGAGGTGCAATCCCTCTTACAGAAAGGAGCAATTCAGTTGCTCTACCAAGGTTCAGGGATTTATTCTCTATATTTCCTAATTTCCAAAAAGGGCGGCTCCTTAAGACCCATTCTGGATCTCAGAGTGTTAAACCAGTACATACTCTCAGAAAATGTTCATATGGTAAATCTTCAACAAGTGCTTCCCCTTCTACAGAGAGGTAATTTTATGTCCACACTGGACTTAAAGGATGCATACTCTCACATTCCCATACATCCAGTTCATCGCCAATTTCTCCGATTTGTGATAGTAGGCAAACACTATCAGTTCAAAGTACTTCCATTCGGAGTGTTCACCAATTGTTTGGCTGCAGTTGCAGCTCATCTCAGAAGACAACAGATTCATGTCTTCCCGTACCTAGACGACTGGCTCATCAAAACCAGCATATACCAAAAGTGTCTACAACATACTCAGGTCCCGCTAGACTTACTCCACCGGTTAGGCTTCATGGTATATGCATCAAAGTCTCACCTGCAGCCTTCAACAACTCAATCTTATCTGGAAGCCACTCTTGACAACCAAAAAGCTCTAGCCTCTCCCTATACTGCCGGAATTTGTGATATTCAAGCTGTTACTAACGTTTCATGCCAACCTAAAATTACCAGCCAGAACCATCATGCAATAGTGCCTCATGTAAGACTCACATGCGTCCCCTACAAGAATGCTTAGCACATCAGTAGTATCAATCACAGGGTCAATTGACAGATCTAGTGTTGGCAGATAGCTGCACCCATCACTCTCTGCAGTGGTGGATTCCACAAAATGTATCAAAAGGGCAAGCCTTCATCGACCCTATTCCACAAATCGTGCTAACAGCCGGCGCATTTTTATCAGGTTGGGGTGCCCATCTCCAAGTTTACACAATCCAGGGTCTCTGGTGTTCAGGGATTCTATACAAACACAGAACTATGCATGTGGTTATGGGACGTTCGTATATAGGGACTGAGCCATCCTACTATCTTAGTACCCATGAGCCCAGGACCGACTATAGTGTCTCACTTGCCCTCCTACTCACTTACAGAGGAACAAGTGATTAGGCACCCCAGAACACAACACACCCAACTCTCTCGGGAATCTCGGTTACAAGACGCACCCTTTCACTCTTGTACTTGACCACAATAAGATCTGAGAGAGACACAAACAAGTTTAAAATATTAATTGTAACAATCATGCTCTAATATTCTGTATACGTGCCACAATACGCAGATAAATGCATGCCACAAATACGGTCAGCATAGCAGGTAATATGTCGATCATAAAAGGAGCTACCTATCCGTGTATTCCAATAAGACCAACGTACGTATTCACAAAGGACAGTTGCATCTATATGTTTTGTTTGGGTGCTAGGGCCTGACCTAGAACAGAATAACAAGCGACATTGTTGGTCGACCTTACTCGCAATGTTCAGACTAAATCCCAGGAACCTGAAAAGTGTGAACACAACAGTGGGTTCTCATGAAAATATCAAAAGAAGCGGTTGCAAAATAAACTCATGTAGTGATGTGTGCAAAGCAGCAGACAGTCTGCAGCATGCTCATGCTAACTTAAGGAAGATGACAATGTCCCTATGGGCCACGTGACTCGAAGACACCAAGCACAAACATCTGCCCTATCTAGAGCTTCTAGCAGTATTTCTAGCACTCAAAGCTTTTCAGTCTCACCTCAAAGGCAAAGTTATCTTGCCTTTTATCACGGACAACATGGCAGCTGTGTGCTATATATAAAAACAGGGGGAGGACACACTCTCGCTAACTGTCATGCCTCTCTCAGACCATTTGGAGTTAGGCAGTCCATCACAGAATTCATCTCCTGTCAGAACACCTTCCAGGGGTGAAGAATCAGATTGCTGACATCCTCAGCGGAAGGAGACCGCATATACACAAGTGAGAACTTCATCCCCAAGTTCTCCTTCATATTTTTGAGAATGGGGTTTCCCACAAATAGATCTGTTCGCTACAGTGGACAATGTAAAATGTCCAAACTTTGCCTCCAGGTTCCCACACCCTCTCAACAAAGACAATGCCCTATGGACCAATTGGTCTGAAATATTTGCTTATCCTTTTCTGCCTCTCCCACACCTTCCGTTTTTGGTTCGGAAGCTCAGGCAAACATCACTCACACTGATTCTAGTAGCCCCCACATGGGCTTGTCAACCTTGATTCACCACATTGTTACAATTATCAGTGGATCCACATCAAAGGCTGCATCTCAACTCCCAAAAAAACAAAGGGATCCACCCCTACGGGAAAGTATAGAAGTGTTCCTCTCCTACAAAGGTGGAAAGCACACTGCTTTGTTTAAATAGCCCTCACCCACCAAAAGGACCCTTGTGGCATGCTTCATCATCAGGGTCTTCCCGCCCAGCTGCGAGATGGTCGTACTGCGACCTACGTCTTCTTGGGAGTAGAGGTTATGAAAAACAATACTATGCGTGGGAGTGTGAGTGGAAGGTCAGAAGTGAGTAAATGGCAAAAAAAGAAAAAATACCTGGCTCCGTGGAAAAAATAAATGTTTAATGTTCCTTTGAGCTGGTATCGTTAAAAGTGGGGAATGAGATGGAGATACTTTGCTTTAATGAGCAGTGTCTCCTGTGTCAACATGTTTCGCAGCCTTCCCTGGCTTCTCATCAGGACCTAGAAGAGATGCCTTCTACACTCAAATCAAAACAACTGTGTATTTACATATAATCCTAACTAAGTGGTGCACATAAATTTAACATGCACAGTATACTATACCCCAGTAGGAATATTGCTGAATGCGTTCTGAAAGAATAAAAACAGAGTTAAAATAACATAACACATCCAAAAAAAAGTGATCTATTTCTGTGATATATTTTTCTTATCTTTATCTGTTACTAGCAGCCCGCCCCGGCCTTGCCCGGGGCAGAAAGGGGCTGGGGGCAGCATCTCAGCAGGAGAGGCGCAGCAGAGCAGCCGCTTCTGCCCACGCTTTGTTTCCCCGACGTCCCGACTTTGTGTAAAATGCTTTTTTATCACTCTCTGTTGATGACCCCCGCCCGTCTCTCGCTGCGCACCCTTTATCACTCACTGTTCATGGCCCCCGCCCGTCCCTTGCTGCGCACCCACGGCTGCTTGACTTACCTCATCCGCCGCTCCTCCCCGCACTGCTGTGTTTACCGCTCACTGCTCCTTCGCTTCTCGACGCTCCTTATCGCTTGTCCGCTACCTCATCCGCCGCTCCTCCCCCCGCTGCCACTGCTCCACCGCTTCTCGCCGCTCCTTTCAGCTTGTCCTCCGCAGCTCCTCCCGCGCTCATGTCTTCCGCTCTTCCTGTTGCTCCTGAACGCCGCTCCTCCCCGCGCTCCCGATGTCATCACGCAGACGTCGCGGCCGGCGCTACTTTCTAGGGACTACTTTATTTTTATTCGTAAATGTTTTAAATAACGTATATTTTTTATTTTTATATCGCCTAGGTCCTTCTGCTTGCCGTGAGGTTTTCATAGATGTCTTGGGTGTTTAGATTGGTGGTGTACTTTTCGAGTTTACTGGCTCAAAGGACAGACTTCTCTCTTTATAATAGTAGTATAGATAATAGGTAATCAGTGCTGTTATGCTGGCAAGATGGGACAATACAAAAACATACACACATAAAACATAAAACACACACTCTATATCTAAGGACCGCGTGGCGTGCGTAGCTATATGATGAGTATAACTGAGAGAATCTGTTAAATATATCCGCTTCAAAAAACAGTTTAGTGACAGATAAAGAAACTCCAAAGTTTAGGCTGTTCACGTACTCTTATATCGCCCAGATAATTCCCCATGAACCTTCAAAACGAAGGGTACGGGTATCTATAGTCACACACTTTTAAAAGAAATTGAAAAAGACAAAGAAATACTGTTGGTTTTGAGATCCTTCCTAAATGAGCAGCGTTTCACTGTTGCAAATCGCGTGTGCCGTACTTACAATATCAAGGTTACCACCTCACCAGGACACTTCCTCGCCGCGGCTCCGTGAAACATTGAGCCAGTGTGGGCAGTGTCCTTAAATAATGAGCATAATTGGTAGTTTTGCCGCCAAAAAACCACTAATTGTTACAAACACTAGACAGTCAGAAAATCCAAGATGGTGACCTAGAATGGCATCTCTGGCTGAATGTGTTTGTTCCTCACTTCCTGTTGCTTAAGGGTCCCTGTTGTATAGCCCTAGGAGCAAAAAAGACTAGTGCACTAACTAAAAGGGGACTAACAAAACGGGGTCTCTGCCCAGTTGCTTTAAAAGATTTTTATGTAGAGGACATATACTGATAATGACACCGCTCTACAGAAGGGTGAGCTCAAGATGGAAAAACGTATGGCAGGGCATTCAATTTCACAGGGCAATGTACAGGCCACATTATTTCAGAGGTGTTTTCCTGCTGGCCCCAAGTGTTTAATAGAAAGTTGGCTAACATAAGGGTTCTGCACAGTCGTTTCAAGAGTTTCTATGCAGTAGTTTTCTCTTTCCAGAGATTGTGACAAAAGTAAAGGTGAGATACTAATCGGCTTAAATTGTCCCAACGGGACGTTGTCGTTCAGACCTGTGATGTGTGTCCCCAAGCAGAACACCCACCGCTGTTCCTTCTCGAGAAGACCATGTTCACTGTTCAGTTGTTTAATAATGGTCCACTGTAGGTCTTCCATTGTGTTTTGGGTTGTCATGTAGTGGGTAGCTATTTTCGTAGTACTTTTTTGGCAACATACGTTGCTCCGGTGCTCTCCTATGCGTGTCTTATCTGATAGAGACATATAGCCGCAGATTCCTTAACTTGGAATATCTTCCCAGGCCTCAGACTGAATCCGGAAAATCTTCTTCCTCAGCAATACCTCTGCACGCCGGGAGGCGGCGTCGCCCGGCTCCATCTTGACGTCATCCACGGAAGTGACGTCAATGGAGCCATATATGCCCCTCCTGGCGTGCTGACGTCCGTTTTCTTCTTTCCTCGTCCTAACGCGGATCCAGGAAAGGTATATCTCTGGCCTGTTTTTCTTATCTTCAGTGTGTTCGATGCCTGCGGGCTTTAAGCCGTGCCGGTCCTTATCGAGACAGATGTCTGCGACAGATCCTCACGAAATCTGTATGTGGTGCTTGGGCGACCACCACAACTCCGTGGAGTGCGGCGCTTGCCGCCAGCTGCGGCCGAATCCCTTCAGGAATGCCACATGAAGCTGCTGTCTGCCCGGATGTCCCGAACGGACCCCTCGCGACACCTGTCTCTTTCTCCAGCGGAGACGTCCAAGTGGCGCCGGTCCTCACAGGAGGACGTTCCTGTTCTGGGCAGGTCCTTGGACCGTTGCAGTCATTCACCTACCTCAGGTTAGCACAAATCGTCTTTGCATCTGCATCATGTCAGGGCCTGCAACTCCCGGTCTTTGCCGCAATCGGGCCCCCAGGAGTCGGACCCTGCATATCCCCTGTTTCCGGGTGCTGGGGCGACTCGACCTCAGATGGAGGACTACTGCAGGGCCCTGCTGTCCTTTCTTGCTTTGCCCCCCTCCTTGGCGTGCCTTTAGGCCCCATAGTGGGGGTAGGGGCTCAGGTCGGGACTCTGCCGCCGGGTTTACCCTCAGCGCCGACCGAGTGCCCTGACTCCTACTCCGGAGTCTCCGCAACGTCGGGACACAGCCAGGAGGGGCATACCACAATGTCTAGCCTTTCCACAGCGCCGTCCCACAGCCTTCTGAGGCTCCCTGCAGCATCTCTGGAGGTGGCTGTAGCGCGTGCAAGACACTGCTTCCACACTCTCTCCCCGCAGGTTTCCAACTCAGGAGATGTTGAGTCATTGTCAGTCCGACTCCGGTGGGTCACAGCCTTTCCAGATGCCACCAACACCGGCTCGACTCGGCCGGTCGAGGCCTTTTCAGAGGTCGCCGACACCAGTTCGATTTGGCTAGTCGAGGCCTTTTCGGAGGTCGTCGACGCTGGCTCGACTCGGCCAGTCGAGGCCTTTTCAGAGGTTGCCAACGATGGGTCGACATCACCTCAACGCTGTTCAACGCCGGTACCATCTCCGGCTTTATTGGTGGAAGGTGTGGTCCCAGTAGAGCCTCTGTTACGTGACCGGATTAGCTTTGCGTCTGTCCCGTACTGATGACTTGCGGTCACCGCCTCGCGGGGTCACGGAGGCTAGTGGGTTGTTTATCAGGGCTGTTTGCAGAGCTGCAGACATTTAGAGGATGCAGCCGCCCTCAGTCTCTAGGCCTACGGTGCCATTGGTGGATCTTCTCTCCCAGGCGCGAGGGACATGGAGCCATTGTTACCATTTGTCATTATTTGACATCCTTCGCAGGGCATGGGCGAGGCCCTTTTCGGGTAACCCTGTGGATCGTGCTGTGGCGAATCGCCATCGCCCAGCTCCCGATGACCCCACCTGTTTGACCCTCCATCCTGTAGCTGGTGGATTTGTGATTCAGGCAGCTCTCTCGACTACTCCAGTTCCGTTGCATCCTCCCATTCGGGAGTCTCGGTGGTTGGAGTCATGTGGGCGAAATGTGTTTGCCTCAGCCAGCGCAGGACTCCAGTCCCTAAACACGTTGTGTGTGTTTGCTCGGGCTACGTTTGCCCTTTGGAACTCTGTCGAGCAGCTCCTCCCCTCCTTGCTAGAGAGTTCTTGTGCCAATCTGGACCGCATAATCCGTGACGGCCATGATATGGTGCAATATTAGATTCAGTCTGCCATGGACAACACTGACTCAGTGGATTGGACTATGGCCAGGTCGGTTGAAATGCGCCGCCATGCGTGGTTGCATGGTGACGTTTTCCCAGAGCGTGTTCAGGAGCAGCTTAGAGATCTACCATTTGATGGGATCACTCTTTTTGACGCCCATGCTGAATCGGCGGTCAGGCTCCTCCTGTCTATGTTTGCTTGTCTTCCAAGATTTTAATCGTCATGGAGGATTATTGGATTTGTGACCGTTCCATCACTTTCTTCTCTGTTACCTGTTCTGGGTTACAGCTGTTCTGAGCTGTGTGGCTGTTCAGCCATGTTATTTCCTTATTCTGTTACAGCTGGTTTAGCTGTGTTTACCTTTCTTTTGAGCCTCCGCCCACAAGCTTGTCTCAAGAGGAACCCTTCTTTTGTCGGGTCGTGCCATATCTATGTGGGGTATTTGTTGGCAGTTATATTGCTACTCTCTTATCCGGGAAGTTTTGCCGCAAGTTGACTCTTCCTACTGTTGTAGGATGACTCATCTGGTGAAATCCATCGAGTTGGTCTCTCTCCGGGGGTTACAATGGATCGCCTACGTTTTGTCCGTAGTACATCCAGCCTCTGTAGGGGTGTCCTTCACTGCTGTTTAGTTTGGGTTTTGCCTGTTTTTTCCTGCCGGGTTCTTGCATACTCACTGTGTCTGTCTTGCCTGCCCACAGGTGGACATGCGCCCCTGGGAGGCAGGTCCCTCTGTTCCGTTACAGAACAGTCTCTTCTGTATTCTGTGAATACTCGCCGTATTGGTGCACACAGGTTGTGCTCTGCGGTCTTTCTTGTGGCTCAAGCACTGTTGGGGTTCTTGCCTATGGAAAGGGGAGTTCCCGCTGGCTCAGACTAGGCTGTGTGTTGCCATCTACCCCACTTCCCTAGCGGGGTCTCCGGACCTTTGCAGGGGGTTCAGTTTTTCCGCTCCTGCCCTGTGCATATTTCTTAATTCTTCAAAGGGTGGCTCTTGTCTATAACCTTCTGCCACCAGCTTTGTGCTCCACCCCAGCTGTATCTCCGGGTATGGGTTCTTACTCACATTTGTAGCACTGGTGTTGAGTTCCCCACCAGCTGTTTTTCTGGGGGTGAGTTCTTACTACCATTTCTGGCACAGTTGCTTCTTTAGGTAGCATTACTGTGCAAGTCTTCTTTTTGTCATTCTCCTTGTTGGTAGACGGTATCGGTCTATGGCGATGTGTGCTTCTGGCGACAGGCTTCTGTCTGCCTTTTCTCAATCCCTTACTGACAGTCTTGTGGTCTAGCTTCCCGCCTGCGTTCCATGACTGTTCTGCCGCACACTGGGTCACCGGTACAGTGGTACCAGTTGAACGACTCCCCTGTTTAGTGTTTCGTCCCTTTATGTATGTGTGGCAACATTCCTGTCTCTATGTGTATGTGTCGTAGGTTCTACACGCCACGGGGGTGCTCCCATACCAGGTCCTTTTTGCCCTAGTATCTGGCCTTCTTGCTAACTCTCTCCTTCGGGATAGAGTCCCCTATGTGTTACGTTTGGCTGCATGCCTACCTACTGAGCTTTTGTTCCATGGTGACTCTTTTGTCTCTGTTGGTACTAGACTCTGGGTTCAGCACTGCCACTGTTGTTGCATGTCCTAAAGGGTACACATTTGATGTGCGTTTTTTCTTACACACACGGGCCTCCTGTTGTGGCTCCAGTTCTTGGCTGGACGGTCTTCGGACTGTCCCCTGTATCGTTTTGGCATCCGTTTTGGTGTATGTTCAGGCGGTGTGCCCTACTGTTGTCATGTTACTTACGGAGTTTTCTGGGTCTAAAGTCCGCTGCCCTGACATTGCGGTTCCCACAGTGTTTCATCCAGCCTTTTGACAAATATGTTCTCCTGGAACTTGGTGGTTGTTTCGCAGAACCTCCTCCTATGGGGTATGGCTTTGGTATCTATTCTAAGTTAAGGAATCTGCGGCTAGATGTCTCTATCAGATGGAAGAGTTACTTACCTTCGGTAATGATATATCTGGTAGAGACACAGTCTAGCCGCAGATTCCTTAACGCCTGCCCATCCTCCCCGCTCTGCGAAAGCCTTTTCATATGGTGTTTATCCACCTAGCCCCACATTTTCTGGTGGCCTTGGTCTTTCAGAGGTGTGCTCTTGCACCTCCCACGGGGGTAGGGTGTGTTGTTCTGCGTGGGGCTCTTCGGCCTCCCCTCCGTCCTACTGTTTGGTTGGTGGCGTGTTCTTGCACCTTCCATTTGGTGCAGGGGGTGTTCTTGGTTTTCGAGCCCTTATGCTCTCCACTCTGTCCACGTTTTTAGGTGTTTGTGGGCTATACTTTTCACTGCCTTCTCATGTTGCTCCACTTGTGTTCCACACGCGTTATTCTGTTTTAAATTTCCACCCACGGTCCACGCCTGTGCCTTCATCTTTCTAAGGCAGTCGGTTGGGTTAGGTTCTCTTTGGTGTTACACTCCTTCAATCTCTGGAGGGTGTGTGTAGTGAACTTTCTGGTGGTCGTTCACTTCTTGTCACTTGTCTTGCAACATGTTGCTTCAATGTGGTGGTTCTTTTAATTTCCTTCCTATAGTGACAAGCTGTGTCTGGCTTGTCCTATCTTTTGTGTCGCCGCCGTTACTCCCTTGAGGTGGGGCACGGCTTGGCAGTTTGGTGGGCCCTTGCTTGCAGCAAGTGATCTGTGAGCTCCCTTTTGGCCCTCCGGGTACTAGGTGCGTTTTCAACTTCCTATTGTTTCTCTTTTTTATGTTACTTATCGTTGTTATTTCAATGATTTTCCTCTTTTTTAAGACACACTGTTCCTATGCTATCGCAGTTTTTGCATGACTCCGCATTGTGGCGCCGTACAGTTTCCTGTAGACAACTGACGTCAGCACGCCGGGAGGGGCATATATGGCTCCATTGACGTCACTTCCGTGGATGACGTCAGGATGCAGCCGGGCGACGCCGCCTCCCGGCGTGTAGAGGTATTACTTGGGGAAAAGATTTTCCGATGAAGTCTGACGCCTGGGGAGATACTGTAAGTTAAAGAATCTGCGGCTATAATGTGCCTTCACCAGATATATTGTTACCGAAGGTAAGTAACTCTTCCGACCGGTCTAGTTGACATTCCGACATATTCCATTCCGCTTGGGCAAGTGATGATATAAACCACATTCTTGCTGTTGCAGTTCGTAAATCCCCTCTGCTCCCATTCCGTATCATTCCTGAATGTTATACTTGTGCTTTTCTTCGTCAGGTGGCAAGTGCTGCAAATACCACAAGGATAATGGCCCTTCACTGGTGGTAGAAGGATATTTTCTGCCTTCACTGCTGGCAGGAGGATATTTTCTGCCTCAATTGCAAAGGTGGGTCGTGGTCTTGTGTGGACCAGCATGTCCCTCAGGCTCCTTCCCCTTTTGTGTAGGTTGAGGTTTCTGCATGCCAGGAGTCTCCAATGTTTGTTTACAATTTTTGTCACTTGATTGGAGTTGGTATTTAAGTAGTGATACATATTGGTCTCTCTTCTGGGTCCTTAGGTACTCTTGATTCCAGCAGTGCTTCCCTATTGTTGTTACGTGCCCTCTTCATGGCTCTGTCAATGATTCGTGTAGAGTAGTTGCCTTTCTTTAGTTTCTCTTGTAGATCAGTAGCCTGCCTCTTAAAGTCTTTAATCTCCGTACAGTTCCTCATCAAGCAGTGAGCTGTCTGTTTGGGAGATTGCTCCGAAGGTTGCGGGGATGGAAGCAGTTATATAACAGCAGACAGTTCTTTGCTGTAACTTTTAAAAGTGAGTGGTAGTCTTTAAAGTGCCCTAATCTGGGTAGATATTGAAATCCAGGAAGACCAAGTTGGTCCGTGAGGTTGTGCTGGTGAATTTCAGATAGATGTTTTGTTGGTTCAGCCAGGTCATAAAGTTTTCAGTTGATTTAATGCCTCCTTCCCATATAAACAACACATTGTCTATGTAACGTTTCCGTGTTTTTATGTTGTTGACAAACGGGTTACTGGGGTGTAGGTTCTTCTTCACTTCTAGGCGGTAGATGTACAGGACAGCTATACTAGGAGCAAATGTGCTCCTCATACTGCTCCCGTGCTTCTGTAGGTAGATGGTATCTGTAGGAGAGTAGGATCTGCTTACTATGGTTACCCCCACTTTTTGCTGGTGTTTGACTGTTTTTTTTACTTTAGTCTGGCTGGGGCCCTGCTATCCAGGACCCCAGCCTAGCAGCTTCCTCTCTAAATTGATTGCATTTACTTTAGGTACACTCCAGTTTGGTTACTGGGGTACCCTTGTGAGTCCCTAGTATATGGTACACTGGGTACTAAGGGCATAAGTACCCCAGAGGCCTACCAGGGGCTGAAGCATGTATTATGCCACCCCTGGGAAGCCTTCCAAAATGGCACCACAGGACTGCTACTGCAGCCTGGGTAAGGTGGTGAATGCACCCCTTACTAAGATATAGGTTACCTAGATCTACCTTTAATCACTGACACATATAAACCTATCAGTCACTCCTATGGCAGGCCTTATCAATCCTGAAGGCAGAGTGTGTGGTTTTGTGTGAGAGTTTGCCCATGCATGAGCTGGGCCCCTCTGCAGCTTTCAGAGCCTATTCTCTGAGGCTGTTCTGTGATGCAGCCAGACCATATACTCTTAAGCTCATTATAATCTCACGGTAAATGCTAACTTTGGAATGTCTGCATGGAAACATGTTGTGTTTGGTGTCAAACACTTTTGAATCCTACGGCCCCCCCATCCCCCCGCCAGTCCTGGCGGCTGGGGTAGAATTCCACCCTTCTAGAGGGAGAGACATGTAGACACTGGTCTAACCGGTAATAGTTTAATCAGAGCCCTGCCATCACAAAATAGATGCTGCAGCCACAGAATCGAGTCTGGCCTCCTGCTGGTACCGAAACTCCGACAAGGGAGGCTTAGACAATACGTTTCCTGTCACAGGGAGTTGTAACCACCTCCCAGAAAGGCTTTAGTGTATTGAGCTGGGTGGGTGCACTCCATTAGTCCTTTGGAAGCCTGCACTGTGGGCACACTTGGTGTCCCTGTGCATAGCCCAGTTCAAACCGGAAGAATCTCCCTTGGAAATCAAGGAGTGACTACCCTGCTCAAGCAGGCACCAACAAAGCATATTGCCGGTCTGCATTTACGAAGCTCCCGACGGACTCGCAAGAATTTGCAACACAGAAGAGGATTTCCAGACTTCTCAGAGGCTGACCCAAGTCCCCAGCAAAGCTGAGACCCGCAGCCCTCACGAGTGACGAGGAACCAGGACCCCTGGACATGTGCACATTTGCTAGTGCATTGACTTCCTGACCTTTCCTGAAGTTGTGCTTTGGGTTACTAGTAGCCCAAGCCCCGAGCACCATCTGCACCGAAGATTGCGGGCCTACACTCCGAGTGTTCCGTGAGCCCACTTCTTGCATTTCAGTTCCAAGCTCCTTCGTGATCCCTGGTCCGTCAACTGGTGGGTCCCCACGAAGGCAACTCTGATTTTCCTTGGGCTTCCCTGGTTGCTCCAGACATGCCCTGACTCTCCACCAAGTGATGAGTCCTTCGGACCTTGCTGGTCCACACCGAACCATTTCTTTGATTCCTGTGTAGGTTGCTGTTGCCAAAGCTTGTTGGGTCCAATCTGGTCACCAACACCGCAGCACTTGACATCCTTCTTGGGACAGCTCGAATCCAGATCCTGGTCGTCGTCGACGCCTCTTGGTCCTCGGGGCTGAAGAGTCAAGCTTCACCTCTTTCACCTGAAATCACCCGACATCGGTGGGCATTCGACTATCGTGTCACTGGCAAGTGACCCAGACTCTTTCCCCTCTGCTTTCAGGTTCTACTCACCATTGATCCAGGTTTGGATCACACCGGACACTTTCCTCTTGGACGGCAGCAGCACTTTGCAGCAGATCGCCATTGAAAACGACGACGAAACCCGACACCAAAAGACACCTGTTCACCCGGTAACTTGAGTAGTTCCGATGCTCCCGTGGGTGTTGGCTCTAGAACCCCTTAAGTCTAAAAGGGTTTGCCCAAGTCCTCTACTAAGTGTCCTTTATCTTTAAGTTTCGAACCGCGCCTTTCCCCATAGACGTTATTGGTGATTTGCAGCTGTCTTCACACACTGCATGCTTCCCCCGTGGGTCCCCTGTGTACCTTGGGTGGTTCCTGGTGGCCCCAGCAGTTCTACAGGCTCTAGGCCTTGTGTCTATGCAAGTTGTGGGTATACCACTTTCTCAATATAGGGTTTGGTAGGGCTCAATGTATAGTGTGCTAATTTACTGTGTGATATTAAGTTTACTGAATGTACTCTTGCCCTACCTTATAAAGAGACTAGAGGGCCAGTTTAGAATAAATACATATATTTTATATATATACCTGGTGTGGTTCTCCTTTCATTTGCCAATTCATGAGATTATAGACTGGTAAAACTAGCTGCTTTACATTCCTCCAAGACTTACCCTGAAGGCTGCTCTCCGCAGCTACCACAAGGATAGCTTTCGTTAAAGGATGTCTTTAACCAACCATCAATAAGGATCGTTTGGACTGTTGCAAGGTGCCCACTAGAATAGTGGACAGTATATGGCAGGCCAACTTCTCACGCCCATCTTTTTCCCTCTGCCTCATCCCACCAGGGAGGAGGAGAGACTTTATAGGCTGGATATAAAGGTTCCGATCTGAACACAAACCATTTGTCTGATATGTGGACAGCTAGAAAGACAGAGCAGTTCAGAAGAGGATACTGTCCTAGTGAATTGTACTTTATATTAAAGTCCGTTATGCCCTTGCCAAGAAGGAACCTCCAGAAGGAATAAGAACTCACTCCACAGAGCGAATTTACAAATTGTGACTTTGGTCAGGTGGGTGCTTATCACAGAAATATACTGTGCAGCAAACTGGACTTACGTAGTACATTTTTAAACCATTATTGTTTGGATCAAAGTGAGAAGGGATGGTCCTTTGGATGACCTGTTCCATGCTTCAAAACTGTGTAGGCGTAACCATTCCATCAGACCCACCACCTGTTAAGTATTACTTGAGTACCTATTCAAAAAGTGAGGACTATGCAGGTGGAAGTAGCCATCAGAATAAACAGTTACTTACCTTTGGTAAAGATCTTTCTGGTGGATCTATCTGCAGATTCACCCACCTCTACCTTCTGAAGGAAGGTTGTTGTCATCTAAATAATAATGTTCCAAGTTAGATTGGCTGCACTGCATGTTCATTGTTGACGTTAGGTTGGCCTCGTCCCTGCCTCTAAGGGCTTTGAAAAAAGGAATGGACCAGGAACTGATGTCATGGCGCAGGAGTAGCGCTGTGTGGTTCCAATGACCTCATGTTTGTGCATTAACCGAGGATGAGACTGACCTGATACCACTTAGCGGCACAGGAGAGCTGTTGCAAAATTTCCAGATCCAGACTGATGCCTGGGGATATTAAAAAGGTGAGAAATCTGCAGGTAGATAGTTTCCACGAGAAGTCTTGAACTGAAAGTAATGTTTTCTTCTTGTGGCTTTAACTGTTTGACATGGAAAGGCCTTTTTAGGTTTTGCCTGCACAGCGCTTGCGCTGTTCTTGAGAAATCTATTGTTTTTATTTTAAATTTAAAAGGGATTTACATCTTGCCTCCTCCTTCCTGGCTTCTCATTGGTTCCTGTGTTGCCATTTAACTTTCCTCCATTTCTATTGGCTGTAGCATATTTTCCTGCATTTACCCATGCTTGTTCCTCGTCTCCTTTTCTTATAAAAATGGAGATGGAGGAAACAGATGAGTAAGGCCCTCAAAGAATCTGTTAACAATAGGAGAATTGAATAAAGAAGGCTGATCTGGCAGCCGAAGAAAAGAAAAGATGGCTGCAAGATATCCTTTAAGAGCGAAGTATTTTTAAGATGGTGATCTGGAGATTTCAGTGGCACAGGCAGTGATAGACTGGGCACTACAGCTGAGTCAGTCCGCCCTGGCGTTCAGGGAGACTGCCATTTGTTGAACCACCAGGGTTATGTCCCGATGTTCTTGCCATATCCAAAGCCTTAGAGCCTCTTGACAAAGGGTCAACGACCCCTCCATACCCTGTTTGTTACAGGACCATATGGCGGTGGAGTTGTCTGTGAACACCTTCACCACTTTCCCCTTGAAAGAGGGCAGGAATGCTTTCAGTGCCAATCTGATCGCCTGTAGCTCCAAAAGGTAGATATGAAGACTGGATTCTGCCGGAGACCAGACGCCTATGATCGCCCAGTAGCCGCCCCATCCCAGAAGCGACGTTTTCGTCACAACTGTTAGATCTGGTTGGAGAAGGGAAAGGGATCTTCCTCTGCCCTACTCTTGGTCCGCTATCCACCACTGCAGTTGGTGCGTAGTTCCCTCTGAGATCTGGACGTAGTCAAAACGATTCCCCTGATACTTTCCCCACGGGAACTTCAGGTCCCACTGCAAAGCCTGCATATAACCAACTCGCATGATCCACCAGCAGGAGGTAATGAGGCCAGCAGCCTCAGAATCATTCTCGCCGAATTCCGGAATAGAAGCTGAAACATCGGTGTCATAGCCCGAATATCTCAGTCTCGCTTCTCGGAAGAATAGTCCCGAAGCTGCACCTTGTCCAGAACCAGCCCGATGACAGGGAGCGTCTGAGTCAGAGTCTGGTATGACTTCAGAATGTTCATAGGGAACGCCAGAGAATGCAGGAGGTTTGCTGTAGTCTTAAGGTGAGAGACAACAGCGTGGGGCAAACCCTCTTTCAACAGCCAGTCATCAAGATAGTGGAATACTGGAACCCGTAATCTGCGCAGATGAGCAGTGCCCACCGCCGTTAACTTTGTGAACACCTGATGGGTGCTGCTGAGGCCAAAGGGGAGCATGGTGAACTGAAAATGCTTGTGGCCCACCGTGAACGAAAGGTAACGTCTGTGGGCTGGCAGGATGGGAATATGAAAATAAGCGACCTGCAAGTCCAACACCGCCAACCAGTCTCCTGGGTCGAGTGCAGATTAACCTTTGGCTAGGGTGAGCATTTTGAACTTTTCCTTCCCAGGAAGAAGTTGAGGGTCTAGAGGTCTACAATAGGACGCAGACCTTTCTCCTTCTTGTGGAACAGAATAACAACCACAACTTACTTTGTGCACAAGGACCCTCTCCATATTTCCCTTGGCTCAGGGAGCCTATACTTCCTGGCGGAGAAGTGCCAAATGATCCTCTGACATGCAATTGTAAGAAGGTGGCATAGAATGCGTCTATGTAGGTCCTGCAACGTCATCCTGGCGCCCAAGACGATGGGCGTGGAGCCACCTAACCAGGGGTACGTTTGAAGAAAAAATATCCGGATCCAAACTGACCCCTGAGGGAAATTCTAAGTTAAGGAATCTACAACTAACATATGTCTTTACCAGATACATTGTTACCAGAAACTTGTTATTCTGCACCTTCAGACAAAGAGCCAGAGCTCTCAGCTCAACAAATATTTTTCACTAAATTGTATTTCTACCCCCACAACCTCAAAACCACTTTAGTGTGTCCTTTTCAAAACACTTCCATAACGTAGGAGGCAGGATCAAAGGTTTCCTCCAAGGGTGGCAGGACATCAGTTTGAACAAATAGGTACTCCAAATTGTCAAACCGGCCTATGCCCACCCATTTCTTTCTACCCCATCACACTTTACACTCCCATCAATTAGGCTGACTGAGGAATACGTGTATGTTTAACAGCATGCAGTCCCTTTTGGCCAAAGGGGCTATAGAAAGGGTTCCAGGCTCAGAACTAGAAACTCAATGTTACTCCTGCTACTTCCTTGTGGCATAAGACGGAGCCCTGCATCCTTTTTTAGATCTTCGCCTTCTCAGCACTTTCCTACAAAAGAACAAATCTAAGATGCTCACGCTGCCCAGGTTTTGCCAGTCTTGGATCACAGAGACTGAATGGTAGCATTGGATCTGTAGGATGCGTATTTCCATATTCCCCCAAGGCATTATCTGTGTTTTACACTGGGCCAGGAGCATTTTCAGTTTGCGGTGCTCCCGTTTAGCTTCACCAGTGCACTACGTGTGGTCACGAATGTGATTCCTGCAGTGTAATTCTGGAGGCAGGTGTACCAGTCTTTGCATACTATTATAGCTAGCTGTGAAGAAGGGCTTGCCCGATGCAGTTATAGACCACCTCAAGACAATGGTGAACCTCGTAGTCAAGTCAAGTCAAGTCATAAAATTTATATAGCGCACTACATACCCAGAGGGTTTCAAGGCGCTTGGGGAGTGGAGGGGGATTATTTGTCAAATATCCACGTTTTAAGTTGTTTTCTGAACGCTAGGTGATTCTGGGTGAGGCGAAGGTAAGCGGGGAGTGAGTTCCATGTTTTGGCAGCCAGGTATGAGAAGGATCTGCCTCCCATGGTGGTTTTGTTGATGTGAGGGACAGTGGCGAATGCTTGGCTGGAAGATCGAAGTTGGCGGGAGGGGGTGTAGAAGGACAGACGAGAGTTGAGGCAATCTGGTCCTATGTCGTAGAGTGATTTGTGTGCGTGGGTAAGCAGTCGGAAAGTAATCCTCTTATTGACGGGTAGCCAGTGGAGGTCTTTAAGGTGACCAGAGATGTGTTCGTTGCGTGGGATGTCTAATATGAGCCTGGCTGAGGCGTTTTGGATTCGTTGTAGTTTCTTCTGTAGATTGGCGGTGGTACCTGCGTAGAGGGTGTTTCCGTAGTCCAGTCGGCTCGTGACCAGAGCATGGGTGACTGTTTTCCTTGTTTCGGTGGGGATCCAGCGAAATGTTTTTCTGAGCATGCGAAGGATGTTGAAGCAGGATGAGGATACGGCGCTGACTTGTCTGTTCATTGAAAGTGAAGAGTCCAGGATGACGCCAAGGTTCCGTGCGTGGTCTGTCGGGATGGGTGCTTTTCCGAGGGCTTCCGGCCACCAGGAGTCGTCCCATGCAGAGGGGGATTTACCTAAGATGAGGACTTCTGTTTTGTCTGAGTTCAGTTTCAGACGGCTTTGTTTCATCCATTCGGCGACTTCTTTCATTCCTTCGTGTAGGTTAGTTTTGGCGGTGCTGGGGTCCTTGGTGAGAGAAAGGATCAGTTGAGTGTCATCCGCGTAAGAGATGATGTTGAGGTTGTGTTGGCGGGCGATGGTCGCGAGGGGGCTCATGTATACGTTGAAGAGGGTGGGGCTGAGTGAGGATCCTTGTGGTACGCCGCAGATGATTTCGGAGGCCTCGGACTTGAATGGTGGGAGGCGGACTCTCTGGGTTCTTCCGGAGAGGAACGAGGTGATCCATTCCAGTGCCTTTCCTTGGATTCCGATGTTTCTGAGGCGCTGTAGAAGGGTGCTGTGGCAGACTGTGTCGAAGGCTGCGGAGAGGTCGAGGAGGATGAGGGCGACTGTGTCTCCATTGTCCAGTAGAGTTCGAATGTCGTCTGTTGCTGCGATGAGGGCGGTTTCAGTGCTGTGTTTTGCTCGGAAGCCAGATTGTGAGGAGTCGAGGGATTTGTTGGCTTCGAGGAAGGCGGCGAGCTGGTTGTTGACAGCTTTCTCGATGACTTTGGCCGGGAATGGAAGAAGTGAGATGGGGCGGTAGTTTTTGAGTTCGGTGGGGTCTGCTGTTGGTTTTTTCAGAAGGGCGGTGAGTTCAGCGTGTTTCCAGTCTTCTGGGAAGGTAGCGGAGTTGAAGGAGCAGTTGATGACGTCTCGGAGGTGCGGAGCTATGACGGAGTCTGCTTTGTTGAAGATGTGGTGAGGACATGGGTCTGTGGGGGATCCAGAGTGGATGGAATTCATCAGGCGAATGGTGTCCTCAGTGGTGATTGGGTTCCAGGCGTTGAGGGTGTTAACGGGGGGAAGATAGTCAGCTGATGGTAGGGTGGGTTGGCTTCCGGGTTGGTTGTCAAAGCTGTTGTGGATGTCAGCAATCTTGTTGTGGAAAAAAGAGGCTAGGGAGTCGCAGAGAGTTTGAGAGGGGGTGATGTCGTTGGAGTTGGCCGAGGGGTTGGAAAATTCCTTGACGATGTTGAAAAGTTCCTTGCTGTTATGGGCGTTGTTGTCGAGTCGATCCTTGAATGCTGTTTTTTTGGCTTTTCGGATCAGTTGGTGGTGAGTACGGATGGCGTTTTTGAAGGCGTCCTTGTTGCTGGCGGATGAGTCTTTTTTCCAGGCCTTTTCAAGGGAGCGGCATAGTTTCTTGGATTTCTTGAGGTCCTCGTTGAACCATGAGGCCTTCTTGATTTTGTGTTGGCGTTTTTTCAGTGGTGCTAAGGTGTCTGCGGTGTTGGATAACCAAAGGGTGAGGTTGGAGGCGGCTTCGTTGGCGTTAGAATAGAGGGCAGGGGAGGTTTGAAGGAGCGATGAGGAGATCTGTTCCGTGGTGATTTTGTTCCAGTTTCTTTGTAGAGTTGGTTGGAGGTGGATGATGGGTTTCGGCTTGTTGTAGGTGAAGTGGACGCAGCTGTGGTCAGTCCAGAGGAGGTCTGTAGTGTGGCTGAAGGAGACATGGTTGCTGGAGGTGAAGATGGGGTCGAGTGTGTGACCTGCGATGTGGGTGGGGGAAGTGACCAGTTGTTTAAGTCCAAGGTTGGCTAGGTTGTCCAGGAGGGTGGCGGTGTTGCGGTCGTAGATCTTTTCGAGGTGAAAGTTGAGGTCTCCCAGAAGGATGTAGTCTTTGGAGGGGAGCGCGTGTGGGGTGATGAAGTCCGTGATGTCTTCACTGAATTTTGCGCGGGGTCCTGGTGGTCTGTAGAGGAGGGTGCCTCTGAGTGTGGTCTTGGGGTCGATGTGAATCTGGAAGTGAAGGTGTTCAGAGTTAGTGAGGTTGGCGTCAGAGCTGGTTGAGATGCGGATTGATTTCTTATGGACGATAGCGATTCCTCCTCCTGTATGGTCGGTGCGGTCCTTGCGTGTGATCTTATAGTCATCGGGGATGGCAATGGCGATGTCAGGGGCGGAAGAGGCGTTCATCCATGTTTCCGTTAGGAAGGCGACGTCAGGAGAGATGGTGTCTAGTAGGTTCCAAAGGTCAATGGCGTGCCTGTGGACCGAGCGGGTGTTGAGAAGGATGCATTCTAGGTGGTTGGGGTCGGGAATCTGTGTTGCGGTCGTAGCGGGGATGTTGTCGGTGCCGCTGAATTTGCAGGAGAGGCAGGAGAACGGTCCATGGGTGCGTCCAGGAGCGGCTTGGACGCAGGTGGGGGCGCGACCGGGGTTAAGGGCTAGGAGGGTGGCGGCATCGTAGGTAATGCGGGAGGGCTGGGCAGCGCGAGGGGCAGGGGGAATGGCACTGGGCGCGGTCCAGGCGCGGACGGGCGTAGACGGGCTTACCTTTGGCGCACCTTCGGCGCGGATTGGGCGCGGTTGCTGCGCGTGAACGCTGCGCGCGGGAAGAACTGTCATATATGGATAGTGGGAGGGGGAGGGGCGAGGGCTGTTCAGCTGGGAGGCGGGGCTGATCAACGTGCCAAAGTCACACCTGACTCCTTTGCAGATGCTCCTGTGCACTGAATCTATTTAGGATAGAGTGCAGTTTTGTGCCTTCCCCTGTAGCAGTCTCCAGGACATGCGGGCTATAATACTGCTGTTTCAACCTCTTAAATGGATCTCAGTAAGATTGGCGTTGAGGCTGCTGGACATTCTCCCTGCATCCTGCTGGTCAACTACACCAGATGGCACGTCTGCTCTACAATAGGACCTTAAGTCCCAGTGGTCACAGAACCAGGGGAACCTATCTGATTGATCCAGGTTTCGGATTATACTGCAAAAGATCTGCATTTGTGGCTGCTATACTGCGATTGGACCACTGGTAGACCCCTCCCTGTATCCTACCTACAGTTTTCATTGAGGATAGATATCTCACTTCTGGGCTGGGGGGGCCATCTGGAAAGATAGAGATTAAAGTACTCTGTTCTCCGGTGAAAGCCCACGTCACATCAATTTGTTGAATTTGTGGATGATCCACTCAGCGTTGAAGACCATCTTACCATCCATTAAGGGGAGCCTAGTATAGGTACTCACAGACAACATTACTGCCATGTGTATTGCAACAAGTAGGGCGGAGTCAGGTCTATGCCAGGAGGCTCTGTGCCTCTTGAAGTGGCTGACTTGCGAATGCATTTCTCTAGTAGTGAACCACCTGTCAGGCACACTAAATGCCAGAATCGACAAACTCAGTTGCTGGTACCTAGCAGATCACGAGTGGCAGTTACACCCAGAGGTGGCACAGGGGTTTTTCAAGCAATGGGGAGAACTCTGGTTCGATCAACACCAAAAATGCTCAGTGTCAGCATTTATGCATGCTATAATTCCCAGGATGACTCACTAAGAGACACATTCCACGTAGAGTGAAGTTTGTAACTCTTCTATGCGTTCACCTTTACCACTCTTGGCTCGAGTTCTGAAGAACATCAAGGCCAACCAAGCACCAAGTCATCCAAGTGTCTGCAGATTTGAGATGGGAGAGTGTGGCATCCAGAACTTCTTGGCATATTCATCTGTCCTCAGTTCATGCTGCTACTTAGGGGGGGATCTACTGTTGTAGTGACAGTACAGGGTCCTGCACTTGGGCCTCTACATTCTGCACCTCCATGTATGTAGATTAAGCATCGGCAGCTAATACCCTTAGAACTTCCTCTTAAAGTTAATAATGCTATTCTGGCTGCCAGGTCATAAGAGTGTTTGACTTGGTGCATCATCTACCAGATTGCTCTGCTGCAAACTAAGCTGTCTGAACTGTTGTTGTTTGTTGTATCGTAGGCCCAGCTAGGACTTGTGTTGGGCATTGTTAAAGGCTATTTGTCACTTTTTTAAGGCTGCCAAATCAGCCTTCTTTGTTTAAATCACCTGTTCTAATGAGATTTCATATAGAATTACAACATATGTTTCTGTAGAAGCCCTTTGGAACGTCACAGTGGAACTTGAATTTGGTAATTTTCTGAGGTGCACCTCATTTTAACCAATGCACCGATGACAAATGCATCTCTTGACCGTGAAGATTGTCTTTGTCTTTGTAGTTGTGATAATGTCATCTCATTGTTACACCCCGGTCAAGAAGCAACCTCCAGACGGATTAACGTCCTTTCGACCAGGGCCAATGCTGCTACCACTGTGCTGGCACAAGAAGTACTTGTCCTTGACATCTGTTAGGTTGCTACTGGAGCGTCAATACATACGTTCACAAAGAATTCCTGCTTTGATATCCAGGTCCAGCGTGATGGGTATTTCGCCCATTTGGACCTGCATGACTTTTTATTATGAGCCATTCCACAGACCCATCATCTTAGGAAGGTACTGCTTTGGTATCTATCGTAAAGGTAAAGAATCCCTGGTTTGAAACGTACATCTTTTGAACATGTTAGTTACCTTCAGTAACACTCTTCCTGGCAAATACAACTGATTCCTCACTGCCTCCCACCTTCCCCTCTCATAGAGTGGTCTGTTTTCCAATCTAAAAGGGTCCCAATTTCGGAATCTACACACTGGTACCTCTGTTTATTGCTGAGTTCCATGTTAGAGGGTGCAGATAGAGTCAAGAAAGAAACATGGTGACATGCAGTGATGGCGCTTGTATAAAAATCATGTTGTTCCCATGAGGCACAGGGTCAAGACTGATTTGCATATGGCCATGTCTGAACTGGGGTGGCTTGTGAGCAAAATAATTATGGATTAAACCCAGATCTGTGACTGGGGGTGAATGTTTTGCCATTGTGCAACATTCCGTCCATCATTTTGTGTGTTTTGCTGTTCACCCTATGTGGGAACCCAGACGTGGGTCCTGTGCTCACTAAGCCACTGGAGTCAAGCTCTGCTGGCTGAAGACGGCTGATAGCCAGAAACCGGTCCTAGGATGCTTGACTCCGGTCCAGGGAATACATGGCTTGGCAGTTCGGACTGGACTGTTCCCATGAGGCACAGGGTCAAGACTGATTTGCATACGGCCATGTCTGAAATGGGGCGGCTTGGTGAGCAAAATAACGATGGATTACACCCAGATCTGTGACTGGGGATAAATGTTTTGCCATTGTGCAACATTACGTCCATCATCTTGTATGTTTTGCTGTTCACCCTATGTGGGAAGGGTATGCCCAGGCGTGGGTCCCGTGCTCACTAAGCCACTGGAGTCAAGCTATCCTGGCTGAAGATGACTGATAGCAAAAAACCGGTCCTAGGCTGCTTGATTCCGGTCCAGGGAAGACATGGCTTGGTAGTTCGGGCTGGACTGTTCCCATGAGGCACAGGGTCAAGACTGATTTGCATATGGCCATGTCTGAACTGGGGTGGCTTGCGAGCAAAATAACGATGGAGTAAACCCAGATCTGTGACTGGGGGTGAATGTTTTGCTATTGTGCAACATTCCGTCCATCATCTTGTGTGTTTTGCTGTTCACCCTATATGGGAAGGGTATGCCCAGTGGTTTCTAGGTTAGATATTTAGATATTTTTACACAAGTCTGCCCATCCTGGTGGAGGAGACATTACACCTCTGCCCAGGATGGGCTTTGTTTCTGGACCCAGAGAGCAGAGGCCCTATTTCCAGAGGTCCAAAAAGCTGTCTGGTGGTGGAAAATGGCGTGTAGCAATGCATGAACCACACCAGGATCGGTCGTTTTTCAGGGGGCATCTCTAAGATGCCCTGTGGGTGCGTTTTACATTAAATCTAATACTGCCATCAGTGTGTGTTTAATGTGCTGCGAAGTGTGTTACTAAACTTCACAGTTTTTTAGTAAAGCCATTATGGAGCTGAGGAGTTTGTAATGACCAACTCCCAGACCACATACTCTTCATGGCTTTACTACACTTACAAAGTCTAAGAATGGGCTTAGACACTGTAGGGGTACAGGGCTCATGCCACTGTACCCTCATCTTAGGGCTAGTGCACCCTACTAGAGGGGTGACTAACCTAGGCCTCAGACAGCGGGTTGCAGACATGGCACACAGGTATGTATGCCATGTTGACTCTTCACTTTTCTCTTCACCAATACACACAGCCTGCAATAGTAGTGTGTGGATGTTAAGGTACAGGGCCTCTGAGGGTGACACAAATCGGTGCTGCTGCCCTTAGAGGCCTTCACTGGTCACAGTGCCCTTGCTACCCATGGTACATTTTACAAGGGGCTTACCTGTGGTCATAGATGTTCCAACTGTGGGTACAAAGGTAAAGTCTTGGGAAAGAACACAGGCCCTGGGAACCTAATTGGCAGGGACCTAGGGCATATCAAATCAGGTTGCAACAGACGTCAGGCAAAAAGTGGGGGGTAACCAAGCAAAAAGGCTCACTTTCCTACAGGATAGAATAATATTCTTTTCAGAAGGTGAGAACGAAATGTATTTAGTAACCAATGTTCATGGTACTGAACCATGTCGGTCTTCTTCAAAATTTGTATTGTCACTTAATTAAACTGTTTGTTTTCTTTCTTTTTTCAAGCAAATTGAACCTTTGCTGTATCCTAAGCTGTTTCAAAAATCATTGGAACCTGATGTCCTAAACCAGATTTTGAAAATCTTACATGATTTTTATCTTGGGTATGTAAAGTTGTTTTAAATGTTCAAAAGTAATTTGTATGTTATTTCTGCATGTCCGGTTTGCTACAGTAGGTCTTAATACTCTCGAAGCAACTTTTAAAATGTTGTCAAGAAATCCCAAAATGCACCTGTATGGGGACAGGTCCCATGCTTTTTTCTGAAGTGAATGCAAACTACCCTGGATCAGGGGTTTATTCAGCTGATCATGTCATGGTACTCCCTTCCATTTTTCAGAATAGTGTCTCCCACCCTATTAAAATTCCCCTCCCCAGTGAAACAAAGTGTGATGAAAGACATTACATCTGTATTGTAGAAAACATGAGATAGTGCTCAACCATCTTAAAGTGCAAGAAGGGCTGAAGTTGAAGATTTTTCTTGATTCCCCCAGAAAGATAGAGGGATTATGTCCTATGATATTCTCATCATAGATGGTCACTTACCATGTTCCCTCTTATCCCCCACATTGATTCAGAAGCTCAGGAGGCAAGTGGCTCACATAATTCCAATAATACCTACGTGATCAGAGGTCCATGGTACCTGAATCAATTGATGATTAGTCTGGATCCTGGTTACCTGTCTTGATGAAGGAGGCTCTTATGTCACAGCAGCAGGGGGCTCCTTTCATATTTTACATAGTAATCCTTGCACACCTTGGAAGCATACTCTATTTGAAAATGTTTAGTTGAACAATGCTAAACAGCACCTCCTTACTCAAACATTAGAGAACCAATGTCTACAGTTTTCTAACCTAAGTGTGTTGTATATAGAATGTGTTTACAGATTTATACTGATTGATCATTTCCTTTCTCCTGTTTTTGCCTCTTTAATTTTCTATATTGTGCGGTCTACACAGCCTAGCGAAAGCAGAAGATCTGCAAAACATACATTGGTTGCCTTTATATTGAACTGTAAAAATTTAGTTAAAACACATTCTGAAGTACTTTATAATAAAGTTACTTTGTATTTTAGAGTTTGCCCGACAGTGATGGTAGTCATGATGGTGGGGGACTTTAGGTCTGCCACTCTGCCTTCACTCTGCCCGCCAAATTTAAAATTCACCGAAGGCCCTCTATTGAACTCTCCTGGTTTGTATTAACCCCTGTCATGGCGGTTCATACAAAGCCATTATACTTTTAAATGTTTTCACTTTTCCAAAGCCAAATTCTAAAGGGGGAGTTTTTTGCCTGGAGAAGCAAACGCTAATGGCCTCAGCACCATGGGAGTTGTCACCCCTAGTGTGGGGGTCATTTTTTCATTTATTTATCCCTCACCACTAGGATATTCCAGGCAGTGAACGACAAAAAAAAGCCCACCAGCTTTTCACAGTAAGAATGGCAGAAGGTCGAATGGACTACCTCTGTCTGCCTGTACTCCCTCGGGCTGTGCGAGGAAGGTTTACATTGGCAGAGCAAATTTTACTCTATCAGATGTAAGCCTGACGGTCCTCCCAGCTCAAAATTGGGTGGGTGGACTAAGAGTTTGGCAGAAAGTGTACTCTGTATCTTTAGCGACAGAGTACTCTGTTAGCAAAACTCAAAATCTGCGCCATGAGGCCTTTAACTATATGTTGTTAAAAGGAAGAGGCACTACCAACCAAATCTGCAAATTATGTTGGGGGATTTCAACACTCCTTTCTACTCCCATGCCTCATCCCTAAAGGTTATCAAAATGGTGACATTTAAAAAAAAAAAGATCTCAGTTGCTGTACACTTTTATGTGTGCATAGTCACAGACTCAGAATTACCAAAACTCTCATTTTTCATCTCAACTTAATATACTGCCAAATGGATCCTGGTGCTTAAACCTACAGCATATAAGACGGTGCTCCCTACAGGCTTTCCTTAACTTCAGCCTTACTTGTTTCCAGTACACCTAGTCCTGAATCTTGACATTAGATGATTTACTTCAGTCCCTGGTCCATTTAAGATATATAGTCAATGCTCCATTGAATGGTAAACGCAGTGTTTATTTGGTTAAATAAAATGTTCAGGGGCCCAAAGTTTTTCTTCAAAGTTACCGAATATCAAGTCTGCTTAGTTTTGATTCCACGTTGTGCCTTTTTTCTTGAGTAACCCTACACTTCCAGTCTCTTAATCACACTTTTGTAGGTTTTATTTCATCCCAACTTTCTCCCTTTGTCTCAATTTTCCTATCTTTCTCTTTTTCATTTGTTATTGCTTTTATTCCTTTCTGTCTCGTGCTCTGGGTCAAAGCCAGATAATAAAGTATGTCCCGTACCAACCAAATGCTTGCTAGTCCCCAACAGTTGGAATCATTGGCACAAAGTAGGCACTAGGTTTGGGTTTTAATAAAGCATGTTTAATGTTGTCTGTGTATTTTATTGTACTTGTTTAATGTCTTCCATGTTTCCACTGCTACGTAACCGTAGCATTTTATTCGGTATTAGCCTCACATTGCTTGCTAAGTAAATGACCTTGGGAACAATTGCTCTCTTATTCATACTTGTAAGCAGAAGCCCATTGGTTCTTAACATTTTCTAAAATCGTTCTTTCCTAATTGTGGGTGCTGCCTTCTTAGTGGAAGTTTATAGAAAGCGTGTGATTTTAGCTAGAGGGGCACAGAGTTCATAGACAATAAAATGAGCCGAAAAGAATCCAGCAACAAAAAGAGAGAGTAGACTAGAAAAGTAGTTGCCTTTTGCGAAAAGGACATCTGCTGTGATTGCTATGAAATGCTCCAGGTGGGAAAGAGGTACATAAACAGAAGTGAGCTTTAAGCAGAAAAACAGATTAAATTAAGAGAGATATTATTTAGAGGAAACCTATAGCACCAAGCACAATGTTTTGCAGAGCTAGGAGTACAATAAACACACTGATTTCATTACTCGTATGTAAATAAAATATACCAATAGTTGCTAATATAAAAGCCTAGCAGAGTTGTCCTTATTAGATGGGGCTGTTGAGTTTTAATTTTTATTTTATCTTTGCATTGGCATAATTTGAATACCTGTAAACCTTTATGGGATAATCATGTATTGGACTGTATTCACTAGCTACGAGGACCAGCATATTCTGCCTACTTGAAGGGAAACTATGGTAGCTATGTGGAATAGTTGACTGGTCCTATTCATTGCTAACAGGAATAGCCAATTATCATTCACATGTCTTTTTGAACCATTGGATAACTTCCCAAACTGATTGAGTCTTCTAGTTGCAGATTACTTACCCTAAAATATCCCGTCATCAGACTGAATCCAGATATGTTTTGTAAGCAGTACCCCTGTTTGCTTGTAGGTGGCGTCATTCAGCTCCACGTAGCGTTGTCCATGCCAGAAGTGATATGTGTGGTGCCTATATAGGTGCCTCTCTAGCGCGCTGACTCCAGTTCTTTTCTTTTTCCACCAGTCAGCTCAGATTCGAAGAAAGGCTACCGAAGTCACTTTTTGACTTTTCAGCCTCTTGTCAAATATTTTTTGAGACTTTTTCTGGTTGACATCTTTCACATCAGGAGACAGACAGGTTTTAAGCCTAACGGTACCTATCATCAAAAGATGTTGGTAACAGACCTGCATTTGATTTTTCTCTTTTGTCTCTGGTGTCTCCAAGACATGCGAGGACTGCCAGGCCATGCATCCTAAGGTGCTCCGGGACTGCTTCCTCAAGCTCCTTGCACACTCAACGTCAATTACCTCCTCGATATTCCAAGTCTCTGCTACAAGGAATGTCCCGAAATTGTTCATGAATTTGTACCCAGTGATCATTGTCCTTCTCCAAATCTTTGGAGAAGTCTGGTAAGTCCCACAAAAATAAAAAGTGTTGAAGAGGACTTTGAATTACTTGCACAAGGTTTTGAACAAGTGACAGTCTGTCAGCACTCGAGGCCTAGCATTGTGGTGGACCTTGGGCTGTCTCTGCCATAATTTCCAGAAGCCGTAGCGACCCCCTTCCAAATTACGGAACTATGAGGCCATCATGGGCCCACACCCGATGCTTGGAACGACACCTCGTGTCCACCCGCTCTTGGAACTCCACCCATCCCCATGGACTACGCACGCAACCTGGGAATCATCCTGAACACCGAACTGAATCCGGACTGGGACGGGTCGAGCGCGGCGCTGTCTTCGATGAAGCATGTCAGTTCCCTGTTGACTGTTTGCTCTGTGACTTTGGCTGCGAAGAAGAGGAGCGTGAAGGGCCGGTAGTTCTTGCGGTCAGTAGGGTCAGCTGTGGGTTTCTTGAGCATGGGCCTGACTTCTGAGCGTTTCCAATCGGCTGGGAAGGTGCCTGTTTTGAAGGTGGTTTTGATGATGCGATGTAGTTTGGGTGCAATGGTGGTGGCAGCTCGTGGTTGATGTGTTGAGGGCAAGGGTCACAAGGGGTTTTGTGGCCGAGGACATCATGGTACAGGTAGCCAAAAAGGAAAGTCAGTCCACCACCCCATGGAGGTTGCAGTCTCCAAATCCCTTTAGTTTGCCCTTCCACCATCATGAGCATCCAGTGGGGGCAGGATACGCCATCACGTGCACTACTGAAGGTTAATAACATCCGACTGTTGGATTTTAGGGCTTGTCTTAAGTGACCACTCCCTCCCTTTTGTGACCACCTGCTTATGACAAGCTGATGGAGGACCTCCTCTCCTTGCTATGTCAGGATGTGTTCGCTCTCTTGGCCAAGGGACCTATAGCGAAGGTGTCGACGTCAGAAGTAAGGTACTGGTTGTTATTCTCTCTTCTTTTTGGTACCCAGGAAGGACAGAATCCTTCGTCCAATTGTAGACATGTGCCTTCTCAATCTCTTTTTGAAAAAGGGGACATTTAAGATGATTGCGCAAGTCCTGTCTGTCCTAGATCCAGGAGACTGGATGGGATCGATGGACTTACAGGATGTGTACTTTCACTTTCTCGTCCTGCCTGCCTGCTCACAGGCATTACCTGTGGTTCCCTTTTGACCAAGAGCACTTTCCGTTTGCCATGCTCCCCTTTGGATTTACCAGCACCCCTCGGGTGTCCATGAAAGTGAAGGTGGTGGTCGCAGCTTACCACTGGAGGTCAGGCTTCCACTCTTTCCCCTACCTCGACCACTGGCTGCGGAGGTTCCTTCCTCTGTTATCCGTGGAACATAGGACGCTGACAGTCCAGGCTGTGATTGGGTCCAGGTTGGATTATTCCAACATTCTTTACCTGGGCCTTCCAGAGTACTTGCTGCAGCGGCTTCAAGTGGTGCAGAACGCTGCTGCCAGGGCAATTTTCGGTCTTAGCAGGCGCTCCAGTGCCTCGGGCCTGTTGGCAACTTTGCATTGGCTTCCCATCCGCAAGAGGATCGCCTTTAAGGCGCTGACCTTGGCCTATAAAGCTCTTCACAAGGGGGGAGCTAAGTACCTCCAAAAGAGACTGGTCTTTTATCATCCGACCAGGTCTCTGAGGTCGGAATCCCTGCACCTTGCTGTTGTCCCTCGGGTAAAGAAAGCGCGCCTCGGTGGCCGCTCTTTTGGATTGCTGGCATCACAGCTGTGGAACTCTTTGCCACTGGCTCTGCGGGGAGCCACTAGCTTGCTGGCTTTTAGGAAAGGCCTTAAAACTTGGCTGTTCACTCAGTAGCCGGTCTCTCGTGAATCTTTGGCTCACACTTCTTTTATTCTTTTATCTGGTGTTATGTTAGTATGTCGCAGTTTTTTTCTCTCTCTCCAATAAAGCGCCGGGACACTCTTTTTGAGTAGCCGAGCGCTATAGAAATGAATAATTAACATAACATAACATAACACCACAGGCAGTTGTCTCCCACCTCCAGACTATGGTAAACCTTCTGCATTTGCTGGTCTTCACCATCAACGTGCCATAGTCACTCCTATTCCCTCTCAGAGGTACCCTGGTACCCTTTTATTGGAGCTTTTCTAGACGTGGTGCAGTTTCAGGCTTATCCCCTCAAGAGGATATTCCAGAAAATTCAGACTATGATACCAATGAAAACACATAAGAGGGACTTGGAGTGCTTCTAGGTCCAGCACACAAGCTCCCTGAAACTCTATGTAGTCCATTAGGGTATGCAGATCCTCTAAGGTCACGGGGGAAAAAGGTTGGTGAGAAACTGAGAAAGTAGATCCGGGATCTGCTTACTCAGAAACAAGAGCCCTCACACCCTGGTGGGTGTCATGCTTCATCATCGAGCAGCTCCTCGTTGGATCACCACTCCAGTGCTAAACAGGGACTTCAAGGGGGCTCTTTGCTGGAAGTCTTTTTAGACTAAGACGCCAATGCTAGGTGTATATTGGTGTAGTATGATTTATAAATAGCTAGGAGGTACCCTAACAAAAGTAATATGTGGGTCCTCTTGGTATGGTTAAAAGAAGGGGGTGGATGTCATGATCCACTGAATGGAATTGGATAGCCCCGAATTACAACCTGATACCAGAAGCGCATCAGTCCCTCTGGGCTAACAGCCAAGAGGTTGGTCAAGAATACTGGAGAGCCCAGCTGCATCTTTCTGCAAAGTAAGCATAGGAAATCCACTATACAGCCCAGGGATTTCAGATGGTCCCGTTTCTTCTTCTCAGACTACTGGGCAGGAACACATGAAATTATCCAATTTGGCTCACCAGGAGAGTTAGTGGGTTTCTCTGAAACAATTTGTAGTTTTTGCTTTAAGTCCGGTTTCAGCCAGTCCACGCTAAGCTTCTGTCCATACAACCTCAAGTTATCTTCCACTAAGACTTTTTTGGCCATTGCTGCTGCTCGGTGAGTGTTATATTAGACCACATCCAGAAGTTCGCGTTTTTTGGTGGTGCTTGGAAACAAAGCGATGTCCTCAATTCCGGAAGTCAGCTGCTGCAGTGCCATTTTCAGCTCCCCCTGCTCCAGGCGTCAGGGCACGGTGTCAACGCACAGCTCTCACTTCTCGGTACTCCGATACACGACAATCCGGTGGTCTCATCACTTCGTAGCCATTCAATGCAGCAATGGCAGACTGGGCGTTTCGCCGGCTGGTGTACCTGGCGTAGGCAAAGTCCGGTTCAGGCTGCTGAAGGTCACCATTAGGCGGAATTCATACAGTTTGTTCACGCTCTGAAAGAGGGGGATCAATTTATCTTCGTAGATGTCTTGAGGAAGCCTGCCAATGAATACCTCAGAACCGGAGTGGGGGGAGGAGGGGGGAGGTGGCACCTGCCCATTCAGGGGGAGGTCCGCCGTCCTTGCGCTTACTTTTCACCTGTACCAGGGAGGTTCCTGTTTCTTTGACCCAGCCCAACAGCGCATCCTTGTGTACAGGGTTCACAGCATTGATCCACATCTCACACTGCTCATTTTCCATCTCCATGGCTTCGCTTCTCGCTATCCTACCGCTTACATGCCTCTTCCTTCTCACAGCAAACAGTGTCCAGCATGTGATCAGCTCTGTGTTGGACGCTCTTCCTACAATTTAGTATTAAAAAAGGCAAGTGATTTCTTCTATTGGTGCTGTGTTGAATCATCTGAACTGGGGTGGTGTGGAGTGCAAAAAAACGATGGATTTAGGCCCAGATCTCTGTACTGGGGTGAATGTATGACATTGTTCTGCATTCTGTCCATCAATTGTTGTTTTTGCATTTGTCACCCCGAGTGGGTACGCTCAGATGTGAGTCCCGGGCTCTCTAAGCCACTGGAGTCAAGCTATCCTGGCTGAAGACGGCTGATAGCCAGAAGCCGGTCCTAGGATGCTTGATTCCGGTCCAGGGAAGACATGGCTTGGCAGTTCGGGCTGGACTGTTCCTATGAGGCACAGGGTCAAGGCTGATTTGCATATTGCCATGTCTGAACTGGGGTGGTGTGGAGTGCAAAAAAACGAGGGATTTGGGCCCAGATCTCTGTACTGGGGTGAATGTATGACATTGTTCTGCATTCTGTCCATCAATTGTTGTTTTTGCGTGTTGAATCATCAGGCATCAAAATCCACATTTAAATCCCCCATGCTGTCTATGTGGATTAGATGCGGGCTCAAGCGTTCTATTGCCTCACTCGGGCAGCTGTTGGGCTGTCTGTAATGGATAATCGCGTCAAATAAAGCCCTTTGGGTCCTTCATCCTAACCAGTTATACCAGGTCACTGTGAATATCACCAACTAATTTCTCACATTTGAATGACTGTCATTCACTGATAGTCCGTCGCCTGCTTCTCCTATCTACTAGCTGTGATTATTTGATATCCCGGAGGCAACAGCTCACTTAGTAATATAATAACGGCTTCCTTTAATCAGGATTCAGTTATGCACCTTCCAACCCCGGGATTCTAATCCGCAGCCGGCTAATTCCCCTCATCCTTCTTCAGTTTTTGTGAGCAGAATGGGGCACGGTTGGAAAAGAGGGTAACGTTTGGTGAACTTAATATCAAGAGGCCATGGAAACTAAGAGCTGGCGCATATTTCCTCAAACGTGTAGCTAAGAAGTGATGGTCACAGACTGAAGGAGACAGATGGTTTGGCGTACTTTGGTGTGTGACACGTATTACGTACACAAATATGTACATGACAATACATTATCAATCTAGTTCGTATATTTTCTTAAGCCTCTTCCTCCCCGCCCCATCTCTCGATCCCACTTTTAAATCTTCTCACCTGGGAGTTGTATTTTTCTTGTACGGTTCAGAAAACCATACCTTAAATTATAAAACACAACATTTAATCCTGATGTGGATGGGACAACTTCAACTGGATGGTACATCCCAGTGCTGCTGTAGTCTATAACGCCAAGAGAATAAAGCATATGTTATGGATTGTATATGCTGAGGTGGCAGGCAGCGAGAGCTGAGATGAAGTACATTCATTGACCGTGTGATAGAACTGTACCGTTTACAGTGGGCTCCCTTTCTTCAACCCCAGCCAAAACCTCATTCATAAAAGTAGCTTAGATGTGTGACAGGGGTCGCACTTGTTACTGTCAGTGGTCATAGTATTCAGAAGTCCTCTTTTTTGCCTGAATAATTAAACAGTTGAACACTGAGAAGTGGACAGGGGGCGCTATTCCAGCAAGATAGCTTTGTGAGCTTAGCCTTAGTTGCTAAGAGTTGTAGATCAAAAGTTTAAATTGCTGTAACATACGATGAGCTTTCTGTCCCTCCAGGTCTGGGAATATAGTGACATCTTTCAGCTAAAGCACTTAGAAATTGAACAACAGAGTTGCATAACCATAAATAACAATAAGTTATCATTGCAATTCGTAAATAAACAATCTGCAGTTTTGCAACCATAAACACTTGTGTTAGTGATTAGCCCAGTCTTTGTGAGGAAGAGGCCTGCCAGTGACTAGCTACGCGTCGATTATTGTAGAAAAACAGTCTCTTTCTACACATTATATGTTGCATAAGATAGGGTACAGAGAGGCCAAACCCACTTCACCACTAGGCCTGGTGTTTGCTAGGTCACATTTACAATAATATAGCTATCCATCCTTTACAAAATAACATGGAAATTGACATGGGTCACTGTGAACAGCATGGCTAATGTAAGCTCTGTAAGCTAGCAATCAATTGTTTGCAGCCTAAGAACGTTTAGTTGCAGTCACTGAATTGTTCCTAGATTATGCCTTTTCACCAGCTCGTCTCTCATATCTATTTCCCTATCTGATAAATGACTGCATGTACACCCAGCTCTTCTTTGAAACTACCAGCTATTATTAAGTAGAGCCTGGAGAGACCTCCCAGTCTTTCCCATTGTGCTATAAAATGTCCTATTTACATGTTAAATAGTCTTACCTTGGTCTGGTAAGCAAATTTCTTCCATTTCATTATCATATATTAACGTTATCTGGAGACATCGCATATTCTGATGGATACTTATGTCAGCAGATTCCTCACTTCGAAATACTATTTAGTTGCCTGCCTAAATCTGGTATCTTTTTTCCAGGAGTCTCCAGCACACTGCTAGATGCCACCTTGTGGCTCCACACCACCCCTGAAGTGATGGAGAGGAATTTCATAAAAGCACCACCCCAGCACCCTGATGTCAGTTCTTTTATTTCCAAG
Organism: Lissotriton vulgaris; assembly: GCF_964263255.1. Taxonomy (NCBI): domain Eukaryota; kingdom Metazoa; phylum Chordata; class Amphibia; order Caudata; family Salamandridae; genus Lissotriton; species Lissotriton vulgaris. The sequence goes on from NC_141685.1 coordinate 1,800,181,489, forward strand.
CCTTCCTTCATGGACCTAGAGCTCTGCTCCCAAATTCGTCAGCCTATCGATGACTCCTGTATTGAAATCCATTGTGCTAAGGAACAATGTCCTCTACTAAAACTACAGTTTTCAAACCATGCAGTAATAAAAGAAAACAGATGTCAGTCACAGACTTGCACAAGGTGTGTCTTTGGTATTTGGGCTCAGGATGTAAATTGATACTTGTATAGCGCACTACTCACCCGCAAGGGTCTCAAGGCTGGAGTTCTGGACTTTTTGGTTCCGTCCAGAGGTGTCAGGGAACAACACCCAAAGACCCCGGAGTTCCACCTGCCTTGGTGCGCAAATAAACAGAAACACGGGCTTCTCGATGGTGGCGTCAAAGACCAAAGGTTTATTACTGCAGGGACACAGAAGTCACAGAAACTACGCATGGGCAGTATCTAGGAGCCTGTTCAAATTGTACAAAGAGGGTTGCTCCTTATATACTAAATTTTGGCCTTCAGGCGAATTCTTCACATGTTGGTACATTCCCAAAACCTTTGTGTCATAAGCAATAAATATTTGGCGTACACAGGAACCGTTTATAAAATCTGATACAAAACATCTACGAAGAGGGGTTCCCACTAGTTCATCACAATCCCTTGTCAATATTGTATTCAAGAGCCGGACCGCCTCATCGTAAATTTCGTTACCTCCCCCTAATAAAGATTCAGAAAGAAAGGAACGGAGCCAGGTGTGGAAGATAGAAAAGCGGGATAAGAGATGTTTGTGGGTTGTAAATGGGCAAGGCTACCGGCTTCGGCCGCCTAATCATGATCGGGACAATGGACACGAGAACCAGTTCAGTTGGGCTGGCCTCGGGCAGAGGAGGCAGCCTTTGTCGAGTCATGTAGCTACAGCGTGATCTGGTTTAAGGTGCACGTGTCACGAAAGAGGTGAATCTCCGGCTAAGGCTACGTGTCCTTAATCGAAATGAAGTGATCAGAGGTTATTGCGTATGTGAGGGCAAGAAACACAAAATGGCTGCCATGATCTAAGATGGATGCCATGGGTAGATCAGAAATGTGTTCATAACAGGAGTACTCTTGCTCGTATCGTAGCGAAAACACCAGGATATGCTAAATGGATCATTTGCGGTTCGCTGATACCAATATTATGTATTTCCGACAACATTGAAAACACGGGTTCAAATCGTCACGGAACCTCAAGGCGCTTGTACGAATACCGCTGTGGAACCCATCCTGGCTTTCCCTGTGAGGCGTCCACTCCTGGGCACCCCCAAGGTGGAGGCCAGGCATCCTTAGCGTTGTGGGGGCCGTTGTGGAGATTAGGCAAGCTATTGCCCAGAGTTGCAGAGTGGGACTCCATGATTGGAATAGGCACCGAGGCGAGAATTATCAGGTCCATGGAATTTTGAGCCCAAGACCCCCCGAGGCGGGGAATTGAACCCTGGTCCCGGGCTAGACCTCTGCATCAGGGTCTGCCGCTCTAATCATTGAGCCACACTACACTAAGTCGTGTAGTATGGGTGCCCTCAAGCACCCTAAGGTTATTCAGGACCAAAAACTGAAGTTGTAAATCGACGAATATAAGGAAAAAGAGCCCCAGGTCGCCGGTGCTGACTTAGCCCAGCTCCCGAGATGTCTACTTTACAGTGAAAGTCCTCCAGTAAGTCCAAACCAAAGTCCAGATGAAAACACAATAAAGAACATTGTGGTTCAATCCCATCCGACCTTTCCTTATCTAAGGAGAAGGGGTGATGGTGTCACAGTGTCAGTCGCTTTTTCTCAGGGTCCCCAGTCATGTATCCATATTCCCCATTGATCCCAGTTGTGTCCAGATTTTCCAAGACCATTTACAACTTCACAGCAGATCGAGGCCTTCAGATAGGTCATACTGTGTTTTTAGCACACTTACAGCTACCTTTGATCTCCAAATAATCACAGGGGCCTCCAGTGGGGTTCCCACCAGCAGGTTCCGTCCCTGGTGCCATCTGACTTCTTAGAACCTGTTTCGGGTCCCTTAATGATTTTGGGTATGGTTTTTCTCTGGCTCCAGGTTCTACGTTGGGCCATTCCTCATTGATGCTGGAAACCACACCACAGGCGCAGGAAGAAGATCCGGTACTAATTCCGTTTCTGAACTCTAACCTCCTTCAGTCCCATCTGACCCGATTTTGCATTACGAAATTACTAACATGCGACAGTTCGTCATACAGCCTTACTCTGTACAAATGCTTCTACTATGGTAAATACACAAGCATAGACTTCAATAACTTTTTGGCTAGGACCTCAAACTAGGTGCACCACCAGATTGGGGAGGGGCAGGTGGAGAAGGTCTTCCCCTCATTATCACAATATTTTATGAACTTGCAAGAGTCGAGTGGGTTTTATACTTCGCCTTATACAGGGTTGTACTCGCCACTTGGACCACCAACAAAACAAAGTTAGTCATTTGCAGTAGTAGTCTGACTGGCAGCTGAGGTCCTATAATTGCAGTTGCTTTCAGTCGAGACCAAGACTAATTTCCTTACAGAAATTTGGGAGCCTGGGTAAGCAACATCTGAGCCCTTGCTTCTCTTTAACGAGGCCTTTGTTGAAATTATAACCCACACTTGGTCAAAGCCCTCACCAGTAAATAGGCTGGAGGTCAGGTGTCACAGACCTTCACTTGGCAGTCCTGAATTTATCACCAAATACCCTACCCTAGACAGATGGGTCATACAAATCTTTCAGCATGACTTTCTTTTTGCTCTGCCATACTTTTCCCACTCATCCTAGCAACTTTCACACCTTTTTGTTCTGTTACAAATGGTGCAAGTATTGCCCTCTGAAGGTGCTATTGAGAGAGTTCTGAACTCGGATGTGGGGAAGAAGAGTTGTTACTCTTTTTATTTTCTTGTGGTGGAGAACGAGTAAAACCTGCATCCTATATTGGTCCTCGGACCTCTGAATGCCTTCCTGCGTAAGGACAGGTTATGAATTATCAGGCTAGCCCAGATCTTGGCTCTTGTGGACATGGGAGACTGGATGTTGTCCTTGAATCTGCATTAAGCATATTTATATATACACATCCTACAGTGTCAGACATCCCCCCTGATTCAAGTTCGACCAGGAGCATTTTCAGTTTTCAGTGCTTCCCTTTGGCCTCACCAGTGCTCCTTGGGTGTTTACAGAAGTGATGGTGGTGGTACTCCTTTGGAGATTGAGGAAGCCAGTTTTCCCCTACTTTGATTAATGGCTCTTAAGATGAGCTTACCTCTCAGACATAGACCACCTCCATACTACAGCAAATTTCCTGACAACATTGGGGTTCACAATCAGGAAGCCAAAATTCCACCTGACTCCTTCTCAGAGGAGATCCTGGATCCACTGCAGGTCACGGCCTTCCCTCGGCCACAATAAATCTAGGACATATGAGTAATGATCTTGATATTTCATTCTCAGTCCTGGATCTTGATGAGAGCATCTCTGAGGCTTCTTAACCTCTTGCAGCTTTCTGCTTGACTACAGTAGGTGGCACATGCAGGCTCTGCAATGGATTCTGAAGTTTGCAGTGATGGCTAATCAAACGCAGTGGTGCAGCAGCAGCCCTTCTCCCTTCGCTCCCAGATCTGACAGTGATGATGGACTTTTCACTACTGGGTTGAGGTCCTCTGGGGCGAGTGAATAACAGAAGACTCTAGTCTCTGACGGAAGTCCAGCTCCATATCAGTCTCATGGAGTTGCGGCCATTCATCTGGTGCGAAATGTTTTCCTGATGTCCAACGTAAAGAAGCTGGTTCAGGTTGTCACGGACAATACCACCACTGTTTGTTATTGCAACAAGTGAAGTGGCACCCTGTGATAGGAGGCTCTGTGCCTTTGGAGTTTGTTAGCTCGCAAGAGCATTTCTGATTGTGAACCACCTGGCAGGATCCTTAAATGTCAAAGTCGACCTGACTGCACAATCTACACCTCCATGCGTGCAGATTTGCTGGCGGCAGTTGACTGCGTTTGATCTGCCACCTGAGGTGGTGGATGTCACCATCACCACCAAATGTTACTGCACAAAGTCCATTTAGTCTGTACACTGGGACTGATTTGTGACTTGGTGCAGCATTTGCAGGATTGACCCCTTACAAGCTAAGCTGGTAGAGGTCTTGCAGTGGGCACTATTAAAAGTTATGTTTTGGCCTTTCTGTGTTTGCCGGACCAGCCATCCTTATTTAAATAACCTATTGTCATGAGGGTTATAAAAGGTCTTCTGCCCTTTTCGTCACACTGAGTGTAATCACCCAGTGGGAACGTAATTTGGTCTTAACGTTTCTCATGCTCAAACCCTTCGAGCTGATGCATAACTGCTTGCTGTGTCTCTTGACTTTGAAGACTATTCTTCTTCATTGCACATTACTTCAGCTTGGTACATGAGTAACTTTGTTCTGAGTCTACTCCACAAACCCTCTCATCTTTAGGTGGTACTGCTTTGGTATCTGTTCTAGGATAATGCATCTGTAGTTGGAGATATCCATCAGAAGAAAAAGTTTGCGTCCCTTCTGTAATGTTCTTGCTTGTGGATACTCTGTCCAACTACACACAGCTCACTGATCCCTCCCATTTGTAGAGTGATTCCTTTTAATATCTTAAAAGGTCTCAAGTTAGGAATCTGCACTCTGGTACTAACAAGTATTCACCCTCTGCCTCTAAGGGTGTGGAAAAGAGATAAGTAAGTGATGCTTATACCCGACTCAAATCTGTCACTTCTGGGGTAGTATGAAGACAGTGTAGAGCCACCTTTACACATGCGGGAGCATTGCTGCAAAACGTTTCCAGATCCAGTATGGTGCCTGGGAAGTATTCAAAAGTGAATAATCTGTGGTTTGATAGAGTATCCAACACAAAGAGCAATACCCAAGGTAAGTAACTTGATTAACTCTGCACAATTAATTTGGTATACGCCGCATAAATTATTAACATCAATAACTATGCCAGATGCATCGTGATTCCAGAGCAAGCTTCTCAAACGTATGTGTAGATGTTTATGAACAATTGTAGTGAAAGAACAATTGAATGAAAATTGAGGGTCTAACCAGATGTCAATTTGGAAGCAGAACTATTATGTTTAAGAACAATTGAAATTTCCGGAGTGGGGATGCTCCAAGCAGTGGGACCTCCTCCAAATAGGAAGAGACATGGGGCAGGACACTCAAAAAAAAACTGAAAAATAAGGAGCAGCTACCTGCCCTTACTTACTAATTGTGGTATAGGGAAATTCGCATCTACCCAGAATCCCAGGGAACTCCTAGTCCCGCCCTGAAGAAAGTCCAGCACCATTTATGGGGCATCATTGGACTGAAACATGTTGGCTGTAGAGTCCTAGGACCATAATATCCCCGTTGACCCGCTTTTCTTGTTTTTATTGTCCCTGACCGATCCAAGAATAAAGGGAAACCGGGATCTGTTTGTGGATTTTTAATCTTTATCCCCTGGCCAAAAACATCTCCTTAAGTGCTCCCTGAAAAATGGTCGACCCTGACTTCTAGGCGTCAGGGTGTCCCTATGATGAAGCATGACACCACTAGGGTGTGTGAGGGAATATAAAACAAAAGGACGTGCCTCCTTCCCCACTCTATAGTGGTGTTCCACTAGCAGCTTCACATAGGTGTTCCGCCCTTTTTAGTTCAGGTATTATCCTGGTTTACTTGACCACTTAGTAGCGGTTGAGCTTTTAGGGGGAGTACTTATTGGTGAGTTGATGCTCTTATCACCTAGTTAAGATTAGTGATGTCATATAATTAAAGTCCTGAAGAAGGTGGTTTTATTGAACTCTGTCCACCGAAAAGCAACTTCATGGTGTTGGTTATTGCATTTTTTAGCTTGATACATAGATAACCACATGCTTGACATGTTTGTGTTATTTGAATTGAAATTGATGATTTCATGTGTTTTTTAACCTAATTCCTAACATTTAGGTATAAATTGTACCTTTGCATATATTAAGAGATCCTTTTGTGATTAAGCACTAGATTTTGCCAGGCTTGTATTTTTATGATGAGTATTGTTTTCCATATTTGTAAACTACTAGGACAAGAATGTGTTAAATTATTGCATATAATTGAGTTCAGTTATCTAGGTTTGTGTGGTAAAGGTATGAACAAGGAGTGTTTGATGTGCAAGAATACATAGTGTCACGTGGGGGACTTCATCTCTATTTTTTTTTACAAAATAAATAAGGTGGCATTATCTAAATGACCATTTAACAGACATAAACTAATCTGTTCTATTAACTGCACGATTATTGTTGTTTGATGTAAGGTGTCCTTTTGCATGGTTGTTTGTTTACTAGTATCTTGTAAGCCCCTTTTTTCAGAACAGATCTGAAGGTACTTGATATTTGTTGATAGATAGTGCCTAATGGATTGCCATAATGCTTTGACAAGGAAAGGCTCTCTGTTGTTAATTGTAGCCATTTCAAATTAGGTAGGACGGGAAGAGTCATAATGCGGATATGATTTATTTCTGTGTGTACCTAATATATAGAGATACATATAGTTTACATATAACCAACGTATTTTTAGTTTATCCTGGTTTTATATAAATGTCAGGTCAGTCAATTATAATGCCTCAACTACAAAGAATGTGTTTACCATATATTTTTCTTTCTCACTTCCTAAGTGTTTTATGAATGAAATGATCTGAAAGAAAATCTAACAGTTATTTGTTTTGATATTATAGAAAAGAACTGCCATCTTTGATATTCGAAATCCTCCAAAGGTTGTCTGAACTTAAACGATTTGATATGGCAATTATGTTTATGACAGAATCGGAAAAGCAAAGTAGGTGGCCAATATTTTCTTTAGCTTCAAAACGACTGTTGACATCATGTATTTTATGTATTTCACTGCAATAATAGCATGTCAGTCTTATTATAATGTGTTTCTGTATTTGTTTGCTTGCTATACATTGGCACATTGTGCCACTTTATTGCTAGATGGAGTTGTGGTGGTCGCAACCCAAACAAACTGTGGTATTGGGGAATGCTGAGTGTGTCATCCACTCATGCGTCACTTGTTTGGCCACTTACACACTTGACCTTTTCCGTTCCTTCACCAATGAGAACTAGACTGTATTTGCTGCTTACTTTTTCATCTGTGTAGTACTGAGACTTAGTGTGAGACTAGGCAATTATTTTAGTGCACTGGTACTACTGAATGCCACAAAACTAAGCTAAAAGAATTGTAGGACCTGTGAGAGATGGCTCTTTTTACCCAATTTTGCTCTCTGAAATGTTGACACTCAGTCAGATAATGTTAGTTCTGCTAATCTTTGTGAAATTGAATCTTAACAAATGAGACTGTCTTTTTATGAGTTGACCAAGGATATTATGGACTTATTCTCCAGATATTAGTGGGTAGCATAGACCTAGTGTGGTAACTTTTTCAGGAGTCTGAGGGCAATCAGTGGTTACATATGTTTTTGTGATTCAGAGCCATTTAACTCTGGTGTGAAAGTTAACCAAACTTTTGAACCCAAGTGATCACTTTCAAGGTAGCAAAATTGTACAGTTCAAGGTTTAATCTGGGAGGTGGGGTGGGGTTAGGGGAGCGGCACACAATAAACTTCAATCAGCTATCAATTCATCTCTTTCTAATGGCTACTTCTTACCACATATTTCTCGCCTTAGGAATATTCCCCAAGGATCAGACTGGATCTGGAAAACTCTAAAGCCATACTCCTGTGTTCTGATAGGTGGCAGCGTGTGGCTCTGCACAAACCTCTCTCTGCTCTGTAAGTGACGAATGGAGCGCACATAAATGCCACAAAAGTGTACAGATTTCAGTTCCTTTCTTTCAGCGCCTTCAGATGCAGGTTTCATCTCTAGAGAATGCATCCTAAACGTTTCTACTAAGTGTTTTTCCGGACTACAAAGGAAATTTCCTCTCCTAAAATGACACGGTTTTAACCTTATAAGGACTGTCACTGCCTGAGACAGTCCTATAGAGGTTTACCTCTGCTGTTTGAAGTTGGAACACGACTTCAAACCTACTATGATTGTGCTTCAAAAGAACCCGTAGGCCATGCAATTTCACGAAGCAAAGCTTTATGTCGGAAAACGCTGCAAGACTGAACGCTGCTCCCACTCATAGTTGAGAGTAAGGTCCCATTTCCATGGCTCATCTTCCTCACAGCCAAAGTCTTCGGGTAAGTCCAAGAAGAATCACAAAAAGTCTAAGCAGGAATCCTCACTTTCAGCCATTTTAGATCCCCAGAGAAGGAGCAAGGGCATCAGTGTACCACACAGTCTCACTTCCAATCTCTTGAGTTGATAATTCAGGGTCTGGTCCTGATGCACCCCACCTTTCCAGGTTCATCTGTGAGATTGCAGCAAATCAAGGCCTTGAGGGTGGCCATGCTCTGCATTTCTTTGGCATGCTTCTGGCTCCCTCTAGCATGCTTCTAAGCACTCAGGATGTGCAAGGGCCTCCAGTCGGGCAGGTTTCAGACTCTATGCCATATGTGCCATGTAAATGTGCCTTGGGTTCTGCACTGGTTTTGGTGCTTGCACCACAATCTGAGCCAGTCTCTTTGACATCAGTGCCAGTTGTTGAGGAGGATCCACAACCAATCGTGCTTTCTGGCTCTGAGCTTTACTCATCTGAGCCGAGGCCGCGCCCCTATCCCATTGCTGTGTTGTCATATGGTAATAATTCTAACTCTAACACACTGCCTTTACTGCGCACTCGGTCATAGACTCTACATCAGATTTTGGGCTCCGATTCAGACCAGAGTCAGACATTTGGTGATGAATTTGTCCCACAATACAATGAGGGAAACTGGTTTCAAGAGCAATAGTATGTCAGTATTATGAGCACCTCCTAAGAACCTGGAATAATTTTCTCTCCTGGTCCAGCTCCCAACTATGAAGGTCAAAACTTACGTACTTACTGTTGCCCTTCTGCATTGCCATGTTGGTCAGTTTCCTACCATACCTGTTCTTCTATGTGATAAAGCCCTTTGGCCTCTTGGACAAAACCATGTTCCAACGCTCCAGTTAATAGACAGGTCGCTCGCTGCCACAGACAGGCCCCAGACACCTTGACTTTCTCACATAGCATCCAACTTTGGAGAGCTTGGTAGTGCAGGTGTCCACCAGTAAAGTAAATCCTAATGCCTTACCCACAAACTCCCCTGACTGCAAATCCAAGTGTTGAACAAGTGCATGTTTTTCTCCGCCAGTTTTGGCCTCCTTAGGTGCTGCGCCCATGCAATATCAGAAATGGTTGATTAGATGTAACTGGCTATCCCTGAGACTTATGGGTGTCTTTAATACAAACTTTTCACGAAAGCCGGAATGCAGCCAGATTCGTTATCCAGTCTGGATTTGATACAACCTACGGCTTGGGCAATTGGTGCATTCATGGTGTTTCTGCTTCACACTTGTATGAAGTCCACATGCTTCTCAAGGTATGTCCAAGCATTGTCGATGGATATGCCATTCACAGGCTCTCACCTCCTTGGCGATAAGGTGGACTCGCTCCTTGAACGGTTTGAAGAGAGCTGTGCCACAGCTAGTTCTTTGGGCTTCTCCAAGCTTGCCAGGTTGTTTCGCCAACCATTTTTTCCATTTTGTGGAGACAACCCAGAACCTTACCGCCAGCACAAGTGCTCCTTTGCCCTTTCGAGGTTGAGACAGTGGCTCCCAGAGACAATGTCCTGGGCATCATGGACATCGTACAGCTCAGTCCCCTGCCTAACCAGAAAACTGATTTGGTGTGTCTTTGGCAACTCGCAGCCCCCTGTAGGACGGAGCATCTACTATTCTTTCACAGCTGGCAAGAAATCACTTCCCACAGGTGGCTCCTCCAAATCTTTTTCCAGTGTCTACAGCCTTACATTTTTTTGTAATTCGCCACACCTTCCACCACCATCAGGGCCGCTGACTGAGGACCACCTGCCCTTTTTGTGGTAGGAGTTGCAGTTCCTTTTGATCAAGAGGGCCATTGAAATAGCTTCTGTCTCTGAGGTACAAACTGGGTGATATTTCCTCTAATTTCTTGTGCCGTAGAAGGGCAGAGGCCTAAGACCTATTTTAGACCTTTGTCCTTTCAACACTTTCTTACGAAAGGACAACCTAAAGATCCTCACACTGGCCTAGGATCTGCCCTGGATCCTGGAAACTGGATGGTCACATTAGAAAGGCAAGATGCGTATTTCCATATACCCGTCCTGCTGACCCACAGGCACTATCTGTGTTTCATAGTAATCCAAGAGCATTTTCAGTTTGCAGTGCTCCCTTTTGGCCTCACCAGAACCTCTCGGGTGTTTATGAACATGATGGCGGTGGTCTCAGCACACTTTTGCAGGTCGGGTTTTAGTCTTTCCCTTTCTCAATGACTGGTTGTTGAAGGCGGAATTGCCCCATAGGAGGTGAAAACCACCTTCAGGTGACAGCAGGGTTGCCACCAGTAATGTAAAAAAGGCGTTATCAATTTGGAATGCCTCTACATGGATAATACATCACAGTAATAGCTTCAACGACTCTGGTACTAATATGAGTAACAGCCTCCCCAATGCTGCATGATTTATTTATCTCTCAAATATTGGCTTAAACTATATTTTTCAAAGTCAACCATTTTCTTCAAACATCAGCTTAAGAGCTCTGAAAATCCACCCATTTTCATCTCAAATCCATGCTTTTTAATTTTGGTATGCATTTATGAATTCAACCAAATAAAGGTTTCTAATTTTTTAGCTTGAATTGCACACAGAAGAGCTACTCACATGTAGTTGGTGAGCTAACAAAAGCTCACAAGCAATTCATTGGAGAAGCCGGATAACAACAAGGACTGCAACACCGCCGCCCTGCTGGACAACCTCGCCAACCTCGGACTCAAGCAACTGGTAAACACCCCCACCCACTATGCCGGCCACACGATTGACCCCGTCTTCTCCTTCAGCAAACACGTCTCCTTCAGCCACTCCACCGAACTACACTGGACAGATCACAGCTGCGTCCACTTCAACTTCAGGAGAACCACGACCCACCACTACCCGCAACACGTCCCTCGCAGATGCTGGAGCAAGATCACCGCCCACCAGCTCACCACCACCCTCAGCCAGAACCCACCCACCAACACAACGGACCCCAACGAAGCAGCCTGCAACCTCACACAGTGGCTCACCAACTGCGCCGACGAACTCGCACCACTGAAGAATCCTCCCAGCCGACCGGGCAGCAGGAAAGCCTCATGGTTTACCACCGACCTCAAAAACTCCCAAAAAATCTGCCGCACCCTCGAGAAAGCCTGCCGCCACAACCAGACAACAGAAAACATGACAGCCCTCAAGAACGCCACCCGCAAACACCACCAGCTGATCCGCACCACCATGAAGACAACATTCAAAGAACGACTGGACAACAACACCCACAACAGCAAGGAACTCTTCAGCATCGTTAGAGAGCGCTCCAACCCCAGCGCCTGCAACAACGACATCACACCCTCGCAAGACCTCTGCGACTCACTCGTCTCGTTCTTTCACCGCAAGATCGCCAACATACACAAGTACTACCGCGCACTGACCACACACCCAACCCCTGAACCAGCGCCCCCACCACCACCCTCTGCACCTGGACCCCGGTCAGCACGAAAGACACCACCCGCCTGATGAACACCATCCACTCCGGCTCACCTACCGACCCCTGCCCACACCACATCTTCAACAAAGCCGACTCCATCATCGCACCCAAACTCCGGGACATCATTAACAGCTCCTTCGCATCCGCCACCTTCCCGGAGAGTTGGAAACATGCTGAGCTGAGCGCTCTCCTGAAGAAACCCACTGCGGATCCCACGGACCTTTAGAACTTCCGCCCCATCTCACTCCTCCCCTTTCCAGCCAAAGTCATCGAGAAGACCGTCAACAGACAACTCTCCGCCTTCCTTGAGACCAACGGATCCCTCGACCCCTCACAGTCTGGGTTACGAGCAAACCACAGCAATGAGACCGAACTCATCGCAGCCACTGATGACATCAGGTCCCTGCTCGACAACGGGGAAACTGCTGCCCTCATCCTCCTGGACCTCTCAGCAGCCTTCGACACCGTATGCCACCGCACCCTGATACGCCTCAGCAACACCGGAATCCAAGGAGCGGCACTGGAGTGGATCACCTCATTCCTCGCCGGAAGAACCCAGAGAGTCCGCCTCCCCCCGTTCCGATCCGCGGCCACCGAAGTCATCTGCGGCGTTCCGCAAGGAACCTCACTCAGCCCCACCCTCTTCAACGTCTACATGAGCCCTCTTGCAGCCATCGCTCACCAACACAACCTCAACATCATCTCCTACGCCGACGACACCCAGCTGATCCTCTCCCTCACCAATGACCCCGCCACCACCAAAGCCAACCTCCAGGAAGGAATGAAAGACATCGCAGAATGGATGAAGATCAGCCGTCTGAAACTGAACTCGGACAAGACGGAAGTCCTCATCCTCGGACCATCTCCCTCTGCCTGGGACTACTCCTGGTGGCCCCCTGCCCTGGGCACCCCACCCAAGCCAACGGACCACGCACGCAACCTGGGCTTCATCCTGGACTCCTCCCTCACAATGACCAAGCAAGTGAACGCCGTCTCGTCATCCTGCTTCAACACCCCCCTGCGCATGCCCCGAAAGATCTTTCAATGGATCCCCACCCGAACCAGGAAGCCGGTTACCCAGGCCCTCGTCACCAGCCGTCTGGACTACGGGAACACCCTCTACGCTGGAACCACAGCCAAACTCCAGAAAAGACTCCAGCGCATCCAGAACGCCTCAGCACGACTCATCCTGGAAATCCCTCGCCACAGCCACATCTCCACCCACCTGAAAGACCTACACTAGCTCCCCATCAACAAGAGGATCCCGTTCAGACTCCTCACCCACGCACACAAGGCTCTCCACGACAAGGGCCCGAAGTACTTCAACAGCCGCCTCACATTCTGCACACCCACCCACCAGCTCCGATCCGCCAGCCTCGCCCTCGCCACCGTCCCACGATTTCGGAAATCCACTGTCTGAGGAAGATCCTTCTCCTACCTGGCAGCCATGACATGGTACTCCCTCCCCACCCTCCTACGTCTGACCCTGGACCATCTCTCCTTCAAGAAACAACTCAAGACCTGGATGTTCGAGCAGTAGCAACCCCCTCCCCTCAGCGCCTTGAGACTTGTACGGGTGAGTAGCGTGCTATACAAATTTATTGATTGATTGATTGATGATGCCAGGGCCAAAAAGTCTGTGTAGCAGATACACATGCAGTTGGGCACACCAAGCAATACTCCTGTGTACCATGCAAGGGACATCCTCATCCCAACAGCCAGTGAAGGCCCAAGTTGAGTTGTTCAGGGTGAAAATCTGTTTTTCCCCCAGTGAATGTGTTAGCCATGCATATGAACATAAAGAGAAAAGGCACAGTTGTTCATATGCAGAAAATGGTTGAGATTCAGTAAACTAGTGGAGGGTGCGAGAAAAAAAGTGGTTTATGTCTGTAATGTGGCTGAAACAGTGTACTGCTGGGCAACGGTATTCCATGGTTGAGTTCTGTTAATGTTGTATAAATTGTGGCAGAGCATAAACAAAGCATTGTTCTTCATCTAGAGAGGAAGGCTGAGAGAATGCAGAATTTGGTTGTAATTGTGCAGAACATAAATTAACGTTTGTGATAGGAGGGTGCAGGACATGACTGAGCCTTTCAGAGCACAACAAAGCCTGTGGTTTCCGCATCTAAGCCAGGCATGATGTGTTAAGCACATAACTTTAAATTTGAATAACTTAGCCTTGGGTTTCATGATTTACGAATTGTGGGAAAGGAAGTACAGCGATCCTGTGGTTCAGAATATGCAGGTCATTTGTCAGAAATAGTAGCAGGCTTGGGATTGTTTTCTAGAACCATAATAAGCAGGGCCTTTAATTTTCGAACATATGCATAAACATGAAGATAAAAGGAGCCTAGGAGGTCCACCACTGTGACTCTTTATTTCTAATGCAGTCTTTCCTCACCAATTCTTTTCAGGTACTGGAGTAAAGGTTATGTGCTCAAGAATAAAAACAGAATTCTGATGGATACTTCTGACCGCAGATTCCTTTTCTTTAAAATATCCCCAGGTGCAAGACTTGTGGCAGAATATTTGTCAGCATAGTCCCTGCTGACCGATAGTTGGCATCGTATGTCTTTGGCTTGACCCAATCCACCCTAAAAGTGATGGCTAGAGCTGCATATATATGCTACCCATGTGCACTGATGCCAGTTCCTTTCTTTCCATGCCTTCATAGGCGGATCCCGCGCTTGTTCTTAATTCTTTCTTGTCAGTCATTGAGTTCATACTACAAAATTCTCTTTTAATGTTAAAGGGAACATGCCCCCTCCTTAAACTGCCACTTGGGCTACTACTATAGGTTGTGCAAGTAGTGTGCCCTTATGCACCCAAAAGTAATTCAGGACAACAATCCAAGCTGTACTTCACTGAATACCATAGTAGGTCATGTAAGTGTTTTTTCAGCTCAAAGTCGAAACCACTGACTTATTCACCTCTCGAGGCTGCTGCCCTAACAAGCCTTTTCCACGGACCAGGTCTTCAGGTGTGTAAAAGTCCAAGTTGGACATGTCCCAGCCTTGCCACTCTCCCTCTAAAGAGTGCAAGACTGTCAAGGTGGCCCTTGACCTCTTTCCTGGTGCTATGCTGAATAGCCAATCCCATTCCACCCAACATTTCTGGAGACATCGCGCCAACAGAGATGAGGCATTGAATAAAGCCAAATTGTAAATCTTCGGCTCGCTTCCTCTGGTGTGCCTTCAGGCATCATAGATCCACGTAGGCCTCCATTCGGGCTTTCGCTGCCGGTGGGGCAGCCCTTGGCACCAACTGTATTTCCAGAACCTGCTTCGGGTTCAGCACTGACTCTGAAACTGGCACCACTGTCCACACCTGTTCTTGCCACACAGATGCCAGAGGATGATGCTGATCCTATTCCGGTTTGAACCTAATCATATTTGACGTCATGTCCTGAAACACTCGTAATGCAATGGTCCCCTCTACAATATGATCAAACAACACTGTTGCCTAGAAGTCATCCTCCAGCACTCCAGCAAATGTTCGGATTATATTCTGTCCCAAGCCAGCCAGCCTTTACCAATGCTGCAGATGAAAGGGGTGAATTTCCCCTTCAGTATGATGATAGCGATATCTATTTGGACGTACAAGATGCCAGTGACTAGACATTTTCTAACGAAATGGGGCTGAGTTCTCACCCTGGTCCCTCAACAGAAGAGACAGCCTCATTTGCTCTTTTGATCAGAAGGGCAGCTGAAGCTCTGTACTTAAAATTTTCATCCGTGGAGGTGAAAGCAAATGTCCTCAATTAAGTTTTGCAGCCTGGCCAACCTCTTCCAAGCCCTTGCTGCCATTCAATGAAGCCCTGCCTGAATGACACCCTTAAGGGCACCTTTGTTAAACCTTGTTCATGCCTATTTGTTAAATAAACAGTAGCACAACGCCAAACACTTGCTCCAGGTGATTCTGTGTTTTTGACGCAATATCTTACTCTGGAGAGCCTGATGGTTCAGGCTTTCACTACGATGATCATTCCAAACTAATTCCCTACTTTCGCCTCTCCCCCCCCCCCCCCCCCCCCCCCCCCCCCCTATGTAGAATTGAAAGAGGATTTAGGAATTCTGGAAATAAGGGTTCTCTTCAGCTAATGTTGCCCTTCAAGTCAGTCAACACCAGCTTCTTGCTTGATAGGTACGCCTATGTATTGTTTCCCACCATCCCAACAAGCGCCCCAATTTTGTTTTTGGGGGGTCAAAGTAAGAGATCCTGCAGATAGTGTCCCGACCTGCAGGGACAGAACTCCTCCCAGTTCCTATCCCCTTCGGCAGGTGCCTTCAAGCCTCTTTAGTGTGCCCTTGCAGCACAAGACCATCTTTGGGAGGCAGAATAATTTTCTCCACAGATGGCAGGCCATACCTTCCGGCAAGTGAGTTCTGCAGTTCGTTCAGCAGTTCTACATTTTGCCATTCCTTTCCAACTTACCACCACTTCCAGCAAGTGAGTTCTGCAGATGGTTCATCAGTTCTATATTCTGCCATTCCTTTCCAACTTGTCACCTCATCCACCTACATCAGAACGACTTTAGAAGGAAGTCCTGTCTGTTTTGCTACAGGAAGTTCAGGATCTTTCGGTGTAAGAAGCCATAGAGAGAGTCCTGGCCTTAGAAATTGGAACTGGAGTTTACCCCATTATTTGTAATCGACAAAAACAGGTGAGGGCCTTCATCCTGTTTTAGAATTTCGACCTCTCAGTTTATTTTTGTGTGAGGACAAATTCAAGATAGTGAACCCCTGAATTTGCCGAGGTTCACTGTCAACGTGCCGAAGTAACACCTGACTCCATCTCAGATGCTCTTTCATCATAGCTGTTCTGGACATGGTATAGTTTGGGCCTATTCTGCCGAATGACGAGTGGGGGATAATAAGGCTTTAAAACCAATGTTTTAGCCTCTGTCCTGTATTTCGGTGAGACTGACTCTGAGGCTTTTAGGTCTTATGGCCTCCTGCATCCTGCTGGTGACAAGTGCCCGTTGGCATATGTGAGCTCTGCAGTTTGGCCTGAAGTTGGAGTGGGTGCAGCAGTACTCCAATTTCTCTGATATGGTCTAGATCTCGAAGGGATCTGTGGAAAATCTGCAGTGGTGGTTAACGAACCCTGCTTGGGTCAGAAGCAGGCCCCTCCCACTCCCTTCGCCAACCAGATCTCACAGTATTAACAGGGTTGTTACTCCTGGGATGGGGCGGGCATTTGGGAGAGGTGGAGATCAGAGGACTCTGATCTCTGGCTGAATCTGGACTTCACATCAA
Organism: Lissotriton vulgaris; assembly: GCF_964263255.1. Taxonomy (NCBI): domain Eukaryota; kingdom Metazoa; phylum Chordata; class Amphibia; order Caudata; family Salamandridae; genus Lissotriton; species Lissotriton vulgaris. Next base: position 1,800,198,348 of record NC_141685.1, read on the forward strand.
CCGGTTGGAGCTCTGAGCGATCCGATTGGCATTGAAAGCCTTTCTACCCTCCATCCAGAAAAGGCTAGTGCAGGTTTTCACAGACCACCATGTGATACTGTAACATACAGGGCAGTGTGGGGCTGTGGACTATTTTTCAAGAGGCCCCTGCGTCTCTGGACATGGCTGGAACAGCAGGGTTTATCCCTGTTTGTTCAACATCTGTTGGGTCCCCCGGATGCCAGGGTGGACAAACTCAGCCGATGATTCCTAGGGTATCACAAATGGCTGCTTCATCCAAAGTTGGTGCAAGGTCTCTTTCAGCAGTGGGGGAGCCTTGTTCTGATCTGTTTGCCACTGACAAGAATATGCTATGTCAGCAGTTCTGCGCATTGGAGTTTCTAAGGCTGCTCTCGCTTGGAGGCGCTTTTCATCTAGAGTGGAGCTCAGGCCTCCTGTATGCTTTCTGCCCATACCACTCTGCCCCAGAGTTCTCTAGAATATCAGGCACAACCGGGCCCAAGTCATTCTTGTGGCACCGGATTGGGCACGGAGAGTCTGGTATCCCAAGCTCTTGAGCATGGCCATTGGTCTACCTCTTGGGAGGATCTTCTGTCACAGCAAACCTGTCAACTCTCCACCTTCTTCCACGGAGATTGAGCAGGGACAGTTGATAGCTTTCAAACGTCTGACTGAAGCCTGCAATGTTAACCTGGCAGCCAGGCATTCCTCCACAAAGACTGTGTGCGCCTGCTATTGGGGCAAATTTGTGGCATGGTGTGCAGAGAAAAAAGTGCTCCCTCTTTCTGCTCCCCTATCTTGGGTTCTTCTGTTTGTTGTTTCTCTTGCCCAGCAGGGCTCTGCTCTGGGCACTGTTTAGGAATATCTTTCTGCAATATCTGCTTCTCGGCGGTTGCCTGACCAACCTTCCCTTCCACAATCCCCTGTTTCACATAGGTTGCTGAAAGGTTTGCAACATATGTTTCCTCCTTCTCCCTTTGTTATGCCTCAGCGGGACCTTAATCTGGTACTCATGTTACTGATGTGGGCTCTGTTTGAGCCCTTGCAAAACTGTTCTCTCCTGCTCCCAATTATCAAGACTGCCTTCCTGCTTACTATAGCATCGGCACGGAGGGTCAGTGAGCATCATGCATTGTCATCTATGCCTCCTTACCTGAACGTCTCCCCAGACAAACTGGTGTTTCGTACTAGGGCTTTCTTTCTTCCAAAGTTGGTCACTCCATTTCACATAGGCCAAACCATTGATCTGCCTACTTTTTACGCTCTGCCTCATCCCTCCAATGGAAGAGGAGTGAATTCACCGTTTGGACACAAAAGAACGTTGTCATTCTACTGTGACCTCACATGAGAGTTCCGGGTGGATGACCTGCTCTTCGTGGAGTATGTCAGTGCAAAGAAATGTCAGGCCATGCAGAAGCAGACCATCTCCCGATGGATCCTGCTCTGTATAAAGATCTGCTACGCATTGCCCAGGAAGCAACTGCCAGAGGGTTTACGTGCTCGTCCACCAGAGCTAAATCTGCCACCACTACGTCAGCACATGGAGTTCCGGTCCTGGATATCTGCCAAGCGGCAACGTGTAGTTCTTTGCACCCTCCATGAAATTAGTGTAAGCCATTCATTGGTATAAATTTGTGTCTTTGTGCACCACCACACAAATTGACCCTCTGGAACCAAGTTGCCTGAAGTTTGTTGTTTGTGTGGTCCCTGGCCAAGTGGTTGCTGGATTAGCCTTCTTTACTTAAACCACCCACTTTGATTAGATTTTTTAAAGGTTTCTGCCAACACCTTTTGTGCTGGCATAGTGGGACCTGAACTCGGTTCTCAATTTTTTGATGTGCACCCGTTTTGAGCCGCTGCACAGTTGCCCTTTAAGATTCCTGATATTGAAAACGGTCTTTCTCATCACCATAACATAGCCAAGGCATGTGAATGAGCTGCAGGCTCTTTCTGTCAATCAGCCTTATCCTACTTTCTTTCCAGATAAGTTGATGTTGAGGACCCAAGCTTCCTTTCTGCTGAAAGTGGTCACTCCATTTCATGTTGGACCTCTATCAGCCTTCTGGCATTCTTTGCCCTATCTCATGTTTCTAAAGAGGAAGAGAAACTTCATTGTATGAACCCCAAGAGGGTAGTATGTCTTTATATTGATTGCATGAAAGCACAAAGTTCTACACAGCAAAGTAGGTTAAGGCAGTAAAAAGGAGACCATCTGCTGTTGGATCTTTCTCTGCATTAAGATCTACTAAGCATTTGTGTGGAAGCAGCCTCGAGAGGGCTTACTACAGGTTCATTCCACCAGAGCTAAATCTGCAACCACTGCAGTACTTGTTCTGGGCATTTGTAAGGCAGTTAAGTGGGCATCTGTACATACTTTCATGAAGCACTACTGCTTTAACAGTCCACTCCATCCAAAGGGGCTTGCTCATGCCTGAAGGATGTTTTCGGATTGAGCTCGACCTATTACCTATGGGAGGTACTGCTATGGTATCTATTCAAAGGATGTATGACGTTACACCGCATGCTTTTACAACGCATGCCTTTACAATGCGGTTTTTACAACGCATGCCTTTACAACGCTTATTGCTTTGGGGCGCTGGATAGTGAATAGTTTAATTTACTATTCCAACTCCAGTCCCTGTGGATAGTAGGGAAGGTGTTGGATAGTACATTAAACCTATTCCCTATCCTAGAGCGCCCCCCAGCGCAATGCATTGTAATGTTTTGCGTTGTAAAAGTTGCGTCGTAATGGTAGTGCTTGTAAAAGTTTTGTTGTAAAGGTTGTTTACCCTATTCAAAAGGTGAGGTATCTGCTGTTGGAAGTGTCCATCAGGAAAACAAGTTACTTACCTTGTCTAACTGCAGATTCCTTATCAACCCTACCCTTTCTGTCTAGTAGGCTTTTTTCCCATCTAAAAAGGTTCCAATCTAGCGATCTACACACTGGTGATGCTAATCTACCAATAGGCTCTCTGCGTCTGAGGGCGCAAACAGCATTAGAACGCAGCTTAAATCAGTGCCACATGGGTGCAGCTCCTTTTATCAATTCTAAACGAGAATGGAAGGCAACCGCACAACGCCACCTACCAGCACACCAGAGTACTGCTTTTCAGTTTCCACATCCAGTCTGTCGCCTGGGGAATATCCACAAAGTGAGGAATCTCCGTTTAGAGTATCCACCGGAAAGATAGTTACCGAAGGTAGGTAGCTTGTTTTTCTGAGATTCACAGTTTAATGAAGAATCAATATTATCTGTTATGTTTCTTATCTGCAGCTGTGAGTGCCTTGTTTAGCCACACTGAGATGTCCGGACATATGGCTTCATCTGCGGAAAATTTAAAGAAGAGATATGGCCTTTAAGCTCACCGGATTCATGACCAGAGGATGACCTACAAGTCCAAACCATGTGGAATGCAAATTTATGTGGGCGGTTTGAAAGAGTGATGCCAATTTATGCTAAAAAAGAACCTACAAGCGGAAGTCACAAAAGTTATAGTACAAATTTTTTGCGCATCTGATGGCAGTCATTTGATCATTCAGCAGGTTAACGGGACAATTTACAGAAGCAGCCCGTAAAATATTAATACTAATAAAATATTCATATTTTTAAATAAGTTTCTTTTTATTTTTAAAGCAAGCACAATGATTTTCAACTCAAAGATGCATGTTATTTTGAGGTTGTTCCAAACTTTTATTTAAATAAATTGTATCTTTTTACTGAAAATTTATATCAAATGCATAATGAAAACGTGTTTCTTTTTGGCTGTCTTATGGTGACTTTGCACATGTGCCTTGTTCCAAATCACTTTATCGCTGATAAAAAACACTCCTAAAGTTTTTGATATTAAAAGGCTTTCGTATGCAGTATCAATACACTTACGTATGTTCTCTTTGAAAAATGTGCTTGAAATGTTCAGTGCTTATGACCTGAAAAAAAAAACTTGTTTACTGGACGTTTGTTGTTATTTAAAAGACTATAGGGTCCTGAAAGTATTGAAACTGAAATCTGCCCTAAAGGAGCCCACACCCCCATTCCCCCCAAGTGCACAGTATAGTGTGAGAACTTAAACTCGCAATATATTGTTCCCAGCTTCTGTGAGTGGGATCTTTGAATATTGGGCTTTGCACTCTTCATTTTGTAATGGTAGGGATATTTTTCATGATTGTCATTTAATGCTTTTGCTTGATATATTTGTGTGGGAGCTAACATATTATTGTATTTAGTGACAGAAAGATTCCATTTTTTTCTGGATTGCGCTCTAGCTTATTCTTTCCACATACAGAATTCCTTAATTTTCGTGACATGCACTAACTACTGTTTGGAGCAATAGGTCTGACAAGGTCCCACCTTCAGTCGAGGCTCTCTTTTTTTGTGGGTTTCCACAAAGACCAGGAGTGCCTTTTCTGCTCTGAGATGCCTGGGTGCCCTTGAAAAATTGAAGAAACACCTGGCTTTCTTGATGTCTGTAGATGGGAAATGTGACACTTGTTTCTTCATTTGTATCCGCTTTTCAGAACCCTTTTTATACTGTAGATATTGAGAGGCTTCTCTATATCTAGAATATGCTTCAACTGAAGCATCCTGTTAGTTCACCTCTTTCTAGCTGACATAAATAGTTGGAGTTAGAATTGTGAATTCCTCCTTAAACCCAGTTCAGAACCCTTCTACCACCCCTCAGGTTCTTCTTTGTTCGACTATTATATAGAGCTACTAAGAATGATGGTGGAAGAGCAAAGTATCTCTATTCACCACTAGGCAGATGGTATTCAAATTTATCTTAAGAAGTCTTATTCACTTGAGCATGTCTATAAATTAACAACCTGCCTTCAGACCTCTAAAGACTGGAAGCTATTTATTTTCCTTAGTCTCAGCCGGGAAAAAAAATCTGTTATCCTATCAGTCCAAATCTAGATTCCGTGAAGCTTCGCCCACTTATTAGCATTAGTGACTTTACCCCCGATCTCCCCTTTGGCATTTTAAACCAATTGGCATCTCTCCATAAGTATCCTTATTGAAAATCTGAAAGGCACACTGCTGTTTGTAAAACAAACTGAAGTCATTTTTAAATCCCAAAGAATTATGTCTGTGGTAGAATATCAAATTGACTGTGGAAACACTGGCCTGGTAGGACTTAAACTGTATTAGCACCCTTCATCGCTGTGTTATTTTTAGCAGCAAGACTTCTACCGGGAAAGAGAAAGTTTGATTGAATCACCTCAGTACTGAAAGATCTCCACGGGTTCCCAACAGAAGCCAAAATTAATTTTGAAATTATCTTGCATCATTTTCAAGGCATGTGATCAACTTGCAAAAACAACAGTTGATGGACAGAATGCAGAACAATGTCACACATTCACACCAGTACAGAGATCTGGGCCTAAATCCATCGTTTTTTTGCACTCCACACCACCCAAGTTCAGACATGGCCATATGCAAATCGGCCTTGACCCTGTGCCTCATGGGAACAGTCCAGCCCGAACTGCCAAGCCATGTCTTTCCGGAACCGGAATCAAGCATCCTAGGACCAGTTTCTGGCTATCAGCCATCTTCATTATGTGAAGAACAAGGACCCCCTGAACCATGTATACAATGATTCCTAGGACAGAGATATATCAATTAGGCTTTATCGTTCCTAGGCAATCTACAGATTAGAAAATAGTATAGCACCAACCTACATCAAAATGAGAATAACCATGAACTACCAGTTACCGTAGAAAAAAAGATAATAATGAAAAATGACAATTGTGATAATAAAAACAGATTATCAGAAAAGGAAAGGTTTACAATTTTTAGTTTTTTGAAGGTTGTTTAAAAGTCCTTAAACAAGGATACATACAATACATTCATCAATACATAACATTTATACAAAAAAAGAGGAGAAGTATTAATATGTCATGTATACTCTGTAAAAATCTCAAACTTGAAAAGTGCCAATAATTCAATTTTATTCTTTCTAAAGAATATCCTGGCTGAAGACGGCTGATAGCCAGAAACCGGTCCTAGGATGCTTGATTCTGGTCCAGGAAAGACATGGCTTGGCAGTTCGGGCTGGACTGTTCCCATGAGGCTCAGGGTCAAGACTGATTTGCATATGGCCATGTCTGAACTGGGGTGGCTTGGTGAGCAAAATTACGATGGATTAAACCCAGATATGTGACTGGGGTGAATGTTTTGCCATTGTGCAATATTCAGTCCATCATATTTGTGTTTTGCTGTTAACCCTATGTGGGAAGGGTATGCCCAGACGTGGGTCCCTTGCTCACTAAGCCACTGGAGTCAAGCTATCCTGGCTAAACACGGCTGATCGCCTGAAACAGGTCCTAGGATGCTTGATTCCGGTCCAGGAAAGACATGGCTTGGCAGTTCGGGCTGGACTGTTCCCATGAGGCACAGGGTCAAAACTGATTTGCATATGGCCATGTCTGAACTGAAACGATGGATTAAACCCTGATCTATGACTGGGGGTGAATGTTTTGCCATTGTGCAACAGTCCGTCCATCATCTTTGTGTTTTGCCGTTCACCCTATGTGGGAAGGGTAAGCCCAGACGTGGGCCCCATGCTTACTAAGCCACTGGAGTCAAGCTATCTTGGCTGAGGACGGCTGATAGCTAGAATCCGGTCCTAGGATGCTTGGTTCTGGTCCAGGAAAGACATGGCTTGGCAGTTCGGGCTGGACTGTTCCCATGAGGCACAGGGTCAAGACTGATTTGCATATGGCCATGTCTGAACTGGGGTGGTTTAGTGAGCAAAATAGCAATGGATTAAACCCAGATCTGTGACTGGGGGTTAATGTTTTGCCATTGTGCAACATTCCGTCCATCATCTTTGTGTTTTGCTGTTCACCCTATGTGGGGAAGGGTATGCCCAGACGTGGATCCCTTGCTCACTAAGCCACTGGAGTCAAGCTATCTTGGCTGAAGACCGCTGATAGCCAGAAACCGGTCCTAGGATGCTTGATTCTGGTCCAGGAAAGACATGACTTGGCAGTTCGGGCTGGACTATTCCCATGAGGCTCAGGGTCAAGACTGATTTGCTTATGGCCATGTCTGAACTGGGGTGGCTTGGTGAGCAAAATAACAATGGATTAAACCCAGATCTGTGACTGGGGGTGAATGTTTTGCCATTGTACAACATTCCTTTCATCATCTTTGTGTTTTGGTGTTCACCCTATGTGGGAAGGGTATGCTCAGACGTGGGTCCCTTGCTCACTAAGCCACTGGAGTCAAGCTATCCTGGCTGAAGACGGCTGATAGCCAGAAACCGGTCCTAGGATGCTTGATTCTGGTCCAGGAAAGACATGGCTTGGCAGTTCGGGCTGGACTGTTCCCATGAGGCACAGGGTCAAGACTGATTTGCCTATGGCCATGTCTGAACTGGGGTGGCTTGGGGAGCAAAATAACGATGGAATAAACCCAGATCTGTGACTGGGGGTGAATGTTTTGTCATTGTGCAACATTCAGTCCATCATCTTTGTGTTTTGCTGTTCACCCTATGTGGGAAGGGTATGCCCAGACTTGGGTCCCTTGCTCGCTAAGCCACTGGAGTCAAGCTATCCTGGCTGAAGACGGCTGATAGCCAGAAACAGGTCCTATGATGCTTGATTCTGGTCCAGGAAAGACATGGCTTGGCAGTTCGGGCTGGACTGTTCCCATGAGGCACAGGGTCAAAACTGATTTGCATATGGCCATGTCTGAACTGAAACGATGGATTTAACCCAAATCTGTGACTGGGGGTGAATGTTTTGCCATTGTGCAACAATCCTTCCGTCATCTTTGTGTTTTGCTGTTCACCCTATGTGGGAAGGGTAAGCCCAGACGTGGGTCCCTTGCTCATTAAGCCACTGGAGCCAAGCTATCTTGGCTGAAGACGGCTGATAGCTAGAATCCGGTCCTAGGATGCTTGATTTTGGTCCAGGAAAGACATGGCTTGGCAGTTCGGGCTGGACTGTTCCCATGAGGCACAGGGTCAAGACTGATTTGCATATGGCCATGTCTGAACTGGGGTGGCTTGGTGAGCCAAATAACGATGGATTAAACCCAGATCTGTGACTGGAGGGGAATGTTTTGCCATTGTGCAACATTCCGTCCATCATCTTTTTGTTTTGATGTGATCAACATGCCTCATACTTTGCTGCTTCCTCGCTTGAAAATATCAAAGGTAAAGTAGAAGTCAATGGAAGAAGGCAAAAACCAAGACTAGAAAACAGTATATTCAGTCCCACTATCTTGTGTCACAGGCAAGCTGTGGAACTATCTCACCAAAGACGGTAGGCATGTAAACGATATCCTTCAGTTTAGGAAAATGTTCTTGTCCATTCGCTTTTGTATGTAGTTATGCCTTTTTGAAACCAGTGCATTACTGACATTTACATGCATGTCTGTGTCTAATTAACCTCTGTAACTTCTTAATCTGTCCATGATCCCTCTCCTAAATCTTTCTTTCTCCTCACTAATTACGCTCGACTGTCTTTCAGTCTTCCTTCACAATGTATTTGTAAATATAAATAGCTTATTTTTGGTTCTTATTTCCATCTGGCCTTGAGCAGTGCTTTATACAGTGTTAATGAAAGCAAATAAAGGGTGTATTCCCTATTTCAGCAAGCCTGTGATTGTAAAGCATAAAAGGAGAGGACAAACCTAGTATATCTAATGGGAACTGATTATAAAACATAAACCTGTTTTAGTTTGCTGATGGAATTGTTAGCCTATATCAGTCCATATTCAGAGGTGTTTTTAATGTATTGTAATGCTTTACTCATGCTGGTCATTGTACCATTCCTGCACTTTTGATGTTTTGGATATAATTAGTGTTTGCATTCTCATTGTTCTCTGTCATGGGCTCAGAGGTCAGCAAAGACTACACAACTAGGTTTCTTATACATTCTTCAGGCATCCTACTTCATCAGTGATGTTTCAGATGTCATATCACATCAACTAATTTATTTGTATCCGCAAATCATTCCATTGGAAATCTGGTCCTTCTGTTTCTGATTTTCGTAAAGGGCAGGGCCTAACTGTAAAAAACCATTTTGTGACTTGTGATCTAGAAGCACCTGGGTCTCTGTTAGTGAAAGGCCATCATGCATGACTCCTGTTAGATTACTGATCATAAACCCAAGGGAAGTCACCTTCTAGCAACATTATATTAGAAGCTTCCATCAAATTAGTCAGATAATCATTTATATTGCTCTAATTTCAACTCCCATATTTAGAATTTTTGCTATGGCTGTCAGCTGATGCATAAAGATGTATTTCCCGGAATAATACTTTGAGACAAATTCATCACATTTGTATTCAGAAAGAGCTGGTGAGTCTTGTAGACTGTGATAATGTCTGCTATTCTCTATAGAATCTCGATTGGCCACGCCACACTTCTCAGGAGAACTGTCTGTTAGGCAATCTGCTTCCTGATGGTCACTACTTTCTTTTTGAAGTGTGGTTTCTGTCCTTAACTGTGTTCCTCTTAAGCCCCGGAACATTCATGGACCCTGTGATAGCTCTGTCCCCTAATTGGCACATCATCGTTATAATACTACTCCGTCTTTCAGGCATTAGGTCGCCCATTGCTCAGATCCTAAAAGTATTTATCGGGTTCCATCTCCTCTAGCGTGTGAAGGCAGCCCATAGGGTTTATCAGAATAATTAAACTTATCTGGAAATATATTTCAACTAATTTCTTTTCTCTTTACTGATACCCCCTCCCAGTGTTCCCTTTCACAATAGAATTACAGAACCTGTAACAACAACTGTCCCTGGTTTAAAAAAACGATAATTACCTGGTTTCTTCTGTTCCTGCTTCTTGTCTTGGCAACTCAGTTTTGTACTTTATTGTGGTATGTTTTTTTTGTTCACAGTGTCCCTTCCAATAGACGTGTATTATTGGGATACTCTTGGCAATGGTCCTAGTAAGTTGATGCCAACACTTGCCATTTGACCAGGACTCCAACATCACCATAGAAATAGCCTAAAACTGTCTCTGAAAAGCTGTCTAAATTTTCAATCTATTTAATTCCAAAAACATCACCAGTTGATGATCCATGTTCCTTAGGGGTCTCCTTAACAACTCAGCTGGTACCACCAGCGAACGAGTGCCATCAGTGGTGATATAGAAGATTACAAACATTACTACCCAATGGAGTGCAATGCTTCAGTGTTGGAGCCATTTCTTTTGAAAGGCATGGTCAGTGGTGTAGTGTGAGGATGTACAGTGTCTAACAAACTATTTAAATGACTATCTCATCCCAACCCATTACAGCATTACTCTGATTGATTGTTGAAGTGGGTGAAGCATTGTCAGGAGTGCCACTGCAAGAGTCCAGGTGTTTCCTTCTTGAAGATGACTAATCCCAATACCTCTAAGAACCAACTAGTGTGCCAAGGAAGTTAACACTTGACGCAACCAATTGACCCCCAAAGGGAAAGGGAAGAGGGGACGGAGAAGGGTAGTGGATGGGGATGGGAAAGTGAGAGAGAGAGAGAAACACAACACAGGATCTCTTCTTTGAGATTTCTGTCAGTTTCTCCTGAAGTATTCTGGGCTTCTCTAGTGCGTTGCGGAATCACGGTTTAAGGCTAAAAACAGCATTCAAAGACATAGACATTATAAGAATTCTAACAATTGTAACCACAACTCTCTAAGGTATGAGCTCAGAAATCTCTTAACATTCATACATACCAACCAAGAGCTAAGCCCACTCCAATACTTCTATGTGCAAGCTCTAAGGCACTTCTTTGCGTTATCGTGCTTTCAACAAATCCTAAACAAATAAGGAGGCAGGTAAACAATCCGCATTTCTCTAGATTTGACTCTTAGTTTCTTTTGAACTGGTTAGTAGAACAGGTAACTGAACTCTTGCATGCAATAATTTGCCTTACCTTGCACAGTAATGCGTGAGTCTGCTAACTGGGGTCTGTTGGTTTAAAAATAAAGAAAAGAATACAGACAAGAATTCCAATCTACACAACTTGGTACATATTTCTCCCAAATTACAGTGTGTCTTTTTGGCCCTGCAGTTAATCTCACTGCTACACCTCTATTGTCTCTAATGAACTCACAAACAGCTTGCTTTTAAAGAAGTCTTCAGCAAGATCAATAGTTCGAAATAATTGTTTTTAGCAAGGTTTGTTTCCTTCAGCCGTAGTCTACAATGGTCAAAATAATCTTACTTGTCTCTGATTGGATGCACTCGTCATGCGGGGACCGGGAATGATGTGGGACCAAGAGGTCCGACGGAGTCAAAAGACCCACTCTTGACGGAGTTCAGGGAGCTGGGAAATCCTTAGAAGGGACAAAACAAACCTCCGATCGCTGGTTCCCAGAGACTCGCAGGATCCTCGTGAGATCGGAAGGTGAGAGGCTTCAGAACTGGGAACCCGCAGGCTGAGCTCGCAGTTGAAGCCGACGGGCGGGGCTGGGCGAAGAAATCCGGAACTCTTGACGTGACGCTCTGCCTTCTCTGAAGTGAAGCGTCTAACCTGAAGCCGGTAAGCCTTTTATAGGCTTCAATGCACGCGTGGCGCTGCGTCGGTTTGGAGCACCTGTCAAACGTGCTCCTCATGAATATTCATGGGAGGCAGCAGTTCCAAAGTCAACAATAAGCATTGTTCCCAACAATAATACAGGCGCTTATCAACAAGCATTTCTAAAACCAACTGTCCTTGTTTACCTTAGAAATCGATGTATCAAGAGGGAATTAGACAATGTTTCAGCAATGTTCAAGTGTTCCTGACAAGCATGTGGAACCAGCCTTGTGGCCTTGGTTTCCCACACATATTGTACATACTGTCTCAGTTGTCAGTAGACTTTGATAAACTTTTAGAATGTTCCTAGTGACTCAGAATCTACATTGTTGGAGTGGGTGAAGTATGAGGAACCAGACCTAGGGGTCTTGGTTCACCATGTCTATAGTACATATTGTCTCAGTGTTAGTAGATTTCTGTAACCTTGGCGCATGTTCCTAGCGACTGAGATTCTTACTAATCTCTGAAACTGTAACTATGCCTTTTCGGATAACATTAATGGGTCATAAACAGATGTGTATTTTGCTGAGGTCCCAATTCTTACTGTCCGCTACAGCTGTAGCTATCCTCCGAACATTGGATCCCCCGTAACTAATTTTATGTGTACCCCTAATAGCTTTAGTCCTCTTTCAGTAAAGTGCGGTGTGAGCACAGGTCTCACATTCTCCCTGGAATATCTATTTTACTCGTTTACAAAGTCTCAAGTACTAGTCGATATTTCAGTTTTGTGTTTCTTAAGCTTAATGAGCCTTGATGTCTAATGGGGCGTCTTTCTCCATTCAAAGATGGATTTACGTATATTTGTCTCTGTTACTGTACAGTCTGAAAACTTAGGTGCTGTTCTTGTGGCTGCCCCCACTTTGGGAGCACTTGTAGCACTCCTTTTTTGTGGGAGGACACCCATTTAGATATTCCTAGACTTCACAGTAATGGGACTGTGGCTCTATGGAAAATGTAAAGTTGATTGATACCTCATACCTCTCCCATTGTGCTATACACAGTGCAAACAATGTATCTCACACCTCTCACACTGGACTATACATAGTGGAAAAAGGTGTTTGAAGAAAGCAACTAAAGTGACAGATAATTTGTGCGTTGAATATTAGGTAATTACCTTTAACAAACACAGACAAAGGCAAATGACATTAGGATGACAATTTAAAAAATGCCAAATAGTGTATATTGTACATTAATGACATCCTCTCATGCTGTTTCAGATCTCCTGAGCTTTGTCAAACTGCTTAGCATACCTTGTTGTGGCCCATATAATGGGGCTTCTTCCTTATTAATGGGAATGTACTTGGACAAGCACATCTTCCCTTATTTAGCTAGTCCTTCCGTCATCTAATTAGCTGAGACATGGTTATAAAGTATTTAGTACCTGGATACTTAATGTTGGTTCGTTGCTTCCCATTTGGATCCAGAGCTACCTCTCATCTCTTCATGAAACCATTGACTCAAAAATGTTCTCCACCAGTCTGCAAGGGAATCATGTCACCCCTAAAAACAACAGTGTTTAAAACCTGTGGGAACTGTTGCATACAAATATCTGTGGGAGATCCCTATCGCGATTGTCTCTGGTGCTTGGGGTAAATTGACTGTGGAAACTCTGGCCTGGTAGGACTTAAATTGTATTAGCACCCTTCATCGCTGTGTCATTTTTAGCAGCAAGACTTCTACCTGGAAAGAGAAAGTTTGATCAAATCACCTCAGTACTGAAAGATCTCCACTGGTTCCCAACAGAAGCCAAAATGAATTTTGAAATTATCTTGCATCATTTTCAAGGCATGTGATCAACTTGCAAAAACAACAGTTGATAGACAGAATGCAGAACAATGTCATACATTCACCCCATTACAGAGATCTGGGCCTAAATCCATCGTTTTTTTGCACTCCACACCACCCCAGGTCAGACATGGCCATATGCAAATCAGCCTTGACCCTGTGCCTCATGGGAACAGTCCAGCCCGAACTGCCAAGCCATGTCTTTCCTGAACCGGAATTTTGCTGTTCACCCTATGTGGGGAACGGTATGCCCAGACGTGGGTCCCTTGCTCACTAAGCCACTGGAGTCAAGCTATCTTGGCTGAAGACCGCTGATAGCCAGAAACCGGTCCTAGGATGCTTGATTCTGGTCCAGGAAAGACATGACTTGGCAGTTCGGGCTGGACTATTCCCATGAGGCTCAGGGTCAGGACTGATTTGCTCATGGCCATGTCTGAACTGGGGTGGCTTGGTGAGCAAAATTACTATGGATTTAACCCAAATCTGTGACTGGGGGTGAATGTTTTGCCATTGTGCAACAATCCGTCCGTCATCTTTTTGTTTTGCTGTTCACCCTATGTGGGACGGGTAAGCCCAGACGTGGGTCCCGTGCTCACTAAGACACTGGAGTCAAGCTATCCTGGCTGAAGACGGCTGATAGCCAGAAACCGGTCCTAGGATGCTTGATTCTGGTCCAGGAAAGACATGGCTTGGCAGTTCGGGCTGGACTGTTCCCATGAGGCACAGGGTGAAGACTGATTTGCCTATGGCCATGTCTGAACTGGGGTGGCTTGGTGAGCAAAATTACTATGGATTTAACCCAAATCTGTGACTGGGGGTGAATGTTTTGCCATTGTGCAACAATCCGTCCGTCATCTTTTTGTTTTGCTGTTCACCCTATGTGGGACGGGTAAGCCCAGACGTGGGTCCCGTGCTCACTAAGCCACTGGAGTCAAGGTATCTTGGCTGAAGACGGCTGATAGCTAGAATCCGGTCCTAGGATGCTTGATTCTGGTCCAGGAAAGACATGGCTTGGCAGTTCGGGCTGGACTGTTCCCATGAGGCACAGGATCAAGACTGATATGCATATGGCCATGTCTGAACTGGGGTGGCTTGGTGAGCAAAATAATGATGGATTAAACCCAGAATTTTGACTGGAGGGGAATGTTTTGCCACTGTGCAACATTCCGTCCATCATCTTTGTGTTTTGATGTGATCAACATGCCTCATACTTTGCTGCTTCCTTGCTTGAAAATATCAAAGGTAAAGTAGAAGTCAATGGAAGGAGGCATAAACCAAGACTGGAAAACAGGATATTCAGTCCCACTAGCTTGTGTCACAGGCAAGTTGTGGAACTATCTCCCCAAAGACGGTAGGCATGTAAACGATCTCCTTCAGTTTAGGAAAGGTTTCTTCTCCATTCGCTTTTATATGTAGTTATGCCGTTTTGAAACCAGTGCATTACTGACATTTACATGCATGTATGTGTCTCATTAACCTCTGTAACTTCTTAATCTGTCCATGATCCCTTTCCTAAATCTTTCTATATCCTCACTAATTACGCTCTACTGTGTTTGTCTTCCTTCACAATGTATTTGTAAATATAAATAGCTTATCTTTGGTTCTTTGGTTCTTATTCCCATCTTGCCTAGAGCAGTGCTTTATACAGTGTTAATGAAAACAAATGTAGGGTGTATTCCCTATTTCAGCAAGCCTGTCATTATAAAGCATAAAAGGAGAGGAAAAACCTAGTATATCTAATGGGAACTGCTTATAAAACATAAACCTGTTTTAGTTTGATGATGGAATTGTTAGCCTATATCAGTCCATATTCAGAGGTGTTTTTAATGTATTGTAATCCTTTACTCATGCTAGTCATTGTACCGTTCCTGCACTTTTGATGTTTTGGATATAATTAGTGTTTACATTCTCATTGTACTCTGTCATGGGCTCAGAGGTCAGCAAAGACTACACAACTAGGTTTCTTATACATTCTTCAGGCATCCTACTTCATCAGTGATGTTTCAGATGTCATATCACATCAACTAATTTATTTGTATCCGCAAATCATTCCATTGGAAATCTGGTCCTTCTGTTTCTGATTTTTGTAAAGGGCAGGGCCTAACTGTATAAAACATTTTGTGACTTGTGATCTAGAAGCACCTGGGTCTCTGTTAGTGAAAGGCCATCATGTATGACTCCTGTTAGATTACTGATCATAAACCCAAGGGAAGTCACCTTCTAGCAACATTATATTAGAAGCTTCCATCAAATGAGTCAGATAATCATTTGTTTTGCTCTAGTTTCAACTCCCATTCAGAAAGAGCTGGTGAGTCTTGTAGACTGTGATAATGTCTGCTATTCTCTATAGAATCTCGATTGGCCACGCCACACTTCTCAGGAGAACTTTCTGTTAGGCAATCTGCTTCCTGATGATCACTACTTTCTTTTTGAAGTGTGGTTTCTGTCCTTAACTGTGTTCCTCTTAAGCCCCGGAACATTCATGGACCCTGTGATAGCTCTGTCCCCTAATTGGCACATCATCTTTATAATACTGCTCAGTCTTTCAGGCATTAGGTCTCCCATTGATCAGATCCTAAAAGTATTTATCGGATTCCATCTCCTCTAGCGTGTGAAGGCAGACCATAGGGTTTATCAGAATAATTAAACTTATCTGGAAATATATTCCAACTAATTTCTTTTCTCTTTACTGATACCCCCTCCCAGTGTTCCCTTTCACAATAGAATTACAGAACCTGTAACAACAACTGTCCATGGTTTAAAAAAACGATAATTACCTGGTTTCTTCTGTTCCTGCTTCTTGTCTTGGCAACTCAGTTTTGTACTTTATTGTGGTATTTTTTTTTTGTTCAGAGTGTCCCTTCCAATAGACGTGTATTATTGGGATACTCTTGGCAATGGTCCTAGTAAGTTGATGCCAACACTTGCCATTTGACCAGGACTCCAACATCACCATAGAAATAGCCTACAACTATCTCGGAAAAGCTGTCTAAATTCTCAATCTATTTAATTCCAAAAACATCATCAGTTGATGCTCCATGTTCCTCAGGGGTCTCCTTAACAACTCAGCTGGTACCACCAGCGAACGAGTGCCATCAGTGGTGATATAGAAGATTACAAACATTACTACTCCATGGAGTGCAATGCTTCAGTGTTGGAGCCATTTCTTTTGGATGGCATGGTCAGTGGTGTAGTGTGAGGATGTACAGTGTCTTACAAACTATTTAAATGACTATCTCATCCCAACCCATAACAGCATTACTCCGATTGATTGTTGAAGTGGGTGAAGCATGTGGAACCAGCCTTGTGGCCTTGGTTTCCCACACATATTGTACATACTGTCTCAGTTGTCAGTAGACTTTGATAAACTTTTAGCATGTTCCTAGTGACTCAGAATCTACAATGTTGGAGTGGGTGAAGTATGAGGAACCAGACCTAGGGGTCTTGGTTCACCATGTCTATAGTACATATTGTCTCAGTGTTAGTAGATTTCTGTAACCTTGGCGCATATTCCTAGCAACTCAGATTCTTACTAATCTCTGAAACTGTAACTTTGCCTTTTCGGATAACATTAATGGGCCATAAACAGATGTGTATTTTGCTGAGGTCCCAATTCTTACTATCCGGTACAGCTGTAGCTATCCTCCGAACATTGGCTCCCCCCCGTAACTAATTTTATGTGTACCCCTAATAGCTTTAGTCCTCTTTCAGTAAAGTGCGGTGTGAGCGCAGGTCTCACATTCTCCCTGGAATATCTATTTTACTCATAGTTTACAAAGTCTCAAGTACTAGTCAATATCTCAGTTTTGTGTTTCTTAAGCTTAATGAGCCTTGAGGGTATACTTAGACATGAGTCCCTTGCTCACGGCACCATCAGGATTCAAGCAAGCCGGGCCGACGACGGCTGAAATGCCAGAAACCGGTCCCCGGAAGCTTGTCTCCTTTCCAGTGAAGAATTGGCTTGGTAGTCTGGTCTGCCCTGTTCCCATGATGCACTGGGCCAGGTACAGACTAATTTTCATGTAGCCAGGTTCTGAGCTGGGATGGTGCAGTGAGCTAAAAAACGGTGATGGATCAAGCCCTGATCTTTGGACTAGGTAAGAGTGGGCTGCTTAATTCAGACACTCTGTTCATCACCACCCCCTTTTCTGAATCGTTTTTGGCCACTATTGGTGTGGCAGGGTATACTCAGACATGAGTCCCTTGCTCACTGCACCATCAGGATTCAAGCAAGCCGGGCCGACGACGGCTGAAATGCCAGAAACCGGTCCCCGGAAGCTTGTCTCCTTTCCAGTGAAGAATTGGCTTGGTAGTCTGGTCTGCCCTGTTCCCATGATGCACTGGGCCAGGGACAGACTAATTTGCATGTAGCCAGGTTCTGAGCTGGGATGTTGCAGTGAGCTAAAAAACGGTGATGGATCAAGCCCTGATCTTTGGACTGGGTAAGAGTGGTCTGCTTAATTCAGACACTCTGTTCATCACCACCCCCTTTTCTGAATCGTTTTTGGCCACTATATGTGTGGCAGGGTATACTCAGACATGAGTCCCTTGCTCACTGCACCATCAGGATTCAAGCAAGCCGGGCCGACGACGGCTGAAATGCCAGAAACCTGTCCCCGGAAGCTTGACTCCTTTCCAGTGAAGAATTGGCTTGGTAGTCTGGTCTGCCCTGTTCCCATGATGCACTGGGCCAGGGACAGACTAATTTGCATGTAGCCAGGTTCTAAGCTGGGATGGTGCAGTGAGCTAAAAAATGGTGATGGATCAAGCCCTAGCTAAAAAATGGTGATGGATCAAGCCCTGATCTTTGGACTGGGTAAGAGTGGTCTGCTTAATTCAGACACTCTGATCATCAACACCCCCTTTTCTGAATCGTTTTTGGCCACTATAGGTGTGGCAGGGTATACTCAGACATGAATCCCTTGCTCACTGCACTATCAGGATTCAAGCAAGCTGGGCCGACGACGGCTGAAATGCCAGAAAACGGTCCCCGGAAGCTTGTCTCCTTTCCAGTGAAGAATTGGCTTGGTAGTCTGGTCTGCCCTGTTCCCATGATGCACTGGGCCAGGGACATACTAATTTGCATGTAGCCAGGTTCTGAGCTGGGATGGTGCAGTGAGCTAAAAAACGGTGATGGATCAAGCCCTGATCTTTGGACTGGGTAAGAGTGGTCTGCTTCATTCAGACACACTGTTCATCACCACCCCCTTTTCTGAATCATTTTTGGCCACTATAGGTGTGGCAGGGTATACTCAGACATGAGTCCCTTGCTCACTGCACCATCAGGATTCAAGCAAGCCGGGCCGACGACGGCTGAAATGCCAGAAACCGGTCCCCGGAAGCTTGTCTCCTTTCCAGTGAAGAATTGGCTTGCTAGTCTGGTCTGCCCTGTTCCCATGATGCACTGGGCCAGGGACAGACTAATTTGCATGTAGCCAGGTTCTGAACTGGGATGGTGCAGTGAGCTAAAAAACGGTGATGGATCAAGCCCTGACCTTTGGACTGGGTAAGAGTGGTCTGCTTAATTCAGACACTCTGTTCATCACCACCCCCTTTTCTGAATCGTTTTTGGCCACTATAGGTGTGGTAGGGTATACTCAGACATGAGTCCCTTGCTCACTGCACCATCAGGATTCAAGCAAGCCGGGCCGGCGACGGCTGAAATGCCAGAAACCGGTCCCCGGAAGCTTGTCTCCTTTCCAGTGAAGAATTGGCTTGGTAGTCTGGTCTGCCCTGTTCCCATGATGCACTGGGCCAGGGACAGACTAATTTGCATGTAGCCAGGTTCTGAGCTCCGATGGTGCAGTGAGCTAAAAACGGTGATAGATCAAGCCCTGATCTTTGGACTGGGTAAGAGTGGTCTGCTTAATTCAGGCACTCTGTTCATCACCACTCCCTTTTCTGAATCGTTTTGGCCACTTTAGGTGTGGCAGGGTATACTCAGACATGATTCCCTTGCTCACTGCACCATCAGGATTCAAGCAAGCCGGGCCGACGACGGCTGAAATGCCAGAAACCGGTCCCCGGAAGCTTGTCTCCTTTCCAGTGAAGAATTGGCTTGGTAGTCTGGTCCGCCCTGTTCCCATGATGCACTGGGCCAGGGACAGACTAATTTGCATGTAGCCAGGTTCTGAGCTGGGATGGTGCAGTGAGCTAAAAAACGGTGATGGATCAAGCCCTGATCTTTGGACTGGGTAAGAGTGGTCTGCTTAATTCAGACACTCTGTTCATCACCACCCCCTTTTCTGAATCGTTTTTGGCCACTATAGGTGTGGCAGGGTATACTCAGACATGAGTCCCTTGCTCACTTCACCATCAGGATTCAAGCAAGCCGGGCCGACGACGGCTGAAATGCCAGAAACCGGTCCCCGGAAGCTTGTCTCCTTTCCAGTGAAGAATTGGCTTGGTAGTCTGGTCTGCCCTGTTCCCATGATGCACTGGGCCAGGGACAGAGTAATTTGCATGTAGCCAGGTTCTGAGCTGGGATGGTGCAGTGAGCTAAAAAACGGTGATGGATCAAGCCCTGATCTTTGGACTGGGTAAGAGTGGTCTGCTTAATTCAGACACTCTGTTCATCACCACCCCCTTTTCTGAATCGTTGATGTCTAATGGGGCGTCTTTCTCCATTCAAAGATGGATTTACGTATATTTGTCTCTGTTACTGTACAGTCTGAAAACGTAGGTGCTGTTCTTGTGGCTGCCCCCACTTTGGGAGCCCTTGTAGCACTCCTTTTTTGTGGGAGGACACCCATTTAGATATTCCTAGACTTCACAGTAATGGGACTGTGGCTCTATGGAAAATGTAAAGTTGATTGATACCTCATACCTCTCCCATTGTGCTATACACAGTGCAAACAATTTATCTCACACCTCTCACACTGGACTATACATAGTGGAAAAAAGGTGTTTGAAGAAAGCAACCGAAGTGACAGATAATTTGTGCGTGGAATATTAGGTAATTACCTTTAACAAACACAGACAAAGGCAAATGACATTAGGATGACAATTTTAAAAATGCCAAATAGTGTATATTGTACATTAATGACATCCTCTCATGCTGTTTCAGATCTCCTGAGCTTTGTCAAACTGCTAAGCATACCTTGTTGTGGCCCATATAATGGGGCTTCTTCCTTATTAATGGGAATGTACTTGGACAAGCACATCTCCCCTTATTTAGCTAGTCCTTCCATCATCTAATTAGCTGAGACAAGGTTATAAAGTATTTAGTACCTGGATACTTAATGTTGGTTTGTTGCTTCCCATTTGGATCCAGAGCTACCTCTCATCTCTTCATGAAACCATTGACTCAAAAATGTTCTCCACCAGTCTGCAAGGGAATCATGTCACCCCTAAAAACAACAGTGTTTAAAACTTATGGGAACTGTTGCAAACAAATATCTGTGGGAGATCCCTATCACGTTTGTCTCTGGTGCTTGGGGTAACTTGACTGTAGAAACTCTGGCCTGGTAGGACTTAAACTGTATTAGCACTCTTCATCGCTGTGTTATTTTTAGCAGCAAGACTTCTACCTGGAAAGAGAAAGTTTGATCAAATCACCTCAGTACTGAAAGATCTCCACTGGTTCCCAACAGAAACCAAAATTAATTTTGAAATTATCTTGCATCATTTTCAAGGCATGTGATCAACTTGCAAAAACAACAGTTGATGGACAGAATGCAGAACAATGTCATACATTCACCCCAGTACAGAGATCTGATCCTAATTCCATCTTTTTTTTGCACTCCACACCACCCCAGGTCAGACATGGCCATATGTAAATCAGCCTTGACCCTGTGCCTCATGGGAACAGTCCAGCCCGAACTGCCAAGCCATGTCTTTCCTGAACCGGAATCAAGCATCCTAGGACCAGTTTCTGGCTATCAGCCATCTTCATTATGTGAATAACAAGGACCCCCTGAACCATGTATACAATGATTCCTAGGACAGGGATATATCAATTAGGCTTTATCGTTCCTAGGCAATCTACAGATTAAATAAAATAGTATAGCACCAACCTACATCAAAATGAGAATAACAATGAACTACCAGTTACCGTAGCAAGACAGATAATAATGAAAAATGACAATTGTGATAATAAAAACAGATTATCAGACAAGGAAAGGTTTACAATTTTTAATTTTTTGAAGGTTGTTTAAAAGTCCTTAAACAAGGATACATACAATACATTCATCAATACATAACAGTTATACAAAAAAAGAGGAGAAGTATTAATATGTCATGTATACTCCGTAACAATCTCAAACTTAAAAAGTGGCAATAATTCGATTTTATTCTTTCTAAAGAATATCCTGGCTGAAGACGGCTGATAGCCAGAAACCAGTCCTAGGATGCTTGATTCTGGTCCAGGAAAGACATGGCTTGGCAGTTCGGGCTGGACTGTTCCCATGAGGCACAGGGTCAAAACTGATTTGCATATGGCAATGTCTGAACTGAAACGATGGATTAAACCCAGATCTGTGACTGGGGGTGAATGTTTTGCCATTGTGCAACAATCCATCCATCATCTTTGTGTTTTGCTGTTCACCCTATGTGGGACGGGTAAGCCCAGACTTGGGTCCCTTGCTCACTAAGCCACTGGAGTCAAGCTATCTTGGCTGAAGACGGCTGATAGCCAGAAACCGGTCCTAGGATGCTTGTTTCTGGTCCAGGAAAGACATGGCTTGGCAGTTCGGGCTGGACTGTTCCCATGAGGCACAGGGTCAAGACTGATTTGCATATGGCCATGTCTGAACTGGGGTGGCTTGGTGAGCCAAATAACGATGGATTAAACCCAGATCTGTGACTGGAGGGGAATGTTTTGCCATTGTGCAACATTCCGTCCATCATCTTTTTGTTTTGATGTGATCAACATGCCTCATACTTTGCTGCTTCCTCGCTTGAAAATATCAAAGGTAAAGTAGAAGTCAATGGAAGAAGGCAAAAACCAAGACTAGAAAACAGTATATTCAGTCCCACTATCTTGTGTCACAGGCAAGCTGTGGAACTATCTCACCAAAGACGGTAGGCATGTAAACGATATCCTTCAGTTTAGGAAAATGTTCTTGTCCATTCGCTTTTGTATGTAGTTATGCCTTTTTGAAACCAGTGCATTACTGACATTTACATGCATGTCTGTGTCTAATTAACCTCTGTAACTTCTTAATCTGTCCATGATCCCTCTCCTAAATCTTTCTTTCTCCTCACTAATTACGCTCGACTGTCTTTCAGTCTTCCTTCACAATGTATTTGTAAATATAAATAGCTTATTTTTGGTTCTTATTTCCATCTGGCCTTGAGCAGTGCTTTATACAGTGTTAATGAAAGCAAATAAAGGGTGTATTCCCTATTTCAGCAAGCCTGTGATTGTAAAGCATAAAAGGAGAGGACAAACCTAGTATATCTAATGGGAACTGATTATAAAACATAAACCTGTTTTAGTTTGCTGATGGAATTGTTAGCCTATATCAGTCCATATTCAGAGGTGTTTTTAATGTATTGTAATGCTTTACTCATGCTGGTCATTGTACCATTCCTGCACTTTTGATGTTTTGGATATAATTAGTGTTTGCATTCTCATTGTTCTCTGTCATGGGCTCAGAGGTCAGCAAAGACTACACAACTAGGTTTCTTATACATTCTTCAGGCATCCTACTTCATCAGTGATGTTTCAGATGTCATATCACATCAACTAATTTATTTGTATCCGCAAATCATTCCATTGGAAATCTGGTCCTTCTGTTTCTGATTTTCGTAAAGGGCAGGGCCTAACTGTAAAAAACCATTTTGTGACTTGTGATCTAGAAGCACCTGGGTCTCTGTTAGTGAAAGGCCATCATGCATGACTCCTGTTAGATTACTGATCATAAACCCAAGGGAAGTCACCTTCTAGCAACATTATATTAGAAGCTTCCATCAAATTAGTCAGATAATCATTTATATTGCTCTAATTTCAACTCCCATATTTAGAATTTTTGCTATGGCTGTCAGCTGATGCATAAAGATGTATTTCCCGGAATAATACTTTGAGACAAATTCATCACATTTGTATTCAGAAAGAGCTGGTGAGTCTTGTAGACTGTGATAATGTCTGCTATTCTCTATAGAATCTCGATTGGCCACGCCACACTTCTCAGGAGAACTGTCTGTTAGGCAATCTGCTTCCTGATGGTCACTACTTTCTTTTTGAAGTGTGGTTTCTGTCCTTAACTGTGTTCCTCTTAAGCCCCGGAACATTCATGGACCCTGTGATAGCTCTGTCCCCTAATTGGCACATCATCGTTATAATACTACTCCGTCTTTCAGGCATTAGGTCGCCCATTGCTCAGATCCTAAAAGTATTTATCGGGTTCCATCTCCTCTAGCGTGTGAAGGCAGCCCATAGGGTTTATCAGAATAATTAAACTTATCTGGAAATATATTTCAACTAATTTCTTTTCTCTTTACTGATACCCCCTCCCAGTGTTCCCTTTCACAATAGAATTACAGAACCTGTAACAACAACTGTCCCTGGTTTAAAAAAACGATAATTACCTGGTTTCTTCTGTTCCTGCTTCTTGTCTTGGCAACTCAGTTTTGTACTTTATTGTGGTATGTTTTTTTTGTTCACAGTGTCCCTTCCAATAGACGTGTATTATTGGGATACTCTTGGCAATGGTCCTAGTAAGTTGATGCCAACACTTGCCATTTGACCAGGACTCCAACATCACCATAGAAATAGCCTAAAACTGTCTCTGAAAAGCTGTCTAAATTTTCAATCTATTTAATTCCAAAAACATCACCAGTTGATGATCCATGTTCCTTAGGGGTCTCCTTAACAACTCAGCTGGTACCACCAGCGAACGAGTGCCATCAGTGGTGATATAGAAGATTACAAACATTACTACCCAATGGAGTGCAATGCTTCAGTGTTGGAGCCATTTCTTTTGAAAGGCATGGTCAGTGGTGTAGTGTGAGGATGTACAGTGTCTAACAAACTATTTAAATGACTATCTCATCCCAACCCATTACAGCATTACTCTGATTGATTGTTGAAGTGGGTGAAGCATTGTCAGGAGTGCCACTGCAAGAGTCCAGGTGTTTCCTTCTTGAAGATGACTAATCCCAATACCTCTAAGAACCAACTAGTGTGCCAAGGAAGTTAACACTTGACGCAACCAATTGACCCCCAAAGGGAAAGGGAAGAGGGGACGGAGAAGGGTAGTGGATGGGGATGGGAAAGTGAGAGAGAGAGAGAAACACAACACAGGATCTCTTCTTTGAGATTTCTGTCAGTTTCTCCTGAAGTATTCTGGGCTTCTCTAGTGCGTTGCGGAATCACGGTTTAAGGCTAAAAACAGCATTCAAAGACATAGACATTATAAGAATTCTAACAATTGTAACCACAACTCTCTAAGGTATGAGCTCAGAAATCTCTTAACATTCATACATACCAACCAAGAGCTAAGCCCACTCCAATACTTCTATGTGCAAGCTCTAAGGCACTTCTTTGCGTTATCGTGCTTTCAACAAATCCTAAACAAATAAGGAGGCAGGTAAACAATCCGCATTTCTCTAGATTTGACTCTTAGTTTCTTTTGAACTGGTTAGTAGAACAGGTAACTGAACTCTTGCATGCAATAATTTGCCTTACCTTGCACAGTAATGCGTGAGTCTGCTAACTGGGGTCTGTTGGTTTAAAAATAAAGAAAAGAATACAGACAAGAATTCCAATCTACACAACTTGGTACATATTTCTCCCAAATTACAGTGTGTCTTTTTGGCCCTGCAGTTAATCTCACTGCTACACCTCTATTGTCTCTAATGAACTCACAAACAGCTTGCTTTTAAAGAAGTCTTCAGCAAGATCAATAGTTCGAAATAATTGTTTTTAGCAAGGTTTGTTTCCTTCAGCCGTAGTCTACAATGGTCAAAATAATCTTACTTGTCTCTGATTGGATGCACTCGTCATGCGGGGACCGGGAATGATGTGGGACCAAGAGGTCCGACGGAGTCAAAAGACCCACTCTTGACGGAGTTCAGGGAGCTGGGAAATCCTTAGAAGGGACAAAACAAACCTCCGATCGCTGGTTCCCAGAGACTCGCAGGATCCTCGTGAGATCGGAAGGTGAGAGGCTTCAGAACTGGGAACCCGCAGGCTGAGCTCGCAGTTGAAGCCGACGGGCGGGGCTGGGCGAAGAAATCCGGAACTCTTGACGTGACGCTCTGCCTTCTCTGAAGTGAAGCGTCTAACCTGAAGCCGGTAAGCCTTTTATAGGCTTCAATGCACGCGTGGCGCTGCGTCGGTTTGGAGCACCTGTCAAACGTGCTCCTCATGAATATTCATGGGAGGCAGCAGTTCCAAAGTCAACAATAAGCATTGTTCCCAACAATAATACAGGCGCTTATCAACAAGCATTTCTAAAACCAACTGTCCTTGTTTACCTTAGAAATCGATGTATCAAGAGGGAATTAGACAATGTTTCAGCAATGTTCAAGTGTTCCTGACAAGCATGTGGAACCAGCCTTGTGGCCTTGGTTTCCCACACATATTGTACATACTGTCTCAGTTGTCAGTAGACTTTGATAAACTTTTAGAATGTTCCTAGTGACTCAGAATCTACATTGTTGGAGTGGGTGAAGTATGAGGAACCAGACCTAGGGGTCTTGGTTCACCATGTCTATAGTACATATTGTCTCAGTGTTAGTAGATTTCTGTAACCTTGGCGCATGTTCCTAGCGACTGAGATTCTTACTAATCTCTGAAACTGTAACTATGCCTTTTCGGATAACATTAATGGGTCATAAACAGATGTGTATTTTGCTGAGGTCCCAATTCTTACTGTCCGCTACAGCTGTAGCTATCCTCCGAACATTGGATCCCCCGTAACTAATTTTATGTGTACCCCTAATAGCTTTAGTCCTCTTTCAGTAAAGTGCGGTGTGAGCACAGGTCTCACATTCTCCCTGGAATATCTATTTTACTCGTTTACAAAGTCTCAAGTACTAGTCGATATTTCAGTTTTGTGTTTCTTAAGCTTAATGAGCCTTGATGTCTAATGGGGCGTCTTTCTCCATTCAAAGATGGATTTACGTATATTTGTCTCTGTTACTGTACAGTCTGAAAACTTAGGTGCTGTTCTTGTGGCTGCCCCCACTTTGGGAGCACTTGTAGCACTCCTTTTTTGTGGGAGGACACCCATTTAGATATTCCTAGACTTCACAGTAATGGGACTGTGGCTCTATGGAAAATGTAAAGTTGATTGATACCTCATACCTCTCCCATTGTGCTATACACAGTGCAAACAATGTATCTCACACCTCTCACACTGGACTATACATAGTGGAAAAAGGTGTTTGAAGAAAGCAACTAAAGTGACAGATAATTTGTGCGTTGAATATTAGGTAATTACCTTTAACAAACACAGACAAAGGCAAATGACATTAGGATGACAATTTAAAAAATGCCAAATAGTGTATATTGTACATTAATGACATCCTCTCATGCTGTTTCAGATCTCCTGAGCTTTGTCAAACTGCTTAGCATACCTTGTTGTGGCCCATATAATGGGGCTTCTTCCTTATTAATGGGAATGTACTTGGACAAGCACATCTTCCCTTATTTAGCTAGTCCTTCCGTCATCTAATTAGCTGAGACATGGTTATAAAGTATTTAGTACCTGGATACTTAATGTTGGTTCGTTGCTTCCCATTTGGATCCAGAGCTACCTCTCATCTCTTCATGAAACCATTGACTCAAAAATGTTCTCCACCAGTCTGCAAGGGAATCATGTCACCCCTAAAAACAACAGTGTTTAAAACCTGTGGGAACTGTTGCATACAAATATCTGTGGGAGATCCCTATCGCGATTGTCTCTGGTGCTTGGGGTAAATTGACTGTGGAAACTCTGGCCTGGTAGGACTTAAATTGTATTAGCACCCTTCATCGCTGTGTCATTTTTAGCAGCAAGACTTCTACCTGGAAAGAGAAAGTT
Organism: Lissotriton vulgaris; assembly: GCF_964263255.1. NCBI lineage: Eukaryota > Metazoa > Chordata > Amphibia > Caudata > Salamandridae > Lissotriton > Lissotriton vulgaris. Next base: position 1,800,225,624 of record NC_141685.1, read on the forward strand.
TGATCAAATCACCTCAGTACTGAAAGATCTCCACTGGTTCCCAACAGAAGCCAAAATGAATTTTGAAATTATCTTGCATCATTTTCAAGGCATGTGATCAACTTGCAAAAACAACAGTTGATAGACAGAATGCAGAACAATGTCATACATTCACCCCATTACAGAGATCTGGGCCTAAATCCATCGTTTTTTTGCACTCCACACCACCCCAGGTCAGACATGGCCATATGCAAATCAGCCTTGACCCTGTGCCTCATGGGAACAGTCCAGCCCGAACTGCCAAGCCATGTCTTTCCTGAACCGGAATTTTGCTGTTCACCCTATGTGGGGAACGGTATGCCCAGACGTGGGTCCCTTGCTCACTAAGCCACTGGAGTCAAGCTATCTTGGCTGAAGACCGCTGATAGCCAGAAACCGGTCCTAGGATGCTTGATTCTGGTCCAGGAAAGACATGACTTGGCAGTTCGGGCTGGACTATTCCCATGAGGCTCAGGGTCAGGACTGATTTGCTCATGGCCATGTCTGAACTGGGGTGGCTTGGTGAGCAAAATTACTATGGATTTAACCCAAATCTGTGACTGGGGGTGAATGTTTTGCCATTGTGCAACAATCCGTCCGTCATCTTTTTGTTTTGCTGTTCACCCTATGTGGGACGGGTAAGCCCAGACGTGGGTCCCGTGCTCACTAAGACACTGGAGTCAAGCTATCCTGGCTGAAGACGGCTGATAGCCAGAAACCGGTCCTAGGATGCTTGATTCTGGTCCAGGAAAGACATGGCTTGGCAGTTCGGGCTGGACTGTTCCCATGAGGCACAGGGTGAAGACTGATTTGCCTATGGCCATGTCTGAACTGGGGTGGCTTGGTGAGCAAAATTACTATGGATTTAACCCAAATCTGTGACTGGGGGTGAATGTTTTGCCATTGTGCAACAATCCGTCCGTCATCTTTTTGTTTTGCTGTTCACCCTATGTGGGACGGGTAAGCCCAGACGTGGGTCCCGTGCTCACTAAGCCACTGGAGTCAAGGTATCTTGGCTGAAGACGGCTGATAGCTAGAATCCGGTCCTAGGATGCTTGATTCTGGTCCAGGAAAGACATGGCTTGGCAGTTCGGGCTGGACTGTTCCCATGAGGCACAGGATCAAGACTGATATGCATATGGCCATGTCTGAACTGGGGTGGCTTGGTGAGCAAAATAATGATGGATTAAACCCAGAATTTTGACTGGAGGGGAATGTTTTGCCACTGTGCAACATTCCGTCCATCATCTTTGTGTTTTGATGTGATCAACATGCCTCATACTTTGCTGCTTCCTTGCTTGAAAATATCAAAGGTAAAGTAGAAGTCAATGGAAGGAGGCATAAACCAAGACTGGAAAACAGGATATTCAGTCCCACTAGCTTGTGTCACAGGCAAGTTGTGGAACTATCTCCCCAAAGACGGTAGGCATGTAAACGATCTCCTTCAGTTTAGGAAAGGTTTCTTCTCCATTCGCTTTTATATGTAGTTATGCCGTTTTGAAACCAGTGCATTACTGACATTTACATGCATGTATGTGTCTCATTAACCTCTGTAACTTCTTAATCTGTCCATGATCCCTTTCCTAAATCTTTCTATATCCTCACTAATTACGCTCTACTGTGTTTGTCTTCCTTCACAATGTATTTGTAAATATAAATAGCTTATCTTTGGTTCTTTGGTTCTTATTCCCATCTTGCCTAGAGCAGTGCTTTATACAGTGTTAATGAAAACAAATGTAGGGTGTATTCCCTATTTCAGCAAGCCTGTCATTATAAAGCATAAAAGGAGAGGAAAAACCTAGTATATCTAATGGGAACTGCTTATAAAACATAAACCTGTTTTAGTTTGATGATGGAATTGTTAGCCTATATCAGTCCATATTCAGAGGTGTTTTTAATGTATTGTAATCCTTTACTCATGCTAGTCATTGTACCGTTCCTGCACTTTTGATGTTTTGGATATAATTAGTGTTTACATTCTCATTGTACTCTGTCATGGGCTCAGAGGTCAGCAAAGACTACACAACTAGGTTTCTTATACATTCTTCAGGCATCCTACTTCATCAGTGATGTTTCAGATGTCATATCACATCAACTAATTTATTTGTATCCGCAAATCATTCCATTGGAAATCTGGTCCTTCTGTTTCTGATTTTTGTAAAGGGCAGGGCCTAACTGTATAAAACATTTTGTGACTTGTGATCTAGAAGCACCTGGGTCTCTGTTAGTGAAAGGCCATCATGTATGACTCCTGTTAGATTACTGATCATAAACCCAAGGGAAGTCACCTTCTAGCAACATTATATTAGAAGCTTCCATCAAATGAGTCAGATAATCATTTGTTTTGCTCTAGTTTCAACTCCCATTCAGAAAGAGCTGGTGAGTCTTGTAGACTGTGATAATGTCTGCTATTCTCTATAGAATCTCGATTGGCCACGCCACACTTCTCAGGAGAACTTTCTGTTAGGCAATCTGCTTCCTGATGATCACTACTTTCTTTTTGAAGTGTGGTTTCTGTCCTTAACTGTGTTCCTCTTAAGCCCCGGAACATTCATGGACCCTGTGATAGCTCTGTCCCCTAATTGGCACATCATCTTTATAATACTGCTCAGTCTTTCAGGCATTAGGTCTCCCATTGATCAGATCCTAAAAGTATTTATCGGATTCCATCTCCTCTAGCGTGTGAAGGCAGACCATAGGGTTTATCAGAATAATTAAACTTATCTGGAAATATATTCCAACTAATTTCTTTTCTCTTTACTGATACCCCCTCCCAGTGTTCCCTTTCACAATAGAATTACAGAACCTGTAACAACAACTGTCCATGGTTTAAAAAAACGATAATTACCTGGTTTCTTCTGTTCCTGCTTCTTGTCTTGGCAACTCAGTTTTGTACTTTATTGTGGTATTTTTTTTTTGTTCAGAGTGTCCCTTCCAATAGACGTGTATTATTGGGATACTCTTGGCAATGGTCCTAGTAAGTTGATGCCAACACTTGCCATTTGACCAGGACTCCAACATCACCATAGAAATAGCCTACAACTATCTCGGAAAAGCTGTCTAAATTCTCAATCTATTTAATTCCAAAAACATCATCAGTTGATGCTCCATGTTCCTCAGGGGTCTCCTTAACAACTCAGCTGGTACCACCAGCGAACGAGTGCCATCAGTGGTGATATAGAAGATTACAAACATTACTACTCCATGGAGTGCAATGCTTCAGTGTTGGAGCCATTTCTTTTGGATGGCATGGTCAGTGGTGTAGTGTGAGGATGTACAGTGTCTTACAAACTATTTAAATGACTATCTCATCCCAACCCATAACAGCATTACTCCGATTGATTGTTGAAGTGGGTGAAGCATGTGGAACCAGCCTTGTGGCCTTGGTTTCCCACACATATTGTACATACTGTCTCAGTTGTCAGTAGACTTTGATAAACTTTTAGCATGTTCCTAGTGACTCAGAATCTACAATGTTGGAGTGGGTGAAGTATGAGGAACCAGACCTAGGGGTCTTGGTTCACCATGTCTATAGTACATATTGTCTCAGTGTTAGTAGATTTCTGTAACCTTGGCGCATATTCCTAGCAACTCAGATTCTTACTAATCTCTGAAACTGTAACTTTGCCTTTTCGGATAACATTAATGGGCCATAAACAGATGTGTATTTTGCTGAGGTCCCAATTCTTACTATCCGGTACAGCTGTAGCTATCCTCCGAACATTGGCTCCCCCCCGTAACTAATTTTATGTGTACCCCTAATAGCTTTAGTCCTCTTTCAGTAAAGTGCGGTGTGAGCGCAGGTCTCACATTCTCCCTGGAATATCTATTTTACTCATAGTTTACAAAGTCTCAAGTACTAGTCAATATCTCAGTTTTGTGTTTCTTAAGCTTAATGAGCCTTGAGGGTATACTTAGACATGAGTCCCTTGCTCACGGCACCATCAGGATTCAAGCAAGCCGGGCCGACGACGGCTGAAATGCCAGAAACCGGTCCCCGGAAGCTTGTCTCCTTTCCAGTGAAGAATTGGCTTGGTAGTCTGGTCTGCCCTGTTCCCATGATGCACTGGGCCAGGTACAGACTAATTTTCATGTAGCCAGGTTCTGAGCTGGGATGGTGCAGTGAGCTAAAAAACGGTGATGGATCAAGCCCTGATCTTTGGACTAGGTAAGAGTGGGCTGCTTAATTCAGACACTCTGTTCATCACCACCCCCTTTTCTGAATCGTTTTTGGCCACTATTGGTGTGGCAGGGTATACTCAGACATGAGTCCCTTGCTCACTGCACCATCAGGATTCAAGCAAGCCGGGCCGACGACGGCTGAAATGCCAGAAACCGGTCCCCGGAAGCTTGTCTCCTTTCCAGTGAAGAATTGGCTTGGTAGTCTGGTCTGCCCTGTTCCCATGATGCACTGGGCCAGGGACAGACTAATTTGCATGTAGCCAGGTTCTGAGCTGGGATGTTGCAGTGAGCTAAAAAACGGTGATGGATCAAGCCCTGATCTTTGGACTGGGTAAGAGTGGTCTGCTTAATTCAGACACTCTGTTCATCACCACCCCCTTTTCTGAATCGTTTTTGGCCACTATATGTGTGGCAGGGTATACTCAGACATGAGTCCCTTGCTCACTGCACCATCAGGATTCAAGCAAGCCGGGCCGACGACGGCTGAAATGCCAGAAACCTGTCCCCGGAAGCTTGACTCCTTTCCAGTGAAGAATTGGCTTGGTAGTCTGGTCTGCCCTGTTCCCATGATGCACTGGGCCAGGGACAGACTAATTTGCATGTAGCCAGGTTCTAAGCTGGGATGGTGCAGTGAGCTAAAAAATGGTGATGGATCAAGCCCTAGCTAAAAAATGGTGATGGATCAAGCCCTGATCTTTGGACTGGGTAAGAGTGGTCTGCTTAATTCAGACACTCTGATCATCAACACCCCCTTTTCTGAATCGTTTTTGGCCACTATAGGTGTGGCAGGGTATACTCAGACATGAATCCCTTGCTCACTGCACTATCAGGATTCAAGCAAGCTGGGCCGACGACGGCTGAAATGCCAGAAAACGGTCCCCGGAAGCTTGTCTCCTTTCCAGTGAAGAATTGGCTTGGTAGTCTGGTCTGCCCTGTTCCCATGATGCACTGGGCCAGGGACATACTAATTTGCATGTAGCCAGGTTCTGAGCTGGGATGGTGCAGTGAGCTAAAAAACGGTGATGGATCAAGCCCTGATCTTTGGACTGGGTAAGAGTGGTCTGCTTCATTCAGACACACTGTTCATCACCACCCCCTTTTCTGAATCATTTTTGGCCACTATAGGTGTGGCAGGGTATACTCAGACATGAGTCCCTTGCTCACTGCACCATCAGGATTCAAGCAAGCCGGGCCGACGACGGCTGAAATGCCAGAAACCGGTCCCCGGAAGCTTGTCTCCTTTCCAGTGAAGAATTGGCTTGCTAGTCTGGTCTGCCCTGTTCCCATGATGCACTGGGCCAGGGACAGACTAATTTGCATGTAGCCAGGTTCTGAACTGGGATGGTGCAGTGAGCTAAAAAACGGTGATGGATCAAGCCCTGACCTTTGGACTGGGTAAGAGTGGTCTGCTTAATTCAGACACTCTGTTCATCACCACCCCCTTTTCTGAATCGTTTTTGGCCACTATAGGTGTGGTAGGGTATACTCAGACATGAGTCCCTTGCTCACTGCACCATCAGGATTCAAGCAAGCCGGGCCGGCGACGGCTGAAATGCCAGAAACCGGTCCCCGGAAGCTTGTCTCCTTTCCAGTGAAGAATTGGCTTGGTAGTCTGGTCTGCCCTGTTCCCATGATGCACTGGGCCAGGGACAGACTAATTTGCATGTAGCCAGGTTCTGAGCTCCGATGGTGCAGTGAGCTAAAAACGGTGATAGATCAAGCCCTGATCTTTGGACTGGGTAAGAGTGGTCTGCTTAATTCAGGCACTCTGTTCATCACCACTCCCTTTTCTGAATCGTTTTGGCCACTTTAGGTGTGGCAGGGTATACTCAGACATGATTCCCTTGCTCACTGCACCATCAGGATTCAAGCAAGCCGGGCCGACGACGGCTGAAATGCCAGAAACCGGTCCCCGGAAGCTTGTCTCCTTTCCAGTGAAGAATTGGCTTGGTAGTCTGGTCCGCCCTGTTCCCATGATGCACTGGGCCAGGGACAGACTAATTTGCATGTAGCCAGGTTCTGAGCTGGGATGGTGCAGTGAGCTAAAAAACGGTGATGGATCAAGCCCTGATCTTTGGACTGGGTAAGAGTGGTCTGCTTAATTCAGACACTCTGTTCATCACCACCCCCTTTTCTGAATCGTTTTTGGCCACTATAGGTGTGGCAGGGTATACTCAGACATGAGTCCCTTGCTCACTTCACCATCAGGATTCAAGCAAGCCGGGCCGACGACGGCTGAAATGCCAGAAACCGGTCCCCGGAAGCTTGTCTCCTTTCCAGTGAAGAATTGGCTTGGTAGTCTGGTCTGCCCTGTTCCCATGATGCACTGGGCCAGGGACAGAGTAATTTGCATGTAGCCAGGTTCTGAGCTGGGATGGTGCAGTGAGCTAAAAAACGGTGATGGATCAAGCCCTGATCTTTGGACTGGGTAAGAGTGGTCTGCTTAATTCAGACACTCTGTTCATCACCACCCCCTTTTCTGAATCGTTGATGTCTAATGGGGCGTCTTTCTCCATTCAAAGATGGATTTACGTATATTTGTCTCTGTTACTGTACAGTCTGAAAACGTAGGTGCTGTTCTTGTGGCTGCCCCCACTTTGGGAGCCCTTGTAGCACTCCTTTTTTGTGGGAGGACACCCATTTAGATATTCCTAGACTTCACAGTAATGGGACTGTGGCTCTATGGAAAATGTAAAGTTGATTGATACCTCATACCTCTCCCATTGTGCTATACACAGTGCAAACAATTTATCTCACACCTCTCACACTGGACTATACATAGTGGAAAAAAGGTGTTTGAAGAAAGCAACCGAAGTGACAGATAATTTGTGCGTGGAATATTAGGTAATTACCTTTAACAAACACAGACAAAGGCAAATGACATTAGGATGACAATTTTAAAAATGCCAAATAGTGTATATTGTACATTAATGACATCCTCTCATGCTGTTTCAGATCTCCTGAGCTTTGTCAAACTGCTAAGCATACCTTGTTGTGGCCCATATAATGGGGCTTCTTCCTTATTAATGGGAATGTACTTGGACAAGCACATCTCCCCTTATTTAGCTAGTCCTTCCATCATCTAATTAGCTGAGACAAGGTTATAAAGTATTTAGTACCTGGATACTTAATGTTGGTTTGTTGCTTCCCATTTGGATCCAGAGCTACCTCTCATCTCTTCATGAAACCATTGACTCAAAAATGTTCTCCACCAGTCTGCAAGGGAATCATGTCACCCCTAAAAACAACAGTGTTTAAAACTTATGGGAACTGTTGCAAACAAATATCTGTGGGAGATCCCTATCACGTTTGTCTCTGGTGCTTGGGGTAACTTGACTGTAGAAACTCTGGCCTGGTAGGACTTAAACTGTATTAGCACTCTTCATCGCTGTGTTATTTTTAGCAGCAAGACTTCTACCTGGAAAGAGAAAGTTTGATCAAATCACCTCAGTACTGAAAGATCTCCACTGGTTCCCAACAGAAACCAAAATTAATTTTGAAATTATCTTGCATCATTTTCAAGGCATGTGATCAACTTGCAAAAACAACAGTTGATGGACAGAATGCAGAACAATGTCATACATTCACCCCAGTACAGAGATCTGATCCTAATTCCATCTTTTTTTTGCACTCCACACCACCCCAGGTCAGACATGGCCATATGTAAATCAGCCTTGACCCTGTGCCTCATGGGAACAGTCCAGCCCGAACTGCCAAGCCATGTCTTTCCTGAACCGGAATCAAGCATCCTAGGACCAGTTTCTGGCTATCAGCCATCTTCATTATGTGAATAACAAGGACCCCCTGAACCATGTATACAATGATTCCTAGGACAGGGATATATCAATTAGGCTTTATCGTTCCTAGGCAATCTACAGATTAAATAAAATAGTATAGCACCAACCTACATCAAAATGAGAATAACAATGAACTACCAGTTACCGTAGCAAGACAGATAATAATGAAAAATGACAATTGTGATAATAAAAACAGATTATCAGACAAGGAAAGGTTTACAATTTTTAATTTTTTGAAGGTTGTTTAAAAGTCCTTAAACAAGGATACATACAATACATTCATCAATACATAACAGTTATACAAAAAAAGAGGAGAAGTATTAATATGTCATGTATACTCCGTAACAATCTCAAACTTAAAAAGTGGCAATAATTCGATTTTATTCTTTCTAAAGAATATCCTGGCTGAAGACGGCTGATAGCCAGAAACCAGTCCTAGGATGCTTGATTCTGGTCCAGGAAAGACATGGCTTGGCAGTTCGGGCTGGACTGTTCCCATGAGGCACAGGGTCAAAACTGATTTGCATATGGCAATGTCTGAACTGAAACGATGGATTAAACCCAGATCTGTGACTGGGGGTGAATGTTTTGCCATTGTGCAACAATCCATCCATCATCTTTGTGTTTTGCTGTTCACCCTATGTGGGACGGGTAAGCCCAGACTTGGGTCCCTTGCTCACTAAGCCACTGGAGTCAAGCTATCTTGGCTGAAGACGGCTGATAGCCAGAAACCGGTCCTAGGATGCTTGTTTCTGGTCCAGGAAAGACATGGCTTGGCAGTTCGGGCTGGACTGTTCCATGAGGCCCAGGGTCAAGACTGGTTTGCATATGGCCATGTCTGAACTGGGGTGGCTTGGTGAGCAAAATAGCAATGGATTAAACCCAGATCTGTGACTGGGGGTTAAAGTTTTGCCATTGTGCAACATTCCGTCCATCATCTTTGTGTTTTGCTGTTCACCCATTGTGGGAAGGGTATGCCCAGACGTGGGTCCCTTGCTCACTAAGACACTGGAGTCAAGCTATCTTGGCTGAAGACCGCTGATAGCCAGAAACCGGTCATAGGATGCTTGATTCTGGTCCAGGAAAGACATGACTTGGCAGTTCGGGCTGGACTGTTCCCATGAGGCTCAGGGTCAAGACTGATTTGCATATGGCCATGTCTGAACTGGGGTGGCTTGGTGAGCAAAATTACAATGGATTAAACCCAGATATGTGATTGGGGGTGAATGTTTTGCCATTGTGCAATATTCAGTCCATCATCTTTGTGTTTTGCTGTTCACCCTATGTGGGAAGGGTATGCCCTGACGTGGGTCGTTTGCTCACTAAGCCACTGGAGTCAAACTATCCTGGCTGAAGACTGCTGATAGCTAGAAACAGGTCCTAGGATGCTTGATTCTGGTCCAGGAAAGACATGCCTTGGCAGTTCGGGCTGGACTGGTCCCATGAGGCCCAGGGTCAAAACTGATTTGCATATGGCCATGTCTGAACTGAAACGATGGATTAAACCCAGATCTGTGACTGGGGGTGAATGTTTTGCCATTGTGCAACAATCCGTCCATCATCTTTGTGTTTTGCTGTTCACCCTATGTGGGAAGGGTAAGCCCAGACGTGGGTCCCTTGCTCACTAATCCACTGGAGTCAAGCTATCTTGGCTGAAGACGGCTGATAGCTAGAATCCGGTCCTAGGATGCTTGATTCTGGTCCAGGAAAGACATGGCTTGGCAGTTCGGGCTGGACTGTTCCCATGAGGCACAGGGTCAAGACTGATTTGCATATGGCCATGTCTGAACTGGGGTGGCTTGGTGAGCAAAATAACGATGGATTAAACCCAGATCTGTGACTGGGGTGAATGTTTTGTCATTGTACAACATTCCTTTCATCATCTTTGTGTTTTGCTGTTCACCCTATGTGGGAAGGGTATGCCCAGACGTGGGTCCTGTGCTCACTAAGACACTGGAGTCAAGCTATCCTGGCTGAAGACGGCTGATAGCCAGAAACCGGTCCTAGGATGCTTGATTCTGGTCCAGGAAAGACATGGCTTGGCAGTTCGGGCTGGACTGTTCCCATGAGGCACAGGGTGAAGACTGATTTGCCTATGGCCATGTCTGAACTGGGTGGCTTGGTGAGCAAAATTACTATGGATTAAACCCAGATATGTGACTGGGGGTGAATGTTTTGTCATTGTGCAACATTGTCCATCATCTTTGTGTTTTGCTGTTCACCCTATGTGGGAAGGGTATGCCCAGACGTGGGTCCCTTGCTCACTAAGCCACTGGAGTCAAGCTATCCTGGCTGAAGACGGCTGATAGCCAGAAACAGATCCTATGATGCTTGATTCTGGTCCAGGAAAGACATGGCTTGGCAGTTCGGGCTGGACTGTTCCCATGAGGCACAGGGTCAAAACTGATTTGCATATGGCCATGTCTGAACTGAAACAATGGATTTAACCCAAATCTGTGACTGGGGGTGAATGTTTTGCCATTGTGCAACAATCCGTCGTCATCTTTGTGTTTTGCTGTTCACCCTATGTGGGAAGGGTAAGCCCAGACGTGGGTCCCGTGCTCACTAAGCCACTGGAGTCAAGCTATCTTGGCTGAAGACGGCTGATAGCTAGAATCCGGTCCTAGGATGCTTGATTCTGGTCCAGGAAAGACATGGCTTGGCAGTTCGGGCTGGACTGTTCCCATGAGGCACAGGGTCAAGACTGATTTGATATGGCCATGTCTTAACTGGGGTGGCTTGGTGAGCCAAATAACGATGGATTAAACCCAGATCTGTGACTGGAGGTGAATGTTTTGCCATTGTGCAACTTTCCGTCCATCATCTTTGTGTTTTGATGTTATCAACATGCCTCGTACTTTGCTGCTTCCTTGCTTGAAAATATCAAAGGTAAAGTAGAAGTCAATGGAAGAAGGCATAAACCAAGACTGGAAAACAGGATATTCAGTCCCACTAGCTTGTGTCACAGGCAAGTCGTGGAACTATCTCCCCAAAGACGGTAGGCATGTAAACGATCTCCTTCAGTTTAGGAAAAGTTTCTTGTCCATTCGCTTTTGTATGTAGTTTTGCCTTTTTAAAACCAGTGCATTACTGACATTTACATGCATGTATGTGTCTAATTAACCTCTAACTTCTTAATCTGTCCATGATCCCTCTCCTAAATCTTTCTTTCTCCTCACTAATTACGCTCTACTGTGTTTCAGTCTTCCTTCACAATGTATTTGTAAATATAAATAGCTTATTTTTGGTTCTTATTCCCATCTTGCCTAGAGCAGTGCTTTATACAGTGTTAAAGAAAGCAAATGTAGGATGTATTCCCTATTTCAGCAAGCCTGTGATTGTAAAGCATAAAAGGAGAGGAAAAACCTAGTATATCTAATGGGAACTGCTTATAAAACATAAACCTGTTTTAGTTTGCTGATGGAATTGTTAGCCTATATCAGTCCATATTCATAGGTGTTTTTAATGTATTGTAATCCTTTACTCATGCTGGTCATTGTACCATTCCTGCACTTTTGATGTTTTGGATATAATTAGTGTTTGCATTCTCATTGTTCTCTGTCATGGGCTCAGAGGTCAGCAAAGACTACACAACTAGGTTTCTTATACATTCTTCATGCATCCTACTTCATCAGTGATGTTTCAGATGTCATATCACATCAACTAATTTATTTGTATCCGCAAATCATTCCATTGGAAATCTGGTCCTTCTGTTTCTGATTTTCGTAAAGGGCAGGGCCTAACTGTAAAAAAACATTTTGTGACTTGTGATCTAGAAGCACCTGGGTCTCTGTTAGTAAAAGGCCATCATGCATGACTCCTGTTAGATTACTGATCATAAACCCAAGGGAAGTCACCTTCTAGCAACATTATATTAGAAGCTTCCATCAAATGAGTCAGATAATCATTTGTATTGCTCTAATTTCAACTCCCATATTTAGAATTTTTGCTATCTTATAGCTGTCAGCTGATACATAAAGATGTATTTCCCCGAATAATACTTTGAGACAAATTCATCACATTTGTATTCAGAAAGAGCTGGTGAGTCTTGTAGACTGTGATAATTTCTGCTATTCACTATAGAATCTCGATTCGCCACGCCACACTTCTCAGGAGAACTTTCTGTTAGGCAATCTGCTTCCTGATGGTCACTACTTTCTTTTTGAAGTGTGGTTTCTGTCCTTAACTGTGTTCCTCTTAAGCCCCGGAACATTCATGGACCCTGTGATAGCTCTGTCCCCTAATTGGCGCATCATCTTTATAATACTGCTCAGTCTTTCAGGCATTAGGTCGCCCATTGCTCAGATCCTAAAAGTATTTATCGGATTCCATCTCCTCTAGCGTTTGAAGGCAGACCATAGGGTTTATCAGAATATTTAAACTTATCTGGAAATATATTCCAACTAATTTCTTTTCTCTTTACTGATACCCCCTCCCAGTGTTCCCTTTCACAATAGAATTACAGAACCTGTAATAACAACTATCCATGGTTTAAAAAAACGATAATTACCTGGTTTCTTCTGTTCCTGCTTCTTGTCTTGGCAACTCAGTTTTGTACTTTATTGTGGTATGTTTTTTTTTTTGTTTAGAGTGTCCCTTCCAATAGACGTGTATTATTGGGATACTCTTGGCAATGGTCCTAGTAAGTTGATGCCAACACTTGCCATTTGACCAGGACTCCAACATCACCATAGAAATAGCCTAAAACTATCTCGGAAAAGCTGTCTAAATTCTCAATCTATTTAATTCCAAAAACATCATCAGTTGATGCTCCATGTTCCTCAGGGGTCTCCTTAACAACTCAGCTGGTACCACCAGCGAACGAGTGCCATCAGTGGTGATATAGAAGATTACAAACATTACTACCCCATGGAGTGCAATGCTTCAGTGTTGGAGCCATTTCTTTTGGAAGGCATGGTCAGTGGTGTAGTGTGAGGATGTACAGTGTCTAACAAACTATTTAAATGACTATCTCATCTCAACCCATTACAGCGTTACTCCGATTGATTGTTGAAGTGGGTGAAGCATGTGGAACCAGCCTTGTGGCCTTGGTTTCCCACACATATTGTACATACTGTCTCAGTTGTCAGACTTTCATAAACTTTTAGCATGTTCCTAGTGACTCAGAATCTACATTGTTGGAGTGGGTGAAGTATGAGGAACCAGACCTACGGGTCTTGGTTCACCATGTCTATAGTACATATTGTCTCAGTGTTAGAATATTTCTGTAACCTTGGCGCATGTTCCTAGCGACTCATATTCTTACTAATCTCTGAAACTGTAACTATGCCTTTTCGGATAACATTAATGGGCCATAAACAGATGTGTATTTTGCTGAGGTCCCAATTCTTACTATCCGATACAGCTGTAGCTATCCTTCGAACATTGGATCCCCCCATAACTAATTTTATGTGTACCCCTAATAGCTTTAGTCCTCTTTCAGTAAAGTGCGGTGTGAGCGCGGGTCTCACATTCTCCCTGGAATATCTATTTTACTCATAGTATACAAAGTCTCAAGTACTAGTCGATATCTCAGTTTTGTGTTTCTTAAGCTTAATGAGCCTTGATGTCTAATGGGGTGTCTTTCTCCATTCAAAGATGGATTTACGTATATTAGTCTCTGTTACTGTACAGTCTGAAAACTTTGGTGCTGTTCTTGTGTCTGCCCCCACTTTGGGAGCCCTTGTAGCACTCCTTTTTTGTGGGAGGACACCCATTTAGATATTCCTAGACTTCACAGTAATGGGACTGTGGCTCAATGGAAAATGTAAAGTTGATTGATACCTCATACCTCTCCCATTGTGCTATACACAGTGCAAACAATTTATCTCACACCTCTCACACTGGACTATACGTAGTGGAAAAAAGGTGTTTGAAGAAAGCAACCGAAGTGACAGATAATTTGTGCGTGGAATATTAGGTAATTACCTTTAACAAACACAGACAAAGGCAAATGACATTAGGATGACAATTTTAAAAATGCCAAATAGTGTATATTGTACATTAATGACATCCTCTCATGCTGTTTCAGATCTCCTGAGCTTTGTCAAACTGCTTAGCATACCTTGTTGTGGCCCATATAATGGGGCTTCTTCTTTATTGATGGGAATGTACTTGGACAAGCACATCTTCCCTTATTTAGCTAGTCCTTCCATCATCTAATTAGCCTAGACAAGGTTATAAAGTATTTAGTCCCTGGATACTTAATGTTGGTTCTTTGCTTCCCATTTGGATCCAGAGCTACCTCTCATCTCTTCATGAAACCATTGACTCAAAAATGTTCTCCACCAGTCTGCAAGGGAATCATGTCACCCCTAAAAACAACAGTGTTTAAAACATGTGGGAACTGTTGCAAACAAATATCTGTGGGAGATCCCTATCACGTTTGTCTCTGGAGCTTGGGGTAAGACCATGTCTCCAAGGCCTGCAGTGACAGCACCTATCCTGAACCATAGAGCAAAGCTCTACATTGCTAAACATTGCAAGACTCCACACCTTGACTGATCGAAGTTGAAAAGGAAGGTCCTATTCCCGATGTCATACCCTCAGCAAATCATCGTTGTGGTCGAAGTCCTAAGGTAAGTCGGAGAGAAAAAGCATAAAAAGTCCCAGTGGGGCTTGGCCCCTTCCCCGTCACTCTCAAACTCCAGAGAAGGTGCAAGGGTGTGAGTGTGCCTCCCAGTCTCACTCCCTAGCCATTCCCCGTTGGAGCTGATTCCTACTCTGTCCCAAGGGAGCCTGAATTTCCTGGGTCACCATAGGTGCCTCAGCAAATCATAGACTTCGATAGTGCCATTCTGCAGCTCTTTGGCTTCCTACCTCCTCTCTCTGGTAATTCTTTGAGCCCCAAGGAGCCACAAGGACCTTAACCCGGTATTTCACGAGCTGTGCCCTGTGGACCGGCTGCGGGTACTGCACCAAAGTCGGGGTTGAATCAGACTATGCACCGCATCATACGACAGACCATTGTGCATCCATATCGGATGACAATACACTCCCTATAGTGCTTTCTGAGTCAGCGCTGCGTTGACCTCTGGCACAGTCATGCCCTGAACTACCTGGGCACAGCCCTTCTTCAACCTTTCTGAATACGATACAAGGCACCTACCCCAAGAAAGGGCCAACATCATTGATAATTTGTTTGACACTGACTCAGACAATTATGTTTATGATGCAGGGGATAGGGTGGCACAACCTCATATGGACACTTTGACAAAGCAAACACAGCGCTGAACGGAGGGATGAAACTTTAAAGATGGTCACCCCCAGTCACAGATCTGTGTTGAAACGATCACTGTTCTGTAGCTCACTTTGCAACCACAGCGCAAATGTGGGTCCCTTGTTCACTTTGCCACTGGATTCAAGTCAGCCTGGCTGATGAGGATACTTCTTCCTGGTCCAGGAAAGACCTGGCTTGGCAGTTCTGGCTGGTCTGTTCCCATCAGGAGCCGGGTCAAAACTGATTTGCCTTTACCTGGGTCTGAACTGGGGTGGCAAAGTGATCTAAAAACAATGATGGATTAAACCCAGATCTGTGACTGGGGGATGAGTATCTGAAAAGATTTAGCGCTCCGTTTATCATCTCCTTGTGTTTGCTTTGTACGCCCTAAGTTAGCAGGGTATACCCAGACATGGGTCCCTTGCTCACTCTGCCATTGGATTCAAGTTAGGATGCTTGTTTCAGGTAAAACCTGGCTTGGCAGTTCTCTCTGGACTGTTCCAATGAGAAGCAGAGTCCAGACTGATTTGCATATAGTTGGGTCTGACCTGGAGTGGTGAAGTGAGGTAAAGAACAATGATGGATTAAACCCAGATCTGTGACTGAGGGTAGGTGTCTGAAAAGTGTCAGCGCTCCGTCCATCATCTCCTAGGTTTCACTTTGACAGACATTAGGCTGGTGTCTCCACCTGATCCTGCTGCAGAAGACCACACCTCATTTGCACTGCAGCTGAGGTTCATGACCTCCTGTTCCCTATAATGAAAGTGAAAACAAATGTCCTCTCTGTAGTGCTTGGGCCCAGGCAAACCAATATTGAACCTATTCTGCCATTTAATGAAGCCCTTACATACATTCTTCTGGTGACCGGGGCCAAGCCTTGTTCTGGCCTTCCGGTCAACATGCAGATAGCACAACACCATATCCCAGTCCCGAGCGACCTGGCCTTTATGACGTAGCACCCAACACCAAAAATCTTGGCTATACAGGCATCCATAAACCAGTTTAACCTCAATGCCTTACTTATCAATCCACCAGATAGAAAATCCAGGCTAATCAAAACTTTTGAGAAGCGTGAGTTCTCTTCCACCAGCTTGGCACTGCGTTCAGTTAACGCAAGTTGCCTGTTGGGGGAGGTGCTAGGTGGCACACATCCAAGACGGCTGCACACCTGTGAGGCTCTGGAGGCCCGGTGAACATATCAGTCAATTATCAGGTCATCTACCTAATTTCGCTTTCTGCTGATTCCACCCACCTGTTGTGAAGGAAGCTACGATGCACTGGGTAGAAAACCGGATCTCCAGCTGTCCATTTGTACGCCAGCGATACTTCTATAGGGCCTGGCAGGAGAGTGTGCTTTCTGTCTTGAGCCTTGCTGGGCTGCTGTGAGGTTTGGCTTCCTGCTCCTTGCTCCCTGCGGAGGAGCTGTGCGGCCGCTCCAGAACCCCCCCTTCCTAACAGAGGCCCTGCTCCTTGCCGCGCTGCAGCTCCAGAACCCCCCTTCCTAACGGAGGCCCTGCTCCTTGCTGCGCTGCCGCACCTGGGTAATTGGATCGGGGACGACCCGTGTTTCCTGCCCCCCCCTGGACTGTTTCCAGAGGCTGCTGGGGGCCCGTCTTGAGGATCCCCTCCCCCCCCCCCGCAATACACGGCGTTCTTGGCCTTGTTACCGGCGGAGTGGAAGACACGGACATTAGCCACTCTTTTACAGCCTGGGCAGTGATATCTGCTGCGCGCAGAGCGTTCCCTCTCCTCTGGCTTGTGTGAGACTGGCAACTTCGCCTCCCCTTTGCACCTGAATACCGTGCGCCGCTCCTTGGCACTACACCCTTGGCACCGAGGGGACTTGCATTTCCATACATGCTTGATATATGGCCTTTTGAATCTACGGATGCCTGTATGCAGCGCAACATGGATTAGACTCATATACACTCGCTTTAGTACTGTGGGGGTTGTGATCGCAGCGACCAGGGCACCTGCCCCCTTCTCTTCCTCTGCATATAAACCTGCTGAGAGAATTTGCCTGAGGTGTAGTAGCCCTACCAATTTTCCCCCACTCTGCCAGAACTCCTGCATATACTTTGCCACCCTGTGCGTCCTCCGCACAATCGCTATGGACCCTTGCTACCTTTAGCTACTTGTGTCTCCTGGGGATCTTGCTGCTGGCCTTTCTGTCTTCGGCTGGTGGGAGCTGAGCACGTTGTGGGGCCCTCCCGAGAAATCATCTACACAGTGTGGCTGTGCACGAAAGGGAGGTACATCAGTTATTTCTAGATTGCGACACTTTCGTCCCCTTCACACTGCCACGCGCTATGGGGAAAACCGAATCCCATCTACCCAGATTGACATTTGAGGCCAAGAAGACTGCAACGCCCTCCACCTCGGTAGACTCAGAGTCGTCGGACGTGGATCCTAGCCAGTCCTCCTCGCAATCGCCTGGGAATGACATCAAATCACTACTTTTGGACGTCCAACGCAGTTTGATAGACCTGTCCGGGAAGATGGACACGATGAATAATAGTCTGGACTTTCTGGTTCATAAGGTCGACAAACATGATGAGCAGATTAAGGAAGCGGAGTGTCGTATCTCTGAGAACGAGGACCCCACGTCTCAACTACAAGAACAAGTCAAGAGTATGGATGAATTGCTAGAAGTCATTGCGGCCAAAAATGAGGACATTGAAGCTTGTAGCCACCGCAACAATATCCGCTTAGTAGGTATTCCAGAAACTACCAACACGGGGCGGATGGAGGACTATGTGGAGGGTGTCCTAAAACCCACGCTTGGGGCGGACTCTTTTTCGCCTCATCTTGTAGTGGAGCGTGCTCATCGCACCTTGGGGCCAAATCCTCCTCCTGGGGCCCCCGGGACCCATTATCGCCAGGATTCTTAATTTCAGAGATCGAGATACTGCGCTGTAAATAGCCCAGCAAACTAATCCTCTGCAGTACGAAGGCAATTCCTTCTCTGTTTACCCAGACTTTACCCTCTCAGTTCAGGAGGAACGTCTGCAGTTTCTTCCCGCTAAGCAAAAGCTGTGCAAAGCCAACATAGAGTATGCCCTGCTGTACCCCGCAAAACTCCGGATTTTCTATGACGACAAGCACATCATTTTTACAAATCCACAGCAGGTGTAAGATTTCCTGAAGAGAATGGCCAAGTACTCACCGAGACGTGACCGTGATTCCAGATCATCTTCTCATTCGGGCAGCTGAACTGGAGCGGAACTCTGGCGATTTGAATCTCTGCAAGACTGCGCTGTGATGTATGGACACAAGAACTTTCCGCTGGACTCTGTTGCCGTTTGTATTGCTGGAGACCCATCTGGGATTATCGTCTGGATTTGGTCAGATAAGTGATCTGTGGGCTTCAAACGTGATGATCATTAACACTGCATATTTGGCTATAGACACTGCACCATAGGTAGATAATTAGCTACTTCACCAGGCACTCTCCTCACCCCACACCCCCACATTGCTAGTTTCCCCCCCTCTGGCGGACATCCCTTTGTTTTGCTCTCCTCATGGGTTTGCGTTACAGCGATGATGGGTCATGAGAGGGTTTTGTGCCTACTTGGTGCCCCCCTCATGGGAGCTCCCCCTTACATGTTTGTTTTTTGGGTTGGGATTTACCTGCATATCATGCTCCTACCCCAGTCTTTCTGGGTCGGTGAAAGTTTACTGACTTTCTAGGGCTTATTGGGTGGGTGGCTGAATACCGGCACAATTGGGGTGCTGTTGGGGGGGGGGGGGAGGTGTCGTCTGCAAATTTTTGGCTGTCTTAATGTCACCTTTGCTGAGATGTTTTTTGGGGGAGGTGAGGGGGACTGGGGAGTTTTTTTTACTGTTTCATCAAGCGCAAGGTACATATCTTTCACTGTGTTATCCATGGCACGCACACTTGCAACACTGTTTAACAACCATGCTTATGTGATTCCCTTTTGTCCCCGCTTCTCATGACAACACAACTTTAGCCCCTTAGTGTAAAATTGCTCACATGGAATGTTAGGGGACTGCGGGACCCTCGAAAAAAGAGGCATATTTTGGCTTACTTAGATTGCCATCTGGTGCAGATCGCTCTGCTCCAGGAAACGCACATGGACCCCCGTATGCCATCAAGTTTTGGTAATAGATGGGCCTCTTCCTACTACTCCACCTATTCCCGTGGTACGCTCTTTTTGGTTAAAAAAACACCATGTATATTAGAAGGCATGTACAGTGATAATTCGGGGCGCAGTTGCATTGTGTGGGGCACTCTTGAAACACAGTCGGTAACCTTGGCTTGTGGCTATTGCCCTAAGCGGGATTAACCTAATTACTTCACTTCTCTATGGGGACACATATTAGACATAGGATCCATGCATGTGCTTTGGGGGGGGGGATTTTAACACAACCTTGTACCCTGCCAATCCCTTGCCTCATCACTACACTAATACCCGGGACACTCTTTTGGGGATATTAGAGGAAAACTGGCATGTAGATGCCTGGAGGTACACACATCCAGCTAGGAGAGAGAGCACACACTCACATCTGGACATGCCATGCCATGCCACGTGGTCCCGCATGGACTACTGGCTCTGTTCACGGGGCGCGGCTCCCTGGATTCAGACTGCTACTCACCTTGCCCGCACATATTCTGATCATGCCCCTGTGTGCCTTGAGATAGCCCCCCCCCCCCCCAACACAATCGCCACCCCCCGTTGCTGGCGACTAATACCTGAGACCCTTCTAGACACGGTCTTCCAGGCCGAGCTCGGGGAGGAAATCAAGGATTTCTTTGTCAGAAATAAAGGTTCAGTAGATCAGATGGCCACACTCTGGGAGGCCTTCAAGGTCACTGTTCGGGGTGTGGGCATGTCCAAGAGTTTTGGGGTCCTCCGTGACATCAGATGGAATCTGCAACGACTGGAGGTTGAGATACGGCACCTTGAGACGGACATGTGGAGGGATAGGTCTGGAACACATAGACTTTGCTCCAAAAGAAACTTTCAGACTACATGTCCACTGCGGACCGTGAGGTGAAGTTCTGAGGCAAGTACTTCACTGCTCGCTGCTACGGAGAGGGTGAGTGGCCAGTCCAAGCCTTGGCTAATAATATTAGACAGCCTCGCTTTTCTAACTACGTGCTTGAGGTGGTTGATGATGAGGACGTGCAACACAGAGATAGCCTAGATATACTTAAAACATTTACCACTTTTTACATGAATTTGTATAAAACACAACGTACTTCTCCCACAGTCTTCACTCCCCTTAGGCCGGCTGGGTGACACGCAACGCAAATTCCTGGCTGCACCATTTGAGGATGGTAAGCTGCGGGAAGCCATAATGCAAATGAGGTCAGGCAGGGCTCGGAAGGCCTACCTATCTATTTTTATAAATCACACATTGATCAACTGCTCCCAATATTATAAGAATTCTTTCTAGAAGCCCAGGAGTCCCAGATTCTTCCACCCTTGATGAGGGAAGCCCTTATCACGTCACTGTTAAAGCCGGCTAAACCCGCTGACAGATGTGAATCATACAGACCCCTGTCTTTATTAATTACTGACACCAAGATTCTTGCTAAATTGTTGGCTAATCGTTTGTCCCTTCTCCTCGATAAATGAGTTCTTCCAGGTCAGGCGGGTTTCATACCAGGCAGAGCAACGTCGCATAACCTCCGAACCTTGTTTTCCATCTTACAAACAGTTAATCCCAAGCTAGCACTTGTAGCAGTCTTTTTAGATGCCTCTAAAGCTTTTGACTCGGTGGAATGGGATTACTTATTTACTTTTCTACAATGCATGGGACTACCTATTGGTTTCCTCTCCTGGGTCCGACTGTTGTATACCCACCTACGGCGAGAGTATTAATCCCTATCCGTGGCACTCGCCAGGGATGCCCCCTCTCCCCGCTCCTTTTTTCCCTGGTAATGGAACCATTGTCGGCCAGAATTCGACAACATTTTAATCATGTGGGTCTCCGCTGCCTCCTGCGCCCTGTCCTCATATGGTTCGATGCGGACAATGTTACTCTTTATATAAAAGACCCTAGTCAAAATCTGAACCTACTCATGCGCAAATTTATTAAATTCGGTGGCTATTCTGGAATATCAATTGGACCAAATCACAAATTTTTGCGCTTAACAGTGCTGCCCCGCCCCCCCTTCGAGATGGACTACCCTATTGTGTGGTGTGACGATGAAGTCAAGTACTTGGGGATCCGTGTTACGGCAAATCGTGAGGAACTTATGCACCTTAACTATGGATGTGCTATAGAGCATATCACTGGCTGTATTAACCGATGTATAGAGCTGCCTCTGACTATGGCTGGTCGTATATCTCTTATAAAAATGGTCATTCTCCCAAAGTTTCTTTACTTATTCCTCAATATTCCATATGACCCCGGCCGTCACTTCTTTAGTACACTCCGGTCACAATTGATTAGGCTGGTCTGGGGCGACAAGCAGCCCCGCATCCAATGGGAAACATTATCTGAAAGAAACACGTTAGTGTTAGATTCCTTACCTTAGAATATCCCCAGGCGTCAGTCTGGATCCGGAAACTTTTGCGTAGCAGTACCCCTGCGCGTCGGTAGGCGTCGTCTGCAGGCGTCCCCTGCGGCTCCGCGTCCGTCGTCGGCGTCGTGCGCCGTGATGACGTCGCTGGAGTACATAGACGCCGCCTCCGCGCGCTGACGTCAGTTCTTCTTTTTTCCGCGCCAGTGGACGCAGATCTGAAGAGCAGTACTCCGGTCTTTGACCAAGTTTTTCAATTGTTTTTTCCTCTACGGTGCCTGATAGGATGCCTGGGTTTAAGAATTGCGATGACTGTGAGCGCACGATGTCGGTCACAGACCATCACCGCCTCTGCCTCCGGTGTCTGGGCCCTGACCACGACGTGGACTCCTGCGTCGACTGCCGGGCCCTTACCAACAAGGCTAGGCGGGAGCGGTCCCGCAAGCTGCTGGAGCTCCGGGTGTCGGCCCCACGTCGGGACCGGGAGCGGTCCCGGTCCGGCCGGAGGTCGAGAGAGCGTTCGAGGGAGCGGTCGCGGAGCCGCGCCGGGCGCTCCGGAAGTCGACACCACTCGTCAGGCTCGTCAGGTAAGAAGCACAAGAAGTCGGGGCGTCGTCATCGTACCCCCGACTCCCCCCGACGCTCGCGCGATGCGGCCGGGGGCTCGGGTGACCCCAACCCCGCGGCTCCGCGAGAGTCGCCGGCGCGGCCTGCCTCATACCCTCCGGTCCCTGGGCATGGCGCGACGCCTGAGGAGATCGAGGCGTTCCTCATGGCCATGAGGGCGCTCGCTTCTCCGACGGGGCCTACGGCGCCTTCGGGCCCAGTGCTACCGTCTGGGGGCCCTGGCGGTTCGGGTGTCCCTGCCTCGGCGCCGTCGGGTGCTCCGGCCCCGGCGCCGCCGACGGCTCCGACCCCGGCGCCGCAGGGGCCTTCGGGATCGACGCCGGCTGGTCTTCCGGCCTCCCCGGCGCCATTGCCATCGGGGTTACCCCCGACGCCGCCCCCGCGCGGCGCCGGTTCTCCACTGCCGGTTCCGGCCGGCGGTGGGGTTCCGACGCCGGCTCCGGGCGGCGCCGTCCCCTTACCTTCTCCGACGCCGGACGCGGCGCCGGACGGGCGTCGCACGACGCCGGTCCCGGCGCCGATGGGGCCCATGAACCCCGAGGAGCCGGTCTTCATCATTGACTCCGAATACGGAGAGGATGAGGAGTACGGTGAAGGTTGGGAGGGGTCCGAGGACCCTCTGGCTCGCGAGTGCCAGTATGACCCGGACTGGACAGGTGACTTGGGGGATGCCAGTGGTTTGGACGACTCTCCTAACCCTGGTTTGATCTCTCCTCCAACCGTGGCATCGGTGGAGGGAGCTGCCTATTCTGTGGTGCTGATGAGGGCTGCCAAGGCCTTACACCTTGAGCTCCCCGTCGCGGCCGTGAGGCCTAACATCCTCACCGAGGTCTTCAAACCGCAGTCATGCCCACTGGAGCCACTGCTGCCGTTTAATGAAGCCTTGTCTGACGTTCTGTTGGGCACGTGGTCCAGGCCCGCTTCAGGTGCGCCTGTGGATCGGAACGTGGCCAGGCGCCACCGTCCTTGTCCGGACGACCCCAAGTACCTGTCTACCCACCCCACTCCTGAGAGTCTGGTGATCCAGGCCTCGACCTCCCAGTCCGCATTCCCGTCGGCCCCGCCCGACCGGGAATCCAAGAGGTATGACCAGTTTGGCAAAAAGGTCTTCTCGTCCATTAGTTTGGGCCTGCGGTCTTGCAACACCGCCTGCCTCTTGGGCCGCTACACCCACTCTGTGTGGGATACGGTCGCGGAGCTGCTGCCAGAATGCCCCATGGAGGTGCGGGCAAAGCTCGGTCAGGCTGTGGCTGAAGGCCGAGATGCAGCGAAATATTCAATTCGGTGTGGTCTTGATACGACCGACTCGCTGGGCAGAGCTATGTCTACGACGGTGGCGATTCGTCGCCACGCCTGGCTGAGATCCGCCAATTTTTCGGCTGATGTCCAGAATACCCTGATGGACATGCCGTTTGATGGCTGTCACCTGTTCGGTGACAAAGCGGACCACGCGCTGGAACGCTTCAAGGACTCCAGGGTCACGGCCAAGTCCTTGGGTCTCTCGACCCAGCGTCAGCAACCGGGTTCGTTTCGTCCCTTTCGTGGCCAAGGAAGGGGCGCCCCCACACGTGCTGCCAGCCACGCGCCGCAACAATCTTTCCAACGCGGTGGCGGCCGTGGAAACCGCCGTGGTGGCGGTCGGGGACAACGGCGGGGTCAGACCACACCCTCCCCCGCAGCATCTACCCCAAAATCCTCCTAGTCCGTGCTTTCGGCCCCATGTGACGCCAGTGGGTGGCAGGGTTCGCCATCACCACGCTCACTGGCGCACGATCACTTCGGACAGGTGGGTGCTGCAAATCGTCCGAAGGGGCTACTCCCTCCCCTTCGAGACCTCTCCTCCAGCCATGCCACCGCAGAACCACCGTGTGTCGGGGGACCACTTGACACTTCTGCAGGAGGAAGTTACGGCCCTCTTGGCCAAGGGGGCCATCGAGCGCGTTCCTGGGCCAGAAGTAGGGCGTGGTTGTTATTCCCACTACTTTCTGGTGCCCAAGAAGGACAAGGGGGGCCTACGTCCTATCTTGGATCTAAGGAACGTCAACGGCTTCCTCCGGAAGGAGAAGTTCAAGATGTTGACGTTAGCTCAGGTCTTGGCTGCTCTAGACCCACAAGACTGGATGGTAGCGTTGGACTTGCAGGACGCCTATTTTCACATCCCCGTCCTGCCGGCCCACCGGCGTTACCTGCGGTTCACGGTAGGCCAGGAGCATTTTCAGTTTATCGTGCTCCCCTTCGGCCTTACCAGCGCCCCACGGGTGTTCACAAAGGTGATGGCGGTGGTCGCAGCCCATCTGCGCAGGTTGGGGGTTTCAGTCTTCCCCTACCTAGACGACTGGTTGTTGAAGGCGGGCTCGCCCCAGACAGTCGTCCACCACCTTCAGGTGACGGCAGACCTCTTGCACGACCTGGGGTTCTCCATCAATGTGCCGAAATCACACCTGTGTCCCTCTCAAAAGCTCCTCTTCATCGGAGCGGTTCTGGACTCGGCGCAGTTTCGGGTTTATCCTCCGGAACGGCGGGTTCGGGATATTCAGGCTTTGATTCCCATCTTTCAGCCGCTATCCCGGGTTTCGGTCAGGTTGACGCTGCGGCTGCTGGGACTGATGGCTTCCTGCATCCTTCTGGTGCATCACGCTCGGTGGCGGATGCGGGCTCTGCAGTGGGACCTGAAGTTTCAGTGGGCCCAGCATCAGGGCAACTTGTCCGACCACGTCTTGATCTCGGAGGGCACTGCGAGACAACTGCAGTGGTGGCTTACGGACCGCGATTGGGTCAGGGGCAAGTCCCTCTCCCTTCCCCAACCGGAGCACGTTGTCGTGACGGACGCGTCCCTCCAGGGCTGGGGTGGCCACTTGGGAGAGGCAGAGATCAGAGGCATCTGGTCTCCGGCGGAGTCCCGGCTCCATATCAACCTATTGGAGCTGCGGGCGATTCGTCTAGCACTGAAGGCATTCCTCCCCTTTGTCAACGGGAGTGTGGTGCAGGTGTTCACCGACAACACCACCGCCATGTGGTACTGCAACAAACAGGGCGGTGTGGGGTCGTGGACCCTTTGCCAGGAGGCTCTGCGCCTCTGGCAATGGCTGGAACGTCAGGGCGTGACTCTGACGGTTCAACACCTGGCAGGTTCTCTGAACGCCAGGGCGGACGAACTCAGCCGACGGTGCTCGATGGATCACGAATGGCGTCTGAACTCGGACGTGGCGCAAGGCATCTTTCTGCAATGGGGAGAGCCTTGGTTAGATCTATTCGCCACCGACGAGAACGCGCAATGTCATCAGTTCTGCGCGTTGGAGTTTCCAAGACGGCACTCGCACGGCGACGCCTTTCGGCGCGAGTGGAGTTGCGGTCTGTTATACGCCTTTCCGCCTATACCACTTCTGCCCAGAGTGCTGAAGAAGATCAGGCGCGACCGGGCCCAAGTTATCCTTGTGGCTCCGGACTGGGCTCGAAGATACTGGTATCCCGAGCTACTCAACATGTCAGTCGGTCCCCCGATCCGCCTGCCCCTTCAGGAGGACCTTCTGTCGCAGCAGCAGGGGACGGTCTTCCACCCGAACCTGTCCAGTCTCCACCTCCATGCTTGGAGATTGAGCGGCGGCAGTTGAGGCCATTTGACTTGCCTCCTGAAGTCTGTGATGTTATTCTGGCAGCCAGGCGTCCCTCCACTAAGTCGGTATACGCCTGTCGGTGGAACAGATTTGTGGCATGGTGCACAGCAAAGGCTGTGGATCCTCTTTCTGCCCCTCTTTCGGAGGTTCTTCTGTTTCTTCTTTCTCTTGCCCAGCAGGGCTCTGCTCTGGGCACTATCAAGGGCTACCTTTC
The DNA here is from genome assembly GCF_964263255.1 of Lissotriton vulgaris. Classification (NCBI taxonomy): domain Eukaryota; kingdom Metazoa; phylum Chordata; class Amphibia; order Caudata; family Salamandridae; genus Lissotriton; species Lissotriton vulgaris. The sequence goes on from NC_141685.1 coordinate 1,800,251,788, forward strand.
TGCCCTTTCAGCCTTTTTGAGGCTTCCTGATCAGCCTTCTTTGTTCAAATCCCCGATTGTAACTCGATTCTTGAAAGGCATCACTCACATGTTTCCACCTGTTCCGTTTGTGATGCCTCAGTGGGATTTGAACCTGGTTCTAACCTTTCTAATGTGTGCTCCCTTTGAGCCCCTTCATTCTTGTCCTCTCCGTCTCCTGACTTTAAAGACGGCTTTCCTGGTTGCCATCACCTCTGCCAGGAGAGTGAGTGAGCTCCAGGCTCTTTCTGTCCAACCTCCTTTCCTGTCCATTCATCCTGATAAGGTGGTTCTGAGGACTAGACCTTCTTTCCTGCCCAAGGTGGTTTCGGCCTTTCACATCGGGCAGTCCATCACCCTCCCTTCCTTCTTCCCGCCTCCGCATCCTTCAAAGGATGAAGAGCGGCTCCATCGTCTGGACCCAAAACGTGCGCTTTCATTTTACATGGATCGCACACGCCAGTTCCGGGTGGATGACCAACTGTTTGTTGGCTACGTGGGTGCGAAGAAGGGACGGGCGGTCTGTAAACGAACCATCTCTCGATGGGTCGTCCTCTGCATCAAAGCGTGCTACTCTTTGGCTCGGAAGGAGCCTCCTGTTGGGCTGAGGGCCCATTCCACTCGGGCCACGGCGGCTACCACTGCCCTGGGCCGGGGAGTCCCCTTGCAGGACATTTGCCAAGCGGCTACGTGGGCCTCGCTGCACACCTTTGCGAGGCACTACTGCCTGGACAGCCAAGTCCGGAGGGATGGCTTCTTTGGCCGTTCTGTCCTCCAGGACTTTCTGGTGTAGTTTGTATTGGTTCGCAGACCCACCACCGGGGTTGGTATTGCTGGGGTATGTATTCTAAGGTAAGGAATCTAACACTAACGTGTTTCTTTCAGATGAACAAGTTACTTACCTTCGGTAACGATATATCTGTAAGAAACATTAGTTAGTGTTAGATTCCTTACCGAACCCACCCATCCTCCCCGTTCTGCGAACTGATACCTAGGGTTAAGGTCATCCCTTTCAGGGCCCTAGTTTTTACATGGCACCAGTGTTGGTTCTCTCATGGCTCTGCGTCTCCTGGCGCGGAAATGCTGTGTGCAAAGAACTGACGTCAGCGCGCGGAGGCGGCGTCTATGTACTCCAGCGACGTCATCACGGCGCACGACGCCGACGACGGACGCGGAGCCGCAGGGGACGCCTGCAGACGACGCCTACCGACGCGCAGGGGTACTGCTACGCAAAAGTTTCCGGATCCAGACTGACGCCTGGGGATATTCTAAGGTAAGGAATCTAACACTAACTAATGTTTCTTACAGATATATCGTTACCGAAGGTAAGTAACTTGTTCGATACGACCATACGAACAAGGAGGTTTGGACATCCCGAACTTTGAGTTATATTATATAAGTGCGCAGGCGCACTTCGCTCACTACTGGTTCCACCCCCACCCCCGCTACACCCCACATGTTGCCAATGAACATTGGCTCTCGGACCCGATTCCATTGGACGGCGTTATATTCTGTAGAGTAGAACCCCGGGCGAAAGATCTGACCTCTATGGACTGCACAAAAAATGCTTGGGCCTGCATCTTAGTACACACGGCAACTCCTAGTCTATATTCCCCTCTCCTTTCACTAACCTACCACCCGGATATGGCGCTGTTACAGGAAGGGATATTTAAAAACATGGCACGCACTCGTAATATTCGTACCTGGGAGATCTCTATGTTAAGGGTAAGTTCTGTACTCTTCAACAGCTATGTCACGATCCCCCACCGTCTACCATGGACACCTTTCTGTATGCTCGGCTTCGACATGGTGTTCGGGCCTGCCACTCCACGTTCTCCTCTGAACCGATCACATTTACACTTTTGCACCGCATCTTTCAAGCAGATTCCGCTTCCCACTTAGTGCCCACCCTTTACCATTCTCTGTATGTAGACAGCAGCTACCCGCCTTGTGCATTCCGAGATAGATACGCAGCAGAATATAGGCCAGGAGTTGACTGATGAACAGTGGTCCTACTTCTGCCAGCAAACTCAACAGGTCTCTTGGAATAGTAGGCTACGTATCACTCATTACAGATTTCTCCAGCGCAGTTACTATACCCCAGCACATCTACACAGATATGGCCTGCGTGAATCAGATAGATGTGCCAGATGCCGGGCAGAATAGGCAGATTTCCTATATCTGGCGTGGGCGTGCCCTGGGGTTTATGACTACTGGCAACAGGTTTTCGAGACCCTTGACTCCATGACTTCCACATCTATTCTCAAAACACCACTTACTGTGCTTTTAGGCTATATTGCACATAATTCTGTTACCCACAAAAAATTTGTATCCTTTTGTCTAGTTTTGGCAAGGCGCCTTGTGGCCTGTCGGGGGGTGGGGGGTCTCGGTTGTGCACCTAAATTTAAGGAGTGGCTAGGTGATATGATCCTTTGGCAAGAACAAATTTGAACATATGCTAAATTGCTCTCCCGCTCCTCAAGACCCCGCAACATATGGGGCCCGCTGGAGACCTATTTGTTGGAACACCCTGTTGCAGCTAATTTATAGGCCCAAATACTCTGTAGGTTCTCCTGATGGGCCCCTTTCTTTTTTCATAGCTGTGAAACCTTCGGTGTAAAGTCTCTCCCATTGTGTTGCTTGTGTTGACATGAACAGAATACTTTGCCATCCCTAATCATGACACTGCTGAATGCTTGTTTTGTACCTAGTTCCTATTTGAGGTCTATCTATTATGCTTGCCACAACTCCTCCATTAATGATTGCACTTTTAACCTGCTCATGATGATAATGTACGTAACTGCTTGTTGAAAGATTACCTGTACCTTGCTGATGACTGTTTAAATGAATACATTTTTTTAAGTTGCCTCTTGGGGTGCTAAACCCACGCCCTTTGGAACTCTGTGGCTCATGTCCTCTTCCTTGCTGTACCAGATAATATATGCTCCATCCTTAGACAAGCCTTTCAAGATGCCTGTGATACTGTAAAGTTTATTATACAGTGTGGGCTGTACACTACAGGTTCCCTTGGCCGAGCAGTAGTAGCAGCATGGCCCTCTGTAGTGTAGTTCCTATATTCCCAATAGTCTTTGCGCATTGGAATAATGTACACTATAGATTTGACATAGGACTGAGGTCAGTATGTCTCTATCGGGTATATTAAACTTAATTGTGTGTGCTGACTAACTCAGAGGTCACTAGAAACTTTCTTGAATAAACAAGAAGGGATTATTTCTGACAACTGCATAAACATGACAACTTTGTTTCCCTAGGACTGGAACAAATATCTTCAGAGTCGTGGAAACAATAGACAAGTATTTTACTCAGTCAATCGTGCATGCTTCGTTCCTGTGGAGTTGCAGAGAAATAGTGAGACGGGCGTTTTCAATAAAAGGATTTATTGAACAGTCTTCTTTCTCATGCAAGAGAGGTGAACTACTACAATCGTTAGACAGAATGCAAAGTATAATGCGTACAGCGAGAACAGTGATATAAAATAATACTGTAATAACATGTAAAAATACATACATAAATAACACAGGCTAAAATACTCAACTGGTGCTTCTAAAATACGCCTACCCCAATATACCTAACCTAGGTCTAGTACCAGGGAAGAAGTGCTGCTTAGCATAAGTTTTAGTTCTGCCAAGAATTGCCAAAGGTTTCTCTAGGTTCTAATCAGCTCCATACCTTTAGCATGAAAGAGGTTGGTATCTCTGTCTCGGGACTCAATTTCCCACCACCCCACAAGGAGAGCCAGAAACACTGGAGCTGGATTCTCGGCAGGAGGATGTCAGCTTCTTTGCCAGTGCGTCAGCTGGAGAGTCGGCTTCTATCAGCACTTGCTGTAGCGAGCTGCGTCGGGCAAGTAGGTAATCGAGCTGCACTGAACCACACCGTGCTTTGCTATAGCAAGTGAAGGTATATTTATACCTTGAAGGTGTTTAGGAATGCCAGCTTTCACGTAAAGTTGGGCATTTGAACATCATGAATGAACCCCTAAGGAATAGTTGTTCATGTATAATAATGAGTTTTTTGGAGAAATCAATATCCAGGCTAGGGGAAGTCCCTTCTGCTTAAGAGTCCGGTTTTCCAAGAAATCGTTGTGACGTAGATGAACATATGGAAGTAGCCATGCCTGTATTTTGGGAGCATGGGCTATGCCTAAATAAGGACTGGATTTATATGCCTATATAAGGGCAATGTGAATTATACCTATATTAGGGCATGAATCAGCAAAATTCTTTCGGAATCTAAAACGCCATACAACACCCACTCCACTTTCTTATGCACGACATTACAAAAATTCTAAACATGTTTAACATATCTAAAACATATGTACACATGAAGTGTGAAAAGCCCACCCTAAATACATAAAAATGCATTTGAACTGGTTGTACAACAAGTCAAACTTGTTTGAGATATCCATTGTATTACCACGTTAGGTGGTTTTTAATAATTTGGTTTTTGATTATGTTTTAGATTGTAACCCAGTTGGGAGGCAAATAATAAATTCTATGATCATTTTTAATATGACAAAAATAGTTTGACTGATATATTCAATTGTGTTTTTAATTTTATTAAGTTTGGTTCAGCGGTTCATCCTGCCTAGTGTGTATTCTATTTCTGTGTATGATGATATAGAGAATTATCCCTCTGAAGCTAGACCACGTCCACAAATATTAATTGAGCCATTTCCAATCTGCTACTTCAATAGTCAGGGACTCCAAACCTTTTCTGCATGCAAGGCAACATGCCACAGCAACTGTGATTGTTCAACATGAGGTAACTTCCATTCGGAAGTTGTCCAAAAATTGGATCAATCACCGCAGCTGGTGATCCTTGCAGTTGGCAGGATAAATTGTTAGAGGAACCATCGCAGGCCCCATGTAAGTTTATACCCTGACAAAGGAGAGAACCGCTTAGTGTGTTTTCACAGGTTTTATCACTAAGAAACACTTCCTTTCCCCCACTCTAACATCTGTGTGTATGGTAATTCCCAGGATGTCTTGATGTATTTTTTACTCAACCTTTTTTATATGTGCCTGCTGGTATGTATTTTAGGCAATATTGAAAATGGAAAATTGTAACAGGCAGAGTGACTGTTCCATGTATAATCCATTCAGTAGCTGGCTTTTCTGCTAACATAAATTGCAATCATTTCGTATAGTCTGCTCCCCTCTGTGCCAATTTGATCTGTTTATCAGTATGCTTGGATTCTGAAAATAGTGACGTAGTATTGATTAAACGCCAAGTTACATAGCCTGAACGAAGGTTTTGCAACGTTCAGCCTAATAGCATGATAGAACGTAATTGCGACTGACCATGTTGCAGCATGACCAAGTCCTGTTCCATGATGTCTATGGCATCGGACACTATGCTGTCCAATGAATATATCCTGGACGACAGAGTCGTTAACCCATTGTCAACCACAGAGAGAGTTTTCTCTAAATTAATACGATCAATTTCTCGTATTCTTTCTGCAGAATCTGCTTGCGTAATCTTCAATGCTTCATTATAAGCAGCATAGATACCGGCATATATAAAATGTTTTTCACACGGGTTTCTTGGTTCTAGCAAGAATTCCATAAGGTCTGCGCCATCTTTAAGTAAAGATAAGTGTTGTTTTACATCCTTAAGTGTAGATCTATGGAGCCAATCAAGGCAGAGCTTCCCTACACTGTATGTTGTTACTATTGCAGGATGCTGTCTTTGAACATATCTTGGGTCTGGCCTAGTGAATGGGAAACCCTGTGGTTTGTTCAAGAATCTATCTTGACAGTTGTTTGTTTCTGTGGGCCAGATCAACCATTTTATCCATTCTGGATCTGTTCTGTTGTGATGCAAAATATTATGTACGTCGACCTCCCCCTCTGAAGTGTTATTACTATCAGGTGTAGGGATGGACGGATTGTGCAGGTATTTTATCTTGGCTAACCCAAGCCAAGACGTCTGTTGGACAGTGTAATTTAAAAACATAATTTGCTCAGGGGTGATGCCGGCTCTACATAAAGCTTCTATACCCTTTACTTGCCAATCTTTTGTACCCCAGACAGTTTTTGTCTCAATGTTGTCTTTCCAAAAGTCGAAACCTTGTTTAGACAGTTGGGCACAAAAGACTGCAGAATAAATCTGTTTGGTATTTGTCAACATACTTTTCATTCCTGTTTTGTTTTCATTTCTATAGTAAAATGATTCGGATTGGATACATTAAACCCAGAAAAGTACGGAAATTTCATAGCAAATGTTTTTGAGCTACCCTTTGGTGGCGTAGGACAATGTTCCCATTGGGTATACATTAATACATTTCTAGGATTTGCAGATTTGTGCAAAAAAATGATGACCATAATGATTATAACAATACATTTGTTTATAGTCTGATGAACCTTCTAAATATTCATGATTTGTGAATACTGCAGACATTTCTAAGTCTGACATCATATTATTAACAGTCTCGAAGTCCCAATCATCAGAAAAGGTACTAGATGAAACAAAGTCACTTAATGAAATCTTGAATAAGTGTGGAATCTTCAACAGCTTAGACGGGCCAAAAATGTCATATTCAGTCTTGTCCCAAGCTATACCCCCAGGTATAGGAAAAGGCTGTGATGTTCACTGGTGACAAGTCTCTTTGTTCTTAATGTGATAATTTGTGTGGTTTGAGGAGTAAGTTGATGTTCTTACTTGCTGTGTCCATTGTGACATATCTTCCATTTATCAGCATCCCCAGTGTTATTACCAGAGTTAACCAAAGTAGAAAAAAAACACACCCAAACAAATCCAAAGTTCAATCTATGGTGAAACCAGATAAGTCTTTTCCAGGTAATGAAAAAGGTCTGTTGCTTATTCTTTGAAAGTTCTTTTTGCTGGCGTCGTTTCAGGTTCGCTGGGATCCTCAGAAAACGTATCAAAGTTATTGAAATAGCCAGCAGCAGTTCTGTCAGTTGTTGGGATTGCATCAGGATGCGTTGAAATCGTTAGAACCACTTGATCACTTGTCACTTCGTTGTAGACAGGTGTTTCTTGACAAACTGTTATTTGGGTTTCAAGAAGTACAAGTTCCATAGCTTTGTTGCTTAGTCCTTCATTTTGCACTGCAGATTCTTCAAAGTGATGAGACTCTCAGTTTGAACCTCTTGGATAGTAGCCAGATTAGGGTGTCTGCTACTTGGTTGGAGTCCACTTTGCCTACTGCTTAGTATCGGCCACATGATGTGTTTTTGACCAGGTCGATTGACACAAGCCTGTTCTCCTTTTTATCAGCAAGGGGCAGCAGTAATACTGTTCTTGATCTGTGGATTGCTAGGAAAGGTACTGCTTGTCTGTAAGAAGGCCCAAATCTTTTCTCTTACTAGATCACCAAGCTTTGGGATCCAGACAGTCTTTGCTGGGACGGTTGGTTTTTCTTCAGTGGTGGTGGCTTCAGGAACAAGTTGCTTTTTTTCGTTCTTATTTCATTTAAGTACTGTAAAACAGCCTAACGGTCTTTGATATCAAATGGTTTTTGGTCTTCCACTGAAGTCTGACGATCGAGGTTCGATACTAACATTCTGGTCCCAAAAAGGATTTCATATGGAGTGATACCCCCTAGAGAACTTCTTGGCAGATTGTTAAGACTACGTTGGACACTTATTAGATGTTTGACCCACCCGTCACCCGAGCCTAATGCCATAGCTGTTAAAGATTGTTTTTTGTCCCGTTTTTTTCTCTCCACAACCGAATTTCCCTCAGGATGGAATGGACTAGAGTACCGCAATGCAACGCCCAATTTGGCCTTGGCCTCCTTGTAAGCTCGAGAGCTAAACGCAGAACCCTGGTCAGAATGTAGCATGCCAACTGCGTATGTCCCGATAAAGACTCGCAAATCTTTTATAACAGTTGAGCTTCAGCCGAGCGCTGAATCCACATCCAAATGAACCTTGAAAACGAATCCACTGCAACCATGATATATTTATAGTTACCAACCCTCTGTCAGGGACCGCAGTGGTTCAGGTAAACGCAAGCTAATGGTTTATCTGAAATTAATAGGGGCATCTGCGCAGGACGTTTCACAGTAGAGACTTTCATCTTTTGGCATATTTCACATTCCAAAACAGTTTCTGGTTTGTTTCCTAATGCGCAGCCACCAGTATCGCTGTTTTAATAATGACACTGTGGCGGAAACACCTGCTTTTGCACAGGCAAGCCCTTTATGTGCTGCTGGGATTAGTCTTAGTAATTGCAGCTATGGAAGCCGTTTGCACAGCTGCCTTCGCTTCTTCATCAGCTAATTAATTCCCTTTAACGTAAACGCTATCCCGTTGATCACTCAGTGTATGTATCATGTGAGTGTTTTGTAGTCCTTGTCGAAACTGAACTACTTGTTCCCAAAGCAGTTTATGCTTGTTTGTGCCACCTTTTGCATCTTTGTAACCGTTTTGAATCCAGTTTTGCAAGTATTCATTGTAAGATTGAACACAATAATACGAATCGCACACTACGAGTGTGGGGAATTCGTATTTTCAAGTGCCATCTTGAAGGCTTGTAGTTCTACTCGCTGAGCTGTACAATCTCCTAAGGATTGAGTTTTAGTTACCATTGGTCGGAATTTGCCAGTGACCTTTAACGATTGCGCACACTGCACTATAGGCTTGTTTACCCTCCGTAGCGGGTTGAGCCAATCCCTCAGTATAGATTATACAATTTTACTGGTCAAGAGGCAGAATTTCAGTAGGCAGAGGGCTTTTCTGTATAGCCGTGTGTAATTCATATCCAGGTGCTATTTTTCGCATTTCCTCCACTGAGCGCTAATTGTGTTGGTCAAAATCTAAAATCTGGTTGTTTCATAAATACTGCATACTCAACCATTGATTATGTATTTGTTTCTCTGGCAGTGACCCCTGAAGAAGGGGTGAATATAATCCCGAAATGCATTGGGCTGGGCTGGGTAATTTGTTTGTAATACACATCAGTTATGTTATACTGAACCAACAATGTATTGAGTTTTTCATACATCATTGATGACATTTTATTTATGTGTTTTCATTTTGTGTAATTGCATATTGACATTGCTCTGATTTCAAGTATTTTCGGTCATTACATATTTTCTGTACAAAAAACAATGGTTTGATTGGTTTTTCTCGTGTTTAATAACATTGTCAAGGGTTGATTCTATTATTTGCGCAGTGCATCCAGTACACTGGTGAACATTCACCAGCAGGGTTACTTGTATTATGAGGCTGGCTGCCTCTCACTGGATAGCACACAACTTTGTTTCAAATTCAGAAAGAGTTTCTTTCTTGGAAATAGGAGTGCACTGACTACACATTAAAATCACCCCTAGGGTGAGCACTAGACATCCCAGAGGGCAGGGTGCAATGTTTCTAAAAAGCAGGACATGTACTTTAGGTTTTACATGTCCTGGTAGTGAAAAAATCTTACACTTATTTTTTTGCTGCTGCAAGGCCAATTTCTCCCATAGGATGACTTTGTAATTACCTTAGTGCTTTTTTTAAGTGTAATTTCCAAATGGGATAATAAGACTGGTTCGAGTCTAGTGTCTCTGAAATCCTAACTAATAGTGAAGTTGGATTTTAAATTATAGTTCTGAAAATTACATTTTCTTGTCTTAGCCATTCGGTGCCTGCAGTACGTCTCTTGTGACCTAACTGAGTGTAGTTGGCAGTTGGGCTTGTGTATTTCTCATAGACAGCCACACACAATGGGAACTTAGTGTGACTGAATGGGCCCACTGACAGGTTGGGAGGAAGGAGCTGGACCCAGCCTCACTTACACCTGAATAGGCTGTTTCTTTTCTCCACACAAAGGGCTGCTATAGTTCATCTAGAGCCACGGCTGGCCGGGCAAAGCATCTTTGCACTTCAAAGACCTGCCTCTAGGAATCTCTCTCCCACTTCAAAGGCACACCTTTGTATAAAAGAAGGACATCAGATACCACCACTTCAGTACATTGCTGGACCTGGGGATACTCTGCCAGGAAGAAGGGCTGCTGTGCTGCTGAATGAGTGCCAATCTTCAAGACACCTGCTTTGCTGTGCTGATCTGCTGCCCTCTTGCATGGGTGCGAAAAGGGATGGACTTGCATCTCTTGACCCAGAACCTAGAGTGACTTCAAAGGCTAGTTGGCTGACCTGATCTGAAGCCTCCAGGACTTTAGAGGCTTTCAATCCCTGCACCTGGACTCGGCAATCTTTTAGTCTACCCCGTCAAGTGGTGCCACCCAGGCTCTGAATCCTTGGAAGTTGTCCAACAGTGCTTGCCAACGGAACCAGCACACCTCTTCTACTAACTAGCGCATCCCCATGCAGAAGAGCCACATCTACTCAGCTGAGTAGCGCATCCCTGAGCACAACTGATGCATTGCTGCTACTGTGCAGATCGGACCCATCGAACCAGACTTGGGTTGCCGCCGGAAACGGCATATTCGGACCAATGCATTGCCCTCAGAACCGCCACTGTGCAACGCATTATGCCCTGCATCTCTCGGCGGCAGCAGGCTTGTGATAAAACTCTGCATCGCACCTTCACCGCTCAGCAGAATAGTCTGCGCATTGCATCCCTGACATTGGACTTCGCATCCCAAGCCCAGTTGACGGGATCCCTGTTGTCGACGCAGCCAGGCACCGCAGCCTGGCAGCTTCTTAGAACCAACACATCGCTTCCGCTGCACAACACATCTGCAATGTGGATCCACGCAACACCTCTCAACTAGGATTTAATGTGCCCTGTTCAGCTGGCCTAACTGGGTCCCAGTACCCATCCCGTACTCCATTGTGGTCAGCCTAAACTTGTGGCTTTGTCCCGGTACCGCACAACCAGATATCCCCACTAGCGATTTGTGCTTTTTGGTGCTACTTCTAAATATATACATTAAAATTCAATATCTCCAGTTCTACTGATAGGAGTTTTGTTGTTTTGATCTTGTTTTATTTATTAAACTAAGTTCTGTTTATCTAAGCTTGTGTGGGATCCTTTTGTGTGGTGTTTCCACTGACTTACTGTTTGACGTTTTGCACAAATACTTTAGATATTGCCTCCAAGTTAAGCCTAACTGCTCTGTGCCAAGCTACCATAGGGGAACAACAGGTTACTTTAGGATTTGCCTCTACCTTACTCTGACTAAGATTGTGGTTTCTGCTTGACCAGGTCTCACACCTCAGTCAACCAGTAACTCAATTTCTAACAAATTTGTTACCACAGTGAGCCCATCCCAGAGTTCTTTTCACTATCAAAGCGTCCGAAATATTGAAAACCAATAGAAAGAATTTCAAAACAACAGCCAGATGTTGGAGATGCTTCTCTGTCCATGGATCAAGTGGGTTAATTACATCTGGTATCCATCTCTATTATGGTCAATTTAAATGACCTAAATTGCAATTTAGCCTCTTTTAATCAACATTAACCAACTTAATTTGGCAAGAAACTATGCATTGATTCCCATGGATGCCTCTAAAAGCTTCCTTACAGGAACAAACATTGGTTTAAACCTAAACTTCACATCTGTTAACTCAAATCCAAGAGAGAAGAAAGGAAATGGTGGTCAAATTACAACAATGAAGCAAACCAATATTATATCATGGCAATTGCCTCATACAAACAATTTATTTTTACTAAACAAATCTACTATTCCACCGACATTATGCTAGCAAACAACACATCGAAGGAGATCTTCAAAATTATTGTAAAATTTGTATTTTTCCTCATGCATGATATCACAAATTTGCAAATGCAAAAACCATTTTCCACCTATGGGGCTTTCTGCCCATAGGAACGAATGGAGTAATATTACCTAATAAAAAATCACTATTTAGTGAATCGCTATAAGGTAATATTAAGGAATTGCAAAATCTATTGTGATTCCTTACATACATAGTATTTTGCAATTACCAAGTAGCAATTTGGTAAAAATAGCTGTTTGGTCATTGCAAAACGCTATTTTGATACATGTGGCACTAAATCATTTTGAGCAGAAGGTAGCAGGGTTAGAACCCCCATAAAAAAATTTAAAAAAAAAATCTGTTCCAATAGGGAACCCTAGCAACTTGTGACCAATATTTCTGATACTATATCTCGGGAAATGATTGTGAAACGTGTTATTTGCACAGTTTTCACCTTTATCAAACCCAATAATATTTTGTAACACATTCAAGCAGACTACCGATCTGGTCATAGCACAGACCTGCAACTTACTTTGGCCCTTGATGATCTCCAGTGCCTAGTGGACTATAATTTAGAAGGGGCTGTTGTCTCTTTGAACATTTCTGAAGCCCTTGATAAACCTGATCAATCATTGTTGCTTTGCAGATTGAAAGATCGGCTCAATACTCTTGCCAAAAAATGACTTCACCCATTTTTGTTTTGAGAGATTATGTATGGCTAGTTATTGCCAAGCCCAGTCAAATATGGATTGGCCCAAGTTCTGTACTGACACTTCTGTTTTTTTAATATTAACATGTTACTGTTAACCTCCTGCTATATATTAAGAGAGTAAAAAAAGGGAAAAGATCCCTTGGTGACACAACATAAACCAACCAATTGGTATATAGTTTACACCAATTTAGCCCATGTAGTAGAAGTGATTACTACAATACCCAATCAGTAAATTCTATGAATCTTTCTTTATTTTTGGTTAAAAAATATTAGGTATTACAAATTCTAAAACAGTACATTACAATTGCATTGCAATACATGTACATTGGCACCACATTGCATTAAAACATCACTAAAAATATAGTTAAAAAGTTGCTAAACAATATGTAATCATCAAAAAGAGAAAAGAAAAGAGAGACAAAAAACAAACAACCCAATTTTTGAGAGGCTAAACCAGGACACACTCTAATTATGGTGTCTATGGAAAAAGGCTCTGTCCCTTGATTATGTGAATCTGAGCGTCCGGGTGGGCCAAGCCTACCCAAACATGAGACCAGCCCACCCAAACATGAGCATTGGCCCACAGTGAATCTGCCAACGATGCACAATGATAATAAAAATGCACTAATAACTGGTGATTTATGATCCTGCTAGAGAGCAATCATTTTGTCTGTTGGTAGTTTTCAAATGCAGATAAACTTGATTGTATGTGGATAACTCAATGGGTTACTGCCTTTGTCACAGAGACTCTGCACGTTCCCCCTTCTAGCTATCTCCTGACAAATCAACACGAAGAGGCCGTTTATGACGTAAATGGGGTTCAAAGTGGGTAAATTTGCATATCAAAAGTCAAGGCTTGTGTGAAACCATACAACGCAGTGGACTTGATAGGATACATAGCGAGGCAGTATAGCCCATCGTGTCAATGCGCCTGCTGCTCCTGTGTGCACATTCAGCTTAGATAGACATTCTTACTGGACCATCTTTGCCTTTAATTCTTCTGAGTTTGAAATGGACACTGTGAATTCGGGGGGATATGTACCCACTAATAACCTAGTCCTTTATGGTCGTCTCCTGAGAATGAGTTACAATGTGAACCCATACCGTGGCGCTCGCTTAAATCCTTCTAAACAGCACTTCCCATTCAAACCAACATCCTTCAAAATTTAAAATAAAAGCAAGATTTACTGCACCACTGTCCCCTACAGGTACAAACAAACATACAAAATATACATCAAAACCAATAACTTTTGACTTTTTACAAAGTCATGCAATTGAAAACACATATTAAAAACATTGATTTGTGTTTTTTACACAGGCACTTTCAGTCCAGAAGTCTATCTACTTGGTGCTTTTCATTGGCACGCTGCACCTATCGCTTTACACCCCACAGTCCCTTCACAACCAATGGCAGATCGGAACACTGATGTGGACATGGGCGGGAAGACATACGTTAGAGTCAGTCATGTTCATTCATTGCATGGCCTATATGCTGGAAGCCTGCACTGCGGGCGTGTCTTTTTAAGTGCTTGCTGTGAACGGGTGGCGGACAGTGTCTGTCTGAAGGACAGCCAGAAGGTTCACACTGCAGAAATGCTTATTTTCCTTTATATGGTGCACATGTAGTCTGAGTTGACTTGAGAGCCCTTTAATAAAATGAACACTAGAAACAGTACATTATGTACATGCAGAGCCGAAAGAGCTAAATCATGATGCCTCATCAGAAGTAGCAAGTGCAATATAAATAAATTGCCATTCACACGTGTCCTCATTATAGAAGTGCTCTCTCAATGAATGAAGGTTGAGAGTGAAGAATTTGAAGACACGCAGAACGAGGGAGTGTCATGGCCAGAAGTAGCACGACATTTAAAACAAGCATTTGCAATGAAATAGGTCTTGCATTTGCTAGAGTTTGAGCTGTTTGCATTGTAGATGACAATGCCTTTTATTTATCTGCTGGTTTTTGAAACATAATTAAAAGGCATTGTCATATACAATGCCAATAGCTTAAACTCTTGCAAATGCAAGACCTATTATTTAATTAACAGTCGGGCCATTAGGGCAACTGTGGAACATACTTGAAAGTGTGTGCTAATTCTATTTACTGCTATATTCAATGTTTCAAGTTTGGAAGGGATTTTGCTAATGTGTTTTTTAACGGGAATGATGAAAGTGGAACCAGAAGGTGGCTGGTGTGGGGCTGTGGACCAGGGTCAGCTGTGAGATAAGATGCACTGGAAAGGGGTGGTAGAAAAGTGGATAATCAAGCCTGTAAGGAAGTGTGCTGCAGAGTCAGGGGTCAGGTGGAGGTAGTAATGAAGAGAGATATTCCCTGAAGGCTCGCACAGAGGAAGCTTGAGTAGTGTCATTTTCCTCATACTCCCTCCTCTGAAACCTCCTCTGAAACCTCCTCTTTCCATCAAAGGGACACCACATGGAAAAAACACTTTGAGAGTTATAACATTTCGAAAGGGATTTGTAAAAGAGTGGATTTTACTGGGCTTTCTAAGAAGAAGAGCTAAAGTATGGCCCAGAAGCAGGCCCGGCTAGACATATAAGCGACAATTTGGGCCGCAGTGGCTCACCCAAAATGCACCCTTGGCCCACCCAAATAAAATTTCTTGGAGCCAGGCCTGCCACACGGTCTCCCAGTGAGGAGCGGATATCAAACCGTGGCAGGGAAACAAGCTGAAACCCACTGTAAATAGTGGTCTTCCAGTTTGTTTTCGAGTCTTTGAACTGCCAATGCCCAGCCTCAGCATGCTTTTATGTTTTTTTGGGAGGTGGGGGGCTTGGGTGCGCAGTGGGGTACAAAAGTGCCTCCTAGGCAGGATCGAATTGGCAAAGCGGGCAATCAGGTATGGGCCGATGCCTGAGTGACAGCAGAGGGCCGTTTTTTTAGGACCTGTCTACTGCCCACAGTGCCCTACTGCCCCCCCCCCCCCTGCCCCACGTCCATACCTCCCTGCCCAGGCACGTGTCATATGGGTCCGGCAGCACCAGGTGGGCTAGGGACACATAGTGCTAAGTTTAGAGGAGGGGCGGGCAGGGATGCTTGGGCTTGCAGAGGCATTGTTGGGCGGCCAGTATTGTGACTTTGGCATCTTCACCTTGGCCCCCAACGTAGAAGCAGGGTACTTCCCCTACCCCCTCCTCCACCAGCTGCTACAATGAGGCCATGGTGAGGGGAAGGGAGTAGTGTGAAGATGCTAAGAGACCAGGTGCTGTGGCCTTTGCACTTTGCACCATTTCTCCTTGCTCTCCTTCCTCCCCTCTCCTCCATGTGGGGGCCCAGAAGCAGTGTCCTTTACCTCATCCTGACCCCACTGTGGTTACACGTTCAGCCCATGGTGAGTGGGGGAAGGGGGTTGTTTGCATATGTCTCGCTGATAGGCCAGGTGTTGCTTTGCTCCCGCAGGGCCATTCTCACCTCGGCCTCCATGGGGCCACCCTGCCCAGAACTAAAGCAATGTCTTTCATCTGACCCTCTCCTCATCAGGCCTTCGCACTTAGGTCATGGGGGTGCACAAAGATTGAGTGGTTCCGCTGGAAGGTCAGGTGTTGTGGCTATTTTCACCTCGGACTGGCCAGCCTAAATGTCATTATTTAATTTACTAGCATATGTCCAGGTTTTTAGAGAGTGATATGCCCTTGCTGGAGAGATGTGTATTCTTTCTAGTCACAGTTTTGACTCATCAAAAGTTAGCACATAAGGTTAGTGTGCCTGCTGCAAAGAACAAGGTATAACTTGCAGATCACAGATATATTTTATGTAGATAGCTCCATGAGCTACTTGTTTTGTCAGGGATGTCCTTTTGATTCTTGCAGTTCTTTAAATTGTAATCAGGGTCTTCACCAATACTACTTGCCCTTTGCAGGATCGACTACTAGGAGGTCAGTGATCTTCTACAGCACCAGGATAAAAAAAAAAAACAGCCCATCATTTGTCAGCGAGCGAGCGGTGAGCAGCAACCCGAAGATTTCTCTCGCTTGTGCGGGGGGAGCCGCGGCGCCTTGTAGCGACCTTTAACGGCAGTAGGATCCCCTGTTGGTGCCTCCGTGGTCAGCGGCAAGCGTGGCTGCCATTGGTCGGCAGCCACAGTGAGTGTGGGCCCTTGGCGTCGCGGAGGCAGCCCAATTAGATCGGGTGCAGCCTGAGACCTCACCACGTATGCCCCGCTTGCCTCTCCACCTCCACCGCTCCCCACCACCCACCGAAGTTTACCTCATCATCGCCTCACCATCACAGCAGTTTGAGGTGCTGGAGTTAAGCTGTTTTCTTCACCCGGAGCTGTTACAGCAAACAAATGATGGACGGAATACAGACAATGCAAACATTCTCCTCCAGTCAAAAGATCTGGGTTAAATCCATCGTTCTTTTGCCCACTACACCACCCCAGTTTGGACGCAGCCAAATGGAAATCAGTCTTGACCCTGTACCTCATGGGAAAAGTCCAGACCGAACTGCCAGGCTAGGTCCTCCCTGGACCGGAAACAAGCATACTGGGGATTGATTTAGGCCCAGATCTCTGTACTGGGGTGAATGTATGACATTGTTCTGCATTCGGTCCATCAATTGTTCTTTTTGCATTCTTCACCCGGAGCTCCAGAACATTGAATTACAGGTAAGCATTCCAGGGCTGTTTAACAGGGGAGAAGGGCCCTGAGGCTCCCGAGCTCTCTCCCCCTCACGCCTCATCTGCTTACTGCTGGTCTCCATTGCTTCAAAATTGATGCAATTAACTCTACCGTGGAGTGTTGGGCCAGGGTGCCGTGGCGACAGTCTGGGCCAATTTGGGTGTGGTTTGTAGCCACCCTCGGTGCTCCCCTACTGGCCCCCACTAGCTATTTGAACCTCCCGGCTTCTAACCTCGTCTGGCCTAATCTGACCTAACCCAGCCTGGCAGGACTGCTCTCAGTGGCCCCCTCAGGTATGTTAACAAACACCATACACTGGCCTGCTAACGGACTAGACACTCAGCACCCACTATTCAGCATTAGGTACCCTGTTCCTTGCAATTCAGCAACCTCCAGTGGTGTAGAAGATACATAGCGGACACCAACCTCTAGACCTTTTCTAGTCACAAGAGCCATAAAAATTATAGTTGACCTATTATTTTTCACCCTTTTCTGCAAGTGCAGCACTTCAGCTTAAGTCAAGTTAAGCTATATCAACAAGCAAAGGGTTTTAAAGAGCCCTAATGAGCGCAAGTTGGTTACTCTCTGTGAAGAAACAATTTTAAGGGTTAAAGGTTTAGGTCAAGGACAGTTTGAAGTTCCTCGCCACCTTCTACACCTAATTGTACATACAATGGAAGATGGTACACTGGCATAGTCATACGGCAACAATTTTCAAACAATGAGATCTGGGAGAGTCAGGAAAGCTCCAGCTAAGTCTTCTAAAACAAAGTCTAAAGACTAGGGCCGTCCACGCATCTTTGGACGCAGCAGCAATGGCCCTAACTTCATCAGCAAAATTAGCAAAATCACAACGTGGCTCAGTTTCTGGGTATGA
Organism: Lissotriton vulgaris; assembly: GCF_964263255.1. NCBI lineage: Eukaryota > Metazoa > Chordata > Amphibia > Caudata > Salamandridae > Lissotriton > Lissotriton vulgaris. The sequence goes on from NC_141685.1 coordinate 1,800,269,690, forward strand.
CCAACAACCCCAGCAATCTCCAATTCAATCCCAGCCCTCCCAAGGCGCCTTCAACCAACAATTACCAATGGGTGCAGGTAAGCACCAGGAAAGGTTTACTTCCGAGGAATCAACACCGGGACCTTCAGTAACTTCAGCACGCTCGTTTAAAAAAGTGACCTTGAGGGATTATTTTAGGAACGCTGTTATCTCTCCAAAGTCAAGATTAAGCACACTTGACAAACCCTTGATCCTTTCTTTAACCAGTCAAGCCACAGTCACGCATCAAATACTGGTTCAGCCCTTAATCCACGTGGCCGCTGGCGGGACAGGCCCCAGCTCCTCGTTATTAGGTTCCTCAACAAGGGCCCAACTTCACATAAAAGAAGCCCCTGAATCCCTCCTTCCGCTCCAAGCCCCTGAACAGTTCTTCTATGACTCACAAGACGTTTACTTTCCCGCTGCTTTGGCCTCCTCACCAATTTTCATTGCAAGTGAGGACCCCCTGCCAACCTTTCAGCCTGCCCAGAATCCAAGTCAGTTTTCTCCTTTGGCAACTAAGTCCCCAATCTCTATAGATCATCTAGCTGGGTGCAACAAAGTCCTCATGCCACAAGTTGTGACCATGGCAAGCACCAATCCAAGTAACTCCAAAATGTCACCCCCAATCAGCTCATCAATCACTGTTTATGCCAACAAAAGGCTCATCCAGATGGAGACCATAATATTAAGATCAATACCTCTTTTGAACTGTCTTTTTTTACCAACAAACTTGAAAGGTCCACAGACCAGGAAAGAATCCCACTGCCTGATTTAAACATGCTCTGGTCACAACTTCTCCAAACTCTTCAATCTACGGTATCAGCACTAGCCTATGAGAGAGCGCAAATCGAGTAAAGTGTAGAAGTGCACCATATTTACAAGCACGTTGTACAAGTCTAGTTAAAGGAAGACATAAGAGTGTCGAATTTATAGAGTGCATATACATACGAGTGTTTAATTAATACAGAATGCATATATCCGTGTGAAAAGCTAATGTAGTAATGTTTAGAGATGTTAGAATGATATTAGATTCCATGTTATGTGGCTGTTGCAGAGGAGAATGTAATGCTGCCAAACGTAGAAATGTGTAGGCCTCATGGCAGTGCATTAAGAAAGAAAATGTGCCTTTACAATTTCACATGAGATGGATTACTGTTGTTATAATTCAAAGTATTATTGATCATAGACTGAAAGTATATGTTTTATAGAAGTGTTTCCTATAACCAGAGTGTGTAATAAGTTAGAATACTGTTTAAGCTGAGAAATAAAGGTTTATAGAGTGCACAGGCCTGTTTCATGTAATTCTAGTAAGCCTGGAAAGATAAGGTCGTTTCTTTTGATCTGCATGTGCTAGTTAAAATCAGGTCGTGTTAAGCATAAAATGTGGACCATGCTCGAAGGTTTACGACTTGTGAGATAAGCTGGAGGCCGGAATTTGGGGCCCACTTCATGGGTGTCTGTTTGCAGTTGCGAGGGGGTTCCAATCAAGAAAGTGATGAATAGGGTTCTGTTCTGGGAGACAGGCACAGGCCTGGAGGAGGCTTCAGGAATTTCCTGGGCGGTACTGTCTTGCCGAGAAGAGCCTGAGAAGCAAGGTCAACGCTAACAAGGAGCCCAGAGGAGTATCAGCATGGAAAAAGCCAGAACTGACACCACGTGAGGGTGTACGTGAGGGGCGTCTCTGAGGGGCGTTTCAACTGTAATTGTGATTTTGTATTAGGGACAGCACCCTTGGGTGGAGTTAGAGCAGATGGCCTGAGGAACCTTAGAGAGCGGATGGGTAGGCAGAGAGGGCACAACTGCGATGCACAGATTTACAACAAAGACTAAGGGAAAGTGAGTGAACTTCTTTGGAAGTCACCACGGCTGACACCTTTTTAGGTTAAGATTCTGCTAAGTAGGGATGTCACTTAGTCTAGTGTAGGGACAGTCTAATCTAGATTTTTCTTCCTTTTGTAAATGACGCTCAAGTTACAACTTGTGTCTATTCTTGCAAACTTGCTGATCTTTGAACTAGTTTTGGTGATATTCTTCTGTCGCCTAAGAGCATTTAGAGAATTCATGTTTGTATTGATGCCAGTGTATCTTTTGAACCTTATATTGAGATGTTTGTATCTCCAGTTATCTTTGGCTTTAAAATAAAACTTTAAAAGTTATTTGTGGTAAGTGGTTCTTCAGAGTTGTGTAAAGTCTAGAGCTGATTAACCTGGTAGTGGATTGCTTTTTACTCTATGACAGGTAACAAAGGTTCAGTCGACCTGAGTTGGGATCTAGATCTATAGTGATCAGATAAGAGATCAAAAATCCCACCGTAACAGTTGGTAGCAGAGTAGGATGGTTACCTTCTAGAGGAAGGTGATCTAGACTAGGTTAAGATTACCCCGAGGCCCCTAGAGATCGAGAGATGAGCAGCAGAAGAATCGCCTACCGAAGAAGGTGCTGACGGCGCGAGAGAAAAGCAGCAGAGTCGGTCAGGAGTGAGTATATTAAGGGTCATGCGTTGTCAGATTGCGGTGTTTTGTGTTGTATTTGTGTTGTAATGTCATGCGGAGTTGAATGCCTGTAGTGTGATTGAGGCAGGGTTGTGAGCGCGCGCAACCTGGTGAAAATCTTAAGTTCAGAGAAGAGCTTAAGTGGTTCGGGTGTATCTGATATCCAGAGTAATTGTCGACCATTGTAAAGGGGGTCATGAGGTACCATTGATCGCCCGCAGGACCGTGAGAGGGGGAACGCAAGAGTGAGTGTATGGGTAACGGACGCTGGTCGGAAGTTACCGTGTGTAAGTAACCTATCAGTTAAGGCGATTGTCTGGACGTTCGCGGAAAGACATTTCGTCAGTTAAGGTGACAATTACAGTTAGACTGTGAGCGTACAGTCAAGGAAAGTGATCGCTTGGTCGGAAGTAATCATTTTTCAGGGTATAAATGGGACGGGTGCATGACCGGGAGACGAGCTGAGAAAGGAGGGGAACTGCTGCGAAGGGAGACGAGTGACGTCAGAGAGAACCGCGCTGTGATAGGCCGGTTGGTGTGAAGCCGCGCTGTGATAGGCTGGTTGACGCGAACCGCGCTGTGATAGGCTGGTTGGTGTGAAGCCGCGCTGGGATAGGTCAGTTAGCGAGAACCGCGCTGGGATTGGTAGATTGTCATCAAGAAGTAAACGAACGCAGGGAAATAGGGGAAATTGTAGATTTTGATCATGAAGTGTTTTAAATGCTTGAGAGCGATCTTTAAGAGGGAAAGGAGAAAATCTTATTATGGGGAAGAGGCCCCTCCAGAGGGTACACCAGCTCATTATATGGCTACAAATGTTGGGTTGCATACTATATTGTGGCTTGCTACTTGGAGTAAGATTACAGAAGGGAACGAAGAACTGACTTTTCCAAAATATGGAACGTTTAGATTAGAAGTGTTGCACCAGCTAAAAGCAGTTATGTCTTCATTGAGACCTTTGCCTAGACCAACACAGTTTGAAGCCCTTAATGCGTGGATTAGGGCGGCGCATGACAGGAATCAGAGCAGGCGTCAAGAAAGGGTGAGACGATCGGTAAGAGCAGTGCAAGACGCCAAATGGGATGCGGAAGCCAAGAAATGGAGAGTGCAGACTATTGAAGTGGATAAGTTGTACCCAGTGATAGAGGTTACAGGAGACAAGAGAACCCCAGAGGAGGATGACGAGAGCCAGACAGAGGATAGCCTAATAAATAGGTTGTTAATAGATAGACCGCCTCCGTACAATAGAGAGATGGAAGGTATCGAGCTCCCAAGGGAAGATAGGGTTGGCATAGGGGAGAATAGACCACTCCCTATAACGGATTGGGAACCCACCAAAGGTGAGGAAACACCTCAACCTAGTCCAGTACAGAGAGTAGTCGGAAGGTTTGTGGTACAGAAGGTGCCAGCAACGGAGTGTACTGAGTCTTATCAATTGCCAGATGCCCTTCAAGTACCCGTTACCATAGGTCCTATAGTATCGATTTATAACCTAGAGAAAGTGCGGGGGGAGGAACAGGTACGGCTAGACAGAGAAAGAGCAGAAATTCAAAGAAGGAATAACATGACAAATGCCCACAGGCAATTGCCAGGACCGAGAGAATGGAGCACCCCATTGGATTCTGCAGTGGATCCCATAACAGATCAGGGGGGTCAGAGAGGACCGTTGGATCTGAGAGGACCACGGCCGAAATCCTTTAAGGAGTTGAGGGCTGACTTGAGGGAATGGGATGCTGCCACAGGAACACAGAGTAACAGGTCAAGAGCGGAAGCTGAATGAGGAAGGCGAGGCGATGGGACATTGTCTCATGGTGGGGCTAGCGAAAGCGGTCAGGAGTGGGACGGTAAGAGTCAGGAGAGTAGAGGAGTTACCCGTCATATCCACAGTGGAAGTAGGCAGGAGCAAGAAGGTAGAAGTATGGAGTGTGGAGGGGTGTCTCGTCTCATTCACAGTGAGGGAGACCGAAGGACGCAAGAGTACAGGGATAGCTTTAAGTGCACTCACCATGCACCTGGCGATATCAGACAGCATTGGAATCGCGGGAACATGGGGAGCCACGAGGTGTCTCACCATGCGTCAAGCGATCATGGGCAGGAGCGGGAACATGGGGAGCCGTGAAGGGCCTTGCCCTGCGTCGAGCGATCATGGACAGCAGGGGAGTTGCGAAAGCATAGGGAATAATGGAGTGTCTTATCATGCACCTAGAGGCACCAGGCAGGATGGGAGATGTGGGATTATGGGGAATCGAGCAGTGTTTCACCATACACCAAGAGGGGATGGAACTGCATGGGACCTGAGAGATGGGAGCATGGGGGGACTCCCCATAACACGCCTGAGTCCAGACGCAGAACTCAGAGCTGTGATGGGAGAGACCTAGATGGGCTCTCTAGAGACAACACACTGAAAGCTGTGATAAAGGCAAAGAGGCTCGATGTGACCAGTTTAAAATCTGACCTGGATGAGATAATAGATGGTACGTTGCCTTTAGAAAGGATTGACATGTATGAGCAAGATGAGGTGGTGTTTATAGCAAAGGATATTACTCGGAAGGCGAGAGCGATTCACGAGAAATTATCTGAACTGGCAGACAAGTCTATGGTAGACTTGTCGAGAACAAAGGCATTACAGGGTAACCATAGGTTGCATTATTCAGATCAGGACCTTGATGAGAGGAGGACAATTGGATTAAAAACACATATAAGGGAACTGATCACAGGAATAAGGGCATGGAGAGATCTGGATAAATGGGAAGAAAGGTGGTCCAAGAAAGGGACTGTCAGGCGGAGCACGATTGTGATGTCCCCGGAGGGAGGGCCACTGCGGATGGAGGCATACCCTTTGCAAGAAATAGCGAATGGGAGTTATGTACATGTGCCCTGGAGTAGGGGAGATTTGGCTGCGTTTACCAATTCATTTCCAAAGTTAAGAGAGAATCCTGTAGAGTGGTACAAGCAGGTAGAGAGGTTTGTGAAGATCTCTAAAGTACTGTGGATTGATTTGAACACCTTATTTGATATTGTGGTCCCAGGAGACTTGTGGACAGCATGCAAGGTTAGTGTCGAATGGCCCACAGCAGAACCAGAAAGAAATGCTCATACTAATGGACCGTCAGAAAGAGTAATGGAAAAATATGAAAGGGTGAGGACATGGCTGAAAGAGAAGGTGCCACCGCAGGATATAGATTGGGTGAAAATAGACCGAACTAGACAGGAACCCAAGGAGACAGTCCATGAATTTTATGAGCGATTGATGAAAACGTTCAAACAATACAGTGGATTAGATGTAATGGATCCCAAAGACATAGGACAGTTTGTATCGAAGTTCGTTTTGGGATTGAGACCTGATATTTGTTTGATGATTCAGCAACACCTAATTTGTTGGCAAAACAAACCACCGGATGAAATTTTGAGATACGCAAGGTATTGCAGTGATGAAATAGATTACAAAGCAAAGAAACTTAAGGAGAAGTTGATGATGGTTCAGATGCAGTCGGCTGGAAAGGGTGGACAGCAGCAACAGGGAACAGGGACGATGGGAAGGAGATCAAATAATCAAAATAGGGACAACGAGGAAAATCCGAGACCTAGAGTAGACCTTGCTACCTTGAAAAGGACGACAAAGTGTCACCAGTGTCACCAGGTGGGACATTGGAAATGCGAGTGTCCCTATAATCCTGAAAACGGAGAATTGGAAGTAGAGGAGGAAGAAGTTCAGACCATTCCAGTAAAAGGGGTGACAGTACCTAAGGGTAAGGTGGTCAAAGGGGGGACATTGGCTCCTCTAGCCCAGTTCCCTCAACCACCAAGGATTGCGACAGGAGGAAAGATCTATAGACAAATGCCTCTTTTAGGAGGAGAAGAGTGTTACTACGTTGATCCACTAACTGGACGGCGAGTGAGTAGAGAGGAGGACTGTACCCTCGGGGCAGTTCTAGAGGTGGACCAAAGGGGACCGTTTGTTGAGGCTGAGGTGGCAGGGTGCCCTATGACATTTTTGGTAGATACGGGAGCTACTCGATCAACTTTGAGATCAGCAGTGGTTCCGGGCCTGCCAATGTCGGGGGAAACAATTCAAGTGGTAGGAGTCGCAAATAGGAGAATGACTAACCCTTTGACGGAACTAGTGCTCGTGAGAATAGGAAAATACAGCGATGAACATCAGTTTGTAGTATGTGATTCTATCCCTGTTTGTCTGTTAGGAAGAGACTTATTGTGCAAACTAAATTGCATAATATACTGCACGCCTCAGGGAGTAGAGGTACAGACTAACGACGACGATGCCACCTTTAAGGTTGCAAATTCAAAAGTTTGCGTAGAACTGTATCCTACCCTGACGGTGGAAGAGCTCCCTTGGGACTTAAGGGATACTGTGTCATCTGAAGTATGGGATTTCACTGGAGAAGAGATAGGATTGATTAAAGGAGTAGAACCAGTGAAAATCATGATAAAACCAAATGTTGAATATCCAAGAACGCCTCAATACAAATTGACCCCGGAGACGATTGCAGGAATAAAGCCCGTGATCGACTCCATGATTAAGCAGGGAATATTGAAGGAAATCGTGGGTAGTCCATGTAACTCCCCGATTATGGGTTTGCAGAAACCTAGCGGGAAATTTAGAATAGTACAGGATCTCCGAAAGATTAATAACATAGTTGTTTCATGTTGTCCAGTGGTACCGAATCCATCAGTGATATTGTTTCAGATACCATTCCAAGCTGAGTGGTTCACAGTGATAGATCTTTGCCAGGCCTTCTTCTCAATTCCATTAGACGAGGAGAGCCAGTTTCTTTTCGCATTTAAGCTGGAAAATCGCGTCTTAACATGGTGTCGTATCCCACAGGGGTATACAGAAAGCCCATCGATTTTTAACCAGCTGCTGAAGAAAAATCTTGAAAGTCTAGTACTACCACTGAACTCGGTTCTAGTTCAGTACATAGACGACCTATTTGTTGCGTCAGAAACAGAGGAAGCTTGTAAGATAGACACCATCACCTTGCTGAACCATTTAGCTGAAAATGGACATAAGGTGTCTCCGAGCAAATTACAGTACTGTCTGACAGAAGTACAGTACTTGGGTCACCGAATTGAAAAAGGAAAACGGAAGGTGTCACCAGACAGGATAGAGGCGATCATGAAAATGAATTCGCCTACGAAACAAAGAGAGGTCAGGATGTTCCTAGGAATGGTTGGTTATTGCCGACAGTGGATAGCTAACTTTTCCCTGAAAGCAAAACCCTTACAAAAACTGACGCACAAGGAGGTGAGTGATCCGGTTCCATGGGACAAGGATTGTTTGATGTCATTCCTACAGCTAAGAGAGGACTTGTGTTGTGCTCCTGCTTTGGGAATGCCAGATTACGCAAAACCATTTTTACTTTACTGTTGCGAAAGAGAAGGTTGTGCTTTGTCAGTCCTAGCACAAATTCATGGAAATGCCCGTAGACCAGTTGCATATTTCTCGGCTACTTTAGACCCAGTAGCCGCAGCGTTGCCCGGATGTCTCAAATCCGTTGCTGTAACGGGTGTCAGCATTGAGAGGTGTGAAAGTTTTGTAATGGGACATCAATTAGTGGTGTATGTACCTCATTCTGTGGAATTGTTAATGACCAGGACCAAGACACAGCACTTGACCAATAATAGGCTCACGCGCTACGAGCAAGTTATTCTTGCTGCGGAGAACGTGACCCTTAAGAGGTGCTCTGTTTTGAATCCTGCCACTTTGATTCCACTCCCTAATGATATAGAAGACGAGGAATGTGAAGATCATGATTGCCTTGATGTGACTGAACTATGCACAAAGCCAAGACCAGATATTGTGGATGAGCCGTTGACCGACCCTGATGAAATTTTCTTTGTTGATGGCTCATGTGTAAGAGACAATACTGGTCAGTTGAGAGCAGCTTATGCTGTTTGCACCATTACTGGAGTTGTGGAAGCCGCTTGCCTGGAAGGAGTACACTCCGCTCAGGTAGCTGAAATCATTGCATTGACACGTGCCTGTTTAGCAGGTAGCAAAATTCGAGTCACCATTTACACAGATAGCCAATATGGTTTCGGGGTAGTTCACGACTTTGGGCAATTGTGGTCTCAGAGGGGTTACATGACCTCCTCAGGTTCACCTATTCGAAATGGGGAGTTTGCGCGACTATTGTTAGAAGCGTTACAAGGTCCGGCAGCAATTGCCGTTGTCAAATGCATAGCACATACCAAAAATACAGATTTTGTGTCCCAAGGAAATAGGTACGCCGATGAGGTTGCTCGCTACTGCGCAGAGCAAGGATACTCCTTTACGGAAGTGGAAGTGGGTGGGACACAGGAAAAGACAGAGTTAAACATGATGCTAGAAACAGTTGATACTTGGGATGATTTAAAAGGCATGCAAGAGAACGCATCAGATTTTGAGAAAAAAACATGGGAAACTGCAGCTTGTGTAAAAAGCTAAATGGACTTGTGGATTTCAGCAGATGGAAGGGCAGTATTACCAAATGAATTAGTGAGTCCAATGGCACGTCAGATACATGGTCCAGTACATTTAAGAAGAGATGCCATGCTGCGGGTATTTAGGCAGACTTGGTATAACCCCAAGTTTAGAGTAGCCGCAGAAGCAGTGTGTCAGAGATGTGTAACATGTCAGCAATTGAACGTAGGGAAAAGGACACCAGTTGCATTGAGTCACGTTGGGAGGTCTGGTGGCCCTTTCAACCGGATGCAATTAGACTTTATTGAGATGCCAAAATGCAACCGTCTCAGGTATGTTCTGGTGGTTGTATGTATATTTTCCAGATGGGTCGAGGCATACCCTACACGCAGGTGCGACACACTCACAGTAGCAAAGTTGTTGCTTAGAGAGTTAATACCACGCTTCGGGGTGCCGACCTCTTTGGAATCAGATAGAGGAAAACATTTCAACAGTGAAGTTGTGAAGATGCTTTGCTCTGCATTAAATATTGATCAGAAGTTGCACTGTAGCTATCGACCAGAGGCTTCGGGAATCGTGGAGCAGATTAATGGGACGATAAAATCCCGAATGGCCAAAGTGTGTTCATCGACATCCTTAAGCTGGCCTGATGCTCTGCCATTGGTACTCATGAGTACACGTAGCACACCAGACAGGAGAACAGGTATCTCTCCATACGAGGTTCTAATGGGGAGGCAATGAGACTTCCATCTGTTCCAACTGCAGCTTTGTTGAATATCACAGATGATCTGATCCTGGAATATTGCAAGGGACTTTCTGATGTTATTCATTCTGTGTCTCTTCAGCTGCAGGCGGCTGAAATTCCATCTTCCAGAGTCCTATGTCACGACCTGTGCCCTGGTGACTGGGTGGTGGTGAAGAAGCACGTCCGGAAGAACTGCCTAGATGTGCGCTGGAGAGGACCCTACCAGATAATTCTGACAACGAATACTGCTGTCAAGTGTGGAGGGCTGCCAAATTGGATTCACGCCTCCCACACTCGCAGAGATCCAGCACCCCTGGAAGAAACAGCTCCTCTCACAGATGAAACTCCAGCTGTGGACGATGAATCAATAGAGGGGATCAGTCAAGCTGTGGGGGTGTCGGAGGAAGCTGGGAGCGCGTCAGATCAAGCGGAAGAAAGACAGGACGACAGTGAAACTGACCTTGCCACAGAAGGAGAAAGTTGCTGTGAATACGGCTCAGACACTGATCAAGCCACAAGTGATCAAGAATCGAGTGTGAGGACAAGAAATAGGAGAACAAGGCGTGGAGAAGCTAGTTGGCCTGAAAGGAAGAAGAGGCCGAGCTTGAAGCCAACTCCAGGAAGAACCCTTGCTCCTATATCCGAAGACTCAGATCTGGACGAGGGTGCACAGAATCAAGAACAGGAGGGTCCAAGAAGATCAAGGAGGGTGCGCATGCCCTGCAGAAGATACGCCACTCCTGAGTGGACCTACCTGGCAGCAGATGTCTTGTGCACGGAGATCCGGGAGGGTGAGGGAAGTGACAGTGACCAGTACTGACCCAATCATAACGTTGGAAGTGGTGTTGGTACCCGGACTTGAGGCTGAAGGGTTGCTGACACTCACTGTCCCCAATCCTCCATATCTGAGTAGAATAAGAGAACTGGTTTTAAACAGAGTAGAATTTTCGACTTTTGGTCCAACGGTACCAGCACTCGAGGAGATCATTCTTCGCTTACAACTTTTAGAATACGTGATTAGAGCTGCTGGAACACGCATGATTGTAGACACCTAAAGACTTTGTAAATAAACAAGATTGAGAAGATAACCTAGCTCCAAGTCGAAGAAGAAGAAATTTAGGGACTCTTCCATTTAGTGGATGGAGAAGGGCTAGGGTTGTCTGTTGCTATAATTCAAAGGACTGATTTCGCAAGAAAGATTGTCAGCTTCCAGGTGTGGTTCGAGAAGACCGAATAAGTAAAGAAGACTGTTGAAGGAGCAAAGAAAAGAGACTTTGTGTCGTGGCAGAAAATTAGAACTACACTGTCTTGAGATCATGGAGGCCGGAAACCCGAACCGCAAAGCAAAATGCATAGTAGGCACACTTTTAGGGGGGAGTAATTTTTCTTATAGTTCTAGTAGTTACTGTATCATATATAGTGGGACATGAAAATGAAGAGAAGGCAACAAATGAAGCAAAGGTTGTAGTAACCCTGAAACCTACTACTGCTGCTAAAAAGGGGGACAATACAGAGAAAGATAAAGCTTTACTAGCAGCAGAAGCTCGTAGGTTGCACGTAGATGAATCACAGGGAAATTTCAAATCAAATGCATATGCTAAATTACTGTATGAACACATTGATGCCATGGATGCAAAAGACTGTTACGTCTGCATGCAATTGCCAGCCTCTGTAGACGAAGGTATTAGGTATCATCATCTTCCATTGACTTATGGAATAACATGTAGTTTGTTGCTTAGTATATTTTATGAACGCGATAGCTTTGAGTATTATTTTTCAAACTTTGACGCTGTTTTACCAGAGGTCCCGGCCTACAAGCATATGAATAAATGGGACTATTACAAGAGTGAGGATCGATTAAGGACATTTTTCATTCCTTGGAGAACGCTAGATACTTCATATGCCAGAAGAAATAATTTGACCTGCAAAGTGTCAGAAATTGAGAAAAAGTTTATAGGGCAGGTGGATGATCAATACAGGAGGCAGAAGATCCTAAAGGCTTCAGGCCAATGGAAAACAGATTGGACCGAGGAGGAAAAGTCACACAAAAGGAAGGGCAGTAATGGTCCAATAGCTTTAGATCGAGAGCAAAGAGGGAAACTATGTATATACAGGGGTAAAACCTACTATGAGAATGTGTTTGTGGGAGAAGTAAGTTGTGAACATGCTTTCCAAATAGAATACTATACAAAGGATTTCTTGAAAGGAATGCAAGTGATCCCGAATGTATATTTTGTCTGTGGAAGAAATGCATACGTGAAACTACCGGATAATTGGTACGGATCGTGTTATTTAGCAATTGTCTTCCCAAAAATATATCATGCTAAGTATCTAGAAATCATAGAGAGAAGAACTCAAGCTAGAGGGAGAAGGGATGTAAGCAATGATGAGGTAGTTGGAGACGTATTTGGTGCCATGTTCCCTCTTCTAGGGTTAATACTGAATGATGTCAAGATCAGGAGATTGGCAACAGTTGTCGATAGATTATCTGCCAGTACTGCTAGATCATTAATGCTGTTGGAGGGAGAGATGCAATCGATAAGGGCAATGGTTCTCCAGAACCGACTTGCTTTAGACGTTCTGTTAGCCAAAGAGGGCGGAGTCTGTAAGGCTTTGAAGGTCCAGGAATGTTACACTTACATTCCAGACAATTCAAAACCTCTTGAGAAGTATATACAGAATATCACTGAAATTCATCATGAGATTGAGGATCTGACAAAGGTGAATGTGTGGGGAAAAGTGGGTCATGGAATGGGTGAAGTTGGAGGTTGGTTTGCTAACCTAGGGAAGAGTTTCATTTGGTAAATACTGAAACCTATCATCATAATCGTGATTTGCGTAATCACATTGTGGGGATTGGTGAGGTTGTATCAATGGTATAGGTCAAATAGGTTGCAAAGATCCATGAGAGAGCAGGAGCAGAGGTTAGCTGCGATGCAGGATAACCAGTACAGGAGTCTGAGGGCTCTAGAGATGATAAAGCGAGGGAGCGTTGCAACGAGTTCTGTTTGATTCAATTCATTCCTTCAGGGATGGTGTTGTGATGGTGATGACCTCTAAAGGTCATCAAAGGGGGGAACTGAGAGAGCGCAAATTGAGTAAAGTGTAGAAGTGCACCATATTTACAAGCACGTTGTACAAGTCTAGTTAAAGGAACACATAAGAGTGTCGAATTTATAGAGTGCATATACATATGAGTGTTTAATTACTACAGAATGCATATATCAGTGTGAAAAACGAATGTAGTAATGTTTAGAGATGTTAGAATGATATTAGATTCCATGTTATGTGGCAGTTACAGAGGAGAATGTAATGCTGCCAAACGTAGAAATGTGTAGGCCTCATTGCAGTGCATTAAGAAAGAAAACGTGCCTTTACAATTTCACATGAGATGGATTACTGTTGTTATAATTCAAAGTATTATTGATCATAGACTGAAAATATATGTTTTATAGAAGTGTTTCCTATAACCAGAGTGTGTAATAAGTTAGAATACTGTTTAAGCTGAGAAATAAAGGTTTATAGAGTGCACAGGCCTGTTTCATGTAATTCTAGTAGGCCTGGAAAGATAAGGTCGTTTCTTTTGATCTGCATGTGCTAGTTAAAATCAGGTCGTGTTAAGCATAAATTGTGGACCATGCTCGAAGGTTTACGACTTGTGAGATAAGCTGGAGGCCGGAATTTGGAGCCCACTTCATGGGTGTCTGTTTGCAGGTGCGAGGGGGTGAATAGGGCTCTGTTCTGGGAGACAGGCACAGGCCTGGAGGAGGCTTCAGGAATTTCCCAAGGGGTACCGTCTTGCCGAGAAGAGCCTGAGAAGCAAGGTCAATGCTAACAAGGAGCCCAGAGGAGTATCAGCATTGAAAAAGCCAGAACCGACACCACGTGAGGGGTGTACGTGAGGGGCGTCTCGGAGGGGCGTTTCAACTGTAATTGTGATTTTGTATTAGGGACAGCACCCTTGGGTGGAGTTAGAGCAGATGGCCTGAGGAACCTTAGAGAGCGGATGGGTAGGCAGAGAGGGCACAACTGCGATGCACAGATTTACAACAAAGACTAAGGGAAAGTGAGTGAACTTCTTTGGAAGTCACCCCGGCTGACACCTTTTTAGGTTAAGATTCTGCTAAGTAGGGATGTCACTTAGTCTAGTGTAGGGACAGTCTAATCTGGATTTTTCTTCCTTTTGTAAATGACGCTCAAGTTACAACTTGTGTCTATTCTTGCAAACTTGTTGATCTTTGAACTAGTTTTGGTGATATTCTTCTCTCGCCTAAGAGCATTTAGAGAATTCATGTTTGTATTGATGCCAGTGTATCTTTTGAACCTTATATTGAGATGTTTGTATCTCCAGTTATCTTTAGCCTTATAATAAAACTTTAAAACTTATTCGTGGTAAGTGGTTCTTCAGAGTTGTGTAAAGTCTAGAGCTGATTAACCTGGTAGTGGATTGCTTTTTACTCTATGACAGGTAACAAAGGTTCAGTCGACCTGAGTTGTGATCTAGATCTATAGCGATCAGATAAGAGATCAAAAATCCCACCGTAACACCTACCATTCAGACAAAATGGATCTGCAGGTTGACCTTTCAAATACTCTCGATGTGTGCACCAACGGGATTGATCAAAAATTGGAGGCCCTCAACTCGTTAATAACAAAAGCCCAATCTCAAGCTCAATTAGTCCAATTAGTATGTTGTGTACTCCTATCATTGACTCTCTATACTCACTACCTCAATTTCTCTTTTCAGTATTAACAGAAATTAAGAAGCTACCAACATCTGGGCACTCTGGCCCTTTGCCCCAGGCACCCTTTTAAGGGCGAGGTCTCTGGTTCTGTCCCCACGACCAATCAAACATGAGCTCCCTCTCCACCAGTCATGGCGACAGTTGATTCTAATGCAACCACTCATGTACCATCACACCAACAACACACCCATCGGCTGTCTAAACAGGAAAAAAAAAAGACTCTGGAAATCCGAGAATAGGCACTCAGCCGAAACCAAAAATACAATCAGTGGTTATTTCTGAAAAAACAAACACATGACACCACGGGCTTGCCCATAGCATTCAGCGTCATTACCAGTTCATCATTAGCAGCTCAGACTTTAACGCCTCAAAAAACATTTTCAAAACCAAATTGTTTACTAGCAGCAGAGTCGCTTCATGTTTTAAGGAACTCCCCACATTCCAATTTACCAAGCAACACTTGGAAACACTCAACCACAAACCAGTGAGGAACCGGCAATTGCCCCGGCCAAGATTCTCCAAAAGTTATGCCCTGCCATCAGAGCCCCTCTCCTTCCTCCAGCGGGGAACAACACATCTGGCCTGCAGTATGCAGCCAACCCCAGCAAAGGCTCTGATGGACTGCATTCGTCAACTTCAACCAGCCAACCATCCTTGGCGCCCGTGTGCAAAACAGTCCTCCTTTCATCAACCACTAACCACATTAATGAGCAAGTACCCCCATTGCTCACCACATCTATTCCTCAACAGACATTAGACGGAGATTTAAAATCAACTGACACCCTAACCGCAGTGGAAGAGTACTACTCAGTTATCGACAGCCTCGAGACCAAATTGCTGTTAACTCCAGAGTACTTCTCCCAAGACCCGCATGACATTTTAAATTGTGGGAATATTCTTAGACTCTTCAAATTGACCTTGAATTTACTCATTCTGGAATTAAAAGATAATAATTGCCATCAAATTCAAAGCTAGTAATGGTATCCAAGCAGGAGAATCAGCCCTAATTACAGTAGCGTCCTCTGCCTTAAGGGAGCTGGTTCAATTTAAAAAAAAAACAATTTAAAAATTGGGGTATTGTTCTAACAACGCCCTCCGTCCCCTATTATCCATCAATACTTGCAACTACCCAGGTTCATGATACTAATACAAGTTTTCTTCCGTTTTCGGTACTGAAGTCAGCCAGAAGCCGCTCTCCAGTTGGCAACATTGAGCTAAGAGCTGACCAGCAAGTCACATAAAGAGCAGACTGGTCATGGCTGCCAGCAGCCCCATCCCAGAGTCGGAATGATTGAAGCAACACTGACCACGGAGTAACAATATGTTCCTGGAACATCAATGGTTTTTTAATGAAATCCCAATAATCAGATAAACTAGATTTTAACACAATGGCATTATACTTCTACAAGAAACCCGGTCAGCAACAAGCATCCCTATTTGAAGGCTACCTGGAAATTATGTCCCCCACTACAAGACAGTGTAAGTAAGGCAGACTGTGTGGTGGCCTTTCAATTTATGCTAGTATCAATCTGTCCCCATGCATCAAACAGCTAAAATTTGACGAAGACTGGGTTGCCGGTATTGTGGTCAGAAGTCCCATTTTAGACAGTCAGTTACTCCTGCTCAACGTTTACATCTCTCTGTGTAATACTGAGAAAAAATCCAAACTGGATTGTCTGACCGAAATTGCTTGTAACATATTAATTGATTACGGTAGTATACTCAGTTTAATTTCTGGAGATTTTAACACAAACCTTTTCCAAAACTCGTTTGAGGACCAGGGGATCGCTTTTTCAGCGGTTCCCCCGCATCTTGCCTTACAATCAGTACCCGCAGGACACAGACCTTCGAAATTGGGCGAATATACTATCCTTCAGCTTAGCAGAGTGGGTAACATCGTATTGCCCGGGCATTTCCCTATCGACACCCCCACTGCATGGACAAGAACCACATTTTATCCGAGAGATCCTTTTGTTTTGTACAGTTTATAACTTTAAATCCTATTATAGAACAGTGAGCTATATACTGTCGTCAAAGAGCTGCATCCAAACTGCAACGTATATATTAGAGCTTTATGTTTTTTTTGCCTAGGATTTCATTATGCTAATCTTGGGAAAATGGTTCATTTGGGTAGAAATCAATTCTTATTATTAAAGAGAACCCCTAACAATGATGTTATGTTTTAAACTCTGAATTTGTGTTTTTACAGACCAAAGACTCTCACTGTACTGCCTACCAGTATGGATGACATATGACTCCTACACCTTTTAGTTCTCTGTCTAATGTAACATTTCCTATTCACTGATTTACACATGTGAGCTCTGTGCAATGTGTGTGTGATGTAAACTGCCCTGACACCGTATGCTGATATGAATGCAGTGCTTTAAATGGACCGGTACTCACCGGTACTGAGTACCGGCACTTCCTAAATGTATCACTTTGAGTACCGGCACTTCTCTTCTTCAAAAGGAGAGTACCGGTACTCATAAAAAGGTAGGCTCATGGCTGTGCTGGTGAACCAGAGTGGGACATGTCACTGGCAGCTGAGGTGCCGCTTCTGCAGCCCCCTCCCACCCATCAGAGCCCCTATTCAGCAGGGCTCTTTTGGATAATGTCCGGTGCTCCCCGTCATGCTGTGCTTGAAAGAGGTGGGTCGGGATTCATTTTACCTGCTAGTGTGCACGTGTGATTTTCAAAGCGCCGCACTTCAGGTAGTGACAAGTGAAAAGTAAGTCAGTGCAGGGTAACACTTTGAACATAAATGTTATCAGACAAAAGGGCGGCGGAATCTCACACGTCCTTTCGGTTTGATGTGAGTGTTAATGCCCAGACAATGCGATCAAAATGTCCCCTGGAGCGCTAATCTGTTTTCTGCATTGAGGCGCCCACCTTCCTAACTCCAAATGCCTCCATTGGCCGGTCTGCTTCTTATATGCCAATGCTGTGGCAGGATGTTTCATTTCGTGCCTGCCAGACGGACCCCGGTGCACCCATGAAATTCCCCTGCTGCCTGGAGTTGAAGGAGGAAGCCAGTGTTTGAGAATCAATCACCTGCTCACCTCCTCCTGTTATTGCTGTGTTCAGTAGAGCTCGGCTTCTGCCCAGACTCACCACCCCATCGTGAGTCTCATAGTGGGAGCAGGTGGCACGGGCAGAGACACTGCAGCAGGGCCGCTGTCTGACTCTCTGAAGAAGGAACAGGCTAGCGATCCACGCAGTGCCAGGCAGCAGCTCCTCGTGGATCGTTCAGACAGCAGTAAAGAGATCATTTAATATTCTCCTGCTGCGGCATAGGGCCTTGCAAATGGGCACACTAGAGTTCTCTGTGTGTGCTGAATATGCGCTTCGTTTTGTCTAAGCAGTTTTGCTGATTTATTAGTAGTGCAAAGTGTTTAACATCCCTGCTTGGCGGTGACTCTACAAAGCAGCACCCTTTATTTTCTCAGCACAGTTAGAGTTGCTAAATCAGAGATAACTCATGGGATTATTGTTGCCGCTGTCGAGAAGTCAGAGTTTTCTCTACTTACAGTTTGCACTCTCACCAATAAGTAGCTTAGATGGTTAATGCGCCTTCAAAAAGGCATATTGTATTTTACTGTATTGTATGTGGATAGCTCAGTGAGTTGCTGTTTTTGTCACAGAGATCCCTTTGTTATATGTGGTTTGGCCGCACCTGAAGCTGAGATTGGGGTGGAGGGTGCTGATTTTTATTGAAATTAAATAATAGCTTCAAAAGCACCTGCTGCCGAGTTTGACTTCCTTGTTGCTCAAATGAGTGCGATTTCTGATATTTGTCTACTTCCATTGACTTCATACCATGGTTATGCTCGCAAGAATGTGCCACTCTAAGTGTTACACATCTAGTTGTAGCCTGACTCTCGTAAATCCACTGAATCTATGAAAATGTCACACATGCAATCTGAAACAGCAGCTCGACTCAAATGTGTAATTTTTTAATATTTATATGATTCCCTAATTTCGCTAGTGAGAAAGTGTCACTCACATCATTGAAATGTCACTCATGATTATAATGAAAATATGAAAATGTCACACATAGCAATCTGAAACCTTGGCAGCTCTGGGGTCCATTCTGGCCCTGTGCTGTCAACACATTCACACTATCCTCTGCATTT
Source organism: Lissotriton vulgaris (assembly GCF_964263255.1). Classification (NCBI taxonomy): domain Eukaryota; kingdom Metazoa; phylum Chordata; class Amphibia; order Caudata; family Salamandridae; genus Lissotriton; species Lissotriton vulgaris. The sequence continues at coordinate 1,800,288,247 of NC_141685.1, forward strand.
GCGTAAACACAGGAATCCTGGCAATCCCCTGGCAGTGGCAATTAAAAAAGCCATACTGAAGAGTATAACATGGCTTTTAACATGCCAAAATCTTTTGTGTGTCTGCTTATGTTTGTCTCTTTGCCTGCATTTGTAAGGCTGTTTTTTGAAAGAAAAAAGTGTGAGACAAAGAATCAAGACACTCTCAGGAGGTATTTTAAAGAAAATGGGTGGCCCTTTGTGTGTACATGTCTGCTCTGCGACAAAGGTTCATAAATTAAGTAGTAGGGAGGGTGAGTGAGTAAGCAAGGGTGGATGTGCAGATGAATGGATGGATGAGTGAAAGAGGGTGGATGATTGGATATAAGGGCCGATGATTAATTAATTAATTGTGGGTTTGTAATGCGCTAGAATCGACTCCTGAAGGAGTATCTCTGCGCAGTAGACTGCTGGGGAACCCGTCCTGGCTTTCCCTGTGAGATGGTCCCTACTGGGTATCTCCAAGGTGAAACCAGGTATCTCCGGCGTATGTGGGGGGCCGTTGTGGAGATGAGGCAAGCTAATGCCCAGAGTTGCCGAGTGTGATCCCTGGTTAGAGTAGGCACTGAGGTGAGAATTATCGAGTCCGCTGACCCTGGTCCACGACCCTGCCGCGTCGGGAATTGAACCCTTGTCCCGGCCGTCCTCTGCTCACGGGTCTGCTGCCTCTAACCAGTGAGCCACACCACTCCACCATGATGGGTGGATAAGTTAAATATTGGATGGATGAATGAAAGGTAGAGATGGATGAAAGGGTGGATGATGGATGAGTGAAAGGAGAGATTGAGTGAAAGGGTGGATGGAATGAAAGGGCGGATGGTTTTAAGGAGTGAAAGGGTTGATGGAAAGATGAGCGAAAGGATTGATGGGTGAGTGAAAAGGTGTATAAAGAGATGGATGAGTGAAAAGATTAATTAGGTTTAAGGAGGGATGGATAGGTTTGGATATGAAGGGTGGACAGACGGAATGGTGAAAATCAACTGAATGATGAATGAACAACTGAATAGACAACAGAATGTAAACAGTAAATGGTGAACATCAGCAGGTAAATGGTTGGATGAAAGGAAGAATGGATAGATCGATGGAAGAGACAAGAGATATCTTCTGGGGAGGGTCATGATGATTTGCTTGGTGCCATAAGAGCTTTGGTTCGAAGTGGGAGTATTTTCAGTTTCTTCCTACTCACTTGCTCAAAAATATATAGTATTGTGCTAAACAACAGCAATTAACAGTATGGCATTAAGAAGGTGCAACTATTGCAAAAAAAAGTAAATGTTAACATATTATTGCATTTCTCTTTCATTTTGTGTAATGAGTTAACCTGCTTTGTTTATATAACCACATTTATCGTGTGTGTTGGTGTGTGCTGCAACTTTTATAGAAGTCGTTAAGTATCATCATGTCCTGCCCTTAGCCCCGCCCCTAGCCCCGCCCACTCACTACACCTCTAGCGCATTTTAATGAGTACCTGCACTTATTTTTTCCCATTTAAAGCACTGTATGAATGGCACTATAAAACTAAATGAATCCGAGAGAGTGTGGTTGTGGGGAATTGACGGGTACTGTTAAAGGGGAATCTGTGGCAGAGGTTGTCATTTGGAGTGGGGGGCGGGGTGGAGGGAGCCGGGCGCCAACAAACATTGTCGCACAGGGCCCACCAGTGCTAAAGCCGGCCCTGCTCCCTGTCAGATGAGTAATAAAATACAGCCATCACTGGGGTTCATTGGGCCGCTAACACTCCTGGGTCCAGGTGCCAATGCACGCGATGCACCGCTGATAGCTACCCCCTAATATTAGTATCCTTTGACGGGAAAGTGGCAAGCGCTCAATGTGGAGGGATGAACTTTTTTTTCTTGATTGGATTACAAACCGTTTGTAGTAGAGGATTCATTCTATTTATGGGACAAGACTTCCATCTGCTGGGTACCTAGTAGAAGGCATGTTCACGAATAATTTCCCCTACGTTGCGCATCGCATGCATAGTCTTTGTCAGAGGTTCCTAAAGTAAAGTAGCCCGAAAAATCAATTCCAGTGCGCCCTGTTTCTTATCATGGCCGCCAGTTAGATATATCATGGTACATGGTTTCATTACAATAAGAACAGCAATACTTTGCTTAACATTGCTGCCGACTTCAGGGAGTTTTGGACAGGGATTTTGATCTGCACTTTCTGTATTTTTCTCACCTAGAAGCCGTTCGCTCCTCTCTCAAACCGATAGCCCTGCTGACAGGGGCTCTGTGAGAACTGCTAGTCAGCACAGTTACCAATCCCTTGCCAGAGACTGGCCTCTGACAGGAGCGGTGAAAGCTCCACCTGTTCCCTCCTATCTCCAGGCCTGTAGAAACTCAAGAGACCACCAGCCATTCATTCATTCCATCGCATGTCCACGCTCTTCCGCGGTTGAGTCGCTAAAGAGGGCACATAGGTGCTGTGCAGGCCTCTTCATGTCGTGTGTCCAACAGTCATGACAGCCAGCATATAGAGATGTTAGTTACCACGTTAGATCACCAGGCTTGTTCCCTGCCCAAGTACAGAAATCGCCATTCATTTCCCCCTTCACCCGGGACAGCATTAACCAGGGTCTGGAACTGGGTATGGGATTACGGGCTGCTTTAGTATACATTTTCTCGCAAAACAATACCTTTGACAGCAGGTCTATATGTGTACCCGAGCGCTGGCCGTCATTAGTTTGTTCCCCATCCCTTCAGCTTGACTCTGCCTGAGCGCGGTGCATTTCCAGTTCTTGCTCGGGTATCCTGAGAGGGAACTCCTTGCTGCTGTGTTCCCCAGTTTGAGTCCTATCCATTCTCAACCTTTGCTTTCCCAATGGTAGAACAGGAGGTTGGCCCATAAGAATATGTCTTGTTATCTAAAAAAAATATCTCGTGTAAAGATGAAGGTTTTATTTTGAAGTAGGTGCTCCTCTGTGAACATTTCAACATGGGTTTATTTTACGTGACAGTGAAGCAATCTGTGGCAGCTATTACCATAGTACCCTTATGCTATATCTCGGACTGTAGTGGAAAATTAGATTCTTGTCGGTGTAGTAATGGAGCCACCCGGCCCATACACACACGCACACATGCACGCATACACCTTGGGGGCGGGGCAAGCCCCCAAGTATAAATAAACAGCTGAGTGACCGCTCGTGGTCTCTGGCCCTAACTGACAGCTAGTGTCGTGTCTTTATTATGGTCACAGTTAGGCCCCACTTCGTGGCATAGGCATCTCTTGCCCCCTGCGTCTCGGCGACGCTACACTGGCGACGAGGCGGACACGGTCACTCACGCCTCGCCACACAGCTGTGCCGGTCTCCTCCACATGACGGAGACCAGCGTTGATGCTGACGTGAATAAAGTACGCATCAGGTCGTGGTGCGTCAGGTGAGCTCGCGCCCTTTCAGGGCCTCAGCCGACACCCGCTCGCAACGACGCCAGCCCACTTTGGTGTGCGCTTCGGAGGGACATTCTCGGCCCTCGCGTCAGTTTCCTCAGCGGCTGCATTAGGCGCTCGATCACCAGCTGACAGCGCATCGGAGGGGAATCCTCGGCCCTCGCGCAATTACCTCAGCAGCTGCGTACGGAACCACAAGCACACGCATGCGCACGCTGAATCAGGTCGCGTAAGCCCTGTCAGATCGTATTTCAGGCAGCTGACTAAGGAGAAATAGACTGGCAAATCCTCACGCTTCGAGCGGATGAAATAATTTAAAAAAAAAAAAAAAAAAACGAACGCAGTGTTCAGCCATTGACCAGACAGCGAGTGAGCAAAATTAAAGATACGTTGGATGCCCCATTCACCAGCGCTACACTTCTGACAAGAAAAAAACACATTTTCGCGCGCCTCACATAAACTGACAGGAAAATTACCTGGAGCTGCCGTTTCTTGCCACGTGAGATCAACGTCACACAGAACCTGCTTGACCCTAGTCTTTCACACCGTGTTTCTTCACGTGGGCAGTCAAAACAATGACAGACCAACAAGCCAATGGAGGTGCCACTGCCGCAACCTCAGCGCAAGTGCAACCACCTGCTCCTACTGGACCCCCGGCCGTGGTGCAGGTACCTGCTGTCCCGGGTCCAGCTCCTGGTGCCGCCGCAGCCGCTGCTGCAGCCTCTCCCGGACATGGCCTCGCAGCGCCACTCCCTCCATTCAGCGAACTGGCAGATCCGCACACAGCTGCGGCAAGATGGCGTATATGGATTGGGAGATTGGAGCATTATTTTATTGGTGTCCGTGAAACTGATGGCAGAGTGAAGCGCTCTTTACTCATGTGTTATGGAGGGGATGAGTTGTATGAGCTTTTTGAAACGCTGCCAAATCGTGGGGGAGAAGAAGATTATGACGCAGCAGTACGGGCGTTGAGCCTTCATTTCGATCCCAGGGTGAACCCTGATTACGAGTGGTTTAAGCTGCGCCAAGCCAGGCAGGGTGAAACGGAGCCTATCGACTCTTTCTATGCCCGGTTAAGGAAACTAGCCATTGCCTGTGAACTTCCGGACCAGCGCCTGGAGATCCGTGCACAACTAATCCAGGGGTGCAAATCGGTACAACTAAGACGCCTCATTCTTAGACAGCCACGTATCTCCCTTGATGAGATCCTCGTCCTTGCGCGCTCGCATGAGCTATCCAATGCAAGAGCTGATGAAATGCAAGCTGCTCTTGACAAACCCGGTGCACCTGCAAAAACCCCTCAAATTAAGGAGGAACAAGTAGACGCAATCAGGCGCCGGTCACAAACACAGAGGGGAGCCCCTCGAGCCAGCTCTCGGAATCCTTGTGGGAACTGTGGCATGGAACATCCGACAAGCGGGAGATGTTTCGCGAGAGGAAAAGTATGCTCCAACTGCGGAAAAATAAATCACTTTGCAAAGGTGTGTCGCAGCAGTGGGAACCGCCGTTTTAGCTCGAATGGAAGAGGCCCTACACAGGCAGTGCGACAACTATCATTAGAGGATCCAGGCCCGTGTGGCGACACCTCCAGGACAGCATTCTGTGATGATGATGATGACGACAACATCTTCTTCGTCTCCTTTGTGGGGAGAGAGGGCTCTAGAAGACGACCACCACCGATGTGTGAGATCTCTATCGCTGGATCTCCAGTGCAAGCACTCATTGATACTGGAGCGTCTGTAAATGTGATGGACAGCACGCAATATGAGCTACTATCTCCGCGCCCACCGCTGTCTCCTTCAAACGCCAAGATTTACACTTATGACAGTGACGACCCGCTTCCTCTGAGAGGAGTAATCGAAGTGACAGCTGCGTGCAATGATCAACGAGTGAAGACCAAGTTCCATGTAACCGGAGGCAGGCGTGGCACGCTCCTGAGCTGCCACACGGCAGAAGATTTACGACTTGTGTTCTTTGCACGGCAAGTACATGAATTACACGCAGAAGCAATCTTGAGAGATTTCCCGACCCTGTTCAAAGGTCTTGGCTGTTTAAAAGGAAAATAATTCAAACTTCACGTAGACCCAACGGTCCGACCCATGGCTCTCCGACATCGACGAGTGCCGTTTCACCTACGGAAGCAAGTAGAAGAAGAATTGCACAAACTTGAAGAGTTAGGGGTAATTGAAAAGGTGTCGGGCCCAACGCCCTGGGTATCGCCGCTTGTGATTGCTCCAAAACTAAAGCAACCAGGCGCAATACGCTTGTGTGTGGACATGCGTCTTCCAAACAGGGCAGTAAAGAGGGAGAGGCACCTGACTCCAACTATGGATGACATAGTGGCGGATCTTAACGGTGCACGCTGGTTTTCAAAACTGGACCTCAACGCCGGATATCACCAGCTTGAGCTCCATCCGGACAGTCGCAACATCACGACATTCTCCACCCATGTTGGACTCCGGAGGTACAAGCGGCTAAGCTTTGTGGTGTCATCGGCGGCTGAAGTCTTTCAAAACGCAATCAGGGAGACTCTCTCCGGCCTGACAGGAGTTATACATTTGAGCGATGACATCCTTGTCTTCTCCAAGACTCTGGAAGAACACCACGTCCACCTCCGAGCCACATTGCAACGCCTAGCTGACCACGGCCTCACCCTCCACAGAGCAAAGTGTTCCTTCTACAAGGAATCCGTGGACTTCTTTGGGTATATCTTCTCCAGGGAAGGGCTTCAGGTCGACCCGAAGAAAGCGGACGCCATCCGGGCAGCTCCCAAGCCAACGTCAGCCACGGAGGTCAGAAGCTTCCTGGGAATGGCCACATACTGCGGCCGTTTCATCCCAAGATTAGCGTCTCTCTCTGAGCCATTACGTAACCTAACCAAAGCAAGCCAACCATGGGTGTGGACGGCCAAGGAAGACGAAGCATTTGAGGCAATCAAAGCTGCACTAATTGACGACAAAGTCATGGCATACTTCAAGCCACACCGGCGCACAGAAGTCGTTGTGGACGCGAGTCCTGTAGGATTGGGGGCCGTCCTCATGCAAGAGACTGAAGCTCATGAATGGGTGCCGACAGCATATGCCAGCAGAGCACTGACTGCGACGGAGATGCGGTACGCCCAAATTGAACGTGAAGCACTGGCAATAAAATGGGCGTGCCAGCATTTTCACCTCTACCTGTTCGGACATGAATTCAAAGTAGTGACTGATCACAAGCCCCTTGTGCCCCTATTTGCAGGAACTGCCAGACTCGCACCACCCAGAATTGAGAGATGGGCTGTCCAACTCCAAACATACCGCTTTGAGGTAATCTATAGGCCTGGAGCCGACAATCCTGCAGACTTCCTATCCAGACACCCCGGCTCCGGAGATACAGTCCAAATTACAAGTGATGTAGACGACGTCGAAGAATACGTCAGAATGATCTCACGAGACGCTTGCCCAGTGGCCCTGACGCTGGAGGACATTGGAAAGGCAACGGAGGAAGACGAATGCCTTGTCAAGGTAAAAACGACGCTGGCAAACAGGAATTGGAGAAATTTTCTTGATGGAGTTAGCGCTCTCACACCCCAAGAACAGCTGGCAAGACAACAACTGTGGAGAGCTCAGAGTGAGCTGAGCATTGGACCACACGGTGTGGTCCTCCGAGGGACAGCGATCGTGGTACCTGCAAGGCTGCAGAGAGAAGTTGTGCGCCTTGCACACCAAGGCCACCAAGGGGTGTCAAAGACAAAAGGACGCTTGTGCAGCAAGGTGTGGTTCGCCGGCATGGATGCAGCGGTAGAGGAAGAGGTTGGAAACTGCCACTCGTGCATCATCACAGGCCGGGAACCTGCTCCTCACCCGGTGATCACCGAAGAACTCTGTAAAGAGCCATGGTCAAAAATAAGTATGGACTTTGGATCGTTCCCGGATGGACGACACACCCTTGTCATGATAGACTCCTACTCCCGTTTTCCAATAGTGGAAATTGTACCCACGACAGCGTTCAACCACGTCAAGAAAGCTCTGGAGAGAGTGTTCGCCATGGTAGGCCTACCAGAAGAAGTGAGGTCGGACAACGGCCCTCCTTTTCAAGGAAAAGACTTCCAAACTTATCTCGCCGCCAGGGGCATTCACCACAGAAAAATCACTCCGCAATGGCCCCAAGCAAATGGGGAAGTCGAGAGATTTATGCGGACTTTGAATCGCGCGCTGCAAATTGGTGTGGAAAGGAAGGAAGACGCGGAGGAGTGCCTGTCACAATTCCTCAGTGCATACAGACAGACGCCCCACTCGACAACACGCTGTGCTCCGGCACACCTAGTATTCAAGAAGGTACCAAGAGACTGCGTGCCGACTACACCTGCCTGGTGCCCCCCAGAAATAGATCACGAGGTCACCCAAGAACGCCGGAAGCGCACTAACGATAAAGCCAGTCAAGCAAGGAAAGCCCAAGCCAGGTCATTGGTGGTTGGAGACAAAGTGGTTATCAAGAACAGGCAACGAAAATCAAAATACGACCCAGCTTTTGAACCAGAAGTGTGGGAGATTGTGAATGTGCACGGCACCATGGTGTCGGCGTTCAGAGGTACACGAGCTGTTACCCGAAATGTGTCCTGGTTCAAACGCGTCTCACGTGAAGATGGGCACGACGGAACTGCATCTGAGGAAATGGAAGACGAAGAGCAGGAACCAGCACGCATGGAGTCACCAGTGTCACCACAAGAAGAAGAAAGACAGACTTCAACGAGGATTGAGCCAGCAAACAACACCAGCCCTGAGAACCCCTCAAGTAATGACCAACATAGCTCTGAGCAATCAGTGGAGACGGGGAGTCTGGGGAGTCGTCAAAGCCAAAGATATCACCTGCGACCTAATCCGACCCCCAACCAACGATTGAAGGACTATGCATGGAATATGAACTAAATTCAAAACACCTCATGGCCGGGACTATTGATCTGTGAGTTTGGAGGGATGTAGTAATGGAGCCACCCGGCCCATACACACACGCACACATGCACGCATACACCTTGGGGGCGGGGCAAGCCCCCAAGTATAAATAAACAGCTGAGTGACCGCTCGTGGTCTCTGGCCCTAACTGACAGCTAGTGTCGTGTCTTTATTATGGTCACAGTTAGGCCCCACTTCGTGGCATAGGCATCTCTTGCCCCCTGCGTCTCGGCGACGCTACAGTCGGTATTATGCTAATAATATACTCCTGTCCCCGCACATATAGCCCTGAATCTATCAACCGTTTGAATCAAATACGGATGCCGTTTTATATGAGGCTAATATTTTAGGTATGACTATCTCTCATCAAGGCCGTTCAGGGATTCCTCATGGAAAAGGAGGGAGGAAGGGGGAGAGTTCCTGCTTATGGGATACGTTTTCGCTGACAGTTACAACTTTCTGTCACGTGACTAAGCATAATTGACTTATTTTTAGCTTTAGGCTCCCACTGACCATTTTCTAGCTTCAGTCCTGATAGTTGAAATGAGAATTGTCTTTGCTCTTTTGCTGAGCCACCTGCTCATTTTTGCATTAAACGTTCATTGGGCTTTAGGTTTACCGATGTGTTGTGTTTCATTTTAACAGATCACGTGGCAGCAACAAAAGAAGATAGCGCGGGAGTGCTGGACTGAGCTCCACATGATAGTCAAAGGCACCAAAGGTAAAAGAGAAGTTTCTCCAGGGAAACTGAGGCGAAAAACACCCTAGTACTGGACCTTACCATGGCCTAACATATGAGCACAAAATAAATTCTTTTTAGGTAAAGTCTAACCATTTTTATCATTTGTTTGTTTCTTGCTTGCATGCCATATGTTGTTTATGGTAAATAATGGTGCACACAGTTGTTGTCTGGGAAGGAGATAATATAGAGAATAAAAAGGAATAGGCTTAGGTAGGTAGGACTGAGAGGAGTCGGCAGACAAATGAGTACGAGCATGAACCACCGATATAGTGCGAGTGGGCTCCAGAAATAGTGTGGTGGCAAGTCCGATAGATAGGGGTGCCAGGATCCGAAGCACAGAACCTTGAAGGATGGACGTGTGAGAGAAAGAACCTCTGATCTAGTGAACAGATGCTTCACGAGCCCCTCTGGGTGTGCTCTGAAGGTTCCTGGAACGCAATACCTACTCTACTTCGAGGAGATCAGTTACAAGATATAATGACAAGGGAACCATGCTCCATTTTCTGTATCCTTCCTACCTCCCTACATGGGAAGAGATGTGGAATGAAGGCCTGCTGACTCTTTTTACTTTACCCGAGGTATATGTTGTTTAATGTTATGTGGATTTTTATCACCTATGAGCCAGGTGTTCAGCTAATTGCCGAATTAAGGAAGTGAGGAGGAGGCTCTGATGTGATGTGCAAGGTCATTCATTCTTAAGGAGCAATGTATGAGAAGGCACGGCTGCTGGATCAAATTTTGCATATGTTAGTCACATGAGCTCATGAGAATCTGACTGAGTGGCGATGCCTGGAGGGTTGGTGGATCTGCACACAGTCATTCAGTGAGGTTGAATCTGTGTTGTGAGTGCTTTGTATGTGTGGATGAGGAGCTTGAACTATGCATACTGATGTATCAGCAGCCAGTGTTGTTCTTTTAGGTGTGGTGTGGTGTGAAGTGAGACCGTTATGGGAGGTGCATGTTTAACTGTCTAAAGCTTTTTTGTGAGGAGTTTGGTGATTCCTTGGTAAAGGGTGTTCCTGTAGTTCAGTCTGCTGGTGATTGATGCTATGGGACTGTTTTCCTGGTGTTGTTGGGTAGCCACTTGAATATCTTTTTCAGCGTCTTTAGGGTGTGGAATCTGGCCATGGAGATGGCATTGACCTGAGCAGAAATGTCCAGCTTGCTGTCGATAATGATCCTGATTTTTCCTGCTTATCTGTTAGAGTGGGTCCTAGGTCCGTAGACCAACAGGATGTTGTCCCATGGTGAGGCATACTTTCTTAAGATTACCACTCTGGTTTTTTATATGTCAGGTTTGAGCCAGTAGAACTTTATCCAGATAGCCACTTCGGCTATGCATGAGTTGAAGTTGTTCCAGATGTTGGGTGTTTTGGTCAAGAGAGCCAAAATCAATTGTGCATCATCAGCTTAGGTATGTTGATGTGTGTGCAGATGATGTCTGCCAGGACCGTAAGAGAGCGCAAAAAGGGCACACTATGAGGATCAATTATGGTGCCGAGGGGTAGGATGGAAGGTGTTGCAGAAAGGGCGGGAGCAGTCAAAACAGAGGCACAACACGAGGCAACAGACAAAAACAAGGGCATAAGAGACAAAAGGCAGACAAAATGTGTGTGAGCGTATTACAAAGAATCACATTTGGGAGATGGATAATCAAATTGTAGCAAGCTCCCTGGAATAGAAGAAGCCTTTCTGGAGCATGGAGTATGAAAGATACTCAGAAGTTGGAATACCAGATTAGCCACCTAAAGGACAGTCAGGCTTGTGGCCAACTGTTCTGCCTCCTCCCTAACTATTTCTTTGAGCCACAAGAGGGGAAGGAGGAAAGTGAAGTTCCTAGAGAGGTAGATTTATGTGACATGTTCACCCTGCCGTCCAGTTTGGTTGGCATGCATCTGGTGTTGCAAATAAGCTAGTGCGCCCTGTTATGCAATTGAGAGACGGCAAAGTATCCAGTACAGGTTTGTTTCACAAATGTGGAATGGTCTAGAGCTCATGCAGGTTCTGTTGCATCGCATAGGATGTGTATCAGGTGTACAGACGTAACTGGGCAGATGTGAATCAGTTATTGTGATTTATAGTGCCAGGTGAGGTGAGAGAGCAACTGATGAGAAGGTGCCATGGCTAAAGGTGGCCCCTGAGAATGATGGGGAGTCAAATGTGATAAAGTGTGCACTATTGAATGTGATTCCAGAGATATGCTTGGCAAAAACTGACTGGAATAAACATCCAATTTTAAGCAGAATAAGGGAGAAGCACTGGGCGTTTTCTTGGACAGAAAGGTATCCGTGTATAGACAGTTCAATGGAGGTGGCTCAGGAAGCTGTTGATTCTGCTGCAGAGACTGTTACTGAATGTTTTGTTCTTTTCTCCTCATTTCACCATAGCATCTGCAAGGTCAAGCCATTTATACAGTTACTTTCCAGCCTTCGGCCTGCTGCATTCTTCGCTGGCCCACAGCACGCCAGTCGAACTAGTTGCCCGGTTTTTGGCTTCACCTTTGTGTAATCAAAGGACCCTTCATTGAATTGGTATCATGGCCATCATACCACTCCATGCAACACTGGCCCTCAGGCCTCAAGGGTGGAGAGGTCCTTCCACATCAGGGAAGTGGGGACGGACACGTCCTCCCAAACAGTATCCACAATCGAAAAAGTAGCCAACCCAACCAAGAGGAAAATAAGTGAAATTAAATGATCCCAATCTCAATATGAGGAGTGATGACTTCCTACACCCACTATTGAGAGCACAACCTCTTTGTTAAATTCCCCTCACACACTCTAATAGTGTCATGCTTCAACATCGGGGCACCCCGGCTCCTAAAGGCCAGGGTGGGCTCAACCATTTTCCAGGGAGCCCTTGTGAGAAAAAGGCAGGGTTTTTTGGGGGAAGAATTAAAAGACCACCATCTAATCCAGGTATCCCTTTAGTGTGGAGAGATAGTGGTTTTTAAAAACAGAAAGAAGGGTGTTCCTAGGATACAATGGTCCTATGACCCTATGCATGCCAACATGTTTCAGCCAGATAAAGGCCCTATGGGTCCAGGGTTTTCATCAGGGCTTAAACAAAGGTAGTATCCCTCCCTGTAGTTAAAAACACAGAAAGGTCATTTGAAAAGTATACACAACACCAGGCAGACGCCGTGTGGATATACTTATCCTAGGTGAGGTGTTCTCAATATCGGATTGTCCAACCGAGGTCTGATGTACTACACGCCTCTTACGAGAGCAGAGAGGAGGGGTGGTCTTCTAGTCAAACAGTCGTCAAAGCTCCCGGCCCCGCACAGCTACCTATTTGGTTCTGCATCTCCTGGCGTGAATCGCCAATCCCCGATGATGAAGCATGACACTATTAGAGTGTGTGAGGGGAATTTAACAAATAGGTTGTGCTCCCAATAGTGGGTGTAGCAAGTCATCACTCCTCATTCTGGATCATTTCATTTCACTTATTTTCTTCTTGGTTTGGTGGATACTTTTTCAATTGTGCATCATACCACTCCCTCTTTGGAAACTGGCCCATATCTTATTCCCATTAGCCCCACAGGTTTTACTCTCAGTATCTATATCAAAATTTCGTCTTACAGCATTGAGTCAGTCTCCCGCACTAGGAAGTAATGAATCAGTCCAATGCTTACAGGTCTCCCTCCTAGCTAGAAACATCATATAAAACAGGAGACCCCTCAGTGCTTCACACCAAGATTGACTAGAGTACATTTCCACTTCCAGTAGTCTTAACATGATATTTACTCCTAGGATATCATTAAACACGTTCTCATCATCCTGCCAGTAAGAGTTATCTATGAGTAGGTGAAAAAAACACCTTGGTCATCAGCTCTTAAAAGACCGCACCTAGAACATCTGCGAGTGGGATCCTGTAGAGACTTTGTGATCTTTTGAGGGGTCCAATATAATCTGTTGACGGTTAAAAAATGATTTAGCTTGAGGTTAGCTGGCTTTACCACAGAATACAATAGCTTTAAGGAGGTTTGCCATACAGTTTGAAGCTCAGTCTCCCGAATATCTCCTTCCCATACAGAATATGGCGACTTCAATTTCTTATACTTGGCATCCTGAAACTTTCAGTACCACAAAGCGACCTCCTTATTCTTGTGTCTCATCCTTCAGTCCAGACTCAAATTCCCATGCACCCCCAATGTTCTGAGTGTTGTTTGTGAACCAAGAAGACAACTGTAGATATTTAAACCTCTTCAAAGTCTGAATATTAACTCTATGCCTAGAATGTTCCTGACTCTAAGCCATAAAGGCAATGCTACCTTTAGGACCTTTAGCCAAGCCTTTAAAAAAAAAAATGTTGGCCCCAAACTTGTACAGGAACCCATCAGATCCCCACCCCCTAACCATCTCTTCCAACACGTTTCCCTAGGTTCAGCCATTCGACTTTCCCAGGAGCATTCTACAATTTTTAAACTGAAAGGCTATGCAATGCAAATTCAAATCTGGGAGAGCTAAGCCTCCCTTTTCAAGCCTATGCCTCAGTTTTTTCCATGCTAGCCTGGCTCCTCTAATGCCGATATAAAACTTGCTATTTTCCCTCAAATCTTATCTATGGCAGGTCTTGGGAATGTCAGAGGTATACAATTGAAAAGAAACATCAGGTTTGGAAGCATAGTAATTTATATAGATTTGGTCGCCCATATATTGCTTGGGGAAGGTTGTTCCATCTAGCAAGGAACACACCCACCTCCTTTGCCACCCTCCCCAAGTTATACTGTTGTGTTTGATCCATTGAATTTAGAATAGTTATACGAGGTACTTGATCTCTGCCCTTGCTTCCCTGTTCCAATCTTTACATTCCACCACATCACCTTTGACTTCAGGTTGTTTACTAGGTATCCCGATAGGGCCTCCAATTCTTTCGCCAAGCTTTCCACCTTAGGGATAATCTGAGCAGGATCTGAAGTATTAAATTATTAAATGATCTGTGTATAGGGCAATTTTATTCCTAAAATGGGTGGAACTAAAAGGAATGACTTGATCATCTCTCCATAGATGCTGTGCAAATATCTCAATATATATGTATCAAACAATAGAGGAGAGAGAGGGCAACCCTGCCGGGTGCCTCTAGAAATACCAAATCTCCTAGTCAGTGAAACATTAAGCGAAATCCTTGCAGATGAATGTTCATATAGCCCCTGTAGCAGTGCAATAAAGCAGGGTCTAAAGCCGTATGTAGCCAATACCTCCCACAAATAAGCCCAGCATACTCAGTCACACAGGTTGGCCGCGTCTAAAGTAACTACGGCCAAGGGAATCGACTGGCTCATGTCATGATCTATACATCCGATCAGTTGCTGAGTAAATTCGTAGATTTGCCTCTTTGGGACAAAACACTTCTGATCTGGATGAATTAGCTGAGGGGCAAGTTTGGCCAGTTTCCCTGCCAAAATGCTTATAAATACCTTATAATCTTCATTTAGCAGAGATATTGGATGATATAAATCAGCCTTCCTAGGATCTTTTGTTGGTTTTAGCAGTAGTTCTATCGTGGCATCCTTCCATGAATCAGGAATCCATGGGTTCCCGTGATAAACTAAATTAAACAAAGTCTCCCAAATTGGTACAGCCTCCTCCTTTAGAAGCTGATAAAGCACCAAGGGGATGACATCCGGACTGGCTACCTTTTCATTTTTAATATGTGACAAATGCCCTCTAATTTCCTTTTGAGTAATCTGTGTTTCCATCCACTCCTTTCCTTCTTCAGTGAGCCTAGAGAGGTCAACGTCCCCCAACCACTCTCTGAGTCAATGTGGTTCCAGGAAGACTACTTCTGTATATAATGTGGAAAAAAAGAAGACCAGATGACCAGGCATATCGTTAAGCTTGTTTGAAACATCTCACTGGGGATTTGCGACCAGTTCCTTAATTGTATTCCTTTATCTCTCCACCCTCGTGTTCCATGCCAGTAAAGCCCAAGCTCGCTCCCCATACTCAAACTGCCTCATACATCCAGCATGCCACCTATCCCTGCACTTCATGTCCATCCAACTTGACTTTATAGCTTAACTGTGCCTCTTTTTTTAGTACCCCTTCTTTTTTCACCCCATGTTCTGTGCATGTAGGGTGGCCTCCAGAGACCCCACCACCTGCTCCAATTTGGCCAATGGCACCCTCTTCACCTTCTTCTTAAAATACAGCTGGATTATCAAAAGCTCTCGAATACACACTTTAAATGCATCCCATTGAACTCCTATGGTTGGCTGTGGTGGGAAAGTTGAGCGTGCCCGCATGATTCAGGAACAACTCAGCAGTTCCCCTTTTCAGAGTGGAAGCCACCCCATCATCAAGGAGAATAGCACGCTTTAAGGTCCACCTTGTGTTTTGCCTATTCCCAGGGCATTGCAATAGCATGATAATAGCTAAATGGTCCAAGATATGTCCCAGAAGATGATTAACCTCTTTTATACATGCCTCCAAATCTCTATTGAAGCAAACACAAGGAGATGATGGTCAGAGAGCTGAAACTTTTCAGACACTCGCCCCCAGTCACAGATCTGGGTTAAATCCATCATTGTCCTTTAGCTCAATTAATCACCCCAGGTCAGACCCAGATACATGCAAATCAGTCTTGACCCTGTTCCTCATGGGAACAGTCCAGCCCAAACTGCCAAGCCAGGTCTTCCCCGAACTGGAAAAAAAACCCTCCTGGACCGGTTTCGGGGTAACACCCCTCATCAGCCAGGCTAGCTTGAATCCATTGGTAAAATCTCTATTAGCCAACAGATAATTCAACGTAGAGTAATGGAAATATTTTTTACTGTATAAAGTGTACCCTCTTGTCTGGCCTTTTAGATGTTGCCAAACAGCCACCAACCCAAGGTCCTGGAGCAGACTTCTAAGGGCCTGCCTCATCCGGAATGCCTGAGTGCACTCTCTCCAGGTTGATCTATTTAAAGAGTAGTCTAATAATGTGTTAAAATCTCCCCCAGTACCAATGGAGCCGAATACTCAACTAAATTCCATTCCAGATTCGGAATATACTGGGTATCATCGAAGCTTGGTCCATAACATTTTACACATACAAACTCAAAGCCATCACATCTCATGCCAGGTAAACCCATCTTCCAGAGCTGTCTGTTTTAAAGAATGTAGCCTCCCCCCTGGAGCCCTTCCTTGTCACAATCACAACCCCCTTACAACACTCTCCTTGATCTAATACCACATAACTCCCCACCCATCAATACCTGGAGAATAGATCCCTCCTCTCACTTACATTCAGGTGAGTATCCTGTAGAATAATGAAATGGGCAAGACTGTCTTCTAAATAATGCAACACGACTCTCTGCCTGCCACAGTTCCTCCATCCTCTTGCTTAGCTTCCATTGTCACTGCTCTGTTGTCTTACATATATTCGATCTGATTATGACAGAAAATCCTCTGACCATAAAGGAACTGCCCCTTACAGTCTCACTCAAAATTGCCAGGATCATTTTTGGGTTCATACATTCAGGGTTCCTCCTAAAAGGATCCCTGTGCGCTCTCTGGATCTCCTGCTCTAGATACATTTCTGGTCCATCTTTTAAGACTCTATCCCACTGTAGAGTGATTATAAAAGGCCTTCATGCCTCGCTGTAAATTGGGAAGAAGCAAGGGATACTATTGCCCAGGTGAAGTTCCAAATCATTGAACAAATTTCCGTTCGGCATGGAATAGACAATTCTAAAATTCTCTTGCAAAGAGAAATTTACTTTATGAAAAAGCTAAATACTTTGATGCCCACTGGGCTTAATGACAAGCTAGATATGTCATGTTTTCTATAAACAATACATCAATCTGTCCGCTCCCACAACACACTAGCTACACATCATCTGGTTCGTCCCTTTTTTACATATTACACATATGTTAGTAGAATACTATTAGGCTTATGGTTACCCCGGGGTCCGCAATAATATGTTGATATGGAAGGTTATATTATGTTTATTGTGAATCACCAGTTTTGCGCAATGCCTTTAACATGTCTCATAAATTCTGCACATCATGCATGCCAAGGGTCCAGTGACGAGTGTCTAGGTACAGCTTCACGTGTGGGTTCCCTCCAGCGTGACGTGCATTCAGACTCATGTGCAACTACATTACACATTTTTCATTAGGTAGTAATTACAATTTTTTATCATCATCGGAGCTTTGTTGGTCTCAACAGCGTGACACGCATTCATGTTGTGTGCAACCACTTTGAGCTGTTTCATTAGTTATTATTCAGTATGCACTTTTCACAAGGTAGCATATAGGCATTCCTCTTCATCGCGCAAATGAGGACTCCCACACGACTCTGCTTCATTAGCATAAAAGGTCACTTTTATTACTAGGACAGCCAAAGACAGACCCCCGCAACAATATCTTTATTCAACAATAACTTATACGATTTCCCCAAAACCTTTTTCCAATTGTATACATTTCCATTCCCCAATGCTTTATTCTTTGCCAACAATCCATAACTTGTTTTCATATCCACCAGTATTATTTCCATCTTTCATTTTCTTTCCCACCTACCCTCCCAACCCCTCCCCATAGAGAAAGGTTGAATCCGCTCTAGATTATCCTATCCCTTAAAACACGCCACCCAGGAAAACCTTCCGAGTTTTCCTGCCCCACCCAACCTTTAACCCAACCCAAACTGATGCCAATATGCTTCCCTTGCCCTTTTGCTCAAAGACAACATTTTTTTTAAAATTATTTTTCTTTCTGTGAACACCATAAATCCACACACCACAAGTTAGCCAATGCATCACGCAATTTCATGAGGTAGTATGCTTGCCCCAACTGTGACAGGTGTACACAATCACTTCGCAATAAATGAAGCATTTTGCTGGTAAAATGCTCAGAAACCAGTACCGTTATACCCAGAGCTGTGCAGAAATTTTTTATAGCTCTGTTCAATTTGCGGCGAGTTTCTCGACAGCCGCATGTACACGGGCACCTCTCCATTGATTTCTATACAAAAATTCCGTCCAAACCACCCGAGTACCCACCCAATTGTCTTTAATTACCGCTAAATCCAGCTTCATTTGCTTAATGAGCGTTAATCCAGACAAGTCCACCAGATCGTTTTCACCCAGGTGTATTATTATCAAGTCTGGAATTCCCCAAGTGGCAGCTAATTTGGATAGCAAGGGAAATAAATCCTTCCATTTCATGCCCCCCACACCTTTCCATACCACCTCATGTTCTTTGCTATACAAACCTAAACATCGACCACAAATTTGCTGTTCAGCAAAAATTGCTGCCCATTTAACTATGGAATGTCCAACAATCCAAGTCCTCTTTTTGCGAGGGAAATCCAGAACTCGACCTGTGATACAAAAACTAACATTACTACTATAGAACAGCGACAATTGACATTACAATCTCACATATCTGTAGCAACAGTTAGATTTCCAACGCCCTATGTGTTGTAATTCCTCCTTCCCCCAACCCAACCTAGCAGCTTCCGTAGCTACGCCTATTCTAAAGGAGCGCGTACCAAAACTTTTTGGATTTTCCCCCACCAATGACAGAGTTTTTCTCAGGACTGCCAAAAATTGAAAACAAGTCAACTGATCTTTTTTCTTATGACAAAATATTGTTCCCTCCCGAAACACTGCAGACTTTAGAAATGATTCCCACTCTTCTACAGGGCAACAACCCCCCACCCCACTCCTTCCCACTCTCACCAACATCCCACTCCCCATTTGGTCTGTCTTTGACTGTCTCAACTTTATCTGCAAAATCCCTTCCCCCAGTATGTGAATATCCGATGTCTGAATTCCAACTTGGTTCCATAACCCCAGTAATTCCGAGATGCGGAACGCTCCAAAGAAAAGCCACACCATACATAGCCTAAAGCGAGCCATTTCCCATTCATTATAACCACAAAAGGGCAGGACACCTAAAATCCGTTGTAACAAATCAAATGTAATGGGATCCCTCAACTGTTTTGTATGCAATTTGTTTTTCCCCAAAGCCTTTCAACATTTTTCTCAAAAGGAAACCTATCCGAACCACTTTCCCCAACAAAAGCTGGCTGTAAAATGAAATATCTGCCAGCTTGCCTGAAATCGTTGTATGGGTCAAACCTTTGTCCATCAAATATAATACAAACTCTAACATAAACTGTTTGTTTTTCACTGCTGTACCGTCCTTCTCACGCTGCAACGCATAGCATAAAAAGCCAGACCACGCCAGCTGGTAACTTCGTCTCGTGGATTCCGCTAATGACTGCTCAACCAGCTCGGCAATCCTCAGTCCCCAGGTCCCAAATGCTCGAAGGGATCGCTGTCTTTCGTCTGTCTGCTCTGGGTGCCAACTCCCAGAACCTCTGCCAATGGCAACGAGATAAAGCGTCAGCAATTGAGTTGTTCACCCCAGGAATATGCTTTGCCTTAAAAACAATATTCAACTGAAGGATTCGCAACATGAACGCCCTCAACAATTGTAGAACCCTCACATCTTTTGCCCGTTGCCCATTGACCAGACTCACCACCGCCATGTTATCTATATAAAACAAAACACAGCGATCCTTAAATTCCTCACCCCAGACATGCAGTGCAACCAAAAGCGGAAATAATTCCAAGAAGGCGATGCTACGACCTTGTTCCAACCAATGCTGCGGCCAAAGTTCCGCACACCACCGCCCTTCCCAGAACAAACCAAAACTCAAGGCTCCAGAGGCATCTGTGAAAATTTGTACTTGCCACACCGTGTCTTCATCCACAAAATTGACAGACACTCCATTAAAGTCATCCAAAAACCTCAACCATATAAGAAAGTCCTCCTTGATTTTGTTTGTCAATAGTATGTGATGATGGGGCAAGAAAGCCCCCGCCATTGCAAAACCCAGGCGCCTGCAAAAGGTCCTACCTGCTCTAACCACTCTGCATGCAAAAGTAAGGTAACCCAGAAGCCTCTGGACCTGACGCAGTTGTACTTTCTTTTCACTAATGATTTCTTGTAGAAAAAACCTGATCTCTTGCACCTTAGCCAAGGACAAGCGAGCCACCATTGCTGTGGTATCAATCTCTATACCCAAAAACACCAATGTCGATGTCGGACCTTCCGTCTTGTCCTCCGCCAATGGCACTCCAAACTCGCTTGCCATATCCTGAAAGCAGGCCAAGACCTTAGAACATTGCTCAGTACCAGCTTCACCAACAAACAAAAAATCATCCAAATAGTGGCAGACTGCTGAATGCCCAGAACGACGAATAACACACCACTCCAGAAATTTGCTAAGTGTTTCAAACAGGGAACAGGAAATAGAACATCCCATTGGTAACACACGGTCCACATAGTATGCCTCTTCAAAATACATGCCAAGCAATTCAAAATCCATGGGATGTATGGGTAACAAACGAAAGACTGCCTGAACATCGCATTTTGCTACTTGCACTCCTGCACCAGCCTTGCGAACTATCTTCAAAGCATCGTCAACTGACGCATAAGACAACGCCGAGTCATCCGTCGAGATAAAGTCATTTACTGACTGCCCCTCCGGCCAGGGCAAATGATGAATAAGTCGAAACTCACCTTGGGCCTTCTTTGGAATAACTCCAAGAGGCGACACCATCAAATTTGGCAAGGGGCAATGTGAAAAAGGACCAACTATTCTACCTAATTTCAGCTCTTTCTGCAACTTGCACCGTACCACATTAGGCAATTCCTTGGCTGATTTGAGGTTATCAGCCCAGCGCAACACTCTAGGACCTTGATACCCAATACGAAAGCCCAGCCTGAAACCCCAAATCAGTTTAACTGCCGCCTCAGTATCTGTGTACATCTCCAGGCACCGCATCATCGCTTGCAGCTTAATTGGGGTAGGAGCCTTTTGATATAAGAGGCGGCAGTGCACCACGTCCCCTCTGTCCCCTCCCATGGTCTCTGTGTTGTTGATTAGGAAAGCACTGGAAGATGGCATGTCTACCCCCACAGTGTGTGCGTTCGTGTTTGAACTTACAATATTGGCGCACACAGGAACCTCTATTGAAACTCCAACAAGCTCCCATGGTAGGCAACTGTCCTCTCCCCAATCCACCCGCCCCCATTGTGGCGGGACGCTGCAGAAAGGGCCGATAAATTATTGGTAAACCTTTGGCCGTATGAATCGTGTTAGAAGCCGAGTGCCCCGACAACCATTGCAACCACAACTCCTGGTCCACCTCTACCCACGGTTTATCATTAAAGAGACTCACCCTAGCCCGAAACTCTTCATCGTAATTCAACCAAGCTTAGCCCCCCGCCTGCAAATGTGCCCTTCTGATGATATCTATGTATTTAAAAAGTGAAACTGCCCTTTCAGGATAACGCTCACAATAAACACTGGCATAAATAATGAAGGCAGCCGTCCAATTCTCAATCGTTTTCGGCACCGTGGGGACTATATACCTCTGCTGTAGGGGTTATTAGGGCTTTAGTACAATTTATTTCCAGCCTCGTCCAGGCACGGCAGCCTGGTGCTGCCAGGCAACCAGCAGGACCGGCCGGGATGAAAATTAATCCCGTCATGGTTAATTCAGTTATGGGCAAGCGGCCCGAGAAAAGGATGATTTACCTTTTTGGCTTGCTGAGGAATTTAACCAACTGGAAGCAGTATTTCCTAATACGTCTCCTGTTGAGAAACACAGGATACTAACGATTAATTTGCTGAAAGATTTAATACCAGAAGTTGCTGATTGTGAGACCTGGGGTAAGATATTTGGGACAGTCTGTACTAAGTGCTTCGGTCCTCCATCTATGGCTGTCCTGCCCTCCGTCATTAAGCATGTCCAAGAGGAACACGGGGCTGAGGTGGCTGTTGAATTGGGAATGAGACTCGTTGAAGCGTTTGAAGTTGTTTCCGATCTCATCCTTGCTAATGTTAAGGGGGATGCTGTGAGCTTCCAGGTATCTAATGCTTTACGCGCAGTCCCTTAAGGCGATAAGCCCCCTCAGTTACCGAAAATCATTGCTGATGCTTACAAAACCATTGGCCACAATAGTTTGGGTGTTAAGCCTTTTGCTAAAACAGCAGCGCAGAAGCAAACTAAAGTGGCGTCTTCTGATAAAGATGCACGCCCCTCTTTTCCAAAACAGAATTGGAGTAAGAACAAAAAACAGGGAAAAAAGCCACAAAAACAGGGGTCACGTCCTGCTTCGCCAATACCTGAGTCTCCTGAGCGTACATATGATTTGCGCGACCGCGCTAGTATTAAGTCACCTGATCGTTTTCAGGTTCCTGATCAACGTTCTCCTCGCTCTTTGCAGGATACATTGGTCTCGGAAATGCTTTTGGATGAGAACAATGACTTCCTCTTGGAAGCAGTTGCAACACACTGTGCTTATACTCTTTTGCATTGAAGTGGTTTCAACTTCAAACGCATATGTGACTCATGATTTTTATCTATTTTTTTGCTCAATTCACATTCTGCGCCTTGAACACTATACTGTCCCTGCATCGTGTAGGTTGAAAACATTTTTTTTATATTGCTGATTCGGAATATTACTCCCAATTCTACTGTTTGGCAAAATTTGAACTTGGTTCTGTCTCACTTGAGCTTGAACTCTGCGTTTCAAATTGCCCCCTGTTCTGTGCGTGTTCCGATCAAGGGAGGGCGTAGTGAGGGCTAGGCCTTACTTGTGCACATTGCTATGTTAGCATAGGCTTATTACAAGTTTAAACGCCATTTTACTTTGTTGCTGCTTTTGCACACAACACTATATGTAACTGTTGTTGTAAGTTAGGCTGCGTGAATTGCTTCACATGAGAATGGCTTGTTTTCAACGTCCCTAGACTTACAGCTCGACCATAGTCTGCACAGTGAGTGCTGAAGCCTCCAAGGTTATCAAAACAATGTTCGGTGTTGTTTGGGCTGATAGTCTCATGCACTAGACATAACATGCACACAGCTGCACCTAACTGAAATCCTAGCGTCTTTATTATCACACTGCATGCATGATTTATACACTGTGAAAGGAAGCTCGATTTCAGAGACACAGAGAGCTATTGCAGATCCTGATGTGATTCACTTCTGCTGATCTTGGAGGTATGGGGTCCCCTTTTCAAGCCTTAGAGACCTTCTATATTTTAAAAAACATAGTTCCAAGCTAGGAAGGGTGGCATACTAGTTGCTATATAACCTGTTCCCACCATCATTATAATATGATTTCTCCTTTTGTGTTTTATGAAGTTGTAACAATGCTGATCATATTATTTTTAATCATATATCTGCTTATGCTCGCAAAAATACTGCATCTTAGAGCACAGCATTAAAATAAATATTTTAAACTTTATTGTGTCTCTTTGTTTACCCATGTTGTGGACTGGTATCAGAATATAACGAAAGAGTGTTCTTGATTCCCACCATTCCTGAGAGTAACCTAACTTGCATGTTCTGGGTTGTCTAATCACTGGTAGCTTTGCTATAGGACGAAGAGCTAATGTGACCCTGATGCTAGTCAGTTAGGGGTTCTAGGTACTGAGGTGAGTTTTTTGGTACACCACAATTCACTGATGCCCTGGGTCTCTGTGCACAGTTCTGTGTGTGAGCAGAATCCCTGCAACAACTTGACATCGAGAAGGCTTTCAATACTCTGGATTCACCCTTCCTACTGGCTATCTGACACAAATAGGGGTAGGCCCAGGTTTTCTGGGATGGATCTTGACCCTCTATAATCACCCATTGGCAAGAGTCAAGATGGGCGGGACCACATCAGACCAATTCCCCACTGGCAGGGCAACCCAGCATAGTTGCACGCTGTCTCCATTGCTATTCTCATTGGCTATGGAGCCGCTGGAATGCCTGCTCCATGTTAGGGCAACCATGTGGGGAATTTGTGCCCTGGATGCCTAGTGCGGATAACACCCCGGTGTACCTCGGGATTTAGCGTGATACGTGCCTTTGCTTTGGAACCTGCTTGATACCTTTTGGGGGGGTTCTCATGTCTTTAGGTCAATTGGAGTAAGGGCTGCTTGTTCCTCTTAAGGTGGGTGCCGCCCTTCCAACAACCGGAGGTCCCCACACCCATCTTGGCTGGCAACATGACTCATTTAAGTACCTCGGGGTGCAGGTGTATCATGCAGAGACAGCTTTGCTAGAGGACAACTTGGGCAAGGCACTGAGCTTGATTCACTCCTCACTGTCATTCTGGACATCACTCCCTCTCTACCCAGTAGGAAGAATGGCGATTGCAAAGATGCTAATCCTGCCTCATTTGATGTACTTCTTGACATCATTGCCAGTGGTTCCCCGGTCCTTATATGTATAAGGTATGTGTAGAGAGGGGTCCCCGCTGGAGGGAAGTGTTATGTACACCATACACCAGAACTTATTACTTGATCTGTTCTATGGACAAAAGTCAAAATTACTCAAGGAAGGTATTGTAGTTTATTTTTCAATACCCTGTATCATACATTTAACAACACATTCATAATTCATTTTTAGAGAAAGCCCCAGAAGACGGGGGAAAGGGAGGGAAGTGGAGGAGGGGGTGTGCTCAAGGCAGGGTAAAGTCAAAAGGAAAATACGTGATTACAATGGATACAATCATGAATGATAACATCTGAATCAAAACAAATTTGACACAATCGCCTGAAGAATTAAGGCATTCAATAAAGGGTTAATGCATAAAGGACCTTCAACGGTCACACGTCAAGCCTTAGTACTATTTAGAGGACTGGTGCCGGAGGTCTATGTTGGAGAAAAGAGCCGTCAACGTTTCGACCCCTGGCCGTAGGCTAAGTTAGGTCCTTAAACGGGGTCTTCATCAGGACAAAAAGGACGAGGGAGGAAGGGGCAGTAGTATTTAATTGATCTACCAATCAGCCGATTGGTTAGAAATCTTGTAATTAACCCACACTGTAGTCAACTATTGCGGGGTATTTTGGAAAAACGTCAGTTGCCGTGAATTAAAAAAGAGAATGGAGTGACCCTACTCTTCACCAAGGATCTCTATCTTGGGCGCTTGCTTCTTCTTCAAAATCTCTTTTCATAAATGATCATCTGTGACACACACAGTGTTGTCACCGGGATGTAATAGAGGGTCAGGGTGAATCAGACTTCCGAACGATTTCGGCAATGTGGACGCCTATCGCATGCCGTAGCACTAGTCCGTACCGCAGCGAACACCTTATTCAGGGTCAATTAGCAGTGTAGGCGCTAGGGTCACGTTAGTGCGATTTAGGCGGGAAACTCCGTCCTTTGGGAGCTAGAGCTCGCAACCGCCGTCTGTATACATCCCGTGGAACTCCGCAAGTCCGGAAGTCTGATTCACCCTGACCCTCTATTACATCCCGGTGACAACACTGTGTGTGTCACAGATGATCATTTATGAAAAGAGATTTTGAAGAAGAAGCAAGCGCCCAAGATAGAGATCCTTGGTGAAGAGTAGGGTCACTCCATTCTCTTTTTTAATTCACGGCAACTGACGTTTTTCCAAAATACCCCGCAATAGTTGACTACAGTGTGGGTTAATTACAAGATTTCTAACCAATCGGCTGATTGGTAGATCAATTAAATACTACTGCCCCTTCCTCCCTCGTCCTTTTTGTCCTGATGAAGACCCCGTTTAAGGACCTAACTTAGCCTACGGCCAGGGGTCGAAACGTCGACGGCTCTTTTCTCCAACATAGACCTCCGGCACCAGTCCTCTAAATAGTACTAAGGCTTGACGTGTGACCGTTGAAGGTCCTTTATGCATTAACCCTTTATTGAATGCCTTAATTCTTCAGGCGATTGTGTCAAATTTGTTTTGATTCAGATGTTATCATTCATGATTGTATCCATTGTAATCACGTATTTTCCTTTTGACTTTACCCTGCCTTGAGCACACCCCCTCCTCCACTTCCCTCCCTTTCCCCCGTCTTCTGGGGCTTTCTCTAAAAATGAATTATGAATGTGTTGTTAAATGTATGATACAGGGTATTGAAAAATAAACTACAATACCTTCCTTGAGTAATTTTGACTTTTGTCCATAGAACAGATCAAGTAATAAGTTCTGGTGTATGGTGTACATAACACTTCCCTCCAGCGGGGACCCCTCTCTACACATACCACATAGCGCCCAGGTCCCCGCGACTGCATGGGTTCAACCCCCTTTGTGTAACGCTTATATGTATAAGGACCGGTTCCCTGGTCCTTATATGTACATTTTTCGGCCTTCTACCGGAACTCATCGGAGGGAGTGGCAGGAGACTGGTAGCAGTGAGTGAAATACAGCACCATATGACAGAGGGAGGACTCTGGGCACCCAACTACGAGTCTTACTGGATGGCAGTGCAGCTGCAGTGGTCGATAAAGTGGCTGGATGTGGGCCACAACAACAAGCAATGTGAGGTGGTGACTATACAGCGTGATACACCCCTCATGACCTGGCTGCTCCAACTGGCAGGCAGGAAGGTACTTACCTCTGCCTTGTTGACAATGCTAGCATCTGTAAATCCACTCTGGGGGTGGGTGTTGCCCATTTCCCCCCAACTGGACCTGTGGGCATTACCCAAGACCTGGTTTCTGGCATACCGGGTTGAGACACAGGCATGGAGGGAGGCAGGCATAGAGTGTGTGGGTGATCTGTTACTGGATAGGAAGATTGGGGTGTATAGCAAACTGGTTGGGTTCTACGGGTTCCTGGGTTGCCAGTTTTTCACACACAACACACTAATGCACATTATCCACAAACACTGGGGGGCCAGACCAATAGAGCCACCCCCTCGCTGCTGCTGATGGGGATACTGACTCACGCCATGGACAAAAGAGCAGTAACAACACTATATGGCCTCCTTCTGGCGCAGTTGCATGACCCGACACCCATACTTAAAGCAAAGTGGTAGGTTGACCTTTCTATAGCATTGCTGCCCAAATAATGGAGTGGGGTCATGGCCCTGGTTCGGAGGGTATCCTGGAATGTGTGCTTCCTCTTCACACAATTTAATTATGTGCATCAAACATGCCTAAACCCATACCAAATATACCACGTTTGGGGGCACGCTTTGGGACTGCCCAAGGTGTGGAACGCTGGATGTGGGATTCTAATATCTGGTGTGGGATTGCTCAGATCTGCAGCTGAGGTGGGCTCAGGGTATGGCTCTGAGATAGTGGGCCGCCTGATCCTGTGTGCTCCAGCACTCTGCTGCTGGGAGCCAGGGCTCGACCCAAGCCATCCATTTGGAGTGTAGAATTGTACACCGTCTGCTAGTATTGTTTAGGAGGTGAACTACCATGGCCTGGAAGTTACCAACACCCCGGTTATCGACCTTTGGGCTAGAAACGTATTGAAATTGGCCAGGGCAGAGGCAGACATGATAATTCAGCTCAAAATGCGGGGGCTTAGGACCTATGGCTCTCATGTGGAATGTGTATGTAGAAAAACTGATAGCTAAGGATGACACTAGAATGCCTTGAATTGCAGAACATTTTCTAGTCACTTAAGCTGGTATGTACTCTGTTGCTGATAGGGAAGTTGAGGGATGATGCACTTATGGCAATGGGGGGGCTTGAATGTACTAGTGTACAGATGAGTCTAGATTATTTGCAATATAACTCTATATTATCGGGCAACTGTGGTACTGTTTAAAATGCAATAAAATTATCTCAAACACATAAAAACATGGGATAAGAGCCAGGGTTCACAGACTAAGCCTTGAACCCACAAACAAGAGTTATCTTAAAATCCAGTGGGTACGCAGGCTTGACATGGGCCCCATAAAATCATGTTTTCATCATTACAGATACCCTGGAGACCAACAGAGGGATCCACTGCCATCCCCTCATCCTACAAATATTAGCAGATCAAGAATCCTTTACAATAGGCACTACACAGGAGACAGTGGAATTGGTGTTAGGCATTTCTCTGTCAACCTTTAGCAAAATACTCTGTTAACTAATGGATTCCTTGTAGTGAGTGAGTGAACAAAATATACAGTTCCCCTAGGACACTCACACAGCTAATGCCATAAAAGTAAACATCTGCCCAACAGCAGGATTTCCCAACATCCTATGATCAATTGACTACACTCATGTAGCTGGTGGCCTCATATAGGCAGGAACATGTGTTATGTGATAGAAATTTTTTTAAGCACATGTATACCATGGGGTGTCTTGTCGCTGTCTACTCCTGAGCAGAGTGGAGTCTAGTTGTTGAAGAGCCACGTTTTTAGCTCCTTCCTGAAAGAAGAAAGGGTTGACAGAGTTATCCTATGGGGTGGCAAATTCAACAGCCTCCCTGACACCACCCCCAGCGAACTTTGGACAGTCTGGAAGTGGTCATAAGGTTTGCCCCTAGTGAACTGAGTAGTGTGCAGAAACCGTAAAATGAAGCACACTATTTATGTGCAATTTCTGCGTGATGTATGGTGAACTACTTTGTTAGGTGCTCTGGAGGAAACCACCTCATGATTCTGACGAGAAACA
The DNA here is from genome assembly GCF_964263255.1 of Lissotriton vulgaris. Taxonomy (NCBI): domain Eukaryota; kingdom Metazoa; phylum Chordata; class Amphibia; order Caudata; family Salamandridae; genus Lissotriton; species Lissotriton vulgaris. The sequence continues at coordinate 1,800,316,703 of NC_141685.1, forward strand.
ACATCAGCCTTGCTGTGGTGACCTGTCACCCTTAAGATATGGGCAGACAAATCAACGCTTTGTCGTAACGATTACAATGTATTATGATTGTTGTAGTCCATTCTCAATACATGTTACCAGTACCATAAGAGAGTTTTTAGCCCCTATGACATCACACACACGGATCAATGTGAATATGTGTAACAAATGATACCCGTCACTCTTCATAATCATGATGTTTGTCAGTCAAGGCAACGTTCTAACAGCCTCATGCACTCCCATTACAACTCTCATGTCTCTTACCTGATATTCCTCTGAGCTCTTTTCTGACTTGCACTCCATGCATGTAGAGGATAGTTATATTTTTTTTCTTTCCGCTGTTTGAAGCAGAGTTGAGGTGGAGAGAGAACTTTCACCAGTTGACATGCTTTAAAGCATGTTTTTGGCAAGGTTCTTAAGTACTTAGAATTACAAAACTGTTTTAAATGTTCTCAATGTTATGTGCATATCTTGATTCAGTGTTGATTTTGTCCATTATCTCTTTCCACAGGCATATTTTTGTTTGTTGTTGGTGGCATCTTCAGCATGAGAGGGCACATTAGACAGTCATGGTGTTTTACCACCTCCTTGACCAGAATCTCCAGCTCAGGCTATGTAAACTTTCACTTCCTTTTCCTGCCTGAGTCCATAAGGGAAGAGCCTGCTTGTGATGACTGAGTGATATCAGAAGATGGCAGTGGATTAAGTTTCAAGGTGTTTTGTCCACACAAAATGAATGCCTGCACACTCCCACACAGGAATGAGTTGTTGTGTGCTTTCAGAGTGTCCTGTAGTCCTCTTGTGTGTTGATATGGCTGTTTCTGTTCTCTAGGGATCCTCACTTCAGAAACTTCCAATGCCTGAAAATCAGTACATCCTGATGTTTTGTGCATGTTCCATTTACTTGGTGTAGTACTTACAACACACACCAAGTAACACACATTCAGTATTTAACACATGCTCTAAATAAAGATTCCCTGCTACATGGTAGTAACTCATAATCAATGTTATTTAGCACAGTATTTATTGAACTGTTAGAATTGGGGGTCTCGGTGGGCACAGATTGGTACTTGTGACAAGCAGGGACCCTCTCCTCTAGTCAGGGCAAGGGAATTACTCTCGCCAAATAACCCCTGCTCACCCTCTTGGCGGCGTGGTGCGAGCAGTCAAGGCTTATTTCAGAGGTGATGTAAGTTAAGCAGTTTTGACCACATACAGTAACCCAGTGATAACACTACAAATGGACACCACACAGGTTTCATATAAAAAAAAGGTATACTTTATATAGAGTTATCACAAGACCCATAAACCACAAAAAGAATCCACAGTACTATTAAATTTTAAGAGTTCAGGTTAAAAAGACTTAATTCAAGGTTCTGTGTGAGTCGGTAGCCTTGTCCGGCTACAGTGTTGCTGAAAAGAACACAGAGTCTAACAAATCCAGTGGACCGCGGCGGTCCGGGCCCACTCAAATGTCGACAGAGTCAGTCACAGTACCTTTTCCTTGGGGCGGCTGGCACAGATGTGCGAGCCGGTTCCGGGGTTCGTCGCGGTGTAGAAAAAGAAAGCGTTGCAGGTCACGGTGTCCTTCCAGTCGTGGTGCAGGCTACGGCTCGTTGACGGCGTCAAGACGGAGTCAGTGAATTAAGATCCTGCGTTGTTCGAGGTGGACGTTGCTCGTTGCGGTGCTTCCAGCCTTACGGTATGGCGACAGAGCCGGAGTTTGGGAGCTGGCGTCGATCAGTCCGGACAGCGGTGCGAGTCGGGTGGTGCGTTACAAAGCGTGCGAAGCGGTGCCAAACTCCGGTGCGGTCACAGGACTCGAAGTCAGCAGCAGTGACCACGTCGGTCAGACCAATTTAATTCGGTGTAGCGAGGCGTTGCTCGCGGTGTCCTTCCAGTTGCGGTGCAGGCTGCGGCTCGTTGATGGAGTTGGTGAGCGCAGAGCTTGCGTTGTTCGAGGCGGACGTTGCTTGGTGCAGTGCCTACAGGACACCGGGCTGGTCATGAGAGTCGGTCACAGCTCCCTGCCTTTGTAGCCACTTGTTTCCAGCAGCAATTTACAAAGGCTGGTGAGGTGCACTGGTCCTGGGACTTCGGTCAGGGTGCAAGCTCTCTTCCAAGCCCTTGGAGATCTTTGCACAAGTTGAAAAGAAAGTCCACAAAGTCTTTCTCCTCCCTTTGGCAGCAAGGCAACTACTGCAGGCCAATCCCCTAAGCAGCCCTTCAGCTTGGGATTAGTCTCTCCTCAGTTTCTTCAGGTGCCTTCTCCTCAGCAGAGGTTTCGTCTTGTAGGTTCCAGGAGTGATCTAATTTCTTGGAATCATTGTCCCAATATTTATACCCCAAAATCCTTTGTTCTCTGGGGGAGAGGGGTCTGTGCCCAGTCCAAACCAGTTCTGAAGTACTCTGTTTACCAGACTTCTCCTTTCCTTTCACAGTGCAGGGCAGGAACATCAGACGCCCCACGGAAAGTGGAGCCAGCATTGTGGAAGGCAAGTACAGCCCTGGAGCACTTTGTTGACAGTCTTCCTTCTCTTCTTTCAGTGTGCAGGGCAGAGGCATCAGATGCACCACATAGGGTGCAGCCAGCACTGCGTGGGGAGGGAACAGTCCTATTCAGGTCCCAGGTGCAACTCTTCCCTCCAATCTAGATGCAGATCTCCCTGTTCACCAATGGGCAGCCCCAGCCTGTCTCCTGGTATTCCCCAGCTCTGTCACAGACAAACCCAGACAAGGAATACATAACCTCGCAGAGGCAGGCTCAAATGGTTAGGCAAGCAAATACCTACTTTCTAAAAGTGGTATTTGCAAACACAGAATATTAAAATAAACTTCACTAAAAGATGTATTTTATTATTCTGAGTCCAGGCATACTAATCTCGAATTTCTACAATGTTCTCTGAGTCTACTAGGATTATAAAGTGTAATAATTCTAACAGCCCACTCTGGCCTATGGAGAACAGGTAGCCTTGCAATAGTGAAAAACGAAAATGGCTGTAATTCACTATTAGGACATGCCACCCACATCAGGGCTTGTCCTACCTTATACTTACAATGCACCCTGCCCTAGGGCCTACCACAGTGGTGACTAATATGAAGAAAAGGGAAGGTTTAGGGACTGGCAAGTGAGTGCACTTGCCCAGTCAGCATGACAGTACCAGACTGCACGCAGGCTATGCAATGGCAGACCTTAGATACGTATTTACAAGGCCGCTTCTGTGGGTGGCACAATCAGTGCTGCAGGCCCACTAGCAGCATTTGGATTTACACGCCCTGGGCACACTCAGTGCACTGTACTAGGGTCTGACAAGTAAACCAAATATCCAATCATAGAACCACTAATCAATACATACACTAATTTACAGTAGGGAGATCATTTGCACTTTAGCACTGATCAGCAGTGGTAAAGTCCCCAGAGTCATGAAATAGCCAACAACAGGTCAGAAAAAATATAGGAGGAAGGCAAAAAGCTCAGGGATGACCCTGCAAAAAGGGCCAAGTCCAACACAACCCTCATCCAGCCAAAACACAGGGTAGACCAATCATTACCTTGATGGGTTTCCCTGCTTTGGGCGGTAGAACATGGAACTGGCCTGCAACAGCAGGGACACATTCGAGTTCTACGCCAATCTGAACCCATTTCAATTCCTCTGGCAATACTCTCAAGGTCCACCAAGCTAATTCATGGGGAACCCTTTTCCTCACCTGTGGACAACACCCGTGCAGCATCTAACCTTAACTTGCTCACAGGTGTGTCCCAACAGATAGCAAGTCACAGTGGCCACTGATAGTAGTCAGGGATGAGACCCAGGCCTTATGCCTCTCAGGGTCTTCAAACCTCTGTGGCGTCAGAGAGCGGGGGGTAGTAACCCCAGGTGCTTGGTACCCTTTGTCCACTCTCCCTCCTGTCAGGTCCGGTATTACATCCTGGCACTGACCCACTAGCCCCAGGCATGTACCCAGTCGCTGGACCAGAGACTGGGGTTGGCTTTCCCACACCCGGTCCTCTTCCTTGGGGCTTTGTACCCTCCCACCTGGAGTGATACACCTAGAAGCTACATTAGTCAGGACACAGATTACAGTTAGCCCTTCCTCCAGGTCAGACAAAACCTGGCTCTCCAGCCCTCAGACTGCACCAGGGACAGAGGCGAGGATTCCCTCCCTCTGCACCCACTTCTAGATGGCTGTACCCTCCCACCTGGAGTGGTACACCAAGAAGACAGACTGCTAGGGACACTGATTACAGATGTCCCTCCCTCCAGGTAAGGTAACCCCTGTACCTGGCTTGCCAACTCAGGGACCAAACTATGCAGTTGAACACTTACCTGGCGCACCAGGACTTCCTTGGGAGCACGCATGCCCCCCCCTGAGGGTAAAACATAACTCCAGCGTGTGTGATAGTCTGCCTGCCGCAGATCTCCCGTCCCCTGTCCATCTGACAGTGTGTGAAGATCCCCCAGGTCAGAAGTGGTGTCACCATGGTCATTCACTGGTGACGCAGCCCTTCTGGCTGGCCCCTGACCCACTGGTTCCTCCACTGGGGACTCTTTCCCCCTCTCGTCCCTCCATCTGGACTTCTGCACCCTCTCAACTGGAGCGGCACTGCCAGACACCAGAACTACTGGAGCTCTGCTTACAGAGGCTGCATGTTCTCTAGACACTGGGAGACCTTATGTTCCCTTAAGAACCCATCCAGGCCCTGAGACTGGGTTTCGGGTACCTTGGGACAGGACGTGAGCCCCTACATCCCTCCCACTACACTGGGACTTAATTGGGCTACACTGAACCTCTTACATCACACAGGACTGGAAGATACCTGAGCCACTCTTGTTGGACTCACTACTCAAGGCTTCTTCAGACCCTCTGGAATCCACCAAAAGGTCTGCCTCTAACGTGAGTTCCCTGGGGTCAGAGAACTCACTCTCCAACAGGTGTTGGCATAGCTCTGGAAAACAGGGGCTTAAAATATGCTCTCTCACAATTGGATCACACAGCCCTCTACAAGAGTTAACCAAACTATCCTTGAAATGAAATGAAATTTGATTTGTAGAGTGCATGGCTGCCCGAAAGCGTCCCAGCGCTTGCTTAGGGAACCCGTCCTGGTATTCCCTGCAAGATAACCCATTACTGGGCATCCCCAAGGTGAAAGCCAGGCATCCCGCTGCGAGGTGCCGTTGTGGAGATTAAGCAAGCTATTGCCCAGAGTTACAGAGTGGGACTCCATGATTGGAATAGGCACCGAGGCGAGAATTGTCAGGTCCGGGGAAATTTTGAGCCCAAGACCCGCCGAGGCGGGGAACTGAACCCTGGTCCGGGCCAGACCTCTGCATCAGGGTCTGCCGCTCCAACCACTTGAGCCACACATCTCCTTCACCTCACCATCCAGTGCCTCACACACGTACTCCACACCATTCTCCTGAGATTGGAAAGACAGTATCTGACTGTCTCTGTCACACAACCCACACTCTTCTGGGTGGTCTCCACACTCATATACCAGGACTTCAGCTTTGGGGGAACCCCTCTCCCTGCACCTCTCATCTAGAGTCAGTAGAGTGTCCCTCCCACTACTAGGATCATGAACCCCTACGCCAGTTACCCTATTCCCTTCAGGGACACTGTGCACTACTGGATCAACCTCACGTCCTTGAACCTCCTGGTGTATGTTTACCCCTTCCAAGTCAGGTGCCTCATCTCTGGGAGTGTGTACTACTCCCTCAGCACTAGAAAATTAAATTTGTCTACTTCCATCTGAGCAGGACTCCACCTCCAACTCAGCAAATCTCAATCTCTGAGCTACAAACATTTCTTGTTGCTGGGATTAGACACTCTTGGCCTCAAGCCCCTTGAACTCTAAATCAAGCTCCCTCATTATCAACTCATGCTCCATTTGCATTCTCTTTTCCTCCAGGGCCAATTTCCTATTCTCTAACTCCAGTTGTACACTCAACTGGCGCTTGGCCATCTCCATTTCATGCATCCTGTTTTCTCTCCTGTCTACCAACTCTTATGGGGACAGGCCTCGGGCAGAAACACTGCTACCCAATGGGGAGGTTACACCCCTCCCTTCTGGACCCAGTGGTCCCTCCAGCTGCTATTCTGCATCCTCAAATTCAATCTCATTTCCAGGGGCATACCTTGCCCCAACCCAGACCCTCAGCGCCTTTTGGAACTGCTCCCTTCTGGAGAGTCCGGTCACGTAAATTTTTAACTTTTTGCAGAAGCTCCTGAGCTGTTTGTTGGTGTAGCTTTCTATTTTCTTTTCCTCCCAATCACAGCCAACAGATGCAACGGATGCTGCCTCTTCCATGACGACTGAATCAGGCATGATTTAAAAAAATGGAGATCTCTGCAAAAAAAAGTATCAGAAGTATGTGGCTGAGCTATGGTCTGCACTCACTAAGTAGTGTTCACCAATCACTGTACATGAGTCACAAATGCAAATTCTGAATCCTTTCCACTTGACTTCCAATGCTAGAATTGGAGGTCTCTAGTTGGCACAGGTAGGTACTTGTGACAAGCAGGGACCCTCTCCTCTAGTCAGGGCAAGGACAAGGGAATTACTCTCTCCAAATAACCCCTGCTCACCCTCTAGGCGGCGTGGTGCGAGCAGTCAAGGCTTATTTCAGAGGCGATGTAAGTTAAGCAGTTGTGACCACATACAGTAACCCAGTGACAACACTACAAATGGACACAACACAGGTTTTATATAAAAAATAAGCATACTTTATATAGAGTTATCACAAGAAAAATAAACGACAAAAAGAATCCACAGTACTATTACATTTCAAGAGTTCAGGTTAAAAAGGCTTAATTCAAGGTTCTGTGTGAGTCGGTAGTCTTGTCCGGCTACAGCGTTTCTGAAAAGAACACAGAGTCTAACAAATCCAGCGGACTGCGGCGGTCCGGGCCCACTCAAGTGTCGACAGACTCAGTCACAATACCTTTTCCTTGGGGCGGCCGGCACGTATGTGAGAGCCGGTTCCGGGGTTCGTCGCGTTGTAGAAAAAGAAAGCGTTGCAGGTCTTGGTGTCCTTCCAGTCGCGGTGCAGGCTACGGCTCGTTGACGGCGTTGAAACAGAGTCGGTGAGCTCAAAGCTTGCATTGTTCGAGGCGGACGTTGCTCGTTGCGGCGCTTCCAGCTTTACGGTGCAGCGACAGAGCCGAAGTTCGGGAGCTGGAGTCGATTAGTCCTGACAGCGGTGCGAGTCGGGTGGTGCGTCGCAAAGCTTGCGAAGTGGTGCCCAACTCAGGTGTGGTCACAGGACTCGAAGTCAGCAGCAGTGACCGCGTCGGTCAGACCAATTTGATTCGGTGTAGCGAGGCGTTGCACGTCGCGGTGTCCTTCCAGTCGCAGTGCAGGTTACGGCTCATTGACAGAGTCGGTGAGCGCAGAGCTTGCGTTGTTCGAGGCGGATGTTGTTTGGTGCGGTGCCTACAGGACACCGGGGCGGTCGTGAGAGTCGGTCACAGCTCCCTGCGTCTGTAGCCACTTGTTTCCAGCAGCAATTCACAAAAGCTGGTGAAGTCCACTGGTCCTGGGACTTCGGTCAGGGAGCAAGCTCTCATCCAAGCCCTTGGAGATCTTTGCACAAGTTCAATCAATCAATCAATCAGTGACACTTATAAAGCGCGCTACGTACCCGTAGGGTCTCAAGGCGCTGGGGGGGGGGGGGTGCCGCTACTGCTCGAACAGCCAGGTCTTCAGCTTCTTCCTGAAGGAGAGGTGGTCTTGGGTCAGGCGCAGGTCGGACGGGAGGGAGTTCCAGGTCTTGGCGGCCAGGTAGGAGAAGGACCTTCCTCCTGTGGTTGCTCTTCGGATGCGGGGGACGTTCAAGTTGAAAAGAAAAGTCCACAAAGTCTTTCTCCCCCTTTTGGCAGCAAGGCAACCACTGCAGGCGAATTCCACAAGCAGCACTTCAGCTTGGGAATAGTCTCTCCTCAGTTTCTTCAGGTTCCTTCTCCTTAGCAGAGCTTTCGTCTTGTCAGTTCCAGGAGTGATCTAATTTCTTGGGATCAGGGTCCCAATATTTATACCCCAAAATCCTTTGTCTCTGAGGGGAGAGGGGCCTGTGCCCAGTCCAAACCAGTTCTGAAGTACTCTGTTTACCAGACTTCTCCTTTCCTTTCACAGTACAGGGCAGGAACATCAGACGCCCCATGCGAGATGGAGCCAGCATTGTGGAAGGCAAGTACAGCCCTGAAGCACTTTGTTGACAGTCTTCCTTCTCTTCTTTCTGTGTGCAGGGCCGAGACATCAGACGCACCACATGGGGTGGAGCCAGTACTGTGGGGGGCGGGCACAGTCCTATTCAGGTCCCAGGTGCAACTCCTCCCTCCCATCTAGACGCAAATCTCCCTCTTTACCATCGGACAGCCCCAGCCTGTCTCCTGGAATTCCCCAGCTCTGTCACACACAAACCCAGACAAGGAATACACAACCTCACAGAGGAAGGCTCAAATGGTTAGGCAAGCAAATACCTACTTTTGCAAACACAGAATATTAAAATAAACTTCACTAAAAGATGTATTTTATTATTCTGAGTCCAGGCATACTAAACTCGAATGTCTAGCATGTACTCTGAGTCTGCTAGGATTATAAAGTGTAATAATTCTAACAGCCCACTCTGGCCTATGGAGAACTTAAAATAGTGAAAAACAAAAATTGCTGTAATTCACTATTAGTACATTCCACACACATCAGAGCTTGTCCTACCTTATACTTACAATGCACCCTGCCCTTGGGCCTACCATAGGGGTGACTAATATGAAGAAAAGGGAAAGTTTAGGTACTGGCAAGTGGGTACACTTGCCCAGTCAGCATGACAGTACCAGACTGCACGCAGGCTCTGCAATGGCAGCCCTTAGATGCGTTTTTACAAGGCCGCTTCTGTGGGTGGCACAATCAGTGCTGCAGGCCCACTAGCAGCATTTGGATTTACACACCTTGGGCACACTCAGTGCACTGTACTAGGGTCTGAAACCAAAATCCAAATATCCAATCATGGAACGACTAATCAGTACATACACTAATTTACAGTAGGGAGATCATATGCACAACAGGTCAGAAAAAATATGGGAGGAAGGCAAAAAGCTCAGGGATGACCCTGCAAAAAGGGCCAGGTCCAACATGAACCCTTTAGAATTGTATTTAGGCTATGTGCAAGTTTGGTGGTTTTTACCACCAAACTTGTAATTGAGGCCTAAGAAGGGACATTAGGCTTCAAAGGAAAGATTTTAGTTTTACCCCTCCTAAGTGCGATGGGAAACAGCATTTACAGGGCAGTTTTAAGCACAAATGCTTTTTCCCCGCAAACTTAACTACGCTTGCCTTAACCACCTCGTGTACCCAGGAGGAGAGGTTTTTGTTCTGAGAATACTCTGCCCTTAAAGAAGGATAACGGATGCCTTGTTTGTCTTTATTGACAAAAGTCAAAAGAAAAGAATTACTCTCCTGTGGACATGAACTCTGTCCTCCAGGCTGCTCGTGGAAGGGCTGGCTGGGGTTCTTGGGGCTCCACTCTTCTCTGTGATGTCAGGGAAGGTTCAAAAAGAAAAACAAAGAAACCGCCAGTCAGGGGAAGATTCTATGGCATTGATACTTGTAGGGAAGGGACCGTGAGGGATTACTGAACACTGCCACCACGTGGATTCCAGTAAAAAGAAAACAAAAGAAAGCGGTGTCCACCCTCAAAGCTTTACCCGTTCCCTCCTAGTGATTTAGAGAGCCCATGTATTCGACAACATACCTGCTCCAGCAACGCTCCTCCTGGAGAGTGGCGGGCGACGGGTGGGGCCGTTGGCCTCCTGGTGTAGGTCTGCTCCCTGGATCCTCCGCTTGGACTTCAGGGCCCCCGGCTCCTCAGCGTTCACTCCGTGGCTTCTCTAGCTTCCTCCTCTCTTCTTCGGCTTCCCTACCGGCTCCTCCAGCTTGCGTGCGCCTGTATCCAAGTTCTTCCTCTTTTGCGTCGGCATTCTCTCCCGATTAGAAGGCAGAGGCTGACGTCACTCCTCCTGGCTCCTCCTCCTGCAAATTCCAGGAAGAATTAAAGGAGCCCTTCCCATCCTGTACAAGGAGTGGCACAACATCAGTGTCTGGACAGGTTAAAGGGTCCCGCTACCCAGGAGTCTCCCGACAATGCCTTAACCAGGTTTTGGTTGGGGTAGCTTTTAGGGGGCTGAGTTTTAGGGCTCAGGGCAGTGGGCAGTTTTCAGGCCTAGCGGGCAATTTGGCTAGGGCAGGGTGGAGGTGAGGGTATGTTTTAGGGGGTGGGGGCAGGTTTTAGGGCTCAGGGACGGGACTGGGGTCAAAGTAATTTTTAGGGGGCTGTGTTTTAGGGCTCAGGGCAGGGGACAGAAAAGGGCAGTTTTCAAACCTGGGGGCAGTTGAGCGGGGAGAGTATTAAGGGGGTAGAGGCTGGATTTATGGCTTGGTAAGAGGGGCTGGGGGTCGAAGAATTTTTTGGGGGCTTGTGGTCAGGTTTTTAGGCTCAGGATAGGGGGCCATGGTAGTTTATAAGGCGGGTAGAATAGCCTCCAGGAGGGCCGAATGTTAGGGCTCAGGGCAGAGGGGCAGGGGTGCGATTTTTACCACACATGTCTCTTTACCAGTCATGTCTTTACCACAAAATAGAGTGGTAAAGGTATGGTTGGTAAAGACACAGTCGTAGTTAAGACCGCGTGGTTCAGGCATGCATTTTTGAGGCATGTAATGTTCCACCACACAACCGAGTGCGATACCTTGGCAGGAAATTTCCTCTGGAAAGTACCATCTCTTCTCTTAAAATTTGAAACCATTCATAATATTCCCCACCCTGTAACTGTTTTTCAGGTATGTAATGTGGGAAACATCCTTCAGACTGAAGCTGGAATCCCGCTGTGCCTTACCGGCATGGCAAAAGAACGAACGCGTCTTTAGTATGCATGTTCAGCATACAAGTCATTATAACGACTTGCGTTAGGGGGGACGCATTGCTGTAATGGTGTTGGATTTAAAGTCCAACATCTTCCCTACTGTTGCTCATAATGGAGTTGGATTAGTAAATTAACCTATTCCAAAATCCATTGCCCCCCTAAGGCAAGTCGTTATAACGACTTGCGTGCTGAACTAATGTGTACTAAAGACACATTTGTCTCAGGATGGCGCTGTGAGCCACACCGTGATTACGGCTTGTGGAATACTGTCACACGTTCATGTAACGTTTTGAGAATGGCAGGGTACTGCCAAGAATGGATTTTGAGTTCTGCCTCAATGGTCATGTCTTTGCAAGAATTTATTTCAAAAGACACCCCTGAACCCTTGCAGCAGTCTAGTGAAGCCAAAAATGCATTTGTAAGTAAAAAACAGGTGTTGACTTCTGTTTCCGCCTTAGAGCTTCCTTATTAGTCCAATGTTTTACCTTGTGTTGTCATGAACAAAATAGATTGGGACTTGGGGATGTTGCTACAAAGCCATGGGATCTGAAACAGCCCATAGCTTATCACTCCTCAGTTTTGGACCCTGTGGTCGCAGAGCTCCCACCTTGTTTAGAGTCCATGGTAGACAACACAAATCTTGTTGAGGGGTCTGAAAATATTGTGTTGAGTTCTCCATTAACTGTTGCTTTGCCCCTCTCTGTGGCTGTGCTACTCCTCGCTACAAAAACTCAGTACTTCTCTATGATTCAGTTGTCCTAGCATGAAATACTGTTTTTGGCTGCCTCCCATACGTTTATCCACTATCTAATACCCATCAGTGAGGCTAGAGACCCACACGACTGTGTTTTAACCACTACCCAGGTTAGTAAGCCACATTTTGACTTGACTAGTTTGAGTATGAGCCAATTCATTTTGTGGATATATCCTGTCTCAGAAATATTGAAGGCACTCTAGTCCACTGTTGCCCAAGTTGTGGAAAGCTGTAACGTGCCCCAGTCAAATCAAGCCAAGTTGTAGAGCTCATTGCTCTCCCTCAGGCTTGCACCCTAGCCAAAGAAAAGACTGTTTTTGTGTACCTGCACTCAATGGATGCTTTTGGAATAATGCATGACTTAGGGCTACTATAGATGCAAAGAGGTTTGCTGACCATGCTGCTATCAAGAATCGAAAATATGTTCTAAACTAGAGGTCTGAAAACATTCTTGCTTTGAGTCCCGATACCTAAAGTGTTTTGAAATCGGGACCCCTCCAAAACTTTATGGGAAAATTTGGAGGAGTGGGAAGGGACCGGGCTGTGTGCATTGGGTTGGTATTATGGGATCATTTCAGGGGTACTTTTTCAGTAACTCATAGTCCATACTAAATATGAGACTTTTAAAAGAGCAAATATATAATGTACTGAAATAAATAAAAAACACTACTCCCTTAATCAGGGTCTTGAGTACGTCACACTCCTGGGTCGCACTGCAACGGCACCTTATGCACTAGTGATAGCTGCGGTACTGAGTAGCAAGCTATGCCCTCTTTCTCTTTCACCCCTTCTCCGACACACCTGGTCATCAATTCAGTTCTTAAACATACTCTGTCCTGTTCAGAAGAAAATGAGCTCCCGCCTGTTGCCTGCCTCTATGCATCATGGGTGCTTTTGGAACTAATGCTCTCCCTCATGCCTCTATTGTAAAGTAAAACCGACATAATTGTAATGCAGTGGGCCCTTCACACTCCTGGTTCCTGGTGACACTGCACTTGCCTTACTAATGACAGCTACTAACTTGAAAAGTGGGGGGTCTCCTCTGCCACCTTGTTACCACCACCCCCATCCTCCTTTCTGCCACCTCTCAGAGGCCTGGGCTAATGTGTCTTCTCTGCTTACATTTTTTTCTGTTAGGCCATTGGTCTGATACCCAAAGCAGTACTGGATTAGCAATGGTGAACTGAGCCAAAATACAAGCAAGGGATGATAGTACATAATAGGAATTTAGTTGGGCCCTCACAACCCTTGGGCCCAATGCTTCTTGTGCACTGCACTGGTTCTTGGAGCTCTGAGCTCACCGCTCACCAAACAATTTGAAGGAAGCTATTTAAAAGTAGTGTATGCTGGCTTGTCTATGAACAGTTACCATTTTGTATAATTTTTTATTCAGAAGATGTTCACAGATCGGTATTATTCCCAGGAGCCTCAACCCATCTGACTGGACAGTGTCCTCCTCATGGCATTCATTTTTAGGTCTTACCTAGGCAGTGTTTGCACTGTCTCTTCGAGACATGCTGTATTAAGGTAGGGACTTGAAGCTCCGTCCATTTTCTGCACATATTTTCAATTTGCTCCTGTTACTGTCCTTTCTAAATGGTTGCTTTTGATTCATGAATAGGCTTAGTAGTTCCTCCTTACTACCACCTTTTCTACATTTATAACCTCCCATGAGGACTGGCCCTTTTACTTGTATTGTTACTTGGTATGTTTTATTTACAGTCTGTGAGCACTATTCTCTTAAAGGACTTTTTCCTGTCTGCTGTTGCAGGCAGGACACACTCACCCGCAACCACTTGTTTTGCAGTTGAAGCGCGAACCCGACCAGTTCCAAAGTGGCAGCTCACTGTGCTTTGCACCTCGTCTCTCTTGCTGAAAACCACAACTTCAACAAACGCCTCTTAGCACCACTTTACAGAGTTTGCTAGTTTTCTCTTCTTTCTTTGAACAGCAGTCAATGTTCACTTCTTCTGCTCAGCTGCTGTTCCGCCCGCCCTCTCTCTTTCTTCCTCTTCATCTCTGTCTCGCTCCGCCTCACTTGCTGTAAACCATGACTTCAACAAATGGCTCTTACCCTCTCTTTCCTTAATTTTTCCCCTGTGAAATGGATCTAAAATCTTTCACTGCAAATGTCTTTTTCAGACATTTTTCTATTTGAAAGTGTAGCCTCGGGCAGAGAAAAAAAAAGGTTAAATACACCAAAAAAACACTAAATAATGCAAGACTAAGTGGTTGTAAAGTGGCCAGATTGTGTTTTATTCACAAACAGCGTTAAGGTAACTATGATGTTCCTGCTTACATTTCACATGCTTTACTTAATCTTGCATTCCCTATGAGTGTTTGCTATTTCCAGGATGTTGTTACTTTTTTTTTTCCATGTAACACTCTAACCCTAGCAGATACCAGGGGAGGAATTCGAGGCGCGGGGCACTTGGAGCCAGCTAGCGTCCAACCTAGCATGAAAACACAACAGAAGCTGCTCCAAGTACAGTGACTGAAACCTAGAAAATACTAAGTTAAAGTGGGCAACGGCATTTCACAAAAAGTGAAGGACTGTCCTCACACCACCAGGTGTCATGCTTAAATAATCGGCAGTCCTCGCTCTCCAAAAATTTGGTTTGGTCAAGAGCTGGCCTACACTGCAGACAGGGATGCACTTCTAAAACTAAGTAGGGGCCCGTGAAGTATGTGAGTTTAAAAATCTGTATAATCACCAGAATGAGTTTATTCTGAAGAGGGGGTTAGATGATATTAAAAATACAAGACCGGTGAGCAAGGGGAACTTATTGCCCCATCACCGTAGTGGTTAATATTGTCGACATGTTTCTGCCTATGTGGCCCAAGGGATCCGCGGCATTAATCAGAACAGGAAAAGTAGAGAAAGGGTCTCCTATCTTACCACAAAAGTTGGTAGGATGACACCACTGCGTAGGATGACCTATGTCATACTCTACCTAAATAGATTACCTGAAACCTGTATGGGTGAAATAACTGAGAAAGAGAAAGATTACCATCACAGTTTTTCAGTTACAAAAAAAGGAAGAATGACCTTTATGCATCAATAATACATATAGTGGAAAATTGTGTAGTACGTGACACTGCAAACGTGGAACACATGCATGTACAATTAAGTTCTGGATGTGAGACTAGCTCGCTATCTTACCCTGGTTGGGCTTCCTACATGCCCCGTGATGGAGAGACCCCTGTAGTCACACAATGAAATGGCAAAAATACCAGACAAAACATAAAAACTAATAAAAGCACAAGCCAATCAGCTTCTGCCATCCACTCTTTCCTAGTGGAAAGGTATACGACACATAAACACACATACTGCCATTCATACCCGTACTTCATCAAGATGCGTCTCTCGCCGTATCTTAGATGTGTCTGATCTCCATCCCCGAAGTAGAATGAGCCTACTGAAATTCAGGCTTTAAATAGTATACTAAGTAAGAGCTTGTAGTTAATTGGATGCACATGTGCCCCTAATTAGTACCAGAGAGGTATCCGGTGCCCGGGCCGGACCCATGAAAACCCATCTAGTAGGTGCCTGATCCTCGCGTAAGCAGGCGATAAGACCAACCTGCGTTGCGGCCACTCCCTTGTGAAACCCAGTGTCACTGAAAGCGCTGCCTTACTGTGCCTGGATTGCACGTCAGAAATCTGCATGGGTGGTGTTGCTAATTAGGGCCAAAGGTGTATCCGGTGTCCGGGCCAGGCCCATGAACACCCATCTAGTAGGTTCCTGACCTTTGCATCAGAATGCAAATCGACCAGCCTACGCTGCTGTTGTCTCCTTGTGCAAACTCGGTGTCAGGGTACATGCTGCCTGACTGCATCAGGAACACGCATCAGTGAGCTGCGTGCAGGGGCGGATTGGCAATGCGGGCATTCGGGAATGGGCCGAAGGGCCGGTGCCTCAGTGCCCTCTGTGGGCCGTTTTTTTCTCCCCTGTCCCAGTCCACAGAGAGTGGACTAGGAAAGGGGAGAAAAAAAAACGGCCCACAGAGTGCACAGAGACAGAGAAAATGAAAGCAGCCTCGCTGAGCGGCCAGACAGCAATTGTCAGCTGTGGGCTCTCCTTCACCCCTGCCCTGCCAAGCAATCAAGCGGAGGCTGGGCTGGGGAGGGGTGATTGTTTGCAAGAATCGGCCTCCCTGGGGGCCAGGTGTTTCTCAGGCCTTTGAGCCATTTGCACCTCGGCCCCCTGGCGCCCATGCAGCCCAGAAACGGTGTTAGTCTTAAGACCTCGCCCACAGCCCTTCACATTCAGGGCATAGTGGGCGAGGAACAATGGGTCTTGCTGTGGGGGCCTGGTGATGTTTGGATTTTTTTTGTTTTATTTATTTATTTATGCGATTTTATATAGCGCGGACTTTACCCGAAGGTGTCAGAGCGCTTCACACTAGGAACAGCAATAATACATGAGGAGAAAAATTACAAGTGGACAAATTACAAAAGAAAACGTTAAGTTACATGAATCAAAAGTGACAATAGTGAGCAACCAAAATACAAGAGGAGCAAACAATACATTACAGGAGGAAAAAGAGATATGTGTGCAGGTTACAAAAGCGTTCAAAATACAAGTAGAGGTATAATACTGCAATTAATGGCAGACACTCCAGCAAAAGAACAAACGTTACGTAGGCAATGGTGGCACTTGTGCAAGCATCTAAAGCAAACAAAAAGTGAGAGGTAGCAAACAGTGTGTTACAAGAGAAAAGTGACTTGTGCAAGTTACAAAAGTGTACCATACACAGGTACAAGGGTAATACTACAGTAAATGGTAAATACTCAAACTGCCAGAACATACTGGGAAGGCACTTCCCATGCACCAGCTTCACCTCAGCCTCTCCCCTGGCTACCTGGCTACCTTGGATGACCCAGAAAGCTGTGTTTTGTGCACCCCTGCCAGGACATTTTCCCAAGGCCTGGAGGGTTGATTAATTTACTAATTGCAGGGGCCTTACCTCTGTTCATGTGCTCCTGAGCTGAAGGTCTGGGGAGGGCTGAGTAGGTTAGTAATAGCAGGGGCTTTGCTGCTTTTCAGGTGCTCCTGTGCTGAAGGTCTGGGGAGGGCTGAGTAGGTTAGTAATAGCAGGGGCTTTGCTGCTTTTCAGGTGCTCCTGTGCTGGAGGGCTGGAATAATTTTGTGACAAAAAGGGGCCTTGCTGTTTTTTTAGTTGCTCAGCATGTAGGCCATTGTCACCTTGGCCCTGTGTCGTGTGCAAGAACAGTATCCTCCCACTTTCATTCCTTGTCTGTGCAAATGGTGTTTCATGAAAGGGCACGCCCCTTAAATGTGGGCCACGCCTCTTGAATGTGGGCCACTTTTTTCGTCAGTGCCCGGGCCGAATTGTGATCCCAATCCGACCCTGGCTGCGTGAGCAGTAATGCGAGGGATGAGAATGTGCAGGTATCACTTACAGGCACCTGGGAACACCCGGTGTCTCAATGCCAGTAGCCTGACCTTGTCTGAATAACGCGTCAAGAATAAAGTGTTGGTAAAGACGCTTAGAAATATAAAGTTACTAACACTATTGTAGCGTATTAATAAATGCTAAAAGGTGCTCTGAATAATAATGCAGTACTACTAAGACGTGCTTGAGACAGTTAACAAATATTAATAAATAAGGTAGAACTTGCATCTACAGATGTAAGCTCAAATTCGAGTGGGGGTGAACAACCGCAGATTTGTTTTTTTTATAAGTGTGCCATATCTGTTTTTAAACTAATTTTCAACAGGAAAGGAAGAGGCGGTGTTATATTCTGAAATTCTACATTACTCAAATGAAACAGTTTTGATAGTGATTTTCCTGTACACAAGTCATTTCTGTATATTATGGACATTTAGATGGCGGTGTCAGAGTCTCAATGTATTAAGTACAATGATTATTTTAAGTACGATGAATATGTAGGGAGGCTACCAAATGGTGGTTGGTAAGTGCTGATTATACATGGGCACAAGAGAGTTCTAGATCTCATTTACCCGTCTGTAACCATGGTATTTCATCATTCAGTCCGTGTCCCATGTACGCAGACGAAAGACCTATCGTTCTTTGATGTGTAAGATTTTTTGGATATCTGGGCTGGCTCTTTTAACCACCTCAAGTTCCTCCCATCGGAGATCTGTGTCTATTAACTTACTATTTTCTAGGTTTCGGTCACTGTTCTTGGAGCAGCTTCTGTTGTGTTTTCACTTTTTTTCCAGCCAGCATATGATATCTTGTCTCCACTCCCACATAACCTATTTCCCATTTTCTGGTTCTCCAGCACCGCAAGGTCATACAAACGGCAATAGGGCTATGCAAATATCATCACTTCATGGCATACAAAAAAACAAAAGTAAAAAGAAATGTTATTTTCAATACTAAGATCTCTAGCTTTCGAGATGCGAGACCTATTGCATTGCAAATGCTCATTTGGGTACTTGTGATCTATTCGCCTCTATCTGTTCTCTTCAGTCTTTCTCATCAGCTCCAGTCATCAACAACTGGCAGCACATCCAGCAACCTTTGCTAATTTGTAAAGCCATCATTATGTTTGTTCCTGATGCTCTGTTCTTTATTGTCAAGTTAAAACCCAACATTCCATTCAACCTTTCCATGATTAATCAACTTCCAGCCTCTTCCAATTTCACTTCTGTATATTTGTTTAAAATCTTCTAAGTGACATATTTGTTGTTCTTTTCAATCCCTCAAGCGATAATGTGGTCTCTCCCATTTTGTAGCTCCTGTACTTTCATTGCACTCTCCTTTTAGATGTGAACTTTGAAAATTCTCACTTAGAAAACAGGCAGACCCTCCCGTTGGATACCTAAGCCATAGTCTTGGGAAAGATCAGGGGCTGTGTTTTGTGTTTGATTTCATTAAATTTAAGGGGTTTTCACGATAATAGAACACACATTTGTAATGCAACATCATAACTTGCCAATCAAGATGGTTCTTTCCCATCAGAAGGCTTGAGTAGAACTATCTCTTGGTGCTACTGATATACTGTGCTTTTTTTTTGTTCCACCCATTATGCAGATGTAGGAGTGAGTTGACTATTGATTCCATAAATACCTTGTTTGTTCCTTCTATTTATATCATTTGAGAAAGAGTGAACCCTTCAACGCAATTGCTCCATGACTCAAAATTGCATTAAGCTAGCAATACCATTCATTTAAATTTATAACAATTGTAAAGTTAGTTGTTGCCCCCAATGATGACAGGACACAGTTGTTGTAGGTTGCGCTATTTATTAACTTATTTCCGGCAGAGAGCGCCGAGCCGGTTGTGCTCCGCGCTCCGGCACTCGCGCTACTGCCGCGCGGCTGCGCGCGCACCCTAAGATGGCCGCCGCCGCACGTCACGTTGTCACGCAACGTGCGTGCGCTAGACCATTACACTACATATCTCCCTTTTTTCCAAACAATGAAAACAATAACTTACAGTCCGCCGCTCATATCAAAGTCCTGGAATCTGGCGGGCTTGACCACTGCTCTTCCCCTGCGGGTAAGTCTTACCTGGGTGGCCATGGCATCTCTCGCGGGAGTCTCCGCGCTATTTCCTCCACTGTTCGGCGCAGACAGGCTCTCCCTTGGTCTCCTCGTGTCCATCTCCTTCTCCACTCTGGGGCTACTTCTGTTGCTTCGCTCCTCGCCAAATTCATCTCCCCCATGTCCACTTCTTCATTGAACAGTTCATTACCTACATTAGGCTTCTCCGCATTTCCAGATTCTCTTCCTCCTTGGCTCCACTGTAGCACCTTGTTGCATCTCGCCATGCGGTCCTGAGACCACACATTCCCATCACTCAACAGTGCTGCTCTGTCGTACACCTCCTTCACCTGCAAGGGTTTACTGTATTTGATGTCCCCTTTTCTTTGCATCGTCGCCAGCTTAACTCACACCCATTCGCCTTTCTATAGTCCTGTGTCTCTTACATTTCTACGTTTGTCATAATGCTTTGCGTAGATGGCTTGTGCTTGCTCCAAGTTTGCCTGGACCACCGCCGGGGACCATTTGCTCACTATGGTCTTCTCCTTCCATACTCGGTTGTCCTTCGTGAAAGGGTCACATCCTCTCAAGATTTGAAATGGGCTATATCCTGTTCCTGTGGGGGTGATCCTGTAGGCCCATATCATTTGCCATATTTCCTTCTCCCAGTCCTTGTTATTCGCTAATGCTGCTTGCACCGATCCCATCACCACACAATTAAATCGTTCCATTAACCCATTTCCTGCCGGGTGATAGATCGATGTGTGCTTGGAGAGGATACCATTCCTTTCCATAAAGTTAGTCCATTTGTCCGACGTGAACTGAGGGCCGTTGTCGCTTAAGATCGATTTAGGAATACCCTCTCTTACGAAAGTGTCACTCAAAAACTTTAAAATTGTTTCAGTGTCCATTACTTCTTCCACTTTCATTTCTGGCCACTTTGAGTATCTGTCAATGAGGACACACACGTATTTTTGTATACCTTGCCCATCCAGGATCGGGCCCAAGATGTCGATGGACAGCTCCTCCCACGGGTTCTGTGGGGGGTCGAATCTACCCAGCACCGGTCGCAGTGGCTTGAGTGTTTTATCTGCTCCCTGGCACTGTGGGCATTCTCTGACATATTGTTCTGTTCTTAGGTCCATACCTGGCCACCAATATCCCTGCTTGGTTCTCAGCTTCATCTTAACTATCCCCAGATGGCCTTTATGGAGTATCGCCAGTAGTTTTGTGACTACTCCTTCAGGGGGAATGACCTTGTCTCCCCGGTACACGAACACTCCTTGATCATCCACCGACAATTCTTCCCGGACTTCATAGTACATTCTGAGGTTTTCGCTGGTGTGTTTCTTTTCTGGCCAACCCTGCCTGTATTATGCATCTTTTCACCTCCTGCATGGTAGGGACTTCGTTGTATGCTTCATTCCACTCCTGGTTGCTGATGACCTTCTCCTGGTCATCCGTCAGGGCCACCATCTCTTCCCCACTGGCTTGGTCCTCTTCTCCTGGTTCCATGGCCACGGATTACTCAGATAGTCCGCCACTCTGTTCCGGCTGCCTGGAATGTATTCCACGTCTTACCTAAATTCCAGTAACTTTAATGTCATTTTCGAAATCCTGGGGGTGGCACTGGCATGTCCGCTGGAGGTTAGTACCTTCACCAAGGGCTTGTGATCTGTTTTCAATTGGAAACGGGTACCCCATAGGAATTGTCTGAATCTTGTCATTGCCCACACCAAGGCCAGCATCTCCTTTTCAATGACGCTGTATTTTCTTTCTGTATCACTCAACGTGCGCGAGGCGAAACTGAGTGTTTCCATCACTCCCTGTCCTCGATCCTGCATCAACACTGCCCCCAAACCTTTATCGCTGGCATCTGTCGTGAGTACTGTTCTTCCCTGTGGATCATATCCTTGTAAGGGTATGGCTCCCACCACATCCTTCTTTTTTTTTTTTTTTTTTAAACCTTTATTGCAACACTATGAAAGTACAAGTATGGGCCTACAACCGCAGGGGCCGGCTGCTATTCAGAAATGTAACCAAGCATAGCACGTTTCAACACAGCTCATCAGCAGACAGCCCTGTGTTCCGGCAGCGATTCAGGATAATGTTTATCTTGGAACGCATGAGTAGGGTACAGAACATAATAAAGGTTTCATTTTATATTATAGAAATAGACGGATCAGGTGCCATACAATCAAGCTAAAGGAGACGGGGGACAGGCCAAGAAACAGGATATACGTCAGAAACAACAATATGGGGAACCCTGCGGCCAATATTTATATAGCGAAGTGAACAACAGTACAGGAGGCAGTTTCATAAGCGCCGGTTCCCAGATCCTGCCCACCCGGACTTTCGATTAACCTAGGAAGCGTAAGCACTAAATTCCAGAACACAGTGTAATCAGAATAGTACACAGACGATACTGACCCGAGAGGAAGGAAAGGGAAGGGAGAAAAAGGCCATAGAAAATAAGAAAGGCAAAATAAAAAAAAAACCCGTCCAACCTCCCACCCTGCACCCCTGCCGATGGCTATAGCCTAACCCCACTAGCAGCGTGCCTGTCGCCCTAAAAACTAAAACCCCTAAAAGAAGGGAAAGAAAGAGGAAAAGCGGAGGAGGGCCTAATAGTACCCGCCCCCAGCCCCTTACTCCCCCTGCCAGAAACAGGCACCCCCTATCGCAAAGAGACGGATGTGGAGCAAGCCTTATGAGAGAAAATAGGGGGAACCATGACACACCGCCCAGCCTCTGAACTCAAATCATCATAAGTCGAACAGTCACAATACCATTTCAAACCACCCCAAGTTGAGTAATCTCACCCCTGACCCTTCCGGACCAGCACACAAGCCCTCCCCATCGAGACCCAATGGCATACAAGCAAGTCATAGAGGAGAGGGAAGTCATCGAGAGTGAATCCGTTACCACTTGCAGCAAGTGAGTCCACGGGAGCTTCAGGTGTAGAAAGCCTCCCTCTCCCAACAAGACAGTCTCGTTGTTCCTTGCCTTGGGGTCGCAACGTTTCCAAAAAGGGGGGGAGACGATCACCAGATGGAAAAAGGTCTACAACACAAGTCTCCGGGGGTAGGAAGCCATTCAGTACCTCGAGAGTCAATAACAGTGGAAGGTGCAATGGCATTCTCACGACCTCCAGGACACCATCTTCCTGGGCTACGTCCGGTGATTCCAATACTCGCATCCCCATGGGGTTCTCGCAGTGAGTCAAAATGGCCGCTGGTTGAATGGCTACAGATGGTAGTTCAAATAGTGGGGCAGGGTCCGGTGCAATATGCAGAATCCCAGACAGGCTTGCATCCATTTTATTCATGGAGACAGTCATTTGTGATTGAAGCGCCCAGAGTTCTGCCAGTAATGACCTCAGCGATGGCTCGGACACATTTCGATCCATGGTCTCACGCCCAAGACCGATCACAATCACCTTCCGAGTGAATTAGTGTCTCCGGGGGAGACAGACCGGGATCACAAGAGAGCAAGCGTGGACGGTAGCCCGTCGTTCTCCACTGTCGCGATCATCCGGCTTAACGCCGCAGGCCGGGGCCCCGATCCGCCGAGCCCCGGAGGGAGCCGGCACCGGGTCCGCGGGACGGGAACCCCCGCCTGCCGTCATTAGCAAGCAAGGTCACCTCTCCATCAGTGCTGAGCAAAGAGAACAATCACTGCCAATTCCAGGCGCAAAAGAAGCCTCCACTACGATCGGCCGGACCCTGCCTGGGTCTCTCAGCCGTTGTTGTTGCACTACCACTCGGCCACGCAGATACTCGAGGCCCCGGCTTCACTGCTGGAGTAGGCCACAATCTTCAACACGGTGTAACTCCGTGAAACCGGCCGATAAAAATTCCCGGATTTCACCTTCGGAATGAGGAACTGTTAATGTACGCAGAGGCTGGGCGTAAAATCAGGATATTGTGCAGGATCTTGCGGCGGGATACGGAGGTCGGCGGAGCCGGGAGCCTAAGCAGCCATCTTGTTTGTCGTTGTGGCTCCTCCCCCCACCACATCCTTCTTAATGCTCTCGAATTCCCTTTGTGCTTCCTCCGTCCAGCAGAACACTGAGCTTTCTCTTGTTAGCGTTCTCATGTGGTGCGTCTTTGTTGCGAAGTGCTGCACAAATTTACTGTAGTATTCCGCCATTCCTAAGAAGGATCTGACGTCTTCCTTACTGGCCGGCGGGGGCACATCACAGATCGCCTTCACATTCTCAGTCTTGGGTGTGATGCCTTGCACACCAATCTCATGTCCGAGATACGTTACTGATTCCATGCCCAGGCGGCATTTCTCCCATTCGGCCGTGAGGTCCTTCCCTTCTAGTACTCTCAGAACCTTGGTCATTTTGGCATCGTGGTCTAATTTGTCTCGCCCCATCACCAGGATATCATCCTGGAAATATTGGATGCCGTCCATATTCTTGAACAACTGGTGCATCAGTTTCTGAAACACCGCTGCCGCCGAAGCTAGTCCGAACGGCATGCAGCGGATTTGGTAGCACCCGAAAGGGGTTATGAATGATGTTAACCTTCTGCTCTCTGGGTGCAGAGCGATCTGATGGTATGCAGATGTTAGGTCAATGCCTCTTGTTTTGGCCAGCATCTCCTCGATCCTTGGCAAAGGAAACCTCTCGACCACAATGTTTTATTCAATTCACGTAGGTCTATGCAGAGCCTGACCTTTCCACTGGGTTTCATAACCACTACAAGTGGCTCCAGCCACTCAGCGCATGTAATTGGTTCGATTATTCCTTTCCTTTCCAGTTCTTGTAGCTCCACTTGCACCGCCTCTCTCACTGCTAGCGGTACGTTCCTCACCTTGTGAGACACCGGTGTGGCGCCTGCCTTGAGGACAATTTTGTGCGCAAACTTTTCTAGCTTGCCCACGGTGCCTCCGAAGACCTTGGGATACTCTCTCTTCCACTTATCCAAGTCTGGCCACGCTTCCGGTTCAGTGAGCAGGATCTGCTCCTTGCCACCCGGGTCTAGTTTGATGCCTAGGTCGCCTTGGTCTAGCCATCCCAGCACCGATGTTCCTTTCTCAGATATGTACAATTTGCAGTTGGAGCTGCGTCCTCTGAATTCGAATCTTAGCGGTCTAAACCCCACCATTGGTATGCGGTCACCATTGTACGCAACCGGTCTTATGTCCAGTTTCTCCAGGTCTGGGCCTAGGTGTGGCTTGAAGGTTTCTTTCCACACTGCACGTTGGACAATGGTGTAGGGTGATCCGGTATCTGTTACTATACTTATCGGTACGCCACCAATGGTCATGTCCAGTACCGGCTTGGTCGACCTTTTATTGTCCACACTCAATACTTGGTCGTAGATGCAGAGTACCGTGTCTTCGTCTCGGTGGTCATCCTCCTCTCTGTCCTCATGTCCTTGGTCGATGTACTTAACCACACTCCTGGAGGATTTTCTATGGCATACTTTTTCATAGTGCCCAATGATTCCGCAATACAGACATTTGGCGCAAAAACGCCGGACACTTCCTGTCATGGGCTTCATGTGCCCAACTCCCACATCGATAGCAAGATTTCTTGTTGTTTACCGTCTGTTTTCCTGGTGGTCCCGGATTCCCTTGCCACCTGTTCGGTCCCTTCGATGTGGGCCCCTTGCTTCTATTTTCCTTGCGGGGCTCGTCGTCGTCAATCTTGTTCACCATCGGGCTCACCGCGGCCTCCCTTTTTGCCACCTTCGCGCCAATTCTGCTCTTTTGACTATTATCATTACTTCCTACAGCGTGGCGTCGCCACTGGCCCACAGCTTGTCTTGCACTGCAGCGCTCGTGGTGTGCATTACGATTTGATCCTTGATGAATTCATCTTGGAATGTGTCGTATCTACATGTGGATGCCAACTTCCTTAAAGGCGCCACGTATTCTTCCACCGACTCTCCTGGTTGTTGCTTCCTCTGCTGGAAGTTGTACCTGTCTATCGACACACAGAGGGTGGGTTTATAGTGTTTGTTCAATTCTTCAATTGCGTGGGCATACACGTCGTCATCCGTACTTCCTCATGGTTTGGGTACCAAGTTCTTGAAAACCCTTAGCCCCTCCGGGCCTAGATTGTGTAGTAATATCCGCCTCTTCCATTTACCGGAGAACTTCTCTTCGTTCTCATCCTCCAACACTTTGATGAAGTTGTCTATGTAGTCTCTCCAATCTTCCCTCCTCATGAGGAGTTCCCCTGGTTTAGATAAGAACTGCATAGGGGCCGTCGCTGATGCTGCTTGCGCGCACATCTTTTCGCACCTTTCTGTGGCTGGTGTGTCCCCGTGGCTACTGGGGCTACCTGGCGCACGGTTTTCCTCTCGTTTTTCTGCCTGCAGATGGGGGGTCTCTGGTTCTGCCCCATCGCTTTTCTTGGAGGTAGGCAGCGCTCCTGCCCTCAATTAAGTTGTGCTGAGGGGTGTCCCGGCCAATGTGCCCCCTTCGCTCTCCTTTTGCTCCTTCACAGTGCTTATCTCGCCTACCTTCGTGTGGCTGTGGGCTCTGCTGCGCTCTCTGGTGTCTGCCCGTCTTTGTACAGTGCTGTTCTCAGGCCAACCTGTATTAGTGCTGGTCCCAGGCTGTTGACTTTCCCTATTCCAGATCGTTTTTTTTTTTCTTGGGGTGAGTCCTTCTTTTTTCTTCTTCTATCCCACCTTCGTCGCCATTGTAATGTAAGTTGTTGCCCCCAATGATGACAGGACACAGTTGTTGTAGGTTGCGCTATTTATTAACTTATTTCCGCCAGAGAGCGCCAAGTGCTCCGTGCTCCGGCACGCACCCTAAGATGGCCGCCGCCGCACGTGTGTGCGCTAGACCGCTACACTACAACAATGCTTGACATTTGTGACAGTAATATCAGGTAAATTAAAAGCAGGTGTTTCTCTCAAATAACATGAGCATTCAAGACAGAGGCCACATTTTGAGTTTAAAAAAACATTATATCCTAGAATCTGTCATGACGAATTCGAAAACACTGCCTCTCAGACTTCAGGCAAATACATGCGAAACAGACCCATATCTAATTTGTAATGCTTCATTTGGAGATTGCTTCTACAATTTCAGGGCCAGTGCTGTAATTGGAAAAAATTTGCTCTGAGAACCCATACATTAAGGGTCAATGTGCAGCAGAGGAAAGGGGACGGGGTCACGAGAGGCAGGATCATGAAAAGCAGAGTCTGGCAGTCCACTTATATATTTATGGGCATATTTACAATACAATAATGGAGTGCAGTGCCGCAAGCAACTTTGTTGCACTAAGATGCGTCATTGTCTAAGTGCAGGAATACGCTGTATTTACAACAATATGGCGCATTCCTATACTCACCCCTGTGCCAGCTCACAAACAGCAGCCTTGCTCCAATGCAGACACCCGTGCACCATGATGCAAGGGTGCCTACGTTGTAGGGACGATTTTTGTTGTACAGAAAGGGACACCTTCCTGCACAAAACACAATCATAAATGTTGTTTTGCTCCTTCTATGTGTGCACATATTTATCCTTGTTGCGCCAGCAATATGCCTCCCCTGGGGAGGCATAGGTTTTGGTGCTGCCTCAGATTTACGATTCCTTGTAAATTTAGGGCTGTGTCAAAAATCTATGGGTGTTGCTGGGCACATCCACAACAACACCCATTGCATGTCCCTTTAATGCAGAAAACTGTGCCAAAGGGAACAATATAAATATGGCCGGGTTAAGCCATGCAAAGTGACCTAGTGTTGCCTTCTAAATATGGAGCAGGACACAGCGCCACCAGAACGTCACAAAAAGTGACTCTACGGTGACACAGGATCAATGTAAATGAGCCCCTTATTTTTTTTTTTATCACCTGCTAAGAAATTGGCAACATGGGGAAAATGTGGCAGTGAATGTGTTCTAGCTCACATAATTGGTCACAAAGAGGCTACATTTAAAATATAATACAAGGTTAATTCACCTTTTGCTGCACCAGAATTGCGTACCCAGCAATTTTAAGGGCAATATAATAATAATGGCGTTAATATGGAAAAAGTAAATGCTAATATGAAAAATTACACCTTCATTTATGAGAATGAATTTGAGTCTTTATTAAAGAAGTTGCCCGATGTGAAATCGACATCAAGCCGGACTCGCAAATACATAGTCAGGCAAGCACTAAGACCTAGGCTCATGGCCACAGATTGTTAGGTCACAGGTGTACTGTGTATAAAAGGAAGCTGCAGACCAATTGTAAATTGAGACAGTCTTCAGACCCTGCTTCTGTAACTGTTCTCCTGGCCGCAATGTTTAATTAAACAAACTGTTCCTGTTTTTCCAAACACCTCTTGTCTCTTGTTGATTTCAAAGTATTGGATGTTCAAGTAACATTTTGGCAAGCCACCTTCAGAGCTGATTTGTACCTTGAACCTGACTGCAGCCATAGGAAAGAGACCCTACCCATATGGATTCACATTTGTGCATTAAGGAAGGTGAGCGGAAACTGCAATTGATTGGAAGTTCTGCTGAATCCGCTGGGCAGAGGTCTGTCCTGAAGCAACCATCACATAGGGTAAGAGACTGTATCAGCAGCTAATTTAAAGCATTTGGCGTATGATAAACTAGGGAGAAGAGTATGAAGATAAACTGAGCACCCTTGCACTGACAGAATCTGGCATTTTACCTATTTTATATGTCCTAGGTGATTAGTTGTAAGGCGGTCTCAGAGGTGATCCCGCGGAAGTCGCCCTTTTTCAGTAGTACACTCGAAAAGGTGAATATTTATTGTATAGCCCTTGATAATTCCTAGAACGCTGTTTTTGTGATATTGCTATCATGATTGGGCAGAGGTGGCACCTCAACCTCCTTTTTGAGGTTAAAAGGTTTTCTCAGTGCTACTGTTTTTTTTTTTAACAAAGGTGGTATCTGAAAGGAGTGAAAGGTGTTCATCGCTTGGACTGCTGGGCATAACACAGACGGTACACTTTTTCCACTTGGCGTGACACAGACGGTATGCTTGGAACACTTGGCATGACACAGATGCTAGGCTTGGCCCACAGGTGTGATACAGGGTGTGATTCGGAAGTTAGGGAAATAGATTTGGATCTGGGATACTAGGTGTGACTTGTATGTGGCAAAGAGAGGCCTGAGGTTCCCGAGTTATTCCTTGTTTCTGTATCTATTAATATTACCGTTGTCCAGAGCCATATCGGCAGACTATCAGGCTCATTTAGTACTGTGTACTGCGCAGAGCTTCCCCTGTTTACAGGATAGCTTGCGCTAGGAGAAGGCTAAGAAATGTTTGATGAAGAAACGCTTTTTTTTCTGTCAATCTTTGCTCGGTTGCTATAATGTACATATGATGTTATGGTGCTAATTTTGTAACATTTATAGTATGCAAGAATTAATATCATGTAGATACTGCCCTAATATCGAATGTTCTTTTTTATATGTTTCAATGCTTTATATGAGTGTGCTGTTATTTATTCCAATTTGGTGCAAAAAGTTGATATCGTGCAGATACTGTTTACCTATTGCTTTTTTCACCTGTGTTGCAACCCTTCATTGCATTGCTATCTTTGTTTCTTGAATTGTTTACGTTGAATTGTTTGATATATCTGTGGATAGCGCTGAGCTCATAGTATATAAAATTGCACCATGTTTGTCCTCCATAATTAGAGCAAACAAAAAGTCCCAAAAGATTTGAGTAATATTTTATTTACAAAACCTCTAAAATTGTTATCGATTAAAATACATGGAAGGCAGGTTCCCCAAACAGGCAAAGAAACTTAATACATTTTGCCAAGAATAGCATGCACACACGAAGGCACACCTGTTTCCCTGGCCTAAGGTGAAACATTTGACACTAACGCAATTGAGCATACTAAAACACATTTAAAAACTTATTATACAGGTCAAAAAAGAGACAGTAGAGAAGCATCACTAGAATTATGGGCCATCTTCGCAGATGCCCAAAGCGATAGCCCTACACTGCCGATAGCAAGCAAGGTGCCTGTGACTCTCCCACCATATGCAGGAATGGAGGTGCTCACGCTAGCTCCTTCTGCATTACGATATTCCAATCCACCACTACTAGGAGCTGAAGGGCCCCCTACTAAAAGAAGGACTGTTAGGAAGAAGCATGAGAAACCAAAAAACCAGCAAGCTCAAACGCTTCCAGCACAGCCCAAGTCCCTTGAAAAGGTTCCCAAAAGCTCAACCCTCCTTCTACCATGATCAACACATAGGACTTCAGCAGCAAGGAGAACATGCACTCCCACTGGTTTGAGCAAACATACACGAGTGACAGGGAGGTTTGTGGTGGTTCTATATACTGATACAGCTAGTGGGGGAGAAGACGAGAGTCCTAGTAACCCGGGAACAGATATCGAGGTTGAGGCTATAGGATTTGCCCAGTTAACCAAGTGGGAATGTTGAGAACTAATGCTAGAAAAAGAGAGTGCACACAACCACACACCTCAGACTGCCAACCACATGCCAACCAGAAGAAGAACCCACATGTCTGGATACTCATAAACAATACACCACACAACTTCCTACTAGACATAGGGCGACAAGGTCATGTCTAAGGGGGAGGGGTGGTCCCCTTATCTAAGGCACTACAGTAATTCAAGGGTTTTGGGGTACGGTGGTAAGGATCCCATTCACAAAACCCCTAGAACTGGTTATAGGTGGTAACCGTGTCAGAGTACAGCTATTATATTTTCTCTTGTCCCCTACCAATCTATTGGGACGAGATTTGATGGCCATGTTAAAGATGACAATCCAGTTCTCCAATGACTGGACTATGCCTGCTCCTCCTCTAGACTTCCTTCCCTGATACCCATGTAATTAAAAAACCCCTGCAGCACAGGTAGACGAGGGGAAATCACCTAAATAACAGACTGCCTTCACTGAGGCAGCCTTGCAGAACATGCACAAATTCTTGGGTCTTTATAAATTTGTTGGGCAGTGGGCATGTCATGCACACCGTCCCTTACTTGAAGCTATTAAAAAGACTCAAGCCTTTATACTCAATAAAGTACTCGATAGTCAGGACTGTGGTACACACACATCCGATGAGTCCCCTGTGATAAATGAGGAAAATGAGGTAGGAAAACGGGGCAAATGGGAGTAGTTAGAGCCCTCATGCCTTTGGAACTGCTGCACATGATGAGTTACTGGAACTCAGCCTATGCCACCACCACAGTGCTCCTGAGCGTGAGGAGGTGGCAAAGAAAAGGCTGCCTGAAGTTATGCGGTACACCCGCCATGTCTAAGGACCCCTTTACACTCTTTATTAGTTTATATGAGCGTGCAGCTTTAGTAAAATGTGCTGCACATATGGGGCAAAAACCTATTGCAAGAAGGACAAGTGCACAGTCACATGACTCCCCACTCAGCGACCCACAGGGACGATCCACAAGCAGGAGCAAGCCCAGAGAGTTACCGCTTAATTGGTCCAACGCAAATTAAAAAAACACCGCCCCTCTAGGGGGCTGCGTTGGCTGCAACTGTGCGAAAGGCACCAGTCTCCAGGGGAACTCTAACCCAACTATGGAGGTAGCGTCCAGGGAGAATGGCAGCAAGCAGACCCTAGGGAGTGCTACTATTGCCACAGGCTGGGCCACCTGTCAGACAGATGCCGGCTGTAGGTAAACAATCATAAGCATAGATCAATGAGCCAGGTCCAACCCCCACAAAGCCCCATGAATGTCCATCCACTAAACCAAGCCCAGGGGGATCAAAATGCACCCTCCACTTACCCTCAGGGAGGTCTGCCATCTACTGCAACCAGGAAACAGGGATCAGATAGATGGAGAAACATGTGGCAGCAAAAACTACAGACAGGGAACTCAGCACATCAGGGAAAGGAGCCACAGCCTTTGCAGGGAGGAGTAATAGTATGGGTAGCCAGCACCATCACACAGCCTCAGAACCAATATTCACAGTAGACTAGACAAGTAATAAAAAGACCCTAGCAGATACAACCAATATCCCCCTCCCTTCAAAAAGTGTAAAAAGAAAGACAAACCTACAGCATAGGGATCCATAGATTTTATTGAGGGACAGGAACTGCAGATAGGGTTATCATCACTAGAGTTTAACAACAGTGGCGCCTCCAAGACCTAAGGCCCCACAATGCTGCTATTCCCTCAGGGCAGGTTTGCTGGCCTCACCCTGAGGGAAGGGCAGTCTGATGAGGGGACAGGGTGGCACCTAGAGAAAGCATTTTAAAAACAGACACCCGGGTCCCAGCATCCAGCTTCCAAAGTCAATAGGGATGGGTTTCAACCACCAAGTCAAAAGGTCCCCATTCTCAGGCATCCGGCTAGGGACCAATGTTTCCATCATGGCACGTAGTCCCAACAGTGCCTCCAATGAGCAAGAAGCCTCTGCTAATGGAGGCCCCCTTTCAGTTCTAAAACTAAGCTGTCCCGAGTGGTGGAAACCAGGATTCCTGTGTGCCTGCCTAGGATGATAGAACCCCCATAAACTCCAAGGCGCACGCACAGCAACCCAATAAGCTGCGAGGCACTTGCATGATGTTGATTCCAGTGGGGGGGTGGAGGGGGGGTGCTCACCAGGGTGACCAGATGTCCCAGAATTTCTGAGGCTGTCACCGCGTTTTTGTTTTCATCATTGTTGGAGGGTAGATTATTGCTAGGGGTAAGTATGTACCCACCACTCGCAATAGGGCCACCAATACTATAAAAGGTTCAGTCAAGGTCCCAATAAATTATTCCCTTTTTCAACCCTTGGTAGCTGGCACTGAGCAGGCAGG
Organism: Lissotriton vulgaris; assembly: GCF_964263255.1. Taxonomy (NCBI): domain Eukaryota; kingdom Metazoa; phylum Chordata; class Amphibia; order Caudata; family Salamandridae; genus Lissotriton; species Lissotriton vulgaris. The sequence goes on from NC_141685.1 coordinate 1,800,348,605, forward strand.
CTTAACTTAGGTGACAGGTGTTTAAAGCATTTACATCACCATTACATTACACATCAATACATTACATAAGTAAGACATGATGCCCAATAAAAATCCAACACCAATTTATAAAATTGTGGTTATATTCTTTTGAACAATTAGACACCAAAATGATGGCATTCCAAAAAAGCACTTTCTAGTGCTAAAAACATATACAACCACCTTGGGACATCTGGTAACACCTGACCAGGGCAAAACTAAAGTATGAGGTCACCTATGATGGAGCCCTGGTGTAAAACACTAAGCAGGAGGCCTTAATCAAATTTTACCTTCACACACAGAAACATTTCTGAAGGCCAGGGATTCGAGTAGATGATGGCGGCTTGGCTCAGTACGAGGCATCTGTGAATTACTGCAAGTCTTGAGCTCCAGAGCTCTCAGCTGGACAAACCTCAAATCCAGACCTAGTCGCAATTTGATGAAGGCGGCTTGACTCTCATCGATGGGTCAGTCACATTTTGGAGCTTTTTCCAAAAGTTACTCCAAACTTCTGGAACTTCTTCCTGAAGTTCCTCTTGAGCCTCAACAGTGTCCAAAACAAAAATCTAAGGGTCTAGAAGGTCTGAGATGGTCCTTGGAAATTTGGGACTACAATTCCCTCAATGCAACTGGCCAAATCGTTAAAAGACCACTGGACGCACTCCAGGCTGGGGACGTCTTGGGGGGACATGGTGCAGGTGAGTCTGTTCTCCGTTTGCCTTCCGGGAGTCCACTCCTTAATCCTTTCTGTAGCAAAGCAACATCCTCGGGGCTCTAGTTCCAGCAGTTGCAGTCCTTCAGAGTTTAATCCTTTGGGGTGCAGACCAGGGTTCCAGTTGGTAAGTCCTTCTCCTTGTAGTTTCTGGCAGCAGATCTGATTTGCTGTGCAGCTCTCACATATATATCCAGTAGTCCGGGGTGACAAGCAGGGGGCACTCCTGACCAGTGGGGTACAGGGTGCCACCCTAAAGCATGACGGCGTCCTCCAAAGTGTGGCATATTCTTGTCCCAAAAAACACTGTACTTTAAAATTCAAGATGGAGAAATTCTCTCCTTGGGGGGAAGATCTGACTAAGCTAACCCACTTGTGTGGCTCATTTCCATTAACAATACCCTTCCAGACCTTCTGCAAATTCCATTCCTGGGGGTCCCGTCTGGCTGTGGGGTTACAGGAAGAGGGGATAGGCCTGGCTGACATTCCTTATTGCCCTGCTCTCTTTGAAGACCAATTTGTTTACAAAGCTCCCATCCTGGTATGTTCTCTGCAGCTGCAGAACTCCCCTCAACAGATAACTTTTGTCTCTATGCAAGCCACTTATCACCTCATCACAGCAGTTTGGCTAAGCCTGTTAAGGGATGGCCAATCAGGAGAGGCTGCTAGAAGGCTGGGTTTTGGCTCACAGAAATGAACGTTGTATAACTTATTTTCTATATTAGTTATGACAAATAGATCAATGGCAAGTTGTTGGCTTTATCATTACCAAACCTTTAAGTGAATGAAATATTATTTTAGCTCACTCCTGTCAATAGTTACACTGTATTACAATATTCCCTTGTTAGCCTATGCAGTTAAAATGCTATGATGGGGAAAATGAAATTGATAGTTTTTCCCTCACCAGGCCAAATAAAGCATATTTTAAAATGTCCCTGCTACTTTTTACATGGCACCATACCCTGGGGACATCTAGGGTAGACCTTAGGGGTGACTTATATGTAAAAAGAAGGTAGTTCAATACCTTTGAAGTACCTTTAAATACAAAGTCAAATTTGCATGTTATTTCAATTTAAAAGCAACTTGCAAAGTAGGACTGACTTTTAAAATGACAACAGGCAGCACAGCAGTGCACACTTAAGTGCCTCAAATCTTTTGGGCCTCTACGCCTACATGCCTTACAATGTACTAGGGACCTAGACGTGTCATATGTCCCGGTTAGGCCTAGTGGGAAACGCTGCCATTTTACATGCACATGTTTTCCTAAGTTCCCTTCTCTTCCACGCAATAATTCTTGACACACATTTGCTTGCATAACTGAAGATTAATTTCCCTGACACTACATTTGTTTACAGATTGATCTTCAAAAGAACACTATCACAATACATTGAACATTCTGTACAAGGTCTCAATATAAATTGTGCAAATGTGGTTGTTATTGTTCATTTATGTGGCGGCATAGCTATCTATAGGATATTAACAAGGTCAGTCTGACTAGAATCTCGGCTCAGGACAAGGATGCCTTTTGTTCTAAATAAACAAGCATTAAGAAAAAGGAGCACTTGCTGTCATTTGGGAGGTCACTACCTACTGAAATCTCAGTCCAGCTGCTTGTGGATCTTTCTGCGAAGAGGGATGTCAAATTTGTGACCACGACTGGTACCTACATACTTTCTGTTCAGGTAATAGGGTTAGATTGTCTGACGGGAAATTCTTGGCAGAACACAAACCCATGCCCTAGACAGATATAATTTGGTAGGCAGACCTGAGAAACCACAATTAAAGAGTAATTCTGAAAAGGATAACTCTGACCAACTCTTCAACAAAGAAAAAGTGGGACAATAAGAAAACCAAAGACAAATCTAAGTCATAGGGTGGCTCCCCTTGACAGAAGGCCACTGAAAAATGCTATAACCTGTGAAATCATTACAATATAAGACTGCCTGATAGGTTTCAGGGTGCTGATACACGTTCATCTCATTTATTTCAGGATTAATTTGATAAATGCTCGGAGAGAGGTGGAGGGTCAGAGCGCCGATCAGTAGAGCATGTGAAACTGAAGAAGGATTCACAATGTTCATCTGACTACATAATTAAAGAAGTAGGAAAACTGAGGCCTTCCAAGCCTCAATGCAAAAAGAAGAAGGTTAGCCAGACTTAAGGTCAGGCATGCCCCAGATATGGAGGACTCTGCTTCTGGGCGGGGAATAGGCAGTGACAATGCTGGACAGCACAGTAGAAGTCACCATAGCTCACCATAACCTGGTAGTAGCGCTGAGTGAGTGCCCCCACATCATCCTGATACCTGGGTATGAGTCCCACATCGTCTATATGAAATACAACTCCAATTGGAGGGGGACATACCCAGAAACATCAATGTTCTCTTTTGGGAGGACTTGACACAAGGGTATGATATTATTTTGGTTGAAAAGGATTGGCCACCTGATTTTGTAATGAAGTGCCCAATTGGGGAAACAGTAATTTTACTGCTTTCTCCGACCTCATTTCAGAATCAGTCAAACAATCAAATGCCGTGGAGTGGGTGCTAGCGCTAGCTCCTGCGTTATACCACAACCATGTGGGGTGGGGTGGGATGACAGTTCCCCTTACCATGAAATACCATTGAGGACAACCTCAAACACAAAATCCAATAAAGCATAAAGCTAAAAAAACAAGCTAGGAAAATTCTCTAACAATGAATACCAACGTGTAATAGAAAGTTGCACCTCATCAATAATCCCTTGTTTCTTGTATTGAAACCTGATCATTCACATTACATAATATTAAACTACAGACACTTAAACACGGTTACTCATGCATTTGCAATACAATATGCACACAGTGCCAAGTTAATGAACAACATAGTGCGGAAGAAATGCAAAACAGCACTTAATATCTCAAATGGATTTTTCTGCCAGAACATATCACCAGGAAGCAGATATATGACCACATTCAATGCGCTTGATTGTCAGAGGCAATTCTGTTGATTTCCCCAGGGGAATAAGAATAGCCCCAGACTGTTTTCAGCCAGAGTAAAAGAGACACTACAAAATTTTGATGACCAGGCATTGTCCTATGTGATGACATTTACTTAACAGATGATGACCTTTCGGAGCACTTGACAAGAGTGGAACGGCATACTTTTGAGGTTTGCTGCCCTGGCTTCCAATTTATTTTTCTTAGAATTGTCAAGTGAAGACAATTGTTTTGACACACTTCTTAGAGAAGTGTGTGGTACTTCAACCTCCATCGACTTTGAAAAGATTGAAATCCATAATCCATATTGGGATTTCTAAATTTTGGCAAAATGTGCATTCCATATTACACAGAACGGGTAAAATCAATCTACGACCTAATACAGCCAGACTCAGGAACATAAAAATATCTTACCTTCCCTACAAGTTGACATTGTAGCTTCAAAAGACTTACACACATGTATAAACACAATGATCCTGGTGATCTGCGTCATTGCAGGGACATCAGGGTATATGTACGTCACACTCAATGAAGGTGACACAGTACCAATTGCATATAAATTGCATCTATACACCAATGCTGAAATGCATTTTGCACCTACAGAAAAAATACTGACATTGATTATCTCAAGGGTTTTTACAAACATAATTGATTAATTGACCAGTGTGTTTACATGGGAGCCCTAAGGACATGAACATATGGCCCAATAGGAACCCATTTCAAATTCAGTTTCTCTTTAATGCCCCCTTAAAGCACCCCATGTTACTTATCTTTCTCGTTTTCTCTTCTCCACTCCAACTCTCCAATTTCTGCCTCTGCTATTCTTGATTTCACTTTCTCGGTTTCTTTCACTTTCCCTGTCTTTCTTTCTCCCTATCTCTCTTTCTCTTTCTCTTTCCCCTTTCTATGCTCCTCTCTCTTTCTGTTGTTTTGCACTAGGCTAGTCCTGTTCATGACTGTAGATTTCCCCTAGCCCCCAAGCACTGCAGATATACCAGCAGGGAGAAAGGATAAGTGACAGATACTTCACGAATTCCTCCCACACTTACCTGAAAGAGATCCAAATAAGGAACCAACATTACTTGCTAGAGACTACAGGTATTTTCTTGGGTTTCCTTTACCCTTTTGCCAAAGCAAGCACCCAAAAAAGACAACTGGATTAGTGCTATTAGAGACATTTCTTCTAAGCCATGCTACTGCAGAACATATTCACAACTATACCTAAGTGTTACCGTTTGTAAATTACCATAGCTCCCATGGTTGTCTCATGCTTTATTTCAAGCTTAGTGTTTTTAATGAAATGACCATCATTACAGTTTCCAAAAGGCAAATGCCCTTAATTTTTGGGAGCCCCCAAACCCTAGTTTGAGATTCAGATTGAGTCCTTATTCTTGGTCTTGTGTGGACAAGTCGGTCTTTCAAATTCTGTGACCTTTTAAAGGCAAATATTGGTGTAGGTATAGTAAGATTTGCTGTGTTAGGGATATGACTTCTCAAGATTTGTCTCGCCTAACCATGTCTGATGCTCGGTAAGAGTAGTCACACATGCCAATCTCTGAGGTTGACCGATGGGAGGGTTCCAGAAGAGCATCCCTATTATTGTTTTAGCTTTTTTCCTCGACTTTAATTTGATTGTATTGGGGTATTTTCAACGCTGTAACTTTATAGCCAAGTCTTGGGCCTGGTATTTATAGTCTTCAATGTGACTTTAATTCCTCTCTAAATGAAGAAATCGGCCATATGCGAGGTTCACCCGCAGAGCTTGGTGTGATAATTGTCAAACCGAAGGAGGCTATTCTGATCTGTAGGTTTCTTTTATGTTCTAGTGTTTCTTTTTTACCATTCTCAATACTTATTTCTAAACCTAGGAATTAAATCTGATCTTTTGAGGCTGTAGAATGTGAACTTCAAGTAAAGGTCCGGTCTATTAATGCTTCTCACAAATGGTTGCATTGACTCCTTAGAGGACCATTCCGGATGATCAGGATACCATCAATGTATCTGCACCAGAGAGCAATAATACATTCTTTGAATGGGTTACTCTCAGAGTGTATATATAATTAATCTCAAAGAAGTGCATGTGCAGGTCTGCTTAATTTGGGACAAAAGTACTGCCCATTGAGGTGCCTTATACTTGTTTGAAGAATGTGTTATTGCATTTAAAAAACATATTCTTCAGAGCTATTGTAGTACATGGCATGATGAAACTGATAAGTATCATATATTGCGAGTTAGTTTTCCTCAGCAGTTTTTGATCACTCAAGATTTACCCCTAGAGGATACTGGTGTACAATGCCTCCTCATCTAATGTTATAGCCATCATAGTATTACTCTGTTTATTTGAGGTGTTGATCAGATTAAGAACATCTTTCGTGTCTATCTAACAAATGAAGTAGCAAAAATATCAGAGTAATGTTAAATGAAGCTGAAGTATCCGGTTGGACCCTGAAACAAGAGGCTCAGGTCATCATTAAGACAGATCCTAAAACACCATATATTTACATTTTACCAAAAGCCCACAAAGGGAACATTCCTCTAAAAGATTGTCCCATTGTATTAGGAATTGGCTCTTTGCTAGATTCCTTATTCACTATTTGTAATTTATTTTTGCAACCATTAGTTGCCTTGAAATGCACTAAAGATGTTCATGGTCTGATCAATGACACAAATGAACAGATTAACACCACAGTGGTTATAAGAGTCATCACTTTCTGTTGGAGAAACTGAAGGTCTGCCTAGAGACCTGTCTACCTTCTGAAAATGGGATGGTGTGTTCCTAGTCCAGCAGGAAGACTGACTGTCCAGGAGGATAAGCACAGCATGAGGAACAAGTATAGGAAGTAGGTGACATAAAGGGAGCAAAGCCAGGAGACATCTAAGTGTGAAGGGTCTCCCTGAGCAGTTCTTGATGTGAAGATTTCAAATTTTCAAGCATCATTGGGCGATCTGCTTCCTGCCATGTTTATAAGAGACTCACACTGCCAAAATTGGAGTTAGACACTTTGACATTCAAGGGGATGCTCGCAGGATCGACCCTCATGGGGACGCTCTCAGATGGATCACCTCGTTCCTCACCGGGAGAACACAGAAAGTATGCCTACCACAGTTCACCCCCAAATCCAAGGAAATCATTTGCGGTGTCCCTCAGGACTCTTCCTCTTCAACACCTCCATGACACCCTCGGCTAACATCATCAGATCACATGGACTCAACATTATTACATACGCAGAGGATACTCAACTCATCCTTTCTCTCTCCAGGGACCCAATCACCCCTACAACCAGCTTACACAGATGCATGGCAAGCTTTGCGGACTAGATGAAAAACAACTGCCTAAACCTCAACACTTATAAAACAGAAGTACTGATCTTTAGCAACAATAACACACTCTTGATTGCTACCTGGTGGCCCACTGAACTAGGACTAGTACCCTCCCCTACGGACCACACCGGAAACATGACAGCAAATTTACCATGAATTCCTGGATTAATGCAATCTTTTTTGCCTTCTCTTTAACTCTTCGAACACTACATAAGTGAACACGAGACGCACCGTCACTTACGCAGACTGGACTACGGCAATGCCCTCTACTAAGGGATCGCCACACATATCTTCCAGAGACCCCAGATCATTCCAAACACCACAGCCAGACTCGTCCTCTACCAACACCAATGAACTCATATCACCCTTCACCTCAAGGAGCTCCACTGGCTCCTAGTAGAGAAGAGATGTCAGTTCAAGCTGCTGACCCATGTATACAAGACCTACACAATCTTGGACCGACCTACATCAACCATTGTCTGAACTTTCACTAACCTTCTAGACAACAATGCTCAGCCTCCCTCTTGCTGGCCAAAACAGCCTGCATCAACAAAAGTACTAGTGGAGGGCGCTCCTTCTCCTACCTCACAGTGAAGGCATGGAATGACCTCCCCCTGCAGCTCCGGACCTTCCCTTCTCTACTAAAATTCTGAAAAGTGCACAAAATCTGCTGGAGCTGCACCTGCTGATTCAAATGTCCAATTTACACCTGCCAAGAGGTTGTAAATTGACAGCAATGGGTTAGCATTAGCAGAAGCCATCCTGCATTTAGAAGTTATCTTATCCGTTTTGTGAAAGCCATTTTATATTTCTGGCAGCCATTTTAGTTTGCCATGTGCTGCCACGTGCTCGCCATGTACTCTGTCCTCCCTCAGTGTTGACTACTCTTGTAATCTGCCTAGAAACGAACTATATTTAGCATCTTCCACCTTCGCACATGCCCAGAAGGGCCTAGCTAGTAGAATGCACCTGCTTCTCTAGTATAACTGTAAAGCTATTTTTGCTGCTGTATGGAGAAGTAACTCTCCTCTTACTTTGCTGAGCAAGCAGATCTTGTATGCCCATCTTAGTCATTTTTGCATGCTTACATGAGCCAGGACTGCCCCTTGGTCTTATGATGACTATGTAACCCTAAGCATATATAAGGCCCCAGTTTTCTGTACTCCTCAGACTGCCTCATTCAGTTGCTAAGGCTTGTGTGTGATGTAGTCTCACTCATTTGAGGTTAATAAAGATGTTCTTTTATATTTCAGCTTCTATGCCAATTTCTTCTTTGTTGGTTTAAAAGGACCAAGTATCAGTGGGACCCATAAGAAGGTTTTTTGATTTCTTCAAAGAGATGACACTGTTGCTGAAGAAGAGTGCCACTGTGTGGGTCTGCCATGTTTGTTCTTTCCAGTGATCAGGAGCTGCATGATGTCTTCACTATGCTTCTTGCAGAGCTGCACCTGCAAGAACGCATTAGCCACGGGGCCTAGACTCTGAGTGGAAAGAGAGATGCAGGAAGTAGATGAATTCTACAAATGCACTTATTTGTGTGCTATGCACTAGGGGTTATTAAAATCAGAAGACCCAGATAGTGGGAGGAGGGTACCGAGGAAATACAGCGCCTCACTGAAGATCTCTAACAAGATTTCAACCCTGTAACCGAGAGCTCTAATTGTACTGTGCAGTTCTTTCACTTAGCTGTGTGATTAACCACATGGCTGCTGGGCGTTTTCCCCTCCTGTGCTGGAAAGTGGTGATTTTGGTGCTTTTATGACGAGCTCAGCTCGTCATCAGCACAGCTCAACCGTGCATCATGACGAGCTGAGCTCGTCACCAGCATCGAAAGGGTTAAAGTACTGTCTTCAAGCTGAAAGATAAGCACTGGACTGGACAATATGTTATTGTCTGCAGGTGACTGTTTTGTGCTGAGCTTTTGCCCCCACACTACCTCCTTCAGAAGCCTTTGACGGCTTGCCCTCTGTACTGTGACCCACAGTAGCACGGACCCCGGGGACACCAGCGGCAAACAACCTCAGCACCATGATTGGAGCTCAGTAGCCTTTGTCTGTCCTGTGCCCTTCCGAAGGCCGCCAACAAGGAACAAATCCATGCCTGTGCACTTTGAGGTTATAGGTTCTGTGTATGTCATACTATAACTGGCTGCTGAGATGGATCTCTTTGTTAAGCCAACCTTAAAAACAACTCTGTTACTGCAGCATCCCAGCCGCCCTCCTTTTGTCTACCCTCTTTGATACATTGTTGAGCAATCAAAAGCCTTGTGCGATTGATTCGTTAGCACCCTGAAATTAAGCTGGGCCTTTATTTGTATTGAATATAACCACTCTCACTCACTCTGTGAGTGGATGGGTCACACAATGGTGGAATATCGAAATAACAGATATCGCAAGCAGCACCGAAAAAATATTGCGTGAGCAATCAAAACCTACATATGTGAATTCATGTATGCACGAATGTATCTGTTTATATTTTGCCAGTCGTTTTCGAGAGAGTGCAATCTCTCTCCACACATACACATGTAAATACATCCAACTTGCTACATCATAGCAGCTCAATAAACATTATTTGGTACCTTTGAGGCAAAGGCAGCGTGATTTGCTGCGTGCTCCAGAAGATGGCGGTGTCTTGCTAGTTCTCAGTTAGACCAATTGGCAAATCCCTCGCGCAGACGGTGTTCTTATGACGCAGCAGTGCTTCCGGCTGGTGGCACGAGAGCCTGGGAGATCCGCTGAGGTGATTAGTCTCCAGTCTCGGAAGCAGGCGATAAGAGGCTGCTGTAAACTAGAGGAAGATAAATAGCCTCATGCTGCAGTTCTAGGTCAGAGACAGACTGGAGTCGGCGCATCCCTAATCACCCGCAACCGAGGCACTGCTGTCTGAACGTCTGCCACCATACACGTTGGGGCCAATGCATGCATACATCTGTGAGCAGAGTTTTTTGTTTTCGACAGATGTGGTCTCTTTGGATCTACTTTCATCTATTCCATCCCAGACATTCGCCTACTTTCCTGCAGTATGCATGCAATCACATTGCGACAGCCGAGGAGCACACGGAGATGATCAGTTTCTGTGATTGTCATTGTTGAGCACTACACTACATGCCATCTTTAATAGGATTATTTAACGCTCCTGGAAAGGAAGGTCCCATAAATTGCAGTTTACATTTATTAATTTCTTTAAGTGAGCGATTAATTTAGATGTGAGTTATTTGGGGGATTTTTGACTCCTGGACCCTTCTGGTAAAGGTGCGCCACGCATCAGGCACAGAGGGAGACATACTAACAGTAGCCTCCACCGAGTCACTGTCAGGCAAACATTGGGAAATTCACCCAGCCTCGCCTGGCCTGTGTACTGATGCCATTTAGTTGCTAAGCAGTATCTGCCAGACGAGAAGGGGAGCTCTGCAAAACAAACATACAAACAAATCAAATGCAATAATGACATAAACAGAGACATACAAAGCAGCCAGGAGTACAAAGCGAATCTCAACAGCAATGCGCCGTAGGCACTATGCAGGCACAAGGGGCACAATGTCTGCCTCCCATTTGAAAAGTTGTCACCAGCTCTGATGCTTTCTGTTTACAAATCGAGGAGTTTGATGTGCGTCTTGTTTAACGCAATTTTAGTATAGCTGTATCTACTAGTCACATTGGGGAGACGTTGCGGCGTTTAGCCGGAGCTGCCGCCTTTGGAACTGGGGAGCTAGGTTTGAATCTGGAATTCGGCTCAACATCCTGTGATTCTGGGGCAAGTCACTTAATCTCCTGCGCCTAAAAAAACATTGGCAATGCAAATAGTCTGGCTTTAAAGGAATGTTGAATGGTGATATAAAGCTTTATAATTAAATTGCATGGGAGTAGATATTTGTGAGGAGGCAAACAACTATAGAATAATATTGGTGTAGGTTAAAAGGTCAGGGACAGTTGCACTGTCAAGCCAGGCCTAAACATCCAAGTAGCTTAATGACTGCCCTACTCCCATCTTTGTTGCTTCCAGAGGAAACACCATGAAATATCTAGGGGCATATTATCAAGGGGGTTTATCATCGCTTTTTTGGCTTTAAAAGCCAAGAAAGCGGAGATAAAATGATCTCCCTATTACCTAGCTGCCGCTAACACCAGTTAGCGACAGCTAGTAGGAGATAGCGACCATCTTGGGCCCCACTTTGCATGTCAATGATATTTATCACTAATGAGATGCAAAGTGGGCGTGCCAAGATGTTAGTGACTGAAAAGAGTCGCTAACATCGCTATCTCCTATTACCAACCTTTGGAGATATTCGCGCTAAGCGGGAATATCTCCAAAAGCTAACACCTGCCCTGAGCAGTTCTTAGCCATGTTATCCAATGGGAGGTGGATAACATGGCTAAGAGCATTAGCTCGCTAATGCATGAATATGGCTGACTTTTCAGCGATATTCATGCTTTGCGGAGATTTTTACCGCATTTGCGTTAAACCTTGGTAATACCAAGGCTTATTTGCGGTAAAAATCGCTGCAGCGCTGCGGTAAATTTTTGTCTCTAACCAAGCAATAGCGATAATTATCGCTATTGCTTGGTAATATGCCCCATCTAGTTACCTAAGAAGCTTTAAGGCACATTTCTGCCCGATCAAAACATGTACTCGTGGCTCCCAACATTGGGGCAGAGCTGAAGCCTCTCTCTATTGATGCTCACATAATTGCCTAGTGACAGCTGCACTGTCAAGCCAGAGCATGAAAATGAATGAATTGAGCCAGGCAATGTCAAGGAGACTTATTTGTGAGCACATGGTTGTTAGACGATTCTCTAGGTGCATGCTAAAAAGATACACAAATTATTAATATATTTCATTGAACTGGGAACAAGAAGGTCAGACTTACTTTCTGCCCAGCATATAATAATTTGCAGAAACGCCTTGCTAAAGGGCTAGAAAATTGCAACATTGTGCTGCCTGTACTGAAAGCCATACCTCATTCTACAGGTTTTGATTTTCAGGTAAACTGAGCTGGAACATCATGACTGAATGAAATGACCTGGCAGGTTTCTGGAAGTATTCATTTTATATCAGGAAAGGAGGGACAACAAAGAGTGTAGTCAGGGCCACTAGATTTAAGCGATTTTGCGACCATGGAGATTTTGCATAGTTATAAATTTAGTGCTTTTGCCACATCATTAATCATCTGCCACATAATCTGCAGATTTTAATAACTTCTTTTAAATGTCTGGTTAAACATATACTAAAAATTCAGCAACAGGTGTTGCCCTGCAGTGGAAGGCCCTTTGCAAATCTGGACTGGTACACTTTCTGTTGCTTGTTGCTGTATTTGGGTGTTAAACTGGTACTAATGAGGTACACCCAATGCCCATACAGTGTTACCAAGTATAAAAATGACAAAAGAATGAAGTAGTACTATTACAAAATATGCCACATTATGCCACATAATTTGGCTTTTCTTGCCACATAATGTACTCAACCCTTTTGCATAATTTGTCCCTTACTTGCCACATAATTCCAGTGGCACTGAGTGTAGTGATGACTCGTATTATATGATCATTTTCCTTAGGTGCAGCAAGGTAGATGTGACCAGATTCTATAGACAGAGGGTGGGTGCAAAATTAAGATCACCGTAGGAATGGGCAATGCTGAGAATTCCTGGGAAGAGCCAAGCCAGAGGTCCAACTTGCCTCTAAGAGCTAGCACACGAGCAAAGCCAACAAAAGAAACGGGAACGTTTTCCACAATGTTTGATCATGATCAGTAACAATGCACTAAAATTGCAACACTTTTGCCCTTCACTCATACAACCCCCAAACTTTTTCTAATATTTTCTTACACTCAATCACAGTGCTTTTAAAGTGATGACAAAGGTAGGGTCTCTAAAAAGGACATGGCCAAAGTAGCATAGCTTGGATTTCTTTCCAAAAGAGGTGCCCATGTAACTTAGGGTGTGGCTTAAACTAATTTCCTGTGCTTCACACAACATGCAACCAGGCCAGTGTTTTGGTGCCTCCCTGTGAGTTTTATGTTATTACATTCACATATATCACATACAAATGTCCCAATGCCTAAAACAAGCCAGACGCAACAATTTTGCTGTGAATAATTCAGACAATTTGAAACTGTAAATTAAACATTACCAAGGTCTGTGTGAAAGATAGTATTCTTTGGAGTGTCTGAGTCATCACTGTTCTCCCCTTCACACCCTGTTCCTCTGCACTCCCACTCAATCATTTGTAAGCACCTCAATTTCTTTTTCTTTTGCACTGTCCATATTCTGACCACTGCGCCCCTGCTTTACACACTTTTCCACAATTAGTGAGCACACATGCCCATTGCTCTGTGCTCTCTGAAAAGAAGTCAAGGACTGGATGTGTATGTAGTCTGATAACCTTTACTACCTTATGACAGGCACTGTGAGAAAGTCTCACTGCTTTCAATCTCAGCTTCAGGCCTCTCAATAGTTCTCCTTCATAAGCACCTGATAGAGCAGGGATGTTACCTCTTATCTATTTACGACAATTTCACATAGAAATGATTTGCGACACCTTTACATGATAATGACAAAAATGTGTGTTAGGCTCCATGTACCAAGAAACCACAAAAATTACGTTTGTTTATACTACATCGTAAAAGCATGCAGGATGTTAGAAGTAGGTTTTCTGATAACCCATAACAGTCAATAAGTTGGTTTGAAAACTGACATTTTAGTAATGTGATCTTATGCTTAGATAAACGTGGCAAGTAAAGGATTACACAGAAAATTTCTATGTAAGAATAAAGTTGCTTCATGTGTTAGAAAAATGCATAATAATACTAGAATGTGTAACGTGAGCACTGACATTGATTAGACAAGTAGGTGTTACATGAGGTTATGTTATGATTTGCACTTTGTAAAGTTTATCTTTGATGTGATTTTAAATCCTGTATGCCAAAGAGACACACAAAATGATATGTGAAGTGATAGTGAATATATATATTTTTTATGGGTATCCCATACTTACATGAATTTATTGCAACATATTAAAATTATGTTAACACACTTAATTGAAGAATTAATGCATTATTCTGTGTAATGTGACATTCATGTTTTAGCCAAAAGTCATAGTGCATAAGCTGTATTTCATAAAGGCCTCAAACTTTGCTTCCTTACCCAATATGAACGGAATAGTCTGAAGCTTATGGGAATCTTTCGTAAAGCTTCCACTTGTGCTCTAACACTTAACCGTTTTCTTTGATGTTTGTAGCTTCTTTGACTAGACCTGGAACAAAAGTATTACTTCCTGGAGCAATGCTTGAGAAATGGACAAAAGATGAGAGCATGAACTCACCTACTTTCCAAATGCTACAAATGATCATATGACTAAACTACAGTGGTCCTATGGAAATTGTGAGTAATGGATTACTTAATTCTTCCGGGTTTGTATACTTTTTACTTACTACATGACCTATCGAGAGTGAACAATGGGACAGAGTGGTCCGACAAATTTGGTGATGTCAAGGGGTGTAAACCTGGATTTGATTGAGTTTAAGTGCCTACATTTCTAACAAAGGGGCGTCACCCCTTTACCTATCCTGCTGTAGGGAGACTGATAATTTTGGACTTCTAGAAACAACGCGACCTGTGACGAACTACTGCATTTGCTGTCGACTGGTATGCTACCGTAGTGGAACCTTTTCAGCTGAAAGAGTTCACGTCAGAGCAGCTGTGGCATTGACCCTGCAGTGCGGACAGAGGCAGAGGGCTCTGTCCATGAATCAGAACTGGACATTTGACATTTGGTAAACTTTCTAAAAGGGTTGGTATGAGACGCAATGATTTCCTGAAAATTCACTATTATTGCGAAAATAAAATCTCCCTTGGCGGAGGAAGATAGTCCCTTCATATCTGCATCCCACGGAATTTGCAAATGCTTATTGAACCTGATCTATTTCGAAATTAAGGCTGTACGCTAGTCTTTGACACTTAACAAGAAATATATATCAGCATAAAATACTATGCTGATTCTGCTTCATTTATTTGTTTGTGGGTAAGTTCAAATTGATTTGGTGATTAACTAACTGTTTAGTGGATTTACTTCTGAGATTGCCCACAATATTGAACGTTAGCAATTAGCTTATTCCAGGTCCTCATATGATAATTGTCCAACCTCTAAGTATTCCAGTCCCTTTTGGCACAGAACAAGACCCATCAGTGGACCTAGGAGACTTGATATTTTAGCTGAGGTTAATCTGGGATAACAGAAACTAAATTAAATGAAATAGCTTATGAAGCCCAACACGTTAACACTACACTACACCTATTTTCAAGCTGAACTCACCCAGACACCTGGAGGCAGATAAGGTCAACGTATGTACTATACAAGAGTCACATGCTACAAGGAAAAAAACCTAAAGAAACAACATTTGGAAAAAATTCTCTTACAGAATGCAAGATTAATTAAACCATGTCAAATTTGAATAGGGACAGCCTTCCTGACATTGATTATCTTAAGAGTTTTTACAATCATTATTGTGGAATTGACCAGTGTGTTTATCTGTGACCCTAAGGACATGAACATATGGCCCAATAGGAACCCAGTTCAAATTCAGTTTCTAATTAATGGCCACTTAAAGACCCCCTTGTTACTTATCTTTCCCATTTTCTCTTCTCCACTCCAACTCTCCGAATTCTGCCTCTGGTATTCTTGATCTCCCTTTCTCTGTTTCTTTCACTTTCCACCTATTTCTTTCTCCCTATCTCTATTTCTCTTTATACTCTTTCTCTTTCCCCTTTCTGTGCTCCTCTCTCTTTCTGTTGTTGTGTACTAGGCTAGTCCTGTTCATGTCTGTATAATTCACCTAGCCCCCAAGCACTGCATGTATACCAGCAGGGAGAAAGGATAACAGACAGATACTGCACAGATTCCTCCCAAACTTACCTGAAAGAGATCAAAATAAGGAACCAACAGTACATGCCAGAGATTACCGGTATTTTCTTGGGTTTCCCTTACCCTTTCGCCAAAGCAAGCACCCACAAAAGACAACAGGATTAGTGTTATTAGAGACTTTTCTTCAAAGCTATGCTACTGCTAAACGTATTCCCAACTATACCAGAATAACTGTGGGGTTAAGGACTACACTGTGAGGAAATAATATGAACATAGGTACCATATTATATTATATAATTTTCTTTCCTACAGAGTCTTTGCTAATTGGAGTTAGCACCAACAAAATTTTGACATCAAGAGAGATACAGTACATAATCACATACCTATGTGATGCATGCTGGCTGTCCTGTGCAGTCAGACTCAGACAGTGAGAATCCAGCATGTTTTCAGCCAGTGTCCCTGGCAGTGGAGAAACAGGCTCCATGGATTCCAAAATATGCCTCTATGTCTGACAGTGCTGAAGATGCTGTTTTCAACAGTTTCACAGCACCGTGTTGCTGTGAGTGTAAGAATCACATGAATTAAAAAAAAAGAATACAAAAAAAGATTCACATGAATTCTTATAGTGTGGTAGAGAGAGTGGAGTCAGCAGAGACAGCATAGCTTTTGAGTTAGAAATAGGGGAAATCCCAGACAGTTGACAGTCGAATAAACAGGCATTTGCAATGCAATATGACTTGCATTTTTAAAAGTTAAAGCTATTGGTCTTATAAATGATAATGTTCTTATTTATATTGTTTGTTTTGAAGTGGAGTGAGTACTTAACAAAAAAAACTGAATGCAATGCATGCGCCAAAGAAAAGAAAGGCATGTGGCCGCTTTTTTTGAAGATTAATCGCGGAGTGCCGTGCTCCCTAAAAAAAACATATAACCTAAAAAAGCATGCACCGTGCTGAAACATTAAATCGCGGCATCTGTGTATATAAAAGTTATTCGTGTGACTTACCATGAAGTGAACGCCATGTTGATAAATTAAACGGCACGCAGTACCAGGAACAGACACCCTTAGTGTAGTGAAATAAATCAAATAGTCCCCAAAGGAACATACAAACATAAAAACAGGTCCAGTGTAAGGAAACTGTAGTTGAACGGTGCTCCTGAGGAAAAAACAGAAATGATGTATCGGGAGCGCTAACCAATGAGGAGCCAGCAAAGAAGGGCGAAGTAAGAGTGAACCAATTGCAAGCAGCAGGCAGGATTACACTCTGTATGATGATTATAGCAGGTCATCCAGACAGCGCATGCACGCTGCCTAGGCTCGACCTAAAAACAGGGGAAAATATTATGCATAGCTGAGTAGCTGTTGATAATTAATGATCATTTTAAAAATATATTTCTAGTAGCAAACACAGAATAAACCCACCTCTCTTCATATTTTTCAACTTTTCCATTGAGCAAAGAGGAGTAAAGTTGCCATGTGCCTCATCAAGGATTTTCTTAATCCATTTATTTTGACAGTCTCCACCACTTTTGCTGGGAGGTGCTCCAAGCAATCATTATCATTTTGCTAAAAAAAAAAAAATCTACACTTTTTTCCAAGCGTTCCTGAGAGTTTGATATCAGTTCTTCGAGTTGTACGAAAATGAATTTGACCGGCACAAAAGAATAGTCTCCAGACAAAAAAAAATGAACTTTCGTAATGACAAGTAAGCGTTTTATCTTCAGAAAATAAAGAGTATACTGTAGTATATATCCTCATTCACTTTTTAAAGCGTATAGGGCCCTCCTCATAAATTGTTTCACAAACAAAGGTAAAATCATTAATCTCAGCTCTCGAATCTACCTTCATCATTTGTAGTTTCTTTAGTGAAGGAGATTTGTGCTCACATAGTGTAAAGTTAGCCTTTGCACAGGTTGTTGACCTGAGGACCAAATGCTTTTTGTGGATATTGTCTACAGGAATACCATTCAAGAGGACATTACTATAATCCAGTGTTTGGCCAAAAAAGGCACTAGTAGTTGTGGAGAGTGGGCATCCATTCCTGGAACACTAATGCAAGCCCTTAGGGATTAAATCATTCAGGATTTTACTAGCCCGTTTCTCTGGCTGTGTTTGATATGTAATGATCTTTCCAGCAATGTAGCCTACAAAACTTAACACAATACTTCACACTAAGGCCTTACAATGAGCAGCATGGTAACCCCACTTCCTATGTCTACTAAATCGACCTCGGCGGAGATGGGTAGGTCTTCCCACGCGGACACGGGCAGATTGAGCTACATCCTTTAGACTCACCCCCGTTGTACTGACCCGCCGACCCCTCATGTGGCAAATAGTCCCTGACCTTTAGGCATAGGAGCTTCCACAGAGGTAACTCACACCACATACATGACACAAGCATGTTGTTATTCTTTTTCTTTGCACTTCTTGTAAGGTCCTGATGAATCGCGGGTGATTTTACCCTGAGCGAGAAACATGTCAACCAGTCTCACTTCTAGCCATCTCTAGGGTCACGCGACCTAACCTGTTGACACCTAGTGAGCTAGTTCCACATTTTAATTGCAGTCAGGGGACCCCCAGAATAAAGTGAATTCCGGTACCCCTTGCTACATTTTAATAACCTCACCTAATATCATACCATCCTGCCCACACACCCCCACTTCACCATAAGGCCGTTGGATAAAAAGATCTCCACCAAAGAGCCCCTCATTGAGGTGAGGCAGTCGGGGGTTGCACCACCTCCCCGACGAGGAGCAAACGCCTATGATGAAGCATGACACCCTTCTGGGTGTGTGAGGCAACTACATCCAACACAATGGATGCCCTAAGGTGTCACTCAAACACCTTTGGTCACGTCAGTTAAACCTCCCTAGTCTGTCCACAGGAACAGTTCAGCAACCCCCCTATTGCGTCATCTGTACTTGATACGGACACATGCTGATACTGGACCTTCCACCCTTCAGAGTGGTAATCTGTGTCCGTTGATCAAGTGATCACATTTCCTCCCTCTTCTTTGAGAAATACTAAATCGACCTCTCACTTTTGACAGTTCTCTACGCTCCAGGTGAAACCAAAAGCACAGAATAACTGCAACCAAAGCTATCCTAACAGATATTGATGCCACTCCTTTCGGCACACGCAATCACTGATTTTGTAATTAAAAAAAAATATGTCACTTTTACCTGTAAACATTGATTGAAACTTTAAAATAACTTTTTAGTTATTTTTGGTGAAGTGCTTTTCCATTAATAAATTAAAAACAACCAAACCAATTTTTACTCATCAGATGTCTTAACAACTGACAAAAACAAAATGTTACATGTGTACTGCTAGGTAAATTAACTTTAATTTGAGCTGCACAGTCTTCCAGCTCCTCACAAGGTAACTGCAACAACCGTGCTACTATTGTTGCAAGTTTTATATTAGGTTCCATACTGTTACAGAATGTTTATACACATTAGTTTTAAAAAGAATGGGTTTTATGGTAGATTTCCTTTTTTCCCCTTCCCTCTCTTTATGCTCTCCTTTTACCTCTAGGAAGGGATATGGGCGAACCAGTGGAACTGAAGAGATGGAGAGGACTTAAAGAAAAGTTATAAATGAGGAGCAGATTAAAACCCTACATGCTGGTCACTGATTGAGCTGCTACATGTGTTTACCATTATGGTCTCTTTGTAAACATGTGTGCTTCCTATACCAACAATCAACGATTTAACAAAAATAATATTGAACACCAACCAAGCAGTTTTAACTATCAAGTACAACATATTAACTGTAAGACTGTCTTTAAAATCATGTCAATGAAGCGCGGTGACCTTATTTGCCCCATGTTGTCTGAAAGTACTCGCAAAATACAAATTAAATAGTCCCCTACAATAATGCACACAAATGGGGACAGGGAAGCGACTCCATGCACCGGCACTGAGGAGAACCCATCCTTGCTGAAAAAGTGGAAATCAATTTTCTGTGTTCTTTATAAAAGAGGTAGTAGCGGAAGTTTTTTTCCAGATGTTTGCATTTGCACACGTTACAAGTTCACATTTCCTCGTAAATAAAACCACACATTCTCTACGTAATCGGTTCAATCGGTGCCTGCACATACCATTCCACTGGGGAAGGTGTTCGCTACGCCCGTGTCTGGACCAGTGGTCGAAGTGGGAAAAAAAAGTAGGGGAACTGTGGGCGGAGAATCAGAGGGCGGGAATAACCTGAGGATTGGGTCAGTGGGCGGAGTCAGGGGTGTGGCATGAAAGAGCAAAACATCCCAATTTTCAGTATTTGTTTGGCATTTCACTGACCAGTGACAGCCCACTGTGTCATTTAATTCAACCAATGGATACACATGTTTATTTAAGGTTTAATATGAGTTATTGACATTAAAATACATTCACAAAGTAGGATATGTTCCCAATCACAGAATGTCCCAAATGGATCACTGACAGAACATCGATTGACATAATATCGAGATGCCAAAATATCGAGGATAAAATATCGACTGACAGAATATCGACTTCCTATCTTCAAACAGGTAAGTACAAAAATATTGACTCCAAAATATCGAGTGTAAAAAATATAGAATGTCAAAATATCGATTTTTTTAAATATGTTAAAAGTAACTTAAAAGTAATATAACATTAAATTAAATAATATAAATGTATTTAAAATACTTAAATAAACGTAAAATTAAGAAATAATTAATGTAACTTAAAAACTTTTTTTAACACACACATATATATATATATATATATATATACATATTATTAACAAAACATATACAACATTTTTACCGTACGATAGCAAGAGGGTTAAATGTACTGTAACAACTCCAGTGAGTGCAAGAGTAGGGTAAGTGTTGGATAGCGTAAGGGTAAAAATTACTATTCCAACTCCAGTGAGTGCAACAGTAGGGTAAGCGTTGGATAGCGTAGGGGTAAAAATTACTATTCCAACTCCAGTGTGTGCAACAGTAGGGAAAGCGTTGGATAGTGTAGGGGTTTAAATTACTATTCCAACTCCAGTGAGTGCAACAGTAGGGTAAGGATTAGATAGCGTAGGGGTAAAAATTAGTATTCCAACTCCAGTGAGTGTAACAGTAGGGTAAGCATTGGATAGCGTAAGGGTAAAAATTACTATTCCAACTCCAGAGAGTGTAACAGTAGGGAAATCTTTGGATAGCATAGGGGTTAAAATTACTATTCCAACTCCAGTGAGTGCAACAGTAGGGAAAGCGTTGGATAGCGTAGGGGTAAAAATTAATATTCCAACTCCAGTGTGTGCAATAGTAGGGAAAGCGTTGGATAGTGTAGGGGTTTAAATTACTATTCCAACTCCAGTGAGTGCAACAGTAGGGTAAGGATTAGATAGCGAAGGGGTAAAAATTAGTATTCCAACTCCAGTGAGTGTAACAGTAGGGTAAGCGTTGGATAGCGTAAGGGTAAAAATTACTATTCCAACTCCAGAGAGTGTAACAGTAGGGAAATCTTTGGATAGCATAGGGGTTAAAATTACTATTCCAACTCCAGTGAGTGCAACAGTAGGGAAAGCGTTGGATAGCGTAGGGGTAAAAATTAATATTCCAACTCCAGAGAGTGCAACAGTAGGGAAAGCGTTGGATAGCGTAGGGGTAGAAATTACTATTACCACTCCAGAGAGTGCAAAAGTAGGAAGGGTTGGATAGCGTTGGAGAAGTGTGGCTCAAGGATTAGAGCCTCAGACCCTGATGCAGAGGTCTAGCCCGGGACCAGGGTTCAATTCCCCGCCTCAGCGGGTCTTTGCTCAAAAATTCCACGGACCTGATAATTCTCGCCTCGGTGCCTATTCCAATCATGGAGTCCCACTCTGAAACTCTGGGTAATAGCTGGCTTAATCTCCACAACGGCCCCCACAACGCTAAGGATGCCTAGCCTCCACCTTGGGGGTGCCCAGGAGTGGACGCCTCACAGGGAAAGCCAGGATGGGTTCCACAGCGGTATTTGTACAAGTGCCTTGAGACCCTTGCGGGTGAGTAGTGTGCTATACAAGTATCAATTTATAGCGTAAGGGTAAAAATTACGATTACCACTCCAATAATTGCAACAGTAGGGAAAGCGTTGGATAGCGTAAGGGTTTAAATTTCTATTCCAACTCCAGTGAGTGTAACAGTAGGGTAAGCATTGGATAGCGTAGGGGTAAAATTTACTATTCCAACTCCAGAGAGTGTAACAGTAAAGTAAGCGTTGGATAGCGTAGGGGGGAAATTTACTATTCCAACTCCAGAGAGTGTAACAGTAGGGAAAACGTTGGATAGCGTAGGGGTTTAAATTACTATTCCAACTCCAGAGAGTGTAACAGTAGGGTAAGCGTTGGATACCGTAGGGGTAAAATGTAATATTCCAACTCCAGAGAGTGTAACAGTAGGGAAAGCGTTGGATAGCGTAGGGGTTAAAATTACTATTCCAACTCCAGTGAGTGCAACAGTAGGGAAAGCGTTGGATAGCGTAGGGGTTAAAATTACTATTCCAACTCCAGTGAGTACAACAGTATGTAAAGTAAATACTTGTTATATAAATATTAATAACATAAATATTAAAATCTATTACAAAATTATTTAATTATTTTAGAATTGTGTAAAATATATTACACAATCTATTAAATTGAGAAATAATATTAATTTTAATTATATAAATTACCTACTGATACTAATAATTTACCTATTAACAATCAATTAATTTAAAATGTAAAAATCAATATATTTATTTAAACAATGTAATAACTTACAATTAAATTACTTCAAAACTATACCTCTATAAACACACAACCCACTACAGAAATTAAATTAATTAATTTAACATATTTATTAATTTATCATTTAAATATATTAACCAATTATATTGTAATTAATTACCAATTAATAATTAATTAACTATTAATTCTAACTAAATACCAATAAATTAAATAACATATTTGATTAATTATTAATAAATTAATTCCCACCCTAATCCCCTATAAACCCACAGCCAGCTACAGAAAATAAATTACTAAAAATAAAATATTTATCATTTATTCAATTATATTGAATTACCAATTATATTTTAATTAATTACCAATTAATAATTAATTAGGAATTATTTTAAAATAAATACCAATTAATTAAATAACATATTTAATTAGTTATAATTAAATTACTTCCCACCCTATTCCCCTATAAACCCATAACCCGCTACAGAAACTAAAAGAATACAAATAAAATATTTATCAATTAATCAATTAAAATTAATTACCAATTATATTTTAATTAATTACCAATTAATAATTAATTAACAATTAATTTTAAATAAATACACATGTTTTAAATAACATATTTAATTAATTATATTTAAATTACTTCCCCCCCTATTCCCCTATAAACCCACAACCCGCTACAGAATTATATTACACAAAAATTAAACATTGATATTAACTTACCTTAAAATCAATATTTTTGTTGTCTATATTCTGTCTTGTCGATATTATGTCCATTCTATATTTTTGAATCGATATTATTGCTATTCTAGTCGATATTACATTTTTCTAGTCAATATTTTTGTAGTCTATATTATGTCTAGTCGATATTATGTCTAGTCGAAATAAAAAACTCGATGTTATGTCTAGTCGAAATAAAAAACATGATATTATGTCTGCTTACCGTCCCAAATACCCTTAAAAGTAGAATCACAACCAATTTGTCTCTGAGCCATTGAGTTTCTGTCAGCAGCACTTCTCCCTTTTTCTACAAGAGCAGTTCAAACATGAATGGCAAAATATCCTAATTTGCACATTTTTTCCACATAATTATGGTTCTGC
Source organism: Lissotriton vulgaris (assembly GCF_964263255.1). NCBI lineage: Eukaryota > Metazoa > Chordata > Amphibia > Caudata > Salamandridae > Lissotriton > Lissotriton vulgaris. The sequence continues at coordinate 1,800,372,309 of NC_141685.1, forward strand.
CATATTTGCCACTTCATACATCATCTGCTGCATAATCTGACAATTTTAACTAATAAATTATTTGCAGCTCAAATGGATCAAAAGTTGCAAAAAATGTAACTTGTATTGCTGCGGCCCTTTGCACCTTTTCTCACTGCTGCATTTCTATGTTAAACTGGTACTAATAAGGCAAAATCTTTGCAGAGACAGTATGTGTAAAAATGTCAAAATGGTAAAATATCTGAAAATATACCGCATTACGCTGCAGCCTTTTTCTTGCTGCATAATTTAGTCAACACTGCGGCATAATTTTGTCCTCCATTGCTGCATAATTCCAATACCTCAGTGACAGAGTCACTGCCGCTCTGGGTTGTGCTGCTTCGTAGACCTGCCCCCAAGACTGGTGGTTAACTTTAGTATGGATTATGATGGACAGGCCTTCAAGGCTAACCCACACTTCCCACTGCTAGGGTTTAGGATCCACCTGCTGGTGCTAAGACACCAGGTCTTCTAAGGCCTAGCAAGGCTCTTCTAAGATCTAGCATGGGAATGTGCTGTCTCAGGAGAGTGGTCTGATGGACTTCTCATGAAGGCTGGTTCCCCAGTTCCAAATTCGGCAGCTCTGGCCATAGTACAACATCCTCCCCCACACTGAACACATTACTGCCCCACTGAGAGAAACTGACAATGCCTTCAGCACAGCTACAACCTAATTGTGCCTGCTATAAAAACCTTAATGCGACTCAATTCAAATTATGCACTAGACAAGAGTAATATGCTGCCTGGAAAAAAAAAAGTAAAAATATCCTGGAAAAAGCAAATACTCACAAGAGAATGCAAAATTACGTAAAGTATGTGAAATGTAAGCAGGAACAACAAACAACATGGTTACCTTAAAGCCTTTACACTCATTCAGAAATCAGTGAGTGCTTTTGCCTGGAAAGTTAAGGATATGACTACAGGGCCCAGAAGGGTCTAGTTTCAATGTCCATTCCTTATATCCTTACAAAATGTAAGCTCTATGGTTTAAAAAGACCACTTCCCTGAACACAGAGGCGCAGGACACATTTTGTTTTCCAATCCACCCAACTACCAGGTATTGCAGTACCTCCAAGAATGGTGTAAATCCCCACCCGGGGAAAACAATGCTGTTCTGGCCACTCTGTCTTGCTTTATTTATTTTTCATATATTAAACCTTTTATTTCTCTTTCTCCCGAGGCTGCACTTTATAATAGAACGACATTTCAAGTGTGTTCTATTTTTGGATCCATTTCACAGAGGAACAAATAAACGAAAGGAAAGGAAAAAGAGGGTAAGAAGAGTTTCTAAAAGTCCGGTTACCAGCAAGGGAGGAGGAGCAAGACAGAAAGAGCGTGATTAAGAGGAGTAAAGAGGTGGGGCAGCTGCCAGCAGCAGAGCAGGAGAAGTGCCCTTGTCTACTTTGGTCAAGAGGGAAAAGACAGAGTCCTTTTCCTTCTCTGCTAACCCTCGAACGTCCGCGAGCGCAGAACCTGCCGTCCTGGGACATATTCTTAAGAATAAAAAGTAGGGGAACGCTTTTCACTTAATGAAATCCCGCCCACTTCGAGCACTGGTCTGGACATGGTAAACATCAACACAGCACACAGCCACACACCGCCACAGTGAGTTTGATCCCTTTCAAATTCGACCTTGTATCAGATCCCACCAGGCGGGCAACTAGAGCCAAATTTCGAGGGGGGGAGGCTGAAAAATATTTCAGGGGGGGGCTAATTCTTCCTACCACAGAGTGGCTGTAAGAATGCGTGAAACACACAACAAAAGCTTAATTTACAATTAATGGTCTTTTAAAGACCTGTTAAGTACTCGGGTGCGGCTGCAAGTAGATGCTCGCCAGCCTGGGAAGATGTGTCAGCCCGGGCTGACACACACGATGGGGGGGGGGTTTAAGATCGATTTTATTACACATGACCTGCGAGGTGGAAAGCACATCTCCCAAGATAAAAACAGACCAGTCTATTCCCTTGCAAGCTGATGAATAACAAGCATTTACAATGCAATGGTTTCGTCTTTGTTAAAGGTAGAGCTATTGGCATTGCAAATGTTATTGTTTTCATTTATTGTTTTTTGTTTTAAACTAATATATATATATGGTATTGTCATTTACAATGGCAATAGGTAAGCATTAGAGAGTAGTAGGGAGTATTAGCAGTTATTAATAGTTAGTAGAGAGTGACTAGTTGATTAAGTGTACTTGAATAGAGTAGAATAGGAGGGAGTTGTAGGCAATAGTAGTTAGTGAGTAGTGTAGATTAGTGGAGAGTATTATAGAGTGAGTAGTAGATAGTGTGTGGAGAGCATGTAGGATTTAGTGAGTAGTAGAGACAGAGTAGTAGTGAGTAATGAAAAGTACTAGATAGAAATAGATGTAGTGTAGTGAGTTATAGATAGTATGTGGAGTAGTATATGTATTTAGTAGAATGAGTAGTGAATGACGTTTAAAATAGAGTATATATTAGAGAGCAGTAGTTAGTTAGCACTTTTTAGTATTAGAGTGTAGTAGAGAGTAGTAGATAGTGAGTATAAAATTGTGGATAGTTTAATTTAGTGAGTTGTGAGGAGTGTGACTTGTATGTAGTAGAGAGTATTTAGAGGGTGTATTAGAGTGTGATTAGTTGAGTTAGTAGTAGAGTGTGAATTGAGAGTATTAGAGAGTAGTAGAGATTGAGTAATGTGTGAGTAGCTTACAGTAGTAGTAGTAGATTGAGTAGTTAGTAAAATGTAGTAGAGTATTAGATAGTTATAATACAGAGTTTTATAGTTAGTAGTAATGAGTGAGTAGTATTTTGTAGATATAGTTTTTAGAATAGTTTGAGTAGGGTATTATAAAGAGCCACACACACACACACACAGCCACATACACAGAGCCACATACACAGAGCCACATACACACACACACACACACACAGAGCCACACACACACACACAGAGCCACGCACACACACAGAGCCACACACACACACACACAGAGCCGCACACACACACACAGAGCCACACCCACACAGAGCCACACACACAGAGCCACAAACACACACACAGAGCCACACACACACACACAGAGCCACACACACACACAGAGCCACACACACACACACAGAGTCACACACACACATACACAGCCACAAACTGCCATCCTTCCCTCCTTAAATATTTAAGATACAGCGTCACCAGACAGGCTCCAGTATCCTTCTTCAATGAAGATTCACGGATGCCCTATTCTCAGAGGTATGTGGGGACTTGCTATTTATCCTCGGAGTGGGACCCTTTCCCCTCAGGTAAAGGTCAAACTTTCCATATTTTCATAGAGTACCCCCCTGCTCGCCTTATCCTCAGAGCTAGAGAGAGACCTGATTATTTATGGAGACAGATCCTGACACGTTTTCAAAGTCACTCCATTTCAAAACAGGGCCCCCTTCCCCGTCACTAAAACGAAGGAGGCCCGTGCCTCAAAGCAGGGGTAAAGAGTGTCCCATCATCTTTTAAAGAAGTCCGCTTGGCCTAGGCGTCGTATTTCCTTAGACACTATCGCCAACCCATTCCAACTGGCAGAAGTGCCAGTCGAAGAAAAGGAACAGCACCATCAGAACACGACACCTCAAAAGCGAAAGTGATCATGGAATAGGACATAGCAGCCACCATACTCTTGAAAGCAGCCTGCCCCTTACCATGTGAGCTCTCTCTTTCTGAGAGCACAACCCTTGGTTAAAAAGGAAGAATTCTGGGACCGTGGGAGCCCAAACTTCCTCCTGTCATTGACAGTCCATCTCTAACCCGTCACTGTAAGACTCTTCTTCAACACGTAACTATTTTCCAATCTTCCCTTCTACTCTAAAACTCACCTGCCTGTAAGACCCGCTGCGTTATTTCAGAGTAGAGAGGTCAGCAGAAGCCGCTCATACCCCAGCGGGAAGAGCTTTGCGCGCGGCAAATCGTGCCACCGGGCTGTGGGTACACGGGGGCAAACATGGAGTCCCGCACACAGCATGAACGGGTGGGGCCGGGGCAGCCCTGGCCTCCGGTGCCCTCCCACCCCTTACTGTGGGCCAAGGCTGCCTGGGAGTGGCACATTCCTCCAGGGTTGCACCTACAGGTGTTGAAATCAGGGCACATGTAGGATGTTCTCATTGTTTCTGTATTACCACAAGCAAAATGATAGATCCTGCAAAATACTACATGCAAAAGTAGCATGTCTGATAATTTTATGCATTATAAAACAAAGTATGTGTGAAATCAAGAACATCGTTTGTACCCTTCCAATCCTTTGCTTATGAGAGAGTGACTAGTTGATTAATAAAAAGTGTACTTGAATAGTGTAGGATAGGAGTGAGTTGTAGGCAATAGTAGTTAGTGAGTAGTGTAGATTAGTGGAGAGTAGTATAGAGTGAGTAGTAGATAGTGTATAGAGAGCATGTAGGATTTAGTGAGTAGTAGAGACAAAGTAGTAGTGAGTAATGAAAAGTACTAGATAGAAATAGATGTAGTGTAGTGAGTTATAGATAGTATGTGAAGTAGTATATGTATTTTGTAGAGTGAGTAGCAAATGACTTTTAAAATAGAGTATATACTAGAGAGCAGTAGTTAGTTAGTACTTTTTAGTATTAGAGTGTAGTAGAGAGTAGTAGATAGTGAGTATAAAATTGTGGATACATTATTTAGTGAGTTGTGAGGAGTGTGACTTGTATGTCGTAGAGAGTAGTTAGAGGTTGTATTGGAGTGTGATTAGTTGAGTTAGTAGTAGAGTGTGAATTGAGAGTATTAGAGAGTAGTAGAGATTGAGTAATGTGTGAGTAGCTTACAGTAGTAGTCGTAGATTGAGTAGTTAGTAAAATGTAGTAGAGTATAAGATAGTTATAATACAGACTTTTATAGTGAGTAGTAATGAGTGAGTAGTATTTTTTAGATATAGTTTTTAGAATAGTTTGAGTAGGGTATTATAAAGACACACACACACACACACACTCACACAGAGCCACATACACAGAGCCACACACACACACACACAGTCACACACACACATACACAGCCACAAACTGCCATCCTTCCCTCCTTAAATATTTAAGATACAGCGTCACCAGACAGGCTCCAGTATCCTTCTTCAATGAAGATTCACGGATGCCCTATTCTCAGAGTGTTTTGCAGAGCACCGAGAGAGGCAGAAGCAGTTGTTGTAGAGGGCTGCGGATCACGGCGTGTTGTGTGCTGGCCGTCCTCACCTCTTTCCCATCGAGTCTCCCCGCTGCACCCCCCCCCCACCTGCCTGCCTGCCTACCGTTCTCCTTGCGGTACCGGACACGCAGCAGCTGCAGCCGGCGGGCGGGGTCCGAGTAGGGGGCAGAGGATGCCGTCTCCACTCCAGTCCTCCAGTCCTGCCGGGCTCCGGCATTTCACCCCCGTCTTCCATACCGGCAAGCCGCAGCCCCTGAGTCAGTGGAGGCGGGGGGGCAGACCAGAGCGGGAGACGAAGACGAGGAGGCTGCCTCTTTCACCTGCTCCACGCCGCAAACACGCTGCAGACACTTGAACCGCCCGCCCACCCGCCTGCCCTAGACTGAAGCTGCTCCTGTCAGCCCCTCGTGGCTTCGGATTGGGGCCGTAAGGCTGTAAGAGGGTTCCAGCACAGCTCGCCAGCTCATCTGTGTGGGCATAGGCTTTGGCGGGCAGTGTGAAGCACCTGAGTGAGTCCAGTACGCCAAGGAGCGACAACAGTGGTGCAGCAAGCAGCAAGCATGAATGAGTAAGCGTCTTCCCTTGCTCCCAACCCCTCGCTCTGCTCCTACCCCTGTACCGGTCCTCACCCGGTCTCCACTCCAGGTTGGAACTGGCACTGTGATTGCGTTCAGCTGTCTGTATCTGTCTGTACCCCGCCCCTGTGGGCAAGGGGGCAAGGGGGGGAAGCTTGCACCCAGGAGGCGGTGGGGAGAGCAAGCCACTAGACGCAGACGTAGGAAGCGAAATTGGCACAGGGCACGAGGACCACCTGGACCACCTGGTCTGCCGCGAAACACACGTGCAAAACACACGTGGAACTACACCTGCAACCATACCTTCAACCATACCTAGGACTGGAGGGCTGGAGGAAGGGGAGCAGGGCCACAGGGGCCACAGGGCCAATCTCCCTTTCAGAATCGAAAGCTTACAGCAATCTTTTTTCCCATTAATCACATTGAGATCAGAGACTGGGCACAGGGGGAGAGGCCCGACCCTCACGGGCCCACTCCGCAATCTTGTTAGCTATTGAAATACAAAAACCACACTAAAGCCAAACAAAAAGGGAGCGCAATGAGATCTGGCATGATCAGGCAACAACCAAAACCCAACTCTACACTGAGATCGCGGAAAAGAAAACTGGGGAAACCTGAGTCAACACTCTCAATAAATCTGAATAACCCCAAGGAACTCGGATCAAGTATAAATGATCAAGAAAACACAAATACAAATAATATAGAGGCCTCACCCCTTACAGTAATGGAAACATCTAAGTTGCCCACAACTCAACCGCTAAACAAAAACGGTCAAGTCAAGGTCCCCACTGCCTCACCTTCCCTAATTACCGCCCTCCAGCAACCACAACAACTACAACTACAAAGATCGGGACAGCTCGGACTACCTCAAATACCTCAAATGGAAAAACCTTCACCAACGGACCTAGTTAATCTTGTAACGATCGACGGTACACCAGCAAAGAAAAGGATATGTTCACATCAACCTAAGATTTATACAAAGCTCGCCTTTCTTAAAGATCTTGGAACAGCTATATTCTCTATGACTGGGAACATCAGAGGTCTGCAATCTCTGCTTTTAAAAGACGAACACGACTCCAGCCGCATGAACAGCAGCCAAATAGGCTTACCCACCCCAGTGGAAACTCTGTGTCAACCCACTCATGAGATAGCGACTGTCATCCTCACACCAACTTCGCCGAAAACAAGAAGAGCAGCAGCATCCACCCTTCAGGAAGACCACAAATCAACCCCCTCCAATACGTGGGGACTGACGTTTGCTAGTCAAGCCTCCAAAAAAGACTGGAGCATACCAACGGAGGCCAAGTCTCCAAACATTGCCATTTCTGTTGCCGCTTGGGTGCCAGTCGTAGAGCTTGAATATCTCGTCCGAAATTTGCCGAACGGCCGCGGCGGCTGCCGCATGCTTTCGTGTATAGACTCACAAGCCTACAAATACAGGCACATCAGACTATAAACTGACTTTAGGCGCACCGGCACCCCAAACACTCTTCAGTGTTTTATACATCGAGGGAGTATCCTGATATCCCAAGTCTAAGCGACAACGACCTCCCCAATCCATGTCCTGAGGAGAACCCTTAACTCATTGAACGGGTTCGAAACGCGTCGGCGTTCTGCTCCACCCAGATACTGAACTAGCAGGGCGTAATAGGAATAGAATTTACACAACTCCACACTGCTGTATAGTCTTTGTCTTCCTTTTTTACGCACCATATGACAAATTGAATGTGTATCTAGTGGTGGTGGAAACAAGTAGACCAGTCTGTCACTCTGTCAGTCCACTTGTTCCTTGTTTATTCAGGATTGGTGCCTCAACGACGAAATTATTTTTTGAGGCATTGCACAGTTGTCTATATTCATTGTTATCACAATTGTTATATGTGTATGATTTGATTGAATATATTGTATATGGTTTTTCAATGTATTTGTGAACCTCTGTAAATGTGGTGGTGTGTCCCTTGATGCCAAAATAATTGCTTATAATCTTTTCATAAAAAAACAAGTGACTAAACACAAATGGTTTGTGAGCCTAGCAATTCATTGTACTAGGTGTGCATTTGTTTCCAACAATCCATACTGTCCGGCATCTTGCTTTGTTTATTTCATAAGAGTGGTCCAGGCCGGTCAGAGACAGGACCCAGCCTTTCCCCTTTTTTCCAAGTCTCCAAACACAGCGGCCGACTCATATCCAGTACAGCAGAGTGAGAACCACCCTAGCAAGATCAGCCCCCGTCACCTTGGCAAACAAGACGTGACAATGGAAATCAAGGCTTTGATACACAAAGAGGATGAAAGGGAAATTCTACCACCGCCTCAACTAGTTAGCAGTTCTCCAAACCCAACAAAAGAAATGAGACCCATTCAAGCAATACCATAATTAGTAATTGAAGAGCAACAACGCAGTATCAAACTACCGCCAATGCCAATTACCTCCCCGGCTCTATCCAAGTCACTCCAGTTAATCCTCAGTAGCACCACCGAACAAATAACGGCGATCAATAAGCCTGCAGTGCAAGGGGCCACCCAGGGCGGTACCTTACTATCGAACAATGATTCCCTGCCCACAAAGAACTTTCCAGACAATGACAATGATAATGATATGTCTTCTATAGCAGCACAGGAGTGGGAAGAACTAGTGGCTACTTATAACCGTCACCCATCCGAATGGAAGCCCACCGCCGATGCATTACCAAGATCCGAGAGAAGTTGCAGCCCAGGAAAAACAGTTCCCGAATCAATTTGGGTGACAATCCTAAACACACTGCAACTCTCGGCTACAGCCCTGGAATTCCAATCTCAAAAAATGGATATACAGCTTTGTGTTTTGCAGACAATGGCTGACTCAATCTCAGGAATTGACTGGAAAATCTCGGAACTAAATGGCCTCATAAGGAGGGGTCAAGACGCCGTCCTTGCGGCCCAACCAACTGTATCACAACCACTATCTTGTGATCCAATTTTAGATAAACTGTCATCTTTACCTACGAAGTTCTACCAACCCAAACCTCGCAAACCTCCGATCCACCCTCAAATGTCCTAATGACACCAACAGACTTATTAATTGAACATTCAATCGAGCGGAGGTCAGACATCATCGCATCTTCAACTGAAATATTGCCAACTAGACCACTGGCAACTGAGCTAACCATCACGACTGCTACTACAGTCACACCTTTCTCAACAACTGCTCAGGAATCTTCTAAGTCTCGAAGAAAGAACAAAAGCAAAGGAAGGAATCGGGCTCAAAAAAACTCAAATAAGAAGATGGTAATATATTCTAACTCCTCCCCTTTAGTAGCAACTGTCACAGGATCTCCGACAGCCAACGAGGAACAATCCATTCAGTATAAGGCTTCTGAAATTGTATCATCAGCATCCCCATTGGCACACTCAAAATTGACAAGTATGGTTACTAAGAAACCTGCACACAAAAAAACTCAAGCAGAAAACCTTACAATTCACAAAAACTCAAGTGGCACAAAACTCTATTAACCTGGAACCAACACCACCTGAACTCGTACCAATACGAGAAAGAGTGGATACCGCCACGGCTAACAAGACTGAGTCCTCCCTACATTTGACACCTATACCGGCTAGTATCACCCCGAACCCGTACATAGTCACCAATCAACGCGAGCAAACAAACGTCTCAGTCATAGTAGACCCAAGCAACCTTTCTCAACTAATTCAACAGAGTGTCAAGAGACCACCGTCGGACCCAACCAAACCACAGTTTTTGAACAGTCCAACATCAATCCTTTTTATCCCAGAATATACATCCCGTGGCAGGAGTGATATACTGAATAGGGGAAACATAATAAGGCTAATGCATTCAATATCAAATCTATCGAATATCCGTTCATCTGACCTTTTGGCAATAGAATTCCAGTCAAACACTGAACCTCATCGCCCAGAAATCACAAAAGCAACTTAGCACTCACTTGAGACAGCACTTAAAATCATGGAAGAAATAGCGACGTTTAAGCTATGGGGGATAGAGCTGAGACTCAAAGAAAGACCTCTCTATCCTACTCCCTTTCTTCCTTTAGACAGACCCCCAGTACAAAAAAGCACTACCTCAATACTAAAAGGAGCGAGAAGCAGCTCGCCTGGGCCGTGCCCCCGAGCTCTAGAAAATCCCAATTCTGAAGAAAACCAAAAGTTTAGCAGCTGTTCATCACGTAAAACTGGTCACAATTGGAACTCAATTCAACGTACATTCGTAAGTTCTACTATCAACAACTGACAGAAAGGGAAAGAACTCACCAACCCATCAGAGGGATATATGGACATTAGAATTTGCTCTTGGAACATCAACGGTTTGGCGAGCAAAAGAAATGACCCCGAGTTTCTAGAATATCTGACTACATTTGACCTTATCCTGCTCCAAGAGACTTGGGAAGAAAAAGTATTCGAGCTCCAAGGGTTCACGTCCTGCTGCATTCCAGCAAATAAAAACTCAACCTTTGGCCGAAGATCAGGCGGTCTGATGCTTCTTGCATCAATATCGACAATAGGTGAAATCGAGGCAATGGACCTTCATATCCCTCCCCCAAGCGTCATTCAGGTGGTAAAAATCCCACTTTGGCTAAACAAGCAGCCCCAAGCAGTAACTACAATTAACACATACATCCATCCCAAAGACAAACAAAAAGGTGCAAAAGACCTAGCCAAACTGATGAAAAAAATAATGGAGGAATGCATGTCTGACTCATTCATCTTGACAGGGGACTTCAATATGCTTCTAATTAATAAAGATCAACTTAGTGACCTTACCCGGGAGTTGAACGCTGCATGGGGCGTGCCGACACAAGGCCATATAAAAAACAAGAATCCAATGAAGGATTCAAAAATCTTACTTCGACACTTGGAACAACTCAACTTAAGGGCCCTGAACGGCCGCTGCCCTGGTGATGATCCACCAGTTGCCACCTTCTATGCGAATAAACAATCCTCCCATCTTGACTACATGTTCACATCTCTAAACATGCTTTGTCGGGTAAAGTCCTTTAAAATAGGTACGAGCGACCTCAGTGATCATTTGCCACAAGAGGCCATAATAAAAACCACTTCCCACCTGGGAACCGAAACCTTTATAGGCCTCAACACAGATACTGCCCCAAATTTAAGGCGGCTTCGCTGTAACGCCGGGAACATCGATTCAATTAGCTCCATGGCCAAAAATCTCTTCTCCCAAGCCATCAGCTATGCATCTAAGGGATCGGATGTCTGGGACATTTTCATCAAAACCATTAGGGAGCAAATGGTAAAAAAGGTTCCCACCAATTTACATCATCAACAGTTGCCCCTTTGTGGGATTCATCCATGTCCAGAAATGAAACTACAAAAAAGATTAGTAAATCAATTACTGAGACAGTTGCGAAAGAATCCTACAAGTCATAGCTTGCAAACTGCCCTAGGGGAAGCCAAAACAAAATTGAAACGGACAAAATGGGGCAACCAGCAGCGAAGGAACGAAGAACTATGGGTGAAACTAGTTCACGAGGGGAAGCAGAAGAACAGCTCCGGATTCTGGCAAATGGTTAAAAGAATACAGAATCCTGACCTCCCTGGTCAAAACTCGCACATAACTGAAGAAGTATGGTCGAAATACCTACTGACACACTTCAATAATGATGGGTCTATAGACAAAGCTAATACAAATAAACCTTCCTCAACAACCACTAAGCACAACAATAAAGCAAACCTCAACCACTACACCCCCGCAAATCCCCTTGAAATGGGGGAGGACATCGCCATGAATAGACAAAAAATTGATAAACCAAAAACGGAAAAAAACTTAATAAAGGCATTTGAGTCCGGGCCTAAGCCAATTCTCCCATCAGACATCCAACGACAAGCATCAAGGGGGAGACCAACTGGTGCTCCTGGGCCGAACGGCTTACCACCTATGCTCTACAAATCAGATGTCGAATTTTGGAGCGCATCTTTAGCACCAGTGTTCAATAGTATTAGACTCTCACAGACCCTTCCTGAGTCCTGGCACGGTTCAATCATCAGCCTGATATATAAACAAGGTAGCAAGAGGCTTCCAAACAACTACCGCCTTATTGCTCTCCTAGATGTGGAGGCAAAATACTTTGCTGGCCTTATCTTGGAGGAGCTAACATCATGGGCAACTGAGAATTCCATCATGCCAATCAACCAAACGGGTTTCTGCAAAGGCCAAGGGACCACAACCAATCTAATGGCACTATCACTGCTGATGGAAGCAGCAAAAGAAACTAAGTCATCTTTATTCTTTTCATTTATTGATTATACTGCTGCATTCGACCACGTGGACCTAAACAAACTTTGGTTGAAACTGGACAATTTGGGAATACCTAAACACCTATTAGACGTCCTAATACTGCTCCACTCAAACACCTGGATCAAAATCAAACTTGGGGCTGGAACATACCTTTCAAAACCCATAATGACAACAAAAGGATTAAAACAGGGATGTCAACTTGCACCGATCCTATTCAATCTTTTTCTAGCCGATTTACCTTGGCAACTAGACAAATGCTCCAACCATGCACCGAAACTAGGGAAAATCACCCTTTCAAACCTGCTATATGCGGACGACCTGCTGTTGATAAGTCGGACTCCAATGGGCCTCCAACATCTTTTGAACATAACCAATGCCTTTTCAGAAAAAAATGCATTACAAATAAACTTTAATAAATCAAAGGTGATGGCTGTGAATTATAGGAAAAAAAGAACCCTCGTTTGTACTTGAATAGGGAAAAGCTCGATCAGGTTACTACATATAAGTACCTGGGAGTAATCTTGGACTCAAATAACACCTCGAGGGCGTAGTTCAAATCTTTGCGAGGGAAGGCTACAATGACTTACTTGGCTCTAAAAACATTGAAGGCCAAATTACCTGACCTGACACTTAAACCCCTTCTCGAAATATTGAGTGCCAAATTAAAACCGACTCTCATTCATGGGAGTGAATCACACCACGGTAAGGATGCAGCGTTACTGGATACACTCATTGCCAATTCATACAGGGCTATTTTTAATCTTCCCAAATACATTTCCCCGGCTCAGATTCAACTAGAATTCGGTATCTTGAAACAAACTCTAGAGAGGCGGAGCGGGTACGCAACAAATTGGCATAAAATGCGCAATGCAGACGCTGGATCTTTATGTGCAAACCTATGGGAAGAACTACTTCGGCACTGCAACCTCGCGCCGAGAGCCTACTTATATGAATCACTCAACGTTCTAGGCCTGATTGATACCTGGGAAACATCAATCGATCTCTTGTCTTTTAAAAAAGTAGCCAAAAAATCAGCTAGCATCATCTCAGCGATAGAAGACAAGAAAGATCTGGCAAATAGAGCACACGGATGGCTAACGGTGGGTGACTATGAAAAGCTGCGGCCACAAGCGTACTTCAGTATCGGCATGAAAATAAATGTTAAAGAAAAATTCTTAAAAATACGCCTTGGGGTTATTCCCATACTTCCACATCTTCCACCTTGGGAGAGAAATAACCCTTCAAAACAGTGTTGCATGTGCAAAACCGGCAAGGAGGACATAATTCATGTGATTTGCATCTGCCCTAGCGTAAAGGACTTGAGATTCAATCTCTTACGTCCTTTTTTTAACCTACATGCCGTTCGGACCTGTAGGCAGGCAGCCAAACTATGTTTCTCTACCAGCGACATCAAATTGAACAGTCAAGTTGTGAAGTTCTCTGACCTAATAAGAAAGAGACTGAACCACGATAGATGAACTTTTTAAATCCCTCGAGGGAAACCATAAAACTGTCAATAACACTGTAATTTTATGCATCCTACTGTTATGTTTAAGTAACAACAATTATGGACGTTTTACAATTTTGTAAAGATTTTAATTAATCATATACAAATAAAACATTTACTTACTTACTATTCTCAGAGGTATGTGGGGACTTGCTATTTATCCTCGGAGTGGGACCCTTTCCCCTCAGGCAAAGGTCAGGCGTTCCATATATTCATAGAGTACCGCCCTGCTTGCCTTATCCTCAGAGCTAGAGAAAGACCTGATTATTTATGGAGACAGATCCTGACACGTTTTCAAAGTCGCTCCATTTCAAAACAGGGCCCCCTTCCCCGTCACTAAAACGGAGGAGGCCCGTGCCTCAAAGCAGGGGTAAAGAGTGTCCCATCATCTTTTAAAGAAGTCCGCTTTGCCTAGGCGTCGTATTTCCTTAGACACTATCGCCAACCCATTCCAACTGGCAGAAGTGCCAGTCGAAGAGAAGGAGCAGCACCATCAGAACACGACCTAAGCGAAAGTGATCATGGAATAGGACATAGCAGCCACAACACTCTTGAAAGCAGCCTGCCCCTTACCCTGTGAGCTCTCTCTTTCTGAGAGGACAACCCTTGGTTCAAAAGGAAGAATCCTGGGACTGTGGGAGCCCAAACTTCCTCCTGTTATTGACAGTCCATCTCTAACCCGTCACTGTAAGACTCTTCTTCAACACGTCACTATTTTCCAATCTTCCCTTCTTCTCTAAAACTCACCCGCCTGTAAGACCCGCTGCGTTATTTCAGAGTAGAGAGGGCAGCAGAAGCCGCTCATACCCCAGCGGGAAGAGCTTTGCGCGCGGCCAATCATGCCACCAGGCTGTGGGTACACGGGGGCAAACATGGAATCCCGCACTCAGCATGAACAGGTAGGGCCGGGCAACCCTGGCCTCCGGTACCCTCCCACCCCTTCCTGTGGGCCAAGGCTGCCTGGGAGTGGCACATTCCTCCAGGGTTGCACCTACAGGTGTTGACATCAGGGCACATGTAGGATGTTCTCATTGTTTCTGTATTACCACAAGCACAATGATAGATCCTGCAAAATACTACATGCAAAAGTAGCATGTCTTATAATTTGATGTATTATAAAACAAAGTATGTGTGAAATCAAGAACATCGTTTGTACCCTTCCAATCCTTTGCTTATGAGAGAGTGACTAGTTGGTTAATAGAGAGTGTACTTGAATAGAGTAGAATAGGAGTGAGTTGTAGGCAATAGTAGTTAGTGAGTAGTGTAGATTAGTGGAGAGTAGTATAGAGTGAGTAGTAGATAGTGTATAGAGAGCATGTAGGATTTAGTGAGTAGAAGAGACAGAGTAGTAATGAGTAATGAAAAGTACTAGATAGAAATAGATGTAGTGTAGTGAGTTATAGATAGTATGTGAAGTAGTATATGTATTTTGTAGAGTGAGTAGCGAATGACTTTTAAAATAGAGTATATATTAGAGAGCAGTAGTTATTTAGTACTTTTTAGTATTAGAGTGTAGTAGAGAGTAGTAGATAGTGTGTATAAAATTGTGGATAGATTAATTTAGTGAGTTGTGAGGAGTGTGACTTGTATGTAGTAGAGAGTAGTTAGAGGGTGTATTGGAGTGTGATTAGTTGAGTTAGAAGTAGAGTGTGAATTGAGAGTATTAGAGAGTAGTAGAGATTGAGTAATGTGTGAGTAGCTTACAGTAGTAGTAGTAGATTGAGTAGTTAGTAAAATGTAGTAGAGTATTAGATAGTTATAATACAGACTTTTATAGTTAGTAGTAATGAGTGAGTAGTCTTTTTTAGATATAGTTTTTAGAATAGTTTGAGTAGGGTATTATAAAGAGACACACACACACACAGAGCCACACACACAGAGCCACACACACACACACACACATAGCCACACACACACACACACACAGAGCCACACACACAGAGCCACATACACACACACACACAGAGCCACACACACACACAGCCGCACACACACACACAGAGCCGCACACACACACACAGAGCCACACCCACACAGAGCCACACACCCACAGAGCCACACACACAGAGCCACAAACACACACACAGAGCCACACACACACACAGAGCCACACCCACACACAGAGTCACCCACACACATACACATCCACAAACTGCCATCCTTCCCTCCTTAAATATTTAAGATACAGCGTCACCAGACAGGCTCCAGTATCCTTCTTCAATGAATATTCACGGATGCCCTATTCTCAGAGGTATGTGGGGACTTGCTATTTATCCTCGGAGTGGGACCCTTTCCCAGCAGGTAAAGGTCAGGCTTTCTATATTTTCGTAGAGCACCCCCTGCTCGCCTTATCCTCAGAGCTAGAGAGAGACCTGATTATTTATGGAGACAGATCCTGACACGTTTTCAAAGTCACTCCATTTCAAAACAGGGCCCCCTTCCTCGTCACTAAAACGGAGGAGGCCCGTGCCTCAAAGTAGGGGTAAAGAGTGTCCCATCATCTTTTAAAGAAGTCTGCTTGGTCTAGGCGTTGTATTTCTTTAGATACTATCGCCAACCCATTCCAATTGGCAGGTGTGCCAGTCGAAGAAAAAGAGCAGCACTATCAGAACACAACACCTCCTAAGCGAAAGTGATCATGGAATAGGACATAGCAGCCACCACACTCTTGAAAGCAGCCTGCCCCTTACTATGTGAGCTCTCTCTTTCTGAGAGCACAACCCTTGGTTCAAAAGGAAGAATCCTGGGACTGTGGGAGCCCAATCTTCATCCTTTCATTGACAGTCCATCTCTAACCCGTCAATGTAAGACTCTTCTCCAACACGTAACTATTTTCCAATCTTCCCTTCTTCTCTAAAACTCACCCGCCTGTAAGTCCCGCTGCGTTATTTCAGAGTAGAGAGGGCAGCAGAAGCCGCTCATACCCCAGCAGGAAGAGCTTTGCATGCGGCCAATCGTGCCACCGGGCTGTGGGTACACGGGGGCAAACATGGAATCCCGCACACAGCATGAACAGGTGGGGCCGGGGCAGCCCTGGCCTCCGGTGCCCTCCCACCCCTTCCTGTGGGCCAAGGCTGCCTGGGAGTGGCACATTCCTCCAGGGTTGCACCTACAGGTGTTGACATCAGGGCACATGTAGGATGTTCTCATGTTTCTGTATTACCACAAGCACAATGATAGATCCTGCAAAATACTGCATGCAAAAGTAGCATGTCTGATAATTTTATGCATTATAAAACAAAGTATGTGTGAAATCAAGAACATCGTTTGTACCCTTCCAATCCTTTGCTTATGAGAGAGTGACTAGTTGATTAATAGAGTGTACTTGAATAGAGTAGAATAGGAGTGAGTTGTAGGCAATAGTAGTTAGTGAGTAGTGTAGATTAGTGGAGAGTAGTATAGAGTGAGTAGTAGATAGTGTATAGAGAGCATGTAGGATTTAGTGAGTAGTAGAGACAGAGTAGTAGTGAGTAATGAAAAGTACTAGATAGATGTAGTGTAGTGAGTTATAGATAATATGTGAAGTAGTATATGTATTTTGTAGAGTGAGTAGCGTATGACTTTTAAAATAGAGTAAGTATATGCTTATGAAAACATCTCTGTTGCAAAACAAAAATATCCATCAAGATCTATGCCTTTTTTTCTTAAACCAATTTTATTATGACCTTGGATCAGTGCTTCAATCTACTCTCTTTTACAACTTTAATGACACAGTGAAACCATCATTCAGCTCACAATCCCTTCCAGGTAACTTCACCAGTACCCACTTTGGTTTCCCCAACATCCACACCATAAAAGCAAGAATGGGTGGGATTTTGTGCAAATAGTCCAAAGGCATGACCACAGAGCTTCTGGAGGACTGCAAAGATGCTCTGAAAGACCTAGTTGAATCAATGATCACAGGAAGATCCAACTACTTTATAGACTTAATTTTCCACCTACACTCACACCCTTACATACTAGCCCATACCATAAACTCCTTAATATGCCTATCTCATCCTTTTCTGTGTTTCCTAGTTTGCCAATATGTTTCATCCACATTTACAATTAGCAGGAATACTCTGATATCATAACTAACAATCCCATACTCCTCTGTGTAATTTTCCCAATTCATGCCCTTATGTAGGTATAAATTACCCGATCCTTATATAGGCATAGAAATCATTACCATATTTAGACTGAGCCTATGCAGCCCAAATATGGCACGGCTACTTCCACTAAGTTCCGAGAATCAACAACGATTTCTTAGAAAAACCCGCCTTCAGCAGCTAGGGACATCCCCTTGCCTGAATACTAATCTATCTATGAAATCATGGAGTTTTCGAAGAACTGAGTCTTCGATGACGTTATTAAGTCCAATCATACGTCAAACTCGGCACCTTCAAAGTAGAAATATTCCTACATTTGCCCAGACAAACACACGGTGGTTTGGAGCAGATCGACTATCTATTTGCCCGACGCCTGCAGCAGCAAGTGCCGAAGGAAGCCGACCCTCCAGCAGACGCACTGAGAGACTCTTTATTTTCTCCAGCCGAGAAATCCAGCTCCATTGTTTCCAGGCTACCCTTGCGGGTTGCTGGGAAATCGAGTCCTGAGAAAGAGATACAAGACCTCCTTCATTCAAAACCAAGGTACGGAGCTGATTAGACCCTTAGAGAATTCTTGGATAGATTCTTGGCAGAGAAATACTAAACTTAAGCTACTCCTCACTTACTTCTTCCCTTGTACTAGGCTTAGGTTAGGTACACCAGGGTAGGCGTATTTTAGAAGCACCAGTTGAGTACTTTTAGTCATTATTTTATCACTGTATGTATTTTATATGTTTTAAGACAATTTATGGCTTAGAAACCATATCATGCTTTTACAGTACTACTTTATAATACTTTTTGTATTATATACCGTGTACTTTATAGCCAGTATTACGATTGTTGCAGTACATTTCTTATACTTGAGAAAGAAGACTGTTCAATAAATACTTTTTATTGAAAACGCCTATCTCTCTATTTTCTCAGCACCTCTGGTGAAACGAAGCATGCACGATTGACTGAGTAAAATAGTTATCTATTGTTTCCGCGACTCTAGAGATTGATTTCTTGTTCTTGGGAAACAAAGTTGTCATGTTTATGCGGTTGTCAGGAACTAATCCCTTCTTGTGAATTCGAGAACGTTTCTAGTGACCTCTGAGCTAGCTGGCACTCACTATTAAGTCGAATATATACGATAGAGACCTAGTCGACCCCAGTCCTACGTCTAAACTATAGTATATGTTATTCCAATGCGCAGAGCCTATTGGGAATATAGGAACGACACTACACTCTAACCCATACAAATGCCATTAAACCATCTATATTGCAGCCTACATCTCCTGCTATATCGATCCCTGTAGGAAAGTAAGTGCCCTTTTGTATGGTCACCCACCCCCCCCACCACTTTTTGGTACAATGCTGATGGTTATGACTCTGAAGGTGCACTGTAACCTACTGCCCAGGCTCCAGTGTCAGTGCTCACTCCCTAAAACTGATGCATGTGAATTAGCAACATCATTTGACAATGACTTTAATCCCCTTAAATATCGATCGGAAACAGTACTAGTGGTACCCAAGGCATGGAAGTTGATGGGGTCACCAAGGCCCGAAGCACTATTTGTGCCACCCTGAGTGACCCAGATAGACATATGACTGCTGCAGCTATGCAAACTGCTCTAACTCGAATTAGCCCTCATCATGTGTGCCAAGGGCAATGCACTATTTTTATTATATGCCAGCCACCACTAAAGAAAGCCTCCTGTGCCCAGGAGGCAGGGTGCATTTTATTAAAAGTGTGGACATGTAAGTGCAAGCCTATATGTCCATATAGTGGCCTTTTCCATTAAAGGCTACTATAAGTGATCAACAGTCCATAGGATAACATGGGCTGGCACCCGGCTAAACTTGAGGTCGCCAACTCCATTATGGTATCACCAAAATATATCTTTTGGTATCAAACAACATCTCTGACATGACTCTAATGTCAATGTAAATGTTAACATGGCATGCACCCAAGTGGATACTCTACAGGTTTCCCACCTGGTTGCCGTAACCGTCCCTGTGCTTTGGCTGCCAGCCCACCACTGGTGCAGACAAGACAGGAATCTGACCCCCTTGCCAGGAGGTGTGAACTCTCCCAGGAGTCAGAAACCATGGCCTGGATGGGAAGGAAGTCACACCTCCCTCACTGACAGGAAGTGGCACATCAAGGTGGTGAACTTCAAAGCCTTCTCCGCCTGTGAAATGCAACCAGGCTGCCTCCCAAAAGAGAAAACAGCCCTTCTGCTGCCCTAGGCACATTTACACCCGGGCAGGTGTGACTTTTAGGTACTGAGGAGATGTACACACCCAGAAGGCTAGTCACAGCTCTAGGGTGGGCTACCTGGTTTGTAGAGCTAAGGAAGGTTTCTGCCATTTTAAAAAGTTGAAGATTAGAGGGTTCTGGGCAGAAAAAGTGACACACACCCCTGGATGTGGTCACCTCATGGGAGGATAACCTGCTGGGGCTAGTAGCCTAATGGCCACTTTAACACACACTCCTTATCTAGGATTTAAGGGGCACCCCTGGGACCAGAACCTCAGTTTTGATCTGACTGGTCAAAAAGGACACAGAAGAGGCCCAAGTATGCGTCAACAGTCACCCTGCACCTGTGGCAACCTTCCTGGAACTGCACAAATGTGACTCGTCCCAGACCAAGGACCATTTTCCCCAGACAAAGGGACTCCTTTAAGTCAAAGGCAACCCCAGACTCCCCTGGACTAGTGGCACTAGACCCCTGCACACTGCAGGTAAAAACAGCATACCAGAACCAAAGAATCACTGACCATCAGGCCCGCTGAGGGATCTCCCAAAAGTAGATGGTCCAGTACTTTGTGGGAAACATAGTCCAGACCTCCTAGCAAGTTTCAGGCAGCTACCACTTTTCCCCAGACCTCTGGTTGTCAAAAAACCTTCCTGCTGACCTTACTGTTGCCAGGGCTTGTTGGTGGCCAGTCCAGCACCACCAACTTCTCTCAACCCTGCAGCCCAAGGAACACCACAACACCTTCATTCGAATTGGGTAGTGGCCTTGTTAACTTTTTGTACGTTTCCTCACCAGTACTGTGCAAGCGGTAAAACCTGTTCCCCTGCGGCTCCCGCTCAAGCACCAAGGATAGCCAGGACAACTCTGCACCCATGCTTCTCGAGTAAGAAAAAATCCAACTGACTGTTGGGTCTTGGTCCTAGGACCCACATCCTCTTAACCCTCTTTAGGTTCCAAGCAACTCAACCTGTAAGTGACCGATTGTCACTAGTGCTTTTTAACACTGACCAATGCTAAATATTTGCAGTACCGATTTGCAGTTATTATTGTGAGGTGTGGCACAATGGTGCTGGCGGCAGCTCAGCTCAGCATCATGTGACTCTGGGCAATAGCTCACTTAAGCTCCCAGACGGCCCCCTCGCGTCTGGATCCCCATAGGGGTGATAAGTTTGCGCTTTACAAATGTGTAATTATTTATTTATTTAGTATGCTTCTAAAATTCACAACTTCGGTTGTACTTATATGCTTTAATTCATTTTAGGGTATAATTTATATGAAAATATGCTTTATTTTTAGAAAGTGGTGTCGGATTTCTTTCAAGTAGTGTCAGACAGTTATCATTCATGTTGGTACTCTGAAATGCTTCTCTAGTAACCTGACTGCTCTTTGTCACCCTACCAGGGTTTATTATTGTGAATTCAAGGACCATCTTGGGGGTATTGTGAGAGTGGTATTGTGAGAGTGTTGCACAGTGAAGCCTAACCAGCATCACTACATAATACTCCACCTTCCTACAATCCCCATACTGAAATAAGCCAATCCCTCTTTTGCACTGACTATCCAACCGGTCCACAAAATCTCAAATCAGCTGAAGTTCTATTATTTATTTATTTAATTTAATTTAATTTTTATTTATAAAGTTCTGTATTGCACAAATATGACCCTATTGGGTAACAGAGCACTTTATATGAAGGTAAGGATATAATTGAGCTAACTAAAATAATCACATATATGAATGATGTAAAGAGCATGCAGAATACACAAATTACTAAGCTTGTTCTCAAAGGTAGTCAGCAATGAAAAGGTCAGGCATCATAAAAGAGTCAGAAGTATGGTTACAATCAATAAACAGAGAGCTGATAGCTGAGGGTAAAGACTTGGTCATCAGAATTGATTTTGCTTCTGAGGTTCCGTGACGATTTGAACCCGTGTTTTCAATATTGTCGGAAATACATCATATTGGTATCAGCGAACCGCAAATGATCCATTTAGCATATTCTGGTGTTTTCGCTATGCTACGAGCAAGAGTACTCCTGCTACAAACACATTTCCGATCTACCCATGGCATCCATCTTAGATCATGGCAGCCATTTTGTGTTTCTTGCCCTCACATACGCAATAACCTCTGATTTCTCCATTTCGATTAAGGACACGTAGGCTTAGCCAGAGATTCACCTCTCTAGTGACACGTGCACCTTAGAACAGAACACGCTGTAGCTGCATGACTCGACAAAGGCTGCCTCCTCTGCCCGAGGCCAATCCTGCTATACTGGTTCTTGTGGTCGTTGGCCTGATCACGATTAGGCGGCCGAAGCTGGTAACCTTGCCCATTTACAACCTACAAACATCCCTTATCCTGCTTTTCTATCTTCTGCACCTGGCTCTGCTCCTTTCCTTCTGGGCCTTTATTAGGGGGAGGTAACGAAATTTACGATGAGGCGGTCCGGGTCTTGAATGAAAAGTTGACATGAGATTATGATGGAAAAGTGGGAACCCCTCGTTCGTAATGTTTTGACATCAGATATTGTCGACGATTCCTGTGCAACGCCAAATATTTATTGTTTAGGACACAAAGGTTTGGGAATGTATTACAGGTAAAGAATTTGCCTCAAGCTCAAATTTTAGTATATAAGGAGCAACCCTCTTTGTACAAATTGAACAGGCTCCTAGATTCTGCCCGTGTGTAGTTTCTGTGACTTCTGTGTCCCTGCAGTAATAAACCTTTGGTCTTTGACGCCACCACCGAGAAGCCCGTGTTTCTGTTTATTCATGCACCGAGACAGGTAGAACTCCGGGGTCTTTGGGTGTTGTCCCCTGACACCTCTGGACGGAACTAAAAAGTCCAGAACTCCACTTCTTTTTTGAAGGAGGCAGTAGATGAGATCTTGCCTTGCCTTGCCTTATCTTGTCTAAAACTCTCTCTTCAACTTCTCCTATAGCTCTGGTTAAAATCAGCAGTGATATTACCTATATTGAAAAATCTACCCTGTCCCTTTGTTGTTTTGTGTCCAAACCTCCCTTCTTGCCTGAAGACTTGGAGCATCTTGGGGCATATTAGCAAGAACCTTGTTAAAATTATCGCTGTTTCTGCCGCAGGAAACTTTTGTGAAAACAGCGAAAATGGGCTTGCTAATATGCATTATAGAATTCCAATAGAAGCCCAGGTTAGATGTGCAGGACATCTAACCTGGGCTTCTATTGACATTCTATAACACATATTAGCAAGCCCATTATCGCTGTATTAGCGACAGTTTCTTGCGGCTAAAACAGCGATAATTTTAACGAGGTTCTTGCTAATATGCCCCTTTGTCTTTAACCAGTTGATCTAGTTTCACACCTCCCAACCTTATTTGGCCTCATACAGTTTTCTGACCCCACCATTTTACTGAAATTACCCTCTCATGTGTGTTTTTTTTCATTACTTCAACCAACTATACCAATCTATCATATATCCTCCTACTCAACTGCATTCAGTATAGCTGATCAGTCCACCATGTTCTCTTCTTCTGAGTCTTGGTGCCACTGACAACAAAGAACTTTGTTGGTCTTCGTATCTTTTATTTCAAACTCTCTCTCACTCATGGCGCTCATCTCTCTCTTCACCAACTCCATTACCAGTTAGATTCCCCACTCAATAGCCCTCCGATTTGCTCTTGCTGATATACTCAACTTTGATGCAACACAGTAATGGAGGTTGTTGTGCAGCGTTGAATCAAAGAGAGCAAGCAGAAATGCTCTTACATAGGGCTGACTCCCTTCAGGCTGCCTAGCGCCAATGCAGTCACCCATGACACAAACTTGCATAGGTAAATCGATAGTTAAATATTGGGGATGGTGATGGCATTTTTCCTGTGCACAACCACCCAAAAATAATCACCTTTAGTGCCCGGGCAAGAAGGCAAATGGTCTTTGTTTAAAAAAAATAAGCTTTTCATATTGAAAATTTGAAATAAAATTACTTTTGTGAGGGCTTGTCAGCTCCTCATACACTGCTACTGGGCCACTTACTGCGTTAGCATCCACTACCATGCCACTGATGTGGGTAGACTTCTTTCAAAGGGATATCCCTATTTTTTATTTGAATGATGCACATAAAGACCTGTTTGGAAAGCATATCAGTGTTTGTGTTCTGCTTCGAGAAAAAATATTCCAGGATGGCTGCCAATGCATGCACTAAAAAGCACACATGGTCACATCTACACCACCCGCCTTAGAATGATTTTCAACAGTTTGTACCAAAAACATTTAAATATGGCCACCCATGTGCCCACATGCTTATGGATGCTCAGACGGTCGGTTCTTAATGCTTTTTGTTATATTCTATCTTTTGTTTACTTTCCAAACATGGCTAATGTGTTGCTTTCTTTTTAATGGTGAACTAAAAATACATTATGGCAAAGGAAACCAGCAGTTTGATGTTTGATGTTTGGTGGTTTTTATATAGCGCTCTGTCACTCCAGGGAGCATCCTGGCGCTTTGTCTTCATTGCTGACAGGTTGTACGGTGTTTCGACTGCATTTGGGTTGTTTGAGTATAATTAGACCAGAGTTTTACATTTTGATTCTGAGAGTCCGTAGATCCAGGTTTTTAAGGGTTTTTTGAAAGTCTGTTCTGATGATGTTAGACGGAGGTCTGTGGGGAGTGTGTTCCAGGCCTTGGCCCCAAGAACTGCCAATGATTTTCCCCCCTTGGTGGCAAGTTTAAACTTGGGGAGCAAGCAGTGGCATCTCCAATAGCTTTATCCAGACCTTGCCATGCCAATGTTTCTCAGACTCTGTGGAGCCTTGGGCCTCCCCAACTTACGGTAAACGTCTTTAATACTGTGGTGCTTGGGGCTTCCTCTGATTACAGAGAGCACAGAGAGCACAGAGAGCACCTTGTGGCCCATGGGACTTCCCTTAGGTACAGACCAGGCAGGTACAGAAGTTGAGCACAGCAGAAATATGTCAGGGAGAATTAATATTTCATTGTCTGCCGTCAAAAATATCAAAAATAGTTCTCCCCTTGTCAGCATACTAAGAGCCTGTTGTTCAGGAACAAACGCATCACTAACACACATGGTACCTCAAATTGCAATCAAATTAAGCACAACCTAAACGTGAGTGCATAATTGATATTTTTCTGTTCAGCAGTTTGCCTTTTGAATTAGTGAAACGCAATGGCAGAGTGACATTGAGCCTCATTAACAAGAGGATGGATCCTTCCTACAATGTAGACACCCTTGCACCATGGTACAAGGGTGCCTGCCTTGGTGCATGGCTGATCATTTTGCATCAACATTGCCTGAGAGGACAGGAATCATCCTTGCTTGTAAATACAGTGCACTTCTGCCCTTTTGAATTGGCTGTAGGGGAGCACAGCAAAATTACTTGCGGCGCTGCCCTATGCCAATTCTTTGTAAAAATGCCCGTAATTTGATAATGTATTTTAATGATACCTTCTATACGATCACAGCAAAAGAAATGTTCATAGAAGTGAACGACAAGTGGACAATAATTGAATTACAGGACTTTTATTCGGTCGTCACATCATGACATCCTGGCAGTCTGCAATATTTTTGTCTTTATGTGGACAAGAAAAAGCAGTCCTGCAAACTACACACCAATAGCATAAGAGCGGCCTCTGCACCGATAGCCGACATCAATTATTTACCCAGTAGAAAATTGCGTTTTACGCTTGCAAATATGATTCTTCATGTACAAAAGGGTCGAGTGGCTGTCTGTCATGGACTGCGCTGTAATTTCTAATTAACGATGGGCTCTTGAGTTTTTAATGCTGATCTCCTTTTTCTCATTGAGAGTATTTGATTAGTGAAGCTATTAACTGCATTTTAAGGGGTCAGGTAATATGTGGCCTCATTGCTGACCGTCCTAGGTATATGGATGGGTCTAATTTGAAGTGACACGTTGGGCCAAAAATAGATGGACTGTGATGTGACCCAAATAATTACCATTGACTGAAGTTAATTCATGTGTTTCCATCATCACTTTTTTGTTTACTTTAGTACTGATACAGTAACTGGTTCTCAGCAGTGTGAGGTAATAGGGAATGCAGCACATTAGCAATAACACATCTGGCTCAGGCAAGTGCACCATGGGAATCCTGCTGCAGGACCGGATAGCCACTGCTAATAAGTGTAGATATCATACTTAACATTCTGGTTACTTGGTCTAAGTGTGCACATCTTCTGGGTCACTGGCTCAATCTACCTCCCACGTGTTCATTATTCTTACAATGAAACATCTGTCCTCCAACAGAAGTGAAGTGTCATCACTGACTTAAGTTGTAAGATGTCTCAGATGGTAAGGCCCTTGAATCTAGCAGGACCGTTGGAAAGAGTCTTCCAATGTGTTCTTGGAGGACATCACTATGGAAGCTGTATCATCAATGTGCGCATTGGCACAGATGGAGGAAGAAGACACATATTCTAGGGTACAGGAACAGCCTCCTCAAAACAGCTTGCCCGTTGCAAAAGCACCTTGCTTGAGCAGACATCTGAAGATGTAATTAGGTATTGTCAGGGTATTAATAGATAGCAATGTCTTGCAGGTTAAACGTCTTTCCCAGGGATCTATATTTCAGTTAAACAACACATGAACAACAATAATGCCTTGTGGTACACCAGAGTGGATGCAAGGACACAACTAGACCCAGCCATCAGGGGGGGCGCAGTATTTTAGGCACTGGTTGTGGGAGTCGGCCATTTCACACAGTGGAGGCCATGACATCCTCGTAGCCAGTACTAGAATACACATTTGGAAAGTCAATAGGCCTGGCATTGATTTGTCAACATATGCACACAACATATGTGCATGCCGGGTCTTTCATTATTTAGCTCAATAAAGCCAGATCTATTGGATTAGCCAATGCCTTTCCCTGAGGCACAAGCACTGCTGGAAACCAGAGAGCGCCCACCAACCAGTGAGAATTGAATTTCTACAAGATGGTTGGTACCAACACAGTCCTATGTATGTGTGACACCCAGAAAAGAAACAATTGAAGTGTTTTTGGAAATGTGTGTCTTTTCCTACTAAAAGCAGTGCAAGCTGAAGAATGAACAAATGCTCCAAGGAACAAGAAGAGGTATGTGGAGGGAGTCTCATAATGAGCTAAAGAAAGTACTCCCATAGACATTGAGAAATATACATATGAACCACATTAAGGTGTGAAAAATAAACTGGGATAAGAAGATCATGGAGAGCTTTTATCTGGCTGGCACTAAATGAGGTTGGCTCACCAACAGCTTGAAAGGCAGAGGTATCCTCAAAGAATAATAAGCTGGAAACCTGTTCACAATGCACAAACACAACACCTGCACCCTTAGCCAGTGTGGAACTGATGCCTCTTCATCTGAACAGATGTCTTAAGCTCTCTTGCATGAAAAAGGAAGGGATAGCTAGCAGTATAGGGAAGTGTGCAGCGTCTTTGTCCACTGTGGGCACCATGATTTATGGTGCCACCAAGCCATGCACTAATTAAAGCTCCTGCAGAAAATTCTTCCTATTGTGACCTTGAAGTTGACTTGCTCTCACGTACTTTATGCTTTACTCCTCCATCACTCGCAAATGTATGCCTTTTGTCGAAATGTAAGAGTAGGACCTTAGTTTATAAAACCATGGACATCTTACGAATGAGGGAGTTTATTTAGTCCAGGCCTTAAATCAGAGGAGATTGTGTCTGTTTTGTTGATACAACAGTTGGCAATTGCAGTTCAGAACTCTGTATTGGATAGTTTGGTTGTCTGACAGTCAGTTGCAACTCCTAATCTAGAAGTAGCGGATTGTTTCACCTGAGAAACTGAACTGTTCAAACTCGACTAGAAAAGTAGTAGTCCTTTGAAAGAAAACGTTTTGCATAGCTTACTACCCAAAACCCCATGGACATCTCATATTGCTATCCGAGCAATGTCGCGTGCAGTCAAACAGTCATGTTTATTTATATATTTATTTATTTTAATATTAAAACTGTTCTGCATTCTGGAAACTGTAGATTTGAGTTTTCCTCAGCATATGTGAAACTTCGAGAGCAGGAGTGAAAATTAACTAGAAGTGAAAAGCCAGGCCTGGCTAAAAACCTCCAAGTGGCCTGGGATAAGTAGGTTCTGTTGGTGCCAACAAAGCCATTCATCATTCAGACGCTGATAAAATCAGCATAACTAAGTATATGGCTCCGGTCTGTGACACCTTTTATTTCATTGGTTGAATATCAAATGTGTAAGCATGGTGTCGAAAAAGTGCACATTTTTAGTATTCGAAAGGCATACAGAAGTAAGCGATAGAACAAAGACATGTTTTTTCCATTTTCCATAATTTGCACCAATTGCAATCTTCTTATTCGCAAACTAGGGCTACAATTTACAAAGCATTTGTGGTGTTCTTATGTCAAGCAAGTCAACACAAAGCATTGCAAGTGCATACATGACATTTACAAAGCCATGCAAATCAATATTTGCCTGGCTCTCCGGCACTTTTCACCAGACAAGTAATGCAACACAACGCCTTGCACTGCCTTTCCTTACCCTGCCTCAGGGGCACTTTACATGGTTAGACCATGGTCGGTTTTGAGCATCCACCCATGTATTTTGACGCAAACCCAGATTTACTACAGTCAGTAGACCTGGGTTTGCACTAAAATGGTGAACTTACCTCACCATGGCGTAAAGAAGAAGAAGCCGCTATGGAAGGTTTTTGTGCAGGAAGGTATCCATTCCCGCGCAAAAACAATCCTGCGCAAAACATAGACACCCTTGCATCGTGTTTCAAAGGCACCTCTGTTGGCACTAGGCAGCTATTAGTGCAAGGAAAGTCCTGAACAGCCCCATATCTTTGTACAGTTCAGCATTCTCTCCTTCACACAACACAGGGCAGCAACTTGCCTCGCCGAGGTACGTAGCAGTAGCATGAAAGATTAGTGAATTTGGTCAGACTGTGAAGTTAGTGCACCTTGTGCAATTCATGCAGTTCGTAAATGCCCGTTGTATGAAAACAATGTCGAATTGTTTCCTTTATATGGGCAGGCGGCTCAGAGCTGAGATCACTTCACTCGCTTGACTCATCCTTCTGGGGAAGAGCAGATGCGCAACATCTGAAATTGGCAGATTATACATAGAGAAATTTCCATAAAACATATGGAGTAGAGAACAGTGAGCTATGAGTGTGTTTCAGATTCACTGTTGGTGTGATTTACTGTTGATGTAGGGATTCTGCCCATATGTGTGTTTACATTGGAGAGCTTTGGGTCTATCTCTCTTGTGGTTTCCTGATACATTTCCCCATGAGGTGCCTAAGACCTCCCTCACTTACAATCTTCTAACGCCTTTAAACATGTGGTGACTTCAAGCAATTTGCCACACTGGTGCCTAGGGCATTCCCCCCCTTTCAGTTTTTGTAGCCCTCTTAATGTGCTGCCTTGAGCCTGATCGTTCTCATACCGTCTCCTGATGTATCTTAACCTGTGGTTCTTTTGGCGCCCTGCCTTTCTTGCAGTCTCATGATGCACTTGTGGTGCATAGGTAATTTTCCTTCCCTTATATACTGCAGGATTTGTATCTTGTGGTGTGCAGGACATCCCTCTCGGACATCCCCTGATGCACTTTACCCTTTAGTGGCTATTGCCCTTTCACCGTGTTGTGTATATAGGCAACTTTACTTACTATCCACAATGGTCTGTGGTTGGCAGAGCCTTTTTCATCTAAGACAGTGCATGCACTGGCACTTGTAGGACATTTTGTAGCTTAAAGAGGGCTCAGAGCTTGCCCATTTCTTTCCACTGGTTAGCTTCATCGTCACTCTCATTTGCTTGCTTCTCTGTCCTCAGTGTGTGCCAACTTCACATCCTCTTCTTGTGCTTGACCTTCCCTAGGAGCATGATCAAAGTACTTGTACCTTCCACTACTCGTATTTTGGGACCTACTTTTTTAGGTCTTGCCTAGTCAGCGCGCATGTGCTGCTCTAGGAAAAATGACCTCTTTGAATTGTCTGGACTTCTGGCCTACGGCTTGCTGTTACACTCACCGGTTCGCAAGTTTGCGCGCACCACTCGCGGACTTCAGGCCTATGGCTTGGTGTTACGAGCAGTGGCTCGCGATTGCGCGTGCACCACTCACCGGATGCTGCAGCCGCATTTGCAGCCGGGCTTGTTTTAAATCAAATGTGTGAATTGTTCCCACTTTGGTGTGCCCTTCTGGTCTACGTGTGTAAGTGCATGTATTCCTCAAGCTAGGGAGGGCGGGCGTGTCTCTCCTCACTCTTGCTTACTTACATCAGCTGTCACAATGGGGATCACCAGGTCAGTATTCAGGGCTGGCTAATCTTCACACTTCGGCAACACAGACCGGTATATACCAGTCAGTACTCAGTACCTGTTGAACCACCAAGTGTCCACAGATGCTGGAAAGGCCACCTTGCTTTGCCGTGCATTGACTCTCTCAAAGATGACCTGTCCTGAGCTCTACATGCTTCCGTCCATGCGTGTGTCCAGGGAGTTACTTTTGTTCAGTGTAAGCGGTGTGTGTGCTGGAGCTCTTGTTATGGGTCTTGGGAAATGCGTGTCCTATCCGTGGGAGACTGCAGCGAAGATACAGTTCCATCCCGGGAGCTGGACGCTCACTGAGCAGAACACGGAGTCCCCTATAACAAGAAGCCCCTTTTATCCAGACTCTGTTCTGGTTACGCACAGTTTGTTTTATTTTCTGACGTGTAAATGGCACATTTGGGATGTCCTGACTTTGCACTTGTGTTCTTCAGTGTAGCACAACTTGGCAGTCCTAAAGTTCCCAAAGAAAGAGCCAAATTTTGCCATTGCAAATGGTGCATGAGGGTGGCTTGGCAGGTGGTAAATACTGTCTAGGTGCTCCCATGTGTTTCTATTTGTTTGCAGCTAGGAGAAGTGGGGGCTGGGAGATTGCAGCTCTTTGCTCCGTAGCCCACCGTTTGGTCAAGTGGAGATGAGTGGATTGCAGTCTAGATGCCCTTCGGCAGTCTTCAGTGTTTCTGCTCCACTCACAGCTTTTCTGTGTAGCCCACACATGGGTGCATGTTAATGAACCCTATCTCCAATGGCAGTACTCGCCTTTCAAACTAAGCGCGCACACCTTGCAGAGTTGTTGTATTTTAGCATACAGGGTTAATTAAAATACAACTATTTCTAAACAATTCGTGCAACGGGCCGAAATCGAAGGTGCCGGTTTCTCCGTTGTAGTCAGGGCCGGACTGGGAACCACAACCGGCCCTGGCAAAGTGCTCAGCCTGCCCCACCTCCCCACTCGGGAGGGTTGGAGGTGCAGCCGAGCTCTTTGCCGGGGCTGGTTTCGGCCGATTTTGCAGCTATGCTGAAAAAACAGCCCTGTAACAAAAACGCCCCCCAGTGGCTCAGAACCGGCCCCCACCCGTGCAGCGCACCGGGGGATTGCCCGGTGCCCACTATGGCCAGTCCGGCCATGGTTTTAGTTGCAGGGGTAGCGTTAGACTTGCTGCCAGCTACTGTTGCAGTAGGCAGACCATGCAGTACGTGCCCCAGTGTTTGTGTCTCTTTTAATTTCTGAAACTGGATTCTATAGATATATATTGGTGACCCAGTTAGCTTGTGTCGTAGGTGACTGCCTAGTACTCCCATACGGATAGACCACTCCCGTGTAATCCTTCATATGGGTGATTGCACCATAAAGGCTGAAACAAGCCCGGTCCTTAATATCACGAAAAAGAGAATTCTGTTTTTGAAAGCAGATGCTTGCGTCATCAGTCTGAGGGATTAGCAGACAGTGAATAACCTCTCCCGATACCATACCTGGCAGTCCACATCTAACCTCCTAGTTATAGGTCAATCAATAAGAACTTTGCAAACTGGATCGGACATCCTTTGCAACTCAAATGTGCAGCAGCAGGTGGGTCAAAGTTGAGGGGCTCCATCTATTCGAAGGTTGAGCTGCCTTGAGTGAGGGGGCAACAGCTCCCTGAAAACACTACACTTTAAAAAACATAATCGGTATATGGCTAAAAAGGCAATTCATAGTTGAGCCTTAACACACTATTGACACAATGGGTTCTTGCCTGAGCATAGCAGCACAACTTAGAACATGTGGAGGTCACACTGCAACTGTTGAGAGTAAGGTATGTCACCCACTTAATATTGAAAATCTGTTTCATTGGTCCGATGTCTTTATGTACTCTGCAGTTCATGGTAGAATTATGAGCCATGAATAAAGTGTTTGGTCTCTTTCACAGCGGATCCTTGGAGTAATTATACTTTGGGGTTTAGTAGTGAAAGAAGCTGGCAGAATAACAGATCCCATCTTTTTAGATCTGGCCTTTCCGACTGGTTTAAAGCTCTCAGACTATTAGTTTCTCTAGCATGCATGTGTAATATAAATACATAAGTGCTCTGCTCAGCAGGGTCCATCCGTTGGTCAGTTAAATTGTCATACACGTTTGCTTCCACCCAGCATAGCATACAGCATGGGGCAACCCACTTAAATCTTTCGCTCCATTCACTCCGGGTGACTGCTTAAAGTCTGTGCACATTGTTCACATATGCCTACAAATAGTTCCATTCTCCTCCGTGATAAAGCTGGTTTAAAGTTTCTTTTTCCCGAATATTTACTTAAAATACCAGTTATTGTTTACCTGCACTTCAGGCTCCCAGTTACATTGCATTTTTATTCTGTCTCTTGTTCTAACTAGCTACTGTGAAGTGCCATTTTAGCTGCCTGCAGTTTAAGTGCTGGATTAAGTGTGGTCTCCTTAACACATGATAAAATGACTGTGAGAACTGAAAGCATTGGCATTTGTAAAACATCACCAGTAAAACAACCACGAGTTGCTGTTTTTACACTGCACATTTTTATTGCAAGCATATGGGGGCAGTGTTAATCATTTGTTTTCAGTTTGTGACATGTGCTTCCAATAAAACTAAGAATTCTACCTTCTTGCCAAGGCTAGCACCATTGGTTTTGCAAATGCTTACTTGATCTTTTTACTAGCTCCTGTTGGTAAGAACTCCTGCAGCAAGCTAGAGTCTCGAAGGGCTGCATGAATCGAGAGATTTGTTATTTGTAGACGTGCAATGAAGTCTGTACTGGCCAACCTGTGGCATGTTAATGCAGACTCGAGGTGGCGCTTTTCCTATAGTCCCCACTTTGTTGCTTCGGCCTGCACGGGAGGGGGCTCTCATGGTGTGCTGTGGATGGTAATTCCCACCCAAGGTGACCCATAAATGTACATCATTCAAGGTGATCAGTAAATGGCGATGTTGTGAGCTGGTGTCTGAAGGGTGTGATCCTAACCTTGGCTTCCCCACTCGACCACGATTGCATGAACCTGTGACACAAACATCTCGTCCTGTACCTCTGGCTCTCTATCTGGCGAGCACCGGCAGAAGACTGAACCTCAACATCAAGAGTGATTATCTAAAAGTGTATCTGTTTGGACCAGTAACGCCTACTCCCCCTCGCCTTGTGTTGTACTAGTCTCATCATTCACCACCTGTTGTGGTGAGACCACGAGAGTTGTCTCGTCTGCTACAATAATGACCTTTATAGAGCGCTGCGCCTGTGTCTCGGAGCTGTTCATCGGGTGAGGTGCATGCTAGGTGGAGGCCACTGATCATGAAAGGCTTCTGCTTGTTGGCTTCTGCTTGTTGGCTTGTTGTTGGTGAGATGCTGCTTGCTTGCGCTGCCACAGTCCACAGGTGACCGGCCATTTCAACGTGTATAGTGGGAGTTGTAGGCTGTGTGTGCTGTGCAGTGCATCCTGCTTTTTCCTTCTACACCGGCTGGTATTTAGTGGAGTGGATGCTGAAGGCCTTGTTGCTACCTGCTGGTATCCCTTCTATCCACCTGGCCCACCCCCTCCCATGCATACTGTTTGCACTACGCGCCTGTGCCACTGAATTCCTTGCACTGCCCCTACCTGCCCACCAGTGCCAGGGGCCAGGGCATCTTGCTCTGGTGTCCATTGCAGGGCAGAAAGACAAATACCTCTTCTTGCCACTACATCTTCACAGGCTGGGGCTTGGAAAAAACCAGATCCTTCTCTGCACCCCTCTTCTTAGTCAGCCATCTATTAAACTTTACTCCTCCCAGAGCAAGGTCTGCTATCCACCCTTGCTGAGGGGGCTCCTGTTGGTCCAGGGTGGACCTTACAAAGCATGTTAACAAATTGCTGTATTTAGTGCATGCCTACGGGTCCCTCACCTCTGTCTTGGGTAGACCTTGCATTGGAAGGTGCATCCTGTCCTTGCCATTGGGTGGACAGAGTAGAGAATTTACTGTCTGTAGCTTGTCCATGTAGAGGGTGCTTCATCATCACGCCTTTGTGAAACTGGTGCAACTTTACTGGCTGCCAGTAATTAGTGCATGCCATGGGCTACTGGTTTGTGAGTTTTTTCTTCTTTACTCCTGGGTGGAGTAAACCGGAGCAATAAAAATCTGACATCTCCCTGACACTTATAATTGGTGATCATAACTAACTCACTCTCAATAACTCACTCAATAACTCTCATTCACTCTCTCACTCTCACTAACTAAATCGCACTCTCTCTCACTAACTAACGCACTCACTAACTCTCTCACTAACTAACTAACTCTCTCAATCTCAATAACTAACTAATTTGATCATTCTTACTAACTAACTCTCTCAATCTCTCTCACTAACTAATTCACTTTCTCTCACTAACTAACTCACTAAATCTATCACTCTCACTAACTAACTAAATAACTAACTAACTAACCTTCACCCTCCTGTCATTTATACCCACCCCTTTAACAATAAACACCATAAAAAGCAACGATTAGAACAGGCAGATACAAGTTGCCAGCATTCAAACAAAAAAAACTCAAATCATTACTTCTCATTCTGTTGCACATTATACTTTCGTGTTCATAACTAAACTAACAAAAATGCTTCTCACACTTCTTTATTATAACATTTCAACATACTGAAGCCTTCTGCACAACACAGCTTAAAACCGAACACAAACTCAATATCTCATGAAGACCGTCCGCCGCTTTTCCACCGCGGTCGCCTTACGACCGCAGCGGAAAAGCTCTAATATGGAGGCGGTGTCTAACAGACACCGCCAGCCATATTAGGATGGGGGTGAACACATGTCTTTCCGCGGCGGCTTCTCTGCCGTGGAAAGGCATACAGTGATTTCTTTGGGGGCCCGTTTGCTGGGTGGCGGTCACATCCTAATTTGCACAGAGGGACCGCCGCTGCCCCTGCGGATGGTCCCTCCTCCTCCGTCCGCCATCCTAATGAGGCCCTTGGTTAGTCCGATCACTGCAGATGTATCTGTGTGTAACCAGAGAGTCACATAATTGATTCCTAGTTTGCACAGTAGGGAATAATGACGTTAATTTGTAGTGCTACAAAGTCCAATCATGTGAAAGAAAGCACTGTACATATTTGACTCATTAATTTAAAATATTCATACAGACAGTATTAGACATGCTGCTGTAAACTGTGCAAAAAGATGTATTATTTAAGACAAAACAGATGTTTTCTAAATATATATTTTAGTAATACACAATCAGACTGCTTCTAGTGTAAGCAGTTTATATAGTTGTCCATTAAAAAGGGGGCATTCCGGACCTCAGATGGTAACACCCTTTTTTACCCTCTCAAAATGAATTAGGGCCTGATTACAGGTCTGGTGGTCTTTCGACCGCCAGATTCGTGGTTGCGCAGCATGGTGGTCCACTGTCCCACGAATTGTGACTACTAAAGTCGTTGCAGCAGTCTAACTTTGGCTGCGCCAAGAAACAGTTGTTCCCTGGTGGTGTTGCAGGAGCGCCGCAATGCAATATGCTGAGCGGGGACTGGCGCAGTGCAACTCAGCATTTTACGAGTTCCTGGACTGCCAGCCTTTTTATTGCAGAGCTGCGCCTTAAAAAGGCTGGTGGTGCAGGAACTAAGGGGGCTCTACACGGCCCCCATGGGAATCCCGCCATGGGGATACATTCAGGGGGCGTCCGTACCCCCACAAACTTCCGGCATAGACATCCACGTCCATGTCGTACTGGAACTTTCTTTCTGTTCCCATTGCAGTTCCTGTTTTCCAGGCACCACCATGGGAATAGCAAAGAACCGCCGACCATATTACGAGTTGCACATTTGCAACTCATAATACGTGGCTTTGGCGCAGCGGAGGCAGCATTGCGCAATCGTTGCTGCGCCAAATAAGCATGGGCGGAAAATCCGTTTCGCTCGCGGATTTTGCGGATTTTCGGTAAATTCGCAATCCGCGAGATTCGCGAATCTCCCGCAAAATCCGCAAATCCGCGAGCAGCGGATTTTGCTCGCACTGTTCACACTGTTCGCGTGAGTTCGCGGCTTCCCAGTACAACTTCGCGCCCCGCGAATAAGTGCAAAATTGCAGAAATACGATCTTAGCAAAACTGAAACTACTTACCAGGTTCAAAAGTTCAGGCTCATCATTAGTAGCCATTTCCTGTAGTGCTTCCTGAGGGGCCCCTCCAGAGTTCAGTTGCCAGTTGCAACTATTATGTGACCCTGCTCTGAACCTCAGAATAGTTACACATATGCCACAAAGGTCCTGAATTACAGCTAAGGGAGACAAGCAGGAGCCAGGCTGGAAGCTCAAATCCAGTAATCAGCCCCTAATTCATTATTGTCAGTTGGGGCAGGGCAGGTGTTGTAACTAATTTTGCAACAATGAAAGCACTTAGCAAGTGCAAAAGATCACTAATCAGGAAGCACTAAGGAAGCAGGTGCCAGCTAAAAAAATATTCTGTGACACATTAATCAGCCCCAAATTAATTCAGGTCACTTGAGGCAGGGAAGGTGTGCTTGCGTTGCCACAATAATGTACACTGACTGGACAACCAGAGGGTGCTGTGATGAAACAGAGGGTGGCATGGGTGGGCCAGAGGGTGGCATGAGTAGTCAGAGAGTGGCAGTGGTGACAGAGAGTGGCAGTGATGAAGAAGAGTGTCCCAAACAGGCTGGACACGTAGAAACAACAAGTTCGCGAAACTTGCGACCCGACAGGTAAGTTCGCAATTTGCGACATTGTACAAAACCCTCGCGAACTGGCAGAAACCCGCGCAAACACAAAAAAAAAACCCGCAAATTCGCGAGAATTCGCGGATTTTGCGGATTGCGAGTTCGCAAATCCGCAAAATTCGCGAACGCGAGATTCGCAAAATTCGCCCATGCTTAGCGCCAAAGTCGTAATCAGGCCCTAAACTTTGTCACCATGAAACTTTAGGTAATTCCATCAATTAAACCTATACTAGCGACCAAATACCGTTTATGTTTGGTGATTAACCAATTGTGCACATTTACATTTTTTTCAGCTAGCAAGCACCCTGGCTTGAAAGCTTGCTGTTTTAACTGTAACTGAATCCTGAAGGAGGACATTAACCGGTTATGGATGGCTGTTTTATTTTTAACAAAATGTAGGGAAACTTTTTATAACATTTTTTAAAAACATGGTAACGTAGTTCCCAAAAGACCCCACTCACTTCGACCACTGGATGCTTGGCGTCTCATTCAATTACATTTTGTAGCCTCTTTGCCAACTTTGTGCTTCAAATCTCATTTATAGCTTCCATTGGCCTTTTTCAGGTCTGTTTGACTGTGCAGCTGCTTGTAATACATTTTCTTGCTGCTAAACCTTTAAAACGTGGATAGCAAGGGCCTCTGCTCCATCCAGAGCAGAATTACTCTCTGACTTCATGCTGATCACTATTTGATGTATCACCCTCTTCTAAATGCTTCAATTAGAATACGTGATGTATTAGTGATTGTCTGTATTTACATATGGTGGCATATTAAGACTCGACCTATGGGCTTCGCCAATGCTTGTTAATCTGCGGAACCTCGGATCGCCCACGTTTACAGGATTCAGGCATTTTACCCTGTAATTTTTGAATTGTTGCTTAGGGCCTTCTCTGCTTACAGCCTGCGTATTGCGCATTTGTAGCAGGCACAGATAACAGAACCGAATATATTTTCAGGGGGGAATAATCAAAATGTCATCGCTTTTTCTGCACTTATGAACACATTTCTTCTCTCACGGTTTATTCATCGGTCATCCTGGAAAAGGGGTTGTAGTCCGTACGCATGGCAACTGAAGTGCCAATAAATGTGAGTGCGGTCATTGTATCAGTTTGCTTTTCGGATTGGAATGAAATAGTGACGTGTGTTGAAGATGCTTTCTTAAAGTTGACTAATAGACAACAGAATAAGTATATCTTTTTCTTCAGGTTTGGGTAGTACCAAGACAGTTTTTTAACCTCCAGTCATTTGTAAAAAATGTTAATGTCACATATTCAAAGTGTGTGATACAGAACCTGAGAACACTTAGAGAGAGAGCTCCAGCTAAACTGGTCATCTGTTAATGATGCCCTCCCTGGCATCGCCAGTAGAAGTGTTTATAAAAAAGATAATTGGGCAGCAGATTCACTCTGCTTTATCTTGGCTTTTGTGGCGATCTGCAATATTTTTGTCAGTATAACAAGAGAAAAAAAGATTTAACAAAATGAGTGCAGGTTTTGTAAGAGTAGCACATGCACCTGTAGCTGACATCCAGTATCTACAACCGAGAAAATTGCTTTTTAAGCCTGCAGATATCATTCTCCATTTACAAAAGGATCAAATTGCTGTTTCAGTCACGAACTGCCATGGAAACTAGGTCACCGGTAATATCCCATGTAGCCATGTGCACATGCGTTTTTGATACTGCTTCTCTTTTCCCTCAATAAGAGTATGTGTCTTTATGCCTATTTCCTGCATTTAAATGTGCAGGTAATCTCTTGTCTCATTGCTGACAGTCCTGCTATCTCTGAGTGCTGATACTTCTTGTGGGGTCCTGCCATATCAGCAGCACACCCGGTTCCAGGACTTTAAATTTGGATGGGCCATGGGTGTGTTCGGGTGGGCCAATTTGAGCCACATTTTTATTCAATTGGGTAGGATGCCTATATGCCCTAGATTTACATGTCTTCTTCCAAACAGGCATACAGAGCATGTAGAGAATTATTTCAGAGTAAGAGCTAATGTCTATACTCTTCAACCCCAACTCCTATCACTTTCTACACACCTGGCTTCAATACAAACACCTGGAATCCAAGCAGATTATTATAGTAGTTCAAGTTTAAAGAGGTCCTTGTTACCATACCCAAGCATTGACATCTGCACACTTGCAATATTGGCTATTTCCCCCTTGCAGTTGCCCAAAATGTATTTCTTTGCACACTGTGAACTTTGTAACTGTTTATTTTAATGTCATTCTATTGAGGTGTACTCTGATTAATAAAAAGCTGAAAACAGCAACACATTTGGAAAAAAAGAAAGCAGTGTTGCGGAATTCAAGAATTGAGGAGGCCCAGATGTGTAACAGCAGCTCATTCCACACTTTAGGAGCGATGTAGGAGAAGGCTGTACCGCCAGATCTGGTTTTGCTGGGTGAGTGGGATATGTGCAAGTGGGAGTGTTACCGGGCTGAGGTGTCTGGAAGGTTTGAAAAAACAGATGCAGTTGTTGATGTATACTCAGCCAGAGTGCCTTGAAAGAGTGGGAGAAGAGTTTTTAAATGTACTCATTCTATGGGTAGTCAGTGTAGGTTCTTGAGGTGAGGTGAAACGTTTGAGTGCCGTAGGAGGTTGAGAATGATTCTGGCTGCTCGGATCTGGTTGCTCTGCAACCTACAGAAGAAATGCTTTTTTTTTTTATAAATCTTTTTATTAAACAATCTCAATATGATGGTACATTCTCACAATGATTAGCAGGCAGGGTACAGCAGGTTACAAAGGAAATAGCATAAGATCACAGTAAAACAATTCAGTGGAAATCACGGGGAGGGAGAATCGTTGTTATCTATTTCTTGAGGGGTGGACAAATATCTCCTCGATAAGCATTCCAACCATACCTCAGACCATTTCCAGGGGCACCCCCGGGCCACACACACGTTTTTTTCACGTAACATACTCCAATCCAGGTCTTTTTCCCAGTAAGCAACCATGGGTGTATGGGTGGCCCCCAGAGTTGAGCTATGTTCCTTTTGGCAATCATGCAAGCGAGAGTGACCCATTGTGTTGCGTATGCATTGAGCTCGGTTGGCTCTCAGACATTGAGGAGGCACCTGGATGCTAGTGGTTTGGTTTCGACACCCAATGTTTCGCTCATGACCACATGGATTGCATGCCAGTATTCTTGGATTAGGTCACAGTGCCAGAGAATATGTGTGAACGTACCTGACTGAGTGCATCCCCGTCTACTACACGAGTCGGCCATCAGCCCACCTATGCGTACTAATTGGGGTCCAGTCATGTATACCCTGTGAAGGATTTTTTGTTGCACTAGGCGGAGCCACGCCAGGATAGCAACAGTCCTAGGGGATGAGTCTGCCGTCTGCCAGCCTTCATCATCTAGCTCGAACCTGTCCCTAGTCCATTTCTCACGCTGTGCTAGTAGGGGTCATCTACATTGTTTATTAGCTTACGATAGGTAAGGGAGACGGCCTTCCCGGGTAGGTGTCCATCTAACGGTATGTCTTCTAAAGGGGAGTTTTTTGGAGGGGTAGCGCCACGGGGCAGTGTTGTAGTTAGAGCATGCTGGACTTGGAGGTAGTGAAAGCACTCTGAATTCTCAAGGAAGTATTGCCTTTGCATAATGGCAAAGGGTTTCACGCCTTCAGCACTCCAAAGGTCCTTAATGTGGGAAATACCAATTAGGTCCCACTTGTCGAAGACCTTGGATTGTCGCTAGTTTTTGAGAGTCCCAAAACGGAGTGGCGAGTGTCAACCTATTACTCCAGCCAAGGGATTAGTTGCAGCATGCCAAATTTTAACAGTGTGTGGTGTAGGGCCGGTGAGTGGGTATCTGTCTGGCTTGGTTTATAATGCACGGGTGAAAGACCCGTTCGGGAGGAGCCATCGGTCCATATTGAAACACGGATCATCTGGGCGGCCGTAGGTGCAATGGTTAATGGCCGTGAGGTGTGTCACCCAGTAGTATCTCTAGATGTCAGGTAACCCAATACCGCCGTCATACCAACTACGCGTTCATTTTCTCATGGCTATGCACGGTCGTCCAGCCCACAGAAGGTCTCGCTGGAGTCCTTCGACTTCTTTAAAATACACGTTGGGGACAGGATCAGCGGAGTTTTGGAGGGCATAGGGGAAATGAGGTAGGGACATCATTATAAAAAAGGGCCGCCTTACCCAAAAGTGAAAGTGGGAGTGTCTTCCAATGCGTGATATCACTTTTGAGTCACTGCAGGGGGGGTCAAGGTTACGGTCGTACCTGACCAGTGGGTCTAGAGAGATGTTTATGCCCAAGTATTTGAAGCCGTCCGAGACAATAGATATGGGGCAGTTTTGGGGTAGTGGAGGAGGACCCCCATGTAAAACATAGAGGAGGGATTTCTGCCAGTTCACGCGGAATCCGGAATACCTGCCGGAGGCAGCTAGGATATCAAAACGCAATGAGGGATCTCTTGGGGGACGTAATATAGAGAAGAATATCGTCAGCATACAAGGAGATGCGGTCTTCCCAGTCTTCCAACCATCGCATCCCTTGGGTCATGACGTCCTTGCGGATCCATGCCGCAAGGGGTTCGAGGGCCAGGGCAAATAGCAACGGGGAGAGGGGGCACCCCTGACGGGTGCCCCGGCTAAGTTGGAATGTATCAGATTTCTTGCTATTAACAACGATTTTAGCCTTGGGCCCGCTATATAGCAGACGCACCCACCGACAGAAGACCTGACTGAATCCCATTTTCCTGAGTACTGCAAAGAGATACGGCCACTCAATTGTATCAAATGCCATAGTGACATCTAAAGAGGCTATGACTGCATCCTCCCGTATAGTAGAAGCCCTGCCCAGCACCCCGTGCAGTCTGCCCAGATTCAGAGCCGTGTTCATTCGCGGCATAAAGCCTGATTGGTCGGGATGCACTAAATCCCTGATTACTTTAATCAGTCTGTTGGCGAGAATTTTAGCTAATATTTTGGGTTCTGCATTAATAAGGGATATAGGGCGGTCGGAAGCGCAGTATATTTTTGGTTTTCCGTCTTTGTGGATCACAACTATAGTGGCGAGTCTCTGATCGGGGGCAGCGCTCCTTTTTCAAGGCTATCTTCATACATGAGTTTCAGATAGGGAGCTAATTTGTCGGGACGGAGCTTGCAGAGTTCGATTGGGAGTCCATTTGGGCCGAGAGCCTTGCCCGGTTGGAGTGCTCTGATCGCCAATGCAATTTCATCTGTTGTAATGGCGCTATCTGTGAAAGCCCGGTCAGTGTCAGAAAGGGTAGGGAGTGAGATATCTCCAATGAGGTCCGAGGAGTCTGACTCTGTGTAGGATGTCACTGAGCTGTAGACTGAGTGGAAGTGCGTTGCAAAGTGATTGGCTATGGATTGGGGGTCCGTGATGAGAGATCCGTAAGCGTCTCTAAATTCTGGGACAAGTCTACTGCCGTGGTCTTTCCTGTCCAGCCAGGCGATTAATTTCCTGGTCTTGTCTCCCCAGTCGTAGATACGACCTAGTCTGTCTTTACCCATTAGCTTTGCACGGTCTTTGGCTAGAGCTCAATATTCATCTTGATACAAACAAAGTGGGTGAAGGGCTTCCGGGGTGGAGTCAGTAGTTATTTCCTTTTCGAGGCAATAAATCTTATGCTCGGCCTCTGAAATGGCTTTAAGCCTGTTTTTTTTGGATCCTGTTACGAGAGAGAGGGCCTGGCCCTGAACCACAGTTTTAAAGGCCTCCCACAACAACTGGGGGGATTTCACCATACCCTCGTTTTCCAGGAAATAGTGGTCTATATATTTTTTGAGGTCTTTGCAAATATTTGGGTTTTTGAGGTACTAAGGGTTGATAGGTGCAACACGTTCCACCTGTGTGTGGTCGATAACAATGTGGACCCATAGGGGGGAATGGTCTGATATACCTCTAGCCAGGTGTTGTATCTCGTGAACGGTGGAGACCTGTGGGGCCGGGACAATTATGTAGCTAAGTTGCGAAAGGCTGTTGTGAGCCCCAGAGTGGAAAGTGTACTGGATCTTGGGATTGTAAGTTCTCCAGCTGTCCACCAAACCCATCGCATCTAAAAATCTAGGAAAGGAGTAAGGGGCCTGGGTAATGTACGAGGAAGTTACCTGTCGAGCGATCCCGACAAGACTGAATTAAAATCATCGCCCAACACCAAGTGTCCCTCTGGTAGCATTAGCAATATGGCGCTGAGGTCGGAGAAGGTTGCAGCTTGTAGCCCTGGCGGCGCATATATGGAAAGGAGAGTAAAGGTAACACCCTCCTAGGTGCCTGTGATCCCTGCGTATCTCCCACCGTCGTCTAGATACGTGGATGTGACAGACAAGGGTAACGATTTCCTCTGCAGTATGCCCACCCATCTTGAGCCAGACGTGAAGCCAGCATGTGCCAGCATGTGGTATCCATACCTGTGCATTGCCTTACATACATTGCCTATAAGGTGGGTTTCTTGGAGCAACACAATGTCTGGCGAAAACCTCTTAATATGCTGTAGTACCACGGTTCTTTTGATTCTGTCCCCCAGCCCGTTGACATTCCAGCTTAAGACTTTGAGTTCCTTGTTACGCTGTGTCCCCATTAGTTTGTGCGTGACGTTTAGCAGGTTACATCATGAGCAAAAGCTGTACCATTGAGATAGAACATAATACAACAAACAGAAAAAAACAACCCTTCCCAACCACCCCCCACCCTTCTTCCCTGCACTCTGGGCTCAGAACTGCCCATATATAAAAATGCAGAGTGCCTGGGGGGCGGAGCTTGCCAGCGTCGATGGTGGACGCATAAGTGCGAGGCTCCTCACAGTCACCTGAAATAATCCTGAAAACTATCCTTTTCCTGACTCGGCTAAGCTGTAAAAGACCCGGGAGTCACCTGCAGAACCCCGCTGCTACATTGGTGGAGACTGCAGCTCGCGAAGCCACCCAAGATCGACGGGGAAAAGTGCACCCTGCTGACGCCGGACTAGGCCGAAGTCCCCGGCCTTTCCTGAGCAGCGATCCGCCGTGCGTAGATCGGCGTGCGGGTGGAGATACGGCCTGCACCCGGGGAGCTGCGGAAGACTGGGAAAGTGACCCCGGAGCCGCGCCTTGCTGCCAGACTTGCACACGGCTGAGGGGTGAGAACGCTCGCTACTGTCGGTGGGAACGGCAATCCCCGAAAACAACACACATAGCCCGGGAGAGTGGTCGCGGGTGCAGAGACCGGAAGCGCCCGGACCACTGGAGCAACATTGGAAGACCCCCTGTTATCTCCGTGCAGCGATCGAGCGGTAAGGTGAGCGGACAGGAGGGCTTCGGCGGGCAGCGACTCGGAGGTGATCTCTGGCCCCCTGAGCTGGGAAGCTGTGCAAATTGCTGCGGAGAGGGAAACGGGCGCCCTGGGGAGCGTACTGCGATCTGCCCAGCCACGTGGCAAAAGGGACATTGTGCTGGCGTGGCCCTAGGACATCTGCCGGTGGGCGATTGTGTATAGTGAAGTTCAAATTGGGGCACAGTGCCAGTGGTACCGGTGGCTCCCCGCTACCTCCATAGACTTGGGAGATACTGCCCGATCTCAAGACACAGCGAGAGGGAGACCGCCTGTACAGTGACCCAGGATTAGTGTTGGGAGTCCCGAGTGTGGGGAACTACACTGCATTGAGTGCCAGCTGAGGCCCGACGGAGCGCAGGAAGGATAGCAGTGACCCCAGGGCAGGAGCCACCTCTGGAGATACCACAG
This sequence comes from Lissotriton vulgaris, assembly GCF_964263255.1. Lineage (NCBI taxonomy): Eukaryota > Metazoa > Chordata > Amphibia > Caudata > Salamandridae > Lissotriton > Lissotriton vulgaris. The sequence continues at coordinate 1,800,416,909 of NC_141685.1, forward strand.
GGCAGGACTCCCCAACCCACGCAGACTAAACTATCGTTTGATCAATGCCGGCAGAAGGAGCCGGAGCCACGTGCAGAGGCGACACCACCGCGGGGCGGAGAACCAGGGGGTTCACTGTGTGTGGAGATTAAGGACATGCTGACAACAATGGAAAAAGGGCTACAGGAAGGCATGGCGGCGATTGGTTCCAAAATCGATGCGCTTTCATATCGCATGGACCGCATGACCGAGAGAATAGACAAGCACGCTGAAAGGTTGGACATGTCGGAGAGGCGTTTAACTGAAGTCGAGGAGGCACAAACAGAATGGGACAAAGACCGCAAACAATTTGGCAGACTGCTCCAGGTCATCCAGGACAAGTCTGAGGATTTGGAAGCGCGCTCGAGGCGCTCGAACATTCGAATCACTGGTGTGGCCGAAACGACCCAAACTTGTAAGATGGAGCTATTTGTCAGAAACTACTAGTCACCCTCCTGGGAGAGGGCGTCTTTTCGCCGATGTTTATAGTGGAACGCGCACACCGCACGCTGGGACCGCGTCCGCGCCCGGGGGCCAACCCTAGGCCGATAATTGCGAAACTGCTAAATTACAGGGATCGAGACGCGGCACTGAAAACAGCTCGGGAGAAAGGGAGGCTGCAGTATGAGGGCATGGACATATCGCTGTACCCGGACTTTACGGCGAAAGTACAGGAGGAGAGAAGGCACTTCGCCCCATACAAACAACAGCTCCGGGATCTCGGCCTGGACTAAGCAATGATGTACCCGGCGAGGCTGCGCATCAACAGACAGGGGCACTCCCATTTCTTCACGGACCCTAAAGAAATGCAGAAATCACTGGAAGTGTGGGCCAAGGAAAAGAGGAGCAGTCCGAGGAGCCAGGCCGGGGAGCCAGAGCACAACAACAACCTCGATGAACAAGACTAGGCGGAAAGTGCGACGACGTATGGAACAGCGGTGGAAATCATCCTGGATGATCAAAGCTGCAGACTCTTCAGAGTGTTGGACTACGCTGCACCACGCACATGTGATGCCTGGAGACAAAGGCGACAGAGACTATGCTGGGTGAGACCTTTCCATGAAGTTTCAACACTGCTGAGGGGGTGCAATGCTAGACACTTGGAAGACATGAGACCTGCTAGCGCGCAGTGTCTCTTAGGCCGGAATAGAACAGTGCTAAGCCTTTGTGCAGGGGTGGGGTGAGAGGGGACTCCATTTATCAAGTTTCTAGGAAACACACATGGCCATTGTTGGCACGGATGGGAAGGGTGATGGTGCAGGGGCAGGTTCATAACTAACATTCGTAGAGACAAACTGCAGGAGCAGGCCTGCAGGGAATGTTTGGCGACCTCTGCCCTAGCGCTGTCAGCACTTTTGGTCCATATTGGGGACTTTTTGAGGATTGGTTACGGATGCTTTAAGGGGAGGAGGGGGGGTAGGGGACTCGGTCTGACCAGGTTGGTGGTGGTCAGCTGTGGGTGGAGGGAGGGAAGGGGAGTTCTGTTGTTGTTCATTCATGGAGGGGGAGATTCAGTGGAAGTAAGGGAAGCTCTGGAATTGATGGTTGTTTTACTCAGGCTGGGGGCTCCAGTTCGTCTTAGCACTAGAGTGCAATTGCCTGCTCATCGAGAAAGACACTACATGTCTGTGGGACCGAATAGCGATGCCATGTTTGCACCTGTACAAACTGTAGATATAGTCTTGCCTAACAGGTATACACAAGTGCGCCCTAGGATAGGTATATCCACTGTAAGGGAGTTTGGGGCGGATTGGGCCCGCACTGTTATGATTCTGGGTGATGGGGATTCTAAGAGTCTGCTGATGAAGCTCCCCATGATAGAGTACCACTGTGAGTATGGCGGAAGAGCACCACGGAAGTTTGGTAGAGGCAGCCGAGTCCTTTAAAGCCATGACCTGAAACGTCAGGGGGCTCAACGATTACCGCAAGCTCCGCAAAGTGTTACACTAGACCTGGCATTACTACAGGAAACGCATTTGCCCCATACGAGCAAGATGCTCACTTCTAGGGGGCTGTTGGGTAATATCACACATGCGGGCCTCACGACGCACTCTAGGGGGGTGTCCTTACGTGGGTGAAGTCAAAATTGCAACTCTCGCTACTAAGTGCCGACCCGGAGGGGAGGTATGTGTTGTCCAGGTGTGTGGGTAAAGAACATGACTTTATGGTGATGAATGTGCATGGCCCCAATCATGATTCACTGGACTTTTATGCTGCTGCAGCCAGACACTGTGTGGAGTTAAGAACCTCTAGAATGCTATGGGGGGGGGTATTTTAACCTGGTATTCAACCCTGAGCTGGACCGATCCGCAGGGCCCCCTAGACGGCCGGCAGCTGCCGCTCTACAAATGCAGGCCGAGATGGTGTCATTGGATTTGGTGGACGTCTGGAGGGATAGACACCAGGGTAGAGGGGGATACACACATTACTCAGCTTACCACAATATACACACCAGAATAGATTACTGGCTGGCCACAAACTCTCTACTAAAGTGGGTGCGAACATGCAAGATATTACCGCGCACCCTGTCAGATCACTCCCCGTTATTGCTGATACTTGACTCCCCGAAACGTAGAATTCCACCATTCACATGGCGCTTTCCCCCTTACTCACTGCTGGACGAGGGGTTTAGAGGGGAACTGGGAGAGGAGATAGATACGTTTTTTGAAACTAATGTAGGCACGGTGGACAGTTTCCAAACTGTATGGGAAGCATTTAAGGTCTGCATTAGGGGAGTCGCAATGGCTAAACACTCCAGTGTACTAAAAGCTATAAGACAGAGAGCATAGTGGCAGATTGAACTAGGGAACTCCAGGAGTTACTCAAAGAATTTAATGAAGAGGCAGACAGGGAAGTTCGTCCCATGGGCAAGTACGCAGCAGCACGCACTTATGGGGAGGGGGAGCGCCCAGGCTCCCTTTTGGCCAAAATAGTGAAAGGCGGCAGACGACAGCAAGCGGTGACCGAACTGGAGTCAGAAGCAGGGGTGCGACTCACGGAGGAGGGAGAGATCCTAGCAGAGTTCCAAAGCTTTTACTCAGGACTGTACACTTCTAAGCTAACTGGGGTGGGGGAGCAGATAGATAGCTACTTGAGTTATATCAAGATGCTGTTTCTTTCGAATTGGCAAAGGGACTTCCTGATGTCCCCTATACAGCAGGAGGAGATATCAGACGCGCTAGAGAGTATGAGACCCGAAAGTGCTCCCGGGGCAGACGGCCTGACAGTAAGCTTCCACAAAGCATTCAAAGACAAGTTTCTCCCGCACCTATCCACTCTCTTCGACGATACATGTGAGGTGGGATCCATGCCGCCATCCATGCGGGAGGCGATACTGGTTACGGTTCTTAAGCCGGGAAAACCCCCCACCCAATGTGGTTCATACAGACCGCTGTCTCTGTTAAATGTGGATGCCAAACTGTACGCTAAGGTTCTAGCCGCTTGTTTGGCGATGGTTGCCCCTGAACTGGTAGCCCCAGAACAAGGGGGATTTATACCTGCACGCAACCTTACTTATAATATTCGCACGGTGATGGGGACTATACAGCATACACGACAGGACACCAAGGCGATAGCGGTGTTCCTGGACATGGAGAAAGCATTTGACTCCATGGAGTGGCCGTTTATGCGGAGAGTCCTTAGGAAACTTGGCTTAGGAGAACCGTTCCTACAAATGCTGGGTGCACTATACTACAGGCCTGCGGCGCGGGTCCGGCTGGGTGATAGGGTCTCGGAGCCGTTCGACATCAGTAGAGGTACCAGACAGGGATGCCCCCTTTTGCCTCTGCTGTACGCACTGGTGGCGGAATCTTTAGCCTGTGTGATCAGAGAATACCACTCATACGAGGCCATCAGCTACCCAACGTATAAGATTGGGATATCCACCTATGCTGATGACACCCTACTTTATGTCAGAGACCCGGTAAATAACCTATCTTCGGTCCTCAGGGAAGTGGTGCACTTCGGTGCGCTCTCAGGACTCAGGGTGAACTGGTCGAAATCAGTGACGTTCCCACTGACCCCTGTCACTCAGCCCTTTGATATGGAGTACCCTCTGAAGTGGTCTACTGAGCCGATCCGGTATCTAGGCATCATGCTGCACACTGACCCCTACGTTATGGTCAGAGAGAACTACGGAGTGGCCTACAGCAAACTAGCAGATGACGTGGAGATCTGGTGCAAACTACCATTATCCCTAATGGGACGTATTGCTATAATGAAAATGGTGGTGCTCCCGCGCTTTCTATTTCTCTTCAATAACATCCCAGTAGTGTTATCCAAGGCCTTTTTTGCCACATTGACCAAACTCCTCATCCGCTTGGCCTGGGGCGGCAATCAACCGAGAGTAAAGTGGGAGGTACTAATGCTTCTGTATGAGCAAAGGTCCTGAGAGCCCCAGATATGGAGAGGTACTACAGAATAGCGCAGGCGACACATCTACACACATGGATGCACGGAAGTCCAGATATCCCGCACGTGATCATGGAATGATTGTTTGCAGACCCCACACCTCTCCCAGCAATGATACGCGGCCCTATGGACCGCAGAGTGGGGACACTAGACTCTAATATGACCACTAACCATGCCTGGCACTCCCTACTGCGGATGCAGGACAAAGTACTGCTGTACTCTCCACACATGCCTATACACTGGGCGACATGGCTGCCCACTTTGGTAGAGACAGGGGTCTACGGAGCCCTCCGCAAGCTGGGTGTACACAATATGGGAAACCTGTTTGAACAAGGAAGTGTTAAGACGTGGGAGCAAATCAAGCGGGGAGGGACACAACCTACATTGCTGCAGCAATTCCAATTCCACAGGGTTCATAGTGCATTGCTGGAACTGTTGGAGCCGGATCTGGAGGAGCCGCCCGAGATTCCGGAGCTGACGTATGTCATTAACACGGCCGTGCCCCAAAAACTTGGTATGCACCTGTTACAACGCATTTTTTACAACGCACTACCACTACAACGCAGGCATTACAACGCATACCATTACAACGCATTGCGCTGGGGGGCGCTCTAGGATAAGAGGTAAGTTTAATTTACTATCCAACACCTTCCCTAGGGTCCACGGGGACTGGAGTTAGAATAGTAAATTATACTTACCACTATCCAGCACCCCAAAGCGCTATGCGTTGTAATGGTATGCGGAGTAAAAGTATGCGTTGTAATGTCATACATCCCAAAAACTTATAACGAAGCTTTACAAATAGGCCATGGTCACACTGCACTGCGATACACCAAGGCGCGATTAGCTTGGCAAAGCGACTTAAACACACACATAGATGATAGCAGGTGGACATACTGCTGTGCGAACTCTAGAAGAATATCGCTGAACGGAAGGCATCACCTGGTACACTTTAAATACTTGCAGCGTGAGTACTACACACCGGAAAGGCTGCACAGATATGGCCTCCGAGACAGCCCGAAGTGTGAGAGATGTCACGCCCCAGTGGCAGACTTTATACATATGGCCTGGGTTTGCCCGGGCGTACAGAAATTCTGGCACTTGATATTCGCTAAATTGGGCAATACAGTAGACCCCTCCCTCGCCCTGCTTGGATTCTCGAAAGGGGTGCCAGTGGCAGTGCGCAAGCTAGTAGACATGGGCATGCTTATTGCAAAAAGAGTGGTAGCAATGTGCTGGATGAGGGGCCTCTTGCCAACACTGAAAAGATGGTCCAGTGATATGTTGTTCTGCAACACGCAATCAGAAGCCTATGGTGAGCTGCTTCCACCAGGAGCCGGCCTAAGAACTTCTGGGGACTGTACCAAACCTACATATATTCCAAAGACCCAGTGGAGGAGGCCCCAGCGCAGGCACGGGAAGGGCAGTCGGAACTGGACGACACAGAACCTCAGGCAGCGCAGGAGTAGAGGGACAGGGCTGATGAACACACTAGAGTTGGGGACATGGGGGAGTAGGAATAAGGGCAGCCCTTCGACTTTAGTGGAACGGATTGGGGGCACCCTCAGGGGAGGAAGCATCAGGAAGTAGTTGGGGTCCAGGTAATCCCATTAGGTGGTTTTGGAGCACACTCACTAGGGCTAGGTACACCACACAGGTCTGTTGGACAGCCACGAATCCGGAGCACCAGTAAGGGAATTGGGGTGTTGGGGTAGGGTGTTGCTGGGGGGGTGGGGGGGCGAAAAAGTTAAAATACAATGATGTATGATACTAAAGATATGTTGGATCGGTGGCTGCCGTCGGTGGCACCAATTTTAGTATGTAACTAGAACACTATTTGCCTTTTCGTTCTGTACTTTACAAACTAGTTTTATTGTGATGCCGGCCTGAGAAGGGTTGTAGGCGAACAGCTCTGTATACATTACATCCTGCGAATAAAAAAAAAAATGCAGAGTGCCTGTCGCCCAACTATGTGGCTAAAAGAAGAACGTGAGGGGAGGCCCCACTGCCCCATATTCCATCCCCAGCCATCATAATGGATGTAGGTGCATATTGACATCTTCTTATCATAGAAGAGACATTGGCTACTAAAGGAGGTGGGTTCCCAGTTCAATGTTGTCAAATGTCAAAGATCTGCGGGCAAGACGACACCAAAAATAAAAGTGGGGCTTGGAACCGCCAGATACACACTGGTCATAAGGTACTTACATTTCAGAGAGTCAGAGGTCTTCACTCCGATGATGTCTTCAGGGCTTCTAGCCAGTCAGATGCGACCTCTGGCAAATTGAAAAACCTGGTTTTGCCATTGACCTCCACATGCAAGCGGGTGGGGAAGAGCATGGCGTACTTAAGCCCCTTTTCGCACAGTCGTCTCTTGACATTCAAGAAGGAGCATCGGCGTATTTGCACTGCCCGCGTGAAGTCAGGAAAAAAGTGGACTTCAGAGTTGTCCAGTTGGACCGGCAGGGCAACCCTGGCTGCCTGAAGGATGGTGTCTCTGTCTCTATAGTTCAGCAGTCTGGCCAGGATTGGACGAGGTGGAGCACCCGGCCTTGAGCGGCCCCCCGGTATCACGTTGAACAACGAACAGCGTGGACAATCCCTTCGGCTGCAGTTTTGTTGTGATCAGGTTTTCTATAAACAGGTTGACGGCAGGTCCCTCAGTGTTCTCCGGCACCCCAAGGACGTGAATGTTGTTGCGTCGCAAGCGCCCCTCATAGTCATCCAGCTTGTCTTCAGCGAATCGTCGGAACGTCTGAAGCTCCCTTATGTCTATCTGCAGTTGCGAGGTATCTTCCACTAGACTGTCATTGGTGAGTTCCAGCTGTTCGACCTTTTCTCAATTTTTAGCGAGGTCCACCCTGATCAGTGTCACCTCAGTTGAAAGGATATCCATGGATGTGCGAACCCGGGTTATTGCTGCCATAAGGTCTTTCATTGTGGGTTCCGGGGGATATGTCTCCGAGTGAAGAAATGCTTCTTGATCACAGCATAGAGGGTGCTCTTGTAGTCTAGTTTGCTGGTAGCAAAAGTGTGGGTATTAGTTTTCTGGGTGTTGACTGGGAGCCATTTCAAAATCACTGTCAGTATCTTCAGAGTGTGACTTGAGCTGTGATATCAAGTTTGCAGTCAATGTCCATCGTTGGGTTTTGACCAAATTTAGATTCAATCATATCCATTTGCTGCTAACTGACTCTAATGTCTGGTGTAGGCCGGTGGAGGCGGCCCCATGTAAGTGTGATGGTTATTCCCTGCAGGACACAATGCACTTTACTTTTTTTTGTTCCTATTACAGTTTGCCCAGGAAAAAGTTCATTAATCCTTTACTAAAGGGTAAGGGGTTTGAGCAAGCCAAACCTGCGTTGCTATTCCTAAAATTGTCCCAAAATTGTGTCCCTTTTGATGTGTTTTATCTACCCCCAAATCGATTTGTATACTGTACTTTTTATGATTTTAATTAATCGAAATAAAGTGGTATTGAATTGAATTGAATTGAGTCAAAGACGTTTCCATAAATTCTTGGCATGGGTGGTGTAACTGGGTATAAGTCCTAGCTCTGTCAGCCAGCCGGTGGAATCACACAGAGAGGAGCTGTCTCTAAACCTGACAATTATAGTGTTCAATATCAGGCAGTTGAGCTCCATCCATTATTCATTAGTCATTGTGATACATGCATTCTAGGCTAGATTCAACTAAGAGGAGAGGAGAACTAAGAGACTGTGGAACTTGCAGTTGGTGAATGTCTGTGCTAGTATATATCTTGTATGTGGGGTTCTCATGTGAACTTGTGCAGTTTGAGTGAATGTGAGTACTGTATGTGTGTATGCACCTGTCGTGGTTTTGTGCATGTGCCTAAGGCATGGCCATTTTAGTGTGGGTGTTTTGTTTGACCCTGGTGGCAGTGTGCTAATGTGTTGTGTGTATGTATATGAACATAGAGGTAATTCATATGGCGGGTGCCTGTACGTGGTGTGCTTTGTGTTCATTAAACAGTGGATGGGTGTACAAAATGATGATATTGATTACATAACACAATAACTCATTGAAGTTGAGCATGTAGCATGTAATTTTATAATGTATGTGTGGTACAGCTTTGGGCCCTGAAGATTGAGGGTTCACAAGCTCTGTAGCTGCTCTGCATGAATCATCAGCCATGTGACCCCTCTCTGTAACAGCGAGCCTTATCAAACCTAGTCCTATGCAGTGAATTGTAAAAAGGCAACACCGCTATTTAGGAAATGTAACCAAAGAGAATAGTTGAAATTTTGTCTTAAACATTGTACATATTTGCTCTGAATATAGCCATATAAAGTATATGCTGTGATTTACACAGACGCTATCCAGTTCTCTGAAAAACTATTTTTTTGTGCGAAAATGTTAGAGATGTTAATTTGAAAAAATACCTGTGGAATGAATTATTTAGTTCTGAGGTAAGTTTAGATAATTAGCATTAATGCCAATCTGTATACAGCATGCCACATTGCATAACCCATGGTAGCCCTTTATTGAACTGAACAATGATGATCCATCCCATAGCGAGTTGATGTGATTAGACAAAGAGGAAAATCACTATAAATAGGACCACTTAAATTATGTGACAGGGCAGCGCCAAATTATGTGGCAAGGTTGACTAAATTATTGCAGGAAGAAAAGGCAAATTGTGCAGTGCAATGCTGCACTTTTTGCACAGTATTAATTTATGACATTATTTTGTCATTTTTTACTCTTGTTAACATTCTCTGGGAGCAGGTTCCTGTGAGTAAAAATGGCTTTTTGCAGCTGTCCCCCCACTCTTTGCCCCCATCTGGACTACTAGATGCTGGTTTTCTGACTTTGCACTGGGCTCAGCTAACCATACCCAGGGCCAGTGCTCTGTGTAAAAGGTATACAGTAATTAGGTGTAATTACAGTTGGTACTGACAACCTACCTGCAAATCCCTAATATATGGTAGGGCATGTAGGTTTAAGAGGCTCAGTGGATTTAATACACAAAAGTGTGCACTGCGGTGGTGTCTGCTGTCATTTGAAAGGCACCCCTGCTTTGCCGGCTGCTAATAAAATAAACCTGTGTCCAAATTTGACTTTGGAATTAAAAGCACTTACACAGTCATAACCTACCGCTTTTGACATATAGGTCACTCTTAAGGTCTGCCCTTATTGCCCCAAGGCTAGGGTGCATTGTTCTAATAAGCAGATAAATTATAAAATATGTTTTATATGCCCTGGTGAAGGAAAAACTGCCCATTTAATTTCCCCTACTGTAGTGTGCTAGGTTCAAAGGCTAACATAGAAAGCCTTTATTCAATCTTATTAAACCCTATCTTTTGACAGGAGTGAGCTAGAAATATAATTCAAATTACAGAAATGGACAAGAGAATTGCAGGTTTCAAACATATGTACCAAGTCTGCCTAATAAAAGGCACAGAGAGGACAATGCACTCCTTTCCCATCGCCCCATTTGGCAATTCGGTATGGGGTATAATATAATGCAAAACAGGTCTTATAAAATTGAACTTGAAGGTTGGCAGGCGTTAAAACCATTTGTGCACATAAAAATGCTTGTAGAAAAGCTGTAACAGTAATATCTAATTTCACCTGCCATTTAGCGTAGCACTTTTCCATATCATATTTCATAAGATAGTAAAGCAAGTTGTAAATGCTCCCAATACATGGGGGAGTAGAATTAATCAGTTTGCCAATAAACTCATTCCTACCAGATCCCCCTGCCACCCATATCCTTTGTAAATAAAATTCTAATTTGAAGGAATTTTAAATACTCTCTGCGGGTAAGATTAAACTTTGACCTAAGTTCATCATAAGAAATTTTACCACATGTTGAATAAAACATCCTGTTTGATTAATCCCGGCCTTTACCAATTAATCATATAGGGATCATCAAAGATCTCAGGCAAATTCTTATTACCCTGGAGGGGAGTATAAAACTGCAATATGCTAAGCCCTAATAAACGACGTACAGAATTCCACACGTTAAAAATGGAAAAAAGCATCATGAAGCAAACCCTTTTATAATAGCCAAAATCTAAATGGTGCCAAAGACAGTCCAAGGTGTTGGGACCAATCAATATTTCATACTGGGAGGGATATCTTTGCCCCTTACTGCTGGGGCCTTCCCGTAAAAGTGTTGTATAATGTACTAATGAAGCCACCCAATAATATAGTTTAAGATCGAGGAGGGCCATCCCCCCACATTCTTTAGGTAGCATCAGGAATTAAAATGACCTTTTTCATCTCGAGTAAGCACAAATAAATTGTGAAAAAATATTTTCACATTTCTTCAGCCATTGGTTAGAGAAGACAAGGGGAATAGCTCTCATAAGATGCAAGATTTATGAGAAAAAAACATCTTAATTAGATTACATCTGCCAATAAATGTCGAATGTAAAATGTCCAGCCTTGCCAGTGCTTTTTCAATTGCATCTGCTAACGTTACCAGATTTTCATTCATTACCTCATCCAGTTCAGATCATACATAACCACTAGATATACTGCTCTCTTGACTAATCTATGATCAACTAGGGATATGAACTCATTAATGATTATCTGCGTCTTGTTCTTGTTCAGAGAATACCCTGAAAGTGCCCCATAAATCAGAGCTTCTTCTTCTATTGCCACAATAGCTTGTTCGGGATGAGGCATGACTAGAGCTATGTTATCGGTGTAAGCTAATACCTAAATATTAAAGGTTAATTCCAGTCATTATAAAAATTGATTAATGTATATTGCAAAAAGTTACAGAGAACATGGACAGCCTTGCCGCGTCCCTCTTGTAATTTTAAATGGCTCAGTCATCTCCATGTTTACAAAAACACTGACGGCCGGATCCCTATATAAAGATTTAACTGCCCTAATATATTCAGGCCCAATGCTCTTCCTTCACAATGTAGTCCACAGAAAGTGCCAGGAGACCCTATCAAATGCTTTTCAGCATGAAGCCGCCATAGGGTCTCCTGACACCTGTCCGGCATCAAACATAGTGATGATCCTTTGAATGTGGTCTGTCATCCCCCTGCTGGGAATGAAACCATGCTGCCACTCTGATACAGTTCTATGAATTACCTGAGGTCAGTGGGAAGCTAATACTTTGGAATACATTTTCGAGACCCCATTAAATAATGTAATTGGACTGTAGGAACTATGCTCCTGCTTCCTTTCTTGGGGAAGATGATAATCTTTGCTAAAGCACAGGACTTAGGTGAAACATCTCCTCTAAAAATGTGTTTAAACAAAATTGTCATAACTTCCTTTAACTGATCCCCAAAAACCTTATAGAATTCGGTAAGGATTTGATCAGAACCGGCAGCTTACCCTTTTGACAAATTTGACATTGCCAACAAAATCTCATCCCAGATCAAGGAACAATCAAGCTACTCCTGTTCACCCAGAGTCAATAATTCCGTGATCGCAGAGTCCAAATAATCCTTAATTAAGTCCTCCCGCTAGACCACCGAGTTCTCTGCATCTTCCGAGTATAAAGCCTGATAATATTCGTGAAAAGCAGCTCAAATTTTATTTGGCTCTGATACCAGCCCAAGTGTAGGATCTCTAACTGTAACAATCTCATTGCGGGTAAGCTCCTGCCGAGTTGTCATTGCTATTAAGTGTTCCACTTTTTCACTGCATTTGTATGTTTTTTCCCGATAAGCGACTGATTTATCTACGGACCTTTTCACAAGAATTTCCCCAATTGCTGCTTTGGCAAAAGCCACCTCAGTCTAAGCCCCCTCTGCTCCTTTCTTCTGCTGTAATGAGTTAACTATATTCTCTTCCACTCGAACCAATTTTAACCGACTATCCTGCAACCTGTCTTTTTCGTCCTCCCCCTTTCTTAAGGAGAACTGAATAGTTTCACTCCGGATACCAGCTTTCCCGATGTCACAGACAATGCCTAAAGGGGCCATTCCTAAATTCCTCTCCAAGAACTCAGGGATCCACTCCTTCATATGTCTCACATAATCATCATTATACAGTATGCCTTCTCGAAGATGCATGAATGGGTCTTTTTAATCAGCCCCCAACCCTGCCAGTTCGAAGATTAGTGGATTTTGATCGGATAAGAATCTGGGGAAACATTCAATTCTACTCTCCTGAATTAATCAAGATATAACAAAAAAAGGTAACCCAGACTGACAAGCTTTTGGTGTGGGGCGTAGTAAAATGTGAACCCATGTTCCATTGGTCTCAGTTTGGATCATACATTGCCGAGCCCATGTGTGTAACATAAGTTAAGTAACAATTGAAAAACTTTTGGCTTCCATCCTGTATATTTTTGCTTTAGGCCTCAGTTACTTGGCAAATAAATATTTAAATCACCACATAAAAGAATGGTAGTGGCCAGTTTGCTAACTTGTTAGACAGCCAGCCAAACACCAGTGGGTCGTCCACATTACTGCCATACATTGAGCATTGTGTGAAAGTAACAGACCCTTAGGCCCTGAACCCATCAACAACCCACCGCCCTTGTGAATCTGCCCGAACTAGAATAAAATGTTAGTAACTTATTACGGGTTAATAATGCAACCCCTCATGTCATGTCTCTTGGGTAGTTACCCCCACTACTCTATATCCTAGATTCTTTAAAAGGCCTTTTTGTGCATCCTCTAGATGGGTTGCTTGCAGGCAAACCATGTCTGCTTGCAGCAGTGGGAGCCCTCGAAAGACCATTTGCCTTTTTTTTAACATCATTTAGACTGCAAATGTTCAATGTGGCTACTAGCAGCTTCCTCATTCTTGCAGTACCTTCAACCCTGTACTAGATCCATTTCTGCAAACCATATTAATATAATTAAGCGGAAAAAACCTCCAAGAAATAAAATGCAGCCCCTTATACCTACCCTTTCTGTGTGATCTACCCTCTACCCATCCCTCCCCACCACCACAGCCCCCACAAAACCAGCAATCAGGTATGGCCTGAATGATGAACATTTGATCTGCTGCCCCATTGTCACCCTCCCCATAACTAACAACAGAAACTTATCAGACTAATAATTTCAGTGTCCGTCAAGCAAGCAAAGGAAAATAGCAAAGCAGTTGCCACTCTCCAGTTCATTTGGGGAGGTTACTCCCCCCATCCTTCCAAATGATCTCTTCTAGGTATTCATGAGCTTGGATCTTAGAGGTAAGCTGCAAGTGGATCCTTTAAACTGTATCTTGAGCTTGGCTTGATTTTGAAGAAATACCTCTGCCCCAATTTTTCAGGAAGGTGCAAACAGCTGCCAGAGACGCCACCTTCATTCTACAGTTGCATGTGCATGACACTCCATTGAATAATTTCCAGGCGTTAGGGCGAGCCTGATCATAAACAAATTTCCTCACCACGAAGTTGCTGAAGTACACCAATATAGCTCTAGGTCTTTCCATCTCGTTTTGCAAATGTGTTTTCAACATTAATTGAAATCGATGGGCCAGCTGAATTTCCAAATCCCAGTCCCATTTAGATTTTTCAGGAAATGCGCCTTTCAATAAATTTACCATGTAAGCTTCGGGATTACTTCCCTTCACTCCTTCTGGGATCCTGAGAAACCGGAAGTTGTTCCTCCGCTGTTGATTTTCTTGGTCCTCAAGTTTAAACATAACATTGGACATAGCCTTTCCCTGAGTGTTATTTTGTAATTTCAATGACTTGCCTCCACTTCAAGGGAATCTGTTTAAGCGTCAACAGTTGTTAGTCGATCAGCGATTCCTCCACAATTTTTATTTAGCTTTTGAATCCCTGTTTGTAACTTCTTAGAGGCGATTCTCGCCCCAAGATTATCATTCCCAGTTTCTTCTTGCATTTGTTTAATGGATAAAAAGATGGTAGTCAGTGAAGGTTCTTAGGTCTGTATGAAGGAAATTAACCGCTCGGGCCACCCAGTTCACTGATGACCACCTCTCAGCCTTCCACACCAAATAAAGAGGTGGTCAGACAGTAGAGAATATGAACCAATAACTGTTTACATATATACACTCAGAGTGGAGCCCCATCTGTACAGTCCATGAGAGTGCTACAGAGGGAACTAAAGAATGGCGAACATAAAGATACATTATGTGCATTTCTTAGGCAAGCCCACAGAGGAATTTTCCAGGCACATGCAGCTGGATAGTGAAATACAGATTTTTTTTCTTCTGTTTTCATATCTTACACAACCTAATATAATCCTAGGTCATTTCACCCTCGCATCGTGGGAGAGGGCTTCTATCTAGTGGGAAAGGTATGCACTCATTATTGAAACAAAACCTAACATTTCCGAAACAAAACTTAACAAAGACCATTTCTCAGAAATAGACAAGATTAGTTTCGAACAGCCTAAAATGGTGCCTGCAAGAAAATGGCATAGCAAATGCTAACTAAGATACAACGTTGCAAAAGCATTAGCTGCCCTAATCTAACAATGCCAATGTTCCAAATATCGTCCTTGTCTAAGCCATGCTCTTGAAGTATTATCTGGGTATCTCAGTAGTCCACATTTGTAAAGCGCAAACCATCAACCGTTAGGGTCTCTAGGCGCCGGTGGCCGTCGGGAAGATTAAGCAAGCTATTGCCCAGAGTCACATGGTGCTGGGCTAATCTGCTGCCGGCCCTGGGGATCGAACCGTAGTCCCATTTTAACTGTTGCCGGCTAGCCCCGATTGGTTCCCTTTTCATTTTTTGGGTGAAGATTTCTTCCTTTGTGTCAGCCGTAAATCATCCGTTGAGGTAATACTATTAGATTCTGACAAAGCATCATTGCTTAAAGAAGTGCGATCCTGCTTAGAAGAATCTGAATCATCAGTTATAAAACAAAATAATTCTCCAGCCATGTCAGGAGAAAAAGCCCACTTTGAAGATTAACGGTGCTAACTGGACCAAGGTTTTTAGATATATTGGAGTTCATATCGCCAATGTCCATATTTTCTCTTCCTAATTCATTTTCATCTGCTCCTTGCAGTGAAAAATCACCAGGTTTCACATTGGTGCAGATTGGAGTATTTTTTAAAGTTGGCCCAGGCAGCCCACACTGTAGCTGTTGGGGAGAGCATCTTTGCTCATAATAGTACTGCTTTGATCGTTCCCTGCAACCTCGTTAGTTACACTAACATCACCCTCATTAGTTGTACTGATATCAATGCTTTCCTCCATTGGCTTCTTATTGACACCGTTCTCTTCAGCCATTGAGGTACTTTTTTGAGGGTCAGCCGCTAAGGTGAGAGAAAATAAAGAAGCCACAGAGGGTTGTACGGACCCACCTTCTGACTGTGCCAAACCCTGGGATTGCCATCAGCAATTCTTTCTTCCCTCCACTTTTCCATTTCAGCTTGCCAAGACCCATACGTTGTTTCGTTTCCATGCTCGTTTCAACCGTAGTTGCGAGCTGACTGCTTCCCGTAACTGCAACACTACCAGCTGGAAGTCCTGAGGATCAAGTCTTCGCTACCTTTCCTCCTCTACTCGTCTTCGAGAAAATGAGGTGTTCTCTCTGGTTCCGCCGTGATCAAAGCCCAAAGCTGGAAGAGGAAAAATGCAGCAAGGAAACCCCACAGCAATCCAGTGGAGCAGCCCCAAGTGCTCAGATCATAGAAACCAGTCAGCCAGACTCAGTCCTAGCAGTTGAAGGCCACGTAATAGAATCATAGGGGTGACAGTGAGAGATGCAGCAGCTAGTCACACACCTTCTTTGCTTCCAGCTCAGTGATATTAAGCCTGTACTGTGCTATGTTAGAATTAGCCTTATAAGGCTAAGTTAGTAGAATCTGCCACATTTACTGTAACCCACTGAGCTGTCCCTATAAAGTGCAAGCTGAAGTTAACATTTGCAACTCCATTTTGTATTTCGAGAGCCATGTTATATTATAACTGAATTAGGCTTAATTTATCTGTTTTGCTTGCTTCAGCAAAAAGACTGTATTCAGCTATTTTTCTATCGTATCCAAGGTTGGATTTTGACTTACTAATGAATAGACTGTTCTGTTATGTATTCCTAACTTTTTTCGAAGCTCTGCTCCCATGTTGGCGGAGCCGAGCTCTAGCAGGACGACCTTGAGATAGTGATAGTGTGTACCCAACATGCAGGTGGTAGCCTATCCTTCTGTGCCTTCATTGTTCATGTATGGCTCAAGCAGGTATCTTTCCATTCGGAGAGTGGTTTGGGCTGGAGGAAGAATGATTATGCGCTACCAAGTGTTGGGGAACCAGTCCCCCTTGACAGCCATCTCCGATGTTGGTCAGATTGGGATCCACTGCAGTGTATTTTACTAATAAAAGATTATTTGTATTCTCTACTGTCTGATCGACTCTTCACTTTTTTGGAAGGCTATGAGGTGGTCGTAAAGTGACCCTGGTTGCCCTAAACGGATTACTTCTTTCATAATTCCTAAGTTAAACCTGACTGCTCATCAGCCAACCTACCAAGGTTTGAACAAGGATACATTTTTTGAGACTTGACTGGACCTTATTTGTGATTGTGATGTTATTACTGTAGGTACCCAAATGCACCTACTAATAAACCACATTCCAACAGTTTCACTTCATTAGTATAAGTGTAACAATAGCAATAAGCAGCAAAAAGGTGACCAATCAACCTTTGCAAAGGGCCTTCAACTGAGCTGCAACTCGTGTTGCAGACTTTTGAGTGAAGTTTTATCCATTTGAGCTAGAAACTTTATTTTAAATTCTGCAGATTACGCTTCAGATGATTGATATGTGGGTAATGCAGAAAATCCATAATTATGCGACAAACACCACATTGGCAAATTGACATAATTCCGGTGGCTCTGATTACCTAGGAATGTGTAATATACTTTAACATGATATCAGAATATGAAATGCTCATACTTGTAATCTTGCAGTAGTAGTGAGAATAAATTCAGCCCAACACAATATCTGACTTGAGATAACAGTTATTTACTTTACCACAGCATGATGCAGAGAACATACACTCACACTCAAGTCCTGATTCAGAGGTGAACTTACACTTTTGTGTAAGTTTAATATTTATTTGGGTACTCAAAAACTACAAGCTTAATTTTATGAACATTCATTTTATGACTGCTGCGACTCCGCATTTGATGAGGCCTCTCCGGTGTTTTTATGTGCAGAGTTCTCTGTCATGACTGAATGCCACAGCCATTAAATTACTTTTAGTAAAATTAAACTTGTAATTTGTGAATACCATAGAAATAGTAAACTTATACAGAAGAGTAAGTTTACCTCTGTGAATTAGTCCCTTATTCTACTAGGCATTGTAATCCTATATCAATTCTTAGGTAATAGGCAGACATTTATAAATCCGTTGTGGCTTGTCATCCAATTAGGCCTGCACCACTAAGCATGGGCGAATTTTGCGGATCTCGCGTTCGCGAATTTTGCGGATTTGCGAACTCGCAATCCGCAAAATCCGCGAATTCCCGGATTTTTTTGTTTTTTTGTGTTCGCAAGGGTTTCTGCCAGTTCGCGGGGATTTAGTACTAGTTCACAATTGCGAACTGACTTGTCGGCTCGCAACGGTCGCGACTATGTTGTTTCTACGTCTGGTTCATCATCACAGCCACCCAGCACCCTCTGTTTCACCACTGGCACCCTCTCTTTGACCCATGCCACCCTCTGTTACATCAATGCCACCCTCTGGTTCATCATCACTGTAGAAGATGGGGTGGAAAAGCAAGCCCACCTGCCCTGCTTGAACTGACATGAATTAATTTGGGGTTAGTTTATTAACAACACCTGCCCTGCCCCAACTGACAATAATGAATTAGGGGCTAATTAATGTGTCACTGAAAGAATTTGAAGTTCCAGCCTGGCACCTGCTTGTCTGCTCCTTTAGCTGTAAATCAGGACCTTTGTGGCATACAGTTACGGTCAGAGCAGGGTCACACAATAGTTGCAAGCAGGCAACCGAATTCTGGAGGGCCCCCTCAGGAAGCACTAAAGAGAATCGTTACAAATCATGAGGTTGACCTTTTGCACCTGCTCATTGCTTTTGCTTTTGCTAAAATCGTTTTTCGGTTTTTTCGCGCTATTCGTGGGGCGCGGCGTCGTGCGAAACCGACCGCGGAAGCCGCCAATTCGTGCGAATGAGCATTTTATTTTTTTGCGGCTTGTTGTTTCGCAAGTTTTTTTGCAGTATTCGCGAGCCGCTTGCAGCGCAACACGCGAATTTACCCCAAGGTCGAGTACGGGCGCGGCCATTTTGTTTGCGTGACGTATTTCCGTTTCCGCCCGCTATGTATAATCTCGCGCAGTAAGAGCATTGCGAGTAGAGGTTCGCACGAGATCGCGCGGGAAATCTAGAGGTTCGCACGAGATCGCGAGGAAAATCTCGCGCGAACTTACTTTCGCGCTCGTGAATGGGCGCCGGCCATCTTGTTTTTCATTCATTTCCTGTGTCTGGGCATGGTGTTTAATCCTCTTGGTATCTTTGCCATCCTTTGCTTGTTTTCAGTTTTTTTTTTACGATTTTGCTTCTTATCTATCCCTCTCTTTTCCTAGCTGTATATTTTTGTCTTTTCTGCTATTTTTCTTTACTTTTAAACTACTTTTTTAAACTCTTTTCTTTTCTTCTTCCCTATCCTATTCTTTCTTAATTTTCTACTTCTTCCTACCTTACCTGCCCAGACCATGGTCAAGCCAGGCGCCGTGAAGCTGCCCAGGCACTTGAGGGCCGCAGCGGCAGCGGGGAGTAGTGCTGGACCCAGTGCCAGGACAGCATGCGGGAGATTGAGGGGGGAGCAGGTGACGCGACGGGAGATATTCATCCCGGAGGAAGTGGGCGCGCTGGTCTACTTCGTCCAGCGCCGCCTGCCCAGGACCATCGCGGGAGGCGGCAGGATCGCGGCCGGCGGCTACAACATGCGGGAGCGCCGGAAGCGGTGGGAGAAGGTGTGCTGGGCCATATCCCACCTCTACGGGGTCCAGCGCACCTACAGCCAGGTCACCCATCGCTGGACGGACCTCCTGGACCGCGAGCGCGACCTGCTGGACCAGCTCGGCTTGGAGATCCCCGGGCTTGGTGAGTAGTAGTAGCCATTTAATCACTCACTACTATGATGTTTTCTCCTGCTCTGTGTTGTTGTATTGCAAATATTTGTTTTTTACATGGAGCAAGCCAATAATGCCGCTGATGACGATTACATTGTAGTTAAATTATATTTCAAAATCTTCTGTGCATTTCAGGTGCACTGCTCTCCTTCTCAGTGGCGTTGCTACTATGCTTATTTGTTTTCTATTTCGTGGTCTCATTGGCCTGAGTAACTATTATGTATGAGTGTACTTTACAGAACTGCGTAATGCTAGACACTAGGGGGCAGATTACATTTACAAGCCCCTTGCGCCACGTTTACGTTGCCTTGCGTGACGCAACAGCGGCGTAAACGTGCCGCATCCCTGCGAGTCATTTACAGCATGACGCATCTAGGGAGATGCGTCACGTTATAAAGCCATGGGCCTGCACCACAATGGGTGCGTTCCTAGTACGCAGGGTGGGCGGTCCGGCGGCTGTGCGCCTCGCAAAATTGCCTGCGTGAAATCTACAAGATTTAACGCAGGCACTTCTGGGACGCTGCTACGTCAATTCAATTCCTTATGTCTGCTCGAAGCAGGCGAAAGGACTGACACAGCATGTTAAGTATTGGGTGGCCCTGAGCATTACTGGAGTTGCATTGCGTTGGCGACGTGACTCCAGCGATGCGCCGCTCTTACGTGACGAGATGCGTCACGCAAGTGCCTACCCTTGCGCCAGGGCGCGCCGCATTGTAAATGAGGCGCATCTGCCGTGTCGCAAGGGTAGTTTTGCGTGACGCATTTGATCTGGCGCATCTCTGGAGATGCGCCAGAACACGTAAGTAAGTATGCCCCTAAGGGGCAGAATTGCAATTACCGTCGCATCCCTGCAAAGTAGCAGGGATGCGCCATTAATTGTGCGGCCCGCTACCACCACCAAACATGGTGCGCCGTATTTGCAATGCGGCGCACCTTGGGCCCAAAACGTCACCGAAGCTTTACTGCTGGAGTTGCGTCGCAACGATGGCGCAGCTCCAGCAATGCTCTGGGGTACCCTATCTCCCCAATGCTGGGTCAAGCCGTACGTCTGCTTCAAGCAGGTGCAGGGTTTGTGTGACGCATCATTGTCCTAAAGGTGACTGATTGAAATTTTGTAGATTTCCCTCAGCCACTTTTAGGATGTGTTCCAGCGCAGGAATGCCCTCCCTTGCGCCGGAACGCCCCCTGATGGCGCAGGGCTTTATAACGGGATGCATCTCCCAAATGCGTCACGTTGTTATAATATTATACGCCGCACCATGGCGCCCTTTTTTGTTTAGCTGCTGCGTCACAAAAGTCACGCAAGAACGGCGCAAAAGAGCCGCAAGGGGCTTAAATCTGCCCCTTCCTTTGTACCCCTGACAATAAGAAAAATAGTGGCGGTGGATTGATAGTTTAACTATTTAAATGACTGGTAATGTAGCAGGCAACTGTTAGTGTTGTCACTGATCTGACTGAAATCACAATGGAGTTTGTCTGTCACTTTGCGTCCTGCCTGCGGACTGCTGCCTGCCAGTCCTAGGTGAACCTTTCAGTACTTTGTTTAGTGAGTTACGTGACTTTCGAAGTCACAGGTCCGCAAATAAATGAAAACTAACCCTAATCAATATAATTTCGCGGAAATATTTTGTTATTGTTCTTTTGAAATGTTTGATTTGGTTGACATTGACAAGCAACAATCATCCATGTTTTCTGTTCTTTCTTTCATGTTGTACGTCAGCTCCCCCCAGGGGCGAGAGGAGGTCACAGGAGCAGCAGGCGGCGGATGCTGTTCAACAGGGCCAGGATCGGGCAGGCGTGGGCTCCTCTGCTGGCCCCAGTAAGTTTTCATTTTAGACTAGTACCTATTTTTCCTAGCGTTCCTCATTTGACTTTTTTCAAAATTGTCTTTGATCTTCTTGTAGACTGTATCTAAATTCTTATCCTGCCTCTACTATGACTCCCTGTGGTATTACTAGATTATTCTTATTAGTCTGTCTGTGTAGCTAACTAAGATTGCACGGTTGGCGAAACTCCCATGATTCTAGTCAGCAATAGCTCTATCAACTTAGTGCAGTCCTTTGGGATTGTCCATAATGTCTTTTGAAGTGTTCTATCTGGACTCATGCTTGCAAAAATTGCAAAACCTTTCGCTCAGTCACTCTAGTCTGGACCAAAAAACACAGATTGTATTTAAGTTTAAAAGCTTTATTAAAAGTAAACACATTTATTAAAATGAAGTCATAATAAAACTAAATGTTTAACTGATAATGGAAAAGTGGTTAGTGCTGACGATTAATTGAAGACATTTCTTGTGGTCGAGCCGAGCTCTCACCTGGTTTCAACTTGATCTTGTTGTTAGAAGTCCATCTTCTGTCTGTGTGGAGAAAAATGGTGCGTGTTAAAAAAAACAGCCTTCATCAGTTGTGCCAAAAAGTGCAGCAAGACAACCTTCCCTGGAAAAAGGGACATTTTTTTTAACTTTAAAGTAGACAGTCACAAATTACATTGTTTTCACATGTCTTCATTCCTAGACCAAAGACTAGTGAGTGCTTTATTCTAACATTCTTAAATGTACTTTGTAGGTGGAACATCTGGTGGCGGAGCCAGTGTGGAGGTGGTGGTGCTCGACACGGAGGCGGAGGGCGATTCTTCAGGGGAGGAGGCGGCGGCTGTGAGAGTTGAGACGGTGGTGGTGGCGGCCAGAGGTAAGCTCTTATATATTCCTTACTTATTGAGATTGAAGACTAGCTGGGAAGGCAAGAATATGAGATGCATGGCTGGGTGAATGATGAAGCAATGATGGGTGGAAGGACAACAGCCTGGGTGGGTGACACAGAAACTGTATGTGTCCATATACCTGGATCATGCTACTATCTGACTCTTAGATAGCATATGTGTATCTAGAGCAGGGGTACTCATAGTACGGCCCGCGGGCCGGTGGTGGCCCGGCAAGCCTTCCTTGGCGGTGCGCAGACCTTGCAGACAATCACTGCTCCCCCGGCCCCCACAGAGCAGAGGCTTTTTTGTATTTCACCTGTTAGCGCCCCTGCATCTCCACTCTGACAATCACTGCTCCCCCGGCCCCCACAGAGCAGAGTGGAGATGCAAGGCCACAAAGAGGTGAAATAGAACAAAGCCTCTGCTCTGTGGGGCCGGGCAAGCCGTGATTGTCAGGGTGGAGATGCAGGGGCGCTACAACAAACAAAGCCTCAATAATATGTTAATGGTCTTTTAAAGACCTGTTAAGTACTTTGGTGTTGTTGTCTGTGTGTGCGCGTTGAGGAAGCGGTCTCAACCCGGGCTGAAGGCTGACACAGATAGACACACACACAGTGAGATGACAGAGGGGGAGGGAGAGGGAGGGCAGGAGGGAGAGAGAGATGGAGAGGGAGGGCAGGAGGGAGAGCAGGAGGGAGAGAGATGTATGTAAATGCTGGGTCTGGTGGCTCAGTGGATGAGGGCATCTGCTGCAGGGACCTGTGTGCAACCTCATGGTCACAAGTTATCGTTTTGCTTTAGCCCCGCCCCCTCTGACTCCGCCCCCACCAGTGCGGCCCTCGGCCACAAACTACACTGTAAATTTAGCCCCTGAGAGAAAGTTTGTGAGTACCCATGATCTAGAGAGAGTAGACGGTCAGTGGATGAACTAAGTGTAACTTTGAAGAGCATGTAACACTGCACCCGCACGTCCGTTCCAGTGTAGGATAGGCAAGGAAAAGAAGTTTTAATTTTGTCCAAATACTACCATCAATAGTAGCAGTAGTTTGTATTGCAAGCACAGCATAGATCCGGTTATTACGGTGGCCACTCCCTACCTCTCTTAATAAGTTTAGTAGTACTCAGTCATTCATGTGTGGATGTATCACTGGTCACTCAATAAAAAGCAAAGCACCTAAAGTCATCCCATATATAAGCAAAAACATCCCATGTGAAGTGATAGATAATCAGATTATTTATCTTCTTCAATTTTCCATTTCTAGTACTCATTTCCACTGTAGGGTGAAAGTTAAATTAATTAAGCAGTAGCCCTTGAGTTGTAACAGAGTATTCTCAGTGCCACCCGTAATAGAAAAGTAAGAGCTTCACCACCTGCATGTACTGGACGGGTACAGTAACGCAACGCAAGTCTAGGTCACTCCTCATGGCGTGCGTCTCTTTTTCTCGGGTGCAAGTTTACTGCGCTGGCATTATGCCGGCTTGCAGAAGATAACGTACCAAGTTTCCTAAACAAGAGACAAGAAGAAGAATAAGACTGGTGTACTTTCATAGTCGACTCCAATGGAAGTCCATAGTGCTCGTAGAATTTGTTCCTTAAACTCCCACTAATGTTAGAGCAAGGATGAAGAAGTGTGAGGTTAGATAGATACTGGCCTCAATAGTTTCTTTCTTCATATAGGTTCTCCTTCCAAAAAACAAGGAGGAAGGAGCTGGCTAGAGCGGCCCGGCAACGGAGGATTGATGCCACTGTGGCCGAATATCGGCGGCTGGTGGCCCTGGAGGACGAAGAAAGTGTGCAGTCGACCACAACAACTACGTCGTCTGCATCGGCCTCCGTTCCCCCACGGGCTGCCAGTGCCACCCAGCACAGTGGTCCACCCAGACTGAGCCGGGCTGCCAAAGCCAAACGCCACCGCCGAGTAGCAAGGACAACAGCTTCCTCTCACAGCCGTTGCACCTGCAAGGCATTGAAGGCACGCCTGCGCCGCAGTACCCTGATGGTGTCCCGCCTCCAGCAGGAGCTCCACCACTTTTCAAAGGAGTTGGAGGGGCTCCGCGTAGAGCACGCCTTGCTCCGCCAGGAGCATGATGCCCTGGCCCAAAAAGTTGACAGCATCAACCCATAGTGTCCCTTGCCCCTTTTTTAGAGACTTTTGGGGGGTGGGAATTGGGAGTTGGGTTTTTGGGGACTTTTGAAGGACAATCGTTGGGGTTAGGGAGGGTCTTGCGGGATATTATTTTGTTAGGGATATAAATATACTTTTTCAAACTTTATCTGAGCATACCCGTTTCTTACTGCTTGCCTGGTGGGTGGGGGTTTAACAGTGACTTTGTTTTCCTGAAAGTTTAGTTCCATTTTCTTCCTTTAAGTGTAAATGCCCAAATGTTTTCAACACTAAGTGCCTCTCACAGACTAGGTGAAGTGAATCCAAGAGTCCTAGGACTTTAGTAGTACTACCTTCAGTCTCTCGTCTCTCCTACTAATACTCCATTATACCCCCAAACCACCAAACGCTTATCTTACCTGTAATTTGTGTTTGAAAGTAGGGCTAGACCCAGGGCTGGCTCCACGGGAAACAGCGAATAAGGTTGGCAATCT
Source organism: Lissotriton vulgaris (assembly GCF_964263255.1). Classification (NCBI taxonomy): domain Eukaryota; kingdom Metazoa; phylum Chordata; class Amphibia; order Caudata; family Salamandridae; genus Lissotriton; species Lissotriton vulgaris. The sequence goes on from NC_141685.1 coordinate 1,800,441,649, forward strand.
TGGTCGGATAAAATTTCCTCATAGCGGTGGTACTAGTGGTGTGACACAGTGGCCGTTGCATGCCTATGAAAAAAAAGAAAATGAAATCTGGTTTGTCCTCCTGAGCAATTCAACGGTACAACTGAGAATATAGCAGGTGACAGAAGTACAGTAGAACAGTGCCACATTGTAGCCTAACAAATGGTAAAGTATAACTACTAATTCGGTTGAAGTTCTCTGACATTAGCCATGGTTCTTTGTCAAGCAGAGTAAGAATATATCCTCGGATTTCTTCACCAGCCTGTTGCTATCACCTTATCCTCCCCAGCAAGTGTGTGGATTTATTGCTGTAATTTAGTCACACATCAATCAAAACCACACAGCCCGGGGGAAGAGGGTTAGGGTTTGAAAAATGGATGGGTACGGGGGTTTTTGGGAAAGGTTTTGGGAGACAAGAAAAAATAGCACAGCATAGACAAACAATTGTGAACATAAACAAATCTTTGGGTACAAACCTATCCATCAATCTTTGAAAGTGCATGCACTACTGCATGCATGTCAGTGAAAAGTAAGTAGTACTTTCGACAACTGTGGAAGAAAGAATGCGACAGTACAGGGCCTGTGTGGAATTATTGATAACGATATTCAACATAAGGTCTCTGTAGCCAGATACCCGAGAGCCTTGCTGGTCACTATAAATCCATTCACAACAACACTCAGTGGGGTTGGTCTGGAAGGTATAGTAGATAGAAAAGGAGAAATTGCTTTTTTTCTAGGTGTCCCCTCACTCACCAGGGTTGCCCCTTGGTGACATGCTTCATCATTCGGGCCATCCCAGTCCTCTACAGCCTGGGGCGTGCTGCGACTTGCGAATTACGTAGGAGCACTTACAAATGACTATGTGTGGTGCAGATGTGATAGTGGAGTGGACTAAGTGATGTGTACTGTTAAGGGATCAATTTAGAAGCAGAGAGAGATCCAAGAAATGCAGTCACAGTCAGAGAAAAAGGCAAGGGATACTGTATCTATGTGGTTGTAGTGGTCCTGTTGGAAGTGGTAAGTAAGTTGCCTGCAGAAAAAAAATCCTCTTATTAGCGGCACTCCTCCATTGCAGCCGACGCTTCGTCCATCGATGTTGGTCACCAGAAGACACCCTGTCCACTGCCTGCCTGATGCTGAATTGTGGCTCGCTACTGTGAAGCCTGACTCCATCCTTTTTTCCCCATTGCAGAGACTGAAACCCGGCCTGTAATTATTCAACGAAAAACAGGAAGTGATATAATATTACAACACCACTGATAAATAAATATAAGGTATGTAGGCTGTGGAGTGCAAAAAGTCACAATTTGATTTTCCTAGTAGACAGTACAATATTTTGGAAAGTGCGTACTCTGAGTCACCTTTTGAAGGATAAATAAGTATGGGCAAATTAATGTAGCGGATCTTTCCCCTCAAGCTAGGTGTACTGTAAACTGTGTTTTAGAAAAAAATTAGATCTTCCTAGCAGTGCTCCCACCCAGACCCTTACTAAAGCCAGTCACAAAAATGTAGAAGACCCCCAATCAAATCTCAAAAAACGAGGCCTAGCAGAAAACTGGTGACAAAACTTACTTTGAAAGTAAAAGTAGGCCGAAGTACCCCCTTCCTAATTACCCCTTACCCACAGTGGATTGCATTCAAACCACTTGCAAGCAACCAAGCAAAAGTAGCCATAGCCAGCATCGCTCCAAGACTCGAAATACCCCCCACTCAAACACATGCAATAGAAATACTGCTAACCCTAACGAACCCTAAGTTAAGAATAGTGGCAAAGGCTTTCTTTAACTATGCCAAATCCCCCCTTTCCCACCATGGATTTTCTTCAAATGACTTGCAACCAAAATTACACATTCTCACAAGTGCTCTAAGACCCCAGAACTCAGTTGCAAAAATCTAGAACACCCCAAAACACATGCAATCCTGCTGCTAGGGCTAACCCTAATGAACCCTAAGTTACAAAAAGTGCCAAAAGGTTTTTCCGCGAGGATTTTGTCCCAACCACTTCTACCCGGCGGTATTAGACCTTCCCAGGAATGCCCCAAGACCCGCCAACCCACCCGCCAAGAAGCATAACACCCCCAAACAGGCCAAAAGCAAAATCTCATACTTGCAATATTTCTCGGCCTTCTGTCCAAACGCGCTGCGTAGCTAGGCCATAAGTCGGGGTTGCCACGACGGATTTCCTGAAAAGCAAATGCAATCAAGATTAGAGTGTCCCAGCAGTGCTCCCAGACCACGAAACTCACCCACAAACACCAGAAAGCCCCCCAAACACGCCCCCGAAAACGCTACATTGAGCAAAATGTCAGAAATAGCCAAAAAAAATCGGCCTGGATTTTGTCCCAACCACTTCTACCCGGTATTAGAACTTCCCAGGAATGCCCCAAGACCCGCCAACCCACCCGCCAAGAAGCATAACACCCCCAAACAGGCCAAAAGCAAAATCTCATACTTGCAATATTTCTCGGCCTTCGGTCCAAACGCGCTGCGTAGCTAGGCCATAAATCGGGGTTGCCACGACGGATTTCCTGAAAAGCAAATGCAATCAAGATTAGAGTGTCCCAGCAGTGCTCCCAGACCACGAAACTCACCCACAAACACCAGGAAGCCCCCCAAACAGGCCCCCGAAAACGCTACATTGAGCAAAATGTCAGAAATAGCCAAAAAAAAATCGGCCTGGATTTTGTCCCAACCACTTCTACCCAGTATTAGACCTTCCCAGGAATGCCCCAAGACCCGCCAACCCACCCGCCAAGAAGCATAACACCCCCAAACAGGCCAAAAGCAAAATCTCATACTTGCAATATTTCTCGGCCTTCGGTCCAAACGCGCTGCGTAGCTAGGCCATAAGTCGGGGTTGCCACGACGGATTTCCTGAAAAGCAAATGCAATCAAGATTAGAGTGTCCCAGCAGTGCTCCCAGACCACGAAACTCACCCACAAACACCAGAAAGCCCCCCAAACACGCCCCCGAAAACGCTACATTGAGCAAAATGTCAGAAATAGCCAAAAAAAAATCGGCCTGGATTTTGTCCCAACCACTTCTACCCGGTATTAGAACTTCCCAGGAATGCCCCAAGACCCGCCAACCCACCCGCCAAGAAGCATAACACCCCCAAACAGGCCAAAAGCAAAATCTCATACTTGCAATATTTCTCGGCCTTCGGTCCAAACGCGCTGCGTAGCTAGGCCATAAGTCGGGGTTGCCACGACGGATTTCCTGAAAAGCAAATGCAATCAAGATTAGAGTGTCCCAGCAGTGCTCCCAGACCACGAAACTCACCCACAAACACCAGGAAGCCCCCCAAACAGGCCCCCGAAAACGCTACATTGAGCAAAATGTCAGAAATAGCCAAAAAAAAATCGGCCTGGATTTTGTCCCAACCACTTCTACCCGGTATTAGACCTTCCCAGGAATGCCCCAAGACCCGCCAACCCACCCGCCAAGAAGCATAACACCCCCAAACAGGCCAAAAGCAAAATCTCATACTTGCAATATTTTTTGACCTTCGGTCCAAACGCGCTGCGTAGCTAGGCCATAAGTCGGGGTTGCCACGACGGATTTCCTGAAAAGCAAATGCAATCAAGATTAGAGTGTCCCAGCAGTGCTCCCAGACCACGAAACTCACCCACAAACACCAGGAAGCCCCCAAACAGGCCCCCGAAAATGCTACATTGAGCAAAATGTCAGAAATAGCCAAAAAAAAATCGGCCTGGATTTTGTCCCAACCACTTCTACCCGGTATAAGACCTTCCCAGGAATGCCCCAAGACCCGCCAACCCACCCGCCAAGAAGCATAACACCCCCAAACAGGCCAAAAGCAAAATCTCATACTTGCAATATTTCTCGGCCTTCGGTCCAAACGCGCTGCGTAGCTAGGCCATAAGTCGGGGTTGCCACGACGGATTTCCTGAAAAGCAAATGCAATCAAGATTAGAGTGTCCCAGCAGTGCTCCCAGACCACGAAACTCACCCACAAACACGAGGAAGCCCCCCTAAGAGCACCTCAAAGGCAAGCAAGTCATCAAAAACACAAAAAAATTTCCGCCTGGGATTTGGTCCAAAACACTTTTATCCGGTATTAGAGCTTCCCAGCAATGGCCCCAGAGCCGTCAACCCAGGAGAAAACGAGTAGAAGACCCCCAAACAGCCAAAGAGCAAAAGTACAAAAACGGGGACAGTCAATTTTTCACAAATTTCCCAAATCACTCCGCGCGCGCTCTGCAGCTAGGCCCTAACTCCCCTCTGCTACCATGGATTTGCTTCAAACCTCTTGCAAAGTAAAGTATATATAGCCAGCAGTGCGCCCAGACCCCAAAACCCACCCACAAGCACCAGGAAGCCCCCCAAACAGGCCCCCGAAAACGCTATATTGAGCAAAATGTCAGAAATAGCCAAAAGAAAATCGGCCTGGATTTTGTCCCAACCACTTCTACCCGGTATTAGACCTTCCCAGGAATGCCCCAAGACCCGCCAACCCACCCGCCAAGAAGCATAACACCCCCAAACAGGCCAAAAGCAAAATCTCATACTTGCAATATTTCTCGGCCTTCGGTCCAAACGCGCTGCGTAGCTAGGCCATAAGTCGGGGTTGCCACGACGGATTTCCTGAAAAGCAAATGCAATCAAGATTAGAGTGTCCCAGCAGTGCTCCCAGACCACGAAACTCACCCACAAACACCAGAAAGCCCCCCTAAGAGCACCTCAAAGGCAAGCAAGTCATCAAAAACACAAAAAAATTTCCGCCTGGGATTTGGTCCAAAACACTTTTATCCGGTATTAGACCTTCCCAGGAATGCCCCAAGACCCGCCAACCCACCTGCCAAGAAGCATAACACCCCCAAACAGGCCAAAAGCAAAATCTCATACTTGCAATATTTCTCGGCCTTCGGTCCAAACGCGCGGCGTAGCTAGGCCATAAGTCGGGGTTGCCACGACAGATTTCCTGAAAAGCAAATGCAATCAAGATTAGAGTGTCCCAGCAGTGCTCCCAGACCACGAAACTCACCCACAAACAGACGGAACCTTCCCTAAGAGCACCTAAAAGGCAAGCAAGTCATCAAAAACACAAAAAAAATTCTTCCTGGGATTTGGTCCAAACCACTTTTATCCGGTATTAGAGCTTCCCAACAATGGTCCCAGAGCCGTCAACTCACCTGCAAAGAGGTACAACAACACCCCCACAAGTGCTGAGTCTTTCTTCATTGGGCGTAAACCAGCCCTCTGGTTTGATGGAAATAGGAGTCTGGAGGAGGAGGATAGAGGAGCATGTTCTTCTGAACTTGTGAACCTGAGGAATGCAGACTGCGGCAACTTCAAATCAATTAGCAAACCAGTGAAGACAGTTCTGCTGATGGGCTTGATTTTGTGATTATCTGATTAAAGTTTGAAATATATTAACTGTGCACAACATAGAAAGACAGACAGACAGGAATAAAAGTGAATAGGGACGAAAAAGAAAGTTATTGATTCGTTGTCTCATTTTCAGGGCTCGGTATCACGGTCCAGGAATAAGAATAAGGCTTCGTCATCATACTCTGCGAATTCAGGCAGGGTGAGCTCAGTGTCACCTGACAGAGTAGAAATTCCCTCATCTATGTTGCTGGCCACCTCCTCTTCATCCGGCACGCTTTCTCGTACTCTGAAATCTGGTGGTATGAGGTGCTGATTCATCTTGATCATTGTTAACCTCTCCACATTTTTGGGCGAGAGGCGGCTCCGTTTGGGAGTTACAATGCCACCAGCAGTACTGAAAACCCATTCAGAAGACACGCTTGCGAGTGGGCAAGACAAGTAGTTTAAAGCCAGGTTGGTGAGCTGTGGCCACAATTCTTTTTTCCCATGCCAATACGCCAATGGGTCAGAATTAACATAGACCTCTGTTGAGTCATTCAGATAGTCCTTCACCATCGACTCAAGGTCCTCTTCCAAGGTTCCTCCACTTTGCTTAGCTCTTGCTGTGCCTCTGACCTTTTGAGAACCAAACCCACGCAGAGCTAGCCAATCCTCTTCAGCCTCCAATGTTTCTGTTGTGTCTCGTGCAGATGATCCGGTTGCCGGTGTCTTTAACGGCTGAGAGGTCACTTGTGCCACAGCCACAGGTGCAGAAGTGGATTGTTTTGACTGGGGATGGCCTGCTGATGTACTGCCATTTCCGTCAATTTCCAGCCGTTCTCTTTCAAACCTCTTGGCTGACAAGGCTAGCCAATGTTTGTACTTTGGAAAATGTTCATCATCAAAAGGAAAGAATGCTTGGCCTGCCAGCGCCTTTTTGTAGCATGGATCCAGAATAGTAGCACAAATGTAATGCTCTTCTGAGTGGATCTTTTTAAGACGTTCATCACCTTGTAGGAGCTCTAATAATTTCTCAGCCAGAAGCAAAGAGTCTTGGTTTTTGTCATCTTTTTCAAACACAGAACACACCTCCTTCAGTTGGTCCTCCAGCATGTACAACAATGGGATAGCTTTTCCCAAATTAGAGTCCTCCTTGCTGACTGCACGCGTGAAGAACTCAAAAGGACGAAGCATGCGTGTCAGGCTTTGAACTATGTTCCATTGCGGCCCACCCATCCTCAGCTCCTCTGTACCCTCTGTAAGGAAATATTGATTGAGTTCCGTATACTGCTCATACAGACGCTCAAGCATGTAGAAGGTTGAGTTCCAACGTGTTACCACCTCCTGGATGAGTGCTTTCACTGGCATTTGACATTGATATAGCAGGCTCCTCAGCTGCTTCCGGGCCTTAAAAGAATGGCTGAAATGCTTGCACATTTTTCGGCAGGTGTCCAATACACTGTACGCTGCACTGCCTTTATTACCCAAGAATTTTTGGACAACCAGGTTTATACAGTGCGCCAAACACGGCACTCTGAAATAGTAACCGTCCCTCATGGCCTTAACTATATTGGCGCCATTGTCCGTGGAAACATAACCAACCCGGCGTTTTAGTGGGGACAGCCAGTTAAGGACCTTTGTGTTAAAGACATCCAAAATGTTTTCTGCTGTGTGACGTTTCTCCAAACCAAACATGGCTAGTGTTGCATGTTTCCGAGCAGCTTTAAAAACAATGTTCGTGTCAACACCTGCGTTTAGCTTTGCTTTAGCCCCTGAAAAAGAGACCCAGTGTGCAGTGATGCACATGTAATCAGCGCCTGCGCCACTGGTCCACATGTCTGTTGTCAGATGTATAGTGTGAACAGCACTCTTCTGCAAAGCTGCCCCAATCACCTTCAGAACATCTTCATGTAGTGCTGGAACCGCAACTCGGGCAAAATAGAACCGGCTAGGAACCTTCCATTTAGGGCAGAGCGCTGCCACTAATTCTAGAAAACCAACCCCTTCTACAAAAGAAAAAGGGAGAAGGTCCAGAGCTAGCATTTTAGCCAGCTTAGTGTTATACAGACGCGTCATTGGGTGGTTGCGTTCATATTGCGCTTCTGTAAACAACATCTTTTTAATGTTGCCCTGGACCAAGGATTTACGGGATGATGATGATATCTTCGACCCAGTTACGCTCGCTGATGAACTTTTCCGCATTGATGTCTCACTCTCTCCCACACTCTTAGTGTGGCTCACATGGGGTGTGCTGCTGACAGGGGTACTGGGTGTAAGTGAAGTGTTTGAATCGTCTTCTTCCTCCTCGTCATCATCAGATGAATAATCAACGTTTTCATTACGTGCAAGTCGGGCTTCCTTGACCTTGTCTAGGTGCGCAAACCATTGGACAGCGTGCGTTCTCCTAAGATGACCTCTCTGGCCTTCGGTACCATAGTTGGTACCAAACTTACCACGACTAACTCGAAGCTTACAAATGCTACAAATGGCTACGTTTTCCTTTTTTGGGCAAACACTAAAGAAGTCCCAAACTGGAGACTTGAAATGTCTTTGGGGGCCGGAGGAGGCGGCGATACTGGTGGTTGTGGTCCTGCTGCTAATGCCAGATGAAGTGGAGGATGTGGATTGCCGAACTTCAGTACGTTTTGCACTTTCACCACCACGAATTGAGGTCGAGGTGGGTACCTTCTTGCGAGGAAGAAATATGGAAGCGGTAGGTTTTGGTGTACTACTTAACTCCAAATCTAATGATTCCATTTCCATTGCCTCCTCGTCGACATCATCATCACGCTCAGCAGCTTCTCGGGATAGGGTCAAAATGTCTCTTTGCTGCATGCCCGGTGGGGCTGCAGTGACCTTTGTGATGACTGGCTCGTCGTCATCGTGAGAGGCTTCATCACCAGCAGTATCTGTCACTTCTTGTTGAGCCTCATCACACTCCATAGCTATGAGTTTTTCGACGACCTTCCTTTTACGCTTAGGTACCTTTGTCAGATCATGGTGTGCCTCACTCTCAGACCGCAGTGGTGGTTTCCAAGCTGGATCCGTATCATCAGAAGGAGGTGGGCTTGAAGAAGATGTAGACACCCCCCTTGATCTTTTCCTTGCTAGGGATGTGGAAGACAATGAATGATCATCAGGAGGAGTGGCTTCCAATACCTCAGCTTCATTGTCGATTTCCTGATGTGCCCCTACTTCGGGAGGAACAACTATTGTGGGCACTTGTGAACCTCCATGCACCTTTGCTTGCGCATCTCCTTTTGCTGCCTCTCCTTCCACATGTACTTGGGCGTGTACTTGCACATGGTGTTGTTGTTGCGGCTGTGGTTGTTCAACACTTGTCAGATGAGTTACAACAACCTGTGTTGATTCAGGGACATTGCTGCTACTTTCTTGCGATGAGCCAACATCACTGGTCGATGGTGATTGGAGAAGTACACTGACTGCCTCTGAAGCACTCAAGGGCTTTGACTTAAGTTGGCGTGGTGGTGGAGGCACTGAACCCAATGGAGCAGGGGTGCTGCTCCCAGCTTGGTCCCCAGCAGATCCTGCTGCTGCAGGCGTACTTTTTTTTTTGCTCCCCAAAAAAAGTGGCGGGTGGCACACCAGCCTCCTTGGTAACTTTCTTCTTCTGCTCCTTACTAGCAACTTTCTTGCTAGAGGAGCTACGGAGACCTTTTTTTGGGGCCATCTTCTTCAGAGCAGGTCAGACAGCAGGCCGCAGTTGCACGAATTGTAGAGTTGTCTGAGGCCAGACGTGACGTCGCGTGACGTTATGCTGCACACACACACCGCTGCAGGACTTCTTCCTGTCACTGGTGGTTCTCTTGAGTCTTGTGCACCTAAAAACAATGGAAGACAGAGGAACATCAGTTCAGTTATACAGCACAAAAAAAATCGAAAAACACTGCAAAATCAGCACAATCCCATTCCATCCATGCCCTCCATGATGTTTAAGTTCAAGACAGCCCACAGAAAGACTAGGCCCATGCTAGACTCAAATACCCCTGGTGAAAAGGCCACAAGTACAGCCCCAAAAAACAAAAATCACTGAAAAATCAGCACAATCCCAATCCATCCATGCCCTCCATGATGTTTAAATTCAAGACAACCCACAGAAAGACTAGGCCCATGCAAGACTCACTACCCCTGGGCATAAATAAAGGTTGAAAAGTAGGCAAAATGGTTGGAGGCCTAACAACAAAGCCTGCATTCAAAATGGGCACTTGCCTGCCAGCACATGGCCAGTGCCTGTAGCTGCACTCAAAATGGCCACCAGCCACATGGCCTGTCCCTCCCCATGAACACCCCCAAAAATCGAAAAACACTGCAAAACCAGCACAATCCCAATCCATCCATGCCCTCCATGATGTTTAAATTCAAGACAACCCACAGAAAGACTGGGCCCATGCAAGACTCACTACCCCTGGGCATAAATAAAGGTTGAAAAGTAGGCAAAATGGTTACAGGCCTAACAACAAAGCCTGCATTCAAAATGGGCACTTGCCTGCCAGCACATGGCCAGTGCCTGTAGCTGCACTCAAAATGGCCACCAGCCACATGGCCTGTCCCTCCCCATGAACACCCCCAAAAATCGAAAAACACTGCAAAATCAGCACAATCCCATTCCATCCATGCCCTCCATGATGTTTAAGTTCAAGACAGCCCACAGAAAGACTAGGCCCATGCTAGACTCAAATACCCCTGGTGAAAAGGCCACAAGTACAGCCCCAAAAAATGAAAATCACTGAAAAATCAGCACAATCCCAATCCATCCATGCCCTCCATGATGTTTAAATTCAAGACAACCTACAGAAAGACTAGGCCCATGCTAGACTCAAATACCCCTGGTGAAAAGGCCACAAACACAGGCCCAAAAAACGAAAATCACTGAAAAATCAGCACAATCCCAATCCATCCATGCCCGCCATGATGTTTAAATTCAAGACAACCTACAGAAAGACTAGGCCCATGCTAGACTCAAATACCCCTGGTGAAAAGGCCACAAGTACAGGCCCAAAAAACGAAAATCACTGAAAAATCAGCACAATCCAAATCCATCCATGCCCTCCATGATGTTTAAATTCAAGACAACCCACAGAAAGACTAGGCCCATGCAAGACTCACTACCCCTGGGCATAAATAAAGGTTGAAAAGTAGGCAAAATGGTTGCAGGCCTAACAACAAAGCCTGCATTCAAAATGGCCACTTGCCTGCCAGCACATGGCCAGTGCCTGTAGCTGCACTCAAAATGGCCACCAGCCACATGGCCTGTCCCTCCCCATGAACACCCCCAAAAATCGAAAAACACTGCAAAATCAGCACACTCCCAATCCATCCATGCCCTCCATGATGTTTAAATTCAAGAGAACCCACAGAAAGACTAGGCCCATGCAAGACTCACTACCCCTGGGCATAAATAAAGGTTGAAAAGTAGGCAAAATGGTTGGAGGCCTAACAACAAAGCCTGCATTCAAAATGGCCACTTGCCTGCCAGCACATGGCCAGTGCCTGTAGCTGCACTCAAAATGGCCACCAGCCACATGGCCTGTCCCTCCCCATGAACACCCCCAAAAATCGAAAAACACTGCAAAATCAGCACAATCCCAATCCATCCATGCCCTCCATGATGTTTAAATTCAAGACAGCCCACAGAAAGACTAGGCCCATGCAAGACTCACTACCCCTGGGCATAAATAAAGGTTGAAAAGTAGGCAAAATGGTTGGAGGCCTAACAACAAAGCCTGCATTCAAAATGGCCCCTTGCCTGCCAGCACATGGCCAGTGCCTGTAGCTGCACTCAAAATGGCCACCAGCCACATGGCCTGTCCCTCCCCATGAACACCCCCAAAAATCGAAAAACTCTGCAAAATCAGCACAATCCCAATCCATCCATGCCCTCCATGATGTTTAAATTCAAGACAACCCACAGAAAGACTAGGCCCATGCAAGACTCACTACCCCTGGGCACAAATAAAGGTTGAAAAGTAGGCAAAATGGTTGCAGGCCTAACAACAAAGCCTGCATTCAAAATGGCCACTTGCCTGCCAGCACATGGCCAGTGCCTGTAGCTGCACTCAAAATGGCCACCAGCCACATGGCCTGTCCCTCCCCATGAACACCCCCAAAAATCGAAAAACACTGCAAAATCAGCACAATCTCATTCCATCCATGCCCTCCATGATGTTTAAGTTCAAGACAGCCCACAGAAAGACTAGGCCCATGCTAGACTCAAATACCCCTGGTGAAAAGGCCACAAGTACAGCCCCAAAAAACGAAAATCACTGAAAAATCAGCACAATCCCAATCCATACATGCCCTCCATGATGTTTAAGTTCAAGACAGCCCACAGAAAGACTAGGCCCATGCTAGACTCAAATACCCCTGGTGAAAAGGCCACAAGTACAGGACCAAAAAACGAAAATCACTGAAAAATCAGCACAATCCCAATCCATCCATGCCCTCCATGATGTTTAATTTCAAGACAACCCACAGAAAGACTCAGTCCACCCACCACTGAGTACCCCTGGGCAAAAGGCCCCAAAACAGCCCAAAAATCGAAAATTCCAAAATTTTAGTTGCAGCAACTGTAATGCCCCAAACAAACTTACTTGTAAAATTTCTAATCCAACAATGATCCAAAGAAAGTCAAAAAGGCCTCAAATCCAAATATCCAGCAGCATCCACAAAAAGTAATCCTTCCAGCTCCAGATCCAAATGAAAAGTGACCAGGAGATGGACAAAGCACTGGGAGGAGCCTGCTGGACAGGAACAGGAAGTTGAAGACTGTGGGGCACTTCCTTCCTCCCACCCCCTCCCCCCTCCCCAAAATGGACTCCTCGCTAAAAAAGTGCAGGCAAATGTCAACCTAAGGAGTTATTCAGATAAAAATCATCATTTCAAGAAGGTTTATGCTGCTTGCTGGTGGATTTCTTGTGCAGAATTGCAAATTTTATATTTTCGTTTGTGCGAGATTCTTGCTGCTCGCCGCATCTCAAATCTCGCAATTGCGAAGTACCGCGATCTCGCCGTACTCGCGTTGACAAACTCTCGCTCGCAGGCCGCGATGACGTAATCGCGCTCGCCAAATCCCGCGGGATCACACAGCAAGATCCAAAATGGCGCAGCACTCGCAAACTATAGAGAAAAACAACCCGGCAAATGATGATAAACGCCGCGCGCCGCAAAAATTGTATCACCAACGCCGCGCGCCGCAAAAAAAATCTGCTGCGTGCGAATTTGCGGATTTTGCGAGAAATTCGCAAATCTCGCGGATTGCGAATTTCCCGAAAATCCGCAAAATCCGCGAGCGTAACGGATTTTCCGCCCATGCTTATGCACCACTATTATCTGAATAGTATAATGCATGCCCCATCCTACAGTAAATATCTGCATGCTCCATACACAGACTAAAATACATAGATACTCTCAGAACCCTGCTTACAGCACTGGGCCTCTGTGTCACTGCACAAGCTATATCCATGGCAGCTAAGCCCCTGTTCCCACTCCCCCAACACACACTGCTGACCTATAGCTTGGCACAGCCACGAGCTAGAATGGCCACCTGCAAATAATTTTACTGGTATTGCCTGTGTTGTATTATCTGAGCCAGCACAAAAATAGGGAATATCACATTAAGCCGGTAATGCTCGCCATGGCAGTACATACTCAAACGAGTAATTATAAAAACAGTGCACTTTAAAATGTCTTCTTGAGGTTCCTTAATAACCCCTGACTGATAATCAAAGTAAACTAAATGAAAAAAAAATAACAACCTTCCACTGTCAACATGGTTGAAACACTTTACAGGAACATTCTCCATAGCCTCTTCGGTCGTGTATGGGTGGGCCAAAGATCATGTTTGGATGGGCCTGGCCCACCCGGCGCCCCTGCTAGAACTTGGCCTGATCAGCAGCACTGACACAGTCATATATACTCTGTAGGAAAGGGAAATAGAGAATGGAGGAAACTTGACAATAATGCATTCAAGTCAGCAAAGTGCAAGGGGGTCTTCCCATTTACTGTGTACAGTAATGCGACTTGACATGATGGGTACATGCTGAAGGTGTGCAACTTTCCTGGATGCATCTGCTTCACAAGCCCAGTAATCCTACAACATGACACCCCCTCCCACCGAAAGGAAGTGTCACCACAATTGCCAAATCTCTTAGTTCAGTGCATGAAGCTGGGTCTATCTCTTAGCTGGATGGATGAAACTGGGTTGTCTTAGCTGGATCATCAAGATCTCTGTGGCAAGTTCTGAGATTTTTTTCTTGGTTGCAACTCCTCTCGATTTTCTGCTTGGCTCGCTGCTGCCTACCTATGTATTCTATGTTGTTTCTCTTCTCCACTTCCAATGACTCTCTACAAAGATTTTTAGTTTTTGAACAAAAGATGTTTGAAATCAGAATGCAGTGTATTTTTCTCTTTCTCTCGTTTCAGGAACCAAGTTGTAGCTACCAACTTTTAATTGACCCAATTCAATTGTTTAAAGTTTCTGTGTGAACGTTTAACTGTGTGTGTTTCATGGAGTGTTCACAAATGAATCTCCACACCTACACAGGAGACAGACCGACCACAATATGTCATCCTTACACAAGATATCTCTTGAAGGCCACGCAGCATTAAACCTCCATTGCCTGATGTCTGGGAATAAGACTGAAAATGTCTTATTGTGAAATGTTAGATTCTGCTTGGTCCTCTTCATGTAAACTGTAGGGAGTCATTCTTCACTGTAAACAATTGTATGATTTATTTGTGTATTGCCGTGCTAGTTAGATTCAGATGCCTCTTTCTACTCTCTTGAGACTAGACAGTTCGAAGAGATAGGTTCCTGAGCAAATGTTTTCTTTAGCTTACCATAATCTGGAATTATTCCTTCGAGGGAAACTGAATCAGTAAAATTTTGCTCTATGATAAAGCATAGCGTTTTACCTTGCATTTGCTAATTTTGAATTTATTTGAATTATATAATGGAGATCTTGTAACTGACCATCTATCTTTGATGTCCTTAAATGATCTGAGTTTGTAAATGTGGTAATCTGCTATTAAGCCTTCATGGTTTGCAAATCTACTACTCTCTGTAATCCTCATGGGATCTAACGTGCTTCACTGTTATTGATGCATTGTTGGTTTGTTGATGATATGTCTCAGTCCTGGACTAAAGGTACATCCAGTCAAGTGCAGCTTGTACTTTGGTTTGCACCAACAATCTGCACAGCACAAACCCCATTCCGCTGCATCATGACTATGCAACCTATTTTCCTGATAGTGTGCATGAACTCTTTAGGTGTAAAGACCAGGTTTAGATTCATTTTGCAAGAGCATGCATGCCTACAGAGATTAACAGAACTCCTCATCCAAATAATAACTTCACATATACCATTGGCACCACCACCAGCCTTGGTAAAGTGACTGAACTTGTGAAATACCTGGCACTACAATTCTAACTATCAAGGAACTATTGCAAAAAACTAGGAATGTCAATAATTGTAAATAAAGAATTTAAGCGGCATACTTAATACTTTAGAAATTGAATTGCTTTCTATTGTTATTAATTGTATTGCACCACTGAATACTGCATGAAGAGGTATCTTCAAAGAATAATAGTGTGAAGTACAAAGCATTGGGAACCGTTTCTCCTATACTTTTGAGGGTTGTGTTTCACTGATGAAGGAATGCTCTATGTGAATGGGACTATTTTGGGGCTTCAGTTTTGCTTGGCTGCCCATGACTTTCCATAATTTTCCAGCGTGGGAATTGATTGTATTCATATTGCGACATCCTGGTACATTGAATACTCCACTACCACATGGTGTCCTCTGTTAGGAATAAAAGTCTGCCATGACTTTGTCCCAGCATAGTTCACTTATTGGGTGCTGTGGATTGCATGAAGTTTAACCATATACAGTGGACATTCAGAAAATGTAAGGAAACCCCAATAAGACCCAATGAGGACAGGGCTAAAAAGTAAGGCATTTAAAAAAGCAGAAGTGTACTTGTGATGCTCCTTTTAAAATGTGGCTGCTGAAGGTCTAATGACTTCCAGTAAGGAAATAGCACTAAAGCACGAATCACCCAGGAGATGGTTTTAAGTCACACAAAAAAACAAGGATTAGTAAAAGTGCTGGCAAAACAGGTCACACTGTGAGGTAGAGTGTCTTTGAATAAACGCAATCCGGTTACCAATCTGTAACAATTTGGGGGAGGTGTTGGGCAAAAAAAGGGTAACGTACTATTCCCACCACTCCAATTTAAACCAATTTGGGGAAGGTGTTTGGCACTACAGGGGTGACATTTACTACTCCCACTTTGATCTATGTCAATTTGGGGAAGGTGTTGGACACAAAAGGAGTGAAAGTTACTAATTCCACTACAATCAACACATTTTATGCATGGAACTATAAACTGAAAATGTTATGTACACAATCATTCACCTTATTCACACATCATTTTCATACATAACAAACTAAAATGTACTTTAAAAAACCCTAACCAAACTGCAAACCTATTTAAAATTAATATAGAAAGAATATTGTTAGCACTATTCATATATAAAACATTAAAAACATTACAATTCTTCAACTTTAAACGATCAGAATTAAAAATTTTAAATCATAAAATGGAAAATATATGAACCCAATTAACCCAATTAACTTTAAAATGGCAATTTTCAACATAACATTTTTAACTTTTTAAATGATGATAATTGTTTTCCCAGAAATTATAAAATGGAAATGTTTTATTTAATTTTTAAATTAATTAACTTGATTAAGTTATATTGTCACATATTTTGACTTTTTTTAAGTAATTTGAATATCATATACATATCTACAATAACATTGTTCTTAACTTTTATTTTAATAAATATATTTTCATTAACCATTAGTAGTGAGAACGTGTTGACATGAGTACAGCCTAGCGTTGTAACAAAGGAAACTAGAACTAAAGAATGCCATCTTGAAATCTTGAGTTGATGCCAGTATGACTAAAGTTGGCTCAGCCTTTTGCGTGTTATTAATGCCTCATTTTTAAGGGGTGATAGTGCCCGTATTACAGGCCGCTATCAATGAGTCTGATTGGGTGGCCCACTGCTCCAAGATTTACACAACCTCTAGTCTGGCATACCAGGCCTCCTATCCCATTGTTACTGAGGATTACACATCTGGCATCAGCAATTTATCTTTCTTCCTGGATGAAATTAATAGGGTACTTATGGGAAATAAGGGTGGTAACGATCTAACCTGAAGGGCATTCCAATTAATCTTTTTAAGCTCAATATTACATTTTGGGGACCCATTTTGACCACCAGGGTGTTATGGGCTTGTTACCACTCTGGTATTTTGAATATCTGATTGGAGTTCAAGATAGTGCCCATCTATAAGAAGAGGATCATTCTGATCAAGCGTGTTACCTCCTTAGTGAATGTCACTGGCAGAATATTAATTAACAGACTAGAAGAGTGGGCAGAGAATAACAAAATCATTTCTGACTTACAATATGGCTTCCATAGGGGTCTGAAGACATTTGAACAGTTGCTAAATTTAAATTTACTAATCAGAAAATATATCCTAATAAGGAAAGGCCATTTATTTATGGCATTTGTTGACTTGTCAAATGCCTTTTATTGTATACTGCATGACAAAATGTCGAAAATGTTGGTAGAACTGGAATCTCGATAATATCCTTCCTTAGAAAGATGTATTCAGGGGGCGGGGCAAGGAGCACACCACAGACCACGGGAATAATGCACTTGCACTTTAGATCTTGATCTTGAGATAGGCATTAGACAGGGATGTGTCTTTGCACCCTTTTTGTTCACCCTGTACCTTAACAGTTTATGTTCTGTTTTGACAATAAAACTGTAGGGCTCCCTCTCAGATTGGGCATAGACCCAATCCCGCTCTGCTTTATGCCAATGCTACGGTACTTATTGCAGTGGCTACTTACCAGTTTTGTCGATTATATGTTAGATTTGGGCCTGAATGAAAACATTCATAATGAAAACACAATTTTAAAATCATAAGTTTATTAAGGATTGTTTTGAACGGTCTTTGGTTCGCCAAATTCCTGGTTCAAATCTATGACACAGACCTGTCCGGAAATAGGTCATGACGCGTATTTTGAAAACCCTGATAAACTTCACCACATCAGCAAAAGAGACTTTAAGATGGAATGTTTTTCCCGGCTCAAAGAGGGTAGATTATATTTGGTACTAGCAAAACCTAGTGTAATCTACAACCACAAGATACTCATCAATGACGGCGTGCAGTTTTATCTGAAATCTGTGCAGAACTGCCCCATAGGTTTGTTTTGACTGGGGGTGGGGGAAACTTGTGAAGTTTCACTCCATGGAATTCTGTGGAGTTACATAAAATCTCCATGAGATTCGGTGGCGTTCTGTGGGTTAGCAGAATTTTTCACGTTGCGCTGCTCACGCTGATTTTTAACACCAGGAGCTTGTTACACATTGCATTTTCCAACGCGAACAGCACCACGCAGATCATCAGAGGGTGCATCTTTTTTGGCCACTCGAGTAGATTTTCACCTTAAGTGGCAGTTTTCTCAAAACTAACAGTTGCGACCTGCTGTGACTACCCATGTTGAGAAATCTCACCGGGAAGCATTCTAGCTCCTGAGAATCATGTAAGGGGATGCACATTCTCACTTGCGCTTTGCCAACTTAACATTGGTGAGCCACAAACATGAAAAAACTTTGCCACATGGCGGTTGGAGGAGTTTTGCCGTAACTCCTCATTCCAAGAAAAACACGGCGTGGGCAAAGCTCCGGGAACTCCGCTGGTGGAGCTGAAATATTTGCCCCCCCTAGTTTTGTGGCGTTTTAGACTGGATATCTTTTGCCATCTAGTTATATTCCCCAGTATTAATGATGAGTCTTTTGCTCTGATTAAATGCCCCTGGGATGTAATGCATGGAATATTTTTTTGCACATTTTATAACGTTTCCCAAACATGTTTTAAACGGATCACTGAAATAATATCGACGGACACAATATCGACTTGCCAGAATATCGTGGACAAAATATCGACAGTCAAAATATCGAGTTTGTATCTACAAACAGGTAAGTACAAAAATATCGAGTACAAAATATCGTTAACAATAATATAGATGTAAAAAATATCGACTTTATTAAAAACAGTGTTAAATTAAATTAATATTAAATTTAAATTACTGAAATATACTTAAAACTACTTAAATTAAATTATAATAATTAAATAATAAATGAAAATAATAAAAATAATTTTTTACAATCTTATTAGTTGACCCTGAACCCTAAAAATACCCCTTTACCCAAAAACCCCAAACTGACCCTGAACCCTAAAAATAACCCTTTACCCAAAAACCCAAAACTGACCCTGAACCCTAAAAATGCCCCTTTACCCAAAAACTGAAAACTGACCCTGAACCCTAAAAATACCCCTTTACCCAAGAACTGAAAACTGACCCTGAACCCTAAAAATACCCCTTTACCCATGAACTGAAAACTGACCCTGAACCCTAAAAATACCCCTTTACCCATGAACTGAAAACTGACCCTGAACCCTAAAAATACCCCTTTACCCATGAACTGAAAACTGACCCTGAACCCCAAAAATACCCCTTTACCCTAAAACTGAAAACTGACCCTGAACCCTAAAAATGCCCCTTTACCCAAAAACTGAAAACTGACCCTGAACCCTAAAAATACCCCTTTACCCAAGAACTGAAAACTGACCCTGAACCCTAAAAATACCCCTTTACCCATGAACTGAAAACTGACCCTGAACCCTAAAAATACCCCTTTACCCATGAACTGAAAACTGACCCTGAACCCTAAAAATACCCCTTTACCCATGAACTGAAAACTGACCCTGAACCCCAAAAATACCCCTTTACCCTAAAACTGAAAACTGACCCTGAACCCCAAAAATACCCCTTTACCCTAAAACTGAAAACTGACCCTGAACCCTAAAAATGCTCCTTTACCCAAAATGTATCAATATTATTTAATTACCAATTAATTATTAATTAACAATAACAATAAAGTAAATATATTAGAACATTAGCTGTAATTATTTTAATAATTAATATTATTTTTTCCAAATTAATTACTTTAAAAAAAACACAAAATTAAATATATTAAAAATTTACTCTAATTAATGTAATTAACTAATTACAAATAATTAATTAACAATTAATTACTACTACAAAATATGTTCAAAATTATATTAATTAATTAACTAATTAATATTAATTAATTATCAATTAATTATTAATTAAAAATATTAACAAACATATATTAATTAATTAATTATTATTAAATTACTTCCCACCCTATTCCCCTATAAACCCACAACCCGCTACAGAATTACATTACGCAATTATTATAAAAACTAAATTCATTTAATAAAATATTTTATAACATTAATACACACTATTCACACATATTATTACATAAAAATACACTATAAAATATTATATATTATTAAAAATTCGATATTTTTGCTATCTATATTTTATACAGTCGATATTACTTCACTTACCTGAAAAACGATATTTTTGTAGTCGATATTATGTCCAGTCGATATTATGTCCAGTCTATATTTAAAACTCAATATTATGTCCAGTCGATATTTTGGAGTCGATATTTTGTCTGTACACCGTTTTAAACTTGCATACTCTACGTGATTATAATTTTAAACAATGTTGCACAATTTATTGTTCTTGCAACAACTAACCTTTCTATTGATTTGCTGTAGGATATCTAGGAATCTAGGAGCATATTTACAACCCCCTTGCACCACTTGTCTATCACTTTTTGTGAGGGACAGGCAGTGCATTTTGCTGCCCCATATTCACAAGGACAGGAAAAGCCACCCTGCGTGGCTTTTCATGTTCTTGTAAATACAGCTCCTTTTCAAGCAGCACTTTGCGTAAAAGGGGCATCCTATGGGTGTTGCTCTGGGTGTTCTCACTCAACAGCCATGGAACCTGACGCATTCACAGATTTACAAGAAATTGTAAACCTGACTATGCATTAGAATGCTACGCCTCCCCATGGGTGGCGTACGGAGGCGCAATGAGGAGAAATGTTTTCATTTCTCCTAGTTTTTTGCTCCAGGGTCTTGTAAGAGTCAAGGCCTCAAGAGGGACCGTAATGGGTTTCTGGATATCTAAAGAGAAATTTAGAGACAAGGGGTCAGTCCACTACAGGGCCATGGGTGGGTTCACCACTACATTCGAGGCATTAGTGAAGACCGCATCAAGGGTATGTCCCGCTAAATGAGTGGGACTAGATACAATTCAATAGAAATCATGATCGAATTGGTTATCAAAATTGTAATTAAAATCTCCTAACAGAAAAAAGTTGTCTGCTTCTAAAACATGGGTCTCTAGAAATCTTTTTTATCACCAAGTGAGCAGCACACCAGTGCCCCCTTCCAAGTGGTTTCTAATTGAAAAATTATCATTTACAGTCAAGGGGTGGAACACGAGTCTAAAAGTTTGACCCTTAGTGGATTTCGTACAGCAATAGCCATTACACTTCATTTGTTCTGCTGTCTATCAATTCTGGTTACCCTATAATCTCTGGGAAACACTGTTGCTAAAGATAAAGAAGCAGACGAATGCAACCAGGTTTCAGTGATAAAACATAAGTCTGGCTTGGTTGTCTCTAAGATATCCCAGAGCTCCAGTGCATGCTTTGGAATGGAGAGTGCATTAAGATAAAGGCCCTGAAGCTGCAGCGCAATACAATTGGCAATGTACAAAGGGATACTCTTACTACTGGCCAGGGGGATGCTTGATAACAGATAATGATTTGTGTGCCTAGAGGCTTCCTGCTTGGTTTGGAAGGGGTGCAAAAGAAGTTGCATCTATTACATTGCCATGGTCCACCCCTATAAAAAAGAGGTAATTTCTCAGTACAGGAGGTACTAAAATAGTGACTCCCTATCTTTATGAGCTCAGACCTAGAGTAAGAGAGAAGGGACATACTTTACCTAATGAAAAAGATGCTGCAGTTCTGGCGGCTTCATGCATTCAGTCATGGACCGGCGCAGATGGGCTTGCATTTATGCGCCTTTGGCTGGCCAGTGCCGTACCCGCTGCGCTCGTCCATGACAGGGTTTTGATTAAATAGACAGGATGTAGCCTGGGAAAGAACTTTATGAATTCCACAAGTAGCTGAAGGCCTAGCTTGTCGAGAGTCACTCAATTTAGAGACAGTTATAAGCATAGTTTTAAACTGCAGGTGGCATGTTTGAATCCTGGATGATCGCCCACCAATGAAGGTTGGCATCTTTAAAATGAGTACAATGTAGTTGTTTAATATACAGCTAAGAGACTTTTTAGTGGAATAAGCTGAATAAATAGAGAATAATGTTAGCAGATCTGAATCAATGTCTACCTGCCTCTTCTGTACTTTCTTAAAAACAGGCTACTTTGTAAATCTTAATTTTACCTACATTAGCTATAAGCATGGGCGAATTTTGCGAATCTCGCGTTCGCGAATTTTGCGGATTTGCGAATTCGCAATCCGCAAAATCCGCGAATTCTCGCGAATTTGCGGATTTTTTTTTTGTGTTCGCAAGTGTTTCTGCCAGTTCGCGAGGATTTGGTACTAGTTCGCAATTGCGAACTTACTTGTCGGCTCGCAACGGTCGCGACTATGTTGTTTCTACGTCTGGTTCATCATCACAGCCTCCCAGCACCCTCTGTTTCCCCACTGGCACCCTCTCTTTGACCCATGCCACCCTCTGTTACATCAATGCCACCCTCTGGTTCATCATCACTGTAGAAGATGGGGGGGAAAAGCAAGCCCACCTGCCCTGCTTGAACTGACATGAATTAATTTGGGGTTAGTTTATTAACAACACCTGCCCTGCCCCAACTGACAATAATGAATTAGGGGCTAATTAATGTGTCACTGAAAGAATTTGTAGTTCCAGCCTGGCACCTGCTTGTCTGCTCCTTTAGCTGTAAATCAGGACCTTTGTGGCATACAGTTAAGGTCAGAGCAGGGTCACACAATAGTTGCAAGCAGGCAACCGAATTCTGGAGGGCCCCCTCAGGAAGCACTACAGGGAATCGTTACAAATCATGAGGTTGACCTTTTGCACCTGCTCATTGCTTTTGCTTTTGCAAAAATCGTTTTTCGGTTTTTTCGCGCTATTCGCGGGGCGCGGTGTCGTGCGAAACCGACCGCGGAAGCCGCCAATTCGTGCGAAAGAGCTTTTTATTTTTTTGCGGGTTGTTGTTTCGCGAGTTTTTTTGCAGTATTCGCAAGCCGCTTGCAGCGCAACACGCGAATTTACCCCAAGGTCGAGTACGGGCACGGCCATTTTGTTTGCGTGACGTATTTCCGTTTCCGTCCGCTATGTATAATCTCGCGCAGTAAGCGCATTGCGAGTAGAGGTTCGCACGAGATCGCGAGGGAAATCTCGCGCGAACTTACTTTCGCGCTCGTGAACGGGCGCCGGCCATCTTGTTTTTCATTCATTTCCTGTGTCTGGGCATGGTGTTTAATCCTCTTGGTATCTTTGCCATCCTTTGCTTGTTTTCAGTTTTTTTTTAACGATTTTGCTTCTTATCTATCCCTCTCTTTTCCTAGCTGTATATTTTTGTCTTTTCTGCTATTTTTCTTTACTTTTAAACTACTTTTTTAAACTCTTTTCTTTTCTTCCTCCCTATCCTATTCTTTCTCAATTTTCTACTTCTTCCTACCTTACCTGCCCAGACCATGGTCAAGCCAGGCGCCGTGAAGCTGCCCAGGCACTTGAGGGCCGCAGCGGCGGCGGGGAGTAGTCCTGGACCCAGTGCCAGGACAGCATGCGGGAGATTGAGGGGGGAGCAGGTGACGCGACGGGAGATCTTCAGCCCGGAGGAAGTGGGCGCGCTGGTCTACTTCGTCCAGCACCGTCTGCCCAGGACCATCGCGGGAGGCGGCAGGATCGCGGCCGGCGGCTACAACATGCGGGAGCGCCGGAAGCGGTGGGAGAAGGTGTGCTGGGCCATATCCCACCTCTACGGGGTCCAGCGCACCTACAGCCAGGTCACCCATCGCTGGACGGACCTCCTGGACCGGGAGCGCGACCTGCTGGACCAGCTCGGCTTGGAGATCCCCGGGCTTGGTGAGTAGTAGTAGCCATTTCATCACTCACTACTATGATGTTTTCTCCTGCTCTGTGTTGTTGTATTGCAAATATTTGTTTTTTACATGGAGCAAGCCAATAATGCCGCTGATGACGATTACATTGTAGTTAAATTATATTTCAAAATCTTCTGTGCATTTCAGGTGCACTGCTCTCCTTCTCAGTGGCGTTGCTACTATGCTTATTTGTTTTCTATTTTGTGGTCTCATTGGCCTGAGTAACTATTATGTATGAGTGTACTTTACAGAACTGCGTAATGCTAGACACTAGGGGGCAGATTACATTTACAAGCCCCTTGCGCCACGTTTACGTTGCCTTGCGTGACGCAACAGCGGCGTAAATGTGCCGCATCCCTGCGAGTCATTTACAGCATGACGCATCTAGGGAGATGCGTCACGTTATAAAGCCATGGGCCTGCACCACAATGGGTGCGTTCCTAGTATGCAGGGTGGGCGGTCCGGCGGCTGTGCCCCTCGCAAAATTGCCTGCGTGAAATCTACAATTTTTAACGCAGGCACTTCTGCGACGCTGCTACGTCAATTCAATTCCTCATGCCTGCTTGAAGCAGGCGAAAGGACTGACACAGCATGTTAAGTATTGGGTGGCCCTGAGCATTACTGGAGTTGCATTGCTTTGGCGACGTGACTCCAGCGATGCGCCGCTCTTACGTGACGAGATGCGTCACGCAAGTGCCTACCCTTGCGCCAGGGCGCGCCGCATTGTAAATGAGGCGCATCTGCCGTGTCGCAAGGGTAGTTTTGCGTGACGCATTTGATCTGGCGCATCTCTGGAGATGCGCCAGAACGCGTAAGTAAGTATGCCCCTAAGGGGCAGAATTGCAATTACCGTCGCATCCCTGCAAAGTAGCAGGGATGCGCCATTAATTGTGCAGCCCGCTACCACCACCAAACATGGTGCGCCGTATTTGCAATGCGGCGCACCATGGGCCCAAAACATCACCAAAGCTTTACTGCTGGAGTTGCGTCGCAACGATGGCGCAGCTCCAGCAATGCTCTGGGGTACCCTATCTCCCCAATGCTGGGTCAAGCCATACGTCTGCTTCAAGCAGGTGCAGGGTTTGTGTGACGCATCATTGTCCTAAAGGTGACTGATTGAAATTTTGTAGATTTCCCTCAGCCACTTTTAGGATGTGTTCCAGCGCAGGAATGCCCTCCCTTGCGCCGGAACGCCCCCTGATGGCGCAGGGCTTTATAACGGGATGCATCTCCCAAATGCGTCACGTTGTTATAATATTATACGCCGCACCATGGCGCCCTTTTTTGTTTAGCTGCTGCGTCACAAAAGTCACGCAAGAACGGAGCAAAAGAGCCGCAAGGGGCTTAAATCTGTCCCTTCCTTTGTACCCCTGACAATAAGAAAAATAGTGGCGGTGGATTGATAGTTTAACTATTTAAATGACTGGTAATGTAGCAGGCAACTGTTAGTGTTGTCACTGATCTGACTGAAATCACAATGGAGTTTGTCTGTCACTTTGCGTCCTGCCTGCGGACTGCTGCCTGCCAGTCCTAGGTGAACCTTTCAGTACTTTGTTTAGTGAGTTACGTGACTTTCGAAGTCACAGGTCCGCAAATAAATGAAAACTAACCCTAATCAATATAATTTCGCGGAAATATTTTGTTATTGTTCTTTTGAAATGTTTGATTTGGTTGACATTGACAAGCAACAATCATCCATGTTTTCTGTTCTTTCTTTCATGTTGTACGTCAGCTCCCCCCAGGGGCGAGGGGAGGACACAGGAGCAGCAGGCGGCGGATGCTGTTCAACAGGGCCAGGATCGGGCAGGCGAGGGCTCCTTTGCTGGCCCCAGTAAGTTTTCATTTTAGACTAGTACCTATTTTTCCTAGCGTTCCTCATTTGATTTTTTCAAAATCGTCTTTGATCTTCTTGTAGACTGTATCTAAATTCTTATCCTGCCTCTACTATGACTCCCTGTGGTGTTACTAGATTATTCTTATTAGTCTGTCTGTGTAGCTAACTAAGATTGCACGGTTGGCGAAACTCCCATTCTAGTCAGCAATAGCTCTATCAACTTAGTGCAGTCCTCTGGGATTGTCCATAATGTCTTTTGAAGTGTTCTATCTGCTTTGAAAATTCCCAACTATAAAATGTGAATGACCACCAAGAAATAATATACTACCTTTTGGTTTGGATAGGAGAACAATCCATACCACTACAGTGGCGCGGACAATTCTTCTGCAGAAACAGAACTATGGACAATAATAGTGCATTGCTTATGAATTATAATAGGCGCTGTTAGAGTTTCCACATACCTCTGTGATAACAGACTTTGAACCCCCAATGTCCTTACTGACTGACTACTACATAGTGTGGCACAGTCATTTACCTCCCGAAATCATCGATCATTGATCCCCAAGGATGATTATTATCCAACGTAGCTGAAGAGTACGGAGTCAGAGTCAAGAAGTGTCAGAGGCACGGACTCATGCTTGCAAAAATTGCAAAACCTTTCGCTCAGTCACTCTAGTCACTCTGGACCAAAAAACACAGAGTCTCTCTAAGTTTAAAAGCTTTATTAAAAGTAAACACATTTATTAAAATGAAGTCATAATTAAAAAACGAAACGTTTAACTGAGAATGTAAAAGTGGTTAGTGCTGACGATTAATTGAAGACATTTCTTGTGGTCGAGCCGAGCTCTCACCTTGTTTCAACTTGATCTTGTTGTTAGAAGTCCATCTTGTGTCTGTGTGGAAAAAAATGGTGCGTGTTAAAAAGCCAGCCTTCATCAGTTGTGCCAAAAAGTGCTGCATTGCATTGTTTTCACATGTCTTCATTCCTTGACCAAATACTAGTGAGTGGTTTATTCTAACATTCTTAAATGTACTTTGTAGGTGGAACATCAGGTGGCGGGGCCAACGCGGAGGTGGTGGTGGTGCTCGACACGGAGGCGGAGGGCAATTCCTCAGGGGAGGATGCGGCGGTTCCAGTGCCGGCTGTGAGAGTTCAGACGGTGGTGGTGGCGGGCAGAGGTAAGCTCTTATATATTCCTTACTTATTGAGATTGAAGACGTGGCTGGGAAGGAAAGAATATGAGATGCATGGCTGGGTGAATGATGAAGCAATGATTGGTGGAAGGACAACAGCCTGGGTGGGTGACACAGAAACTGTATGTGTCCATATACCTGGATCATGCTACTATTTGACTCTTAGATAGCATATGTGTATCTAGAGCAGGGATACTCATAGTACGGCCCGCGGGCCGGTGGCGGCCCGGCAAGCCTTCCTTGGCGGTGTGCAGACCTTGCAGACAATCACCGCTCCCCCGGCCCCCACAGAGCAGAGTGGAGATGCAGGGCCACAAAGAGGTGAAATAGAACAAAGCCTCTGCTCTGTGGGGCCGGGCAAGCAGTGATTGTCAGGGTGGAGATGCAGGGGCGCTACAACAAACAAAGCCTCAATAATATGTTAATGGTCTTTTAAAGACCTGTTAAGTACTTTGGTGTGGCTGTCTGTGTGTGCGCGTTGAGGAAGCTGTCTCAGCCCGGGCCGAAGGCTGACACAGACAGACACACACAGTGAGATGACAGAGGGGGAGGGAGAGGGAGGGCAGGAGGGAGAGAGAGATGGAGAGGGAGGGCAGGAGGGAGAGCATGAGTGAGAGAGATGTATGTAAATGCTGGGTCTGGTGGCTCAGTGGATGAAGGCATCTGCTGCAGGGACCTGTGTGCAACCTCATGGTCACAAGTTTTCGTTTTGCTTTAGCCCCGCCCCCTCTGACTCCGCCCCCACCAGTGCAGCCCTCGGCCACAAACTACACTGTAAATTTAGCCCCTGAGAGAAAGTTTGTGAGTACCCATGATCTAGAGAGAGTAGACGGTCAGTGGATGAACAAAGTGTAACTTTGAAGAGCATGTAACACTGCACCCGCACGTCCGTTCCAGTGTGGGAAAGGCAAGGAAAAGAAGTTTTAATTTTGTCCAAATACTACCATCAATAGTAGCAGTAGTTTGTATTGCAAGCACAGCATAGATCCGGTTATTAGGGTGGCCACTCCCTACCTCTCTTAATAAGTTTAGTAGTACTCAGTCATTCATGTGTGGATGTATCACTGGTCACTCAATAAAAAGCAAAGCACCTAAAGTCATCCCATATATAAGCAAAAACATCCCATGTGAAGTGATAGATAATCCGATTATTTATCTTCTTCAATTTTCTATTTCTAGTACTTATTTCCACTGTAGGGTGAAAGTTAAATTAATTAAGCAGTAGCCCATGAGTTGTAACAGAGTATTCTCAGTGCCACCCGTAATAGAAAAGTAAGAGCTTCACCACCTGCATGTACTGGACGGGTACAGTAACGCAATGCAAGTCTAGGTCACTCCTCATGGCGTGCGTCTCTTTTTCTCGGGTGCAAGTTTACTGCGCTGGCATTATGCTGGCTTGCAGAAGATAACGTACCAATTTTCCTAAACAAGAGACAAGAAGAAGAATAAGACTGGTGTACTTTCATAGTCGACTCCAATGGAAGTCCATAGTGCTCGTAGAATTTGTTCCTTAAACTCCCACTAATGTTAGAGCAAGGATGAAGAAGTGTGAGGTTAGATAGATACTGGCCTCAATAGTTATGTAATGCGCTTGCAAGTTGCTAGTTGTAGTGCAACACAAATTTCTGCTGAATGATTGAGTTAATCTTAAAGAGCATTGGTTACAGACTATGTCTTTCTTTCTTCATATAGGTTCTCCTTCCAAACGAACAAGGAGGAAGGAGCTGGCCAGAGCGGCCCGGCAACGGAGGATCGATGCCACTGTGGCCGAATATCGGCGGCTGGTGGCCCTGGAGGACGAAGAAAGTGTGCAGTCGACCACAACAACTACGTCGTCTGCATCGGCCTCCGTGCCCCCACGGGCTGCCACCCAGCACAGTGGTCCACCCAGACTGAGCCGGGCTGCCAAAGCCAAACGCCACCGCCGAGTAGCAAGGACAACAGCTTCCTCTCACAGCCGTTGCACCTGCAAGGCATTGAAGGCACGCCTGCGCCGCAGTACCCTGATGGTGTCCCGCCTCCAGCAGGAGCTCCACCACTTTTCAAACGAGTTGGAGGGGCTCCGCGTAGAGCACGCCTTGCTCCGCCAGGAGCATGATGCCCTGGCCCAAAAAGTAGACAGCATCCACCCATAGTGTCCCTTGCCCCTTTTTTAGAGACTTTTGGGGGGTGGGAATTGGGAGTTGGGTTTTTGGGGACTTTTGAAGGACAATCGTTGGGGTTAGGGAGGGTCTTGTGGGAGATTATTTTGTTAGGGATATAAATATACTTTTTCAAACTTTATCTGAGCATATCCGTTTCTTACTGCTTGCCTGGTGGGTGGGGGTTTAACAGTGACTTTGTTTTCCTGAAAGTTTAGTTCCATTTTCTTCCTTTAAGTGTAAATGCCCAAATGTTTTCAACACTAAGTGCCTCCCACAGAGTAAGTGAAGTGAATCCAAGAGTCCTAGGAATTTAGTAGTACTACCGTCAGTCTCTCGTCTCTCCTACTAATACTCCATTATACCCTCAAACCACCAAACGCTTATCTTACCTGTAATTTGTGTTTGAAAGTAGGGCTAGACCCAGGGCTGGCTCCACGGCAAACAGCGAATAAGGTTGGCAATCTTGGTCGGATAAAATTTCCTCATAGCGGTGGTACTAGTGGTGTGACACAGTGGCAGTTGCATGCCTATGAAAAAAAAGAAAATTAAATCTGGTTTGCCCTCCTGAGCAATTCAACGGTACAACTGAGAATATAGCAGGTGACAGAAGTACACCAGAACAGTGCCACATTGTAGCCTAACAAATGGTAAAGTATAACTACTAATTCGGTTGAAGTTCTTTGACATTAGCCATGGGTCTTTGTCAAGCAGAGTAAGAATATATCCTCGGATTTCTTCACCAGCCTGTTGCTATCACCTTATCCTCCCCAGCAAGTGTGTGGATTTATTGCTGTAATTTAGTCACACATCAATCAAAACCACACAGCCCGGGGGAAGAGGGTTAGGGTTTGAAAAATGGATGGGTACGGGGGTTTTTGGGAAAGGTTTTGGGAGACAAGAAAAAATAGCACAGCATGGACAAACAATTGTGAACATAAACAAATCTTTGGGTACAAACCTATCCATCAATCTTTGAAAGTGCATGCACTACTGCATGCATGTCAGTGAAAAGTAAGTAGTACTTTCGACAACTGTGGAAGAAAAAATGCGACAGTATAGGGCCTGTGTGGAATTATTGATAACGATATTCAACATAAGGTCTCTGTAGCCAGATACCCGAGAGCCTTGCTGGTCACTATAAATCCATTCACAACAACACTCAATGGGGTTGGTCTGGAAGGTATAGTAGATAGAAAAGGAGAAATTGCTTTTTTTCTAGGTGTCCCCTCACTCACCAGGGTTGCCCCTTGGTGACATGCTTCATCATTGGGGCCATCCCAGTCCTCTACGGGCTGGGGCGTGCTGCGACTTGCGAATTACGTAGGAGCACTTACAAATGACTATGTGTGGTGCAGATGTGATAGTGGAGTGGACTAAGTGATGTGTTAAGGGATCAATTTAGAAGCAGAGAGAGATCCAAGAAATGCAGTCACAGTCAGAGAAAAAGGCAAGGGATACTGTATCTATGTTGTTGTAGTTGTCCTGTTGGAAGTGGTAAGTAAGTTGCCTGCAGAAAAAAAATCCTCTTATTAGCGGCACTCCTCCATTGCAGCCGACGCTTCGTCCATCGATGTTGGTCACCAGAAGACACCCTGTAAAAAAAGTACAGCAAAGACAAACAATTGAACATAAACAATTCTTTGGGTACAAACCTATCCATCAATCTTTGAAAGTGCATGCACTACTGCATGCATGTCAGTGAAAAGTAAGTAGTACTTTCGACAACTGTGGAAGAAAGAATGCGACAGTACAGGGCGTGTGTGGAATTATTCATAACGATATTCAACATAAGGTCTCTGTAGCCAGATACCTGAGAGCCTTGCTGGTCACTATAAATCCATTCACAACAACACTCAATGGGGTTGGTCTGGAAGGTATAGTAGATAGAAAAGGAGAAATTGCTTTTTTTCTAGGTGTCCCCTCACTCACCAGGGTTGCCCCTTGGTGACATGCTTCATCATTGGGGCCATCCCAGTCCTCTATGGGCTGGGGCGTGCTGCGACTTGCGAATTACGTAGGAGCACTTACAAATGACTATGTGTGGTGCAGATGTGATAGTGGAGTGGACTAAGTGATGTGTTAAGGGATCAATTTAGAAGCAGAGAGAGATCCAAGAAATGCAGTCACAGTCAGAGAAAAAGGCAAGGGATACTGTATCTATGTTGTTGTAGTTGTCCTGTTGGAAGTGGTAAGTAAGTTGCCTGCAGAAAAAAAATCCTCTTATTAGCGGCACTCCTCCATTGCAGCCGACGCTTCGTCCATCGATGTTGGTCA
This sequence comes from Lissotriton vulgaris, assembly GCF_964263255.1. Taxonomy (NCBI): domain Eukaryota; kingdom Metazoa; phylum Chordata; class Amphibia; order Caudata; family Salamandridae; genus Lissotriton; species Lissotriton vulgaris. The sequence goes on from NC_141685.1 coordinate 1,800,472,596, forward strand.
CCAGAAGACACCCTGTCCACTGCCTGCCTGATGCTGAATTATGGCTCGCTAATGTGAAGCCTGACTCCATCCTTTTTTCCCCATTGCAGAGACTGAAAACCGGCCTGTAATTATTCAACGAAAAACAGGAAGTGATATAATATTACAACACCACTGATAAATAAATATAAGGTATGTAGGCTGTGGAGTGCAAAAAGTCACAATTTGATTTTCCTAGTAGACAGTACAATATTTTTGAAAGTGCGTACTCTGTCTGAGTCACCTTTTGAAGGATAAATAAGTAGGGGCAAATTAATGTAGCGGATCTTTCCCCTCAAGCTAGGTGTACTGTAAACTGTGTTTTAGAACAAAATTAGATCTTCCTAGCAGTGCTCCCACCCAGACCCTTACTAAAGCCAGTCGCAAAAATGTAGAAGACCCCCAATCAAATCTCAAAAAACGAGGCCTAGCAGAAAACTGGTGACAAAACTTACTTTGAAAGTAAAAGTAGGCCGAAGTACCCCCTTCCTAATTACCCCTTACCCACCGTGGATTGCATTCAAACCACTTGCAAGCAACCAAGCAAAAGTAGCCATAGCCAGCATCGCTCCAAGACTCGAAATCCCCCCACTCAAACACATGCAATAGAAATACTGCTAACCCTAACGAACCCTAAGTTAAGAATAGTGGCAAAGGCTTTCTTTAACTATGCCAAATCCCCCCTTTCCCACCATGGATTTTCTTCAAATGACTTGCAACCAAAATTACACATTCTCACGAGTGCTCTAAGACCCCAGAACTCAGTTGCAAAAATCTAGAACACCCCGAAACACATGCAATCCTGCTGCTAGGGCTAACCCTAACGAACCCTAAGTTACAAAAAGTGCCAAAAGGCTTTTCCGCAAGGATTTTGTCCCAACCACTTCTACCCGGTATTAGACCTTCCCAGGAATGCCCCAAGACCCGCCAACCCACCCGCCAAGAAGCATAACACCCCCAAACAGGCCAAAAGCAAAATCTCATACTTGCAATATTTCTCGGCCTTCGGTCCAAACGCGCTGCGTAGCTAGGCCATAAGTCGGGGTTGCCACAACGGATTACCTGAAAAGCAAATGCAATCATGATTAGAGTGTCCCAGCAGTGCTCCCAGACCCCGAAACTCACCCACAAACACCAGGAAGCCCCCCAAACAGGCCCCGAAAACGCTACATTGAGCAAAATGTCAGAAATAGCCAAAAAAAAAATCGCCCTGGATTTTGTCCCAACCACTTCCACCCGGTATTAGACCATCCCAGGAATGCCCCAAGACCCGCCAACCCACCCGCCAAGAAGCATAACACCCCCAAACAGGCCAAAAGCAAAATCTCATACTTGCAATATTTCTCGGCCTTAGGTCCAAACGCGCTGCGTAGCTAGGCCATAAGTCGGGGTTGCCACAACGGATTTCCTGAAAAGCAAATGCAATCAAGATTAGAGTGTCCCAGCAGTGCTCCCAGACCCCGAAACTCACCCACAAACAGACGGAACCCCCCCTAAGAGCACCTCAAAGGCAAGCAAGTCATCAAAAACACAAAAAAATTTCCGCCTGGGATTTGGTCCAAACCACTTTTATCCGGTATTAGAGCTTCCAAGCAATGGCCCCAGAGCCGTCAACCCAGGAGAAAATGAGTAGAAGACCCCCAAACAGCCAAAGAGCAAAAGTACAAAAATGGGGACTTTGTCAATTTTTCACAAATTTCCCAAATCACTCCGCGTTCGCTCTGCAGCAAGGCCCAACTCCCCTCTGCCACCATGGATTTTCTTCAAACCTCTTGCAAAGTAAAGTATATATAGCCAGCAGTGCGCCCAGACCCCGAAACCCACCCACAAACACTAGGAAGCCCCCCAAACAGGCCCCCGAAAACGCTACATTGAGCAAAATGTCAGAAATAGCCAAAAAGAAATCGGCCTGGATTTTGTCCCAACCACTTCTACCCGGTATTAGACCTTCCCAGGAATGCCCCGAGACCCGCCAACCCACCCGCCAAGAAGCATAACACCCCCAAACAGGCCAAAAGCAAAATCTCATACTTGCAATATTTCTAGGCCTTCGGTCCAAACGCGCTGCGTAGCTAGGCCATAAGTCGGGGTTGCCACAACGGATTTCCTGAAAAGCAAATGCAATCAAGATTAGAGTGTCCCAGCAGTGCTCCCAGACCCCGAAACTCACCCACAAACACCAGGAAGCCCCCCAAACAGGCCCCCGAAAACGCTACATTGAGCAAAATGTCAGAAATAGCCAAATAAAAATCGGCCTGGATTTTGTCCCAACCACTTCTACCCGGTATTAGACCTTCCCAGGAATGCCCCAAGACCCGCCAACCCACCCGCCAAGAAGCATAACACCCCCAAACAGGACAAAAGCAAAATCTCATACTTGCAATATTTCTCGGCCTTCGGTCCAAATGCGCTGCGTAGCTAGGCCATAAGTCGGGGTTGCCACAACGGATTTCCTGAAAAGCAAATGCAATCAAGATTAGAGTGTCCCAGCAGTGCTCCCAGACCCCGAAACTCACCCACAAACACCAGGAAGCCCCCCAAACAGGCCCCCAAAAATGCTACATTGAGCAAAATGTCAGAAATAGCCAAAAAAAAATCGGCCTGGATTTTGTCCCAACCACTTCTACCCGGTATTAGACCTTCCCAGGAATGCCCCAAGACCCGCCAACCCTCCCGCCAAGAAGCATAACACCCCCAAACAGGCCAAAAGCAAAATCTCATACTTGCAATATTTCTCGGCCTTCGGTCCAAACGCGCTGCGTAGCTAGGCCATAAGTTTGGGTTGCCACAACGGATTTCCTGAAAAGCAAATGCAATCAAGATTTGAGTGTCCCAGCAGTGCTCCCAGACCACGAAACTCACCCACAAACACCAGGAAGCCCCCCAAACAGGCCCCCGAAAACGCTACATTGAGCAAAATGTCAGAAATAGCCCAAAAAAATCGGCCTGGATTTTGTCCCAACCACTTTTACCCGGTATTAGACCTTCCCAGGAATGCCCCAAGACCCGCCAACCCACCCGCCAAGAAGCATAACATCCCCAAACAGGCCAAAAGCAAAATCTCATACTTGCAATATTTCTCGGCCTTCGGTCCAAACGCGCTGCGTAGCTAGGCCATAAGTCGGGGTTGCCACAACGGATTTCCTGAAAAGCAAATGCAATCAAGATTAGAGTGTCCCAGCAGTGCTCCCAGACCCCGAAACTCACCCACAAACACCAGGAAGCCCCCCAAACAGGCCCACGAAAACGCTACATTGAGCAAAATGTCAGAAATAGCCCAAAAAAAATCGGCCTGGATTTTGTCCCAATCACTTCTACCCGGTATTAGACCTTCCCAGGAATGCCCCAAGACCCGCCAACCCACCCGCCAAGAAGCATAACACCCCCAAACAGGCCAAAAGCTAAATCTCATACTTAAAATATTTCTCGGCCTTCGGTCCAAACGCGCTGCGTAGCTAAGCCCTAAGTCGGGGTTGCCACAACGGATTTCCTGAAAAGCAAATGCAATCAAGATTAGAGTGTCCCAGCAGTGCTCCCAGACCACGAAACTCACCCACAAACACCAGAAAGCCCCCCAAACAGGCCCCCGAAAACGCTACATTGAGCAAAATGTCAGAAATAGCCAAAAAAAAATCGGCCTGGATTTTGTCCCAACCACTTCTACCCGGTATTAGACCTTCCCAGGAATGCCCCAAGACCCGCCAACCCACCCGCCAAGAAGCATAACACCCCCAAACAGGCCAAAAGCAAAATCTCATACTTGCAATATTTCTCGGCCTTCGGTCCAAACGCGCTGCGTAGCTAGGCCATAAGTCGGGGTTGCCACAACGGATTTCCTGAAAAACAAGTGCAATCAAAATTAGAGTGTCCCAGCAGTGCTCCCAGACCCCGAAACTCACCCACAAACACCAGGAAGCCCCCCAAACAGGCCCCCGAAAACGCTACATTGAGCAAAATGTCAGAAATAGCCAAAAAAAAATCGCCCTGGATTTTGTCCCAACCACTTCTACCCGGTAATAGACCTTCCCAGGAATGCCCCAAGACCCGCCAACCCACCCGCCAAGAAGCATAACACCCCCAAACAGGCCAAAAGCAAAATCTCATACTTGCAATATTTCTCGGCCTTCGGTCCAAACGCGCTGCGTAGCTAGGCCATAAGTCGGGGTTGCCACAACGGATTTCCTGAAAAGCAAATGCAATCAAGATTAGAGTGTCCCAGCAGTGCTCCCAGACCACGAAACTCACCCACAAACACCAGGAAGCCCCCCAAACAGGCCCCCAAAAACGCTACATTGAGCAAAATGTCAGAAATAGCCAAAAAAAAATCGGCCTGGATTTTGTCCCAACCACTTCTACCCGGTATTAGACCTTCCCAGGAATGCCCCAAGACCCGCCAACCCACCCGCCAAGAAGCATAACACCCCCAAACAGGCCAAAAGCAAAATCTCATACTTGCAATATTTCTCGGCCTTCGGTCCAAACGCGCTGCGTAGCTAGGCCATAAGTTGGGGTTGCCACAACGGATTTCCTGAAAAGCAAATGCAATCAAGATTAGAGTGTCCCAGCAGTGCTCCCAGACCACGAAACTCACCCACAAACACCAGGAAGCCCCCCAAACAGGCCCCCGAAAACGCTACATTGAGCAAAATGTCAGAAATAGCCAAAAAAAAATCGGCCTGGATTTTGTCCCAACCACTTCTACCCGGTATTAGACCTTCCCAGGAATGCCCCAAGACCCACCAACCCACCCGCCAAGAAGCATAACACCCCCAAACAGGCCAAAAGCAAAATCTCATACTTGCAATATTTCTCGGCCTTCGGTCCAAACGCGCTGCGTAGCTAGGCCATAAGTCGGGGTTGCCACAACGGATTTCCTGAAAAGCAAATGCAATCAAGATTAGAGTGTCCCAGCAGTGCTCCCAGACCACGAAACTCACCCACAAACAGACGGAACCTTCCCTAAGAGCACCTAAAAGGCAAGCAAGTCATCAAAAACACAAAAAAAATTCCGCCTGGGATTTGGTCCAAACCACTTTTATCCGGTATTAGAGCTTCCCAACAATGGTCCCAGAGCCGTCAACTCACCTGCAAAGAGGTACAACAACACCCCCACAAGTGCTGAGTCTTTCTTCATTGGACGTAAACCAGCCCTCTGGTTTGATGGAAATAGGAGTCTGGAGGAGGAGGATAGAGGAGCATGTTCTTCTGAACTTGTGAACCTGAGGAATGCAGACTGCGGCAACTTCAAATGAATTAGCAAACCAGTGAAGACAGTTCTGCTGATGGGCTTGATTTTGTGATTATCTGATTAAAGTTTGAAATATATTAACTGTGCACAACAAAGAAAGACAGACACACAGGAATAAAAGTGAATAAGGACGAAAAAGAAAGTTATTGATTCGTTATCTTATTTTCAGGGCTCGGTATCACGGTCCAGGAATAAGAATAAGGCTTCGTCATCATACTCTGTGAATTCAGGCAGGGTGAGCTCAGTGTCACCTGACAGAGTAGAAATTCCCTCATCTATGTTGCTGGCCACCTCCTCTTCATCCGGCACGCTTTCTCGTACTCTGAAATCTGGTGGTATGAGGTGCTGATTCCTCTTGATCATTGTTAACCTCTCCACATTTTTGGGCGAGAGGCGGCTCCGTTTGGGAGTTACAATGCCACCAGCAGCACTGAAAACCCGTTCAGAAGACACGCTTGCGAGTGGGCAAGACAAGTAGTTTAAAGCCAGGTTGGTGAGCTGTGGCCACAATTCTTTTTTCCCATGCCAATACGCCAATGGGTCAGAATTAACATAGACCTCTGTTGAGTCATTCAGATAGTCCTTCACCATCGACTCAAGGTCCTCATCCAAGGTTCCTCCACTTTGCTTAGCTCTTGCTGTGCCTCTGACCTTTTGAGAACCAAACCCACGCAGAGCTAGCCAATCCTCTTCAGCCTCCAATGTTTCTGTTGTGTCTCGTGCAGATGATCCGGTTGCCGGTGTCTTTAACGGCTGAGAGGTCACTTGTGCCACAGCCACAGGTGCAGAAGTGGATTGTTTTGACTGGGGATGGCCTGCTGATGTACTGCCATTTCCTTAAATTTTCAGCCGTTCTCTTTCAAACCTCTTGGCTGACAAGGCTGGCCAACGTTTGTACTTTGGAACATGTTCATCATCAAAAGGAAAGAATGCTTGGCCTGCCAGCGCCTTTTTGTAGCGTGGACCCAGAATAGTAGCACAAATGTAATGCTCTTCTGAGTGGATCTTTTTAAGACGTTCATCACCTTGTAGGAGCTCTAATAATTTCTCAGCCAGAAGCAAAGAGTCTTGGTTTTTGTCATCTTTTTCAAACACAGAACACACCTCCTTCAGTTGGTCCTCCAGCATGTACAACAATGGGATAGCTTTTCCCAAATTAGAGTCCTCCTTGCTGACTGCACGCGTGAAGAACTCAAAAGGACGAAGCATGCGTGTCAGGCTTTGAACTATGTTCCATTGCGCCGCACCCATCCTCAGCTCCTCTGTACCCTCTGTAAGGAAATATTGATCGAGTTCCTTATACTGCTCATACAGACGCTCAAGCATGTAGAAGGTTGAGTTCCAACGTGTTACCACCTCCTGGATGAGTGCTTTCACTGGCATTTGACGTTGATATAGCAGGCTCCTCAGCTGCTTCCGGGCCTTAAAAGAATGGCTGAAATGCTTGCACATTTTTCGGCAGGTGTCCAATACACTGTACGCTGCACTGCCTTTATTACCCAAGAATTTTTGGACAACCAGGTTTATACAGTGCGCCAAACACGGCACTCTGAAAAAGTCACCGTCCCTCATGGCCTTAACTATATTGGCGCCATTGTCCGTGGAAACATAACCAACCTGGCATTTTAGTGGGGACAGGCAGTTAAGGACCTTTGTGTTAAAGACATCCAAAATGTTTTGTGCTGTGTGACGTTTCTCCAAACCAAACATGGCTAGTGTTGCATGTTTCTGAGCAGCTTTAAAAACAATGTCCGTGTCAACACCTGCGTTTAGCTTTGCTTTAGCCCCTGAAAAAGAGACCCAGTGTGCAGTGATGCACATGTAATCAGCGCCTGCGCCACTGGTCCACATGTCTGTTGTCATATGTATAGTGTGAACAGCACTCTTCTGCAAAGCTGCCCCAATCATCTTCAGAACATCTTCATGTAGTGCTGGAACCGCAACTCGGGCAAAATAGAACCGGCTAGGAACCTTCCATTTAGGGCAGAGCGCTGCCACTAATTCTAGAAAACCAACCCCTTCTACAAAAGTAAAAGGGAGAAGGTCCAGAGCTAGCATTTTAGCCAGCTTAGTGTTATACAGACGCGTCAGTGGGTGGTTGCGTTCATATTGCGCTTCTGTAAACAACATCTTTTTAATGTTGCCCTGGACCAAAGATTTACGGGATGATGATGATATCTTCGACCCAGTTACGCTCGCTGATGAACTTTTTCGCAATGGTGTATCACTCTCTCCCACACTCTTAGTGTGGCTCACATGGGGTGTGCTGCTGACAGGGGTACTGGGTGTAAGTGAAGGGTTTGACACGTCTTCTTCCTCCTCGTCATCATCAGATGGAACAGCATTACGTGCAATTCGGGCTTCCTTGATCGCCTGTAGGTGCGCAAACCATTTGACAGCGTGCTTTCTTTCAAGATGACCTCTCTGGCCTCCGGTACCATAGTTGGAACCCAACTTACCACGACTAACTCGAAGCTTACTCATGCTACAAATGGCTACGGTTTCATTTTTTGGGCAAACACTAAAGAAGTCCCAAACTGCAGACTTGAAATGTCTTTGGGGGCCGGAGGAGGCGGCGATACTGGTGGTGGTGGTCCTGCTGCTAATGCCAGATGAAGTGGAGGATGTGGATTGCCGAACTTCAGTACGTTTTGCACTTTCACCACCACGAATTGAGGTCGAGGTGGATGTAGGTCCCTTCTTGCGAGTTAGAAATATGGAAGCGGTAGGTGTTGGAGTACTACTTAACTCCAAATCTAATGATTGTTGTGTTTCCATTTCCATTGCCTCCTCGTCGACATCATCATCACGCTCAGCAGCTTCTCGGGATAGGGTCAAAATGTCTCTTTGCTGCATGCCCGGTGGGGCTGCAGTGACCTTTGTGATGACTGGCTCGTCGTCATCGTGAGAGGCTTCATCACCAGCAGTATCTGTCACTTCTTGTTGAGCCTCATCACACTCCATAGGTATGAGTTTTTCGACGACCTTCCTTTTACGCTTAGGTACCTTTGTCAGATCATGGTGTGCCTCACTCTCAGACCGCAGTGGTGGTTTCCAAGCTGGATCCGTATCATCAGAAGGAGGTGGGCTTGAAGAAGATGTAGACACCCCCCTTGATCTTTTCCTTGCTAGGGATGTGGAAGACAATGAATGATCAACAGGAGGAGTGGCTTCCAATGATACCTCGGCTTCATTGTCGATTTCCTGATGTGCCCCTACTTCGGGAGGAACAACTATTGTGGGCACTTGTGACCCTCCACGCACCTCTGCTTGCGCATCTCCTTTTGCTGCCTCTCCTTCCACATGTACTTGGGCGTGTACTTGCACATGGTGTTGTTGTTGCGGCTGTGGTTGTTGAACACTTGCCAGATGAGTTACAACAACCTGTGTTGATTCAGGGACATTGCTGCTACTTTCTTGCGATGATCCAACATCACTGGTCGATGGTGATTGGAGAAGTACACTGACTGCCTCTGAAGCACTCAAGGGCTTTGACTTAAGTTGGCGTGGTGGTGGAGGCACTGAACCCAATGGAGCGGGGGTGCTGCTCCCAGCTTGGTCCCCAGCAGATCCTGCTGCTGCAGGCGTACTTTTTTTTTGCTCCCAAAAAACGTGGCGGTTGGCACACTAGCCTCCTTGGTAACTTGCTTCTTCTGCTCCTTACTAGCAACTTTCTTGCTAGAGGAGCTACGGAGACCTTTTTTTGGGGCCATCTTCTTGGGAGCAGGTCAGACAGCAGGCCGCAGTTGCACGAATTGTAGAGTTGTCTGAGGCCAGACGTGACGTCGCGTGACGTTATGCTGCACACACACACCGCTGCAGGACTTCTTCCTGGCACTGGTGGTTCTCTTGAGTCTTGTGCACCTAAAAACAATGGAAGACAGAGGAACATCAGTTCAGTTATACACCACAAAAAAAATCGGAAAAAAAACAGAAAAATCAGCACAATCCCATTCCATCCATGCCCTCCATGATGTTTAAATTCAAGACAACCCACAGAAAGACTAGGCCCATGCTAGACTCAAATACCCCTGGTGAAAAGGCCACAAGTACAGCCCCAAAAAACGAAAATCACTGAAAAATCAGCACAATCCCAATCCATCCATGCCCTCCATGATGTTTAAATTCAAGACAACCCACAGAAAGACTAGGCCCATGCAAGACTCACTACCCCTGGGCATAAAGGTTGAAAAGTAGACAAAATGGTTGCAGGCCTAACAACAAAGCCTGCATTCAAAATGGCCACTTGCCTCCCAGCACATGGCCAGTGCCTGTAGCAGCACTCAAAATGGGCACCAGCCACATGGCCTGTCCCTCCCCATGAACACCCCCAAAAATCGCAAAACACTGCAAAATCAGCACAATCCCATTCCATCCATGCCCTCCATGATGTTTAAGTTCAAGACAGCCCACAGAAAGACTAGGCCCATGCTAGACTCAAATACCCCTGGTGAAAAGGCCACAAGTACAGCCCCAAAAAACGAAAATCACTGAAAAATCAGCACAATCCCAATCCATCCATGCCCTTCATGATGTTTAAATTCAAGACAACCCACAGAAAGACTAGGCCCATGCTAGACTCAAAGACCCCTGGTGAAAAGGCCACAAGTACAGCCCCAAAAAACGAAAATCACTGAAAAATCAGCACAATCCCAATCCATCCATGCCCTCCATGATGTTTAAATTCAAGACAACCCACAGAAAGACTAGGCCCATGCAAGACTTACTACCCCTGGGCATAAAGGTTGAAAAGTAGACAAAATGGTTGCAGGCCTAACAACAAAGCCTGCATTCAAAATGGCCACTTGCCTCCCAGCACATGACCAGTGCCTGTAGCAGCACTCAAAATGGCCACCAGCCACATGGCCTGTCCCTCCCCATGAACACCCCCAAAAATCGCAAAACACTGCAAAATCAGCACAATCCCATTCCATCCATGCCCTCCATGATGTTTAAGTTCAAGACAGCCCACAGAAAGACTAGGCCCATGCTAGACTCAAATACCCCTGGTAAAAAGGCCACAAGTACAGCCCCAAAAAACGAAAATCACTGAAAAATCATCACAATCCCAATCCATCCATGCCCTCCATGATGTTTAAATTCAAGACAACCCACAGAAAGACTAGGCCCATGCTAGACTCAAATACCCCTGGTGAAAAGGCCACAAGTACAGCCCCAAAAAACGAAAATCACTGAAAAATCAGCACAATCCCAATCCATCCATGCCCTCCATGATGTTTAAATTCAAGACAACCCACAGAAAGACTAGGCCCATGCAAGACTCACTACCCCTGGGCATAAAGGTTGAAAAGTAGGCAAAATGGTTGCAGGCCTAACAACAAAGCCTGCATTCAAAATGGCCACTTGCCTCCCAGCACATGGCCAGTGCCTGTAGCAGCACTCAAAATGGCCACCAGCCACATGGCCTTTCCCTCCCCATGAACACCCCCAAAAATCGCAAAACACTGCAAAATCAGTACAATCCCATTCCATCCATGCCCTCCATGATGTTTAAGTTCAAGACAGCCCACAGAAAGACTAGGCCCATGCTAGACTCAAATACCCCTAGTGAAAAGGCCACAAGTACAGCCCCTTAAAACGGAAATCACTGAAAAATCAGCACAATCCCTATCCATCCATGCCCTCCATGATGTTTAAATTCAAGACAACCCACAGAAAGACTAGGCCCATGCTAGACTCAAATACCCCTGGTGAAAAGGCCACAAGTACAGCCCTAAAAAACGAAAATCACTGAAAAATCAGCACGATCCCAATCCATCCATGCCCTCCATGATGTTTAAATTCAAGACAACCCACAGAAAGACTAGGCCCATGCAAGACTCACTACCCCTGGGCATAAAGGTTGAAAAGTAGGCAAAATGGTTGCAGGCCTAACAACAAAGCCTGCATTCAAAATGGCCACTTGCCTCCCAGCACATGGCCAGTGCCTGTAGCAGCACTCAAAATGGCCACCAGCCACATGGTCTGTCCCTCCCCATGAACACCCCCAAAAATCGCAAAACACTGCAAAATCAGCACAATCCCATTCCATCCATGCACTCCATGATGTTTAAGTTCAAGACAGCCCACAGAAAGACTAGGCCCATGCTAGACTCAAATACCCCTGGTGAAAAGGCCACAAGTACAGCCCCAAAAAACGAAAATCACTGGAAAATCAGCACAATCCCAATCCATCCATGCCCTCCATGATGTTTAAATTCAAGACAACCCACAGAAAGACTAGGCCCATGCTAGACTCAAATACCCCTGGTGAAAAGGCCACAAGTACGGCCCCAAAAAACGAAAATCGCTGAAAAATCAGCACAATCCCAATCCATCCATGCCCTCCATGATGTTTAAATTCAAGACAACCCACAGAAAGACTAGGCCCATGCAAGACTCACTACCCCTGGGCATAAAGGTTGAAAAGTAGGCAAAATGGTTGCAGGCCTAACAACAAAGCCTGCATTCAAAATGGCCACTTGCCTGCCAGCACATGGCCAGTGCCTGTAGCTGCACTCAAAATGGCCACCAGCCACATGGCCTGTCCCTCCCCATGAACACCCCCAAAAATCGAAAAACACTGCAAAATCAGCACAATCCCATTCCATCCATGCCCTCCATGATGTTTAAGTTCAAGACAGCCCACAGAAAGACTAGGCCCATGCTAGACTCAAATACCCCTGGTGAAAAGGCCACAAGTACAGCCCCAAAAAACGAAAATCCCTGAAAAATCAGCACAATCCCATTCCATCCATGGCCTCCATGATGTTTAAGTTCAAGACAGCCCACAGAAAGACTAGGCCCATGCTAGACTCAAATACCCCTGGTGAAAAGGCCACAAGTACAGCCCCAAAAAACGAAAATCACTGAAAAATCAGCACAATCCCAATCCATCCATGCCCTCCATGATGTTTAAGTTCAAGACAACCCACAGAAAGACTCAGTCCACCCACCACTGAGTACCCCTGGGCAAAAGGCCCCAAAACAGCCCAAAAATCAAAAATTCCAAAATTTTAGTTGCAGCAACTGTAATGCCCCAAACAAACTTACTTGTAAAATTTCTAATCCAACAGTGATCCAAAGAAAGTCAAAAAGGCCTCAAATCCAAAGATCCAGCAGCATCCACAAAAAGTAATCCTTCCAGCTCCAGATCCAAATGAAAAGTGACCAGGAGATGGACAAAGCACTGGGAGGAGCCTGCTGAACAGGAACAGGAAGTTGAAGACTGTGGGGCACTTCCTTCCTCCCACCCCCCTCCCCCCCTCCCCAAAATGGACTCCTCGCTAAAAAAGTGCAGGCAAATGTCAACCTAAGGAGTTATTCAGATAAAAATCATCATTTCAAGAAGGTTTATGCTGCTTGCTGGTGGATTTCTTGTGCAGAATTGCAAATTTTATATTTTCGCTTGTGCGAGATTCTTGCTGCTCGCCGCATCTCAAATCTCGCAATTGCGAAGTACCGCGAGACGTGATCTCGCCGTACTCGCATTGACAAACTATCGCTGGCAAGCCGCGATGACTTAATCGCGCTCGCCAATTCCCGCGGGATCACACAGCAAGATCCAAAATGGCGCAGCACTCGCAAACTATCGAGAAAAACAACTCAGCAAACGATGATAAACGCCGCGCGCCGCAAAAATTGTATCACCAACGCCGCGCGCCGCAAAAAAAATCCGCTGCGTGCGAATTTGCGGATTTTGCGGGAAATTCGCAAATCTCGCGGATTGCGAATTTCCCGAAAATCCGCAAAATCCGCGAGCGTAACGGATTTTCCGCCCATGCTTAATTATCTACTTATATAAACGGTTCACACATTCTTGGAGTAATAACTGCAATATGTGTACTAACTACGTGTCATGACTCAGACTCTTTACCTGTCAGGAAAAAGAATGCTTGACAAATAATAATATTCATAATCACTCACACCACTTCAGTATTATCGATTATCTATTTATTAGCAGCATTGATATATCATTGAGCTACCCACGGGTGCAAGGGAGAGTTTTACATAAAAATACAAGATAATATATAGAACATAGATTTCCAAATTCAAACTGCATCTGCGGATTATTCACCCTGAACAAATCCTCACAATAATAATAGCTATCCACTTGCCCTTGTTTACATCTCTGAAAAGAATAGCTGTGTTGACATTACAGACAGTACTTGGCTAGAAAGCTAATATCCACTTTCCCAGTACTGCACATTCATAAACACGTCAAACATCTCCCTAATTGGTTATGGGAGTATGCCACAGTAAAAGGGCAAAGAATATTAATAGATTGTTTCTTAAGACATTTTGAATTTCTAATTTGTGTGCAGTTGTTAAAGGTTAATAGAATATTTTCTGTCATTATCAGAGCAGGTTTAATGAAAATGTGTAATGTTAAGTCCATATATCAAAGTTGCCAGGCACAGCTGGATGATATGCATTTCATAATAGAAAATGTGACTCCTTTTAAAATATATTCAAACATCCATTTATTCCTTTAGCAGACCACCCAAATGTATTTGACACATTTATTTTTTATTTTTATTAGCAGGACACAGATTTATCACCAAGAAAAATGTGCTTAATTTCACTACAAATAAGCACTGGCAAGGAGCTAATGAACAACACAATAAACTTAAAACAGCATTAAACACAACATAGCTGTCGACCAATTTACTGAGCAAAAATGATTGTTTCAATGATTCTTTAATATAAATCGTATAAAACCGTCTGCAAGGTATTTTACCCCATGTACAGTATGTCAAATATTGAGAGTTCAGATGAGTAGGATAGTATGGGGGGTATGCATCCTTATATCTCTCGACTTGGGAGCATTATGTACATTAGGATGGAGGCACCTGAAAGAGAGAACACATTTCCCTCCTTTATATCTTCCTAAGCAGGAATGACACATCACATCTTACATTCGATATCTGACATCCAGGTAATCCAGCCCCTCAAAGTTCAAGGAATGCACACATTATTTACCAGAATGTTTATTCATACATTCGAGGTAGTGTCTGAGATATGTTTATCTACCTTCAAAATGCTTATAAAGTAATAAGGGTTTGATTACAGGTTTGGCAAAAATCAGTCCAGAGAAGTACTTACAGCTGCCTTGTTAGAAATGGGGTCTCTAGTTAGCACTGACTTGTATCTGGTCGGGACCATGACTTTAGTCATTGTAAGGGAGTCACACACCTAAGATAAGCCCTGCTCACCCCATTAGCGCAGAGCAGTCAGGCTTATTCCAGAGGCAATGCATAAAGTAGTTGCACAAACATACAGTTGCTAAGTGAAAAGACTATAAAAGGAGTCCACACCAGTTCAGAAACATAGCCAATATTTATCTGAATAGAACAAGACCAAAACGACAAAAATCCAACATACAAAAGTTGAGATATGAATTTTCAAAGATTAAAAAAAATTCAGTTCTTAAAAATCAATGGTTGTGCTTGATCAGGACAAAGTACCTAAGATTCCTCAAAAATCAAAGATGATGCGAGGCTTAGGGGTGGTGAGACTCCGAAAAAAAAGACAATGTGTCAGTTTCTTACTGATACAGTGGAGGTGAGGTATTGGTTCCTTACTGCTAGGCAGGGGAGGTAATGCGTTGGTTCTTTGCTGTTGCAGGGGAGGTGATGCGCCATTTTCAGACACGCTAATTCGGTTGCTTACGGCAGTGCTGTGTCGATGAAGAGAATGGCGCCCAGGGATGATGCGCCAAAAGTCAAGTCATGTTGTGTCGATTCTACAGAGTTGATGTAGGCACGGAGTCAGGGTGATGCATCAAAAACTTCAGTGATGCGGTGCTCGAGACGCAAGCAGCGGCAGTTCTTTGGAGGCACTGTGATGAAAAGCTGGGGCCTGCATTGTAAGCCGCGGTAATTCTGCTCAGCAGGAACCACGCTTCAGTGCAGGCAGCTGCGATGCATTGAGTTTTGATGGTGTTTTGCTGATTCCGAATGTCCCTTGGAGTTGACCCGTTGATTTTCTTCTTGGAATCACCAGATCTCACTTACAAAAGGGCCCAGTAACTAGATTTGGCACCACTTGACAAGACAGGATTCATAGCAAGAGATCCCAGGTGCTGGTTGGTGAAGTGTTTCGTGGCCCTGAGACTTCTTAACAGGAGGCAAGCTCAACTCAAGCCTTTGGAGAACCTTGGAAGCAGAATACATAAAGCAAAGTCCTTCCACTCCCAGGACAGAAGCAGCAAGCAGCAGGCCAAGACAGCAAAGCAAACAGCAGAGTGGCAGTCCCTCTTGGCAGTTTATCCAGCTTTTTTTCCTGGTAGAAGGTCCTCAGTTCTGAAGTGTTTTAAAGATATGGGGTCACAGGTCCAGGACTTATACAGTACTATAAACCTTAAAGGACATTATTTGTAGTGCACAAAACCCTGACTTTCCCTTTCCTGTCTCCAGACACACTATAGGGGGGATACTACTTTGTGTAAGGACAGGCACAGCCCTATTCAGGTGTCACTGTCAACTCCTCCCACCACTCTAGCTAAGGTAGGACCATTATCCTGTTGATGGGCCATCAGGATATGCAGGACACACCTCAGTTCCAGTTGGGTGACTGTCTAGAGTGAATGCACAAACAGTCCAACTGTCATCAAGACCCAGACGTGTATTCAGAGATAGGAAGAGGCGCAGAATGGTTAAAGTAAGAAAATGCCAAATTTCTAAAAGTCCATACACCACAAACAATGCCAATATTGATAAAGATTCACTACATCAATTCCAACAATCACATGTGACACTCATAGTGATTGAAAACAATCAATTAGTCAATATTTGATTTATTTTTATATTAAATTTTTTCTTTTCAAAAATATACTAATTCATAATTTCATTGCAATAGACATTCCAAACATTAAGTGTACCATACAAAGACAATACAATATTTACAATTTTTCAGCAACAAAACATTGTATTGCATAACGAACTTCACCAAATTCAACAAATTTGAGCACACGCAAATTCCCTCAAAACTAAAGATAGAAAGAAGAAAAAGAATGAAAGAACCCAAGGGCAGGTTTAAAGAGATCCCACAGTTAAAATCTATATTACAATACTATCCCAGGGGATGTTGGCCAAACAGTATGGTCTTCAGGTTGTACGACCTAAAATTCAATTAGTTGTACATTTTTGTCAACCTGACACTCCTCATTTATTATCAGTACTTATTTGGACACATCAAAAAAGGTCTAATTTATGGGTTATCCTCAGGACCTGGAAGATGAGCTGCAAAAAAAAGACAAAAACAAAAATTGCATGTGTTACACAGTTCAACCTTGCAAGCACACCCATACACCTCTATTGAATAAATAAAATCAGACTCTACCTTATTCGTCCTCTGTGAAAGCACCTATAGTGCTCCACAGCAGTTTTTCGCCACAACCGTCAGTTGTACTAAAACCAAAGAGGTCAGAAAAATATTTTTAAATACTTTTAAATGGCCATACTTCATTACTGCAACTTCCGGCGGATTATCAACAAACAAAACCGAAGCTTCATTTACCTCCGAGATTTAGCGCATTGGTCCAATTGAAAATGTATACAAAAGACAACAGCAAGCGGGTCGAATGCTGGCAGACAACTGCAAAAAGTAGGCAAAAACAGACTTGATCAGGGTACGGTCAAATAATTTAAGGCAGAACCTATACTTATCTCAGAAAAGTATTGCATACCTAAATTGTTGCCATCTCTGCGTGTCTCATGTGGGGTCCTTTGCACAATGACTGAGCCAGAAACAATCTGCGAAAGAAGAAACAGGTAGAGCGCTTAATCTTATGCACCCTTGGACCAATTCCGAAAATGACGTTTTTGCTATAAACGGGGGGTCATTCCATACCTTTCGCTTCTTCGTTTTGGCTGCCGCTGAACGTCTTTCTCTCATAAGAGCTGATGTGTTTGTCGTGTATATGGGCGCCTTTATTCACTGTCACTACAACGCTGGCGTCATGTCACGTCATCAGTGGGGGGCTTGTATCCAGAGACTTGTTTTTTGCATTGGGCAAACTTTATTGTGCTGGTACACAGACTATTGCCAGTTATTCGGCATGTTTTTTAAATGTTGAAGATTCATTACGCCAACTTAGGCAACAGTCCGTGTGTTATAATGTTGTGCGGATACACAAAACACATGGCCAGTTGTTCGGCATGTTTTTAAATGTTGAAAAATCATTGATTTAGGCAACAGTACGTGTGTTATAAATGTTGAATGTTCGTTACAACAACATGTGCACCGATCAGTGACAGTGCTACAATAAGGACATTTTCTACATATTCCATTACTGTCCTGTTGTATGTATACAGCATGTCTCTATTGTGACTGTGGTAGCAAATTCAAAAATGATTTTCAAAATAGTAAAACTTTCAGTACAACGTGCAGCGTGCTTATCGTTCCGACAGAAGACTCAAGCACCCATAAATCAAAACGACGGTCATGAAAAAGGTTCACGATCCAACTTGCGTGGGTGCTTCATACGCTGACCTAAAATGGTATGGAAAGCAGATGTTTATCTGCTGTTACAAATTATAGATCTCGGACAGTTCGTTAAGTCCATCAACGACAGTGTTGAATTTAACAATCATTATTGCTTCTCTTTGCAACAATGTCCTTTCAATATCACCTCCTTGAGAGTTTGTCTCAATTTTAGACAGGATAGTCCATTTTAAATTGTTTGTATTATGGTTTTTTGACACCCTTCGGTTCACCAAGGGTGCATTGGCCACTTTCCTTCGAACTCTGGACATATGCAATTGGGCTTTTTGGTTGGTTTTGCCGATGTAGAGTTTTGGGCATGGACATATAATGCCATAAACTACATTCTTGCTTTTGAAGTTTGTGAGCAGATCGTGCTTCCACTTAATGTCAATAAAGTCAAAAAGGGCACCATCCAAAGTTTTAAAAGTGTCATTTTCAGACCTGCAAGTTAAAAACCAACTACACTGAAAGATGTATTTTGTCCAGAGACACCAAACTCAGATTTTCGATCAGCTACTGATTGGCAGATGCACTTGTTAGATATTAAAAGGCAGCTCCAATGCTAATTTATGGGAAAAACCAAATGAGGCATATTTCACTACAAGGACATGTAAAACATGTACATGTCCTAACTTTTAAATACATTGCACCCTACCCTTAGGGCTACCTAGGGCTTACCTTAGGGGTGCCTTACATGTAATAAAAGGGAAGGTTTGGGCCTGGCATGTGGATGCACTTGCCAGGTCAAAATTGGCAGTTTAAAACGGTGCACAGAGACATTGTAGTGGCAGACCTGAGACATGTTTTCAGGGCTACTCAGGTGGACGGCACAATCAGTGTTGGAGGCTCACTAGTAGCATTTGATTTACAGGCCCTGGGCACACACAGTGCACTGTACTAGGGACTTACCAGTAAATCAATTAGGCCACTCATGGAGAAATCAATTACCGTTACATTTTAGGGGGCAAGCATATGCAATTTAGCACTGTTAGCCGTGGTAAAGTGCCCAGTGTCCTGGAGTCACAAAGAGAAGGTCTAAAAAATAGGAGGCAAAAGGTTTAGGGATAACCCTGCAAAAAGGGCCAGGTCCAACAAGCTTGTAAATACCACTATCCCAGGGTGAGGTATTTACTGGGTGCAGTAATTATCTCCTATTATGAGTTTCTGTCTTGGGAACAATTCATAGCATGATGATGCAATATATTTATTGCAACGAAATATGCATGTTTGCCTTTTCTCCATGCGTTTTCCCCGAATATATTTCAGCAGGTTTTTCCTGACGAAATATGTCACCCAAAAGTGACAGCAATGTGATATTTATGGCACAGCTAGTCATTCTGATCCCGGTCCAAGCCCCTGTCTGAGCATGGGTTGGAATTACAGCCTGATTCCAAACCAGACCTTAATTCAATATGATTTTCATGCAGTGGCAGAAACGTGCCACGTGTGGATCCATTAATAATTTGTGCATTCCATAGCAGATTGATATTAGATACTTCATTTATATAAACATTTTAGCATGTCTTGTGATTGATGCATTTCTTGGGGAAGGGGTGACACTGAAAGTGTGTTAAGCTTTAACAATTGATGTCATGAAGTTCACCAAGCATGCATCAAACTGTATGCACAGAAAGCGTCACCTTTGCAGTAAGGGAGGTGGGAGATCTCACTTGTCAGCCTCCCAGGATCTCACAGTGCCCTGATATTTTCGAGGTTCAGGGGTCTTCTCTTGCCTGTCAAACAGAACAGCAAATGGCTAAAGCTTCGCAATTGTGATCATTAATTTCGTCCTTTACTGAATACATTTTGTTTTGGAAATTTCTGCAGAAAGCTGTCAATACATATTTATAGTCCTCTACTGAACTAGAAGATGGAGCTGGCAGAGTTCTGTCAGTTTTCCTTTCAAGACGGTCTTCCCTGTCGAAGCCCTTGGTCAAGCAGGGATAGAAAGAATTAAATCACAGATTTAAACAGGACAACAAGGACTGACATGGAAAATGGCTTTTATTAAAATGGTGCCATGTGAAAGCGAATACATTTATTTTAAGTTAATAGCCAACATCCCTTAATCCTGCACAATCTTTTAAACAACTGATTCATTCTTGAAATCTCTCCTTCTAGTTCACAAAAAGCAACTGAATCATTACCCACCGAAGGCAATGAGTTCACTTTATTCAATATCACTAGATGATCACTCTTCAACGACTCGACTTGTTAGTTGTCTATGAAACAAAAGATCACATAATACTAGGAATTGGATTTGCCACACTAGAAAGGAGACCATCCTAGCTTAAAATGATAATGATTAATGATAATAATACCAATAATATTTTCAACAACTTGATATAGGTTAGAGACTGTGCAAAGTTTTTTAGATCTGCAAGGCAACACTATGTTTTTAGGCAGGAGCAAAACCTGTCCTAATTTTAAGCATCCTGGAACTTTTACTTTGGACAGTGCACATTAGTCCTGTAGAGCATAACAGAGGAGCTACTGTCCTAGTCGTAGAGAAGTATGGTGGACATGGTTTTAGAGAAATGGGAGGAATGTTTGATTTCGGAAAGTGGACTTTGGATTTTGAGGGACTAAAGTGTTTTCTCTTCCTTACCTCATCAAACAAAGCTGTAGGAGAACTCCTCAGAGCTTTTATGGATATGTTGGCCATCTCTACTAATCTGGGAAGGTTAGATTAAAAAGCATTTCTGACATGCTTTGCTTGGCCGTTGTTCCTTGATTTAAAGTTGTAGCAGTCATTTTGATACCGAATTTGTCTGATGATCCAAGAGTTTTCCTATGCTTGTTTAATTATTTAGTGAACCAATGCACTGATTGTTTGTTTTTAGTCTTTTAAGTGATTTTGGAATGAACATATGCACTACTTGTTAATATATTTGCAGGCTAATCACTATAAAGGTTATGATCTCTCGGTGCTAAGAGCTATATTTAAATAGTGCAGAAACCAAAGACATGAAAATGCTATAATGGGGAAGTATAAAGGAACTGGCCATACTGTGCCAGTGAGGTACACAAAGCCCACTTCCCAATCTAAAACCGGTAACAGATCAGTGGCCTCCTGCTGATGACAGCAGAAGACTTGCACCTTTCTGGAATACACACTATGCCTTTAGGAAGGTTTAGTATGGTGCATAAATTAGGTATAAAAAGCAGGATAAGTTTTGCCACTTTGAAGAGCTATTACCTGTGCTCGGTTTTGGGCTGATGTTTGTCTCTGCAGCCTTCCTTTGCTTAGCACAGAGCTATCAGCATATTATTATGAACGATGTAAAGTAGCATTGACTGTTAAGGAAATTAAGATTAGAATATTGCAAATTATCCATTAGAATAATCTAGTATAAAATGGTCACTGACACTAACCAGCAGTTGTCAAATAGTCTAGCTATCTCTGCCCTTGAGTTTCACAAGAAATGCAAAACCTGGCTTTGCAACTAATCCTCAGCCAGTCTCTGGCACGTTTCCTTCGTCAAGTGCCAGTGTACTTTTAGGGTGATGTGCCCTACAGATACACATAACACAACACAACACAACACAGCACAGCACAGCACAGCACAGCACAACACAACATAACATAACATAACATAACATAACATAACATAACATAGCATAGCATAGCATAACATAACATAACATAACAAAACATAGCATAGCATAGCATAGCACAACATAACATAACATAACATAACATAACATAGCATAGCATAGCATAGCATAGCATAGCATAACAATAACAGTTGCCCAATGTGTATATTATCATTTACTGGTGCAGGCTCAGGTATGCCTAATAGCAAGTGGCCCATAGTTGGTCTTACACAATTCTGATAACACTCTGTCCCTGTGTTACAAGTTCAGCCATTATTCAGTACTTCTGGTTATGAACAGATGTGTTGCTAATCACAACAACCCTGACCATAGGGTCTGGCACAACTAGGAAGAAATCTGTCAGAAATAGAACACGAAAGATTAACATTCAGTCCACCAGACCTTACTGAGAATAACAAACCTATGTGGGCGCCATTCATCTTCCTGTCCAGTTTGCAAACTCAGGATAGTTTTGATAGGGCTGCCGCAGTGATGGATGAATTGGGGACAGCCTGAAAGCACTGTCAGTGACACTGTTGGATTTGCTGTGCGGAAGGAGCTCTCTAAGAAATATATTTGTCAAGAAGTTTCTTTCGTGGCAGAGAGATGAAGGCAATTTCTGACAGAACATCTCATGGGAACATTCCAGGAATAACAAAAATCCCCACGGAGCTTTTCCAATCCAGATGCCGCCTTTTAGAACCGTGTTCCGTTGTAACTCAGAGTGACAGCAGATCACCTTCATTTACAGACATTATGCCAATAGATATTTCAGTCTCCTAAGCCATTTTGAAAAGAAGTGAGTGAAGCTGCAAAGTTTTCCTCTCCTAAAACGCGAAGTGTTCACACAAATTATGGAAATTATGCGATAGGAACCACTTGGTATCGCTTTATGAATCACTTTGGACATCTTCCCATCACCAGTACAACATATATGTAGGTTAACTTAATAGAGTAATTTATACTTAAAAACACACAACAAATAAGGCACTTGCTGATTCAAAATGATCTAAAATAAAAAGCTCATACCTGGACTGTTAATATTGAGAAAGTCAATGTCAATATAAAGAACAATTCATTCATGTACAAAAAGGAAATTGCATCTTTATTGACACATTTTCCCGTTGTGAACTCCATATCAACCCTGAATTAGAAACACGTGGTTAGGCAGGCCCGAGACCCATGCCTAATGTTACTACTGATTGACAGATCACATGAGAGTTAGCATGTAGCCAGAATACAAATGCATGAACAGGAAATCCTAGATCAATCCCACAGATAGGAGCAGTGACACCACAATGGTCCAGGGAGATTGGCTCCAATAAAGCACACATGGCGGGAGGGTTGCACATGTTCCCAAAACACTTTTAAGTTAGGAAACTTTAGCCAATCATGACACAGCACACCAAGTATACTCAGTGATCATGCGCTTCCCATGCTGGACATCTGGACACGTTACGCACTGGCTACATTGTGTCCACACAAGGTTGAGGCCCACATGGATTCCTCATACAATCCCCTAAATTATGGCACTTTCCAAAAAAGGATTGCTGGAAACACTTTATTACATTCAATGAACTGTATAAAAGTCTGTGTTAGCTGATTGTAAATTGAGACAGTCCTCAGACTCTATGCCTGTGACTGTGCTCCCGGGAAGATTGTATAATTAAACAGACTATTCCTGTTTTGCCAAACCCCTCTTGTCTCTTGTTTTTGAAGGAATTTCCTTTTCAAGCAACATTTTGGTGAGCCATCACCAGAGCTGATTAGTACTTTGAACCCGACTTCAGTTTTTGCCGAGCTACCACCAGAGCTGGTTGGTATCTTGAACCCGACTGCAGCCAAAGGTGAGGGACCCCGACTGGACGTATTTACATTTGTGCAACAAGGAAGGTAAGCAGACACCGCAATCAGTTGCAAGTTCTGCTGAATCCGCTGCGTGAATGTCCGTCCTAAAGCAGCCATCATGGAGGGGTGTAGACTAGATCAGAACCTTAGTAAACATGTGACATATGTCAAACTAGGGAGAAGAGTAAAAAGATAACCTGATCACCCTGTCACTGACACAATCTGGCATGTTACCTATTTTATATATCCTTTAGTGAGTAGTCTCAAGGCAGCCTCGGAGGCGATACCACGGATGTCACTTTTTTTTAATAGTCAGCACACTAGGAAAGGTGAATATTTATTGTATTTATTGTCAGTCAACACCTAAATCTTATTGCTTACTCTAAAGGGCTTCTCAGTGCCACCGGTTTTCCAATGCCGTTGGTATCTGAGAGAAGTGAGAGGTGTTGGTCGCTTGGACCGCTGGGCGTAACACAGATAGTACGGTTTTTCCACTATGCGTGATACAGTCAGTATGATTCGACCGCTGTCCGTGACACAGATGGTACGCTTAGACACTGGGTGTGATACAGGGTGTGATTTGGATATTTAGGGAAAGATTTGGAGCACGGATATTACATATAACTTGTGTTTGGACAAGAGGGGCCTGTGGTTCTGATGCAGCGCTACTCCGGAAATATTTTCTAAAACCATGACACCTTACCCTGAAGTACAAATTCATACATATACTCAACAGAGGGGCCTATGACAATGCGACTCACTCACATAATACTTACACCACTACTTCATAGTTCAAGTTCAAGTTCATGAATTTGTATAGCGCACTACTCACCCAAAGGGTTTCAAGGCGCTTGAGGGGGGTGAGTGCATTATTTATCGAATAGCCAGGTTTTTAGCTTCTTTCTGAAGGATAGGTGGTTCTGTGTGAGGCGGAGGTGCTTGAAGTCAGCTGGAAGGCGCTACGATACCGCTAATCGGCTTCCAGGCGCTCTGTAAACACCAAATCTCAAAGGAGAGCTGCTTTATCATAGCGGAATGTCTAAACTATAACCAAATATTTCTACTATTTATACCTGCAGTTTAAATGAGATGACCATGGTTTTTCATTTAACAAAACATTTTCTTAGAGATGCCGCCACTGTGGTTGACAGATCTGCTATTAAAAAATTAGGCATAGGAAAACTCAAGATCAGCTTAATTCTCCATTTATCTAATTTTTATTAAAAGCAAATGTTCATGTCTAAAATGTATTCATTTTATTCAATTCCTTATTCAGAAAACGACATTTTAAAGAATAAGAGATTTATTTCAAACTGTTAATTTAATTTATCTCAGAAAATTCAGAAATGGACCTTTATTTAGATTGCAGAAATGCAACTATTTTAGCAAAAGACAGATAGTTCCCAAATAATCATTTATTCTCCTAACTTCCCTAACTAAACCCTCAACTAAAGTGCATCTCCCTGTCAAAGGAAATAGAAAAATTATTTAAAGTTTTACATCTCAGGAAAATCAGCATTCCAGCAGCATCTCTGGAGGAAATCGGAAAGAAGTTTTTTCTTCAGTAAAATCAGAACTTTTTATACCTTTTTCACTAGCTCAATCTATCTAAAAGTGTAACTTTCAGCCTAAATTCGAGTTCTGATTGGACAATTTTGGGGTGGATGAGCATCATCTCGTCATCACAATATTACTTTTCCTTCCGTCTGCAAATTTCTAATGGGTCCTGTGTTTTGGCCCAAGTCCGGCCAAGTCCTGTTCTCCACTCGCAACTTGCTGTGTATTCCCAAGTTCTGAACCATTGTGCTCATCATTTTGGCAGCCATCTATACTTCCAGGCTACTCTGTCCTTGAACCGTAGTCACTCCAGGCACAAGCAGCTCGCATTCAGACTCAGACTTTGCTCGCGCTTGCGTACTTCTTTTAGGCCACAGTAATCGAGTGGCTCCATTTTCTTTTAGGCCTCACGAGTCAAAAATAGGAACTATCATAGAAACAAACAAAAACGAACATTAGTTTAAGAAATGTAACCTTTTTGCTTACCTCCCCCCTTACTAAGGTTTTCCCTATTAGTAGTTACCTAGCAAATAAGCAACATTTAAGTGCTCTATACTCACCCAGTCCCACGATTTGCCACTAAAGTACATAAACTAAAGCACATTTATGCTGCATTTCATTATTCCAAAGCTGCTTATTAATTTAGGACACAACAGAATCACATAATTTGTTAATTATAATTGCAACATAAGCAAAATTAGTTCCCATGTGTATTCATGTAGGTGCATTTCTTATTCTAAATTGATTAGTTACACATATCATTCCATTAGTACAAATTATGGTTATGGAAGTGTGACTTTGCAAGGGGTTCGAAAAAGTTTGCTTCTCCACCTCGCTCCATCAGTTCCTGAGTTATTCCTTATTTTCCACAAACTACTGTCATTGTCTTGGTCCCAGAGCTGATATTGGCAGACCATCAGGCTCACTTAGTCCTGTGTACTGCAGAGAACTTTTCATGGTCACAGGCTAGCATGCACTAGGAGTAGGCTAAGGAATTTATTCTGACAAAGTACATTTTTATCTGTCAGTTTTTTAGGTGTTGATACAGATGGTACACTTAGCTCCTCAGTATGATAGAGAGTGTGATGTCGATGTGAAGTATATGTGTGATGTTGTGGTGCTGTTAAATTACTGCAAATTGCGTTTTGTCCTAAGTATTGTATTTTTGTTGATGACATGTTCATTTGAAGATGCTGCTATTTTTCACTAACCGTAATTTATGTAAGTAGTCAACATCATTCAGATGCTGTTTTTATTGACATACTAGCAGCCTGCCCCAGCGTTGCCTGGGGGCAATGAGACTTCAGGGCCAACCGCCCGCCCAGGCCCGCGCCCGCCCCGACATTGTCCGTGCATGCCCATGCACAGACACGGACCAGGCCCCCCTCCCGCCCGAACTCCCTCCCGCCCCCCTCCCGCCCGACTCACTCCCGCTCCGACATTTTCCAACGAGTTAGGAAGGCCATCAACATGTCGTCTGTCTGCCTCATTTCCCCCCCCCCCCCCCCCCTGGGACGCCTCCCCCTGCATCACACAGTCTCGCACTGAGAGTTTATGAAAAGCTCGAAAACTTTCCCTTTCCTTACCTGTGCCGCCGCTCCTCACTGCACAGCCGCTCCTCACTGCACCGCCACTCCTGCTTCATCGTCATCATGCACATCGCGTCGCAGTCATCACGCACGTCGCGTCGCGGCCAGCGCTAGGTCCCGGCCGGCGCTACTTTCAGAGGACTACTTTGTTTTCAAACTTAATTTTTTTATTTACTTTTTAAAAAAAAAATTATATAGCCTATGTCCATCTACACACCCTGACATTTTCATAGATGTATCGGGTGTGTAGATTGGCGCTGTGGTTCCCGAGTTTACCTGGCCAAAAGGTGCAAGTTCTCTCTTTATAATAGTTGTATAGATTGCATGTTTATGTTGCAACCCTTTATATACGTTGTTGTTTGTGTTTATGAAATGTTCAATTGTTGATGCATCTGTACATAGCACTGAGCTCATAGTTACATTATTAGAAACAGTACACCCCCGGGTATATTTTCTCCACAATTCAAATCGAAACCAGTGAGTCCCTATAACAAGGACTCTATGGTGTCTTGTCCTCTAAAACTACCAAACCTATCATGGAGACACCATTAAAACATAATCAAAAATGGTTCATCACACGGGCTAAAAAATATACTAAGTTTTGCCAAGAATGGCACATACACTTGAATGCACATACATTTCCCTTGCCATAGGAGGAAACATTCAACACTAAAATACTTGAACATATGCGAAGCTACATATAAACCAAATACACAAGTCAAAAGAAACCTCAGTCGAATGGAAGTTCGAACCCTCCATCCATCCGGGCTGACACATAAAACCATCAGCTGGTCAGTGGACATGCACCGCACCGATTTAGGTGACCATACATGAGTGACAGGGAGATTTGTAGTGGTTCTAGATAGTGATACCACTTGTGGGAGTGGGGAAGAGGGTCCCAGTCCTCTGGGTTTCCGATGACGAGGGTGGAGCTACAAGCTTTGTCCAGTTAGCGGAGGAAACAACAGAGAGCAAATTTAAGGGCAAAGGCTGAACGAAAAAAACAGCACTTAGCTCAGAGTGAAGGAGGCATGTAGAAGAAAGGCACGAGTTAAGGAGGGAAATAATAAGAGATTGCACCCAGGAAGCATAGTAAGAACAAAGAGCAGTGCCCCCCTTACATGAGAAGAGTGGGGGTAGGCAAAGCTCACCGATTGAGGAGGAGTCAGAGGTAGAATTAGATGAGAGATTTTTGGCTGGGATTCAAGCCTCACCAAATTTTAAACAAAGGAGAGGAGCTGACCGTGAAATCAGGGACCAAGGTAGCCTGCTGTTGACCCAAATAAGACACGATGGCACCTTTGCGTTCACACAGGCGAGCAGCGCTGAAGACGTATGCTGCTTCACCGGAATGCACAATATTGATAGACTGACCCCAAGGGAGGTAATGACCAGAGAGGAAAGCAAGACGTTTGAGCATCCATTCTGCCACCTGCTAGCCTGCTGGATTGAAGGAAAAGACCTGTATGATAGACCTGGCCGAAGGAGGGATCCTCTGAACCAGAGGACATGGCTATAGCGGAAGATTGCATCCAGCATGGAGGAGGAGCTCCCTTGTGGAACTTCACCTACATTCAAGAATGCCTAGGAAGATGGGAACACCATGTTAAGAAGAAACCAGTAGAGCTACAAAAAGCAAAGATGTACCCACTACTTCAGAAGAGCACCTCAGAGAACATCTATGTGCCATGGTCTCAAATGGATAAAGAGGGGCTACGGACAAAGATACCACCATTGCTGGATGGAGCGGGAACATGGATCTAATGCTTTTAAGAAAAAGACCGCTGGAATAAACCTAGAGATACAAAATATGAAAAGTCTGCTAAGTAGTCCTAATGGACAACAGTCCACTATGGTGTTGCATGAGCTCGCATCCCAGCAATTACATTGACAGATACTAAGCATGATCAATCAGGGAATTGTAAAAATGCTACTCACCCGTGAGGGTCTCAAGCCAATGAGGGGGGTCCGCAGATCTGCTTAGCCGAAGAGCCAGGTCTTGAGGGGCTTCCTGAAGGTGTTTAGGGAGGGGGCCCGTCTGATGTCTGCCAGTAGGTGTTTACTGATGTGTTTGTGTCGGGGGATGCCGAGGACGAGTCTGGCGGCAGTTTTCTGTATTGTCTGGAGATTGCAGAGTAGGGACTACTTGATGCCGGCGTAGAGTGCGTTTCCATAGTCCAGCCTGCTGGTGGTGAGTGCGTGGATGACTGTATTCCTTGACTCAGGGGGGATCCACTTGAAGGTCTTGCGGGAGATGCGGAGGGTGTTGAAGCAGCTGGAGGTGAAGGGGTTGACCTGTCGGTTCATGGTGAGCAATGAGTCGAGTACGGTGCCGAGGTTCTTGGCGTGGTCTGAGGGAGTAGGTGGGCTTTTGAGGGCGGTCGGCCACCAGGTGCTGTCCCATGCAGAAGGGGTGGTACTGAGGACGAGGACTTCTGTCTTCTCGGCGTTGAGATTCAGGCAGCTGTTGTTCATCCAGACTGTGACGTCTTGCATTCCTTTCTGGAAGTTGAGTTTGGCAGTGGTGGGGTCTTTGGTGAGGGCGAGGATGAGCTTGGTGTAGTCGGCGTGGGATACAATGTTGAGGCTGTGTTGTCGGACGATGGCTGCAAGGGAGACATGTAGATGTTGAAGAGGGTGGGGCTCAGGGATGAACCATGTGGGACTCCCCAGGTGATTTTCATGGGGTCGGAGAGGAAGGGTGGGTGTCTGATCCTTTGGCTTCTTCCGGTGAGGAATGATCGGATCCAGTCCAGGACGGTTCCTTGAATGCCTGCCTTGTGTAGTCTGGCAACTAGTGTGCAGTGGGAATTGGTGTCGAAGGCCACTGATAGGTCGAGTAGGATGAAGGCTACAGAGTGGCCTTGGTCCAGGAGGCTGCGGATGTCATCTGTGGTGGTGAGTAGGGTGGTCTCTGTGCTGTGGCTGCTTCAGAATCTGGATTGGGACGGGTCGAGGACGGCGTTCTCTTCAATGAATTGTGTCAGTTTCCTGTTGACTGTTTTCTCTGCAATTTTGGCTGTGAAGCGGAGGAGCGAGATGGGCCAATATTTCTTAAGGTCGGTAGGGTCAGTTGTGGGCTTCTTGAGCAGAGGTCTAACTTCTGCACACTTCTATTTGTCTGGGAAGGTGCCTGTTTTGAAGGTGGTGTTGATGGTGCGTTGTAGTTCGGGTGTGATGGCGGCAATGGCTCTGCTGTAGATGTGAGGGGGTCAAGGGTCAGTGGAGTCCCCAAGTGGATTTTTTTCATGGTCAAGGCAGTGTTTTCGTCCGTGATCAGTGTCAAGTTGGAGATGGTGGGCTGGCTGGTGTTTCCGGGGGCCATCTGTGGCGTCTACTTGATGGTCGATGAAGTTGTCATAGAGGTTTTTGATCTTGAGGTGGAAATATGTTCCAAGCTTGTCGCAGAGGTCTTGGGATGGGGTGATGTCTGTGACTTCGCTGCATGGGTTTGTGAGTTCTTGAATGTCACTGAAAAGTTCCTTGGACTTGGTGGAGTTGGCCAGGATTTTGTTGTGGATGAAGTTCCTCTTTTTGGCTCTGATCTGCTTGTGGTAGTGCGTCATGGAGTCCATGTAGGTGGTGTGGTTCTCGGTTGTCTTTGTGTTTCTTCAGTTCTTCTCCAGGCGTCCGCAGGTACGTCTGGCTTCTTGGAGGGTGGTGGTGAACCAGGCGACTTTCCTGGGGCGTTGTCTGTCAGGGATACGTAGTGGGCCGAGCTCGTCTGTGCAGTTGGAGATCCAGGTGTGGAGTTCTCTGGCTGCATCATTTGCGGTGGTGCCCAGGTGTGGTTGTCTCAGGTGAGGGTGGAGTTAAGTTGCTCGTCCGTAACCTTGCTCCAGTTCCTTCATGGTGGGTCTAGGGCTGGTTTGGGTGCCTTGGGTTTGTTGATGGTCCAAGTGTACGCAGTGGTGGTCGGTCCATGGCGGCTGAGTCGTCTGGCTGAATTCGACGCTGTTTCCTGCTGCAAAGATGGGGTCCGAGGTGTGTCCTGCTCTGTGGGTCGGTGTGTTGATGAGTTGTTTAAGTCTGATGCTGGCAAGGTTGTTGCAAAGGATAGTGGAGTTGGGGTTGCTGGGGTTGTCGAGGTGGAAGTTCAGGTCTCCAATGAGTATGTAGTTTGATGAGTCTATGGCGTGGGGTGCGATGAAGTTGGGGATGGTGGTGGTGAAGGGTGTTCGGGGGCGGGGGTCTGTAGATGAGTGTTCCTCGGAGTTTGGCTTTGGGGGTTTTCTGGATCCGGAAGTGCAGGTTTTCGGCAAAGGGGAAGTTTTTCCTGGAGGTGGTGAAGCAGAGGGTGCTCTTGTGGGCGATGGTGAGGTCCCCTCCTGGGTGGTTGTGGCGGTCTTTCCTCTGGATCTTGTATCCGACTGGGATGGCGGTGCTGAGGTCGGGGCGGAGGATGCGTTGGTCCAGGTCTCTGTGAAGAAGGCGATGTCGGGTGAGAGAGAGTAGAGTAGGTTCCAGATTTCCATTGTGTGTTTGTCTACGGAGCGTACGTTGACGAGGATGCATTTTAGGGTTTAGCCAGTGTTGTTGGCGGCCAGGGTGGCGGTGAGGGTTTGTCAGCAGTGGAGGCAGGAGAACTGGCCGTGGGTCATGTTCGGCGAGGCCTGTTGGCATTTTCTAAGTCTTCCAGGATTGAGTACGAGGAGGGTGGTGGTGTCGTAGCGATGGGTAATGGGAGGTCCAGGGTTCCTTGCACTGGCTGCGGTCGGGTCACGGATGGGCACAGACGGGCTTGCCTTTGGTCCACAAACGGCGCGCCCGCTGTGCACGTTCGTCATTAAGTAGGGGAGGTGGGAGGGAGGAGAGCTGAGAGGCGGGATCGGGAGAATTCCAGGGGGGGAATTCTGGGGGGGGAGGGGCCACAGGGGCAGCAGCAGCAAAAGGCAAAAGGAACAGGCAGGCACGAGAAAATAAAAACAGTGGTGGAATTAGAGCAAGACACAGATAGGCACAATAACAGTTGCACAACAGGGAAAAATTAAGGCAAACAAAAATGGCTGAGAAAGGTCACGGTGGTTGCAGGCAGTCTGGTCCCAGTTGGAGCAGCAGGCGCAGGAGCAGACAGCAGCCTCAAACCTGCCATGGAGGAGGTCGGGTCTGGAGGCAAGAGACGGCCCAGCAGTACTGCGAGGAGTAAGTGGACCTAGACCGAGGACTCCAATGATGGAGCTGCATTAAATTCATACTGTCACTGAATATGGATGGCCCTGAGGGAGATGTTCCCGACCGTCCTGACTTGTCGGAGACTGTGAAGCCTGATTTTCTGCAAAGGATGAGGGAATGATAGGGACAAGAGAAAGGACAGCCATGGACTGATACCAGCCCACAAGTTGCATTCTTTTATAAAATTATCAAAAAGGGGCTGCCCACTGAGATGCAAAGCAGGCTGGATAGAATTAATGGGTTAGGCCTCAAGCCCTGACATGAGGTACAAGCTCATATATTCCATTACCACAAAAAGAAACAAGAGAAGGATAGAGAGAAACAGTAGCAAGCCCAGAGATATACTGTTCAATTGGTCTAATGCAAATTGAAAAAAGACCAACCTTGAGGGGGCCTCATTAGTCGCTAATGTGCAGTTGGCACCAGTGTTAAAGAAAGCTCCACCGCAAAACCTCAGAGGGTTTCAACCTAGCTATAGTACCAGAGGATAGGGAGATTTGCAGCAACCAACCCTTGGGGAATGTTACTATTGCCACGGGATGGGCCACATGGCAGACCAATGTCGGTTAAAAGCATACCATGAACAGAGATTGATAGGCCAGGGTCAGCCACCACAAAATCCCAATCCTAAGAATCAAGCTCATGGAACCCCGAAATAAACCTATATTCAGCCTCAAGTAGGCCAGTCAGGCGCTGCAACCTCACAATAGGATCAGGTAGTTGGACAAACACATGACAACAGTAACCGCAGACAGGGAACCAAAGCCACAGCCTCAGCAGGGAGGGGTAACTGTTTGGAGAGGTAATGCCTTCACAGAATCCAAATGCACAGTAAGATCAAACCTCAGAGTAAAACACCCCCCATATGCCCACATACCAAGAATTAACTGTACCAAAAGGCAAAAGAAGGACCAATAAGCCAACTTTCGTAATACAAGTTTTTACTTGCCCAAGGATTCAGGACTGCTACATATGCTCTGCCAATCGGGTGTCCTCACTACAGTTCACCATTAAGGGTGCCTGTGGGAGCCAACGCCCCACTCCGCTGTTGATCCCTAGGGCGGGTTGGCTGACCATGCCCCAGGGGGAGGGCAGTCTGAGGAGGGGGTAGGGTGGCTCCCAGACCACGTACTTAAAAAGCAGGCTCCCGCACCACAAGTCAAATGTGATGGGTTCCAAAGTCGATGGTCCCCATTCTCGGGAACTTTGCACAGAACCTGTGTTTCCTGTGTGGTATGTAGTTCTAACAGCGTCTCCAAAAACTAGCAACTTTTGCCACGTCCAGGATTCCTGTACGAATAAGATAGTGAAGACCCCACAACCTCCACAGCACACAGAGAAGAGTCAAAAACTTGTGAAGCGCCTTCACAGATTCAGGTCCACCAAGAGGTTCATCAGGTCAGCCAGGAATCACTGAGTTGCGAGGCAGTTCCGGTCCATTCATCATCCCTAGGCAAAGTTAATTGAGGATTCTTATCCTTAGGCAATGGCCCCCCACATTTCTATGATCTCAATGATTTTTACTGTTATTTCCTTTGGGACTCTTAAATATCTAAAGTTCGATCACCATGCCATACCTCTAGCACACCCGCTAGTTGGAAGTCCTGGCCACAAGCCAGTATCAGCAGATCTAAACATGACTGAGAAGAGGTGGTCTGAGAGAGAGGGGGGGTTCCTCAGAAGGGGCAGGCTGCAAAGTATATCACAGCTCCAGGCCAGAGTAGAATGCAGACTGCCCCACCTGCGTATCACATTTAGGTATTGTCCAACACACCAGGCCTCACATACACCACCCATAAAAAGTAGTAAGCCCCGACCTCGTACACCACAAGACAGCAATTGAAGGTCTATGGGAGTCACAGGATGACTTTCTAACCCCACTCGCCTCATGATAAGTGAAATAGCAAATAAAGTATATTAATCTGTCTGATTTCCCACAAGCCAGCTTTTAGCCTTTAACAATCAAAAAGATGCCATGACTGGGGCCACCTTCCCTTGTCTCACCCAAAAATTATGTAAATGGAGTTTGGAGAACACACCCCTGAGGAAAATACAGGAACCCCTTAGAAAACTATCATTAGCCACAGCACACATGCAATGTTTTCTTAAACAGACTAAGGTCTTCCCCAACAGTTCTGCAATCGGACCACCAAGTGCACCACCTTTCAGCTGCCACGTCATCACCCTAAGATGGACCTAAAAAATGTGATTCAAACTTACGAACTGTACTATGAACTTTTTGATCAAATTGTTGAGCGAAAACATGGATCTATATTTGAGCCCCGCAATGTTTAATTTCAAGTTAAGTACTTTTTCACTTTATGTACCCTAGTTTACATACTACTGCACCTATTCGTTGCCTGGCTAAATCGAATCCGTTCAGAAACTATCACAGCGCTTGTGTAGGGGTCTCTCCCATGTCACTTATAATTTACAACTACCCAAACACTAGCATTTCACAAACACTACACAGCACCCTTTCGCACAACACATGGTATCTGCACAAGACCGCTGTGGATTCTAGGACATCAGCCAGGTCCTGTTACATCTGTTTGCTGATACCACATGTAGTATGTGCAGATAAACTTTACCTGTCCCAAGAGGTAGCCCCTGAAATAGCAACATGCCTCCTCCACCTGTACCTGTGCAGAATCTGGGCCAAAATCCAGCCCAACAAGGTAGAACCCCACAGAGTAATAGTGGATCTGACCCGTTACAAGACCAATCCGATGGCTCTATATCTTTTCACTGAGCCTAGTGACATTCACACTGAGCTAGATAGGATGCACAGGAAGGTCACCATAGGGGAGGATGATGGTTGACTCTGAGACTACCCAGAGATGAGATTCTTGGAGGTAGCAAAACCCCCAACTCAATGCACAAACACTTCCACTCCTTCCTCCATTAGCAGTCCAAGGTTGACTTGTAGAGTATGCAGGGCAGTCTTCTTTATTAACAAGGGGACTCAGACATTGAGTTTCTGTGAAGGGCCATTCAGCTCGATTTAGAAGGGAAACGGGTCTCATAGGGGAGTGTTGAAGGAAAGCATAAACACCTCATGTCAGGAAATCTGGAATGCTGAGGTGGGGGAATACACTTGGCTAGAAGGGAATGGGCAATTCCTTATTGTATGGAAACTAACACTCTATTCCTTGTTTCAGAGATAAAGGAATGCTTCCACTGTGCACGAATAAAAACTGTGCTGTGATCTTGCACATTCAGGATATGCAATGGGGCACCTCCACGCTGATGGATATCTACTGGCAATGCTACAAATTTGTATAAATTCAGCTCATCCCCGGATAATGTTGTCACATCAGTATACACACCACTTCCCTGGTCATTCCCAGAGATGAACCATCAGACTTGTATCAGTGCCCAAAAATGAAAAAGACAACCTCGCTGCATCAGGCTCGTGAAAAAAGAACTGCAGAATATTTTGGCTGGACTCAGTCAAAGGACATTCCAGAAGAATTTAGACTATTCACAAACTCTCAAGTATCGGCTCGAGGATCCGTACCTTTCTTCACTGTGCAGGCGAAAGCAAATGCCTGCTGGCTTCAGATCACCAGATGGGAAATACTTAAAATGATGAACAGTTACTAGATGAACCTTTGCAGAATAATCATGGTGAAGACTGACCTAGCAAAGTGTCAAGGGTCTGGGATAATATCTAAATTAACAAAGCTTAAATCAGTGTGCGCTAAACACCTGTTGTTTGAATGTGTACATTTAAAATGTTGTTCTTCAAGAAAAAGATTTATATAAAAAAAATGATGAACAGTACTGAGCTCGGCCTTAATTCTATCAAAAAAGAACTGAGAGCAATCCGCATCATGGTGATGCAGCAGTGGTATGTGTTAGACTTAATGACTGCTATGGAGGGTGGGTTGTGTCCCAGGATTGGTACATCCTGCTGCACGTTTATCCTAGGGAATGACCTGGATAATGGGACACTGACTCTTGCCATCCAAGCATGAGACAGTTTATAAATACACATGTGTGAGGAGGAAGGTCACACTGAGCTTGAGTGGTTTTCAAATTGGTTCTCCTGGCTCTCCCATTGGCTCCCTGATTTGTGCATGTCATTGCTGCCTGTTTTCATCATGTTGTTTTTCGTGTGTGGCTTCATGCAATTGACTTCATGCTGCAAAAATGCAGTCCTTAAGTTGGGTAAAATACAAGTAAATAGGAAATAAATAATTGGCAGAACCAAAGAACAACAGTCCCCCAATAAAGTAACTGTCATGAAGTATGGATTAGATAGCGTAGTTGGAAATTCAACTACAGAGGAGAATGTTATTAATGAGAAAGTTAATGTCAATATGAATGAAGATACATTAAGGTATAAAAACGAAATAGCATCATGATTGAAAAATGTTCCCGTTGTGAACTCCACATCCACCCCAAGTCAGAAATAAGTGGTTAGGCAGGCCCTGAGATCCAGGCCCGAGCTTACTAGTTCACAGATCACAGGTGGGGTAGCATGTAGTCAGCATACAATTGCACAAACAGGAAATCCCAGAATGATCCCACAGATAGGCGAAGTGACATCACAATGTTCCAAGGAGATAGGCCAAAAACAAAGCACTCCCAAAGCTCCATAAAGTCAGATGTCATATGAAGTTAGAAACACTTAGCCAATAAAGACACAGTATACACAGTACATGCAGTGATAACACGCTCCACATGCCGGACATGTGGACACGTTACCCACTGGCCGCATTATATCCAAGCAAGGTCGAGGCTCACTTTTATTCCTCATACAATACCCTAATGCATGGCTCCAAAGACAGAGGTACACATTCCTTACCAAAAAAGGATTGCCGGAAACACTCTATTACATTCAATGAACTGTATAAAAGTCTGTGTTAGACCAATTGTGAATTGAGACGGTCATCAGACTCTATGCCTGTGACTGTACTCCTGGCCACATTGTTTAATTAAATAAACTCTTCCTTTTTTTGCCAAATGCCTCTTGTCTCCAGCATTACCTAGTCAAAAACAAAAATAGGCAAAACCTAATAGCTGGTAATTACTCAAGACATTGCTGACTTACAGAAAAATTCCCAATTCCAATCTTGAACATCATTGTCATAGATGATCCATTATAGCAGCGGGAGAATCTAGGAATGCTTATGAGCTCAACTTTATAAAGGTTGTTAACCTAATGTAATAAAATTCTAGTCACTATGCTGATTAAATGTAGGTGGAAGCAAACATGGTGTCGGGCAAAAAACCTGCATTAAGCGAGGAGCATCTCATGAGAAGATTGAAAAAAATGGAGAGCAGTAAAGAAACATCATGGACATCAGTCACTCAGCCAGATACAATAACCAACCCACATGAAATAGGCTGTAAAGTGTGATGATAAGTATGGAAAGGAGCCTGCTCATGACAATGATGTTGTGATAATGGTTAATACAGCAGATGCTTGGCAGGGAGTACATCTAAAACTCCCTTGCTTTGACAGCGATAATGAATACTTCAGTAAAGCTCTCTTCAGATGGTCAAAGTCCCGAAAATGTGATGAAATAAAAGGTAGACTATAGGCTGTTGAAATATTGCTTTCAGTTTTATAACAAGATACATATTCTTAATTCAGATTGTTTCAACACAAAGGAGAGCGAAAACAGCCTTTAAAGCGGGAATCCTAAATGAGATCCCAGAAAGAGAAGTCCTTTCATCTCACATCCCTTTCAGACATTTGTCTATGACAGAGGTCTGTAATCAGTGGGGCATGACCCCCAGAGGGGCCGTAGAGTCATGGGAAGGGGGGCACGCATTACTCAGCCTGACTTCTGCCTGGAATCCAAAATGTTTGCTCTTTGTTTTGTAAAAAGACAACCTTCCCTGGATGGTTAATTCTGATCCAAACTGGGCATTCAGCTAAACATGCCTTTCTACCAGTGTGCTGTTTGCACATGTAAAGGGTAATCTCCAAATGTGAATTATGTTTGGGAGCCGTTACTGGCTTTATTTGATCAACTAACCTGAAGCTTTATGATGACAAAGATTATTTCTTATTGAATGGTAGTGCAAAGAGTTAACAACTGAGCTGTGAAGTGTATGTTTTTAATTGTCATTGTTTACATAGCGCTTACTATCCCTGAGGAGGTGTTGAAGGGGCAGTTATGTAAAAATAATTCTATTACATATGGCCTGGGTATTGCTAAAATCTATATTTTGGAAGCACCATTTTATCATAAAACTGTTTGCTGTATTTTGTAGCAGTCTATCTTACACTGTGTGTAATGCAAGTATAAAATAATGACTTGCATATAAACAGTGATTTTTGTCAGAGGCTGTGACCTCGTAGCCCTAACAATACACAAATCACCATTCCACACTGCACCAACAAAGATCTATTTCTGGGCTCTTTGTTTACACACAGATGTTTGCAGTGCATTAACTAATAGAGGTTTCATAATGTACTATAGAGCATTTCCCACTGAGTAACAACATATTTATTTATTTATTTTTAATATGAAGCTGCATGTCATTTTATATGTAGCTACTAACTGCAAAAGACCTAAAATACCTACAGAATGTATTGTTTTTAGCCACACCTTTGACCCTGTGCCCACTTTCAGACTCTCCAGGCCCTCCAGCCCCCCAAAACATGAGTGAAGTCCACAGCAGCAGCAAACTAATATAGTCAGGTTTTGCTAAAATAGAAGTACCTGTTTTCATAATGTTAAAAAGAAAACCCTTTTTAGAACAACTCCTCCCCTTGAATTAAAAAAAAAAGCATCCTACTTGGACCTTACAGTTCATCATTAGTGAATGTAAATGGTATGTTTTAATTATGATGAACGATGTTCAGCAACCTCCAGCTCCATGCGGCTATAAAAGTCAAGACATCAGCATTCCATGAAATATTGCATAGTTCTCCTCGGATGCCGTGCACTAAAGGTGCAGCCCATGTATTGTAGCCATTATACCCAGGGCCACTGGAATTATGCGATTGTGTGGCAATTTTAGCATAATTAATGATTTGCCACATAATCCATCATGTGCTACATAATCTGCTGATTTTAAGAAAAAGATTTTTGCTGTGCACTAGAAGGCCCTGTGCAAAGCTTAACTGGTCACCATTTTGTTGTTTATTGCTATATTTGGGCCCTAAACTGGTACTAAAGAGATGCAATCACAAAATTGACTGTTTCTCAGAAGAAAAATAGGCACACAGATCACATTACTTCAGAAAGGTGTTATCATCCAAATACGTTTTGTCAAATTATTTTTTTTGGGTGAAAAATGAAGTACCATAGTGCATTTTGGTGCATTTCTCATTGGAGAAATTTTGTTTGAACTGTGTGGTATATCTCTGACACTGATCCAGGCCACCCATAAACCTTTGGTTTGTTAAACACTGTTCAATATTATTTCATCACCTCAAAAATGATTTGCTGTGGGAATTGGGGGTGTTTATGGTTGTTGATGTTGTCGATGATGAGGATTACCAGGTTCTAGAAATCTTTGTCAGGAAGGGGTCCTTACGCCTAAACAATTTTGATATGGGTGTCTCGGCATGAAAACATTTGAAGACCTCTGGTTTATACTCACAGCATGATAGAAAACTTGTTCTAACAGAGGGAGAAGAGGTATACCCTACTTTTAATAGGGGTGTGCATGGAAGAGAATACAAGGCTCTGTTAAGCAAAAGAAGACTAGAGCCCTCATAAATGAATGGTTCTGTGAATGTTTATAATGCATTGGGCAAAAAGGCGCTGCCAAAGAAGGATGCTTTTCAGAGCAAAAGTTGCCAGGATTGGGTTATGTAATTTACTAAACACGGGTTAGTGCATAGGATCAGAATGACATCTCACCACCACCTCCTGGGAATATTTCCGGATCTTAAAGAACATGCAAAGGAAGAAACATGATAATGACTTACTGCTGTGCAAAGAAAACTGAAGGGCCCCTTACTCCTGCTGCCACCCATGGACTAGAACTGCTCTCCAAGGGTTACATGGTTTGCCCTCAGGTGGTATTTTGCTATGACGAGATGGGAGTGTGCCCTGGTACTGTATGACAGCATGACATAGCATTTATCTTAGGACATGAATGAGACGCATTATAACCCATTCAACTTGCCCCATCCCTTATGATGTGTATTGACACTGAGTTAATTTATTGTGTGCGTGCAGGCTGATAATGTTAATTACTTCACGGAGCTATGGCATGTAATGGCTTCCATTTTAAACTTTGGCAAGAATAGCCCTACGATCATGGATAAGAAGATCATAGAAGAATTGTGCTTAAATATGCCCTCTTTCAAGTTCAATTGGCTTGGAACTATGTTAAGAAGAATGTATTCTCATGATGAATCATGTATTTTCTGTCCTACTTACTGTTAGCACTCAGACCCTCTGAGAGCACATTCTCTTTAATTTACCAAACTAATAACTGCCACTGGTCATATTTTCTAGTTTTCCACACTAGCACCTTATATTAGCTCACACTTAACTAGACACACAGACATAGTAGGTTAGTCCTCGGGCTGTAAGATGACTCATATTTCTGTCTTGAGGAATGCCACAGACCAGCACTAGGCTCCTGGAAAGCACAAACATTTTGACTGTTGCTACAAGAAGGGCTACATTTTGACTCTTTTAAATTTCTTTTCCCTGGTCCCTGTAGTCTATTGAAAGAAATATGAGACATTGAGTTAGTGAATTAACAATAAGTATATTACTATACATTGAGTGTATTTAGAACCAATGAAACTAAGTGCTGCTGCCTCACAGGAAGCCCACCTTGGTTAGTGCATTCAGACTAAGGTGCAAGAGTAGGTCAGATGATGAAACATGCCATCACTGTAGGAATTACATCCTTTAAGTAGGAAGATAGGCACCATCCATTTTTGTTGGATCATCTGGTCATCATCCTGTTTAGGGATACAAAAGGTTGAACGGCTCCTTCCTATGAGAAGATCCATCTGTGCAATTGTGAGTCAACTGCAGTGCTCCTTGACATATTTATTTAAGGCAATTTTATATAGCGCTGACTTTACCCAAAGGTGTCAGAGCTCTTCAAAATAGAACCAAGTACATTACATGAGGACATTTTCATACTTACTCGTTACGGATACAAGCGAGATAGATGAAAAAGTAAAATAAAACAATTGGTGGCAGTCACACAAAAGTCAAAAACACATTAGAATTAGGATCGTAAAGGTATAGATTACATATTTACAACATTGTAAGAACATCCTCGAGGGACATAAAAAGGGATGTACTCATTCTGGAAGTGTCTTTGGAAGAGGAGAGATTTGAGGCCTCTTTTGAAAGTATGGTAGAGTTGGTGGTACGGAGTAGTGGAGAAAGCGAGTTCCAGATTCCAACTGCATTGCCTGAGAAGGATTGAGCCATCGATCTTTCCCTTTTGAAGGTGGGGGCTCAAGCACTAACTTTTCCGCATTGCGTGAAGGTCTGGAGCCTCCAGAGATTTTAAGTTTATTTGCCAGGTATCAAGGGGAGGAAATGTGCAAGGCAATTTATGGTGATACAGGCAGTATTGTAGATTGAGCTTGCTTTGATGGGAAGCCACTAAGAGAAAACAGTATGGGTGTGATGTGATCACTAGTTTTGGCCCCAAATACAAAACTAGCTGCTGAATGGAGTACGGATTTGAGAGGGTAAAGGTGGAATTATGGGAGACCAGCAAGCAGAGAATTGCAATAATCCAATCTAGAGAGAAACATAGATTGGACCAAGGTTTTAAGGTCTTGCTCCGAAAAGAAGCAACAAATCCCCCAGAGAAGGTGCAGTTGGTAACGTGCATTCTTTGGAATTGATGTGGGAGTGTAAATTGAGCCTTTGGTCAAGTATAACCCCAAAAGATTTAGAGCTGTTGGTAGGTTTGTTGTTCAGGAAAGTCAGCTATCCATTCAAGAGTGAATAGGAGGAGGAGAGAGTGAGGTAGAGAGGAGGAGGAATTCAGTTTTGGAGGGATTCAGAATGAGTTGATGCGCTAACATTCAGGTTTGAATAGAGTTGCGAGTAGTGTTGAGGGATGAGATGTCATGTGCGGAAGACACCATAAGGCAGATTTGGTGTTATCAGCATAGAGGTGGTAAAGTATCCCAGATTTACTTTAGCGATTTCCCAATGGTTCCAAGTAAGATTGAACAAAGTGGGTGCGAGTATAGATCCGTGAGGAAAGCCTTTACCTACCGCCATTGAAGACGAAAGGCTGCTCGCTATTTTAATCACTTGAGATCTGTCCGAGAGGAATGAAGCAAACAATATAAGCACTGTGCCTTCCAAGCCCATTCTCTGTTTTAAAGTGTTTAGGAGAGTGTTGTGATTAACAGTGTCAAAGGCTTCAGAAAGGTCTAGAAGAATCAGAAGACAAGACTCCCTTGAGTCAAGTACATAAAGGGCATTGTCGATACCTTGCAGCAGGGCTGTTTCAGTGCTGCAGTCTTGCATGAAACCGGATTGCAATTCGTTGAGAAGATTGTTATCCTTTATATGTAGAGACAGTTGTTTCGCTACACATCTTTCTGTGATTTTAGCAAGAAAAGGTAGGTTGTTGAGGTCATATGCATCAGCGGAGGGTTTTTTAAGAAGTGGGGTAACCTGTCCTGTTTTAAGGGCACCAGGAAGGGAGCCTTGTCTGAGGAAGAGGTTAACCAGACTGGTCCAATAGGAAAGAGTGTGGGTGTAGAAGTCAATAGCGATGTCACTTGGGATGGGGTCAAAAGAATGGTTAGAGGGTTTCATTTCAAGAATGCATTTGAGGAGGACATCATGAAAGAGGATGTCAAAGTTCTGCCAAGTTGCTAAGGATTTGCGCTCCTCTGAGGGGTAGGGTGAATGATCCACCAGTGATTTCACTTTTTCATCAAAGGATATAGTGAATTCTGATGCTTTCTTTGGCAGATCGTCAGGCTTGAAGGTTGAGGGAGAGAAGTTTGTATTTTTAATGAGGTCAAATAGTTTTTTGGGTCTGTTTTTGGCAAAGTCGAGGAGGGTTCTGAAGTGTGATGCTTTTTCATTGGAGATGTGTTTGTTGTATTTTGATCTTGCTGAGCGCAGAGTAGAGAGTTTAGTGGTGGATGGAGATTGTCTCCATTGTCTCCCCAGGACTCTTAGGTTCTTCCTTTCTTCATAAAGGGATGTATTAAAACATGGAGCAGAAGGAATAGGCCTTTTCTTTTTGCTTTGAAGTGGAGCAACATTATCAATTATGACTGCCAGGCTAGAGAGGCATCAGGAGGTAAGATCGTTGACATCCGAATTAGGGTCTAACATTGGAAGTGATATCATAGCAGAATTGCAAAGAACGTCAAAGTCAATGTTTGAGGTGTTACGGAACCAGATAGTAGTCCTTTTAGATTGGCCAAGAGTTACAGAGTGAGATAGGTGAAGAAAGAAGGGGAGGAGGAAGTGGTCGGAGCAGTCTACTAGAATAGGGACATTAACCGTTAGCATATCTGCTTTGGATATAACAATGTCCAGAATTGAGCCCTTAGAGTGTGTTGGTTCTGTGCAGTGTTGAATAGGATCCTTAAATGAGAGAAAAGTGGCACGCTTATTTATTGGCAGCTGAGTCTTCCAAGGAGCCCCAGTGAAGAATAAATGATCTTGAAACTATTAACTCCAGTCTTTACTCGATTGGTTGTCATAGTTGGAGAGTGAGGGGGGGAGGGTGGTGGGAGAAAGAGGAAAGCGCCACTTAGGTAGCAGATATAAATACTAGAAGGAGAAGGCACATATTCCGGTGAACAAGTGAATTTTAAGATTATTGTGAGGTCATGAGGTGTCAAGGTTAGCAGTCAAAGTAAACAGGTCCATACAAACACTTAATGCAGCATCAAGGTGGGGTAATTGGCCCTCAGTAATGTGACCAGGAGACACAGCAGGTGTTAATTTATGACGAAAGGGAGGCCCCAAGTTGGAGGGGAATCAAGAAATGACGGGGTTGACAGGGTAAAATGAC
Source organism: Lissotriton vulgaris (assembly GCF_964263255.1). Classification (NCBI taxonomy): domain Eukaryota; kingdom Metazoa; phylum Chordata; class Amphibia; order Caudata; family Salamandridae; genus Lissotriton; species Lissotriton vulgaris. The sequence goes on from NC_141685.1 coordinate 1,800,516,066, forward strand.
TAGATTTGTCACGTATGTATAATGACAAAAAGATGATTTAGGTGGATGAATGATCAGAGGATGTCTGTCGGTATCCCAGTTGCGAGGGCCGATCTTTGGCTGCCAATTAGGACCAGGCATTTAAATGTGCACTAGGAGAGCGCAATGTGAGAGGATCGTAAAGAGTCAGCAATCTGTAAGAATATGAAAAGGAAGGCAGTGTGAAGAAATTAGTATGTTTAAGCGGATGGGGTTAAGAGGAGACTGACCTATCCAGAATGGCCGTCCCTCTAGGTGGATATAACAGTCCTCTTTCAATTTCCATTGACCTCCGGACATATTCAAGTCAAGGAAGAAGACCTTGGGCCAGATGTAGGTCGGTCGGTAACGGCCGAAAATCGGTATTTTCGGCCGTTACCGATCGGTAAATAGGTAATAGGTATGTAGGGGGCATTATTTTACCGAATCGGTAAAATTACCGATTCGGTAATTTTACCGATTCGGTAAAATAAAAATTCGGTAAATTTACCGATTCTGAGCCACCCAGATGTAGGTGGGACTCTTCAGAGTCCCAGAGGCCTTACCGAATCGGTATTTTACCATCAAATCCAATTTGATGGTAAAATACCGATTCCGGTGTGCATGCACATGTGTGAATGCACACCTATGCCATGTGACAGGCAGACCTGCCCTTAGGGCATGTATGCCTGTCACATGGCACCCGAGCCTGTTTTGGGGGTGCCAGAGGGTGTCAAAGTGACACCCCTTGCACCCTTGTGAAAATCGGTATTTACCGATTCGGTAAATACCAAATCGGTAATGCCCATTCATTCCTATGGGCTTCAAAGCCCATAGGAATGAATGGGCATTACCGATTCGGTATTTACCGAATCGGTAAATACCGAAATCATCCGAATCGGTATTCCAGCACATCTGGAATACCTACATGTCCACCCCATAGATTTACCGATTTTTAATTACCGAATCAGTAAAATTCGGTAATTAAAAATCGGTAAATCTATTTCACCTACATCTGGCCCCTAGTGTCTCTTTTCTTTCTAGTGTAGCAAGCACTATCTCTATAACCATGACAGAGAAGAGCAGTGCGTGCCTCTTCTATTTCTATGCTTCAAGCTCAGATCTAAGAGGCACAAAATGGCTGCGTTGTTGGAGGGCAAATGGCTGCCAGTGTAATTTAAGCTGGAAACGCCAATTGGAGACATGCAGAGTAAAAGAACTTCACAGATGTCGGGTGTCAGCCCCTATTTCAATGAGTAGTGTAGAATACTCCCAATGAATAGCCAATTAACACCCAGAACCGGGTTCAGACAGAGTGACGCTGTGAAGCATCGACAAGGAGGCAGCATACAGCCCAACCAGCAGTCTCCCTCGATATTCCCTCCAACTCCTCAACGGAGGGGACAGCAGAAGCTATCCTTTCAACTCACAGAGCTGCCGAATCATCGCATTGTAGGTGCGGCAGAGGCAGAAATTGGTTGGGTCCCAAAACCATGGTGCCTGACCCAGAGGCCCCACAAGCCGGGGCTGGACCCACACCAGCAGGCCAAGTCCCTTAAAGATTCCCCCTTTGGCTCACCTGTGTTGCCGGTCCTCCGTAAGCACAGACAAAATAGCCAGACCCCAGGCACAGGACGCTGAACTGGACCTCTCATGCTATTGGTTAGATTCAAGCTCCTCTGATGCCGAGGCCCACAGCAGCCCCTCTGCAGCATAGTGCTCTCAGAATTCGCACCACAAATTGGTGGAGAGGGGGAAGAAGATGCTCTTCAGCAATCTACCCCATCTCCTCTCGGTAGCTCGCCCCCCCTCCCTGGCCAATAGGCCACACTCTGGTCACTGACCCCCAGCATTAGTCTGCAAGTCCCTTGGGGGGGGGTTAAACAGTGTGCAGCAGCGGCACCGGTGCTCAGGAGCCGCCACCAATCCTTCTAGCCACGATCTTATCCCAGCTGCTCCACCATCGTGCTCGGGCAAAAATATCTGAATGCTGCTCATTAAAAAGTGAAAAGTAGTCACCTACCGCTAATCTGCGTCCATGTTAGTTTGTTTCCCTGTGTTTTTCCATGAGCTGGAGGCTCAGGCCTTGACCCCTGCTTTGGTCTAAAAGAGAGTCTCTCTCTCTTCCTCCAGAACCAGCCGGGTCCGGCGCTCACTCTCGTAATCTCCTTTTCTGAGGGTCTTGGCGGCGAAGGACAGCAGGGGCAGTGAGGCGAAATTCGCTCTGTACCAACTTGACCCCTGGTCCAGGCCAGCACTCCCCAGCAGCTCCAGCTCGCAGTCGCACCGTCTGAGCTCTCCACAGCAGAGTTTGCACTGGCAGCATGCCTCAGGTGTTTTTCTTTTCTGCTTGCCTTTCCGCTCCTATAGTAATTTCCCCATCTCTTTTATTCTTTATATTTGCATGGTTCATCATGTGTTGTCTATTGTATTTTCCTTTGCCACGTTGTACTGTTGTACTCCTTTCCCGTTGCTGCTGCCCCTGCAGCCCCGCCCCTGACACAGCCCCGCTCCCGCCACCCTACCTCTGGTTCCGCCCCTCTCCCCTAATTAATGCCGAAGGCGCTCCTAAGACAAGCCGGTGTGCACCCGTCCGTGACCCGACCGCGACCCGCACCCCGCGCCAGGAACCCTGGCTCTTCAAGGCCTCACTGATATGACTCAACCACCCTTCACACACTCAATTCCGGAAGACACGCCGACTGCGTAAGATCCTTGCCGAACACCAACCATGGGCAGTTCTCGTGCAGACCTGCAGCAGATCCTTCACCATCGACAAAGCTCCCACGACCGCCGAAAGACCGACTGATGCACGCACCACAGGAATCCTGACTTGCATCCTTCTCAACGTGCGCTCCCTGCACTGACACATCATAGAAATCTGGCACCTGAGCGACACCCTCTCGCCCGACGATGCCTTCTTACGGAAACCTGGACCAACGCCACCTCTGGCCTCGACATCGCCACTGTCATTCCTGACGGCTGCAAGATCCAGAGAAAGGACCTCCCTCACCGCTGAGGAGGCGGACTTACCATTGCACACAAGACCCCCCTCCGACTCTACACATCCAGCACAAGTGACCCCCACTCCAACACAGAACAGCTCCACTTCCAGATCCAGACCAGCCCCAGGACCACGCTAAACGGCACCCTCCTCTATAGACCGCCAGGGCCTTGCACCCAGCCCACAACCACCATTGACGTTCTCACCACACTCCACGCCATCACCTCCAAGGACTACATTCTTCTCAGGGACCTGAAATTCGACCTCAACAATGACCCTGACTCCACCATTCTCGTCGACAACCTCGCTAACCTAGGACTGAAGCAACTCATCAACACGGCCACCCACAGAGCGTGCCACACCCTTGACCCCATCTTCATGGGAGGAACAAACAGCTGCTTCAGCCAGACCACCCAGCCCCTCTGGACGCCACCACCGCACGGAAGCCCACCCACGGCCGCCACCCGGAACTGAAGCAAGGTCACAGAGGACTGCCTCAACACCGCCCTCTGTCAATACCCCCCCAGCGCCACAACCAACAGCAACTCAGCAGCCAGGGAATCTCACCGCTGGGTCTCCTGCTGCACCAACAAGCTCGTACCCCTCTGCCACCCCACCAAACAACAAACTCTAAAGGCCACCTGGTTCACCACAGAACTTCAAGAAGCCAGACGCTCCTGCAGACACCTAGACAAAACCTGGCGAAATCAGAAAACCACGGAAGCACGGAACAACCACAGGAGTGCCATGAAGGAATTCCACCAGCGCATAAGAGACACTAAACGGGCCTTCATAGGAGACAAAGTCCAGACGAACGTGACCAATGCCAAGGAACTGTTCAACGTCGTACAGCAGTTTGCAAAACCCACCTGCGAAGCCACGGACATCACACCTTCCCAGGAACTCTAAGACAAGCTCAGCTCCTACTTCCATCTGAAGATCAAGGTCCTCTACCACAACTTCAGCGAACCAGCGCCAGACACCACCACCCTGTCTACTGCCGTCGATAAGCCTACATCACGTCCTGGGATCCTGCTACCGTCAAACTCATCGCAGCGACTATGAAGAGAACACACTCAGGAGCCTCAACAAACCCCTGCCCACTGAACATATTACACAGGGCCGCCGCCGTCATCGCACCCGAACTAGGACGTACCGTCAAAATCTCCCTCGTATCCAGCATCTACCCAGATGACTGGAAACGGGCAGAGGTGAAACCCCTCCTCGAGAAACCAACAGCAGACCCAACAGACCTGAAAAACTACCAGCCCAGCTCTCTCCTCCCCTTTGCAGCCAAAGTCACAGAGAGACTTGTAAAGGCCCAGCCTAGAAGCCTGCCTGTCTGGATTTTGCAGCACCCACAGCACTGAAACCGCCCTCCTCGCCGCCACTGATGACATCCGCATGCTACTAGACCAGGGACACACTGCGGCCCTCATCCTTCTAGACCTCTCCGCCGCCTTCGACACTCTTTCACATTGCACGCTCGCAGCCAGACTTCATGACATGGGGATACAAGGAGCCGCCCTCGACTGGATCCAATCCTTCCTCTCCGGCCGAACCCAGAGGATTCGATTCCCTCCCTTCCTCTCCGAACACACAGAAACAATTGCGGAGTACCCCAGGGATAATCACTCAGCCCTTCACTCTTTAACATCTACATGGCCCTGGATGAAGGACAGCTGCTTGAAGCCCAACTCAGATAAGACCAAGGTCCTCATACTCTGACCCTACACCTCTGCCTGGGACAACACCCAGTGGCCCTCCACCCTCAGAAGCCCACCCACTCCTACAGACCACGCTCAGAACCTTTGCATCATCCTTGACTCCTCCCTCTCCATGAACCGCCAGATCAACGCCGTTGACTCCACTAGTTTCAGCTAACTTTGCATCCTCAGTAAGACCTTCAAATGGATCCTCCCCCGACTGCAGGACTGTCACCCATTCACTCATAACCAGCAGACTGGACTACGGCAACTCCCTCTATGCGGGAATCAACAGAACTCTTCTACAGAAACTCCAAACCCTCGAGAACGCCGCAGCCAGACTCGCCTTCGGGTCACTGCATCACGAGCACATGACCCAACACCTACGAGGCCTCCAATGGCTTCCCGTCGAGGAGAGGGTCACCTTCAAACTCCTCACCCATGCCTTCAAATCCCTCCACAACATCGGACCCAAATACCTCAATTAGAGAGTATCCTTCCACAGACCAAAGAGGAACCTCTGCTCTGCCGACGTTGCCCTGGCAGAGGTCCCCCGCATCCTCAAAAGCAGAACCGTCAGGAGAGCTTTCTCCTACATCGCAGCCAAGACCTGGAACGAGCTCCCTGTGAACATCAGACGCTCACGACCCTGCACACCTTCAGGAAGGACCTCAAGACCTGGCTCTTCAACTGATCCGGAGTTGTCCCCCCCAGCGCCTTGAGACCCTCTAGGGTAAGTAGCGTGCTATATAAACCCATGATTGATTGATTGATTGATTACCACCGGGGCTCTCTCAGTCATTGGCTATTTTATGCACTCTTCCCAGCTGCCCTTCTCCTTTTCATCCCTTCACAGACAGATTTTATGTTCTCTTTTATCCTCGGACTGCCACTGCCCTCCAGCGCTGATGACCAACTATATCCAATGTAGCCTTGCATAACACTGAGCATAAATATAACTTGTCCACACACGCGCCCACACACAATTGTCTACTGCTTTTATTTATTCACATCACTTTGGTCATGTAGCCCTGGCTGGAGAAAGTCTTGGTGCCCAGGAGCCTGCAATAAGGACCTAGGGTTTATATGAGACCAGGAGTGATTTTCCAAGCACCAAGAAACATTTCATTCATATTTTTTACCTTAAGAGAAGTGGGGAAAAGCTTCAGTCAGACCTCAAAGTGAATATGCCCGGATTTCTGCTCAGCTACAACATTCAGCTTTGCCTTTCTACAAGATTTTTAGCCCCGAAAACACAGACTGAATAACCATTGTACTAAGACCATTCTCAAACCAGGATGTGCAGTTTCAACATTAGCTGATTTGTGAATTGGTATGGAAGTTGAAATGGTGACCTACGTGCTAGTAGGGTGCATATCAAATTTCATATTTGCAAGGGGTCACAAAACGTCATACCTAATGAAAAAATTAATTAGGCAGGTAGCAACTTGATATGCCCTGTGACTGGCTGTCAATAAAGGGATAGTGGCCTACATGGCAGACAACCAGTCTTGCATGCGTTTTTTCACACAGGAAAACTTTATATTTTATGTATGACGATTAGTGGCACCGATGAGCTTTTTAAAAATATGTGAAGCAGATTTTACCTCTCTAATGCATAATTCATTTTGCAATGGTTTGCACCTGCAAATACATCAGCCCTTTTGGATACATGTCACTGCAAAGTGCGATTCTGAAGGGCCACCTCTTTCACACACCCCGCTTAATTGCGATTCATAGTGAGTCTGAAAAAACCTCGTCTTAAAACCTTTCCCAACTCCTAAAAGGGGGTTACTACACATGTTATGCAAACCCTGTGACCTGCTACCGCTGAATGTTTAATACATAGGGCTACACTTTTTGCCTTGAACCTTCGAAAGTCCATTTGTTCATAAGCCTAAGTTGTTTTGTGTGCTCATTTTATGTATTTTCATTCCTCTAAATGTATTTGCGATTTTTCATTGTAATGCTTTCTTAACTTTCATATTGGTTGCTTCTATCTGAATATATCACACATTTCTCCGGGATTGCCCGGCTGCTTTTGCAATGGGTTAAGTAGAGATTCATTTGGACTGTGCTGTAACCTAACAAGTGTGGAAGTTAAACCATCCCTAAAATATCTCCCTCTTAATTCGTAATAGTGTTTTTCAGATTTTTTTTGGCGAGAGTGCTGGATAAATTTCAAGGTACATTAGTATTTGTGAAACCCTCTACCTACCGTCATCTTCCCAGAAAAAAAACCAAAGCAGTCTTATAAAATAGTGTATTTTCATTGAGGTTAGGGTGCAATCGTCATGGACACAAAATTGGATGTTCCTTTTGTTATTTTGTCAACCGGTGTGAGTTCTCATCCATGTCAAACTCAAAAGAATCCTCATATTTGAACAACACAGAAGGGATTATACAGAAAAGACTGGATGAAAACTCATGGAACCAATTTTATAAAGAAGTTCGGCTTTAATTAATGTCAAACATAATGTTTTAAAGTATGCCCCACGTATTAATGCAGCGAAAAAACGTACATTTGTGTCAGCAAACTAAAGTCTGCCATAATAATGTCTGGTTCTCAACGATAGGCTGCAATTTTAAAAGGGCATTGTCCTAGCTCAAGGAACGTTAATGTCAAAAAAGCAAAAGACCTGGGAATAGGGAATAGAGTAAAAATGCCCTTGGCTCCTTACAGTAACTATGCCAGTCTGGGAGCAGAAATCTCTAAATCAAACAGCGGGGAAAAGCGAAACACATTTAAAAGTATTAACTTCATATCCAAACTGAGAGCAGCTGATAGCCCAGAGCAGCAAGACACGCAACCACATCTGGTTTTCAAATATTCAAATGTACATAAATATGACCTCAAGGCTGCTAAAATGGACATGGGTCTCCAAAAGAGTGTTTATATGCTGATGATGTACATAATTTGAAGTTTTCAAATAACCTGCAGGTCCATCCCGACTCCCCCTATTGTTTTATTTTATCTTATGTTCCTCCCTTATAACCCTCGTTTTATTGCCCATCCTGATGTCTACTGCTTTCTGAATATACTGTAAAATCGTTTAAGTATGAATCCTACTTTCAGAAGCTACAGACTTTAGCCATTTTCACAGGTGACAACTAAACATGCCCGAATTCCAATGAAATCCCAATCTGGTCTATGACGTAGTCAACCTCTAAATTGAAATTCAACTATTCCCGCCACCATCTTCAATTCAGAAACTTCATTACGCTTGATCAGGGAGCTTAGATCCTGATGCAAATATCAGTGAGAAATTTGCAGGTTCAGGTACTCAGGGCCTCATTTATGAGTTTTTGCTGTAGGACAGCACCACAGGCCCTCCTGCTGCACAGCATCTATCAGATACAGCGCATTCCTGTCTTTTTCCCTAGCGCTGGCGCACAATTGGCTGCCGGGAGCCAACGCAGGCACCTTTGCACCATGGTGCAAGTGTGCCTGCGTTGCGGGGATGATTATTTTTGTGCAGGAAGGGAAACCTTCCTGAACAAAAACAATCAAAAGAGGATTTTCCTCTTTCTATGTGTGCTGCAGAATGCGGTAAACATAGAAAAAGGAAACATTAAGACAAATAAAGAAATTTCTTCTCATTGTGCCTGCCTTATGCCTCCCCTGGGGAACTGTATGTGTTTGGCACTGCCTCAGAGTTAGGATTTCTTGTAAATCTGGGGCATTGTTAAAAAGCCATGGATATAGCTGGGAACACTGTGGTGATCTGTAATCTGTACCTTTTACTACCTGTTGTCATGCCATCACAGAATACTGTGATGTCACCTTTGGGGTTGCTGAGGATTCCACCCTAGTGTTCCTTGTGTGGCAGTTGCAGCTGCTGTGTCTCCCCTACAAGCTGGACGGCTCTCTTCTCTTCAATAAACCTACAGCTTCCATCATCTGTCTCCGCCTCATCTTTACACTGGCGACAAGGATGGTCAGCTGTTCTTCAGCTGTTTTCAACTTTCAAAAGAACATCCTCGTTTGAACCGTTTTGAAGCTCAGGACCTTTTTATCTCGTTTGCTTCTACAAACTCGACACTCATGTGAGTAAATTTACAACTTTTATTGCCTGCTGTACATGTTGAGAGCCGTCACAGCCGCCGGACTTTCGTTCATCTTTCTTGCCGTTTTGTTGTTATTTTTCAAATAAGCTTGAGCAGCGCTCTTCGTGACTTTTTCATGTGCCAGCCAGAGGAATCTAGCGAAACATTGTCTGGACCGGCTGGTCTAACCGAGACTGTCTCTCCGCTTTTTAAGCTTTTTTTACCTCTCGTTCTGCTCTTCCAGCGCTGCGTGTTTCCTCTGCCGCTTGTTCCTCTCGTCTCAACTTGCTCTCCATTATAATGACGTCGTAGAATTTTCAGCGTAGCTCAGTCAAGCGCCGTCACGTCTCCACGCATTTTGGTTGTCATAGCAATCTACAATCGTCACCACGTTCACGTTGTATGCCAGCTGCCATAACTACTTGCAGCTTGTACGTCACAAAGAGTTGCTCGTCACAAAGACTTCATTCCTGCTGCAACCAAGTGCTCATTGTTCCTGACGTGCACGGCTGATCAGTCCAAACGCTCTTGTCTTCGCTGATGCACACAGCCATTAATTCTTAGTACTCTTCATTTACACGCTGATGGTATTTCAGAACGGTATTTTCACGCTGATGTGCACAGCTTTGGCACGCAGAAAAGAGCATTTTCACGCTGATGTGCACAGCTTTGGGAGAAAATTACAAAAAACAATTTGATGGACAGAATGTAGATCAATGTCTTACATTCACACCAGTACAAGGATCTGGGCCTAAAACCATCTTTTTTTGCACTCCACACCATCCTGGGTTAGATAATGGCTTTATGCAAATCAGCTCTGACCCTGTGCCCCATGGGAACAGTCCAGTCCGAACTACACATCCATATCTTTCCCAGACCGGAATCAAGCATCCGAGGACCGGACCGGTTTCGAGGTAACACCTCTCATCAGCCCGGCTAGCTTGACTCCAGTGGTGTGGAGGCTCTGGGACCCACGTCTGAGCTACCCCAGTACACTCAGGGAGAAAATTACAAAAAACAATTTGATGGACAGAATGTAGATCAATGTCTTACATTCACACCAGTACAAGGATCTGGGCCTAAATCCATTGTTTTTTGCACTCCACACCACCCTGGGTTAGATAATGGCTTCATGCAAATCAGCTCTGACCCTGTGCCCCATGGGAACAGTCCAGTCCGAACTAGTCCGCACAGCTTTAGCACACAGAAAACGGCATTTTCACGCTGATGCGCACAGCCTTTGCACACTAAAAAGAGCATTTACACGCTGGTGTGCACAGTTTTAGCGCACAGCGAAGAACATCTACACGTTTGTGTGCACAACTTTAATTACTTTGTACATTGATAGATGCAGCTCTTATTTTAAAATTTAGCTACATTATTGATTTTTATTTCCTCTTTAAGTTTCAGTTGTACACTTTTCAAAGATAGTTTCTTCTACAGTTTTTTTTTCTCTTCTTATTTCAATTCAAAAAAGGGGGATCCACAATGCAAAGTGTCACTCCTCCAGCTCCGTTTCTTCAGACACCTGGTGATCCTCCTCTTGAATGGAAGCTCTGGTTAAGATCTTTCATGGCTTACTTAGGTGCAATTGATGGCCTGAGATATCGTGCTGAAAGAAAAAAAAGTCTTATGTACTATCACCTTGGTGTTGAAGGCCACAATGTGTTTGACCATTTAGCCCCTTTTGTTCCGCCTCCTGGTGAAGATCCAGATGAATTTGACATAGCTATAGCCAAATTGGACAAGTATTTCGTTAAAACTAAAAACATGGTTGTCCATCGTTACAAATTCTTCACCAGGGCTCAAAAACCTGAAGAAAGCATTGATACTTTTGTCACAGCTTTAAAAATACTCGCTTCCAAATGCGAATTTGATAATTTCACCTCACAACTTATTAGGGATCAACTTGTTGCACGTTGTTCGTGTAAGCAAATTCAAGGGAAATTACTAACTTGCAAAGATCCTTCTCTGGATAAAGCTATTGACATAGCTAGAAGCATAGAGACATCTTTGGAAGATTCTAAACAATTGGAAGTTGCTCTCTCCAATACCTCCATTTCGAGTGCAGTCTCTACTAAAACACCTGTTTCCACCAAGACACCTAATTTTTTTCCTCGTGACACACGTGGTTATTTTAGAAGAATGGGAACTACTGGTACTAGAAGACCTTTTATGCCTAACAGACAATTCAGTCAAATTACTTTTTGTTTCAGATGTGGCTCTTCTTACCATGTTTCCAATTTCAAAAATTGCCCTGATGCCAACCAACAATGCAGCCAGTGTGGCAAAAATGGTCATTTCTCAAGAGTTTGTATGAGAGGTAGAAGAGGCAGTGTGCGGTGTGTCATGAATGAGAGTGATTCTTCCCCTGATTTAAATTCTCAAGAAAACTCAACTGAATATTCAGAATGTGATGTAACTAGTCAAGAGTATGTAGTCGTTGTGAAAGACAGTAACAATGCCAATCAAACATTTCATGTCCCTGATCCCGAAGTTGACACCATTATTGAAAAACATCATGTTCAATTACTTGTAGATACTGGGGCTTGTATCACCATTGTTTCTCACGAAAAATACACTCGCTTTTGGCAAGATAAGTGTTTACTTCCCCCGGATGTTCTCACTGTGGCTTTTGAAGGGAACAGAATTAATCTTTTAGGTTATTTTTGGGCTGAAATTGGTATTTTTGGAAAATCTATTAAGGGGAAGGTTTATGTTGCCAAGCGAGGTATTAATGTTCTTGGTCTTCTACATCAAGCTGAATTTGGCATCACTATCAAACCTGGTTTACCCAATCCTGTATTTATTGAAGGGTGCAATCTTCCTTGTACTACTTCTTCGTTTTCTGTTCCTGTATGCAACATTTTGGATGGTAAAGTGTGGGAATGCAAGTATGAGAAAATTTTTGAAGATCGTCTTGATAAAATCACCAATTTTCAGCATTTTATTAAAGTCAAAGATAACATTATCCCTATCAAACACAAACTGAGAAATGTCCCACTCAGTATTAGAGAGGATTTGTCTAAACACCTAAAATCACTATGTGGAGAAGTGTGGCTCAGTGGTTAGAGGCGGCAGACCCGGAGCTGGGATCGACCGTGTACCAGGGTTCGATTCCGCGGCCTCGACAATTCTCGCTCCGGTGCCTACTCGACTCACGGGGTCTCACTCTGCAACTCTGGGCAATAGCTTGCTTAATCTCCACTACAGCCCCTCGCGGCGGGATGCCTGGCTTTCACCCTGTGGACACCCTGCCGGGGCCTCTCACAGGGGAATACCAGGACGGGTTCCCTAAGCAAGCGCCAGGATGCCCTTTGGGTGACAGGTTGCGCTATATAAGTACACCTACATTTACATTTACATTGAACAAGGAATTATTGAAAAAGTAGAATCCACATTATGGCTTTCTCCCATTGTGCTTGCCAGGAAGAGGTCTGGTGACCTTAGGATGTGTGTGGATTTGCGCAGTCTTAATGAGGCCATCTGGGTCGATGGCTTTCCTCTTCCCCGTATTGAAGATTTGATAGCAAAAGTAGGTTCTTCCACTTGGTTTTCGAAACTTGATCTCAAGGCAGCTTATCACCAGATTGAATTGCATCCTCTTTCGCGACATCTCACTGCTTTTGTTACACCTGATGGCGTATTCCAATTTTGTCGCCTTCCTTTTGGCCTGGCTTCTGCCGCTGCTGTCTTTCAGCGAATCATGTCTGAAATGTTTGACAAACTTTCTAATGTAGTCGTCTTTCAAGATGATATTCTTATTTTTACTCAAACTGAGGCCGAGCATGAGAAAGCCATTGACCATGTATTTAACATTTTGGAGCAAAGAGGTGTAACTTTACAGAAGAGCAAGTGTGTATTCAAAACCAGAGAGGTAGAGTATCTTGGTCATATCATTTCTGAGAGTGGCATCAAACCTAGACCAGGTTTAGTTAAAAGCATTATTGAAGCTCCTGCACCCTCAAACAAAGAACAGCTTTTGTCCTTTCTTGGTCTTTGTGAGTTTTACTCAAAATTCATGAAAGACTACGCTAAGACTACTGAATGTTTCAGACTTTTACTAAAAAAGGGTGCCACCTTCAGCTGGTCTGATGAGTGTGAAAAGGGCTTTCAGCTCATTAAAGAGCATATCACTAAAGCTCCTGCTCTTCAGCCTTTTAACGGTAATAGAGAAACTGTGATCACTGTTGACGCTTGCGAATATGGTTTAGGAGCTGTCCTTTCACAATTGGCCTAGGGCAAGGAATTTACAGTGGGGTTTGCCTCCTGGACCCTTCGTCCTGTTAAAAGAAAATATTCCGTCATAGAAAAAGAGCTCCTAGCTTGTGCTTGGAGCGTTGAGAAATTCAAATCTTACTTGTGGGGTAGACCGTTTATCCTTCAAACCGACCATCGGCCACTGGTCGATATTTTGTCAGGCAGAAATATCAAACGTACAACCGCACGGTTGGCTAAGCTTTCCACTAAATTATTGGAATTTAACTTCAAAGTCATTTACATTCCGGGTGGTAAGAACAAATGGGCAGACTGTTTGTCCAGGCTACCCATACAAGATCCCGAAGAAAATGAGTAGGAAACTGAAATTGAAGAATGCTTTGTGGCCAATATTTCCCAAGATTCTATTTCTTTTGCTGACAATGATTGGATTAAAGCAGTTGAAAATGACGTTGTCCTTAAAGATGTAATTTCTTTCATACAAAAAGGGTGGCCAAAGGAAAAATCTCTTTCTCCCAAACTTCAGATCTATTGGAAAATTAACTCAGAACTTTCTTTAGAAAATGGTAAAATTGTTAGAGGTGACAAATTCATCCCCTGTCCCCTTCTGTTTATCGAGAAAAAATAGTTGCAGATGCCCATTCTGGACATCTAGGAGCTACCATTACCAAGAGAAATGTTAGATTGAATTTTTGGTGGCCAAAAATGGACAATCAGATTGTGGAGGCTATTAAACTTTGTACACGTTGCAACACTAGTGACAAGGTTCTTGTCTTAGAAGGTGTTTGTGATTCCATTGTTCCCCCACCTGTTAGAGCTTGGCAGAAAATTGGCTTGGACTTTCTAGGTCCATTTCATGTTCTTCCCAATACTTCCAAATACTTCCTGGTTCTTGTTGATCACCTCTCTAGATGGGTTGAGGTTGAACCTATTAATGTTCCCAACTCCAAAAGTGTCATTGACTGCTTAAGTAAAATTTTCTTGAGGGAAGGTTGTCCGGAAGAAATTCTCACTGACAACGGAGTACAGTTTATTTCTAAGGAAATGAGTGTTTTTTTGAATAACTGCTGCATTAAACATACTAGAACTCCTTTATACCATCCCCAGAGCAATGGCAAAACCGAGAGGTTCAATAGAGTTGTTGTTGAATGTGTGCAAGCTGCTTTCAGGTCTAATAGCTGTATTTTTCAAGCTGTAAAAGATCTTATATGGTCTTATCGGATTTCCCCTCATATTGCCACGGGTTTCTCTCCCTTCGAACTTATGAGAGGAAGAAAAGCTTGCTCCCAAGCTTTCCCTTTTTGGATGGTTAAAAGTTTCCACCGGGGGTGTGATTTAGAAGAAGTATGGGAATGTGCAAATAAAAAGTCTTCCAATTCATTGCCTAGTAATGTGAAATTAGGAAAGAAGTCCCTACACAATATCCGTGCGGGTGATTGGGTTAGAATTAAGAATCCTGTCACTGTTAAGAAGGGTTTTTCAAAATTTCTTGAATCTCAGCAAGTTGTGGAAGTTCGCACGAATGCTGTTAAATTATCGAACGGCAACTGGTGGAGCACATCTCGTGTTGCTAAAGATCCTTCTTCCCGTGCAACTGCTCCTTCACCTAAAATTGTTAATGTTGGGAATGGTTTCAGGAAAAGCTCTAGAGTAACTGTTAGGCCTAACAGATTTCGTGATTATATCTAATTTGCTCATTCTAGTTGTTAAATTCTGTGTTTTTTTTTTCTTCAGGGAATGTTTTTTTTTTGTTTTGTTGTTGTTTTTTTTTTTTTAAAAGGGGGAGGTGTGTGGTGATCTGTAATCTGTACCTTTTACTACCTGTTGTCATGCCATCACAGAATACTGTGATGTCACCTTTGGGGTTGCTGAGGATTCCACCCTAGTGTTCCTTGTGTGGCAGTTGCAGCTGCTGTGTCTCCCCTACAAGCTGGACGGCTCTCTTCTCTGCAATAAACCTACAGCTTCCATCATCTGTCTCCGCCTCATCTTTACAAACATCCAAGCAACACCTATTGCACACCCCTTTAACACACAAAACTGAAATAAAGGGAATTATTTAATGCAGCATTAAGCCAAAAATAGTGGCTCAGTGCTGCTGGGTTATTTAGGAACAAAATGTGACACACCGGCGGGGCAAGGGGCTTATAAATAAGCACCTAAGAGCCTCATTTACGAGTTTTTGCCATAGGGCAGTGCAGCAGGCCTTCCTGCTGTGCTGCCCTGCAGCAAAAGAAAAGGACAGGAATGCGCTGTATCTATCAAATAGGACACATTCCGTCGTCCTTTTCCCTGGCCCGTGCGCACCATGGTGCAAGGGTGCCTGCGTTGTGGGGTTGATTTTTTTGTGCAGGAAGGGAAACAAACATCCTGCACAAAAACAATCACAAGAGGCATTTTCCTCTTTCTATTTGTGCTGGATAATGCATAAACAGGTCAAGGTTTTCTTCCCTACAAAACTGCAGGCATCTCTGACTTTCCTTTCCTGTGGAAACCATGAAGTAGGTATCCATTTCACCAATACATTTTTCTCCTAAAGAATTTCTCTCAGAAGATGGATACCCTCCATCTTGATATGACAATATGCAATGAGCTGATTTACCTCTCTAAGGTTTATCACAGATCTCCAACCCTTGTCCTTTTTCTACACAAGAAAGATATTACTTACAAAGCTTCTCTCTTTTTCATCCACTTTAGTAATTGCACTCCTTCCTAACAAGGACAATACATATGCCTCTCTTTCTCTGAGAAAATCAAATTATGTCAGTTCGTGGACTTGAACAGGGCCTGAAGCAAATCGCACCACATATTCTTTCACTGTCTGCAACAGCTATTTGTTGCCTGTGACTTTCTTCATTTAATCTTGGAACAAACTCAGCATTCTTTGCATCTTTTCATGGTTAAAACCAGTTTGTGTATCTGTATCTACTTTGCAGTCCAACATGTTGTTGTTTAATATCTCTTGCCTGATGACCTCAACCTGTTCATAGTCTCTGACGAAAAGAAACAGTCTCTGATTGGAAGTTTTAAATGCCACCGCAACTGTTGATAATTGGAAGTTGGGTTTGTAGGACAGGGGAAGTGTACCATTGTCCCCAGCCCTTCCAAAATACCATGACCATCGAACACTCTGTAAACTGAATTCTGAACATCATCTAAAGTACATACATATTTCCCAATTCTATAGAGAAAACCTTCTCCAAACAAAACACCATTTAGATCCACACGTTACTCGTTCCTAGTAATGTCTGCTAATTTGTGACTACTACAAATAGTTTTATATCTTTAAGCTAAAATCTCTGAATTGGTACAATCTTAAACAACAAATTGTTCTCTGGCTTCAACCATGTAAAAGACACACCTCAACTTCAACTCCATTGCAGTGGGTTTCTTCAGCCGTATCAAAATTCCAAGCCACAGGGCCTGGGATGTTTAACACCATCGCTGCTGCATCAATTCTCCTCATATGCTAACTATTATGCATTCCCATTGTTCATGACGAGCTCAGCTCGTCATCAGCACAGCTCAACCGTGCCTCATGACAAGCTGAGCTCGTCATGAGCATCAAAGGGGTTAACAACATATCCTGGCAATTTTTCAAAGCTTTATCAAGCCCTTTTTTGGAACACATCTAAATAATAAAACGTATAATTGTGGATCCAAATCTGGACTAGAACATGCCCTATTGCCAAATACTGATCTAGAAGATTTTTCTCTCATGAAAACCTCAGTCTCACCAGTGGTTTTGGTAACCAATGCTAAATGTACTTCCTCACATGATCCAACTGCCACTACGTTGCACTTCTCAGATGACATGGATTAAGGGAAAACATATTTTCCTCTTTAGAGTCATTAATAGCTCCCTTTCCCAATGTTTTAATAGGAAATTCCTCATCTAAATCTCATCCATCCCTTTCAGTCAGATTCAGAATGTATTCATTCTTCATGTATATATCCCCTGTCAAAATTTAAAAATATTCTTGTCTGAACCCTGAAAGCCCTTTTGTCCCACTTAAGGAAATCTCATTTGTGCTGCAAAGATGCCTCCTTTAGCTCCTTCAAGCTTTTGCCCAGATTTTCTTCAATATGGTTAGACTTCCATAGATGTTTTCCTCCTGAAGTTTCCACCCTTCTGTCCCCTTCATCAGTTAACCACAGTACCTCATCTGAGCTATTGTGAGGCTTATTCTTGCCTCCCATGGTTGAATGTAACGCTTCTCTTCCAAGGTCCTCCACCTACTTTTTAATGAATGTTTCTAGGACCACAATCTGAACTTCCTCACTACCCAGTCCTTCCTCACTGCCTCTTTTTCATCTTTGCCTTTGTCTTTGTGTGCCTTTCTTGTCCTTATTGCCCGCAACTCATTTCCCTCCTTTTCTGCCTAGCCTTTTTGCGCCTTTTTCTTCCTTATCGCCTGCAACTAATTTTCCCCTCCTTTCTCTCTGGCCATTTTTGCTGCCGCCAGTATCTCAACTCCTGCTTGCCCCGCCCACCATCACCCACCACCCATTCCTCGTCCCAGGACCTACGTAATGGAGGCCACAGTGCAGCCAGAGTGTGGCGCGATGAAGGCGCACCAAAAGGAAGCCCGTCTGCGCCTGTCTCTGCCTGGACCATGCCCAGTGGCAGGAACCCTGGTTCTCCTATACTCGCAGCTACACCGCTGCTGAACTCCTAACACTGGATGGCAGACACTACAACACAACCGATGCTGCAGCAAATCCCCACGATGAGTTCATTCTCCTACATCCACTTCTCTTTCTCCTGCATCATCATATATGCAAGCCCACTCTGCAAACATGCCACCGAGATCTGAGACCTCATCACCCCCCTCCCCCGATGTCATCTTCCTCACTGATACTGGCTCGCCACTACGTCAACTACAGACATCGCCACAGCAACACCAGTCGCATACAAGATTGCACATCGAGACCACACCAAAAAATGGGAGGATGGATCATAATCATCCCCAACGAAAACACCCACTGCACCACCAAGACTTAAGACACCACCCAGACCATAGAACACCTCAATTGCAAACTGCAAACAGAAGGAAAAGTCACCATCAGAGGCCCCCTTGTCTACTGACCACCTGGACTATGCCCCAGCTTCTGCATCATCTTACCTGACTTCAGCTCTCCTCTCCCCATTGACTCCCAAGACTACATCTGAATTTCCACTTTGGTAACCTCATAGACACCAACATCACCAGCCTCCTCAACAGCATGAATAACGTCATACTCGCCCAACTCATAACTGACCCCACCCACATCGCAGGACACATGCTGGACCTCATCTTCACCTCCAGCAACAGGGTCAAGGAGAGTCACATCACCAAACTCACCTGTACTGACAACTCCATCATACACCTGAACATCTCCAGCCCCTGCACCTCCACCACTGAGCCACACAGCACCCAACCCACGCAGTTGGAGCTAAGTTTCAGAGAGCCAATGGGCCAGCACCCTCAACACATCATGCTCCCACACTGCATAAAAACATGGTCCAATCTGTCAGAAACCTCCACTCCTGGATCACACCGGTGCTGACAGCATCACTCCTGTCAAGATCAGCAGGAACAGGAAATCCACAAAGCAGACAAGATGGTACACCAAGGAACTTCGGACAGAAAATTACCCTGCAAGCAACTGGAAAAAAAATGGCGCACCAGCAAGGTCACCTTAGACCAACCCACCTTGAAGACCTCCCTCAATCTATACCACTCAGTCACCACATACATGTCTGATGTGCAGCGATACTGGCGAGGAACCAGCAGAGTGCAGCAGAGAGCCGCTACTGCATCAGCAGCGAGCAGTGGGCCGTGAGTTGCTGAGCGAGCGAGACGCCAGACGACCGAGCAAGCCATCTGTGAACCGAGGCTTCGAGGCTTCAAGCCCCCCCCCCCAAGACACTCGAGGGGCAGGGGTAGGAAGGCGAAGCCAGGGCGAATCGAGGACCACCGCGGTGGAGCCCAAGCGGAGCGGCGTCTCATAGGGTCTCATAGCGTCCACCGTGCTCCGTGCTCTCCCGCATCTCCCAACTGAATTGCCGATTAACCTGTGGTGTCAGGAGTCGGGGATCAGGCTACCGAGTACAACTGACCGGGACTGACCGGACCTGACCCGACCCAGCTCAGCAGTTGCTCCTGGTGTCTCCTGGGCATCGCCAGGTTCCCCAGCCACGAGACAAGGACCAGATCGGACCTACAGAACACTAGCAGGCAGCTAGCACCGCGGGTGAGAGGTGTGAGTACCAGCGGTGCTATCGGCAATATCAGCCCAGTAACTGATTATTCTTGAAAAACGTGTAACTATGGATAGGCCCACCGGATAAACCCAATTAACAGCCGGGGCAGACAAACAGAGTATTAAACAGCACACGCTAGAGCTCCATTACCTGCTTGGCAAAAAACTGTCTACAGGCATTTTTTTTTCTGATAAAGCTAATTAACTGCTGGGTCAGTCTAACAGTGTGTTAAAAGTGTATGCTTGGGGGACTGAGCTCCATTACATACCATCACATACCTGGCAAAAAATTGGCTACGAGTACTATCCTAATACCAGAGAGAGCAGTCATCCCGCCACCTACCACAACAACACCTCGCTATCTCCCTGACGGCAGCTGCCCAAACTCAGAGGGGGCAGATAGGCTTGGGAGGTGGAGCGGGAAGTAAAGCGGAAGTGGTAAAAGACAAAAGGAGGATGAGGTCTGGGAAAACACGGACAAACCCACCCAATAATGTAAGGAAAAGAGCAAAGGCCAAAACCAAATCCCCCGTTATCCCAGCCGAGGGAAGTGCGGCCGCACCATTAATACCTTCTGTATACTCAATTTTCAGCAACATGAACCCAACCGCCAATTTTACTTTCCTGAAAGACCCAATGACAGCTATTTATGCAATGCCGATAACACCAAATGGATTGCAAAAACCAATGTCACCAAAAAAAGTAGATATAAGGCCAATAGACACAAGGACTCCTCTAAGCGTCTTAAACACCAATGTAGATAGGGCCAATGGAATAGAGGAAATACCCAAGTGTACGGATGCCACCCTGGAGAAAAATATGTTTCAAATTCAAGCCCAGGTGCACAAGGAAAATAAAAAGCACGACTCAATTCAAAGGCAAGGACAAGAGAAACAATTAACAACCCATACAGGATCAATCAATGCCACGGACTGCCACGATGAAAGACACGCAACAAGTAGCTCACCTAACAAAAAAGAGAACAAAGGCGAAAGAACTTCCGTAACACTACCACTATCAACCAATGCCATAAATCAAGAGCAAACAATAACGGGAAGTCACCCGGCCCAACCTGATAACGAGGATTGTTACAACAATAGTATGTATGAATTAGCATACAAGGTGCCTCCATACAGTCACTCAACCCCAAGACTGGACTCACGCATGACCCCTGTAAGGGATAAAGCCATAGACAAGACAAAGACAAAGGAGTTTAACCCCTGCTGGGCGCCTCAAGTACCTACACTTAATAAAGGAAGAATTACAACACAAAAAGCCCGCTCGGATATCCATACAACCGAAAATAACCTGGAGGGATTGAAAATCCCCAGTAAATCACTCACCACCGAAAAGGAGGACCAGGTAGCAACCAAAAGCAATTTTGAGGGATTAAAAATCCCCAACAAAGCAATCATCATCGTAAAGGAGGACCAGGGAGCAACATCAATCGGTTGGTGTACAAAAAACTCTCCAATCAGGGAGTCGCCAAGTAATAACATAGTTGAGATATCCAGTGGAATGAACCAGGAAGTGGACATTAATGCACTAATAGATTTACCAAAAGTGATTGACGTCGGTGCTCAAACGGAACCTTCAATAATAGAGATCTCAAGTGTTTCGGCTGGTGCTGATGTAGCAACCACAAAAAACCCCGAACTATGTCCCGAAATACGGCAAAAAATTAAAGTGCGGCAGAAAGACACAACTTCCATAAAGCAAGTTCCACAGGGATTTTTCTCCAATTGCAATACATCGGGCCAACAACGGCAAGAAATAGGGCACGACATTAACGAAAACCTGGAATCTATAATTACATTGCACAGTGCCCTGGGGTGCATATTGGAAACCTCTATTAAAACTCTCAATATGCAGTCAGATAAACTCGACATTCAGATACATTTAATGAGTACAATGGCGGAAAACATATCTAACATAAATAAAAAGTTAGACATCATGGCCAGCATTCACAACATCATTAAGGACCAAACCTGACCGTGGGCAGCATTCCAGTCATGCACCTGCCATCCAATATTGGAAAAATTAAAGGATTTGCCATCAATTCTTAAAGACATACTACAGGAATGCAAGCACGCTAACCAGAGTAACAACAGTACACCAATCGGATGTGACCTTATTTCCCTCGGAAATTGCAAGAGCACACAAAAGGAATATCCAGTTAAATTTAATGCAGACCAAGCAGACGAATCGGCACGGCAAATAGCAGTGGAAAAAACCAAACAAAACAAACTAACAACGATATCTGACAATATAATAGAGGAACCTAAAATAATAGGTGCAACGCCTTTTATCATACAAAACAATGGTTCCAAACTATTAGGAATAGAGCATTCAAACCAAGATGGGGTCAGAAATCCAAACGACCCGAAAGGTCTAACCAAGCGGCAAAAAAAATGGGCAAGAAAAAACAGAAATCAGCTGCCAAATTGCCCACCTGCAAATAAGCAGATGTTGGTTACTTTCCCTATCTTTTATCAGGGAAAAAGGACACTAAAACAGGACCCCAACATTAAAGAGGGGACATACCAGTCATCTCTCGGGACAGAAAAAGAACACAAAAATCGGAAAAACCCAGAAGAGGGACAAATGCTATTAAACACAAGCCCTAAGGACATGACCCAACTGACAACATCAAAAAAATCTACGCATACAGAGGGGGTCATTCTTGCTAAAATTCCAGAAGCCAGGAACCCCAGTAGCACTGATTTGTTTAGTTCAATGACTGACGTAAGTGGCACTGGCTGGAGCACGGATCAAGGGCCCAGCAACACCACACAACTAAATAAAACTTCAGATAGTCTGCCAGATGAGCCGCAAAATACTGAGTCTAAAAGGGAGCACCACTTATGAAGAAACAAGGCTCCCTGCAAACAGGATTGAGCAACACAACAAAGATGAACAAAGCAATCAGGGGCCCCATTGGGTTGTAGTCAAAGGCACGGACAAAAATCAAAAAGTGCCCTCTATTCGTGTCACTATACCAAGCAATAACCCAATTGAAGGGAAAAGTGTCACTACACCGACCGATAATCAAACCTCAGAGAAAAGTGACCAAAAGATCAATAGGCAAGTAAGAACTAAGGCGGATAGAAATATGCACGATCAAATACAACTCACGATATTCACAGGCAACAATGGTATGCAACAAACTACAGAAATCGCAAATGTGGAAAGGATAGGGCCATGCCCCGGGTCTGCCACTGCAACCAGTGGGCACCACCCAGAACACGCTGGCTTTAAACGATCATGCCGGGAAGTAAAGGCCATGGCGAGTATGCCACTCACACAAACTCAGAATGATGCGTATAATCAAATAGCGCAATATCTCCATCTTAATGCGAAGGATTACGACGATCACAAGTCTACAAAACCCTCATCAAATGAAAAAGTACAGAGTAGCAGTGACCGACCTACTGAGATGCAACCAGTCACAGCAGGAAAGATACTTTTTATTCCCAACTACGAGCCCCAAGGCACACAAGACCTCTTAAATCGAGGGAATATTCTCCATCTGACATCTACCATCCCAAGCCTAAGCCACCTAACATCCGCCGATTTACTATCAATTGAATTCATCACGTTAGGGGACAATGGGGCTAGGGAAGGCACATGTGCCACCTGGAGGAATGTAGAAGTGGTAAAGAGCATTCGAACTGAAACGCGTAAATTCGAAGAGTGGGGAATCACGCTGAAAGAAGAAACAAAAAAGGGCTATCCGTCACCCCTGCTAAGAAGATGTGGGAAAAGAGCTCCATCTGACAAAAGAGCTGACTGCAAAAATCGAACCACTCATTCAGTACTACAGGGTGCCAGGGGGGTGGAAACTCCCATCAACAATCACCAGAGACAGGCACTGGGCATTAATGGTAACTGAACCCACTGCGAGGCAGGCAAGACCAAAGAAATCCTAATAAAGTTACTCTCCTGGAACACCGCAGGAGCGAAAAACATCTTAAACCATAGTAGAAAAGCAGCTACCTGGGACCAATATGACATCATAGCACTTCAGGAAACGTGGACAATGGAACCAATTGACTTACCAGGAAGACTATGTTTCCATGAAAGTGCGACGCGTCCCCAGCGCTATGGGCGTGCAAGGGGGGGACTTTCAATATATGTATCCACTGCACTGAAGATCAACGCCTCGCAAATGGATGTATCAGCAGCAGATATGCAAATCATTAAACTGGAGAGCACAACAAAAGGCAAGACGAGAACAATCATCCTAATTAATTTATACGCCCACCCGAAAAAATCAGCCAAAAAAGAACTCTTCCAACGTGTTGTTAATGTTGTAACCAACACCCGCCTTGAACAACCAAGCTGGGAGATTATCGTTACGGGTGATTTCAACACCAACCTTTTACATCAACCGGAAGATGAGGACAGCATCTCAGTAGCAAACGAAATGTGGGACGTTGAACCTCAGGAGATTGTATCAGTCATGAAGAAAGATAAAGTGGGTAGGCAGCTGATGTGGGACTTTGAACGCCTTGGCCTACGGGTAATAAACGGTAGAGCCATTCACGACAAACCCCCTGCCGTAACCTATATAGGCCATAATACAAGTTCCATCTTGGATTATACATTGGTAACACTACCCCTGCTGAGTCTAATTAAAAAATTCCAAATAATCTGCTCACTAGACAGTGATCATTCAATGCAACATATCAAGATGAAACTGAATTCTTCTAGGTACGTAAAGGCGCCAACCATGCCAGGCATAATCTCTACAATTAACCTGAAGCGGTTAAAGTGGACGAGCAACACACTGCCTCAAATAGCGTTGGACGCTAAGAAATTATTTAAAACATCTATCGCAGAGAAAGACTTATGCTCAGAGTCCTGGTCTGACTTCCTGGAAAAGTTACCATGGTCCAGTAGCAATGCTAAAAGGGAGACCTATCCTATGTCCGATACCAAACTCACAAAAACTACACTTTCTATGAAGAAACATCTTCAGAAGCTCACAAGACGGGCACAAGGTCCAAAGATAAAACCAAGCCTTTGGCGAGAAGTCCGATCGATAAGGAGACAATACAAGAAGCTGGTATGGATGGAAAAAAGGAACAAAGCCAATGATTTCTGGGCTAAATTGTTGCATAACACAAAAATATCAGACTCCAGGGCTTTCTGGATGCAAGTCAATTCCATTACTAGAACAGCACAACCTATAAGTATGACATGCATCAATGAAAACGACTGGGCCCAACACATAGTCGACACATTCTCGACAAAACCATCGGCACACCAGATTATAACGTCAATAACGGCATCTGAAACATCAAGAGCAATGGACCAGGAAAGCATGGCTGTTTCTAGCACTAATGGCATGATCTACCGCCAGGAAGACATGGGTCAACCAATGTGGACAGATGACGATCGCCGAATATTACTAATAATCAAGAAAGGCAAGCAAGAGAGTGCGCCGGGACCAAACGGCATCCCGCAGGCAATCTATAAAGAGGACCCCAAGTTTTGGGCATGCAAATTTAATCTCTTGTTTCGGTCAATTAGCGACTCAGGCCGGGTCCCGGAAAGCTGGAGGGGTGCCATCATCAATCCCATCTATAAAGGCAGAGACCGCAAAAATCCAATCAATTATCGCTTAATAGCCCTGATCGATGCGGAAGCTAAATACTACGCATCCCTGGTGCTAGCTGATCTAGCACAATGGTCGGATATGAACAGCAAAATCCTGTTAAATCAGACAGGGTTTTGTCGCGGAACAGGCACCATGGCAAATGCAATGGCATTATGCTTGATTGGTGAAAAAAGCCTCCAAAACCATCAGGAACTTTACACCTGTTTCATTGACTTTAAGGCGGCCTTCGACCGTGTCAACAGAAAATTACTATGGATTAAATTGAAGCAGCAGGGCCTGCCAGACTCAATCCTAACGCTGATCATCGACCTGTATAGTAACACCTGGATGCAGGTAAAGATCGACAATGGACAGAGGCTAACCCGGAAGATCAACACCTCTGATGGACTAAAGCAAGGCTGTGTTTTGGCCCCCCACCTCTTTAATTTATTCATGGCGGACCTAACAGTAAGCCTTGACCGGACTAATGCTCATCCACCGCGGCTAGGTAATCTCCGTGTAACACATCTATCCTATGCCGACGATGTGGTCCTACTAAGCCAGACAAGAATAAGCTTGCAACGTCTTCTAAACGAATTGACCCGCTATACAAAACAGAATTTGCTAGAAATAAACAGCACAAAAACAAAAATCATGGTTATAACCCGACGACACAAAGTGCCACCAACCTTCTCAATAGACAATGTTAAACTAGAAGCGGTTGGAAGTTACAAGTATCTCGGGATACTACTGGACAAGCGTCTCGATTTCAGCATGCAATTTAATAGCATGGAAAAGAAGGGCATAATACTATTGCACGCCTTTAGTACCCTAGCGACCAAACTTAAAGGTCCTTTGGTCTCCCCCTTGCTAACAATAATGAAAGCTAAGTTACTCCCAACAATAGCTTATGGGAGAGTATTACATCATGGCAAGAGTGCACAACTTCTGGACAAAGCACAAATGAAAATCTACAAGCGAGTATTTGCATTACCAAGAAACGCATCACCCGCACAAGTAAGGCTTGAATTTGGTCTGCAATCCCAAATACTGCTGAAAAAGTACGAGACCATAAAATTTTGGTACAATGTCTGGATGAATCAAGAGATAGCGGTCCATCGTGCTATGTGGGAAACAATTAGCAAAAGTCCCAATTCTCACTACGCCAAATACCTTAAATTGTCATTAGAATCAACCGACTTGGCTACTCTCTGGGAATCCAAGCTTCCAGTGCTTTCCTTTAAACAGTTGGTAAAGAAGGCTGCCAACAGGCATTCGTTGCTCGACGATAAAATAACCTTCAGTTGTCGGTCCCATGCCTGGATGACAATTCAATCTTATAAAAAATTAGTACCGGCAGCCTACCTAGACCTTGCTTTCTCGCCTTTCATCAAACGTAAATACCTCAATTTAAGGCTGGGTAACTTTCCAACAAATGCCGAGACACCAAAGTGGAAGTCCCAAGAATTTGACGGATGCGGTTTATGTGGCGCAGGAAGACAAGACTTTATCCATCTGATTTGTATTTGCCCAGCTCTGATCCAGGAACGTCGGAGTGGGTTAAAAACCAAGTTTAAGGAATATGGAATACGTACCTGCCGGTCTGCGATCATACAAATTTTATGCTCAGTAGATCCGCAACTCATTTGCAGGGCAGTCAAATTCATTGACATTTTTGAGAAAAACCAAAGAATACTGGCAAAGTCTTGAATTTGGAACATGTTAATATTCAAATTTGAAAGACTTTTTCATCTTAATAACTTTTTTATCATTCGCAGAGCAGTGTAAACTTTCTGTGTTTTAGTATATTGTCGTATTTATACTTTGTAATGGTTTTTACTAACTATACAATAAAGTATTATTATTATTATTATTATTATTATTATTCCACCAGCTACTAAGAAAGACGAAGAGGAAAGACTTTGCCAACTGCATCATGCCCAGCAACAACCACAGCTACGAGCTCTTCAACATCATCAGACTTTGCCAGGCTTGCAGCCACAGAAAACAGCATCGCCCCACTCTCAAGAACTATGTGACAGACTAGTCAACTTATTCCACTACGAGATCACGACCATTTATGAGAACCTCAAACCTCAGCCCAAGCCCTCAGACCAGTTCACACCTTAGGACACCACCACTATCATGAACTCCATTCACAGAGGAGCCCCATCATACCCCTGCCCCCACCACATTCTCAACCTCAGAAACTGCAGAATCAGCAGCGAGCTCACCACCCTCTTTACCTCCTCCCTTACCAAAGTAACCTTTCCCGAAGACTGGAAATATGTAGCAGTCAAAACACTTCTGAAGAAACCATCTGCCGACCTGAGCAAACTCAAGAACTACCATCCATCTCTCTTCTCCTCTTTTCTGCCAAAGACCTGGAAAATACCATCAACTGACAACTGGTGAAATATCTGGAGCAGAACCTTCTCCTACACAACTCCCAAGCCAGATTCCGACTCACCCACATCACCGATGCTGCCTTGATTGTGTCCACCGATGACATCAGAGCCCACCTTGACCGGGGAGAAACAGCGACTCTGATTCTTCTCGACCTCTCAGCAGCCTTCAACACTGTATCGCATAACACCCTGATCAGAAGACTGCATCACATTGGTATCTAAGGTAACGCCCTCAAAGGGACAGCCTCCTTAAACCCCTGGAGAATGAAGAAAGTCTGCCTACCTCCAGTAACCTCCAAACCCAAGGACTTCCTCTGTGGTACCCCTCATGGATCCTCCCTCAGCCTCACCATCTTCAATACCTACTTGAGACATTTGGTCAACATCATCAGATACCACAGACTAAACTTAATATCCTAAGCAGACAACATTCAGCTCATCCTATCAATCTCAGATGATCCCACCAACACCAGAACCAACTTCCACAAGTACATGAAGAGCGACACCAACTGCCTGAAGCTCAAAACGGAAAAAAACATTAGTTTTGATCTTCCACAACAACATCAATTCTTGGAATGACTCCTGGTAACACTTGGAACTAGGACCATCACAAAAACCGACCGACCATGCCAGAAACCTTGGCATAACCCTGGACAGCAAACTGACCATGAAGTCTAAGATCAACACTGTCCCCTCTGCCTGCTTTCTCACACTTCACATGTTATGAAAAGTCTTCAAATGACTCCCCCTGAATACCATACCATCAGGCCCTGATCCACAGTCGATTGGACTAGAGCAACACACTCTACACTGGGATCACCACACACCTGCTGCAAAGATTCCACACCATACAGAGCTCCACCTCTAGACTCATCCTCCACTTCCCCAAATGAATCCACACCACTCCTCACTCTCAGAAAACACCACTGGCTCCCTAAACAGAAGAAATGCCAATTCAGGCTGACGATCCAAGCCTACAAAGCACTGCATAATCAAGGACCAGCCTATATCAAACACTGCCTGAAGTTCCACCTTTCTACCAGGCCACCACGCTATGCCCTCCTCTTACTTGTCCACAACCCTGACATCCACTGAAGCAACAGCAGAGGATGCTCCATCTTCTACCTAGCGGTGAAAACCTGAAACGACCTCCCTCTGCAGCTACGGACCTACACCTCTCTAATAAAATTCCAGAGAGCACTTAAGTACTGTCTGTTCGATTGAGGCACCCGAACCAGCATGACCCTCAAATCGCTAGATACTCTCTCGAGTGATTAGCTGCTCTATATAAATCCACTGATTGATTGATTGACAGTTAAGAAACACCATCCTGTATTTCACACAGTATAAACACCAAATTCAATATTACTTTCCCAAACTAAAGGTGTACAAATTATCAGTTACCACCAGATAGTAAGCAAAATCCAGCTGCTCTATTAAACTCAATCCATCACAACTGACTGATACACTTATGGAAGCATGGTTGAAATACGAAAAATGTGATATCACATCTTAATGATAATATATTACACTTTTCCTGATCAAGAAAGGCTGCAAAATATCAAGATAACACAAATATTGAAGTCCTTTGTCTATTTTTATGCATTTACGCAATGGCTGCCCGATGGACATTTGCTTCCAGATAAGTGTGAGCTCCCACACACACCCCACACATATGCCTCAGAATTCCACATCCAAGCCTCTCAGTCAATTAGACCGCAAAAAGAGTATCCTGGCATGGGACACTTCAAACGATAACAGAGTAAACCAAACATTTGAGGAGCAAAATTGAATTGAACATTTACAATATGCCTTAAAAATTTAGATGTAAAAAAATCAATCTCTAAACACCTTTATTATTATTCTATTAAAGTATGTACTAAAACATTAAACAAATGAAAAACAAGCAATATCTAAGATAACCCATCTTGCATTTCCATACATTGGAAAAAATAAATTTACCATAAACAAAGGGAATACAATCTCACTCACTCATTACAATAGAAGTTTAAAATCACAGAAAATTTATTTATAGAATAAAGAGAGTACTTAGCCATGTGGGGGCAGTAAATAAATGCCAGAGTTAGATTGTTGTAGGGTTAAAAGTATTGTATTAGTATTAGTATTAGTATTGTTAATGTTCTAAATCTATTAGGTGATGTTAGTGTTTTTTATTTTTAGAAGGGACACAGGACAGGAAGTGGCTGTGAGAAAGTGGATTATTAGTTGGGGTGGTTATGAGACCTCAAAAGTAATGTCAGTATTGTGTATCAGGTTCAGTTAGATTACTTTAGTTTAAATATCAGCTCAGTTCTAGGTAGCGGTGGTACAAAGCAGTCAGGCTTAACTCAAGGGAAGGAGTATAACCATTTATCGGTACCAAAACAGCTATTATGTGGAAATCACAACATAAAAAAAATCCCACTCCATAATAGTATAAAGATAGTATAAGTTTTACTGAGAAAATAGCGACCAAAATTAAAAAGTTCAGATCAGAGGTACCAGAGATAAGATTTTAGAGAATTTTACAGTTTTCTTGCACTACCCCTTCATACATGCGGCCTATCAATAAGATAGGGCGCATTCCTGTCTTTTCCCCAATGTTGATGCAAGATGGCTGTCATGTGCCAACCCAGGCACCCTTGCGCCATGGTTCAAGAGTGCCTGCATTGCGGGGCTGATTGATTTTGTGCAGGAAGGGACACCTTCTTGCACAAAATCAATCAATTCAGGTGATTTAGTCTTTCCATATGTGCTGTAGAATGCACGGTGGGCTCTAGGAACTCGGTACATTTTTGCCATGGTCCACAAGTGGCTTTCACCTACAGACATCAAGCATCTGTTTGTAAGGCAAGAACTATAAATGGCCAGTAGTTGATCAGGATGACTGCTCTTGAATGGTTTGTAGGATGGCCACCATGGTTGCATTTGTGTGCACATGCACTGCAACACATGTGTATGTATGCATCCCAGCACATGCACATACATGCATCTTCATGAGCTCCAAAGATATTGAGTACCAGTGCAAACAACACTTTGCGAAGCAAAGAGGTTATCGTTCGCCTGCCTGAGGTGAGAAATATTGACCTTGCTAATGCTTGATCTCTAAAGTAGTGAAATCATCAATATTTAGTTGCCTCGGACACTACCTCTTATTAACCAACCTATTCATCCTCCTCCAATAAAGATTTTGTAAACTGCACTTTAAAGAAACAGCAAAATGACTTTTACCTAACTCTGTCATCTATGCACACCACAATAGACACGTTCACATTCTTCGATCTATCCACTGTCTTTAACATTGTTCATGAAAATGTTCTCCTCGCCTTTGTAGCCTTTCTGGACATTACTGTCCCAGGACACAAATAGTTCTCCTTTAACCTGTGCTGCCTCCAAGTATCATGTCTTCTACCTCCTGAGGCCGCTACACTGGGGCTACCTACCATCCAAGTCAAAGAGTACCAAACTGCTTTGAAAATAATTTTTTTGCAGGAGGAAGGATGTGATTGTTAACTGAGTGATTCTGTTGTACACAGATAGTTTCCCAGTGCATACTTTTTTAGCTGGTAGATATGTGTTTGCCTTCTTCTATTATAGAACAATCAGAAATATATCAATCTCCATCTATCAGACAACAGTGTAGTAAAGTACACCGACACCAACTTAACTCTTACGTCACATGTACATGTTTAATACTCCACTCTTGCTACCTATGTACCGCTAGTGTTGTTATAGACAGCATTTCTGATGAAAGTGGTATCGCTA
The DNA here is from genome assembly GCF_964263255.1 of Lissotriton vulgaris. Taxonomy (NCBI): domain Eukaryota; kingdom Metazoa; phylum Chordata; class Amphibia; order Caudata; family Salamandridae; genus Lissotriton; species Lissotriton vulgaris. Next base: position 1,800,547,059 of record NC_141685.1, read on the forward strand.
CCAAATAAATAAATATCAATGAAAATGTTATCTGTAAAACACTCTGCTGCTCCTGAGAGGTAATTCTGGGAAACAATAAAAAGCTACATTACAAAAACCTAAATGAACGTGCGAAGCAAGAGAAGTAGTTGAGCTGATTCCCGTTTGAAGTTATGTAACTTTGCGTCCCATTTTAATCATCCTTATTGAAAACTATAAATATTAACAGCTCGAAAATATTTTACCATGCTCTCAAATTGCTTATAGTCTCTGTACAGACATGAAATCAAGTGAAAATGATTTGGCCATCTGTTACCAAAGTTTTAAACTAATAAGATTAAAGGACATATTCAGGGTTTATTTTTTTACATATACCCTTTATTGTTTGAACATTAAATGTATAATACAATAAGCAATAATGACACTGCATTCTAATTTCAGAGAAAGAATGTGCAACACTTCAAACAGTAACACAGTGAAAACACCGAAAGTTAGAAAAATGGGTTACATATTTATGAACAAAACAAGTCCAAAATGACAAAAATCCAATAAGTATAACCGAAGGTATGAATTTGTGAAGAATAAATCAAAATAAAGTGCTTAGAAGCTTAAAGTGCCAACCTGGGACATCTGTTCGATGACCATTTGTGAGGTTATCCCTGGACCTTGAGGCTCCTTCCACCAAGAATGGAACTTTTTGGGGTGGACTTTAAAAGGTAACTTTTCAGCTGGACCAACCTAGTCCCTGTATCTGGCTCGTGCTCCATCACAGTAGTCCTGAACTTGTGACTTTCACCTGGTCTTGAAGAACCAGATAAGAGTGATTGGTGCTTTGAGTATTTAGGCACTTTCTCTACCTTAAATCTTTAAAATTGCATATCACCAGTTCTACTGATTGGGTTGATAGAACGTGCGGGACATCTAGCTCAGTTTATCATACCCACCTGGGCCCATAAAACATTCATACTTTTAACTAGTAGTCCTGCCTGTGATTTACTAACTAATCACCTGTCAATACTTTGAGTCCTTTTAGGACTTATACCTGTAAACCATGACTTACCAATCCTTGTCGTCCTTTACTATAAGTCCTAGGGATCGAAAAGGGAGTTAGAATAAACAGGCAATATTTAAACACATTTACTGTCTGACACCCTATTTTCTGCCAGTCTTCCCTTTCTTTGGGCTCTGCTTCACTTTGTAAATCTTTCACTTCCTCCAATGTATCCACACCTATCAATAGCATAAGTTGCAGCTGTTGCCACATGCTTCAATTTTCTTGTTTACTGCCATTTTATATTTGGCACAATGTTGGGCCACTTGGTCAGCATAACGATTACCAGCTGCCACTTTGTCACGTCTAGATTGGTGAGCAGCGCACTTGACCATGGCCAATTCTTTGGGCAATTGAATTGCTTCAAGTAATTCTTTTACAAACTGTACATTTTTAATAGGGGTTCCTGAAGAAGTCATGAACTCGCTTTGCATCCATAGCTGGCCAAAGTCCTGCACAACCCCGCAAGTATACTAGCTATCAGTGTAAATGGTCCCTCTCCAATTTATCCCAATTTTGCATGCTTTTTTTAAAGCAATCAATTCGTCTACTTGTGCAGACTTGACTCCTGGTAAATAGGATGCTTCGATTATATTGGATAATGTGCACCCAGCATAAGCAGCGCTTAGTCCTCCTTCCTCATGGTGTATACATGAGCCATCTACAAATAACTCATGCTCTGGGTTTTTTAAAGGTTCTTCCTGTATGTCTGCGTGAGGTTTAGTACTGAATTCAGTTAAGTTGATACAGTCATGTTGAACTTCCTCTCTCACTTCAACAAAGCGATAATCTGGTAATAAGGTTTCTGGATTTAGAACAGTGCACCTCACTATTGTCACGTTTTCTGAACCAATGATGATTCTTTCATATTTAGTCATCCGACTAGGAGTTAAATGCTGAGTACATGTTCTGGTTAACAGAATCACGACTGAATGTGGAACATATACTGTTACAGGATGTCCCATAATGATGGATTTACTTTGCTCAAGACTCATCCACTTTGCAGCTACCGCTTACAAGCAACCTGGTAGTGCTGATGCCACTGGGTCCAATGTTGAAGAAAAATATGCCACAAGTCGTCGCATTAACCCATGAGTCTGGGTTAGGACTGAAAGAGCTCAATTGTCTCTTGTGTCGCAGAATAGTGCAAACTCTTTTGAATAATCTGGCATCCCTAATGCTGGAGCTTCACACAGACTGTTACGCAATTTTAAGAAAGAAGTCGTGCTTTCATGGTCCCATTCAACTGGACCTTTTGCTTGTTTCTTTGACATTTGAATGAATGGCTTTGCAAGCACTGCAAATCCCACAATCCACTGCCTGCAGTAACCTACAACTACAAGAAGCATTCTGATCTCTTTCTGAGTTTGTGGTAATTTCATATTTTGAATTATTTTGATTCTTTCAGATGTCACTCTTCTGACCCCTCTTTCTATCTTGTGTCCCAGATACTTGACTGAGGTTATACAGTATTGCAATTTCTCTGGGGCCACTTTATGTCCACCTTTTGCTAAATGGTTTAACAATGCAATGGAATCAATCACACAGTAATTTCTTGTTCTTGATGCCAATAATAGGTCATCAATATACTGCACCAGGACAGAGTGTCCGCGCAACACCAGTGATTCAAGGAAGTTTTTCAAAATCTGATTAAAGATGGATGGACTTTCCGTGTACCCCTGAGGTACATGATTCCAAACATAAACATGCTCATCTAATTTGAACAAAAATAAATACTTGCTATCTGGGTGCAGTGGAATGGAAAAGAAGGCGTGGCATAAATCAATTACAGTGAACCATCCTGCTCCCCATGGTATTTGATACAGAATCACTGCTGTATTTGGTACTATTGGGCAACATGGGACGAAAATGTTATTAATTTTACGAAGGTCTTGGACCACCCTGTACTTTTTGTTTGGTTTCTTTATGCCAATTATAGGTGAATTGCAAGGACTGCTCATTATTTCTTCTAGAATGCCTTGTTCAACTAAATGCCCTATTTCATGGGCAACTCCTGCTTTTAATTCGGGACTCATTTTGTACTGTCGAATATTGAGGTAAACTGCACCATCCTTTACTGTCACTTTTATGGGATCAACATCTGCTATTAGGCCTACTCCTTTTCCTGAAAACCCTACACATCAGGATTAACAAAAGTTTTTAGTTCTCCTGGTAAATCTTCTAGGGACATCTTTTTAACTTCTGTTTCTTGACTGGCTAGCATAAATTTATACACTCCGTTTTCATCTGGAGTCTGAATTTTAACACCATTTGGTGTACAAAAGATTGTGCAGTTCATTTTGCACAGTAGATCCCTTCCTAGTAAGTTTACAGGGCTAGAATAGCACACTACAAATTTGTGCATTTCTCGGAAGTTGCCAATACAGACTTTCATGGGTTCTGCGAAAGGGGTCCTAATTTGTTTATTAGAAACGCCTACAACTTGGATCGCTTCTCCCGAGAGGGGTAGGTTTGGGATGTCTGCTGTTCTCACAGTAGAACGGGTAGCACCAGTGTCCAACAAAAAGGTAAGATCATTTCCCTCCACTTTCCCTTCAATGTAAGGACCTGACTGATCTACCGGTAAGGATGCGCCAAGTACTCAATCCTTTCCCCCCCTCTCAGGCACCATCAATATTCCTCCGTCTCAAAAAATGTATCCTGCAAAAGAAATTGTGGTGTTACTGTATTTGTCTACCACTTCCCTCCTGAAATCCGGTGTCCACACTGTATTTGGGTTGACTCACAAAATCTGGCATAGGGGCTTGAGGTTACTGAATCTGTATTACCTGTTGCGGCAGTCTCATTGACACCTCATTCTGCCTCTGTGGATTTAAATTTTGATTTTGGACATTATTATTCTGTATTAATTTACACACTTGTTTCTCCAATGCCCCCATTTTCTGCGCTCATGACAACGAAACTTTTTCTTTGCCTCTTCTTTACTCATCTTCCCTCTGGGTTTACCCCCACTTCCTTCACCTTGGCCTTCCATTCTTTTCTGATTATTTGCTTGCTAACTTAACTGCAGTTCCTGTTGTTCTGCCATTTTTACTTGAGCCCATATTACCTTTTCTTTTAATTTCGTTTATTATCAATTTCATCCTCACAGTATTTTGCATACTTGAGAATTTTGTCGACACGCTTCGCGTGCCAACACAGTTTATGCTCTTTAATTGTTTGGGCGATTTCAGGTTTTAGTTCAGACACAAAACGATAAATAAAATGTGTCATGTCTTTATTATCAATGTTTTCTAAACCACTGTACTGTTTAAATACCTGCAAGATGCGTTCATAATATGCATGTACAGATTTATCTTTATTTTAGGTGGTTCTGTCTATTTTAGTTTCTTTTTGAGGAATCTTTCCCTTTAAGTAAGTTATCATCTGATTGTACTTCTTCATAACATCTTCTGATGGGGCTCCTGTTTTAGGATCCCTAGGGTATTCATCAATTGGCCAATCTACTGTAATTTTACACTCAGTCCACAAATCAGCTGGAACAACAATGTCAAATAAACCATCTAAATTTTTTCACAGCACTTTCAACACTTTCACAGACCTTTCAACTTGTCGGTACCATTCTACAGGTTTTTCTCTGAGTTTTTGGAAATCTTTAGTAAATGATAAAATATCCTGTCGGGACCATGGGACATGTACATAACCTCCTCTGGGTACTTCTCTCATCGGACACAACCTTTCAACCTTTTCAGTTTCTTTTAGTATATACTCAGAAGTGGTTTTATTTGCCTGTGCCTCTTCCTTCTTCTTTGTCCATCTAGCTTTCCATTTGTCTAAATCTCCCACAACAGTTCCTTAATCTGCAATTTACGTCCTGACACATTCATATTTACCTAGTCTTTGTCATGAAAATTCAGCTCTATATGGTTTCTGTAATACCTTTGATTTGCCAATGTCAATTCCCATTTCCAAAGCCAAATTCATTAACTTTTCATGGTATATTTTTGTATTGCAAGTAATACTTCTGCATAAAACAATAATTCCTCTTCAACAAAAGATTTTAGCCTGTCCAATCCCACATTTCCTGCTATCATTTCTTCTAATTCCACCCTCAATTTGAATATGTCCAATACCTTTGTTTGCAGCCGTGGTCGGTAGGGGGAGTACCTGCCAGGCGGTGATGTGGGGAGGGGGAGGGGGAGGGGGAGGGGCAGGGGACGGGTTAGTAAACTATGGATTAAGAAAGTTTACAGGTAAGTAAACATATAAATAAAGAAAACAAATGTTGTTGCCTGCACTCCAAGATGGCTCCCATCAACGCATTTCGCCGTTCCAAAATGACACCCGCAGTAGCGATCACGTGACCAGCGAGGCAGTACACAATCCGCTCTCACACGCAGGTCGCTGCATTGAAACCGGCATTGACGAGCAGCCCCGGGAGAGACGAGTCTTCACCCTGACTTAGTAAGTAAACTAGGAATAGCAATCCCGACTCTAATAATGGCCCGTTTCTAAGACACGTACTGATCCGACTTCCCGTTTTTATTTCAGCGTCTGAACGCTACATTGTTGGCGCTCCACGTGTATGGCCATTGCTGCCTACACATCAAAACTTGTACCCCGCTCTCACGCAGAGTGGAGCAAGGTAGGTCCCTCCGTATTCCACCACTATAGTTCGGAGCCTCCTGACCTTAATCCTTTAATCCTGACAAGGAATTCCCGCTTTGTTTTCAGTGCTGCCATCTGATGCAACTGTAAACGAGCAACGAGTTGTAACCTTAATCCTGAAACTAACAATTCGTCTGGACCTCTAAAAAGACCTCCACGACATGTAATCACGTGGTATGTTTTTAAGTATGATTAGCTTACTTTTCACTGCCTGTGTAAACCGGTGGACTCATAACTGCATTCTTCCTTTTTTGCAATTCTGCCCCCAGCTTGGCAAAACCACTTCGGCCAAAACCTTGAAGTGAAGGATACCTCCCATGTGAGGCTTCTTACCTTGAATAACAGAGGTATGATCAAACCATTTGTTAGTAAGGGTCCATAGGGCTACCCCCAATCACACATCCACTCGTAGCCACTTAACAATTAAAACGACTCAAAACTTGCACTATCACTGCACAATGGAAATCCTATCTCCCCAGTACACTATAAACTGAACTGATCACTATCACTGCACAGTCCGTTGACGCAGTTTTTCACGCATGTCACTGCGATTCCGAGTATTGTGTAAATGCTAATATTATGTTCCCGAACTTGGCACAAACACCTGGCACTTGGTCACACACTGCGAATTTGTTACAAAGTTGGCAGACTTGTGTAAACTACTCCTTAGTTTTTTGTAAAAATTCTTTTTTCTCCTTGTTTCTCCTAACAGGCTTTATTCCATTCAGGCATGCTTTGTTTATTATAAAAGTCCTGATGATGATCCCATGTATCTAGTTGAGCAATAGGGATCGAAACGTCGACACCTATGAGTGGGTTTACACTCACAATATTGTCAAATAAGATTGTGTACACTCCACTCCAGGCGACACTGTTATTGATCTTTGATTTACTTACAGTGCCCTGTCTTTGCTCCCTTCCTTTGCCTGAAAGACACCCCTTTCACCCTAATCCTATCTTTCCTTTCCCTCTTTTTGGTACGGCACAGGCTTGTGTCATGTTATCTCGTTTGTATTGAAATATTGGACATTGTTTCTTAAAAATAAACTCCTTTCCCGGCTGGGTTTGGAAACCTCAAATCGTATAGCTTTCCATTGTGTTCCTATACTGTATTGTTGAGGTTCCGTGACGATTTGAACCCGTGTTTTCAAGTTTGTCGGAAATATATAATATTAGTATCAGCGAACCGCAAATGATCCATTTAGCATATCCTGGTGTTTTCGCTACGATACGAGCAAGAGCACTCCTGTTATGAACACATTTCTGATCTACCCACGGCATCCATCTTAGATCATGTCCGCCATTTTGTGTTTCTTGCCCTCACATACGCAATAACCTCTGATCACTTCATTTCGATTAAGGACACGTAGCCTTAGCCGGAGATTCACCTCTTTCATGACACGTGTACCTTAAACCAGATCACGCTGTAGCTGCATGACTTGACAAAGGCTGCCTCCTCTGCCCGAGGCCAGCCCACCTGAACTGGTTCTCGTGTCCATTGTCCCGATCATGATTAGGCGGCCGAAGCCGGTAGCCTTGCCCATTTACAACCCACAAACATCTCTTATCCCGCTTTTCTATCTCCTGCACCTGGCTCTGCTCCTTTCCTTCTGGGCCTTTATTAGGGGGAGGTAACGAACTTTACGATGAGGCGGTCCGGCTCTTGAATGCAATATTGACAAGGGATTGTGATGGACTAGTGGGAACCCCTCTTCGTGATGTTTGGCATCAGATATTATCGACAGTTCCTGTGTAACGCCAAATATTTATTGTTTAAGATACAAAGGTTTAGGAATGTACTGACATGTGAAATATTTGCCTGAAGCACAATTTTTAGTATATAAGGAGCAACCCTCAATGTACAAATCGAACAGGCTCCTGGTTACTGCCCATGCGTAGTTTCTGTGACTTCTGTGTCCCTGCAGTAATAAACCTTTGGTCTTTGACGCCACCATCGAGAAGCCCGTGTTTCTGTTCATTTGCGCACCAAGGCAGGTGGAACTCCGGGGTCTTTGGGTGTTGTTCCCTGACACCTCTGGACGGAACCAAAAAGTCCAGAACTCCAATTGGCGCCCAACGTGGGGCGACGTCATTCGGTACCGGTCCAAAAGCCTGAAGAGTTCGAGGAGCTTCGTGTGAAGATTTCCGAGGGAGGCGCCCCACTTCATCGATCCCGGCATATCGCAAAAGTGGCCCGAAGTTCTCTTCCACGAGGGTTCCCGTTCAGGACGGCTGCAGTGGGCCGTTGCCTTGACCGTCGCCCTGTCTTGGACCCGAGGTGCAGCCCTTAGTACAGCGAAACGTGACGGGTTTCTCCTTGGTGACGTCTTCAGTGCCTCAGTTAAGTATTTAGTGATAGCTAGCTGGTTACTTTGTGAGGATTGTTAAAATCCTTGATCGGTTCTTGGTTTGGTTTGGTTTCGTAAGATTATCACTAGTTGTTCTGGTTACGATAATCTATTTGGTTCAGTTTGGGTATCGATACATTAGTTTGGTTTTGGTAGGCCTAAGTTCTTGGTTCGAGTGCACATATTTGTTCCGTGTTTTGTTTGTTTTGTGTTCCAGACTGAAAATGGTAAGTCGGAAAATGTTGTCTTGTTTCGGTTGCAACCATGACTCACGATTGGAGGATTCCTGTCTGGTTCCTCCGATTGGGACTCCCCTTTATGACTTATATTGTAAACATGGTGTGGGTCCTATATCTTATAATGAGGTATGGGTCCGTTACTGTAAGAAGGATGGTGTCCTTAGTTGGCCACTACATGGTAGTTTTGAACCCGAGATTCTTGATAATTTAGAAGCGAAATTGTTTAGGAAGAAAGACCGGCCGGCAATGTTTGATTCTTTCCGTTACTGGCGAAAAGAGTCCAAACAGAGAGAAATGAAAAGGTTGAAGAAAGAACAGAAAGAGAAAGAAGAGCTAACTCTAGAGCAAGCAACTAAACAATTGCAAGATAATGAGTGCGAAAAAGCTATAGATGTAGCAATTAGAGAGCATAATTTAGCGATTGACAAGTGCTACCCTGCCTTGCCATCGAAAACAGCTAAGATACTGGAGGATCCCGAAAACGATCCTCTGTTGTCTTATCTGTTACGGTCACCTCCACCGTATGCACAAGGTGCTACGGCCCAACTTGTACCGAATGTCCAATTGCCGGTTGCTGGACAACCTGGTGTTCTTGTTCCTCAGAATCAAGTTCCTGTACCTCCTGTGGTTAATGTGAATATTCCTACGGCTCCTCCTCTTCCTGGGTTGCCGTCTTCTATACCTGTATCTGTCTCGCTTACACCTACTACATCACAAACTATTTTTCTCGATACTCCTACTACCTCGCTATCTGTTCCTACCTCTACTGTGTTCTCTACGTCTGCAAGTGTGTTAACTCCACTTTCTGTACGTCGAAAAATAACTGATTCTGTTGCTAATATACTGTCTCCTTTATATAAATCTTTAATTAAGACTCCTACTCCTGATTCAGTTCAGAGACGTAGTCAGCTACCAAGTACTGAAGAACGGGGAGTTTTAGATTCCACGGCTCTCAGATGGATTACGAAAGTTAGAAGATATAGTACGAGAGATGTACTAGATACGTTTATGCAGTGGAAGGAACCAACGCAACGGTACGTCTTTGATGAGATGTGCTCGTTGTTACGTGAGGAAATAGAGGAAGATGATGTTGAATCAGACTTGGAAGATTTAATTAAAATTCAAAAAGAGTTTGCTGCAGGAATGATAGTGGGTGATAATATAAAAGAAGCGATGGAACTTATTTTAAGTTTTAGGAATGATCCATCTCTTCGTTCGCCGAGAGATTTAGAGAAAGGTAAAATGAAGCCAAGTCGCCAATATCCTATGAGGGAGGTTCCTCCAATTTGGCGCGAAGCAATACAACGTGATGATAATGCGGGTATTGCAGCTGCTCCAGCACAGTTCCAACGAGTGTGGATACACATTCCATGGAAGCGAGCTGAAGTGCTAGCGGTGAAACAGGCCTTGCCAGATCCGCGTAAAAATCCAGCTGGATATTACAAGGAATTAACACAGACAGTTGAAGCTTGTATAATGAACTTAGCGGACATCGATATGTTATTTGGCAATGTAGTTCCACAACCAGTGTGGGCTAAAATTCGTAGGGAGGATCATCAAGCAGCCTTAGGTGGTGATTGGGCAGCTATCACTGCAGCGGATGGTCAGCAAACGGGTGGTGCAAAACCCGAACCCCTAATTGCTAATCTTCCAGGTAGAATAATTGACTTAATGAAGACTCTGATGCCTGCGTTGCGTGTTAATTGGGATAAATTATCCGCATGCAAGCAAAAGAAAGATGAAAGTGTCTCCGACTTCTTCACGAGGTTCGAAGAGACTTTTGTAGATCATAGTGGTCAGGATATGAGCACTGAAGGAGGACAGAGACTGTTTGTCGATAAATTTGTGCATAATTTGTTACCTGAGTTATGCAATAAATTAAAGGATTCAGAGAGTGCGTGGGCTGTTTCTACAACTGCGCAAATACTTGCGACTGCACAGTACTACGAAAATAGGGATAAAGAGGAAAAGGAAAAATCAGAGAAGAAAACGAAAGATTTAAAGACTAAAGTTCTTTTACAGCAGGCGTATCCGCCTCGCACGAATCAGACTAATATGCAACAGAATTCGTATCAGAGGACAGATTATAGTTCAACCAGGCCTCAATACCAGTGGAATCAGTGTGCGTACTGTAAGAAAGAGGGTCACTACAAAAATGAATGTCCAATCTTAGCGCAAAATAATGCAGCAGCAGCTCAGAGAGGTCGTGGTGGTTTTGTGCAGAATTCTAGAGGTCGAGGGCGAGGTGCTATGCCTCCGCAAACGAATGATCGTCCCTCCAATCACTTTGATCAACGAAATGTACAGTCAGCTCAACAAAATAGATCTCAGCAATATCTTGTTGAAGATTATTGTGAAGTGGATGAGGGATTTCAGCAAAATGGGTACTAGGACAGCCATGGACAGAGAGAGGGAGTAGTATCAGTTCCAGTGGATCAGAGTGGGCCTTATGTCGCAGTAGCAACATCAGGTGTAGTCGAACCGTTTCTGTTGGATACTGGTGCCGCAAAAAGTTCTATCATTCATGCGAAACTCCCTGGCGCACCTTTGTCCGGCTCAACAAATGTTTCCGTAGGTTTTTCAGGCGCCCCTGTTTACAACCCGATATCTGGTCCTTTGTCTATTTCTGTTGGACCGTGTCAATTGAAAGCACCCTTGATTTTGACGACAGGTTGTAATGAAAATCTGCTTGGTTTAGATTTGTTAAAACGACTATATGCGACATTGTACTGTTCTCCGGAAGGGGTACAGCTTACTTTGGGTAAAAGAATCACTTCTCCGATGTACTTGTCAATGGACGCACTCCCGCCAGAGCTGCGCTCACTCCCTGATTCTCTTTGGGCGACTGGTCCTAATGATGTAGGCCTTTTAGAAATACCACCGTATGTAGTACCTTTGAAAGCAAATGTAAAATTTCCAAGAATTCCCCAATATAAAATATCTAGTGAAGGAGAACGTGCACTTTTATTGATTGTGCAAGATTTGATTAAGAAAGGTGTGGTTGAAGAAACTCGAGGAAATGTTTGTAATAGTCCTGTATTGCCGATTCTGAAACGAACTGATCCTACGAAACCTCCAGTGTATAGGTTTGTCATAGACCTTAGAGAAGTTAATAAAATTGTGGTTCCGCAGTTTCCTGTGGTTCCAGACATTACTGCATTGTTAACATTGATTCCTGCTACAGCCACTTGGTTCTCAGTCATCGACTTGAAGAATGCCTTTTTCAGCATTCCGATAGCCGAGGAAAGCAGAGACATTTTTGGCTTCTGCCTAGGAGGTCGAAGTTTCAGATTTAAACGCGCTCCACAGGGCTACTGTGAAAGTCCATCTATTTATAGTCAAGCATTAAAAAGCCAGTTAGATTCTTTTGTCCTTCCTCCAGGTTCTGCCCTAGTACAGTACGTAGACGATCTTTTAGTGGCTGCCGATGACAAGGAAACTTGCAAAGCAGCTACAGTATCGTTATTGCATCATTTGTCTGATTTGAATCACAAGGTATCACCTTCCAAGATGCAATACTGCTGCCAAGAAGTGACCTACCTAGGTCATCTCTTGTCAAAGGAGGGAAGGAAGTTGACCCCAGAAAGAATAAAAGCAATTACGCAGATGAGTGTTCCACGCACACAGAGAGAAGTACGTGCCTTTTTAGGTATTACCTCCTACTGTAGGCAGTGGATTCCAAATTTTTCTCTTTTAGCGAAACCATTGGTAGCTTTGACTGGGAAAAATGTTCCGAGTCCGGTGCCATGGTCTGATGAATGTCAAGAGAGTTTTACTGAATTACGAAAAGCCTTGTGTTCAGCTCCTGTATTGGGTACACCTGATTACAGTAAGCCATTCACGCTCTACGTTCACGAGAGAGAAGGTTGCGCGTTGAGTGTCCTGACACAGAAGTTTGGTGATAAACAACGCCCTTGTGCGTATTTCTCATCAACATTAGATCCGGTAGCTAGAGCGTTGCCTAGTTGTTTGAGAGCTACAGCGGCAGCTGCGGCTTCCATTCGGCAATCTGCTGGTTTGGTAATGAACAACATGCTAGTGGTCATGGTTCCTCATGCAGTGGATACACTCATGAACCGAACGAAGACACAACACCTTACTAGTGCGAGATTATCTGGTTACGAGCTGACATTACTAGCGAGTCATATTCAGATCAAAAGATGTAATGTATTGAATCCAGCAACGCTGTTGCCGACTGATCAAGAGTCGAGTGATTCTGAGCCACATGACTGCTGTTTTAAAACGGAGGAAGAGACAAAAGGACGCATCGATTTGAAAGATACTCCGTTATCCGATCCGGATGGTACGCTGTATGTGGACGGGTCATGTTTTAAATTGGAGAATGGTGATGTGACTGCTGCTTACGCGGTAACGACGTTGAAGACGATTGTGGAGACTGCAAGAGTGAGTCAGAATTCTGCCCAAGCTGCAGAATTAATAGCTCTAACAAGAGCATGTGTTTTAGCTGAGGGAAAGAGAGTGAATGTATTCACAGATAGTCAGTACGCATTTGGCGTGGCCCATAGTTTTGGCCGGATGTGGAGAGAAAGAGGTTTCATTACGTCCCATGGGACTAAGATTCAACATGGTCAGCTAGTTAACGACTTGTTGGAATCTCTAACCTTGCCGACTGAAGTTGCAATTGTAAAGTGCAGTGCTCATAAAGCAATCACGGATGATGTTGGACGTGGGAATGCTTTTGCTGATGAAATTGCTAAACAGACAGCTAGAGACATGATGAGTAGAATGTATGTTGCAACGTCTGCAAGATGGATCGCTGAGTCTGGGATGTGTGAAGATACAATGGAAAGTGTGAAAGAGATTCAGAGAGAAGCAACTGAGGAAGAGAAACGTGTATGGAGAGAGAGTACGGGCAAGTTGGACTCGAATGGATGTTGGATTGATTTGACAGAGCAGCAGCGTTGGATGTTGCCGGATGCGTATGTGCTTGCAGTAGTGACAATGGCGCATGGAGTAGCGCATATAAGTTCTAAAGGGATATGTAAGATGTTGGCTCCGGTCTGGAAGAATGAGGGAATCAGTAAGTGTGCAGAGAGAGTGGTGAAAAATTGTATGGTGTGCTTGATGCATAATCCTGGCAAGGGAACTCCAACTCCAGCTGGTCATTTCGCTCCTCCTTCCTGCCCTTTTGAAGTGATTCAGTTAGACTTCATTCACATGGAACGCTGTAATAATTTAAAATATGTCTTGGTGGTGGTTTGTGCTTTTTCCAGGTGGATAGAAGCATACCCACTGAAGGACAATACTGCCTTATCAACTGCCAAAATTCTTCTCAAAGAATATTTCCCTAGATTTGGAATGCCACGGATTGTATGGTCAGATAACGGAAGTGAGTTTATAGGGAAAGTTATGCAGAGTGTATGTGCAGGCCTAGGTTTGAAACAAAAATTTCACAGTGCGAACCATCCCCAGTCAGCTGGTTTAGTGGAGGGTTACAATGGTACCCTCAAACTGAAGATAGCTAAAATACAAGCATCCACAGGTTTAGCCTGGCCAGACGCACTTCCTTTGGCTTTGTTATCAACGAGAGCAACTGTACATTCTAGAGTGGGGCTTAGCCCATACGAGATGGTCTTTGGCCGCCCAGCAAATATCTGGGGTGTGCCAAGGCCTAAGGAATTTAAGTCTATAGAATATCCTATGTTGATAGACTACCTTTACGACTTGACTGCTAAATTGAGTCTTATTCATCAACAGGTTTTCGATGCTTTGCCAAAACCTCCGGAGAGTCCAGGGCATCAGCTGAAACCAGGAGACCTGGTTGTCATCAAGAACTTCGCGAGGACGAAGAACCTTCAACCAAGATTTGTGGGGCCCTTTCAGATCTTACTGACAACGAGGACAGCAGTTCGTGTAGCTGGCCGCAAGCATTGGGTGCACGCGTCTCATGTTAAGCGTGTACCCTTGCCGCTACCTTACGACGACTGGGTGAAAAAGGGAATTGGTGCCTCCGAAACTGAAAGCACACCGAAGTTCATCCCTTTCAGCGATGCCGAATTGATTACTGATACTCCAAAATCTGACTCTCCTCCTGAAAAGACTCTTTTGAACACTGAACATTTGTCTCCAGCATCAGAAGAAACTTTGCTATCTGCGAACTTAAACACTGCAACAGCTGCTAGTGATACACTATTTTCCGATCAGACAATACCTGCGAAGCAGAGATACAACCTGAGAAAACGTAACATGGACAAATAAAGCAGGCAACTGCATATTGTGATTTTGATATATTGAACATTTGCCTTCAGCCAGGAAGTTTACTATTGTTTATTATTTTTTAAAATTGCCTTGCCGTCTGGGTAGCCGTAGGGTCGTGGCTGTGTGCCTAGTTTGAATCTGCAGGGGTCTGACACAAGGTCGATCTTTCTGTTGGTTCTGGGAACTCCCAGGGCTGACAGAGGCATTTTCATCTACGTACACATCATCAGTGGTCGCGAGCGGATTGTAGAAGATGGAGCTTCCTGCGCTGCAACGAGAAAATGTGATTTATGTTCGCAGAAACAGACTGTACAGGATTCTTCGTAGCAAATGCTTTTTGATGCAATGTGCCGTTACATTTTTGATTATTTTAGCAACATTGGTGGGTGGAATCGTCTTTAGTATAAATCTGATTTTTGTGCCAGTTACTACAGTACCTCCCCTTGATCCTGCCATTTCTACTGTTTCTTCTATACACTCTTTTCACTCGTTTCCTGAACATGAGCAAGCCCGACGCACAGAGTTCATTAACAACACTTTTGTACAGCTCTTGCACCAACACCAATTGGTAGTTAACACTACAGACTGCTGGGTGTGTGGCTTGATACCCCACACTATGGATAAAGGTATTCCCTATCTGGTTTTGCCTTTCAGCTACAATGGATCATTTCAGGCCCTTCAAACCATCTTTGCTTATGCCCTTGAGACCTATCCTCCACGTCCACCACGTTCCACTAGATATAACTCTGCCAACAAAGCTTTAGTCCAGGGAATTATTGACATGATCAAGGATGTCAATAATACTCCATCTTACCCTAGAGACAAACTACGAGTGTATTTAAGTTGGAATACTTCAGAGTATCGCCTTAGTTTAGGAGAAAGCAAGCGTAAAAGCTCAACTCCAATCTGGGTCGTACCTCACCGAGGTCAGGTCTGTTTGCAAGGGAATGGGAGAAATCCGAGAGCTCAGCTAGGGAGGAGTGAGTGCGTTGAGACTTATGTGTTTCCGGCTAACTCTTCCCCTGCCTTCCTTACTGCTAGGGGTACCTACTTCATTTGTCGAGACCGAGCTTATACATGGTTGCCTGCTGACTTTTCAGGTTCATGCTATATTGCTCGATTGTTGCCTCCAACATACACTGCTTCATCTGATTACCACAGAACCAGAATAGCGAGAGGTGTCTTCAGCAAGGAAGATACTGCTGGTCAGGAAGCTGGAGACTTCTTCAAAGGCTTCCTTCCGTTCTGGGGGCCTATGGCCAATAGTAGAAACATACGTCAGCTAACACGGGTAGTTGAATCTACTATTACTGAAACTGCTGGTGCCCTTAGCAATTTGACAGCTGAGCTTCAGGCGGATAGACTCATGACGTTGCAGAACCGTATGGTTCTAGATGTTATACTTGCAGATCGAGGTGGGGTATGCAGAATGATCCAATCGAGCTGCTGTGTCTTTATTCCTAATAATGCTCCAACAGTCTATGAGGCGATCTCTAAGCTACACAAGATTTCCGACTCTATACATGTAGACAAGGGAAACTGGTCCTTTATGGAGTGGTTTTGGACTCTGATCTCAGCGTGGGGATGGAAGGTTCTAATGGTCATCGGTGTCATCTTAGTATTCCTATTCTCATGCTGCCTGATTATCCAGTGTGGTCCTGCTCTGTGTAGTTTTTGCGCTGCAACTTGTCTCAGAAAAACACCTGCGTTTGGAGAAAAGGCACGAGAAAGGATGATGATACAACAACATGTTACTGACCTGATGAGTATAGAACTAGACTCTGATATAGACTGAGTAATTGCCTATGTAAGGGCAAAAGGAGGGTCTGAGGTTCCGTGACGATTTGAACCCGTGTTTTCAAGTTTGTCGGAAATATATAATATTAGTATCAGCGAACCGCAAATGATCCATTTAGCATATCCTGGTGTTTTCGCTACGATACGAGCAAGAGCACTCCTGTTATGAACACATTTCTGATCTACCCACGGCATCCATCTTAGATCATGTCCGCCATTTTGTGTTTCTTGCCCTCACATACGCAATAACCTCTGATCACTTCATTTCGATTAAGGACACGTAGCCTTAGCCGGAGATTCACCTCTTTCATGACACGTGTACCTTAAACCAGATCACGCTGTAGCTGCATGACTTGACAAAGGCTGCCTCCTCTGCCCGAGGCCAGCCCACCTGAACTGGTTCTCGTGTCCATTGTCCCGATCATGATTAGGCGGCCGAAGCCGGTAGCCTTGCCCATTTACAACCCACAAACATCTCTTATCCCGCTTTTCTATCTCCTGCACCTGGCTCTGCTCCTTTCCTTCTGGGCCTTTATTAGGGGGAGGTAACGAACTTTACGATGAGGCGGTCCGGCTCTTGAATGCAATATTGACAAGGGATTGTGATGGACTAGTGGGAACCCCTCTTCGTGATGTTTGGCATCAGATATTATCGACAGTTCCTGTGTAACGCCAAATATTTATTGTTTAAGATACAAAGGTTTAGGAATGTACTGACATGTGAAATATTTGCCTGAAGCACAATTTTTAGTATATAAGGAGCAACCCTCAATGTACAAATCGAACAGGCTCCTGGTTACTGCCCATGCGTAGTTTCTGTGACTTCTGTGTCCCTGCAGTAATAAACCTTTGGTCTTTGACGCCACCATCGAGAAGCCCGTGTTTCTGTTCATTTGCGCACCAAGGCAGGTGGAACTCCGGGGTCTTTGGGTGTTGTTCCCTGACACCTCTGGACGGAACCAAAAAGTCCAGAACTCCATTGTCTGGATCTCAAATAAGCTAAGGACCTTTGTTCACTATAACGTTGCCTGCACTACATCGCCAAATGCGATGCAGTGCATGCAACGAAATTTGTTTTATTTATTTATATGTTAACTTACCTGTAAACCTCCATAATCCATAGTTTAATACCCCCCACCCTCCCCCTCCCCATGTCATAGCCCAGCAGGTACTCCTACTACTGACCGCAGCTGTTTGTTTGTAATTTTGGCTTCTCGATGTTTCGGCTCCACCGATCTAGTTGTTCTGGACTTACTAAAGTTGCATTTCTCGTTCCTGAGGATGTCTCAATCTGTACTTCTTTTGAATATCGGGGAGTAATTTTTCTGACTAAGTCACCTACTGGTTCTCATATAGTTATAACCATAAGGGAAATTACCAACTCACATTCACTTTCTTGATCATCAACTATTAGGGTTTCTTTTCTAGGCTGTACTATGGGTGTAGTCAGAACGGGAGCTTTAGGACTAGCTCGCTTATCTCCATATAAAGGAACTATCGGACCTAATCTTATGCTATTATCAGGGCTTCTGGACTTGTGTTCAATTGGGAGATTTTATGAATTAATTCACTATGTTGTGTATTTAAAGCTTCCTTTTCTCTTTCTTTAAGTACTTTTTCTAATGAGGTTTCATGTATAACCTGCGGAACTAAAGGTGGTTGTAAAAACTGAGCACTAGGAGCAACTCTACGGGTTTCTTCTTGGTAAGGTGGGAGATTTTTCATTAACAAGTCCTATAAATAATCATCATCTGAATCACCACTACTCATCAAATGTCTCATTTTCTCTGTACTTTTACTTCCTGGCGGTTCTTCTGTGGTAAAAACAGGATATAATCCTTCTACTAACATTGATTGTCTCCATCTTTTAATTTACTTATCTCGAGTATACTTTGGAAATTTGGGATAAAATCTACTAATACTTCTATCACCTTGAGATCTGCCTCATTCAAAAGCTTCTGTCTACCACTCCTCTAGGGCTTCATATTGGGTAATCTTGGTCTTGGGTCTAATTCATTCATGCGAGTTCGCAAATTGTGCAAAATTCTACCATTAAATGTACCATGTTCTGGAAAGGCTAGTATGCCATCACTTTGAGTGTATTCTATCCAATTCTCTAACCACACACATGTGTGGTAGCCCCTTTCGACCATCATGTATGATGCAGGCATATTAGGTGGTGTAATAATAATCCCTGCTCTTGTTTTAGTAGCTTTTTCCTTCTTAAAGTAATTCTTCAATTTCTTGAAAAGCAAAATTTTTCTCTTTCCTCCGTACATGAGATATGGTCTTCCTCTAATCTGTTGTTCTTTAGCAAAAGTATTTTCTATCAGGACGATTTCCTATAAATGCTGGATCTAAATGCCACATACACCGCTATTTAATTTTGTACAAATGTCAATTAATTCAATTAATTTCGTTTGTTTACTTTTCAGAAACATTTCTTCAATACCAGAGCGTCTCTTAATTTTAATGACCAATGAGGTTTAAACTTACAATCAGCGTTAACCAGTGATTGCACGGCTTTTCTGTGACGTGAATCTCACGCTCTGCACTCACCCCTCCTTTACAATTTTCTCACAGCTACACACCTGCTGTTTCTACCAATCCCAGCAAGGCTCTCTATGGCGTCAGTGCAGCGCCCGCGACTGACTCCCTCTTTTGCAAGGTAATACGATAATTCAATTTCTTTCAAAATTCAATTATACATTTCATTAATTGACATATGGAAACATTCGCTACTGTGCCTGATTGACTAGAATCAAAGAAAAGATAATTTCTTTTACAATGAGTAAACCCAATCCCGCCTACTCTTCATGCACTGCGAGTAAACCAACCTTCCGTTTACCCTTTACTTAAGCAAAAAGAACCTGCTAATCCTTCAGAATTACCCCTTCTAGGTTTCACCAGCGAACTCTTTTGCTACCAATCACTCTCACATTTATAGTAGAAAATTAAACCCTAACTAGTGCTTCAAGTGTTACCTAACTTTACGCACCTATTCCTCAAGACAAGTAACCTCACAGCAGAATGGCTTCTATTTACCACTCGCTTTCCTTATCCCGGGATATTCCAAACAACATTTAACAACACAGGCAGATTTTGGTTAGTACATAAAAAAACAAGAACAATCAATAATTAATAATCGATACACAACTAACTACCTACTTTTAACTAATCCCTAACTATCAATCTGCTACCAGAAAAGTATACTGATAGAGTGCGCGGGACAGCTTGCTCAGTTTATCACACTCACCTGAGCCCATAAAACATTCATACTTTGAACTAGTAGTCCTGCCTGTGATTTACTGACTAATCATCTATCAGTACTTTGAGTCCTTTTAGGACTTATACCTGTAAACCATGACTTACCAATCCTTGTCACCTTTACTATAAGTCCTAGGGATCGAAAAGGGAGTTAGAATAAACAGGCAATATTTAAACACATTTACTTTTTCTGTGATAACCACAGACTCAGGGAAGTTTTAAAAGCTTTATCTATGCAAGATTTTCTGAGTCAAAATGAAAGAGGCTACAATCTCGTGACCATGATTTTTACAAGCAAGGATATAATCAATAGGACATAAAGTTTGTAAGAAATCACAGTAACACCTTTAAACATCGGTACCTGGGAAGGATGAGAAAGGGAAATATAACAAGGACATACCACATGGATTATATTTACCTAGAATGGTGCAATGACCAATCCTGGTCACGGGCTGTGGCAAAAAGACCAGGGCCAGGCTCCCGACTAATCAGGTGCCCACAGGACAAGACAGGTGCAGATCAGGACAGGTGACCTCCTCTAAGTGCAACACCAGCGTCACACCCCTCTCTCTCAGCAAGCCAATTAATACCCGACTGGGTAATCAATAATTTCCCCCAACACCTCGATTCTTCTGACAGAGTTCTCCGCCAGCACCTCTACTCTCGATCTCCTATAGCATGCGTTGGGACCGTGACAGGTCAGCTATTCGGACAAGTCGGACAATTTCTCTATCTAAATCTACCTTAGTTATACCATTTCGAGGGCAATGTACCACCCCTAAATGTTGCAGATCTATGTGTTCCCCTTCAGTGATTGGTCAGAAAGACGAGGAGAGGTCATCACACCATACTAAGATGATATCATTTCAATTGACTTGTATCGATCAAGTCTCCACCCACAATTTATTTGACTTTATTCCGCCCAACAATATTGGCATACAAATTATATACATTGTATTTGCTTGAGTCTTCTTGCTTCGTCTTTAGAGGTCAGTTGAGCAGGTTCCCAGGAACATCGTGAGTAAGAAGGGTGTTGGCAGCCATTCAATGCCAATGACTGCATGACTTTCAGGGATTTGCTGCGCAGGCGCGGCTTTTTCAATATGGAGTTTTCGTCTCATTTAAGGCCCATAATACGAGCTAGTTACAAAGTCAAAGAAAGACACATTAGAATACAAAAGTAAATGAATGCACTGTATACCATCTATCTCTACTCTAACCCCATTACTTTGTTTTAACTTTTACATTATTAGTTAAGCAGAACGAACAAGCTTAGTACAAGCAGCAGCATAAGCATTAGCATGTGAGGTTTGAAGTGGCCATTTCTGGCACTAGTGCGCAGAAGCAAAAAGTTCCCTCCACAAGTAGAAGTACTTCACACCACGTAGATGTGGCAGACGCATGCGCAGTAAAGTTCCCGCGTTTTCGGCGGCCATATTAAGACACTCGGGTTAATGTTAGTAAAAGCACATATGCAAACTTCCCATGCTTACTAGAATGTTGTGTATGCAAATTTTAATAAACAAAACATGTTGGTTAATTAGTTATGGGTTATTTCGAGAGTGCTGAATCTAAGCAAGTCTCTGCATATATGAGACCTTGCTTCATCAGGGTTTTTTTTTTCTTTGTTGTCAAATAATGTATTACATTGTTTCAAAACTGGTGTGGGGTTTTTCTTGTGTTTTGTGTTCACTTTATTACTGTTTGAAATGCTGCATAAATAGTTTACACATTGTCTCTAAATTAAGCCTGACTGTTTTGTGTAAAGTTATCAGGGGGTGAAGCCCAGGTTAATTTTCGGTTTGCTTGTGTTTCACCCTGACAGAGATTATGCTTTCTGCTTGATTAGGGTTTTACCGCCCTCAAACAGTAGCCCAATTTGCAACAAATACAGATTGCTTTACATTTAAGTACTTCCACATTATTTAAAAAATAATTAAAAAATAGCATCCCGACTTGAACATTGGCCATGAAGAATAATAAAGTTAAAAAGCATTGGCAAAGTCACCAGGCCTCACCTTTTTGGATTTATTGGTTTTGCCAATTCAATTTCTTCATTCTGAATAGCATGTTGCTTTTTGCCGATCGGCCAAAAAAGGGAAACAATTAAACAGGCGCAATGAAGCTGCCGCCATTTCCCTTGATGTGCATGTGTCAACACACAAAATTACCTCAGGAATGATGCAGGTGTTATTTAAAAAATATATATATACTGAGGTAAGATGGTGGATGTCATTCGGATTGATAAATAAACAATGCAAGTTTGGTTGTGCATAAGTACGTTTTACATTGCAGAGCGGCCCAACAGCACATGGGAGATGCTGGACCATCCAAGAAAATCAAGAAAACATGTTACGAAGCACAAGGGATTTGGACACGAACAGAGGAGTTGGTGTAGAGAGAAGGTGGTGGAAAGCATTAGTGAGTTGGTGGGGGTGATGGAGCAACAGAGGCATTTGATGCCCACAAATATCTAAATAGACAGGGGTGGGCGGGGGAAGCAGAGGAGTGCTTGGGGGAGGGCTGAGGGAGTAACACAGAGAGCATGTTGGTGTGGAGTGTTTGGGAGAGAGTAGCACACGAGAGACAGATAGAAAACGTGTATACTCTCATGTACTGCTGAAAGAAAAAGAAGAAAGTAGTTTACTGAATGTGAGCAGTGAAAGAATCTATTTATAGCCTTTTATTGTTTGGACGATAAGTTATAACACAATAGACAATAATAATGATGCTGTCTAATTTCAGAGAAAGAATCATCCAACCAGAAATAATAATTCCTTGTTTAGTTCTTCGGAGTCCAATGGATGCTGCCTCCTGTAAAGCCATATCAAAAATATACGATCAAGGGCCATAAAAAATATTTAGCAATTGTCTTTTTTACTGTGTCTTGTGTGTAATTATTTGTGCATTTTATTGGCTGGCAAGCCTCTTTATTGTGATATTTCGCTTCTGATAGACCCTAGTGCACAGAATGATGAAAGTGATGGCTTTTTATATTGCTGTTTCTGTGTCCCTGAGAAATCTAGATCATAACAACACTGCAGGCAATTTACATTTTGTATCAGATAGGACAATCTCAGCTGTCTTTTATGTTTTACCAAGAAGATAATAATGTGTTTTAGCACTTTGAAAATGTTCTTTTTGAAGTCAGATAATGTACATTTCCCGAATCCTTTTTGCCGTGCTTTCCATTAATACTTTGCACTTGTATTGCCTTTGTTCCAAGGTATCTATACACTGTATCATCCAATCACTTTCAGTGGATTCACTTTTTTTATGTCACAACTAAAGTTGCAGATATAATAGAGACCATGATGCAGGACTTCTATATCAGACACTGCTTTGTGAGGCGAGGAGAATGTCTGAAATGCACTTGCAATGGGCCATTGTGTCTGCCTGTAGTGCACAGATCACACAGAGAATCAGCTTACCCTATGACCACGTTAATGTATGATAATAATGTGTACCAAACAGCTGTATGATATTGTATTCCAGGGCTAGTCAGAAACTGCGAAAGTGTACTTGGCTACTAGGATAAGGACGTCCTAAACAACAATGAGTAAGGAACAGAAATTATTATATCATTGCTTTTGAACCATTATGAATTTTTCTCCATTCAGTTCCATCATTTTAGCTAGCTTGTGTCATTAAGAGATCACTTATTCAAATCAGCCTTCTCCTCGACCTAAAGGTGCTGTCCAGACTGAAGTGTAAAACTGTTAGAAATTGGGGTTCTGGTTGGCAGAGATATGTACCCTGTCCAAGCAAGAACCACAATCCTAGTTAGAATAAGTCAGATACACACCATAAATTAACCTGTGCTCACCCTCTGGTAGCTTGGCACAGAGCTGTTAGGCTTAACTTAAGAGGCAATGGGTAAAGTATTTGTTCAACACTTCAAACAGTAACACAGTGAAAACACCACAAAAAGACTTCACAGCAAGTTAGAAAAATTGCTTGTAACTTTATGAACAATCTGGTCGTGCTTGACGGGGGTAAATAAAAACGTCCAGGCCGACCGCGATGGAGTGTGCACCAGATACAGGGACGAGCATTGGCCCACTGAAAAGTACCTTGGATGCTTCGTCAACAGAGTCGAAATAGGAGAAGCAAAGAGGTGATGTGTCAGTGTCAAACCCCTGGATCGAAAGCAATGCATTGTCATTGAGCTGCGCAAATCGGACATGCGTCAACAACGAACTGCAGGATATAGGCGATGCATCGAGAACTGGAGGAAATGCGATGCTCAGTTGGCAATAGTGAGGCCCGCTGTCTATGCAGCAGTGGTGATGCGTCAGCGTTGAGCGTGATGCACGGGTTCCTATCGGTGCAACGTCATCGATGCATGGATTTTCAATGGTTGCAACACTTTATACGCACTTTCAAGGGCCAAGGATTGGACTTGCACTACTTGGCAGGGCAAGAAATGCAGCAAGCAAAGTCCAGGTGCTGTTGCAAGTGGAAGAGAAGTCTTTGATGTCCCTGAGACCTAGAATGGGGGCAAACCAGCAATCCCTTGGAGTTACTCTGGGTTCAAGTGAGATGGGTTCAGTCCTTCCTCAGCAGGGCAAAGGGTAGCAAGCAGCAGGCAGCACAACAGAAAAGCAGTTCTTCCAGAGCAGCAGTCCAGCAGAGTGGCAGTCATTGTAGCAGCACAGAAGTCCATCCTCCTGGCAGTGTTTCTTAATGGGTCCAGTAGTGACTGAGTTGGTGGGTTCAGATGCTTACTACTTCTATCCAGTTGTGCCTTTGAAGTGCAGGTGACTTTAAAGAGGGGCTTTGAAGTGCACAGATGTTGTCCCTCGCAGCTTTGGCTCCGGACTCACTAAAGTGGGGTATGCAGCCCTTTGTGTGGGGACAGTAGAGTGCATATTCATGTGTAAGTGTCAGCTCCTCCCTCCGATTCTGCCTAGGATGGCCCATCAGGATGCGGATGGCCACTTAATCACTCTAAGCTCCCATTGTTTGTGACTGTATAGAGGGAATGCACAAAGCTCGGCTGTCACTCATCCCTGATGTGCATTGGAGACAGGCTGCAGGCACACAGGACTAAGAGCAGAAAAATGCCATCTTTATAAAAGATACATTTTTAAAAGGGTAGTGATAAATTCATCTTTACCAGTAAAGAGGACTTATTATTACCAATCCAGTGAAATGAAACATGACAGGGCTACTCCTTCTCAATCAGGAATTACAGCTTATAAAACTAATACAGAATTACCCTTGTTAAACTGTGAGAAAGGTAGGCCCAGAGTAGTGAAAAATGAATTTGGATGTTTTTCACTACCAGGACATGTACGCACTTAAATGTACATGTCCTACCTTTTATTTACACTGCACCCTGCCATATGGGCTACCGAAGGCCTACCTTAGGGGTGACTTATATGTAATATAAGGTGAGTGTAATGCTTGGCAAGGGGTTTTAAATGCCAAGACAACATGGCAGTGTAACTTGCACACACAGAGTCTGCAGTGGCAGGCCTGAGACATGTTTAAAGTGCTACATGTGAGGGGGGCAAAATCAGTGCTGCATGCCCACTAATAGCATTTAATTTACAATCCCTGGGCACAGGTAGTGCACTCTACTAGAAAGTTATAGATAAATTAAATAGGCTAATTGTGGATAACTTCAACAAATCGTCTTTTAGGAGAGAAACACATGCCCTTTAGCACTGGTTTTCAGTGATAAAGTGCTCAGAGACCCAAGGCTTTGAGGTCTAACAAAGACTAAACCCCCTACACTAATAATTTGAGCTAAACTTTTTGACCAAGTAAATAATAAAATTCACTCATTTTTTCAGAATAACTAAAAAATATGCCGACAATTTAGCTGAAAAACATTATATTCACATTGTCTTTACATATGTTCATTGTTAATGTTTTGGAAACCTGACTAGATGTTTTCATGTGGTGGGTCAACACAGTGGCATAGATAATAAGGGTGCCAGAAGTGCAGGCGCCACTCTTGGCTCATTCTTGGTTTTGGTTGGCCCCATACTTGATACACAGGTACAAAGTCTATGTAATTAAGTGCTTTTTACAATTGAAGTGAAAGCATTACATTTGCAAAAGCATTATTCACCCAAATCACCTATGTGACTGAACCTTTACAGAAAAACCATTTACACGTCAAATGTAAAATGCTTCACAATGTATGTTGCTGGCCTAGTTGCAAAGAGGATAGGGCACAGGTTAACATCCGGTGCATGGGAAGGGCTTCTAGGAATGCAGTGCTGCTGCTTGTCTGAAGATGGATACTCTCAGAAGGTCACAAATCACTGCTTTTCCCAATCTTGTTGACTGTACAATAAACACATTTTGCTTTTTTTATTTGCACAATACTTAACATTTTAAACATCATGTGGATGCTCCTGTGTGCCTGAAGCATGGTCTGAACAGTGACCCCATAAGGAAAACTTTGCCCACTCTAGTAGCAAAACCTGCCACCACCAATTAATCAAAAGGAACAGCTCTCCATGCAACAGGAACCTGAGTAATTCCAGACACGTTTCAGCCTTTTGGCCTTATTCATAAGGCACAGCAGTGGCCTTTGCTACGACCCGCAGTGCATGGTTATACTTCTCCTACCTAAGAGACACATTGGAACAAAAGACAAGTGATGAAAACAAACTAATGAGCTCAGAATTCTCAACCTCTGAAGTTTTTTATATATACATTTCTATTATTTTTAACTTATTTATGTACATAAAAAATCCAAGATAGTTCCTGCATTATTGTTATTTACTCATCATATTGCTAGGACTAATATGGACATCTCTGACAACATCACAAAACAAATATAACTTGGAAATGGATGGCTCACATTTGTTCTTCCTTTGTGAATGTGGGTTGGGTAAGATGGAGCGTGGTCTTAATTCTTCGTCCTTGTCTCTGAAATAAGTTCTTTGTGCAAAGTAGCCAGAACGCACTAAATTAGAATAGCTTCAGGAGCACCTATGTAGTCGAGTAATCAATTTGCAGGGGTCTGATCCATCTGCCTAGAGGAACAGTTTTGTGAAGCTTTATTGCAATATACGGTTCCAGTCTTACTCAGACAGGGTCAGACTGATTTGCATATGGCCATGTCTGAACTGGGGTGGCAGAGTGGGCTAAAGAACGGTGATGGATTAAACCCAGATATGTTGACTGGGAGTGAGTGTTTGATTGGTTCAGATGCTCCATCCATCACCACCCCCTTTTGTTCCGCCAGTCTTACTCAAGGCGGAGCACCTCAATCGAAAATAATGTTCCCCTTCCTTTGAGAGAAGAGGAAGGCAAGCCATTGAATAAGAAACAACCAAATGAGGTAAGCAATAGGAGAGCTCTAATCCCACTGTTAGCTTTGTTCATGGTTCATAATTGGCTTTCAGCTACAGATACCTAGCAGCTGTCTGTTGGGCGAGAACTAAAAATGGTCACCAGTGCATCAAGATGAATGTTCTTGAATGGTTTATAAGATGGCCATTATGTGTAAACTTGTATGCTCATGTATTGCAATGCATGTGCATGTATGCATCAAAACACATGCATCATGATGTTCTGGACAGAAATGGAGCACTAATGAAAACAAGCATTGGCCAAACTAAATGTTTGGAAAACAATGAGAGAGTATTCTGCAAGGGAATACTTCTAGTCCCCTTAATCAATATCACTAAACAATAGGAGAAGTGCACCCTGGAGGCACCTCAATTCCTCTGTCAAAGGGATTGAGGTGCGCAAGAGAAGGACAGATTAATCCTTCGTTACAAGACCCCTCACTCACCAACCTAGTTGGCGACATGCTGCATCATCGAGGTCCCACAGGGATAGCCGAATGCCACCCGGGTGTGCTGCGACACCTGACTACAGTGGAGCTCATTTGTTTTTGACTTTATGTGTGTAAGTGAAAAACAGTGGTTAAAAAGTTGGCCAGTTTAAAACTTTCTACAAAAGCCTCTTTATTCTGGAGTAGCTGAGCAACAATAAAAAATTTGTGGGACACCATGCCAGATTAGGTTGGCCTGTGGTATCAGAAGTGAAGTGAAGAATAAAAATGGTCTACATGTTTCAACCTCTTGAATGACTATCAGGTTTTCGCCAGGACCAATAGAGGTAACCCGGGTGGTATACACACGCTAAGTGTACCCTACCCTTGGCTACTCAGAAACCCCACCTAGTACTCACAGTGGTGGTTAATGTTTCCTTTCCTGGTTTCTAGAAAGAGAAATCTTGCAGCGCTAAAGTAGAATGCCTCCTGTATCTGTGAATAGTAGGTGGGGTTCCTTCAAGAGGTTGAAACATGTAGATCATTTTTATTCTTCACTTCTGATACCACAGGCCAACCTAATCTGGCATGGTATCCCACACATTTTTTATTGTTGCTCAGTTACTCCAGAATAAAGAGGCTTCTGTAGAGAGTTTTAAACTGGGCAACTTTTAAACCACTGTTTTTCACTTACACACATAAAATCAAAAACAAACCCGCTCCACTGTAGTCAGGTGTCGCAGCACACCAGGATGGCATTCGGCTATCCGGGTGGAACCCCGATGATGAAGCATGTCACCAACTAGGTTGGTGTGTGAGGGGTCTTCTAACAAAGAATGAATCTGTCCTTCTCTTTTGCACCTCCATCTCTTTGACGGAGGCATTGATGTCCCTCCAGGGTGTACTCCTCCTATTGTTTAGTCAAACTAAAAGTTTGCCACTTGCCTTCTTGAGTCGATACTTATTGGCTTTGCTAAGGCTTGTTCTCTAAAGTAGTAAAATCATTGGTGTTCAGTTGCCTAACACTCTAACTCTTTCCAACCACCCTGCACAGTTCCACCCTCCCATTTTCTGACTTATACTGATGATCAAACTACTCTACTTTCTTTTGTAGGTGAACAAGTCATCTTTGTTCCAGTGCACACATCCTCCAATCTTTGCTGACTGCAAGTTCCATACCTTCTACCACCTAAGATCCCTACACTGCAACTATCTACCACCCAAAATTAGGTTCATTCACTGGCTCCAGAGTACAAAACTGCATTACAAAGGCTTCTTTTTCATGAAGAAAGATGTCTTCACTGACTGTGTTGTAAATAAGTAGTTTTCTATTGCATGTTTTGTTATCTAGTGAATGTGTCTTGCTTCCTTTTATTATGCAGCAAATAGGCATATCTCTAACTGTGCCTACCATATACCATTCTAAAGTATCCAAACCTAACCTCTTCACCTATGTATGTGTTCAATAGTGTGCTCCTGCTACCAGGGATGCAGCTTCAAGGGGGGTGTTTGAAGTGTGACACCCCTCAGATAAATACATTCTTGGCTTGCTAGTTGGTTCAAGGGGTCCTGGATCAGGTCTGCTAAGTCTGTTGTCTTTTCCCAGCATCCACATTTCACTAAGAGGTTTAAACTTGTTCCTTTTTTGGATCAGGAACTTAAATATTTATAATGACAGGTTCAATTGAAATGTAGCATATCTGCACCCAAAGAAGTACTTCTTGAATCAATGCAAATATGCTACTTTTTAGAATTCACAAACATTGACATTAGCAGGCTTGGCAAGTGGTGCCAGTGGTAGGTTTCCAGGCATCTTACTGCTAGTCAAATGCCCAAATTATGGCGGTGCAACTGCTGGAAGATTGTCTAACCAATGGCGATCCTTCCGGGTAGCATTCCAAACCATTATTTTTTTTGCTTACTATGCCACTTCATACAGATTGGCAGATTTAGAGTCTAGCAGATGGAGTAAATGCAGACAGGGCAGCAGAGGACTTTAGGCCTGCCGCACTGCCTTTACTCTGACTGCCAACTTTAGAGATGTGCACCAGACCTACAGCTCAGTCAAACTTGATGGTTGACCGTCAAACTTTTACTATGTTTTCTATTTTTCAAACACAAATTTGCAAAGCAGAAGTTTATTAATGAAAAAAAATACTAATGACACATTTACAATGGGAGTTTGTTCCCATCATGTAGGGGGCATTCTTCTTTACTTACTGTTCCCTGGCCAGGGACATGTAAAACAAGCATTTGCATTGCAATCGGTCTCGCCATTTGGGACCTTATATGTATTTAGCTATGCAGCACATTAGCCTGAGTGCTGAAACATCTACTGTTCCTTAACATGGAGGGAATGTAAGCAAACTGAGTGACATGCCAGGTATGGTAACACATGAAGAGACATATTGCCTTTTCAGCTGGAAATGGTACAGTCCAAAGCTCTGTTTTTAATATAAAATCAGGGCCTTCGGTGGTCGTATCACTGAAAATACAAGATCGCTCCACTTTCAAAGGGATACTACTGTACCAACCACCAGGAATCAAAGCAGGCTTTCTAAACACAGTTAAATCACTGCTTGAGGCATGTGCGATTGAGAAGTCGACACATATTCTAGGTGACTTTAATTTTCATTTGGAAGATAGCTCAGACACTAATACTGACACCCTAATCGAACTTATGACAATGACAGGTCTAAAACAAATAGTCACAGGCCCCACCCACCAAGCAGGGAATACCCTTGACGGTATTTTTTTTACCAATAATGACTCAATTTCAGTCAAGGAGATCCTGCCTCTGATTTGGACAGATCACTCAACTATCATTTTTTCAGCTACACAACCCTTCCACTTATGAAGGGAATTGTTTGAAACATTTAACCATGACCTACCGAAGCAGTAAACAGAGTGACGGTAATAAGCTGAGTGGCCAATTATCCAAAAAACAATTTGAGCTCTCAGAAGGCGCGGAAATTTCATCTGCACAATTTAATAATTGGCTTTCACAAGCGGCCAACAAGTTAGCCCCTTTGAAAAAACTACAGACAAAACAAAATCACCCATCACCCCATGGTTTTCAGAAACTCTAAGGGCAAAAAAACAAGAATGTAGGCGACATGAAAGGCGCTGGAGAAAGGACTACAATTCCCGGGACCTCGCCACTTACAAAACCCTTTTGACTGAATATAAAAACCTCATTAATTCAGAAAAATGTGTCTATATCATCCAAAAAACTACTTTGACAAAGAACTCCACTAGAGAACTCTTCAAGTGGTTTCAAAATTATCACATCCCCTAGAAACAAACTCCATTGAACCATCACAAACATTCTGTGACTCTTTAGCACAACACTTTTTAAAGAAAGTGAAACAAATCTACGACATTTTTGACACCAACACTTGCCCATACAATCACATTTTCACTAGTGTTGGTTCTTCCGATGCCATCTCCAAATTTGAATTAGTCACGAATGAAAAGATCACCATTCTTATTCAACAGGCTAAATCAAGTTCCCCCATGACCCTCTTCCCCCTAACATCTTCAAGCAATCCCCTGAGATGTTGGCTCCCTGCCTTACCAACATTTTTAATGCTATGTTCTCGCATGGTGTTTTCCCCATTATATGGAAAAAGGCATCCATAGTGCCTTTATTGAAAAAACCCAACCTTCACCCTACACAGCCCAATAATTTCGGCCAATTTCTCGTCTTCCTCTACCTGCCAAATTAGTTGAGAAAGTCATGAACGAACGGCTGACAGACTATTTACTAACACATAACTATTTAGATGAAACACAGTTCGGTTTCAGAACACAGTACGGAATCAACTTTAAACAAAGCCACAGACGAAATTAGAGCAACTTTGGACTCAGGGGGAGCAGCAGCCCTGATTCTGCTCGGCAGGGTTTGACACTATAGACCATGATCTTCTGCTAAGTCGTCTAATTTCCATCGGCGTTTCAAAACACTTACACTGCTTTCATCCTTTTTGTCTGGCAGAATACAATCAGTATCCTTGGGAAGCTACGAGTCCCCCCCTTTCGTTCTCCCCTTGTGGAGTTCCTCAGGGATCATCCTTCCGCCCCACACTATTCAACATTTATGTATCAGAATTGCCTAAACTCATAAGATCTTTTGGTCTAGCAATGACATCCTATGCAGATGATACACAAATTGTATTATCTTTATCAAAAAACTCTGCATCACCAATGCAAAATTTCACGGATTGCATGTTGGCAGTCAGTTTCTGGATGAATTCTCATTGTCTGAGACTAAACTCAGACAAAATAGAAGTAATCATTTTGGCAACATTTAGCCTATCTGGTCATAGAGCTGGTGGCCGGATGAACTGGGTTCTACACCTATTCCAGTCACCAAGGCAAAGAACCTTGGTGTGATCATAGATGACAAATTGAATTTCATATCCAAGGTAAATGCTGTCTTCTCATCGAGCTTTTTCTTGCTGAAAACCATAAAAACAATACTACCTTTAATTCCAACGGACAGAAGAAAAACTGTGGTTTCTTCTTTGATCCTGGCAAAACTCGACGATTGTAATGGTCTTGATATTGGCCTACCTGAAAAACAACTCAATAAGTTGCAAATGATCCAAAATGCGGCTGCGTGTCTTCTGTTAGGTATCCCTAGGCACTCATCAGTCCAAAATCATCTGTTTATGCTGCACTGGCTCCCAGTTAGGAACCAAATTATCCTCAAAGCCCTTTGCATTACCTATAGAGCACTTCAGAATACTGGCCCAATGTTTCTGAGACGCATACTCTACAGGTATACTCCAAAAAGGCATTTGCGCTCCGAAGGAGCTAAACAGCTAGCAACTCCGAGAGTCTTCAAGGCCAGAGGGGGTGGTAGTAGTTTTAGGGCAGCTGCCCCCAAACTCTGGAATGCAGTCTCCCCCTCCATCAGAACCCTCCCAACTTTATATGTCTTTAGGAAAGCCTTGAAAACCTGGCTATTTGAGAAATAGTCACTTTCGTCATTACAGAGACTGGCATAATCCACTGCTCAGCGCCAAGACACCACCGGGTATTCGCGCTCTTAACAAATTTATTAACATAACATAACTGAAAATATAACATTTGCAAAAAAATATTGTCTATGGGTGCTCGTGAAAGACAATTTCTATGGACTGGAATCTAGAGAATGCAAAAGTGATTCTGGTATTTTACTAACCTCTGTTGGTCGTTTTTCTATCAAGAAAGTTAAATAGAGGCAGTTGCCAGAAAAATAAAAGAAATAGTCCCTCAGCAGAAAGCAATGCTGGTATTTTACTGACCTCTGCGGTCGTTTTCTATCAAGACAGTTAATTAGAAGCAGTTGAACAGAAAAAAAGTCCCTAAGCGGAAGCAGACAAGTCCCAGGGCTGATCTCCAGAGCCCAGGAAGTACATACACATATAAGTATAAACTAAAGTATATACAAGAGATCTCAAATGCTCGACCTAAAAATGTCACTAATCAGTCCACTCTAGATAGGGCAGACAGTCAGACGGCTTACCTGTGGCAGCACATACTTTGTCAGGCAGTCAGAGGAACATTTATACAGACCAACTCAAAACCAAGCAGTGCAACTTTGAGTTTGGCAGACAGGGTACTCATTGCCGTTGCAAAGTGGTACCAGTCCAACAAATAGTAAATCAGCCCTGAGGTCCACCTAATGCAATCAGTACTGACTATGCTCCTCGTTGGAACAGTCTATTTCGAATTTTGGTCATCTCACTCATTTCCATTGCAGCTCACTGTGTTTTTTAGGTGAGACATTTCAAATGCACAACTCCTGAACTTCACTGAATAAGCTACCCTCCCCCCCCCCTTTCCATTCTATGTACCACTACTGTTGCTATGCACTGCATTTCTGATCGAAATGTTATTTCTGCTGCATAAATAAACAACAATAAAAATGATCTCTGTAAAATATTCTGCTGCCCTGGGAGGCAAATGTGGGAAAGAAAACAACAAATACCTAACATATAGGAATAAATGAAGGATACATGAATATTAGCTGGAACTCATTCCCATGTTGCAGTTATTTACTTCTATGTCCTGTTTTAAGCATCCTGAGAGAAAACTTTGAATAATGAGACAAAACTATTTTAACTATCCTTCGAATAGCTTTATGTTCTCTTTATAGAAATGAAATCAAGTGAAAATAAATGATGCGACATCAGTTTTCAAAGTTTTAAACTAATATGATTAAAAAGGCACATTGAAGGGTTTATTTCATCCATGTTTATTTTATATTGTTTTGATTTGAAATTACTCCTACAATAAAAAATCCTCACAGTGTGTCTAATTTCAGAGAAAGAATTATCCAACCAGACAAAATAATTCCTTCATTAGTTCTTCTGCATCCAAAGGGCCGTGTCTGTTGTAAAACCAAAAATAGACGGCAGAAAGACATGAAGAATGTTTTACAATTTATTTATTTTCTCTGTGTCTTGTGTGTAATTAGTTGTACATGTTTTTGATTTGCCGCTTCTTTATTATGAGTTTTTGTTTCTGATAGGCCAGAGTGCATAGTATGACAAAAGTAATGTATTTTTATATTGCTCCATCGTGCATCCCTGAGAAATCAAAATTATGAGAACACTGTTGACAATTTACATTTTGTACGAGGTAGCAAATTCTCAGCGGTCTTTTATATCTTACACAAATATGCTAGCAATGTGTTTCAGTACTTTAGAACTATACTTTTTGAACTCATATAAAGTACATTTTACCAATCATTGTTGCGGTGCTTTCCATTATAGCTTTGCACTTGCATTACATTTGTTCCTAGGGATCTACAGAATGTAACAGCCAATCACTTGGAGTGATTCACTTTTGTATGGCACAACTAAAGTTATAGATATAATATGATTCACTATGATGGTATGTTATTACAAACAAAACAGAGGTGCCAGTACTGATATGCATGATTCCAAAAAACTAATACCCACCAGAAACCTGAACAATAAATCAGAAATGGGGATTACTACTTAATAGTATTTTATTCAAAGTATTTGCAACAATTATCTCAGCTTTTGATTCTTGGTACACAAAATATTTACAAAAACACGTGGGACATGAGTGCATTAACCAAACATTCAACCATTCATTCAAGATTCAGGCATATCACAGACAACAACAACATGTATGCATACTTGGGGAGGAAAATAAAACAGTGAAACAAAAACCATAGTCTACAAATATTTTCACAACCATTTAGACTGGCTGTTTTAAGAGTACATTCCTATATTTCTACAGGGTCCATTCAAACTCATTAAGATTGATATTATATGGTAATGTACAGCAATATGCTCTGGGTTCAGATAATTCGATGCCCAGGAGCTTCAGTAGACTGGTGGGGTGGGGCCTACGCGTTTCGAATCCCACTGAAGTCGTAGGGGATTCTCTTCAGGGCCTAAAGAATTCCTGTGGAGGATAAGAAGGAAGGGAAAGAAAGAAAAAGAACAAGCATGGGTGGCGAATATTGAAACAATTATTTGATAGTCATATCATACAACCATGATCAGCATCAAGTAAGCTGCCAAGCGATACTACCAACCAGTAGTTAAAACGGCATTGGGATTGGACTAGAAATTGTATTTACATCAAGAAGATCCCTACAAAAAATATGGAACCCTTCCTGATGATGGAGCTGATGTTCCTAAAAGAGAGGGAGGGTCACTCTGTTTCTTACAGATCCTAGACTGATGTTGGATGAACTACAAAAAGAAAGCAGTTTCCAGGAATTGGCTTTTTACTCACCTTTACTCGGTAAAAGGACGGCTGCCCTTATGGTAATTGTCCCCGTGTGGTGCCAATGCGCTAGAGCGTAGGAGGATACCTGTAACACAGAGGGGTTTGATTTAGACTCATGTGTCCAAGAGGCGGAATCTCCTAAATGGGAAGGAAACTATGAAGGCGGGGGGTCGTGTTCAATTACCCCTAGCTTCTCTTTCCTGTATTTAGAGGCTTCTATGTAAACTAACTGTAGGTGAGAAGATGAAACGACGGAGGAAACTGTGGAAAATAATGATATGAAGCCCATTATTTATATAGCGAGAAAGCACTATAAGTGAGTGGTTTGTATAATTGATATTATTAAAAAGCTCTTACCGGTCTCAAGGAGTTTTGGGAGGACCGTGACTGGTTAGATGAAGGAAGCCGCTCAGTTCGAAAATAGAGGTTGCTAAAAAGGTAATAGAGAAATGAGAAAACACGCCTAATTGAACTGGCTAGCTAAGGCGGTGTGGTGCGCTACGTCTAAAAGTAGTTCTTACCGGTCCAGCGTTGAAACTTGTTCCTTATAATGCTTACAGCCGAAAGGTGAAATACTTCGCGGACGTAGTGTAGTCAAAATCACTACAATGATATAAAACACGGGGCCATTACAAAAACGGAAACGATATAGCAAAGTTCGAGCGAGTGCGGAGTGGGCTTCCGAACCTCACCTGGTGATACAACAAGTTGTGAGAAGCTGGTATTTGTATTTTCGGGAGAGAGGTCAACGAGGCTCCCTTCGAGTAGTTCACATAACTGGTGAAAAGAAAAGACAACATCTGAAGTTAAAACCAAGGCTGGGAGGTCTATGAGTGGAAGTGCAGCCTACTATCGGGGAGGAAGCACTTACTTAAGTTTGTGCGTCCATGGCTCCGTGTACAATTAATATAGACACAATGGAGCTATATTAGTTGACGTGATTTGTCCAGCCGGACAGTGATCACCAAGAATTTTTACTGTTTGAAAAGTTAGCAGAGAAATTGTCTTACATTCACAAAGAGTGAGACACAAGCCTGTGCCTTCACGCTTACAAATTGGCAAAGTAGAGTGATAGAGAAAGGCAAAGAGAGAGATAGGTTAGGCAGAAAGTGAGCGATTTCTGAGAAATGGGAAATAACAGAAATTCAGTTACACCATTAATCACAATTTAAATATACATTTGCATATATGGCGTAAGAGATCTACGACGTTTCGATTCCATAAACAAAATACAAGGAATCATCATCAGGACAAAAAGTTTTGTGCCTAAAATTTGCAAACCACAATAGCCTAAAGAAGAAGGGAAAAATGGAATATATCAGTAAGGAAAAACATAACAGCCTTCATTTGTGACATCATGTGAAATGGGTGAATAAAATTCCTTAAGGGAACAACTAGTGATGGCACGCGTGATAGATCTATAAAAGGTTCGGCGAGTGTTGTCTACCAATCCTTTCCACCAGGGCGTCCTCATGTGGAAACGTTACATAGATGACGTGTTTATGATATGGGAAGGCTCTGTTGAAATGCTACCAACTTTTGTGCATTGGCTAAACAGTAACTGTAATGGACTAACTTTTACTGTAGATCATAGTAAAGTCCACATTCCATTCTTGGATCTTGATATCCAACACAAGGATGGCTTACTATTTACCTCTTTGTTCCGCAAGCCTACTGAGAGAAACACGCTCTTGCGCTACGATAGTTGTCACCCCCGAGCTCTGAGGGACAGTCTCCCCTACTCACAGTTTTTAAGGCTGCGTAGAAATTGCTCTCAAAAACAGGATTACTTTAGGGAGGCCAACACTCTATCGGACAAACTGAAATTCAGGGGCTACCCTAAACGATTGGTAAGGAATGCTATGAAGAGAGCATGGTATTGCCCCAGAGAGACATTGCTTGAACCCAAGCCCAAGAAGGAGTCAAATAAACTTGTATGCGTGACCACATTCTCTTCGGCCTCTAACAAAATAAAGAAGAGCATTAAGAAAAACTGGCATATCATTAACTCTGGTAATCTGTCCCTTGAATTACCATTGTTTGCATTTAAACGCAACAAAACGTTGAAAGACCAATTGGTGCGAGCGGCACTCCCGCCCTCAGCAAAGACCAATACCACTCTAAACGATCTTTGGCATCTTCCCCCACTGAGAGGCCCTTCCAAATGTGGTACATGTGTGGTGTGTGACTATTGCATTGAGAGCAAGGAGTTTGTGTTTAAAGATGTCAAAAATGTACTGAAAACCTTTACTAACTGCAATAGTTGCAATTTGATATATGCAATTCTATGCCCATGCAACATGATCTATGTAGGCCAAACGAGACAAAAGATCAAACTCAGAATATCACAGCATCGAAGCAGAATCAGATGCAAGACTGCCAACGCTCCCCTGGTCGAACACTTTCTGGACAAGGGACACTCAGAGAATGAACTAAAATGGACTTTAATCAGCCAAATCACGATACCAACCAGAGGAGGCGATCTATCCAGAATGCTGAACAGAGAAGAACTAAAATGGATACTAAGAACTGATAGTCTTAACTCTGGACTTAATCTACAAGAGGACTGGACAAGTGTGAGAAGTTGGCCTGATATGTAGTGTTTCCAATTCTGGAACCACTGGGTATCAGTCCAAACAAGCCCCAAAGATGTCAGGTTGTAAGTCAACCTTGTTAGACAAGCTATCCTAGTGGTAGCATGGACTAAGCAGCCTTGAAGGCTTAACTTAAGAGGTCGTGTTAAGCGAGCTGTTTTACCACATACAATCCTGTAATCAAATGAAAGGACACCACACAAGTATATATTATAAAAATATATGTATTTATTTCTAAATTACTCCCCAGTACTCTTTATGAGGAAAGGGGCACAAGCGTTAAATCAAAAGCACAGTATAACATACAAAGTTGCACAATTTTGGATAAGGGCCGGTGGCCACTTAAACCATATACTAAAAAAGTGGTATAAGAGATACCAATCGAACAGTGGTTAGGCCTAGGGCCTAGAGATTCGCTGGGAGCAGTCAGGACTAGCAATGCTGAAGTCGGGAGTAGCCCACAGGATACGGGTGCAGCACGGAAAGTGCGGCTTGCACCAATGCAATGTCAATGGTGCGTAAAAGTTACACAAAGTGAATTAAAAGAGGCTTCCGCTGAACCTAGAGGAACAAAACTTTAGACACAGACCCTAGAGGTGTGTACCAGTGTAGGAACACCGGCGTTGCAATGTTACCTCACCCACAGGCCGTGGGTGCACAGGGTCGAAGTGGCGTCGGGTTTTGACACGCAGGCTCTTGGTGCTTGAAGCTGTTGCAGCTGCAGGCGATGTGAAGCAGAAGTGTCCGGTGCGATCCAAGGGTGGATCAAAGTAGAAAAGTACCTGAAAGCAGAGGGGACAGAGTCTGGGTCACTCAGCAGTGACCAGGGTGGAACCAGGACGGAACCAGGCAATGTCGGGCGCAATCAGGTGGTTGTCGATAGGCTTCTCTCCGCTGTCACGTGGGCTCTGGGGCATCTGCGACGTCCAGGAGCAGGTCACGATCTGTCCCACGTAGGCTCTCGCCGTCAGCACCGTCAGCTTAAAGATTGCAGCAAACAGCACTTGGCAAAAGCAATCCACGCAGAACTGGGAGATTGCTTATCACTCGGACCAGGAGGGTCAGAGTGGGGGCTTCTTTTCACAGGAGCTGGTGCAGATCTGGAGCAACCAGAAAAGCGAGTCATATTCAAGTTTTCGTCGGCACAGGGGCCACAAGCCAGCTGGCAAGTGACCGGGCCAATGCGTCGAGCCAACACAAGCAGAAGGGCCCCACGCAGCACTCGTCGAGTGTGGAGGGGGTAGCTTTGGTGCAAGTAGAGCTCGGCGTTGGGGCTTCTCAAACCCCGGTGTACAGCTTCGAGGGTCACTCGTGGGCTGCACGGTCAGCGTCTCGTGGCCTTTTCAAGATGGCGTGCCCCGCGCTTCCGGTCGCCTCCACGGGTCTCAGCTCTGCAGGGACTGTGGATCGGGCAGGGAGAAGGCAGGTAAGCTTAATCTCGTCAATCTCTGTCGCTCGAGTTCCGACGGGAACTGCAACAAAGCAAGGGTCGAGGGCTGGATGTTGCCTGTTTGCACAGGGTGGTCACTCCTTGACCACAAGGGAGATTCTTCAGTCTTCTATGTTGAGTAGAAAGTAGAAGGGTCCAGAATTCGTTTCTTATGTTTCTTCAGGATGATCTGAGTTGCATTGGCACTGCTCCCACTCTTATTCGAATATGGTGGGCTGGACATCCTGCTAGGTCCCCTCCTATGGGTGGGACCCAGGAAGGGGGTGGTTACACCCCTTTCCTTTGATCCAGGCCGCGCTGGGACGGGGGCTGGAAGGCCCCAGAACCGGTTTGGCCGGATTATGCAAGGGGCAGCCTTGTGCTCCCCAGGCAGTGTCTGGTTTCTTTGAAACCTCCCTACTACAATCCACTATCTCCTGTCCGGGGTGGTTTGACACCGCCCTGCGACAGGAAACCCTTTGTCCAGGCCACCATATGCTGAGTTTCGGTCAGCAGCAGGAGGCCAGACCCGTGTCTGTGGCAGGGGCATCCATTTTGTGGATCTGAGGCTCATTTTAAATCAACCGCGTTTCAGTAAAGTAACATGTCTTATCCCTCTAGAAGGGTGGAATGCTACCCCCGTCGCCAGAACTGGCGAGGGGGTAGTATTCCAAATCGTATGACACCTTACACGACATATTTTGATAAAGCCAAACCAAAGTTGCTATATAACCGCAAGGATTATAAGGCGCTTAAGAGTATATGGTATGGCATTATCCCGTATCAGCTTAGGGAGTTGTTCCCGACAGCTGCAGACAGGCTCAGCTCATGCCAGAGCTCCATCCCACATAAAACCACGCACTCTGCCTCCAGGATTGACGAGGCCTTCCATAGGAGTGGCTTACAGGCTATATATGTGCCCAGATATAGGTTTAGATATAGGTATACTATATCTAAGCAAGGGGTGATTACACCCACTTGCCCCAGCTGAGTGATCAGCCAGTTGTGTCAATTTAAGAACCAGCCAGGGGTGGCAAAAGCTATGCTTCAGCCCCTGGTAGGCCTTGGTGGCACCTATGCCCTGAGCACCTATTGTGCATGGTATAGGGGCTGACAAGGAGTCCATTTCCAATTATGGTATGTACCTATAGCACATGTATTTCAAATTTAGAGAGAGAACAGCAGGCTGGGGGTCTGATTAGCAGGCCCACAGCCTCAGTAAGTCGAAAACCAGTGAAGCAAAAAGCAAAAAATTGGGGTGACCATAGGATAGCAGACCCTACTCTCCTACATAACCCCCGCCCAAACGCAGGGACATTAAACTTAACCTTGACCAGATAAGTCTTCATGTTCTAAGTGGAAGTACCTGGAGAGACCATCTGCATTACCATGGTCAGTCTCTGGGCGGTGCTCCACTGTAAAGTCCATCCCCTGTAGGGAAATGGACCACCTGAGCAGTTTGGGATTTTCACCCTTCATCTGATTTAGCCACAAGAGGGGCTTATGGTCTGTCTGAATTAGGAAGTGAGTACCAAACAAGTATGGTCTCAACTTCTTCAGGGCCCAAACCACAGCAAAGGCCTCCCTCTCAATAGCTGACCAACGTTTCTCCCTGGGGGTCAGCCTTCTGCTAATAAAAGCAATGGGCTGGTCTTGACCATCTTGATTAAGTTGTGAAAGCACAGCTCCCACCCCCAACTCAGAAGCATCTGTCTGTACAATGAACTGTTTGGAGTAGTCAGGACTCTTCAGGATAGGTGCAGAGCACATGGCCTTCTTCAGGTCATCAAATGCCTTTTGACAGCTAACTGTCCACTGAACCTTTTTGGGCATCTTCTTGGATGTCAAATCATTCAATGGTGTCACAATGGACCCATAGTTCTTTACAAATTTTCTGTAATACCCAGTCAGGCCCAAGAAGGCTCTGACTTGTGTCTGGGTAGTTGGAGGAGCCCAGTCCTGTATGGTCTGGATCTTGCTCTCCAGTGGTTGAACTTGACCCCCACCTACTAGGTGGCCCAAGTACACAACCTTGCTCTGCCCTATCTGGCACTTAGTAGCCTTGATAGTCAGGCCTGCCTTTTGCAGGGCCTCCAGAACCTTCTTCAGGTGGATCAGGTGATCCTCCCAGGTGGAGCTAAAGACAGCAATATCATCTAGATATGCTGCACAAAAGTCATCCAACCCAGCAAGGACTTGATTCACCAACCTTTGGAAGGTGGCAGGTGCATTCTTCAAACCAAAGGGCATTACCACAAATTGATAATGTCCACTAGGGGTAGAGAATGCTGTTTTGGCTTTTGACTCTTCAGCTAGTCTGATTTGCTAGTAGCCAGCTGTCAAATCAAATGTGCTCAGAAACTTGGCAGAAGCCAATTTATCAATGAGCTCATCTGCTCTTGGAATGGGATGTGCATCTGTCCTAGTGACAGCATTGAGACCTCTGTAGTCCACACAAAACCTCATTTCTCTCTTCCCATCTTTGGTATGAGGTTTTGGCACAAGTACCACTGGGCTAGCCCATGGGCTCTCTGATGGCTCAATCACTCCAAGCTCCAACATCTTTTGCACCTCAGCCTTTATACAATCCCTGACATGGTCAGGTTGCCTGTAGATCTTATTCTTCACAGGCAGACTGTCACCAGTGTCCACCTCATGGGTGCACCAGT
Organism: Lissotriton vulgaris; assembly: GCF_964263255.1. Lineage (NCBI taxonomy): Eukaryota > Metazoa > Chordata > Amphibia > Caudata > Salamandridae > Lissotriton > Lissotriton vulgaris. Next base: position 1,800,588,782 of record NC_141685.1, read on the forward strand.
TAGTCTGGCTGGGTGTGAGTGAAAACATATGTCTGTGGGCCTGCAACACCTGTCTGCAGTCCATCTGTTGCTGCTCAGTGAGGCTGCCTGCCAAGGCTACTCCATCAACTGAACCATCATCAGGGTTCTGGGAAAGCAGGTCTGGGAGATGGTCACTCTCTTCCTCCTGATCCCCATCTGTGGCCATGAGGAGACTCATGTCTTCCCTGTCAACAAATGCTTTCAATCTGTTTACATGGAGCACCCTGTGGGGGCTCCTAGGGGTGCCAGCGTCAACCATGTAGGTGACTTCTCCCTTCTTTTCAATGATAGGGTAGGGTCCAGTCCATTGGTCCTGGAGAGCTGCTGGCCCCACTGGGTCCAACACCCACACCTTCTGCCCTGGCTGGTACTCAACCAGAACAGCCTTTTGGTCATGCCAAGCTTTCTGTAATTCTTGACTGGCCTCAAGGTTTTTGGATGCTCTCTCCGTGTATTCAGCCATCCTGGAGCGGAGACCAAGTACATAGTCCACAATGTCTAGTTTAGGCTTTTTGAGAGGTAACTCCCATCCTTCCTTCACCAAACTCAATGGACCTCTCACAGGGTGGCCAAACAAAAGTTCAAAAGGGCTGTAGCCAACCCCCTTCTGTGGGACCTCTCTGTAAGCAAAGAGCAAGCAGGGTAAAAGGATGTCCCATTTCCGCCTAAGCTTCTCTGGTAAACCTTTTATCATTCCCTTTAGGGTCTTGTTGAACCTTTCCACAAGCCCATTGCACTGTGGATGGTAGGGTGTGGTAAACTTATAGTTTACTCCACACTCTTTCCACATTGCTTTTAAGTATCCAGACATAAAGTTGGTACCTCTGTCTGAAAGAACCTCCTTTGGAAAGCCCACTCTTGAGAAAACTGCAATGAGGGCTTTTGCCACCACAGGAGCTGTGGTGGTCCTCAGGGGAATTGCCTCTGGGTACCTGGTGGCATGATCCACTACCACCAGTATGAATCTGTGCCCAGATGCTGTTGGAGGATCCATGGGACCCACAATGTCTATTCCAACTCTTTCAAAGGGTACCCCCACCACAGGTAGTGGTATCAGGGGGGCCTTTGTTGTGCCACCTGACTTACCACTGGCTTGGCAAGTGACACAGGAGCGACAAAACTCCTTGACATTTTCTGACATGTGAGGCCAGTGAAAGTGTGGAACAAGCCTGTCCCAAGTCTTATTCTGGCCTAAGTGTCCTGCAAGGGGAATATCATGGGCCAAGGTAAGAAGGAAACCCCTAAACTTCAAAGGTATGACCAACCTCCTGGTTGTGCCAGGCTTGGGGTCTCTAGCCTCTGAATAAAGGAGTCCTTCATCCCAATAAACTTTATGGGTACCTTGAGCATTCCCTGCAGCCTCAGCAGCAGCTTGCTGTCTGAGGGGTTCAAGTGAAGGGCAATCTAATTGGGCCTGCCCCAGGTCTGCCCTTGAGGGTCCCCCTGTCCCCAGAAACTCAACCTGTTCAGGTTCAAGCTCATCTGATACAGTCTCCTCTTGGACTACAGAATCAGTTTCCTGTGAAACTTGATCCTCAACCTGGGACAAGTGGGAAGGCACAGCCTTAACCCTCTTTCTCCTTCTCTTGGGTTGTGGTTGGTCTATTGTTTCAAGATCCACCACTGGTTCAGGAAGGCACTTCTTAGCCTGAGACCTTGTCACTGCAAGGACATGAGCTGAAATCCCTAGCATTTCTGCATGAGTCCTGTACTCCACTTCTGACCAAACTGAGCTTTCAAGATCATTGCCTAACAGACAGTCTACTGGGAGGTCTGCACTCACAACAACTTTCTTTAGGCCATCTACCCCTCCCCAGGAGAAGTTCACAACAGCCACACTATGTGAAGTAGTGGAGTTGCTTGCATTGGTCACTAGGTAACTTTCACCTAGTACAATCTGACCAGGGTCCACAAAGTCAGGTGTCACCATAGTGACACTGGCACAAGTGTCCCTGTAGGCCTGAGCCAGTTTCTCATTGATTAAGGGAGTCTGCCTATATTTGCCCAGGTTACTGGGGCTTACTGCAGTGGTCAAAGATAAGTCCACATCATATAGGAGAACTGCCTGTGTGGGGATTCTGACTAGGCCAGATTCCACCTCAGTACCCAAGGTTAACCCTACTAACCCCTTAGGTTGTGCACTACCACTGCTGACTGTACTAGGGGGTGCAGTTGCTTTAGGAGCTGCAGTGGTAGGAACTGGATTTTTCTTAGTGCATTCACTGCCCCAGTGTGAAACTGATTTGCAGGTATTACACCAAGGTTTCTTTGGGCCATCATTCTTCTTTTTCTTGTTTCCATTTTGGGAACCCCCCTCCTTATTGCTAGTTTGGGGGCCTGAAGACTTCTGGTCCTTTTCTTTATCTTTCTGATTCCCACCCTTCTGGTCTGTTTTCTTCTGGTCACCTTGGTTCTGGTTTTTCTGCTTAATCCTTGTTCTGACCCATTTGTCTGCCTTCTTTCCCAATTCTTGGGGAGAGGTCAAATCAGAGTCAACAAGGTATGGATGCAACAGTTGGTTCTGACAGTTATTAAGGATCTGCTCTCTCATCATAAGATTGTACAATCCTGTATAGTCTGAAACTTTACTTCCCTGCAGCCAACCCTCCAGAGCCTTAGTGGCACAATCAACAAAATCAGTCCAGTCCTGAGTCTGTGCTTTTTGGGTGTCTCTGAACAACAACCTGTATTGCTCAGTGGTTAGGCCAAACCCTTCAATAAGAGCACTCTTCAGAACAGAGTAGTTTTTGGCATCCTCAGGTCTAACAGTGAGGAGCCTGTCCCTCCCTTTCTCAGAAAAGGAGTACCATAAAATTGCTGCCCACTGATCCTCAGGGACCTGCTGTACCATGCAGGCCCTCTCAAGAGCAGTCATCCATTTGTGGATGTCATCCCCTTCCTTGTAGGGGGGCACAATTTTTGTCAGGTTTCTATTGTCATAGGCCCTGTCTTTTTCTTTAGGAACTTTGCTGCCACCAGTGGCATCTAAGCCATACAATTTTCTTTCTCTTTCTAAAGCAAGTTTAGCTTGAGCCAAGGCTACCTCTTCCCTCTCTATCTGTAGTTGGACAGCCCTCATTCTGGCCCTATGCTCTTTCCTCTGGGAGGGAGTCATCCCTCTTTGAGATTCTCTTGAGGCACTAGAAAGATGAAAGTCCCCTGATTGAGATCTCACCCTCCTGTTACCTGGGAGAATTTGGTTATGAGATCTGGAGTGGTGCTGGCCCTCTCCATTCCCATGTAGGTCTAGGTTGGCCTGGTTAAGCCTGGCAACCTGTACCTGGGTCACCCTCTGATCCTGATCTTCAGGCTCATCTACATCTGAGCCTTCCTCTTCCTCTTCCTCCTCCTCTTCTTCATCTTCTGGAAGATCCTCATTCTCAGGGGAGTTTATCCCTTCACCTGAATCTAAGGGAGCCTGACTCACCTTATCTAAGTCATCCTTTTCTAGGATAGCTATTAGGGAAGGAATGGTAGGGCCTCTGCCCTTTTTTAGCCCCCTGGCTGTGCACAAGGCACTCAGGTCTTTGTGGCTAAGGTTGTCATATCTGGAAGTTGCCTTGGTAAGGTCAACTGCTACAGGGGCAGACCCTGAGGCTCCACCTGTATCAGACATGACTGCTAGTGAGGTGTAAGTGATGCACTTACCTACACTAAGTGTTTTCCTACTGTACCTTGCTAGTGAGTTTTAGTCAGGGTGTGCTAATCCCTTTAATCTACAACTACTAAGTTCAGTAGAACTTAATATGCTAAGCTTTTGATTTATATGTACCTAAGGTACTTGATGTGATCTTTTAATTTGATGTAAAGATTGCAATGGTAAAACAAACAGCAAGCTCAAATCCGCACCGCTGCACACCAATGTGAGAAGTTGGCCTGATATGTAGTGTTTCCAATTCTGGAACCACTGGGTATCAGTCCAAACAAGCCCCAAAGATGTCAGGTTGTAAGTCAACCTTGTTAGACAAGCTATCCTAGTGGTAGCATGGACTAAGCAGCCTTAAAGGCTTAACTTAAGAGGTCGTGTTAAGCGAGCTGTTTTACCACATACAATCCTGTAATCAAATGAAAGGACACCACACAAGTATATATTATAAAAATATATGTATTTATTTCTAAATTACTCCCCAGTACTCTTTATGAGGAAAGGGGCACAAGCGTTAAATCAAAAGCACAGTATAACATACAAAGTTGCACAATTTTGGATAAGGGCCGGTGGCCACTTAAACCATATACTAAAAAAGTGGTATAAGAGATGCCAATCGAACAGTGGTTAGGCCTAGGGCCTAGAGATTCGCTGGGAGCAGTCAGGACTAGCAATGCTGAAGTCGGGAGTAGCCCACAGGATACGGGTGCAGCACGGAAAGTGCGGCTTGCACCAATGCAATGTCAATGGTGCGTAAAAGTTACACAAAGTGAATTAAAGGCCGTGGGTGCACAGGGTCGAAGTGGCGTCGGGTTTTGACACGCAGGCTCTTGGTGCTTGAAGCTGTTTCAGCTGCAGGCGATGTGAAGCAGAAGTGTCCGGTGCGATCCAAGGGTGGATCGAAGTAGAAAAGCACCTGAAAGCAGAGGGGACAGAGTCTGGGTCACTCAGCAGTGACCAGGGTGGAACCAGGACGGAACCAGGCAATGTCGGGCGCAATCAGGTGGTTGTCAATAGGCTTCTCTCCGCTGTCACGTGGGCTCTGGGGCATCTGCGACGTCCAGGAGCAGGTCACAATCTGTCCCACGTAGGCTCTCGCCGTCAGCACCGTCGGCTTCAAGATTGCAGCAAACAGCACTTGGCAAAAGCAATCCACGCGGAACCGGGAGATTGCTTATCACTCGGACCAGGAGGGTCAGAGTGGGGGCTCCTTTTCACAGGAGCTGGTGCAGATCTGAAGCAACCAGAAAAGCGAGTCGTATTCAAGTTTTCGTCGGCACAGGGGCCACAAGCCAGCTGGCAAGTGACCAGGCCAACGCGTCGAGCCAACACAAGCAGAAGGGCCCCACGCAGCACTCGTCGAGTGTGGAGGGGGTAGCTTTGGTGCAAGTGGAGCTCGGGGTTGGGGCTTCTCAAACCCCGGTGTACAGCTTCGAGGGTCACTCGTGGGCTGCACGGTCAGCGTCTCGTGGCCTTTTCAAGATGGCGTGCCCCACGCTTCCGGTCGCCTCCACGGGTCTCAGCTCTGCAGGGACTGTGGATCGGGCAGGGAGAAGGCAGGCAAGCTTGATCTCGTCGATCTCTGTCGCTCGAGTTCCGGCGGGAACTGCAACAAAGCAAGGGTCGAGGGCTGGATGTTGCCTGTTTGCACAGGGTGGTCACTCCTTGACCACAAGGGAGATTCTTCAGTCTTCTATGTTGAGTAGAAAGTCGAAGGGTCCAGAATTCGTTTCTTATGTTTCTTCAGGATGATCTGAGTTGCATTGGCACTGCTCCCACTCTTATTCGAATCTGGTGGGCTGGACATCCTGCTAGGTCCCCTCCTATGGGTGGGACCCAGGAAGGGGGTGGTTACACCCCTTTCCTTTGATCCAGGCCGCGCTGGGACGGGGGCTGGAAGGCCCCAGAACCGGTTTGGCCGGATTATGCAAGGGGCAGCCTTGTGCTTCCCAGGCAGTGTCTGGTTTCTTTGAAACCTCCCTACTACAATCCACTATCTCCTGTCCGGGGTGGTTTGACACTGCCCTGCGACAGGAAACCCTTTGTCCAGGACACCATATGCTGAGTTTCGGTCAGCAGCAGGAGGCCAGACCCGTGTCTGTGGCAGGGGCATCCATTTTGTGGATCTGAGGCTCATTTTAAATCAACCGCGTTTCAGTAAAGTAACATGTCTTATCCCTCCAGAAGGGTGGAATGCTACCCCTGTCGCCAGAACTGGCGAGGGGGTAGTATTCCAAATCGTATGACACCTTACACGACATGTTTTGATAAAGCCAAACCAAAGTTGCTATATAACCGCGAGGATTATAAGGCGCTTAAGAGTATATGGTATGGCATTATCCCGGATCAGCTTAGGGAGTTGTTCCCGACAGCTGCAGACAGGCTCAGCTCATGCCAGAGCTCCATCTCACATAAAACCACGCACTCTGCCTCCAGGATTGATGAGGCCTTCCATAGGAGTAGCTTACAGGCTATATATGTGCCCAGATATAGGTTTAGATATAGGTATACTATATCTAAGCAAGGGGTGATTACACCCACTTGCCCCAGCTGAGTGATCAGCCAGTTGTGTCAATTTAAGAACCAGCCAGGGGTGGCAAAAGCTATGCTTCAGCCCCTGGTAGGCCTTGGTGGCACCTATGCCCTGAGCACCTATAGTGCATGGTACAGGGGCTGACAAGGAGTCCATTTCCAATTGTGGTATGTACCTATAGCACATGTATTTCAAATTTAGAGAGAGAACAGCAGGCTGGGGGTCTGATTAGCAGGCCCACACCCTCAGTAAGTCGAAAACCAGTGAAGCAAAAAGCAAAAAATTGGGGTGACCATAGGATAGCAGACCCTACTCTCCTACAACAAGCCTATTATAAATGGGCCCCAATGCAGAGACAATTCAGATACTTATGTATCTGTTTCCACCAAACATGTTGTACTACTACTGCTTTACTAATCCAACGACATTTCAGATGGTTGTTTAAATGTGTCAATGATAAACGTTATTTTATTGCACGCACTGCACAATTGCATGTTTCTATTTACTATCTTAAGATGGCCGCCACGTAAGTTTCACCTACCCCTTCCTTTATTTTCACTGAAACCCTTTAGACCACTTAAGATGGCCGCCGTTACCAGTCCCTCATCCATGTTTATTGCCTGCCCCAGACCAATCAGCTATTAGCACAAACGTCTTTACTTTCCGGCGTCCACCCACACCGGAACATTGCTGATTGCCACATCGCGGCTCTCCATTGACACGAAGCCATAGGTGAGTGTGGGTTCCTGCAGGGATTATGTGCATGACCCGGCCCCGGAATCGATGCCTAAAACATTGCCTAATTGTCTTACAGGCTCGTCCCTCCACGCCTTATTTCTGGCGTGTTAATCATCCCCCACTGCGGTTAATAGCCTCGCTTACCAATTCTAAGGGATACTAGCTCCCGTATTCCGAGGGTAAGTGTACTACTCCGCAGATCCCCGCGTACTACCCACTCACCATAACCCCCGTCTAACTTGCATTTTACATGCCCACAGGCTCATCATCTTGCGCCTATACCTTGACGCTGGGAACTCCTCCCCGCCCTCCACTTCTCTAAAGTGATCAACTCAAGTATTACGACCACTTGCCCCGGCTTCTGGTAAGTTCGGCTCTATGAGGCCAGTTGCAATTACGAACGGTACTTCCTTGCAACCCTCAATTCCTCCCCTTTCTCCATCAGGTTCCACTATTAGGCCAATCTGAAGCGTCGCCGTCTCCTCCACCTATTTATGAAACGGATGGACTACTCAACTAGTTAGTCCTGCCCCCCAGCATTCGCGCTGGTGAGTCTGGTCTGCAGCCTCTAAATGTTCTAAGTAACTCGGTCGAGCAGCATCACCACCTGCGCCGATGCACGCACTGTGCACTTACGATCGTATTACTAGTGGCACTACTGCTCACACATGCATGTCCACGTGTGATTGCACTCACAGACGGATTCCCAGCAGCACTCTCCATGTTTTAAGACTCTCCCATTGTCCTGACCTATACTGGCAACAGGCCCATCTCACTTACACGGTAGACAACACTCGCCGAACCTTTTATAGATCTATCACGCGTGCCATCACTAGTTGTTCCCTTAAGGAATTTTATTCACCCATTTCACATGATGTCACAAATGAAGGCTGTTATGTTTTTCCTTACTGATACATTCCATTTTTCCCTTCTTCTTTAGGCTATTGTGGTTTGCAAATTTTAGGCACAAAACTTTTTGGTCCTGATGATGATTCCTTGTATTTTGTTTATTTAATCGAAACGTCGTCGACCTCTTACGCCATATATGCAAATGTATATTTAAATTGTGATTAATGGTGTAACTGAATTTCTGTTATTTCCCATTTCTCAGAAATCGCTCGCTTTCTGCCTAACCTATCTCTCTCTTTGCCTTTCTCTATCACTCTACTTTGCCAATTTGTAAGCGTGAAGGCACAGGCTTGTGTCTCACTCTTTGTGAATGTAAGACAATTTCTCTGCTAACTTTTCAAACAGTAAAAATTCTTGGTGATCACTGTCCGGCTGGACAAATCACGTCAACTAATATAGCTCCATTGTGTCTATATTCATTTGGTCGTAACTATTTACGCATAGGACCACTGTTGCCAAGTATAGACTATGTTCCCCGAGGTCCTGTGCTGACTCGTTGGGTGCCCTTGTTGTTCCTTAGCCGTGTACAATGAAAGCCGGTGTCCGTGTCCTCTCAGGGGGGGTCACAGGCGGCTGTATAATAAAGAGAAGCTACTCTGATTAAACATCTGTAAAAACGTTATGAAATGGAAGCAAATAGCTAACTACGGGGAGCAACACACTTACTATTTCGCCGAGATATCCGCATGTCTGAACGGCGTCTCAGTCCGCACTGATCGCTCACGCATGTGTAAAGAAGTGCGAGCTTGGCGGAAAGTCTGTTTAAAGGGAGAGTGTTACAAGGTAACGCCCAGAAGGGGCGTGGTATGCCCTGGAAACTGTAGCAAACGGGTGATACAGTCTATATAGCCACTGCAAAGCGTGTGTAAAGAAGTTGAAAAAGCTAGATGAAAAAGCTAGTCCAATCCGTGCAGGATATAAATGCGGTAACATTGTAGAGGACCTGCAGAGTCCTCATAGTTTAAAGATCTCACTTAATTCATTTAAGCCTGACGTTGCTGTGTCAAATTTAACTATAAGCAATGCCTCTCTCTTAGACAGTTTAAGGTTCCAGTCATCTCCGCACAGGTCTTTTTCAACTTTTGATATAACTGTCCAACTTAAATCCCTGATTTGGTGTTGCATCCGTGTCCAATGATTAACCAAGGGCGCATTCTCAACTTTCCTTTTCAATCTTGACTTATGTTGGGAAATGCGCTGGCGTACTTCTTGATTGGTTTTACCTATCTATAGGCAATTACAAGGGCACTTTAAACCGTATACTACAAATTTAGATTTGCAGTTGCTGAAGGCGTTGTGCTTCCAAGAAACTCCATTGTGTTGGAATAGCGACCCTTCTAATGTCGAGTCGCAACATAAACAAGTCCCACATTTGTGGTGTCCTGTAATAGGTGGCATCCCCATTAGGTGGCGCATGTGGGTTGTGTTTTAGTTGGCATGGCTGCTCTTATGACGTAATTAGCTACACTGTTCTCCTTCTTAAAGGCGAATAAAGGAAGTTGTTTTAAACTCGCATCTAGATTTTTTACCAAGTGCCAATTTTGTGTAATGACGCGTTTGAGTTGATTGGCATTTGGACAAAAGGTTGTAACACACACTTGGCGTTGCAGGTTGGATTTCTCTTTTCGCTCTAGGAGTGTCTCTCTGGGGGTGTACTTAGCCCTCTTCATGAAGTTTTTTACAAGCTTTTTTGGATACCCCTGATCGCATTATTTAGATATCAAATTACCTGCATGGTGCTGGTAGTCTTCATTATACGTACAGTTTCTGCGTACCCGCAGAAACTGACCGTAAGGAAGATTTTCTCTGAGACTCTTCGGGTGGTTACTGTCGAACAGTAGAGCTTTGTTACGGTCAGTCGGTTTTATAAACAGTGTAGTAGCTAGTATGCCTTCTTTAGGGAATACCTCAACATCTAGAAATGGAATACGGGTGGTGGAGTGTGCCAGGATAAACTGTATGTCTGGTGTTCTAGCGTTTAGCCATTGATGGAACAGGGACAAGTTGTTGCTGTCTCCTGTCCACACCATAAAGGCGTCATCGATGAAGCGGAGCCATATACCTATATGGTGACTGAATGGATTATTGGTATGTATGTAGGTGTCTTCATACAACGACATGAAAAGTACTGCCAGCTCCGGTGCAAAGGGGCAGCCCATTGCCACCCCCTTGACTTGATAGTAAAACTCATTATTGAAGCAAAAGTAGTTTTTTCTTAATGCAAAGGATGCAAGGTCAACCAGAAATTTAGTGGGAACTCGCGTCGGCCTGAGTCTCGAATCTAAGAAAAATGTCAGTACTGCCACTGCTTCGTCCTGAGGAATCTGAGTATAAAGGGACGTCACATCAAGAGTGACCAATGTGTCCGTCCCTTCACAAAAATTGACATTCTCCAATGTATTGATAAAATCGGTGGAATCCTGTAAATAGGAGACTACCTGACTCATGAACTCTTTTAAGAAGCAATCCACGTATTTAGCAATCGGCTCAAGCAGTGAACCACATCCTGCCACGATGGGTCTGCCAGGCAGATGGTCTTGATTTTTGTGGAGCTTGGGTTGTACATAGAACATGGGTATTTTGGGATGTTTAATCTGCAGATATTCTAACTCCTTCGGTCCAACAAACCCTTGGTCAAATCCTTCTTGGATTAAAGTGAAGAGTTCATTTTGTAGGTCTTGGGTGGGATCTTTCCCTATTTTACGGTAACAGCGAGGGTCCTCCAATTGTCTCATCACTTCGGCGGTGTAGTCCTTGGCATCCCACACGACTATCGCCCCGCCTTTGTCGGCCTGCTTTATTATGACTGAATTGTCATTTCTTAGGCCAGTTAATGCAGACATTTGGTCTTTAGTGGTATTGAATTTGACAAATTTTTTGTCTTTTTCCATTGCCGAAATCGCAGATAACACGGTCTTTTCAAAGATTATAAGTTCTTTTGGGATCTTATTAGCTGGTGGACAGAACATAGATTTATTTCTCAGCCCCGTAACTTCAGTAGAACGTTGTATAGGATTTTCAATAAAAAACATGGTCAGTCTCAATTTTCTGCAGAATTCTATGAACTCGGATTTCGGGTTTCAGTTTCAATTAATTGGCTCAGCCTTACTGATTAGAGCCAGCCCCCTGTTGCTTCTCGGTATGTTATTACAGACATTATTTTCTGAGGCAAGGTGAAAGCTCTGTGTCCAACCCTAGAGAATGACTGAGATGTCCTTACACTGTGTCATTGTAGCAGCCTGCAGTGCACACCTCACAAAGAGGTTCAGCAGACTTTATGATCATGTTAATATATGATAATAATGTGTGCTATACAGTTGTATGATATTGCTTTCCAGGGCTAGGCACAAATCGCAACTGCGTACTTGTCTAACACGTACTTGGCAATAACAGGCGAGGGACATAAATGCGTCAATCAAGGCTATTGATCTATGAGAATATCCCTTCATTCAATTCCATCATTTTAGCTCGTTTGGCTCATTAAGGGATCAGATATTCAATTCAGTCTTCAACTCGACCTAAAGATTAATTGTTAATATATTGAAAACCTGACTGGGCATTTGTTTTTTTTAACAGGAAAACCTCTTCACTCAACAGGAATGCGAGTATTTCTAGACTCGTTGGACCTCATTCAGAAGGCGCAGTGGTATCCCTTAATATGGCCCAGAAGGCCTGTTTGAACCTAACCCAATTAAGGAGGCTCATTGATGTGAGAGAAAAATTATGTTCACAATTCAATTAGCTAAGGATTCTCAGCCCCTGAAGTTTCTTCTATCTTTGCATCATTTAAGCTTGTTTGTGCACATATAAGTCTGAGTTAGTCCCTACATCATTTAGGTTATTAGAGTTATTCCCATACATAAAACCAGAAAGAGGGTAACGGTCTGGGTTCTTTAGTACATGCCATTGCTATTTACTCAACATATATCAAGGACTAATAAGGACATCTCTAGCAGCATCACACAAGAAATATAACTTAGAAACTGATGACTCACATATGTTCTTCTTTCGTGAATGTAGGACGGGTAAGATGGAGAGTGGTCTCCTATCTTGCTCCTCGTCTCTGAAATAAGTTGTTGAGGTGGCCAGAAGTAACTTAATTATAATAGTTTTAGGAGCAACTGTGTATCGAGTCGCGTCATTTGTGCGCAGCCCATAGTCTCCAACTTTTGGAATCTGATCCAGTTGTAGGGTAAGCTGTAAGGAGTTCGATTTCAATATGCCGTTCCTAACATACTCAAAGCTGAGCACCACATTCTAAAATTATGTTCTAACTCCTGTGGAAAAGAAGTGTAACATGCCCAGCCCTTCACCAACTGACCAATTGGAGTGCCTCAGTGACGGGCATTTAGAACGTTATTAATTGTTCCCTGTGAGGCGAAACCGAAGACACTAGTGGTTTTCACCTAGATATTTATCCAATAAAATACTCATCAGAACATCTTATCTGCCTCTGGATCTGCACTTTATTTGCTGGTGAAGAAGATGTGATGCTGTGTCTTCACCCATGGAATATTGAACTCTTGTTGTCCTCTGCTGTGAGTTCTGTGCCCTCCTGTTTTCTTGGGGCTCTTTTGCTGTTGCCACTATATCCCGTTTGGCATCCTTCACGAGGTCAGTTTGGTTGTGTTCGTGTGAACATATTCAGTGATACTTTTCTACACTGACCTCTTGCCCCTACATGCACTTAGGACTAAACAGCTTTCTGTGATCACCTTGGAAATAATACTGCTTTGAGAGAGTATTACAGCGCAGTGCTAGTGCCTTGCAGTTTACTCTATACGCTCTTCTTTAGGGAACTGCGTAGTATTGGGCAGTCTGCCTTGCCACAGTGAGCTATTTAGCCTGGTCCGCTGCTCCAGTCACATAGAAGACTGTGACATCCTGTCACGATCCAATCAATTATTTAGCGACTGAGTAATCCTTGCCGCAACTCTTAGTGGCAACTTCTTACCTTTGATCAGGAGAACTAGGTAATGGTTCTCCACTCCTTCTTCTTAATACCCTCACTGCTGCGGCTCTGGAGTGCGGGTACCAGCCGGATGCCTTGCAGTTCATCTGGGAAGGGTCCCGGTGGGTGGTGAGACCTTCATGTATGCTTTATTGCTCTGATGCAGACTTCGCAGGACTTTCATGATGGTCTCTCATGTACCTCAGGGCCACGCAGACAGGAATTTGTACGCTCTATTCTCATTGTGGCATCTTTGCTGAGGAGGATTCCTCTCTACCAGGATTTTGGATGTGCTCTCCTTATCTTAGCCTCTTGACTGGAACCATGATTTTCCCGGCACTGGACCCTAGCTAAAGTTATTATCAATCAATCAATCAATCAATCAATCAAATAATTTGTAAAGTGCACTACTTGCCCGCAAGGGTTTCAAGACGCTGAGGGTGGGAAGTTGGGGGGGGGGGGGACGCTGTTGCTACTGGTCGAACAGCCAGGTCTTGAGTTGTCTCCTGAAGGTCTGAAGGTCTTCGGTTTGTCGTAGGTTGAGGAGGAGGGTGTTCCAGGTCTTGGCGGCGTGGTGGGAAAAGGATCTGCCTCCGGCTGTGGTTCTACGGATGCATGGGACGGAAGCCAGGGAGAGGTCTGCGGAGCGGAGATTCCTGTTGGGTACGTAGAAGGAGAGTCGACTGTTGAGATAGGCTGGACCGGTCTTGAAGAGTTCCTTGTGTGTGGGGATCAGGAGCTTGAAGGAGATTCTTTTGTCGACGGGGAACCAGTGCAGGTTCCTCAGGTGGGGGGTGATGTTGTGGCGCGGGATGTCGAGGATCAGGCGTGCCGAGGCATTCTGGATTCTTTGCAGTCTATTGATAAGGGCTCCGGGGTAGAGGGCGTTTCTGTAGTCGAGTCTGCTGCTGACTACGGCCTGGGTGACCGTTTTCCTTGTGTCTGTCGGGATCCATCTGTAGATCTTGCGCAGCATACGGAGGGTGTTGAAGCAGGTGGAGGAGACAGCATTGACCAGCGATGTGGGCCACCAGGAGTCGTCCGAAGCTGAGGGCTTGGGCCCGAGGATGAGGATCTCCATCTTGTCTGTGTTCAGCTTAAGGCGACTATCCTCCATCCAGTCGGCGATGGCCTTCATTTCCTGGTGGAGGTTGGCTTTGGCGGTGAGGGGGCCCTTGGTGAGGGAGAGGATCAGTTGCGTGTCGTCGGCATAGGAGATTATGTTGAGGTCGTGATGTCGGGCGATGCGTGCGAGAGGCGCCATGTAAATGTTGAAGAGCATCGGAACGCCTCAGATGATCTCGGAGGATTTGGATTGGAACGGGGCGAGAGGGACTCTCTGGGTTCTGCCAGAGAGGAAGGATAAGGTCCAGTCCAGGGCCTTGTCTCAGATCCCTACGTCGTGGAGTTGTGTGCGTAGTGTGCGGTGGCAGATGGTGTCGAAGGAGGCGGAGAGGTCCAGAAGGATGAGGGCCGCCGTCTCGCTGTTGTCCAGTAGGATCCTGATGTCGTCTGTGGTGGCGGTCTCGGTGCTGTGGTTGCTGCGGAAACCTGACTGGGAGGGGTCCAGGATGCTTTTGTCTTCGAGGTAGCGGGTGAGCTGGATGTTGATTATCTTCTCTATGACCTTAGCTGGGAATGGAAGCAGGGAGATGGGCCAGAGGTTTTTGAGTTCGCTTGGGTCCGCCTTGGGTTTCTTCAGTAGGGCGTTGATCTCGGCATGTTTCCAGCTCTCAGGGAAGGTTGTGATCTCGAAGGAGAGCTTGATGATGTTGCGCAGGTGGGGTGCGATGGAGCTGCCAGCTTTGTTGAAGATGTGGTGTGGAAGAGGGTCAGACGGCTAGCCGGAATGGATTGTGCCCGTGGTCTTGATTGTGTCTTCGATGCTCACGTTGTCCCAGGTTGTCAGGGGGTCATGGTTGGTGGGGTGTGGTGGGGTCGGTGTGTTGGAGCCTGTTAGGATTGTCCGGGGGTTGAAGCTGTCATGGATGTCGGTGATCTTGCGGTGGAAGAAGGTGGTGAGGAAATCACACAGGGCTTGCGACAGTGTGATGTCGTTGGCGTTGGGGCTGGGGTTGGAGAGTTCCTTCACAATGTTGAAGAGCTCCTTGCTGTTGTGTGCGTTGTTGTCGAGGCAGTCTTTATAGGAGGTCCTCTTGGCGGTCCTGATGAGGTGGTGGTGGTTGCGGATGGCGTCTTTGTAGGCTGCGCGGCTGCCCGGTGACTTCTTGCTGTGCCATATGTTCTCCAACTTCCGGCAGGTGAGCTTTGACGCTAAGAGTTCCAGGGTGAACCAGTTGGCTCTCTTGCTGGGGTCTTTGAGGGTTTGCTTTTTCAGTGGGACTAAGGTGTTGGCGCAGTCGTCCATCCATTGCCTGAGGGTGCGCGCACCATCGTCGGGGTTGGAGGGGTTGGTCAGTGGGTTGAGTATGAGGTTTATCTGTGGTTGTGTTGCAGTGATTTTGCCCCAGCAGCAACAGGGGGTCCGCATGGTGCGGTGATGTGCGACGGGTTTCCAGAAGGTGAAGTGGATGCAGTGGTGGTCTGTCCAGGTGGGTTCGGAGACGTGGCTGAAGGAGATGTGGGGGCTTGAGGAGAAGATAGCGTCGAGCGTGTGTCCGGAGATGTGGGTCGGCGTCGTGACTAGCTGTTCCAGTCCGAGGTTGGCGAGGTTGTCTATCAGGGTGGAGGAGCTGCTGTCGTTGTTGTTCTCCAGATGGAAGTTCAGGTCTCCGAGGAGGACGTAGTCAGCGGAGGTCAGTGTGTGCGTGCTGACGAAGTCGGCGATGGCGTTGCAGAATAGTGGTCGGGGTCCGGGTTGACTGTAGACGAGGGTGTCTCTTAGGGTGGTCTTGTGGTCTGTGTGGATCTGGAAGTGCGTGTGTTGGGCGGTGCTGAGAGTGTCGTCAGTGTTTGTAGAGACCCTGAAGGTCTTCTTGTGGACGATGGCGAATCCTCCTCTGACTCAGTTGGTGCGGTATCTGCGGGCGATCTTGTATCCGTCGGGGATGGCTATGGCAATGTCTGGAGAGGAGGCTTCGTTCATCCAGGTCTCCGTCAGGAAGGCGGTGTCTGGTGGTGCGGTGTTGAGTAGGTCCCAGAGCTCAACGGTGTGTTTGCTTGCGGAGTGGGTGTTGATCAGGATGTATCAGACCTGGTTGTGCTCTGTCGTGGCGAATGTCTCTGCGTCTTTCATGCAGGAGAAGCTGCAGTTACAGTAGGCGAGGGGACCGTAGGTGCCCTTTGGGGCGGCAGGTGAGGGTCCATCCTGGGTTGAGAGCATTGAGGGCGCTGGCGTCGTATCGGAGGCGGTCTTCATGGCTGGTGCGGGGGCCAGGGGTTCTGGCGCTGGGCGCGGTCTAGGCGTGGACGGGCGCAGAGGGGCTTGCCTTAGGCACACCAGCAGTGTGCCCGCTGCAAGCGTCTGCTGCGCAGCGGCCGCCATTTAAGGGGAGGTGGGAGGGAGGAGCAGCTGGGAGGCAGGAGGCGGGTGGCAGGGGGCAGCGAATGGGCATGGAGGGGGCGGTCTGCAGGGTATGCAGCGGCGAGGGGGGCGAGCTGGAGAAGACAAGACGGGCAGCGGGGCACAGAAGAGGCAAAGGGCACACAAGGGCAACAGAAGGCAAGGCAGGAGAAGCTGCAGCCAGGGGTAGCGACCTACCAGGCATTCCCATATTTGCTGCAGTTGAAGGGCTCTGATTCTTCCGGACATATTCTCCAGCTATTAGCTTGTGTTTTCTTGTGCAGCTATTAAATTCTCCATGGACTGCAGGCAGGGATTTCTCTCATTGTCAAGTCTCCTACTGTTCCTTCCCCTGCTCCGGGATGGGATGCGTCAGGTATTGGATTCTAGCTATTATTTTTTATCAATTTGGTGTATCATCTTTTCTTAATAAAGAACAGTTTTTGAAAGAAAACGAAAACAAAACGATTGAAAATTTTGTCACATCATCGATAATGACTGTTGTCTATCTGACTTTGAATAGATATGCAATTTCTGTGTGGGAATTCCTTTGTCATTTATTTTGTTTTGGGTTTCCAAATAGGGAGTGGAGAGGGGTGCACTTTCTGGTTTTCCTGCACCAGTACTACTTTCCCAGACTTTGTTTGACAGGTGAGGTTGTTTGTTGTGCCTCAACCCTCTGTTCGCTAATTTTTTATATCCATTGAGAGGGTAACAAGGTGAAATGTCCTACTTGTGTTATATAACTTTGCATGGTTTTAACTTTCATGAATATGTTGATTCATGTTCTCCCTATAGTCTCATAGATAATACAATCTTTCAAGAGAAACATACGGGAAGATTTATGTACTAGAACACCCTGAAATTAAACCAGGGGGATACAACAAATTTGTGCTCAAAGTGAAGCAGCTGTTGGTCACTGCAGAGTTTGGCCATAAACGCAATTGCCTAACTTTCAGAAGCTCGGTGACTGTAGTCAATTCGTTTGAGACATTGCTTACAGGTGGTTTTGCTGTGTTTTCCTTTTGGTTGGATATAATTTGTTTAAAAAAACATACAAATGACCAAAGTAAAGTGTTTGCTTTATTTATAGTTCATGTGGTTATTTTAAACACTAGCAATTTGATTTGGTGATGTTAAGTATTTGGTTCTGATCCAGCACTCCTACCAAAATTCTGCATAAATGATGTCACCATCTACCACCAACTTACCAATCAATACCAGGCCCATAAAAATAACAGAGCAGCTGAATCATGAGGCGAAGGAATCTAATATGTTGTTTAAACTTTTCTTGCGTTACTTTTTCTAGAATGCATTATTTTTCTGCAGCCAACTCTAAGCTTCATTTGGAAAACTATTATTTAAATGAACATAACACATCAATTATTAAAGAATTGACATTTGTTCTGTTACCCACCCCCTTTGCTAAATGTTAACCTATTAATTATGTTACCTAACAAAAGAACATTTAAGCAGCATATATTACCTTTGATATACCAATCCGATCTGGAACTGCATTTGTCACAGAAAAGACAAGACAAAAGCACATTTAAAAGCACATGCTATTATTTTTGACAGCAGCAGTTAGTATACGACAAAGACAATAGACAATAATTATTGTATTATTTATTTTGCATTTTGCACAAATAAGCATAATGTTAGTCCCATGTGTTCATGTTGCACAGTTTATTCTAGGTTGATTTAATAACATGCAGCAAACATATTAGTTTTATTAAACATTATGGAAGTCAGACTTCACAAGCCTGAACAAAATATTGTTCATTAACCCGCTCCATCAGTTCCCTTGCAAGGGAGGTTCTAGCCTAGTAGTTCTCAGGTGAGAGGTCGCTCACTGGCATAGGATCTTACACCGGCCTAAAGCCAAACCAGAAATGTGCTGCCGCCAAACCCAAGATGGTGGCACATTAAAGACGGCGTGCCGGATGGCTCACGGCACTTCCATGTTGCGGGGCGTCCGCCAGCAGCCCTGATCTGCGTAGAAGTAACAGCTCAATGAAGGCTGAAACGTCAAAGAAATTTCAGGATCCTGAGGAGATTCCACGCAACACTAAAGATGCAGGTATGCTTGCATGCGCAGTGCCAGACTTGTTATTCTTTGAAATACTGCATGCGCTTAGTGTATGCGCGCTAAACAGAGCTGTCTCATTTTTTAAGCATCAATGGGGAGGTTGAACAGACCCAACTATTCTCAGCTGTAGGAAAACAATTATAAGCCAAAAGGGTCTCACCACTGTTTACCTCCTGAGGCCTCCTGGAACCAAAACCACACAGTAGAAAGTGATGTATAATTCCATGTGGAAGTACAAGATGCCAAAGAAGCAAATATATTCCAGACCAAAATGAACAGACAAATCCCATAAATGTAAGGGCAGATGACACAGTGTAAAGACAACCCGATCCAGTGCCCTCGCAATGAAAATGTAAAAGACCATCAGTAGTATCCATAAAGCTGACTTTAGTGAACTTAAACTGCCGATTTCATCACGTCATGCACTCTTTGTAGACCTCAGCAGAATGATGGGGCTGGATCTGCCACATGTGAAAGTAGTGAGCCTCACACCACCTACTCACTAACATCAAAGTCCTTTTTATAAGTCCAATGGAGCATAGCCAGGGTGGGGCTGTCCATTGACAAGGACACTGGTGGGTGGGGCCGTCCGCTGACAAGGACACTGGTGGGGCTGGCTTGCCTGTAACTCCATTCTTTATGCTTTCATTTTAGTTACTTTAAGTTCCTTTGGGTTCTTCATGTCCAAACCGTAGACAGCTTCTTTAAATTGTGTAGTAAACTTGAGTCCATCGCCAAAATATGTGTGTTTTACCAGACGTAGCCAAGTTGAGTTTTGTACGTTTCTTTATTAGTTCCAAGTTGCCGGATAGTAAATATTTACATTAATCAATGAGCCTGTTAATACAGTTATACCAGACTCTTCAGCTCATACACCAGCCCCACCAGGAGCAGCTTGCCTGCTGCTCAGCCCATCTCCAGCTGTCGCCACTGATCCACACAGGCACCCAAGCATTCCATGCATCACAGTCACACCAACATTCCAATACCATATCTCACTCTGGCTGAACAGCTAGGAGACAGCTAGGCTGGGAAGCAAACATAAATACAATCAGGATATAACAGAATGGAAGTTTGTGAGGAACTTCCAACAGTGCTTTCCAATGAGTTGGTTCTACTCAAAGATTTTGCAGTTCAAACATAATGCTATCTCTACAGCACATAGCATGCCCATTCTGTCCCTCATGAGAGATCCACTAAAGAAGGAATTTAATAAGTCAAAGGTCCAAAGGGTTATGGAGAAAATTGAGAACTATGTATGGTTACCCCCCATAGTTATTACCACAAAGCCCATCTCCAATGGCATACCCTTATGTTTGATTTGAGAGATCTAATCCAAAATATTTAGTTTGAGAGGCACCAGTTGTTGAGAGTCAATGAAATGGTAAGCCTTATAAGTGATTCTAGATAATTCAGTGTATTAGACCTCTCTGCTGCATCCCACCAAGTTGCCCTTCACCCAAAATCCAAGTCCCTTACGTCTTGAACCACCCCATTTAGTACATATAAATAGTACAGAATGTAATTTGGTCTGGCTTCTGCCGCAGCATTCTGAAGACTAATGCAACATATCTTCAAAGACACAAGAAACAATATGTTCCTCTAGGATAATATCCTGATCCATGGGCACATCTAAAGAGGAACACAATAAAACTGAATAAATGTACTTAATAAACTCAAGGATGCTCGTCTAACTATAAAAAGGGAAAAATGTAAAATAGGTGTGACTTCAGTGGACTATCTTGGTCACACTATCCCAAGTGAAGGAATAACACATAGAATCTGTCCCATAAACTCTGTTAAAAATGTCACATATTCTACTAATAAAGAAGATCTTAAGTCTTTATTGGAAGTAGTAGAATAAATGTCCAAGTATGTACAACATTATCTTGATCTGATCCAACCATTCATATCATTGCTCAAAAAATGTATTCCTTTCTAATGGTCCCAGAACGCTGTAAGTCAATCAATTAAATAAAAAAATGCCATAACCAATGCCCCTAGCATTAGCAAATCCAATGCAAAGTTTAAAACTATCCTAACCACTGAAGAGAGTAATAAAGGCCTCTGAGCAAACATATCCCAAATCTTAGAAGGAATGGAGAAACTTGTAGCTTTTGTATCCCGGGCACTCAATGGAACAGAATTAAACTACTCTACTGCAAAAAAAGGAAGCATTGGCCTGCTTGTGGGGCATTACAAATTTCAAA
The DNA here is from genome assembly GCF_964263255.1 of Lissotriton vulgaris. NCBI lineage: Eukaryota > Metazoa > Chordata > Amphibia > Caudata > Salamandridae > Lissotriton > Lissotriton vulgaris. Next base: position 1,800,609,342 of record NC_141685.1, read on the forward strand.
TTGTATCTTTTGGGAATACCTTTCCTATTAAGGGCTAATCACAAAACTCCTAATTCTGTCTTGTTGACCAAAAGTATTAAAAAAGCCACACTCCAGCTTGCTAAATTAATGTTAGGCCTGCAGGGAAACAACTTTAAAACAGAATATGTGCCAGGAAAAAAAACAAGTAGCAGACTGTTTATCTAGAATGCCATTGGATGAATGCAAGTTCAAATGAATTTTTCCAAAAGTGTCAGTTATCCCGATTTTAACTCCAGTAATCTTTGAGAGTTGGAAGAGGCTTGGGAAGCCCTTGTCTGTGAAGAAAAGAATTACCCATGGATGGCCGGAGAAGTGCAAGCAAATGTATGAAAATCTATAAGCATTCTGGAATTTGCATAATAAATTGTCCATATATGATGACCTTATATTGAGATTAGACAAGATTATACCTTCTAAAGGGATGTTGCTGACACAGCACATAAAGGCCACCTAGGAAGTAATTGAACTAAGAACAAAATCGGAGAAGAATACTGGTTTCTTAACATGGCCAAAATTATAGAGATTAAAGTGAGAGATTGTTATACATTTGGAATAAGTGACTAAACCAAAAGCTCCCTCCAAACCAATGGACAAACTGGGGTCAGATAGTGTGGGTCCAGTCAATCAATCCAGTATTCACCACCAATACTTATTTATTTTAATGTACTACCACTCCCATTGTGTCACAATGAAATTTGACAAAAATATTATTACTGTGAGATTAATTGAATTCCTTGGGTAAACATTTACTTTGGAAAGGTATCCCTAGTACCATTGTCACTGAGAATGGGGTACAGTGTGTGACTGAGGATATGAGGAGTTTCTTAAAGGGCTTATCTTTCAGCCATGTCAGGAAACCTGTATATTGTCCTACACCCAACAGGCTTGTAGAGAGGATACACAGACTGAATAAAGAGTTTAATCAGTTGGCCCATGTCACAGTCAAATCTATCACCTAGACCTTATGTGATATGTTATGGTCATATCACACCTCTCCTAACTTGATTATAGGAGTGTCTCTATTTACAGAAAATGTAGTTCAAGCCTTGCTTCTAATTGAGTAAATGGAAGAAAATTGTATGGATTGATCGGAAATATTTAAAACAAAACATGCTCTGCCAAACCAAATACAAATGCTAGTATGATAAGAAGTTCGGTGTAAAGAATTCACAGTTTAAAGTGAAGAATGGTTGGTGATAAAGCGACCTCCCATTGGACATAACACATTCAAAACATTTTCCTAACCCTCAAGAACCTAACAAGCTAAACATAACATGGTAACCCTTCAAAATGAGAAGGACTGGACCAGGACAGAGTAGCCCAAACCTTTAGAACTCCTGATCCTAATTTTGTATCTAAAACTGTTGATGATGATCATGTTGGCAATCTTAGGGCCTGATTAGTATTTTTGGTAGACGGGTTACTCCGTCACAAAAGAGATGGATATTCCATCCACTGAAATATAGATCCAATAGGATATTATGGGATTTATATTTCAGTGTACGGGATATCCATCACTGTTGTGATGGAGTAACCCATCCACCGAAATCTAAATCAGGGCCCTAGTCTAAGGAAAAGAAATATCAGAATTTCCTGACCACCATTTTAGCACTTAGATTAGGAAATAGGATAACATTCTCAGTTGTACTATCTTTGTTTATGTTTGGATACCATCTCATTTGTGAGAATGATGTCTAGATGTTTGCAATGTTTAGATGTCTTATTATTTTCTTTAGGTCTCGGATCATTATCCTTTATCTTTGACCTTGTCCCATTTCCTTTTGCGAGTCCTGTCTTATCCCTTCCCCTTTCTTTACCTATCCTGGGAAGGAGATATGTTGTAATGTTCTTCACTTCCTTCCTTCAGCGCTTTTCCAGACACGCTCTACTCACCCTATTAGAAAGTTTAGGTGAAGGACATTTAGAATGTTGGTAATTGTTCTCAGAAAAAGCCCAGTGAGACAAGCCTGACACCCCTGGTGATTTTAATCTTGATGTTTATCCAATGAAATATTTACCTGAAAATCTTACCTGCCTCTGAAAGTGTGATTTCTTCCCTCTCGTTGTTCGTCTCCAGACTTTTAAAAATATTTTTCTGTGATGTATGCAATGTATTGTAGAAAATTCAGTAGTGGCCGGAATTTTGCATATGTGTAAAGATGACTCCTTACTGTCTATGCTATGTAAGATTCCTCATATTTAATATGTGTCATTTACCATAAATATACTTTCCCCTGGATGGATGGCTGAACAAGATGGCTGAATGGATGTTCTGAGTTTGTGCTCCGATGAGCACCCTGCCTAATCCTTCATAATCCTGTACTCCCCAGCGGCAATTTTGGCTGGAGCGCTTACCCCCTGTAGTGGTCCTGGGGGCTTGAGCCACCAGATACAGTCAGGAGTTGCTGATAAATGGTTGGGTGTGTCTGCCCAGTTGGCGGCCTACAACTCTACAGGGGGCCGTGACGTGGCAGCTGCTGCATAGGCACTCAGCTGGGAGTGAAGGCCACTAAACATACCCACTCCTGTGTTGTAGCCTGTGCGGGTCACTGAGTAACTGTTTGAGCCAGCTGTCAGAGGACTGGGGCTCTGTGAGTGGATAGGGTGCCCCCTCTTTGGAGCTGTCAGAGGTGTGACAGGAGCTGGGGGGGCCTGCATGTCCTGTGTACTGGAGTCTGTGGCGTCAAGTGCTGCTGCTGGCAGTGAATGCCTCTGCTCTCCATGCCCTGAGGAGATCCTACCCTCACTGCCTCAGTTTGAGAGCAGTGCTGGCTGGGGTGAGCCCCATGGCGCTCTCTGCCTTGAGGAGATCTTGTCCCCAAAGCCACAGGTCGAGAGCTGTGCTGGCTGGTACAAGCTGTAGAGATGGCTGATTCTGAGGTGGGGGGAGCAGAGAGTGGTGCTCATAATTTTTATGGTCCAAAACTAGGTAAAGACCCAGAGATAGCCTCATGCCAGCCCCTCTCAATGCTAATTGTGGACACAAAAGTGCATTTGCCTAATGATGGGGTGCTTGTCCATGAGGATCAATGTGGGTTTAACATGGGTTGTAACACCATAATTAACTTGTGTTACCTTTTGACATGTCCTGCCCTCTATTAGAGATGTGCAACTGGAGGGATCCCTAGTGACTCTTGACATTGATAAGGTATTTGATTCTCTCAGCTGGGAATGCATGTTTAAGGTCTTGGCTGTGATGGGACTCTGCCCTAATCTTTTAAAGTGGATATGACTCATTTATACAGACCTGAATGAGAGACTCTACTCAGGCGACAGACATTCCTCACCATGGAACATATACAGGGGCATGCGACCGGAATGTCCCCTTTCACAGCTGCTGTTTGCCCTGGCAATGGAGCCCCTGGCCATACGGCTATGTGTGATAATGCAGCCCTAGGGCATACAAGTGGGCAACACAACTTATGTAGTCTCTATGTCTGTGGATGACAGCTGGGTATATGTCCCCGACCTGAGGAGTTGATATCATTCCTTCTCTGAGTGCTAGCACTCTGGACTGAGAGCTTATGAACAGAAGATCATGATCTAATCCTGAATGAGGCTGAGAGGCTCCCCCCATGTCGACCTACCTGAGATTGGAATCCTGTGGGAGTGCCGTACATTCTGATACCTAGGCATTTGTGTGACGGACTCAGCATCTCAATATCACCGGTTAAGATGGGTAAGGTGGGAAAGGTTGAGGGGGCATACGGACGTCCATTGCCTTTTGAAATACATTCCCCCTTTTGATAATAGGAAGGGTGGCTCTTGAAAAAATTGTCCTATTGCCCAGATACCTTGATGCACTGCAAAACTCATTGTATTTGATTCCACAAGCAATCTTCAGAGGAATGGACAGTCTTTTGGTCTCCCTCATCTGGGCTGCAGAAAGAAACAGAGTCCAGCTGGAGTCACTGAAACTGAGTAGACTTGGACATTTGAACCTTCTAACTTTATTTTATGGCATTGCAACGGCAGCATGCGCTAAAGTGGTGCGACCTTGAGCCAAACTGGGAGACCCGTCTCCTGGGAGGTACAGTCGAGGCGGGTATGTTGTGGGTCTGCCTGTTGAGAGGTCAAAGACAATTTTGTGGGGGTACCGGCAGAGGTCAAGCAGGTTGCGAAGGTCTGGTACAAACTGAAATAATTTGTACTGAAGAGCTCACCATTAGTAGATACCTGACCCTGGATTGGCTCCAGTCACATTGCCAAATGTGTGGATCACATTGGGCACCTGGAGGGAAGGAACATGTTTCCAGATGAAAATTCCCAATATTTGAGGAGAATAAGGAGACTTTTGGGTTCACTGCAGGGCAGTTCCTACAATTTGCTAAAATAGTGTGCATAGCTTGGAAGCTCTGGACAGATTTTCCAGGCATACTGCTAATATCCCTAACAATGGAAGTGGCGTCACTAGAGAAAGGCACTGTATGTCAGATCGCATATTGAGATCTCTGCACTGGCAGGGACGGTGCTGCCCAGGGCAGTATGGTACAGTATGAGTATTTGTATTATCCTTGTCTTGGTTAATTTCGCTGCTGGGTGTGGCTGGCCCTGACGTGTGCATAGAAAGTTGGCTTCTGTTTGTACAGTGTACTTTTTGAGAAAAAAGTTACAATAAACATGTTAAGAAATATTTTTCCCTAATGTATAAATAAAATATTGTATGACATGATGCCTCTAAATGAAGTTATAGTTTTGAAGAATCTAGTACTGTGATCATGAATTCGCAAAAAGTGAATGTCACCCTCTAAGTTTTAATTGTGATTTTCTTATAAGGTGTGATGCTGTTCCTTTCTATGATCAAAATCATTATTATATGTTTAGACCATATGTTCTAAGTGAAAGGCACACAACTGATGGAGTTAATTCCAATAACCAATTGTCATTGAATTTAATGTAGGAATTATTCTAAATTCTTCACTTGATTCTTCCTTGATTACTTATCACGAATGTAAACAGTGTTAAAAGCATTTTGAAAAAAAACAGATTAATTCACTAAGAGCTCATTTTTATGTCATCTAAAGAAACAGGAATGTAGCAGACAGGCTTTATATGGCCTTCAACATGTCCCTCTGTTGTTGTGGCATTTTCCAACACAGAGGGCCAGATTACGATGTCGGATGGACATCCACCACAAGGCCATCAGTGACGGTCCGTCACACATCAAGGGCCACAGTCAGAGGGAGCGGGCGGAGGGACCGACCGACGCCTCCGACAGGGTCAAGGAGCCCATCGGAGTGTTGTTCGGAGTGTAATACCCTGCTATGAGGGTAGTGCCTGCAGAGGCACCATTGGAGGGATTATGATGCCCCTTTTCCCTCTGCCTTTACATGGTGTTCCAACAGAAGGAAAGGTATTTGGGGTCCCTAGCCGTTCCCCATCACCCCTGGGCCTTTGCTATGGGACCAGGAGGGCACATGTGGTGCACCCCAAACATCCATACCCCGTGTATCACCAAATTGGTCCTGGGACACAACGATTAAATGTTTATAAACATGCCCTTTACTATTGTGGCTTGTGCTATAGTCCTTTCCTGATGCTAAAACAACAGGTGATGGACAGAAAGCAGACAAATGTCATACATTCACCCCAGTACAGAGATCTGGGCCTAAATCCATTGTTTTTTTGCTCACCATGCCATTCTAGTTTGAACCCAGCCATATGCAAATCAGTCTTGGCTCTGTGCCCCATGGGAACAGTCCAGCCCAAACTGCCAAGCCAGGTCCTCCCTGGACTGGAAACAATCATCCAAGGACCGTTTTCGGGCTTTCAGCCCTCATCAGCCTGGATAGCTTGATTCCAGTGGCATTGGAGAACACGGGACTCACGTCTGAGCATACCGGTCCCACTCGGGGTGACAAATGCAAAAACAACAGGTGATGGACAGAATGCAGAAAAATGTCATACATTCACCCCAGTACAGAGATCTGGGCCTAAATCCATTGTTTTTTTGCTCACCATGCCATTCTAGTTTGAACCCAGCCATATGCAAATCAGTCTTGGCCCTGTGCCCCATGGGAACAGTCCAGCCCAAACTGCCAAGCCAGGTCCTCCCTGGACTGGAAACAATCATCCAAGGACCATTTTCGGGCTTTCAGCCCTCATCAGCCTGGATAGCTTGATTCCAGTGGCATTGGAGAACACGGGACTCACGTCTGAGCATACCGATCCCACTCGGGGTGACAAATGCAAAAACAACAGGTGTTGGACAGAATGCAGAACAATTTCATACATTCACCCCAGTACAGAGATCTGGGCCTAAATCCATTGTTTTTTTGCTCACCATGCCATTCCAGTTGGAACCCAGCCATATGCAAATCAGTCTTGACCTTGTGCCCCACCCATGGGAACAGTCCAGTCCGAACTGCCAAACCAGGTCCTCCCTGGAGTGGAAACAAGCATCCAAGGACCGATTTTGGGCTTTCAGCCCTCATCAGCCTGGATAGCTTGATTCCAGTGGCATGGAGAGCATGGGACTCACATCTGAGCATACCCATCCCACTCGGGGTGACAAATGCAAAAACAACAGGTGATGGACAGAATGCAGAACAATGTTATACATTCACCCCAGTACAGAGATTTGGGCCTAAATCCATCGATTTTTGCTCACCATGCCATTCCAGTTCGAACCCAGCCATATGCAAATCAGTATTGACCCTGTGCCCCATGGGAACAGTCCAGCCCGAACTGCCAAGCCAGGTCCTCCCAGGACTGGAAACAAGCATCCAAGGACCGGTTTCGGGCTTTCAGCCCTCTTCAGCCTGGATAGCTTGATTCCAGTAGCATGGAGAGCAGCACAAGCTGCAATAGTAAAGGGTATGTTTCTGACTGCTGTGCTGACTCCTTGTTCGTCCGACTGGCATCGTAATGACAGCCTTAGTTAGTTACCAAATCATATTATCCATGTAAAATTTTGTAGAATCAAGTATGTTCTGTAAATCTCCTCTTAATTCAACCTCAGTTTTTTTTACAAAAGATTATGATGGAGTACTAGCAATTCTAACATTTCTTCATCTTTTCAATATTTTCTACAGTAAGACGGTATGAACAGGTGATTATCCAAAACTCTTTTACACTGATGATCCTTCCTCAATTACAAAATGCCTAGTGGGAGGGCAAACAGCAGGCCCACAGGGAAGGGAGAGAGAATATTTGTTTAGGGGGAGGTATATATTCTCCCTATAACTTCAACCACACACACACTGATGGTGATGCCCACCCAAAACATTTTTCTGATGGAATCAGACTTCTAAATGTGACACCCTCTGCCTGGAAACAGTAATGTTTCTTTTGTTAGACCCTCACCCAGTCTAGTAGTGGCATTCGTCATCATCAAGTCTCTAAAGACCAGGATGGGCTCAACTGTATGCAGGGAGCATTTTAGATATCAATAGCAGCTGAAGTCTTGTTTTAGAGAATAAAAATACCTTGCATAACCAAGGTATACCTTTGCTGGTGGTTGCTCAGGTATGGTTAAAAGCCAAATGGGAGAGTAAGAATTGGGGTATGATGACGCTATTACCCTATACTTCTGTCGACATGTTTCAGCCCATAAAAGATGACAACTTATGGTCCAGGGCTTTCATCAGGACAAAATTGTGGCCTGGACTCTTTTCTTCCACCTACCTCTCATTTAAATGGTTGGGGGGCATGTCAAGGGTATTACATTGCCCATAAACCTACTCGTAACCTCGCTCCTATCGGCCCTGTCTTGACTGTGTGCCTACAGGCGATTGACATCCTCCTCCTCCAATGTTACCTACAACAATTCCCGAGTGGAATCAAGATTGAATATCACTCCAGTTAACTGGGCTAGGAAGCCAGTTCTTGCATGTCATTGATTTTTTATGTTTGTTTTTCCCCATTTAATCATTTATAGTTTCCTTATTACAGGCAAATTGTAACACACCTAGTTGCCTGTAATAAGGAAATTAGGTAGTGCTTCTTCTGTAATTACAGCTGAGTGCTAATATCACAATGCCTACTGCCATAGCGAGCTGCTAAGGTTAAAGGAAAGCCTGTAACATAATATTTAGAAATATGGCTTTTCCTTCATCTGGTCTGTTTTTCCATGAGAACCCTCATATGCAACAAATGAGGTATCTGCATGTTACTACACATTCCAAGCTACGGTGTTTATTTTAACATCTTACTTGCATCAAACTGATTCTTTTATCTTTTGGCTACAAATATCTAACTGCTTTTTGGTGTGTTTAATTTTGCACTAGAGTTTCTACTTTTATTCTTCAGGTTTGCAAACATGCTATCTCTTTCATATGAAAGAATAACGCACCAAGGATTTAGGTGGTTTATGAGACAGGTAATGGTATGACCATGCAAAATAAGGAAGAAAATACCCTCTGCCTTATGTTAAGAGGAAATTGCAACCCACATCAGATTTTTATCTCCTTAAAAAACGATATAAGGTCAAGGAAATCCTCAGCAACTTGCAATATACTTATAATTTATGGCAGATATACATTATGCCATATATTAAGCCATTTCTGAGAAGCGCAAGGGTTATGTTAAAAAAAAGTCATGTGTAATGTTGTGCTTCATTAAGACCCAATGGATTTATAATAGTATTGTAGGAATTTGGTTTCATGTTTAAGGGGGGGTGAAACCCTACTCAACAAAAACCACAAGTCTTTTTAGGGTGAAAAACAAACAAACCCCAAATTAACCTGTGCTCATACTTCTGGTAGCTTGGCACAAAAGCAGTCTTGAAATTCAACTTTAACATTGGAGAGGGTTTTAAATTACAATTCATTAGAGAGCAAACTCAACTTCCCTACTTGCTCCTAATCGAAAGCTAGCTCTTATTAATTGTAATAAGGTAACCCAAAGGTATCTTATGACAGGTAGGCGTTGCAGTAGAGAAAAACAAATGTAGGAATTTTTCACTACCAGGATATGGATAACTTAAAAGTACATGTTGAACTTTTAAATAAACTACACCATGCCCTATAGGCTGTTTAGGGGCTACCCTAAGGGTGACATATGTATTAAAAAGGAAGGTTTTGCCAGGTCAAAATAGCAGTTTAAACTGCATTCAGGCTGCAACGGCAGGCTTGTGACTTCTCTCAAAGGCTACTTAAGTGGGTGGCACAATAAGAGTTGCAGGCTCACTAATAGCATTTCATTTACGGGCCCTGAGTATGGGCTGTTCCACTTTACTGGGGACTTTCAGGAAAATTAAACGGGCCAATTGGGTGGAAGCCAATGTTACCATGTTTCAGGTAGAGGGCACACGCACTTTAGCGCTGGTTAGCAATTGTAAAGTGTGCAGAGTCCTAAGGCCAGCAAAAACAAAGTCAGCAAAATGAGAAGGATTGAAGGCAACATATTGGGGAATAACAACCCCAATTATGTCAGGTCTAACAGGCGTACACAGTAAAGTTTTCCATGGAAGCTCGTGTGTTGCAAAACAATGTCACATTTAGCAAAGATTTATCAGCCAATATGAAAGCACGCAAGCAAATGCAAAATTGTGCTGCACGGTGTAAGTGCCCATACTAACCTCAGTCAATATACCCTGTTGTCTCTAAATTGCCAATACACTTTGTTTCACTATATAGTAATTTGCATGGTCAGATTATGATGACATCTCGTTACTCTTGTTATTATGCTTTTGAACCTGATTTTACATTTTGTTTGTTTTCCTCATCTTCCAATTGTCTTATGATTTGTCCCACATATCCTTTTCTGCAGGAATATTTAATCAAGTAAATAACCTGTTCCTAAGTATAGCTTTACTTTGTTATTTTTAGAACCTGTCCAGATAGGGCCTTTGTCACCAAAATGTAGCATCTCTACTTCCACAGTAATGGAGTAGGGTTTTCGCGAAATGAAACCTGCTCGGATTGAACCCTCTAGTGATTAAATACTAATTGTGTGGTGTGCAAACTAAAGTGGAAAAAGGGCTAATATGAGGGGGAATGAAACTGCGCAAGCATGAACTAAAATGCTGAAGTAGGCCGCAAATGCTTATGGCTAATGGAAAATAAAAGGACTAATGCTGCTTGATTGCTCTATACTAATATGTGTTGGAAAATAACATTATTTTGGGATGCGCATGGGTGAATGCAACACGCGGATGGGTGCGCTATGGTATAGCTTTATAAGTGATTATTAATGACTGTGTTTGTTTTCCGTATAAGTGTGGATTTTTTCTTTGTAGAAAAGGTCCGAGAATCATTTTAGGACTAAATGTGGGTTTAATCTAAGCGAGAAGGGGTAGGTGGAAGACAGTTTTTCCTTCAAGGGTCCTATGTGGCTGCCAAAGTTTGTATGGAGAAACAAAATAATCTTCTAAAGAAGAACACTTCCTTAGAGAGCAGCAAAAATGAACAATCCAGGCACAAAAGTTTTTACATGCCCGAGATGGAGGAAATGTGTACTATGACAGTGGCTTGAATTTGTATTTCCTGGGTTGGAAGTTGATAAGATAAATAAAAGAACAATGAGGTGACTTATTGAAGGGATATGCTTATGGCTAATGGAAAATAAAAGGACTAATGCGAGAGTGGTGTGAAAGTAGACCCCCTTCCTTAACCAATTGAATGAAGAGAAATTGCCTGTTCCAACACAAATGTGGGTTGGTATTTTTGGGTTTAGGTTATAATTGAGTTCCCAGTGGGAGGGGTGAGGAGTTTGCAGGATTGCTACCTGGTGAGAGGTGATCCCCGTGTAGCTGTCTCCTATTTCTTTTGGCTGACCATTCCTGTCTGCTGATTCCTGACTTAGTCTTTGCCTCTTCAAATCTACCTGAGGGGCCTTACTGCTCTCATGGCCAGAGAGTAATTTTCCTATTTTTCTACTGGGTTAGTATAGCTGAAATCTGAATTTGCATAATCAAGTTGCAAATGTTTATTTGACTCAGATCTTTTGTCTCTACGCCTATCCACTTACTGATATATTTGATTTGAGATGTTCTTTGTCATTTCTCATTATTTGTCTCTCATGTGAGGTTCTATGATTCATACTGTATTGTATTGATGAGCATTTCACATTGTTTAGATAAAGCATTATAAATATATAAATGAGTTTGTCTTTCTTAGAGGTGTTGAATTTGGTTTATGAGAGTTTTCCTAGACTCAGGTATTAGTTTGCAAAACCCTGATTACATAAATAAAGATTGCATCGCCACAAATTTCATGCGAGGATGACATGGCAGTTAAATATTGGTAGGTTTTGGTGATCACACTCACCCAGCGTGAAGGGGCTTGTTGGGTAATGAATTGGGCCCTGGAAATGAAATGTTGTTAGTCCCGGATCGCTGGATCAGTTTTGGTAGCAGCTTGATGGTCTTAATTATTTATTTTGGCAAGTTAATGGTGGCAATGAATGATTTTGGTTACTAACATATTGTGTTAGCGTTTTATGTAGTCTGCAAGTAATGGGTACAGAGTTGCCTAAGATCCCGGGATGAAGTGTTTTGTCTGCTGGTGTAATATTGAGCAATGAGAGAGGTTAGTAATATTGCATAAGGAACCTATTCTGAAGTTAGCAATAGTGTGAGATTATTGGGAAACTTTAGAGAGCGCACCTGAAGTAGTACCAAGTGTTCTTTCACTTGATTGCGAGTGGAGTAACTCTGGTCGATATTCTGCTTGATCTAGAAGGATTTCTATGAGTGATTGAACTATCTCTTTTTAGTGGGGCAGACAAAGCAGCAGTGTTTTGTGTTGTTTCTAATAATGTTAATTTTGAAAAGACTTTGTAATTCATTGCCATATTATTGTTTGATGGGAGGGTCAGTCGTAGGAGTTACACTGACGTCATAGAGAGCTGCGCTGGCATTGGTCAGATAGCGGAAGTGTTATCAGAGAGTATTGGGCTGTTATTGGTTGGTTGGTGTGAGTCGCACTGGTATTCAACAGGATGAGTAAATAGCGTGAGTGGAATCACGGAAGGATTTCCCTTGTTGTTTCTGAGTTTTAGAGTGACGAGACGGTTCAAATTAAGGTATTAAAAATTATGAAGACTTTGTTTAGAAAGGATGAGCCTAGACCTATAAGATAGGGAGTTCCTATACCACCTGCTGGTTCATCTGCTTCTTTTATGACACTAGAGCATAGATATCATACGTGTTGATGGTCAGAGAATTGGGTGAAGTACACAGAAGGAGATGGGAGTTTGGCTTTCCCAGAAAATGTTTCTTTTAATGTGCGAATATTAGGGAACTTGTGGAATCAGATGAATCTGTTGAGACAAATCCTAGACATATGCAGTTTAAGGCACTTGAGGAATGGGAACACAAGGCGTATAGGAGAGAGAGAGACAGAAATGCGTCAAAATATAGAAATACAGTGAGTAGCTATTCAGTGGCGAAATGGGATGCTCAAATGAAAAGATGGAGGAGAGATGTAATCTCGGAAGGATTATATACAGTGATTGTTGCTTATGATCAGGCTGGAAGGAAATCCAAAGTGAAAAAGCATAATGTAGAGAGTACGGAACCAGATCCAAATGAGATTGATGATGAGTTATTAAATGAGATGTTATTGAATAGACCTCCACCATATCACGAAGATCAGGATAGAATCACTCCAAATGCACCATTAATTAAAATAGAAGCTCTGCAGACTTCACAAGTTCCGCTAGCTCCCCAGGATTCACAGGTTACACAGGAGAGAGAGGTAGGTGTAAGGCAAAGGATGAATTGACACAGAGAATTAATCAAATGTGCTTGAATGGGGAGGCGTTGTCAGTTCCAGTGACCATTGGTCCTATAGTCCCATTGTATAGTGAGGCCCAGAATATTTCACGTGTACATGCTTTGACAGTGCCAATGAATGATGTTAGGAGTAGTAATGGTTCTGGAGCAAATGAGATGGGAAGCTTAATTGATATAACAGAGAGAAAAATGGAAGCCCCAAAAAGAAGTGTGCAAGTAGACCCTAGAAGAGTGCAGAATGTGAGACAAGTGACTCCAGCTTCAGGGGAATCAGTAGGACCGTCACTAGAAGAGTTGGATTAATGGATCTGAAGGACGTTGTCTAGTAAAGCAAAAACTGAGTATGGATGTGAGCAGATTGAAGGCAGATTTGGAAGAAATGATTCTAGGAATGATTAGTCCAGAGAGATTTAGTAAATATCAGGAAGAAAAGTTGTTATTTGTATGTGAGAATGTTACAATGAGAGCAAAGAAATTGCATGAGAAAGTTGCAGAAGCTGCACAGACATATGGAGTGGACATTGAAAAGTCAAAAGCTTTGCAAAAGTCATATAGATTGCATTTAAGTGACAAGGATTTAGAGAGTTTGACTGCTTCTGGTACATGACTACAGAGAAAAGAGTTGATTAATACCTTGAAGATATGGGGTGAATTGGAATGTTGGAAAGGTAGATGGGTTAAAAAAAAAAGAAAGAAGATGTGCTTGCAAATAAGGATGTGACTGCTTCTACTTTGCTTCTGTTTAGGGAGGCAGCTAAAATTATATATCCAATGAAAGAAGTTCCAGGTGGTTGATATGTTCATATACCTTGATCAAGGCAGGATATATTCTCTTTTACGAATGAATTTCCCAGATTGAGAGAAAAGCCTGTCTAATGGTACAAACAAGTAGAGAGGTTTGTGAAGGTTTCAAATGTTTTGTTGAAAGACTTGGATGATTTGTTTGATATTGTGGTTCCAGCTGATTTGTGGACTGGACTGAGTGTAAAATTGCAGTAGGTTGGCCAAAAGATTAATATCCTACAGACATTAAAACTGGAGCCCCGTCAGAAGAGGTGATGAAGAAATATAATAGAGTAATTACTTATTCTAAGAGTAAGATTTCCCAAAAGGAGACAGATTGGTTAAGATTGATAGAACGACTCAGGAGTCAAACGAATTAGTGCATGCTTATTATGAGAGACTCTTACAAGTGTTTAAACAGTATACTGGTTTCGAGAGCATAATTGACAAAGATGTGGGACATTTTGTATCTAAGTATGTGTTTGGATTGACACCAGAGATTAGCAACATGATTCAGCAGCATCTGATTTGCAGGCAAAAAAGACAGTGGATTAAATTCTGAGGTATGCAAAATACTGTAGTGAAGATATTGAGTCAAGACACAAGATATTGAAAGAGAAAATGATGTGGGCACAGGTAACAGCTGCACAGAAAAATGGGAAATTTGTTGATTATTCTCAAACAGGCTTCCAAACAAAAGGGCAGAATCAGAATTTTCAAAAGGGACAGCCTTCGAACATGAATGGTGTTATGACAAATGGGGTGTCCAGGTTCAGATTCAGGGAAAAGGCAGAGGTAATGGTAATAAAGAAGATATGAAAAAGATAATTCCTTGTCATGCATGTGGAAAGTTGGGACATTGGAAGAACGAGTGTAGGACACTGTTAGGAAATAGTTGAATGGTTCAATATTTTAATCCACAGATACAGAATGAGGTGGTTATGAATCACCAGCAGCTGCATCACCAACAGGTAGTTTCACCACAGGTACAACAGGCACAAATACCACAAGCTCATATGCTTAATAATGTGAATGCTCAGGTACAGAGATACAGTGCCCATGGTGGATTTCATACTGGTGAACAAGTTGGTAGGAATAAAAATGTGCAATTAGTTTCACAGTACTGGCTACAGTGTCCTGAGAGTTATTCAGATACATCTCAAAGATGGTGCCTGAGCGGGAGGAAGAGTGTGTGCTTGGCGCATCTCTAGAGGTAGAGTAGTGTGGTCCTTTTGCGGCTGGAAAATTTGAAGATAATGATATTACATTCCTTGCGGGCACTGTTGCTACCCGTTCTACTGTGAGAACAGCTGAAATTCCAAAACAGGAGATATCCAAGTTGTAGGTGTCTCGAACAAGCTTATTAAAACTCCAGTGACAAATCCAATGGAGGTGCACATTGGAGAGTTTAGAGATTTGCATCGGTTTGTGGTGTGTGACACAAGTCCTGTAACCCTTTTGGTTAGAGACGTGTCGTGAAAAATAAATTGCATCATCCATTGTACACCGAATGGCATTGCTTTCCAAACGCCAGATGAGGATGTTGCGTTCAAAGTAATGTTGGCAAGGCAAGGGACAGAAGTGAATGATTTGTATCCTTTATTTACAGGAAGGATTTGCCTGTTGAATTGAGAGAAACAGTGATGACTGAGGTATGGGGTTTTCAGGGAAAGATATTGGATTCATGAAGGGAATTGATCCTACCCAAAGACTTTTGCAGGTGTCACGCCTGTAATTGAACAAGGCATCTTGAGAGAGATACTAGGGAGTCCTTGTAATTCATCTATTATGGGAATTAGAAAACCGAGTGGAAAGTATAGGATTGTCCAAGTCCTGAGAAAAGGGAATAAGATTGTGGTACCTTGTTGTCCAATAGCACCAAACCCGGCAGTGATTTTTTATCAAATTTCCCGTGACGCAGAATGGTTCACTGTGATTGATTTGTGCCAAGCATCTTTCTCGATACCTTTGCATTCGAATACCAATATTTTTGGGAATTCCGATTTGGAGACCGTATTTTGGCATGGTGTTGAGTTCCTCAAGGGTATACAGAGAGTCCTTCAATTTTCATTCAGATTTTGAAAAAGTGTCAGGAGTCATTGGTAATGCCAGAAGACTTGGTATTGCTGCAATACATAGATGATCTATTGGTTGCATCGAAGATACGAGAAGCATGTGTGACAGATACGATTTCTCTACTGAATCATTTGGCAGTAGGTGGGCATTAAGTGTCACCTGCTAAATGACAAATTTGCCAGAAAGAGGTTCAATATTTGGGACACAAAATTGAGAAAGGAGTCAGGAAAGTATCACAAGATTGAATTGCTGTGATCTTGCAAATGGGTCTTCCCAGAACACAGAAAGAAGTTTGAAGGTTTCTGGGTTTGGTTGGATACTGCAGACAGTGGATCAGTGGTTTCTCGCTGATAGCCAAGCCATTACAGAGATTGACTCACAGCATGAAGGCCTTTATAGAGTTGTGAAACAGTCTTTGTTGTGCACCTGCATTGAGAATGCCAGATTATTGTAAGGACTTTGTACTATTCTGTTCCGAGAAAGCTGGAAGGGCACTTTCAGTCCTAATGCAAAGCATGGAATGGTGCCTTGTCCAGTGGCATATTTTCTGCTACCTTGGACTCAGTGGCTGCAGCATTGCCAGGTTGTTTGAAAGCAGTGGCTGCTACTTGTGTAAGTTTGAAGCAGAATGAGTCAATTGTGATGGGACATCCGGTGAGAGTGTATGTGCCACATTCTGTTGAGATTCTGCTGACAAGGACGCAAACTCAACATCTAACAAGTAGTCGTTTGACTAGAAACGAGAGAGAGATATTGGGTGCTGAAAACTTGACTGTGACACGATGTACAACACTGAACCCTGCAACTTTGTTGCCGAGCACAAGTTGTGAGGAAGTAGTGGATGAAGCAGATCATGATTCTTTGGATGTGACAGAGCTGTCTACCAAATCAAGGCCTGATATAAAAGACACACCATTGCCAGAGTCAAATTGTGTGATGTTCGTGGATGGTTCTTGTTTAAGAGATGAAAGAGGTGTTTTGCGTGATTCTTATGGTGCTTGTACTTTGGCTATGGTTCTTGAAGCATCATGTCTAAAAGGAGTAAATTCAGCCTAAATTTCAGAGCTGGTCGCTTTGACCAGAGCGTGCATAATTGGCAAGAGTCTGAGAGTAACCATATTCACTGGCAGTCAATATGGCTTTGGCGTGGTGCAGGACTTTGGACAATTGTGGATACAACATGGTCTCTTGACTTCTTCAGAATCACCAATTAGAAACAGCAAGGACCTAAAGGATTTGCTGGTAAAATCGAGATTGTCAAAGGTTTGTGCATCCACAGCACTAAAGTGTCCAAATGCTTTACCCTTGGTTTTGATGAGCCTGAGAAGTATTCCTGGTAAAAAGACTGGATTATCCCCGCAAAAAGTGATTAAGGGGAGGGCAATGATCCAGCTGTTAGTCCCAGCAAACCAACTGATGAATATTACTGGTGATCTGGTGCTTGATTATTGTAAAGGATTGGCAGATGTGGTGCGTTCTGTGGCTCATCAGGTTGGAAAAGTTGCAACCATAACACAGCAAGAACAAGCATATGATCTTAGTCCAGGAGAGTGGATTCTGGTGAAGAAGTATGTGAGAAAGTCGTGTCTGGAGCTGCATTGGCATGAGCCAGGTGAGAACGACAGCCGTGAAGTGTGTGGTGGCTTGCTGAATTGGATACATGCGTGCCACACAAGAAGTGTCCCAAGTCCACTCGAAAGACTTGAAGAGGAAGAACAGCAACAGGTAGAGGGTCAAGAAGAACCAGAAGCTGAGCCTGAGGTTGAATCTGAGCTTGAACTCGAGCAAAGTCGAATAAAGTGGGCAACAGATACTGGGTCTTGTGGGACTGCTGTGCTGTTGAAGTCAATGAAGGAAAAGTGTTGACCAAAGACCAAGAGCAAGTCCAGCAGAGAAAGGAAGCAAACAAAAGAAGTTGTTAACTTGGTTCTGAAGCTTATGAAACTGTGGGAGTAAAGAAAGTCAGGAAAAGGAGATAGGTGGCCAAAGGGAGTGAAAAGACAAATACACTCTGAAAGAAAAATCACCACACACTGTATTAGAAGTATTGAGCCAAACAGGGCAAAGTGAGTCAGAAGAAGATACAATTTAGAGAACAAAAAGATCAAGAGTTCGAAACAAGAAATACATTGCACCTGAATGGACATATGTTGTGTCCAAAGAAGCTGAGCACACAGATCAGCGTAGAGAAAAGAGTGGTGCAGAACTGAGTCTT
Organism: Lissotriton vulgaris; assembly: GCF_964263255.1. Classification (NCBI taxonomy): domain Eukaryota; kingdom Metazoa; phylum Chordata; class Amphibia; order Caudata; family Salamandridae; genus Lissotriton; species Lissotriton vulgaris. The sequence continues at coordinate 1,800,627,116 of NC_141685.1, forward strand.
GCAAATGGTTATGAGCCACCCTAAAAGAACTGTGTACAAAGTTCAATCGAGGAGTGTGAAAAAAGTAAACCTGATATTGAGTCGAAGGCTGTAAAGCTATATTAAAAATTAAAAAAAGAGAGGGGTGAAGCAGGGAGGCTTAAAGTGTTTGGATACACTAATTTTTAGAGTGTTTGTATAAACTAATTGTTAGGTTTTTTTGGTAGTTTTTTGGTGATATAAATGTTTTCTAGAAATGGCTGAGGCAAATACTTCAGAGATTGGATATCAAAATCGTAGTTTTAAACGTAGATATATTAATACTTGTTTCTTTAGTGTTCTATTATTAATGATGGTGTGGTTAACACTTATTGTTGTTGTTTCTTATCTTATGTTTACTAATGGAAATAATAATACAAATAGTGTGATCAATGAGAAAGTAAGTAGATGTGGATAATCGCAAAGAAGATGCACATACTAACATGAAAAGCATGCAAGATAACAGCGTCAATCATCAAGATAATTCTATTAATGACTTTTCGTTAAAGGTTTTTACTAAGTTGCTTTATTGTATTGTATTGTAATTGTATTGTATTGTAATTGCATCTGTATAGCGCTTACTGGCGAGGCGTTGAAGCGCTTTTCTGCGAGTAGCACACTACTCCGGGACCCATATATGATTAGTGTTGAATTAGTATAGTGAAACATGCAGGTACATTTTAAGTGGTGGATATGTTAGTCAGTTTTTTGGATTCGGAAGTATAGCAGAAAGATAGAAGAGGAAAAAGGTTTGTATTTATAGAGCGCTTCTCACCCCTGATGGGGTGTTAAAGCACTTTTGTGGTGAGTAGCACGCTAATCCGAAAACCCATAATGGATCAGTGAATAAGGAATAACTCTTCAAGCGATGGAAGTGCATGATGCAACATAGCTATTTATAAACTTACACACCTCCAAACTATTCAAGATGTAGCATGCTCCATGGAAAACCCTACCTCAAAAAGACAAATCTTAGTTTAAGCCCATGAACAAATCTTGCCTTAACTGAAGCTACAGCTCAATTCCCTACGGAATATATTCTGGAGAGGGTGGAGAACAGTTATTAATGATCCACCAAGACATATCACAGCTCGGCTCATAAACTTTGGCAACGCAATTGCATGGCTGGTGAGGGGGGTCCTGGTGTGGACTGACTTACTGCTCTTTCTTTCTGGACGGCTGGCTATCGCTCAGATGGTGGTCCTACCCAAGTTTCTATACTTATTCATCAAAATACCTATCCCGCTCACCAAGGACTTCATTAGCAGACTCCGATCCCTTCTGACTTGCTTGGCGTAGGCCGGCAGACAGCCACAACTGGCCTGGGAAACCCTAAGCCTACCCATGGACAAAGTGCTCTCGGTATGCAGCTCCACTACTACTGTGTGTATAGCGGTTTCATGACATATGTAACACAGTTGAGACTCAGAACTGTGTGGTTTAATGACACATGTAAAACAGTTAAGGCTTTGAGTCTCTGTTGCTGATTCTAAGGAGATGTTATGTTAGCCTCACTGGAGTATTCCTAGAGGCTTGGGTAAAAATTGCGTACAAATCACATTGGGCTGTTCGCTCCAACATTTTGACAAAGAACACATTTTCACATCTGTAGAGGTTGGAGGCAGCACTACGCTTGAATGTTTTTACAAAAAAAGACACTTGATCATACAAAGGGCTCCCTCAAATGCGTAGGAACACTTTAGGGTGACGCATTTTTCTAAAGTTTTCGAGCCACTTGGTGGTCTGATCCTGTGGGCTCTGGTTGTCAAGTCTCATTGTTCTGTGCCTCTCATTTTAGGCTCCCTGTTTTTAAATATGCTCCTGATTGCATGTCTATTTGAGTTCTTGAAATTGGTTAATGAATACCCTTGCACTGATGTGGAACATGGCTTGCTAATGGCATTTACATTGTTTCTCTCAGAGTGGTGCCCCCTTCCTGAGCTGTTGCCAGGTTGAGGTGGGGTTGCTTACCCAGAAGTTGCGGGAAAGACTGTTCTTTTGTTATTATTTCACTTATCCGTACAGAACCTGCTTTTTACATTATCTGTGCAGCATTCTTATGAATTTATACATGATCTTTGCTGTTTTTTTGGCTTCCTTATTATAGGTAATTCTTCCCTATGGAACAGATGGACTGAGAAAAGTGTCTGTTCGTGTATCCTTTTTCTGTTTAATGACTTACACATTTGACACCGCCATAAGCCATGTCTGAACTGGGGTGGCAGAGTGGGCTAAAGAACAGTGATGGATTAAACGCAGATCTTATGACTGGGTGTGAGTGTTTGATTGGTTCAGATGCTCCGTCCATTACCACCCCCTTTTGTATCTTTTTTGGCCGCCATAAGTGTGGTAGGGTATGCTCAGACGTGAGTCCCGTGCTCACTTTGCCACTGGATTCAAGCAAGCCAGGCTGAAGACGGCTGGAATGCCAGAAACCGGTCCTCGGAAGCTTGTTTCCGGTCCAGGGAAGGCATGGCTTGGCAGTTCGGGCTGGACTGTTCCCGTGAGGCACAGGGTCAGACTGATTTGCATATAGCCATGTCTGAACTGGGGTGGCAGAGTGGGCTAAAGAATGGTGATGGATTAAACCCAGATCTTTTGACTGGGTGTGAGTGTTTGATTGGTTCAGATGCCCACGTCCATTACCACCCCCTTTTGTACCGCTTTTGGCCGCCATAGGTGTGGCAGGGTATGCTCAGACGTGAGTCCCTTGCTCACTTTGCCACTGGATTCCAGCAAGCCGGGCTGAAGACGGCTGGAATGCCAGAAACCGGTCCTCAGAAGCTTGTTTCCGGTCCAGGGAAGGCATGGCTTGGCAGTTCGTGCAGGACTGTTCCCATGAGGCACAGGGTCAGACTGATTTGCATATAGCCATGTCGGAACTGGGGTGGCAGAGTGGGCTAAAGAACGGTGATGGATTAAACCCAGATCTTTTGACTGGGTGTGAGTGTTTGAGTGGTTCAGATGCTCCGTCCATTACCACCCCCTTTTGTACCGCTTACACATTTTACGCAGCAGCACCATTACAGGTCCTGATAAAAGCCATGCCCACGTTTGGGTCCTAGGCTGAAACATGGTGACCACTATTTTCACACCACCAACACAGTTTAAACCCATACAGCTGGTGCACTGTCTTTTAATCCTGGCAGTGGGTGTATTGGAATAAAGCATACTTTTTACGCTTCCTAGCCAGTTTTAGTTTCACTTCCTTCACATTTGTTTTTGCTTTGCACTGCGCCCTCACTCACACTGTTTTCTCTTCATATGTGGATTCAGAACATCTTACCAATATATGAAAACATCCCTGAGCTCTTCCCTCTCAGAGAGGGGGTTGTAGACCTCAAAGGAACTAGGTCTTCCTTTGAGAGGAGAATCCCATATGAGGAAGCAGGTCACCTTTGGTGAGAGAGGGATTTCGTCCTGAAAAGGGAAGTGCCCACAGTCATTGCTGTGATGTAAAGCCATTGGTTCTGTGTTGATAGCTCTGGTAATTTTTAGTAGTGGCTTGCTACACACTTACATTGTTCTTTGAATAAACCCAAGGATTTCGTACCGTTTTTTGAACATCAATGTTCCCCTGCCAAAAGCCTCAGCTCCCTGATTGGGCCACCTCGCACTCCTCTGAGCACAAGAGCAGCCCTACCCAATCCATGATCATTCTGTCTGTGGCTGATTGCCACATACAGACTGACAATGGGCCAGTCTGTGCTCTTACTGCATGTGGTTGGCCTCATGGCTCAGTTTAGGGCAGGACATTCAATCAGATGGAAGAAATGACCAAAAACGCCCATGCTGCTAGGTGAGAATCCAATTCATGGAAAGGTGGTGAAACAAGTGAAAAAAAGAGTTATGGGTCTTTCACTGACTCATCATTTTAAAACCGACCCATTTTCAATGTTATATTCAACCAAGCCATGTTTGCTGATTTTTTATTTTATTTTATGCAACTAACAACCATTGACAAAGCCAATAGTTCTGGTTTGTAGGTGTAACACTACTTGTTGTGTTATATATCTGGATGCAATGACAGAAGCAGCAAATGACCAGTCGGGCCGCACACTATGCTGAGCACAGATTTTTTAGCTTAGGTGTTTTAAGCCATGCCCTTAATTACATTGAACATCCCCTTTGGAGAGACCACCCCCAGTATTTTCATCTCACTTATAGCCCTGGAAACAACACCATGTCATAGTGGCTCTGTGCATCATGCATGACTCCTGATTTCTACTTTTTCAGATTGCCTGTGTACAAGGGCAAAGTTCGTCCTACCCTGCCCCACCCCTTGCTTTAGGAACTACAGTAGGGGTGAAGTCCTTGATGGGCCTTTTCTGTCTCCAACTCAGCAGACAAAGGCTCAGCTCATACTTAATGTGATTAGGTGTATAAGGGAAGGGATGGGTGGACGGATGGATGGATTAGTGAAAGGGTGAATGGATGAATGAAAGGGTGAATGGATGGATAATGTAAGAAAGGATGGGTGGATGAGTGAACGGATGGATGAGAGAAAAGGTAAATAGATAGATGTATGGGTGGAAGGGTAGATGGAGGGGTAAAAGGATGGATGGTTGGATGAGTGAAAAGGTAGATGATAGGCGAGTGAATGGGTGGATGGATGAGTGAACTGATGGATGGATTGATGAATTGATAAGTGAAAGGGTGAATGGATGGATGTAAAAGTGCCTGACAAAAATGAATGTGTCCTTTTGTAACAAAACTGGTGCTATGTAAAGCGCTCTGAGAACCGATGTCTTGGGTCTAGTACCCGCTATATAAAACTCAACAAAAATAATATATATATATCCCCAAATGCAAATCAACTTCTGGAGGAAACGTCAGACGAAGCTCCGCATCTGCTAATTAAGCAGCAGATCATAAAGGGTAAGAAGGGAAGGGGCACCAGGCCCGAATGGAATGCCGCCCACTCTGCTTAAACATAGGGCGACAGAGTGGGCAAAAATACTTCATCCAATATTCCTGGAAGTTACACAACAGGGCATTATCTTCGATTCATGGAAAGGCGCCACAATTGTTCCTATCCACAAAAGGGGCAACAAGGCCTCGCCCAGCAATTATCGGCCGGTGGCACTAATCGATAATGAGGCTAAATACTTTGGGGCCACGTTGTTGGAAAAGCTTCAGCCTGGGCGGACACAAATGATATAATTCCACTAAACCAGACAGGCTTTCGTAAGAAAACATATTAAAAGGAACAAGGGTCCTAAGGAGTTGCAATATGGCGGAAGATAGTAATATAGACCACAATCAGTACTATATTTTTTCTCCAAACCCAGCCGAACGAGGAGTATTTTATTTTCAGGAGTAACAAGAGGATTAATTGACCTGGAGGGGGTCAAATACGAACATTAAGATAGGGCACAATCCTGTACCTATCCCAAGAAAGTAGAAAAAACATAGATTAAAGAAGGGGTAATTGGAAAGAAAAAGGTTTTACAGGCAAGTAGAAATTTCTTTGGAGCCAGAGAGTGGCTTGCGATTTAAATAAACGATTCTGCAAATCACAACCAACAGTGTAAACAATTGAATTTGTACAATGAGTTACATGTCACACTGTTTTTAAAGCGTCAATTTTTAGATCCCTAAAGCTCCTAATGAAACGGGATCATCATCAGGACTGTTTTAGATAACTGCCTGTTTACAATGCGAACGCCTTCACGGGTCCTAGATCAGGGTCGTGATGGCATGATTGTTCCTTGTTGGGGAGAAGGTCCAGGGAAGGCATGGCTTGGCAGTTCGGGCTGGACTGTTCCCGTGAGGCACAGGGTCAGACTGATTTGCATATAGCCATGTCTGAACTGGGGTGGCAGAGTGGGCTAAAGAATGGTGATGGATTAAACCCAGATCTTTTGACTGGGTGTGAGTGTTTGATTGGTTCAGATGCCCACGTCCATTACCACCCCCTTTTGTACCGCTTTTGGCCGCCATAAGTGTGGCAGGGTATGCTCAGACGTGAGTCCCTTGCTCACTTTGCCACTGGATTCCAGCAAGCCGGGCTGAAGACGGCTGGAATGCCAGAAACCGGTCCTCAGAAGCTTGTTTCCGGTCCAGGGAAGGCATGGCTTGGCAGTTCGTGCAGGACTGTTCCCATGAGGCACAGGGTCAGACTGATTTGCATATAGCCATGTCGGAACTGGGGTGGCAGAGTGGGCTAAAGAACGGTGATGGATTAAACCCAGATCTTTTGACTGGGTGTGAGTGTTTGAGTGGTTCAGATGCTCCGTCCATTACCACCCCCTTTTGTACCGCTTACACATTTTACGCAGCAGCACCATTACAGGTCCTGATAAAAGCCATGCCCACGTTTGGGTCCTAGGCTGAAACATGGTGACCACTATTTTTCACACCACCAACACAGTTTAAACCCATACAGCTGGTGCACTGTCTTTTAATCCTGGCAGTGGGTGTATTGGAATAAAGCATACTTTTTACGCTCCCTAGCCAGTTTTAGTTTCACTTCCTTCACATTTGTTTTTGCTTTGCACTGCGCCCTCACTCACCCTGTTTTCTCTTCATATGTGGATTCAGAACATCTTACCAATATATGAAAACATCCCTGAGCTCTTCCCTCTCAGAGAGGGGGTTGTAGACCTCAAAGGAACTAGGTCTTCCTTTGAGAGGAGAATCCCATATGAGGAAGCAGGTCACCTTTGGTGAGAGAGGGATTTCGTCCTGAAAAGGGAAGTGCCCACAGTCATTGCTGTGATGTAAAGCCATTGGTTCTGTGTTGATAGCTCTGGTAATTTTTAGTAGTGGCTTGCTACACACTTACATTGTTCTTTGAATAAACCCAAGGATTTCGTACCGTTTTTTGAACATCAATGTTCCCCTGCCAAAAGCCTCAGCTCCCTGATTGGGCCACCTCGCACTCCTCTGAGCACAAGAGCAGCCCTACCCAATCCATGATCATTCTGTCTGTGGCTGATTGCCACATACAGACTGACAATGGGCCAGTCTGTGCTCTTACTGCATGTGGTTGGCCTCATGGCTCAGTTTAGGGCAGGACATTCAATCAGATGGAAGAAATGACCAAAAACGCCCATGCTGCTAGGTGAGAATCCAATTCATGGAAAGGTGGTGAAACAAGTGAAAAAAAGAGTTATGGGTCTTTCACTGACTCATCATTTTAAAACCGACCCATTTTCAATGTTATATTCAACCAAGCCATGGTTGCTGCTTTTTTATTTTATTTTATGCAACTAACAACCATTGACAAAGCCAATAGTTCTGGTTTGTAGGTGTAACACTACTTGTTGTGTTATATATCTGGATGCAATGACAGAAGCAGCAAATGACCAGTCGGGCCGCACACTATGCTGAGCACAGATTTTTTAGCTTAGGTGTTTTAAGCCATGCCCTTAATTACATTGAACATCCCCTTTGGAGAGACCACCCCCAGTATTTTCATCTCACTTATAGCATTGGAAACAACACCATGTCATAGTGGCTCTGTGCATCATGCATGACTCCTGATTTCTACTTTTTCAGATTGCCTGTGTACAAGGGCAAAGTTCGTCCTACCCTGCCCCACCCCTTGCTTTAGGAACTACAGTAGGGGTGAAGTCCTTGATGGGCCTTTTCTGTCTCCAACTCAGCAGACAAAGGCTCAGCTCATACTTAATGTGATTAGGTGTATAAGGGAAGGGATGGGTGGACGGATGGATGGATTAGTGAAAGGGTGAATGGATGAATGAAAGGGTGAATGGATGGATAATGTAAGAAAGGATGGATGGATGAGTGAACGGATGGATGAGAGAAAAGGTAAATACATAGATGTATGGGTGGAAGGGTAGATGGAGGGGTAAAAGGATGGATGGATGGATGGATGGTTGGATGAGTGAAAAGGTAGATGATAGGCGAGTGAATGGGTGGATGGATGAGTGAACTGATGGATGGATTGATGAATTGATAAGTGAAAGGGTGAATGGATGGATGTAAAAGTGCCTGACAAAAATGAATGTGTCCTACTGTAACAAAACTGGTGCTATGTAAAGCGCTCTGAGAACCGATGTCTTGGGTCTAGTACCCGCTATATAAAACTCAACAAAAATAATATATATATATCCCCAAATGCAAATCAACTTCTGGAGGAAACGTCAGACGAAGCTCCGCATCTGCTAATTAAGCAGCAGATCATAAAGGGTAAGAAGGGAAGGGGCACCAGGCCCGAATGGAATGCCGCCCACTCTGCTTAAACATAGGGCGACAGAGTGGGCAAAAATACTTCATCCAATAGTCCTGGAAGTTACACAACAGGGCATTATCTTCGATTCATGGAAAGGCGCCACAATTGTTCCTATCCACAAAAGGGGCAACAAGGCCTCGCCCAGCAATTATCGGCCGGTGGCACTAATCGATAATGAGGCTAAATACTTTGGGGCCACGTTGTTGGAAAAGCTTCAGCCTGGGCGGACACAAATGATATAATTCCACTAAACCAGACAGGCTTTCGTAAGAAAACATATTAAAAGGAACAAGGGTCCTAAGGAGTTGCAATATGGCGGAAGATAGTAATATAGACCACAATCAGTACTATATTTTTTCTCCAAACCCAGCCGAACGAGGAGTATTTTATTTTCAGGAGTAACAAGAGGATTAATTGACCTGGAGGGGGTCAAATACGAACATTAAGATAGGGCACAATCCTGTACCTATCCCAAGAAAGTAGAAAAAACATAGATTAAAGAAGGGGTAATTGGAAAGAAAAAGGTTTTACAGGCAAGTAGAAATTTCTTTGGAGCCAGAGAGTGGCTTGCGATTTAAATAAACGATTCTGCAAATCACAACCAACAGTGTAAACAATTGAATTTGTACAATGAGTTACATGTCACACTGTTTTTAAAGCGTCAATTTTTAGATCCCTAAAGCTCCTAATGAAACGGGATCATCATCAGGACTGTTTTAGATAACTGCCTGTTTACAATGCGAACGCCTTCACGGGTCCTAGATCAGGGTCGTGATGGCATGATTGTTCCTTGTTGGGGAGAAGGTGTTTAGTCCATTTCTCTTTTCGGCTCTGGGAGCGGGGTGCTTGCTTCAATTGGAAGCAGCGGCGGGTGGGAGACAGGAACACAAGGGTTTTCTCCCTTTTTGGTTTAGTGGAGACGATTGGCTCCTTTGATTTGGTCCGCAGGCTCGATGCTGACTTCTCAATGGAAGCGGCGGTGGGTGGGAGGAAGAAACACGATGGTCTTCTCCCTCTTCGGTGGCAGCGCAAATCCGGGAGAAAACCCTCGTGTTCCTGTCTCCCACCCGCCGCTGCTTCCAATTGAAGCAAGCACCCCGCTCCCAGAGCCGAAAAGAGAAATGGACTAAACACCTTCTCCCCAACAAGGAACAATCATGCCATCACGACCCTCATCTAGGACCCGTGAAGGCGTTCGCATTGTAAACAGGCAGTGATCTAAAACAGTCCTGATGATGATCCCGTTTCATTAGGAGCTTTAGGGATCGAAACGTTGACGCTTTAAAAACAGTGTGACATGTAACTCATTGTACAAATTCAATTGTTTACACTGTTGGTTGTAATTTGCGGAATCGTTTATTTAAATCGCAAGCCACTCTCTGGCTCCAAAGAAATTTCTACTTGCCTGTAAAACCTTTCTCTTTCCACTTACCCCTTCTTTAATCTATGGTTTTTCTACTTTCTTGGGATAGGTACAGGATTGTGCCCTATCTTAATGTTCGTATTTGACCCCCTCCAGGTCAATTAATCCTCTTGTTACTCCTGAAAATAAAATACTCCTTGCCCGGCTGGGTTTGGAGAAAAAATATAGTACTGATTGTGGTCTATATTACTATCTTCCGCCATATTGCAACTCCTTAGGACCCTTGTTCCTTTTAATAAGTATACGACCCATGGTCCAAAGGCCCCTTTCGGGTTTCCTTGTTTTCAAAAAATGATTCATAAGAAAACAGGCACAACAATGAACATCCTGACATTATCCCTGCTCATAAACACCACAATTTCGAAGAAATACAGCTGCACCTTTGTTTTATCGATTTTCTCTCTGAGAGAGTGACCTATCATCTCTTACCTCTATTTTATGGAGTGTCTTGTAGCATCTTAACTAGTCTTTTCTACAAGAGGGGTAGTTTGAAATATTAATATTCTAATATAGACTTAGTTTTTTTCTGATGAATAGAGTAAATAGTGCTAAGAATGCAGAGTTCATGGGAGACTTCTTTCATTCAACCAAAACAATAGATAGAGTGGGTGCACATAGGAATAACCTGACATGTAGTTTATCTTTAGAGGCAATAGAGTTCATTAATCTGGTAGAAGATAGAAGACAACATTTTAAAAGAAAAGCTGATGAGCAGAAGTCTCATGTCTCTTCATGGGCTTTTAGAGAAGGTGATTATAAAAAGGTTGAGACATACGCTGCTATGATCCTGGATTGGCATCAAAGAGAGAAGCTCTGCTTGTTTAGATTGAAAACTGACTTTAATAACTATTTCATTGGTTCTAGTGAATGTGACCATGTTTTCTTAATAACGGGAGGGAGTAAGAGAAGGAACTGATCCGGTGTTTCCTGGAATGTATAATGTGTGTGGTAAAAATGCCTATTATAGGTTGCCTGGACATTGCTATGGGTAGTGTTATATGGGGATTGTCTTTCTTAAAGTATATCATCTGGACAAGAATCATGGGATCAATGATCAGAAGAGTGAACTAATATTTAGTAAGCGGAGAATAAGCGTTTTAGAAATCGTGGGTGATATCTTTTGAGTATGGATACCTTCAGTGTGGGTTATTCTAAATTCACACAAAATTAGAAAATTGTCCACTGTGGTTGATCGTTTATCAACAGACACTGCTGGTTGGTTCTTGATGATTGATACTGAAATGGTTGCGATTAGGTCTCGGGTTTTGCAGAATCAACTTGCCCTTGATGTATTATTGGCTAAAGAGGGAAGAGTGACAAGTATGTTGAAAATACAACAATGTTGCACATATATCCCTGACAAGAGTAAGAGTCTAGAGGGGTATATCAAAAACATTAAAAATCTTCAAGAAGATTCGGCAGAACTGAAAGTTGATGGTGCTTCAGAGTAACTTGGTAGGGGTTTCTCCTCAGTCGGTAACTGGTTTTCTACTTTTGGTAATAGCTTATTAAGGAGAATACTAACACCGATAATTGAAGTTGCTACAGCAATACTAATGATACTACTGATATGTAAGTGTTGCAAATGTAAGAAAGAGAGACAAGATGTTAAACGAAAAACAAGGAAGAGAGAATAAATAGAGTTAGAAGACAGGAAGAGAAATTACAATGAGCTATTTGTAATTGTAATTGTAAAAATATTTATTAAGCGCGCTTCCTGCCCGTAGGCGTCCAAGCGCTGAGTTGAAGCAGAGAGGTGACGGAAGAGGAGCTAAGGTACATAGGATTTGGCAAACAGCAGTGTCTTTAAGTTTTTACGGAATGAGAGGAGGTCTGGGTTGGACCGGAGTGAGAGGGGGAGAGCATTCCAGAGCCTGGCGGTATTCAAAGAGAACAGCCTACCCCCAGACATGGCTCGCTTCACTCTGGGAACAACGGCAAGGAACGCCTCCGTCAACCGAAGGTTCCTATTAGGGTGGTAGGGGATGACAAGGTCGTTGTTAATGGCTGGGCCCGTTTTCCAGAAGGCGCGGTGCGCCAAGCACAGCGCCTTGAAGGCCACTCTCTGCCTCACTGGCAACCAGTGGAGACTTTTTAGAGCAGGTCTGGCTGACTGGGTGCGCGGAGTTTTCAGCAGGGTACGTGCTGCACAGTTTTGTACCACCTGCAGTTTCCGGAGGGTCATCTCAGGTGCCCCCACGTATAGGGCATTGTTCGAGTCCAGGCGGGACAGGATGAGACCTTGTACCGCCACCTTTTTGGCCTCTAGGGGAAGTAGCGGGAGAACCTTCCTCAAGATTCTAAGTAGGCCAAAGCATGTGGCGGACAGTTTAGTGGCCTGGGTGGAGAAGGAGAGTTTGTTGTCCAGCCACACTCCCAGGCTCTTAACACTCTCCTTAGGGGTGGGGGGGGGGGGGGGGGAGTGCACAGGGCCACAAGGAGGTGAAAGGCACAGGAGAGGTTGGGCCTAGGAGCATGAGCTCCGTCTTTTCTCCATTTAGTTTTAGGGAGGAGTTGGTCATCCATCCCTTAACGTCCTCTAGGCATTTTAGCAGATCAGCTGGGGAATGCCTGTTGTTCTCAGTGGCCAGCGAGACCACAAGCTGGGTGTCGTCGGCGTATGACACAATTTTAATGCCATACGGTTCGACAACACCCGCCAGCGGCCTCATGTACACGTTGAACAATACAGGGCTCAGGGAGGAGCCCTGTGGTACTCCGCAGCTCAGGGGTTTGCTAGAGGACACTGTCTCTCCGTCGAAGATCTGAAACGACCTCCCAGACAGAAAGGAGTCAAACCACCTTAATGCGTCACCTGAAACTCCGATGTTATAGAGACGGTCCAGCAAGGTGGTATAGCTGACCGTATCGAAGGCGGCACTTAGATCAAGGAGGATCACTGCCACTGATCCTCCCTGGTCCAGTACCCTTCTAGTTTCTTCAGTGATCGCTAACAAGGCGGTTTCCGTGCCATGCTTCGGTCTGAAGCCTGTCTTGGATGTGTGTAGTAGGGAGTGGTCCTCCAGGAACTGAACCAGCTGCGCGTTTATATACTTCTCTAACACCTTGCTAGCCCAAGGGAGAAGTGAGATGGGGCGGTAGCTGGAGTGGTCATCTGGGTCTAGGCTGGGTTTCTTCAACAGCGCCCGTACCATGGCCTGCTTCCAAGCTGTGGGGACAGAGCAAGTGGATATGGACGTGTTTAGAAGATCCAGGATTACAGGCAGGGTGGCTTTGCTTGCCTGCATCAGGACTTCTGGAGGAGCAGGATCACAAGGAGAGCCCAACTTGACTTGTCGTGCCACTTTGCTTAAGGTGTCGAGGTCCAGAGGAGGGAAGTGCTCGAGGGAAGGCTGGTCTGGGTGAAGAGGTGGTCTAGGGGGGAGTGGATTAATCGCATCCGGGGTTGTGGCTGCAGTTGGGAAGGTGGAGTAAATTTTTAGAACTTTGTTGTAAAAGAAATCCGCAAGCTCGTTGCATTGGTCCTGGGTTTTGTTAGGAGGGGGTGCCGTGTTGGCACTGGAACATTGTTTTATAGTTTGGAAAATTTCTTTGGGCTTTGGTTTCGCTTCTAGTATTTTCTCGGAGTAGTGGGTTGCCTGGGCCGTTCTGATCCCTTCTTTGTAGGCTTTGATCGCCTCTTTGTAGTAAGCCTTTTTATCTGGGAGGAAGTCTAAACGCCAGGCTCTCTCTCGTTGCCTGCAAAGGCGTTTTAGCTGTCTTAGAGAGTCGGAGAACCAGGGGGCAGATTTCTGTAGTCTCTTCGAGGAGGATCTACGAAGCGGGAGGATCGAGTCTAGCGAGTGGGTGATCCAACTTACATAGTTGACGTTTGCCACATTGGGGTCTAGGCAGGGTGACGGGCGAGTGGAGTCCAGGTTATGCAGCCAGGGCTCCAATGGGAGTTTTGACCAGTTCCTCCTGGTGGTGACTTGGGGAGGTAACTGGGGGGTTTTGTGTGTGACCCAGGTAAACAGGACCAAAAAATGGTCTGGCCATGGAAGGGGGGTGGGTTGATCAACAGTTAGATCCAGGCAGTTACTGAATATAGGGTCAAGTAAATTGCCTTTTTCATGGGTCGGGGCTGCAACCAGTTGGGACAGTTGAAGAGCTTCCAGATCATCTAGTAATTCCTGAGAAATGTGGTCTGAGGGGGAATTAAAATGGAGATTAAGGTCCCCTAGGATCGTGTGGTTGGCGTAAGATAGAATTCTTTCCGCTATAATTTCTGGAAGAGACCTATGGAACACTTTTACAGGCTCAGGGGGGCGGTAGATCAGGGTGCCGGAGAAAGAGCTATTTGCGTTGAACTCTATGCAGAATGCTACACTCTCGCACTCAGGGATAGTTTATGCTGTGGTACGGCATCGGTACTGGTTCTTCAATATGATCGCCAGACCTCCGCCTCTCCCTACCGGTCTATCCAATCTAAGGATATGGTAGCCTATGGGTAAGGCTTGAACCACGTCTGGTTCAGAGTGAGCAGTGAGCCACGTTTCTGTCAGGAAAACCGCGTCTGGCTTTTGCTCCTCGAGCAGCATGGCAATCTGTGTGCTATGTTTTGGTAAGGAGCGGCAATTTAGCGCGTACATACGGTACGTTTGTGCCGCGGCCGACGGGGATTTGCGGAAGGAGTGTTTGCACCCCGAACATCGGGCGGGTAGCTCTGTGGGAGCATAGATATGGGAGCACTGGGGAGTGGCAGTCCTACCTATGCTGTATATGGCCGCCGAGCTGTAGGTCCTGCTCTGGGTAGGGTGGGAGCCAGGGTTTGTGGCCCCGGGTCCCGGCTGGTCGCGGACGGGCGCAGACGGGCTTGCCTTAGGCGCGCCTTCGGCGCGCAAACGGCGCTCCCGCTGCGCTCGTTGCGCTTAAGGATATATCTTGAAACAAAAGAGAACTACTACTTTCTAAATGATAAAATGGTGCCAAATTGTATTTGTGGGTTATTTGGTGATAGCTCAAAGTTGCCATCAAAGGGGGTATTGATGGAGCAGGGGTTTCGCTAAATGAAACTTGTTTGGATTGAACCCCCCAGTGATTAAATTCTACTTGTGTGTTGTGCAAACTAATGTGGAAAAGGGGCTAACATGGAAAGAATGAAACTGGGCAAGAATGAACTAAAATGCTGCAGTAGGCCGCAAATGTTTATGGCTAATGGAAAATAAAAGACTAATGCTGCTTTATTGCTCTATACTAATATGTGTTGGAAAATAACATTATTCTGGGAAGCGCATAAGGGGAAATGCAACACACATAGTGGCTGCGTTATGGTATAGCTTTATAAGTAATGAATAATGGCTGTGTTTGTTTTCCATAGAAGTATGTTTTTTTGCTTCGCAGAAAAAACCCGAGGATCATTATAGAAAATAAATGCTGGTTTAATCCGAATGAGAAGGGGAGGTGGAAGACAGTTCGTCCTTCACGGGTCCTATGTGTCTGCCAAAATTTATATGGAGAAACAAATAATCTTCGGAAGAAGAACACTTCCTTAGAGAAAGGCGCAAATGAACAATCGAGGCACAAAAGTTGTTACATGACCAAGATGGAGGAAAATGTGTACTATGACAGTGGCTCAAATTTGTATTTCCTGGGTGGAAGTTGATAAGATGAATAAAAGAACAGTGAGATGCCCTACTGAAGTGACATGACGAGAGTGTTGTGACAGTACACCCCCTTCCTTAACCAATAGAATGAAGAAAAATTGCCTGTTCCAACACAAATGTGGGTTGGTCTTTTTGGGTTTAGGGTATAATTGAGGTCCCCAGTGGAAAAGGTTAGGAGTTTGCATGATTTCTACCTGATGATAGAGGAGGCCCATGTTGCTGTCTCATATTCCTTTGGGCTGACTCTGGCTGTCTGCTGGTTCCTGACTTAGTCTTTGCCTTTTCCAATCTACTTGAGGGGCCTTACTGCACTCGTGGCCAGAGAGTAGTTTTACTATTTTTCTACTGTGTTAGTATAGCTGAAATCTGAATTTGCATAATCAAGTTGCAAATGTTTATTTGACTCTGATCGTTTGTCTCTATGCCTATCCACTCACTCATGTATTTGATTTGAGATGTTCTTGCCATGTCTCATTATTTGTCTCTCGTGTAAGGATCCATGATTTATCCTGTATTGTATTGAAGAGCATTTCACATTTTTGCGATAAAGCACTATAAATATACAAATGAGTTTGTCTTTCTTAGAGGTGTTAAATTTGGTTTATTAGAGGTTTCCTAGATCCAGATATTAGTTTGACAAACCCTGATTATATAAATAAAGATCGCATCACCACAAATTTCATGCGAGGATGACATGGTAATTGGATATTGGTTAGTTTTGGTAATCACACTCACCCAGCGTGAAGGGGCGTGTTGAGTAATTTATTGGGCCCTGGAAATGAGATTTTGCTAGTCCCGGATCGCTGGATCAACAGCAATACACCTTTGCATGAGTTCATATTTACTACTTTTTGAAAATCAAAAATATTCCCACCAGTGGTGGCTCGCACAGGTAACGCTGTGGGGCGGTGAGGTGGGGTGGGGGCGGGGCAGGTGGATGGTAGTGGAGTGTGACATACAACAGAAATGTGGAGAGTAAATAAATAAATAAAAGCACTTACTTTTCGCTCGCAGCATCGCCGACTCAGCGATGCTGCAAGCACAAAATAAGTGCACGTATTTATTTATTTACTCTCCACTTTCCTGTTGTATGTCACACTCCACTACCCCCCCACTCATCCTCGGCTCCGCCTCTCTGCCCCACAGCTTTACCTGTGCAAGCCGCCACTGATTCACACAGGCATACCTAGAAAGCTGCGCCAGCTGAGCTTTAAAGGCCTCTTTCTGGGAATTATACCAACAAAAAAGTAGCAGTGGGTCAAACAAAAAAGAACTACAAACTATGTATCTGTGTGAAAGAAGATGGAATCAACTCAACTTATCTGCTACTTTCTGATTACATCATTTGAGTAGCCTGATGTTGCCGACGAAAACTATTTATTATGTATAAATAGCCACATATTTTCAATTTTTGTGTACTGTTTCATGTAAGAATTTGTACACTCGCTTCCTATTAAATACTGTATTATATGGCCCTGCATTGTAGACCATAATAATGTTTGAATTTTGAGAACACTCAATAAAGTTTGCAGCTTTTAAAAAACAGCATTGACCTGGCTGCACGATCTCAGGTAATGCTAGTGGAGCGTAATAGATACTCGCCCCCCCTTCTTTTGGCTTACGCTAGTGGCAGCAGGCAGGAAGTAATCCAATGAGGTATGTCATCAAGCATTAGCTTTACATTAAACTCAGCATTACAGACTACCGGTATGCGGTCACAGGACTATAACCGCAGAGGACTACATTACCCAGAAGTCCTGCTATGGCGCAGGCTAATGCCGCATTACACGCGACCCAGTCCTGACGCCCACACTGGAAAAGCCTTCAAAATGCCTGGGACTCCACCGCGTCGGTACCTCCCCAAGACAGCCCAGAGGGACGTCTGGAGTACCGACGGGAAGGTGAGTGCGGGCAAGAGCAGAGTTGTAGAAGGACTGTTTCTTTGCATGTTGAGTGAATATAATCAAACAGAGCTGCGCTACAAGCCAGCGAAGCGCATATTATCAGAACAAGCATGAATGAGACTGGGCTCGAATGATTGGTGTTGTAGCAGGCGAGCAGGTTACTAGTACGGGCCATTTTGTTCTGTTAGAAGAAACAACGCTTAAAGTTTCAGAATAGGATATGCTGTCGAAACCGGGGACACCGACTTAAAATGCACATCAGTGTGAGGGAGCGGTGTACGCCGATATTTATATCTATGGAGACAGTATTTCTTACAAGTGTACCTACACATGCACGGTTCACGAGCTGCTACGTTATGGAGGAAAAAGATTAATTACGTGCATGGACTACGTGTCCTTTTTAAAGGGTACCGTCTGAAAATGAGGACATGTGATATTGGGCAATGGGCAGACGAAGATCTCTACCTATGGTCAGACAGATCTGCACATATGAGTACTTACGAATCTAATGACAAGAATAATAGCTATTGAGACTAGTTCTCCGCACTAATTTGTTGCCAGAGCAGTTATGTGAATTTAATAATTCCTGAGTCCCTCATCTAAATTCTTTCTCTTCTATATTTGTTTATGAGAGCGGTGCTCCTATTACCTGCGCTGTAGCCAGGTGAGGTGGAGTAGTTCTCTCCTGCCACAGAGGTGAGTGAGATGGTACACTGGTGTATATTTGAGTGTACATGTGCCTATCAAGTGAAGGTACACATACCATTGATGTATGCTTCTATTATGAGCATTGCCTCTTAAGGTGTGCCTATCAAGTGAAGGTACACACATTAGTGATGTATGCTCTTAATGGGAGCATTGCTTCTTGAGGCGTATGAGTCCACAAACGGACTATGACTAACTGTTGTGTGGTTCCTTTCTTTGTATCTGTTCGTGTGTGTTGTCCTGGGTAATTTGACGCACTGTTCGGACCATGAAGTCAGGAGAAAGGTGATTCAAATCACAATCAGGTGACAAAATACCTTTTTATATTTGTATTATAAAGCAGTAGCGCTAATGGTCCTGATGAAGCAGCAGGATACCTTTTGGCTCCGCTTAGTCTGCAGAAACATGTTGACCTAACATACTCCTTAGTAGTCATTTGTTTATACTACTATTCTCGCACTCTTTTTATAATTTGGGAGTGAAGAGGTGCACATTAAAGTTTTTCACCCCTTCACTATCCAATTTTTCTTGTTGATACACATCTTTTCACTTCTTGATTTTTTCACAATTCTTGCACTGCTATTCAGTTGAAAACTTACACCCTTACATACCATTGAAATCACTGGGACTCACAGGTTAGATTAGGCTTATACATCTGCCAATCCGCTGTGGGTATACATTCTTACCTTCATGGAGTGAAGGATCCCAGATGATGAAGGGCGTTCTCGGTCGATGACTGATGGGAATTCTTTCACAAGAATGAATACCCTAGGTGTGATTTCATTGGTCCAACTGATAAGTTGAGTTGATTCCATCTTCTTTCACACAGATACTTAGTTTGTAGTTCTTTTTTGTTTGACCCACTGCTACTTTTTTGTTGGTATAACTGTAATGGTAGGGGTAGTAGCAATGTTTGGTCGTTAAACATCCCCTAGGACCCCCCTCACTCTTTTTGTGTGTATGCTCTTTCTGGGAATGTCATGTCATTTCTAAAGGCTGCTACTCACTCAATGCAGACAAATCCACAGTTGAGAACTCTGCACAATGTGAATTGAGCCTCCTGTGCAAATACACTTTTATCTGCATGGGCAAAAGATGTTTCCCCTTGGACATAGCCTGTTCTGCCAGGGGAGATACACCCCCAGCAAACCTTGAGGTGATCCATTCCTCTTTCAGTCATGGCAGGGCAGATTCCCCATCCCCTGGCTGTTGAAAAACTATGATCTTTTCCAAGGTTGAGAAGGGATGAAGTGGAGCTTGAGAATGCCACAGCAGTAAATGGAATTATTGTTTACGTCTGGCTTGTGTGAAAGCATATTTTATTATGCTATATTATACTCATTATATGCGTACAGCTGGAAAGCAATTGTTTTGTTCTTATTTGAAGCATTATACTGTATTGGTTCACTGACAAAGTCCCTGAGCCTTGTAAGACCCAGGAGTCATTATGTACATTACACTTTTTAGCAGGCTTCACCTCATTTTCAAGCCTGGCAAGGGAGGCAGTGTTTAGTGAAAAGAAGAGAGTCAGTATTTGTGGATATGAATGCTATCTTCCTTCCAAGCTGGTTTAAGTGCTTCCTCGGAGGAAAAGTTCTGGACACCTGCATGTGAGATACGTTTCTTTTGAAAGAAATCAATTGTTGTCACATAACTTTCTAATATTGGCATGTTTTCGGGGAAAATGTACATATACTAGATCAAAGTTTGCATGTTTTAGTGCACTTCTCCCACTTGCCCTTTTTCGAACGTGAACCCATATTGTTGAAATACCAATTATTGTTGATATTTTTGCTTTGCTGTCTGCAATTTTGCATTAAATGTTGTGTTAAAACTGGCTATTTCTGGTTGGCTAAGGCTGACGCCAAAGCCAGGCTGAAACCACCATTCTAGTCAGGGCAAGGGAGTCACACGCTAAGATAACCCCTGCTCACCCCCTGGTAGCTTGGCACGAGCAGTAAGGCTAAACTCGGAGGCAATGTGTAAAGCATTTGCGCCAGCACACAACAGCAACAACATCCTAGGCACACCACAAAAGGGACTCCACACAAGGTTATATTAAAATAACTTTTGTATTGTACACACATATCAGATAAAAATCACACATGTACATTGTGCCAACTGGCACGGGCAACATTCATAAGGGATTATTTACAAGACAGAGCCACAGGGGCCACTGTCAGAATCAACACTTTTAGAAATAGAAATACTTGTCAGAAATTAGAATAAAAGGATATAAAATCACTGTAGCACAACATAACAGTTATAAATCACATCCGGTAACTACTGGTAACAGGTACCAGGACCTCCCTAGGACCACCTGTACTAAAAAGAACAACCACCTAAGAATAAAATACATCTAGGGGTATAAACCAGAACACATTACCCATGATGCATGAAAACACATTCAGAGGAGTAATAAAGGAAAAACACATTACGCATGATGCATAAATATACATTCAAAGGAGTAGTAAAGGCAAAAACACATGATGCCTAAAACATTCAGAGGTGTAGGGACAACCACCTAAGTATCACACAGCATTTAGGGGTCTAGGAAAGAACACATTACCCATGATGCATAAATATACATCCAGAGGAGTAGTAAAGAGAAACACATGATGCATCAACTTACACATTCAGCGGTGTTAAGAACAAAGCACATGATGCAATAAAATACATTCAGAGGTGCAGCGCAAGAAGACACATGATGCCTAAAACATTCAGAGGTGCAGCGCAGGGAAAAGAAAGACACATGATGCCTAAAAACATTCAGAGGTGCCAGAACAATACAATAGCGCAAAAACACACAGTAGGCAGTTACCATCCTAGACATAGCAGATAACCACATTGCGCACAACTTACATAAACCACCACCTGTGGCAGTCCCTAGGCCAACTGGCCTTGTTGGGGCAAAGATGCCCTGGGTCCAAATGTCAGGGCGCGCTGCCATGCAGCACCAGTCTAAAGTACAGGCCTAAACGTGGCAGGTGCCCACTACTTGCTGGGCACCTGTGAACACTCACAAGGGCCTAAACGCTGCAGCTGGCACTAAGTGTTGCGCAGCTGTGACTGGCCGAGCACCTCTGTGCCATCTCTGTCCCTCTCAGGGACTCGCTCTCCATCTTGCGCCTAAACGGTGCAGCTGCCCACTAATTGCTGGGCAGCTGGAGATCATCAAAACTGCGCCAGGGCCCTCACTGACCCTTAGGCGCAAACTGCGCCACTGCTGGAGCCACACAGGCTCTGAACTGCGCACTTGGAGCCACACAGGCTCTTACACAATTATAGGCCCCTGGAGCCCTCGAGGCTCTGAACACATCCCTTGCAGGCGGGAGGGGGCAGGCACCGGCAATGTGCCCTGACGCCCCCTCTAACTGATATGGCCCTCGAGCCTCGCTGGGCTTGTGAATACTGTATGCCCTCTAGAGCTCTACACACAAAAATGGCCCTCTGAGCCACACAGGCTCTCTAAACAATTCTGCCCCCACGTTGGAGCCTTCGTGGCTCTGAATACGTAACTGCCCCCCGGAGCCTCGGGCTCTGAAAGAATATATGCCCCTCCTCTGAGCCTCCGGGGGCTCAGGACACAACAATGCCCCTGGGATCCTAGGGGCTGCCACATACAACACTGCCCGCTATGGTGGGGAGACCCACTGCCATCCGGGGCCTCACGCTGGCCTTAACACCCGCCCGGAGCTTCCCCCCGCAGCAACTCCAGTCTCCCTCACTCACCGGGCTTTTTTCTGGCTGGGGCTCCTCCGGGCGGCAATTCCTCTCCATGGCTGCAGCAAGCGGTGCTTCACCCGGGCCCCCTCCTGGGACCCGGGGCTCTTCCATTCACCACGGGGCTCCCTCAGCTCATGGGAGCCCCGCAACACCTCTCCCCTCACCCCTCTGATGCCGGTGGCGGGCGCAAGGCTCCTCTCGCGAAAACCGAAAGTCCCGCCCGCCGCCAGGCAAAGCATTGCCTGACTTCCGGTTTCTCGAGCGAGGGCCGCGGCGGTGAAACAACGGGGCAAACCAAGGGGTGGACACCCTCGGTTGTAGAAATAAACATAGCAGCGAGGTGGGCACTCGCTAAGGGCACCAAAACAAGGGGTGGCACCCTTCAGTTTAAAAATAGCGATATTCGGGCATAACGCAGGGTAGGCACCTGAGAGGCATAACAGGGCGGGAGCGCTCCCCCCCAGGGACAACAACAGCGCTCTGCCCATAAGTCAGGATACAGCGCCCACGAGGCGCTGGGGAGCCCAGAAATCATGAAAACGCCCCAGTGAGGACCCCCATGGCAAGGAGGGTCCCAGCAGCTGCAGGGCATTACAGGACAAGGCTTCTAGGGCAAGTGAAGTCTCCCAGCCATCCTCAGGCCAGGCAGAAAGGGCCCCCAGGAAGAAGTCCTCCAGTAGCCCATCAGGTGTCCAGGGGCTGGGCAGGACCCAGGGATTCCCCTGGGCCCAAGCAGCAGCATGCCCCTGGCAGGATTCAAGTCAGAAACAAGAACAAATTGGAAGGGGACACAGCCCCTTCTTATACAGAGAAAAGTCTTTGAAGTCTTTGTGCAGGCAGTGTGAGAACCAGCTAGAACTGCTTATAGGGAGTCCTGTCAGTATCAGGGACAGAGGTAACAGTCGCCCAGCGGGAGGTGGAGCCAGCATTGTGGTCAGGCAGGCACAGTCCTTCACTATCAGGTGCCATCTCCTCCCACTTCCCTGGCAGCAGATGCTGCCTTTCATCCATGGGCTGACTCAGACAACCTCCTGGGCTCTCCAGCCCCTGTCACCCTCAAACCAGACAGTCAATCCACAAGCAGGCCCAGGCACTCCTGGACCAGGCTCACCAGCCAATCACACGCCAGACACAAATTACACAAATATGCCAACTTCTAAAAGTGGCACTTCTAGACTAGACACATTCATGCCGCATATATCATTACGCAGCATTCACTCTCACAAGTTCGTACATATCAAACTTGCCCCTGCACTCCCCACACATCAGGAACTACCATGGGCATACATATTCCCCATTCATTCCTATGGAAGGGCAGGTCACTCACCACACATACACAGAGAGCTCAAGCACTTTACACTGTACCACAGTGAAAAAGTACGCAGAAGCCTAAAATCAACACCACCAGGTTCCAGAAACAGGCTAGGAAAAAGCAAAAAGTCTCGGGGTGAACCTGCTTAAAGGGCCGGGTCCAACATGTTGTTTGCCTGGAACTTCCCTACATGTTGTGCTTAATTTATTACAGATGGTGCTTGGTGGCAGCGGGAACTGTATTCACAAAGAGACAGGAAGAGGCAGGCACAGACTTTATATGAGAAGCTTAGGCACCAGAGAAAAGAGATAACGATTCTCTGGAGGAACTGGGATGGAGAACAGCCTTGTGCCAACCTAGTAACTGACAGAAATACAGAGAGCAGATTGAATCAAATATCGGTAAAACTCCAACAGCACTTACCGTTCGCATGATTACGTTGTTTGTGGATAATGTATTGTTGAAGGTAACGAGAAACAAAGAACTTCCTTCAGGGTAGGAGACAACAAGGAAGAAATAAAAGTGGTTGGGCAAGTAGGAATAGCAGGATTCTGGAGGTAAAGAAAGTACAAATGTGGGAGGAGGAGGCACGCATTCGAAAGCATTAATCCAGTGTTGGGAGCTTGAAGGATACACAGAAATACCTCTTTTCCCACATCACTGTTTAGGAAGAGAAGGGGTTGCATTCAGAAATGGAGCAGCGCCGGTGAGGCAGCCAGTGAGTGGCGCCCAAGGAGGTAATGCTCAAGTATGCTCTGCAATGTGAGTGGCAGGCGGGTAAAGTGAAAAGGGCAGAAGCTGATTCAACTGCCAAGGACTAGTCAAGAGTGTGACTGCATTCAGACCTGGGGTAGAGGGACCAGAGAGTAGCCCCACTAGTCCTCTCAAGACATTAAGACAGACTGCAGGGCAGCTGTTGAGATGCCCTCACCCCTTCCTACTACTCGGTTAGAGCTGATGATGAGGTTCCATTCCTATCAGCTATCCTTCTAAGGAACTACCCAATGACTGGGGCAGGGTTATAGTCATTATACCTTGAACCCCTTCTGCTTTAATGAGCAGCAAGAAACAATTATTTAGTATTCATGAAAATCCAACACTGTTCTGAGAGGAGTTGAAAGTGTGTTTGACATGCACAGACCAAACAGGGTGGATGTGACTCAGTTGC
The DNA here is from genome assembly GCF_964263255.1 of Lissotriton vulgaris. Taxonomy (NCBI): domain Eukaryota; kingdom Metazoa; phylum Chordata; class Amphibia; order Caudata; family Salamandridae; genus Lissotriton; species Lissotriton vulgaris. The sequence continues at coordinate 1,800,651,178 of NC_141685.1, forward strand.
TGGGATTGATAGTGCCAGGTGAAATGAGAGAGAGGTTGGTAGAAACACTGTCATAGCCAAGAGCAGACCTGTTAAATTAGAAATAATTGAATTCTGCTAAGGATACATTGCTGAATGTAGCGCCAGAGATATGCCGGGTAAAGGCAGATTGGACTAAGATTTTTAATAGCACGCAAAATAAAGTAGTGGCTCTGGATACAAATCAACTGGCTACAATATGTATTGGTTGGCAAACGAAACGTTGGTGGAACTTTGATAGTTATGAACCACTGTGCTGCATGGCTGGAGAAGAAGAAAGAAATGTGGAGTCAAAATTGATGAAAGAGCAACTCCGAGAGCCCCAAAGGGGGGCAGGCCCAGAAAGTCAAGGGGGTGGAAGAGCAGGGAGAGGAAATGGAAGGGGTAGAGGGAAGGTCACAGGAGCAGGGTACTCTGGTTTTGTATGCAAGGATTTGGGGCATTGAAAAGAGGATCGTCCTAATGCTGCTTGCAGTGTGTCAGGTATGTTAGACCCATCAGGGTGCTACCAAGTTTTAGGGCAGCCCATTAGGCCCCAACCGTGAAATAGAGACCTTAAAATCTGTAGACCTAAAAAAGGGCCCTTATGTCGACTGTGTCATTAATGGAAAATGCACCTCCTGCGTCAGTGACACACGCTCCTGTTGCTCACCCATTTCAATATCCTGAATTACCCTCTTTACCTCTACTGGGCTTGTCTATAGATGCAGTCAATATTCCAGCACAACAAGTCACACACCACATTTTTAATCCTGTGAACATCTCTGTGGGACCTATTAGCAACAAACATTTCTTCATAACTCAGTCTCACTTCCTCAACAAACCTATTAGGTAGGGATATCGTTTGCAAGTGTAATTGTAGGGTGTTATGCACTATGTATGGGGTGTTCTTAATTACTAGTAAACAGAAAGATCCACCCAAGGGAGATTGCTATCAAATGAAATATAATGAAGATCAAATGGGTTCCTACAGTGGTAGTGAGCACATGGTGTTTATTAAAAAACCCTCACACACCAAAAGGACCCTTCGTGTCATGCTTCATCATTGTGGTCTTCGCACCCCTCTACAGAATGTGGAGTGCTACTACCAACGAGTACGTAGGAGCACTGATATAATCACTATGTGTGGTGTGTCTGAGAGGTAGTGATAGTTAGGGTCAGGAGAGAGTGGTGAGTGGTGAGTGGAGACGGATTCGAGTCTAACCTGTTCTGGGCTCTGTTCTGTGTGGCTACGTTTCGGACGTGCTCTTGTGAAGGATCCTCCCACCTCCCACTACTCACGCAGCGCTTCACTTCCGACCGCCGATTGCCGTATTCTGTCTCCCGTTTTGGACGCCGTCATCGAGAGCTGCACTGCCGGAGCTGCATTTAAGTTCTGCACCAGGGAGCACTTTAACTCGCGAAGCTCAGCGAGTTGGGGAATCAGCTTCTTTCATCTTTCCTTGGAAAAAAAAAAAAACGCCATTAATGCGGTAGGTCGTGCTGTAGACCAGGAGCCCGGTAACGGGCGGTGTGGGAGCTGCGAGGCTGAGAGGCAGGCTTGTCCCAGCAGCAGCCACAAGGGGACAGAGCCTGCATATATCCTATTGAGAAGACGGAAAAGCGAATGCTGAGAGGCGCATTTCATTCTATGCAACTGGCAATGTCTGAAGACCTTAAGAAATGAAAGGGTAATTGGCAACCAGCTGCAAGATACAGTTATAGGCGGTGAAGTGCAGTTAACCAGAGTCCTTTTGGTCTAGAAGCAGACTGAGGGAAGTAGGTTGTATATTGAGAAGTGGTGGAGGCAAGAGTGCGGGCCCACAGAACAGAGGTAAGTGGAAAATATCTTTCTTCTATCCAATATTAATAACAAGGGAACAATAAAGTGCACAGGGGGACCTGGAGCTGTAGTGCACACAAAGGGTAGCCGGAACTCTAATGATAGTGAAGGAAAAGGACTTCTTAAAAGCAAATACCCCGGAGGAAGGAACCAAGAAGAAGCAGAAGTAATGGCCCCAGGGAAAACCAAAACCCGGAAAGTCACAAAAACCCTAAAGAAAGCAGGAAATAAAAGCCTTGAGATTGAGGATATGACTGATCTACCAAAGGGTTCGAACAATCAGCCGGGGGAGATGGTGACTTCCCTCGGAAATAAAACACCTGAGAGGGGGTCTACCACTCCTTCGGGCGCATGCCTACAGAAAACTCCGACAACTTCTAAGACTGTATGCGCAAAAGGTGGCTCAGCAGTTTCAAAATCCATTAAAGACTTTATTGGCAAGCACTTTAAACCAAAGGAGAGGTCCGATAAGGAGATGAGTGTGATAGAGACTCCGCAAGTCATAGAGGACGTTGTAGCTATAAGTGCGGAGTCTTTGAACCAAACTAACTTTGATATCGCTGAAATTCCGATAGAACCACGTCTATCTTCCTCACCGCGGTTATTCCAGTCATTATCTATTTATGACAAGGAAATAGAGGTAGAGGAGGTAGAAAGAGAAAAACAGTGTAAATCCCTGGGTGAGGAAGACCCTGCCCGGAGGGTATTCAGTGTGAGTGGGAAAGCAAACCCAGGCACCCCCAAAGCCGCCACTCAGAACTATCAGACCTTCAGCCCCATAGCTTGGATGTGACAGGTTCCTCCAGTGTGTCTATGCTCGAGGTAATGTTGATGCTGCAGAAAACCTTGCAGGGTATTTTAGAAGTCTCTGTTTCTAAACAATGAGATCTTAAAAACACAAAGTATACACTTCAGGAATGTAATTGGGGAACTGACACAGATCAAAAGTCTAATGCCCTCCCTAGTAAGATCAGTAGAAATACAGGAGGAAACAAATGTAGAGGGGGGGCGGGGGTGGTAAGTGTAAGCAGTCCGAAGGAAGACAAACCTTCAGTATATATATCCTGATGCCCCATGATTATAAAGAGATACGGGGAAAGGAGGGCTATAAAACAATATATACGGAGACGAAGCAGGGAGAAAAAGGCTAGTCCCAAAAACCAATCCAGAAAGCTACAGGAGAAAGGAAAGGGAGTATCTTTAGATCAAAGGCCAAGTGTTAAGGTAGTAAGGCCAGACACAAAAAAACTAACTTTTGCAGAAATAGGAGCGAGTACCCATAGTCCTGAAGGACACTCAAGATGGGAATCAGGAAAAAGGAAATACCTAGGAGAAAAGGAGGATGGAAGCCATGAAGGGGGGTCGGAGTCGCCTGGAGTTGCAGGGCCTAGTAACCCAATCCTCGGGGTGAGGCGTAGGAACATAGGCAGAGAAGAAGTACCTTACCAAGGTAGAGAAGTAAAGCCAGAGGAGAGTTCGCCAGATAACCGGCTAGTTAGGCCCTTAGATACCTGGCTATTTGTAGAACCCATAGGACAGGGAAAGGGGGGGAAAAGAGTTAAGAAACTAAACCCCCTAAATCGGTCCCAGCTCCTCTCTTCATTTGCGAAAAGTCCCAGTCTAAGATACGTTAGTACAGAAGATCTAAAAGAAGTGGGGTTCCTAACAAACATCAAAGGGGAAGAAATAACAAAGGTTTTACTCCACTCGGCACTAATAAAAGTTGCAGTGGAAAAGGCAGAAGCAGAGTTGCAAAGGGAAGGAATTAGGCTAATAAAAAGAGAGGATGTGATGATGGATAAACATGGGAAATCTTTCCTTAGGAACCATGCGGGGCTGGGAGAACGGCAAATAAAAATGATCAACTCAGGACGCGGTATAAAAGAAGCCCTCAAAATCACTATAACCCCTAAAAATCCAGGATGGGAAGATATAGATGTTCTAGCCGGGAATAGATACAGAGAATTAGCCTATATAGAAGGTAGTGAAGTAGTGTGGCTCACTGGTTAGAGGCGGCAGACCCGAGAGCAGAGGACGGCCCGGGACCAGGGTTCGATTCCCGACGCGGCAGGTTTCTGGACCAGGGTCAGCGGACTCGATAATTCTCTCGCCTCGGTGCCCACTCTGATCAGTGATCACACTCGGCAACTCTGGGCATTAGCTTGCCTCATCTTCACTAACGGCCCCACCAGACCGCCGGGGATGCCTGGTCTCACCCTGGAGATACCCACTAAGGGACCATCTCTCAGGGAAGCCAGGAAGGGTTTCGCAGCGGTCGAAGCGCGGAGATACTCCTCCGGGAGTCGATCCTAGCGCTATATAAAAAAACCTGCAATATAAAAAAAACCTGCAATAGATGGTGAAGAAGACGGGGATTTGAGCAATGTGGATTAGGAACTAGGGTCGTCGCGCAGCCTAACCATTCTGACTTGGAATGTTAATGGATTTAAAAGAAAATCGGGTCACGAAAGTTTTAAAGATACTCTTAGGAAGACGATATCGTCTGTTTACAGGAGACTTGGCTGTGCGACGAAACCCTGGCCATGGAAGGCTTTACGCACCATGTAAAACCCGCAAGAAAGAATATACTAGGAAGGCCTTCAGGTGGACAGTTGACATTGGTTTCAACAAGGATAGCTAGGAATATAGAACCCTTAGAACTTAAGTGCAATTGGGCACTAGGAAGTAGGGTTCTGACGTTAAATAATAATGTAAGTGGGGAAGGCTTTTGCATTATAAATGTGTATATTCAGAAAGGGAGAATAAATGAGTATAAAGCGGACCTTGAACGATTAAAAAAGGACTTGAGGGTTTACAAGATATTTACCCTAGAGATGTTTTATTGCTTTTGGGTGATTTTAATCATAGACTAAACCCTCAAAAAACCGACTCCTGGCAGAGGGATGTGTTAAGTGTGTACAACATCGAGTTTGCTAAATTCCCTAGGTGTGACAGCTCAACCCAAGACGTGGAGCTTGGTAAGTTGTTGGGGGCCATGGGCCTGGTCTGTGCTAATGGAAGAAATGATGCAGATCGACCCGCAAAGCGCACATTTAAAATAGGACAACAAAATTGCCCTATAGATTATGTATTTATCCAGGCATGGAACTTTCACTTAAATAAATACTTTGAAATAGGCAGTGTTGATGGCAGTGACCATTATCCACTACACATAGAATTAGAGGTAAATAGCTCCCCGCACAGACAAAAAGTTCTGCAAGTAGAGGTTGAATACCCCAAGCGTCTCACAACCAGGATTAGCGAAGAACATATAAAGAAACTGAGTGCACTCCAGCTAATAGTGGGATTAAAAAAGCTACCAGCAGGAGCCGATATAGCCTGGTTTGAGGATATAATAAAGCAATTGGTAGAATGCCTCAGGATTAAAATTAAAGGGGGTAATCAAGGCCCACATTGTAAAGCTAAGGTAAATCCTATTAATAAACCATGGTTTGATGATGATTGTCGAAAACTAAAGGCCATGATTAGACAACAGGAAAGAGGCCTAAGATGTAGTTACAACGAGGTATGGCTATGTGAACTTAAAAAATTAAGGTTAAAATATAAAGCAACTATTAGAGATAAAAAGAAATGTTATAAAGATAAATGTTGGATGAATTTACTGGAGGTAATTGAAGATAAAAATGTTAAAGGCGTCTGGAAATTAATACAAGAATGCACGGGGAAAGTTGTAGGGACTTTGCAGTGCTCAGTTGTGGAAGATAAGTGGGTAGTTTATCTAGAAGAAATCTATGGTAAATGGCCAAGGAGGGGGGAAACCGTATTAAATAACTGGCAAGGTGTCAGGGAGGAGGTGAAACAGTATTTCTCCCTAACTTACATTAGAGGTATCATAGCGGGGTTAAACCTAACACGAGCGGCAGGGCCAGATAATCTGCCAGCAGTAGTAATAAAAACGAATTTAGATTGGTGGGCCGAATTTTTCTCGAATATGTTTCAGAGGGTATTAAATACAGGAACTCTGCCAGATAGTTGGAGAGGGGCGATCATTAGGCCAATTCACAAAAAAGGCGACGTGAACTCCCCTAAAAATTACCGCTTAATAAACCTCCTGGACATAGGTGAAAAAGTATTCTCCAAGGTAATCCTGGGCTTACTAAAGGATTGGGCTAACGATAACCAGATAGTACCCCCCAGAACAGGGTGGCTTTAAAGAAGGGCACTCAACGGTGGATCACTGCTTTGCTCTCTGGTCCATTGCGCGGAAGTCGATTGAACAGAGGGGCAATTTATTCTGCTGTTTCGTGGACTTCCGCGCAGCATTTGACCTTGTGGACAGAGAGCAGCTGTGGGCAACCCTGGTAGAGTATAAAATACAGGATGATCTTTTGGCCCTGATCCAGGCCTTACACTCTGAAAACTGGGCCCAGATAATTTTGGATAAGGAGGGAGGATTCACTGAGAGGATCCAGATCGGAAATGGTTTAAGGCAGGGGTGCGTACTGGCCCCTTTACTCTTTTCCCTGTTCATAGCCGACCTACCTCAGGAACTGAGAGAGGTTAGAGGAGCTAGCCCAAAAATGGGAGGAAACCATGTACCATGCTTACTATTTGCGGATGATCTGGTGATTATGGACCAGACGGAGAAAACTAAATAAGTTCAAAGAATATTGCTTAAATAAAAAATTAGTAGTAAACATGGAAAAGACCAAAATTCTATGTTTCGGGAGAAATAAAACTAAGTTTTGTTGGTATCTTGGTTCAGATATTTTGGAGAGGGTAATAGAATATAGATACCTTGGAATGTGGTTCACAAGGAACTTAAAATGGTACACCCATCTGCAAAGCTTAAAAATGAGGGCAGAGACCTCTGTGAAGGGTTTAAAAAGATTCAATAGTCTTTATGGAGAAATGTCGGACAGGCCGGTTATAAAGGCCTATCTAGCAATGGTCCCTCCTCAATTCCTGTATGGGGTAGAAGTACTCTACATAAGGGGCAAAACTTGTTGGGATAAAGAAGAGGGTAATATTCTAAAAAGCTTGTTCTCGCTACCAAAATCATCAATGGTACAAGCAGCAAGAATAGAGCTGGGTATTACCTCGTGGGCCATAACATGGCCTTAGTACGCTTTTGGCTGCGCCTAGGAGCAGAAGAGCCCCACAAAATTCCCCATAAAATTTCACAGTTGTGTAAAGCTGAAATTGCCATTAGTGAGCGTTCCTGGGCAAAAGAGATAAGAGCCTCAGTAAGGGAAGCGTATGGAGTATTAGACTTAAGACTTGACCCGCAGTTAGGACATCCACAATTGGGCAAGAAGGAACTTAGGGCACTGGGTCGGGATATGTCCCGTATACACGATAGGGAGTACCTTTCGCGGAAAAATTCAGTGTCACATATGATCCTGGTTTGGGAAAAGGATCAACATTATCCTTACGTTGATAGGTTACCTAGCTACCACTTACGACGCGAGGTATTAAAAGCACGAATTGGGTTAAATCCCTGCTACATGAATAATGGGGTCAAAAACTTTATGATTGGTTATAATGGGAAATGCACCTGTACTTTGGGCACCCCATGTGATATTTTACATGTCTTACTTGATTGTACGGAATTTTTAGATATCAGAAAGGAGATTTTATGTCCAATTTTTAAAATATATGGGATTAGAAATAGGATGCAAGCTGTTGACCTACTAGTAGGAATGGAGAACTTAGACATAGCCTGTGCCATGGGGAAATTTATGTGTAAGGTCAAAGTGTTTCTCAAGTGCACTGAGTAAATAACGTATGTTTTCACTGAGGTTATTAAAAGGCTGTGCATCTAAAGGATAACAGTATGGTAGCAGACCTAAAGGAAATATTTTATGTCATGTATGAATTATTTGGTTTTTACCTTTTAACAATAATATGTACCCTGGATTTGAAAGGAAACTGATGTTTTTTTTTATGCATATTGAAAATGGGTCACATTGTTTATGAATCGTTTGCATATGTTTTTACTGGAGGATAACATGTAAAGTGTATACTTTTATGGTTGTAACTAACCAAATAAAGTTTTATTGAATGACTGAGTGAAAGCTTAAAAGATACTTAGCACCATAGGTTTAAAAAATTTAACAAGCCTTGGTGCTGATATTATTAAAAAAGTGTGGAGTGGAGGTGTGTTTTATTAATGTACAAAACCTTGTACAATAAACAATCTATCCATGTCAGGGCGAGTCCTGTAAAAAAAATTGGACAAAAACAAGACATACACACATGTAACAGAAAACACACACACTAAAGAATGATGTATCTGGTTCAGTTTCACAGTGGCTGGTAATAGTCATAAAAGTAGAAACACTGTTAGAAGGGAGGAGGGTTACATACTTGTAGTCCTAGAAGCCAATGGCCTCATGAGCCTGTGGACGAGAGGGACTATCTTGTTTTTGTCCCAATTTTTTTACAGGACACCGCACTGGCACGGATATATTGTCGTTTTCTCCTTTCATAGACACTGTATTTATCACTCAAATAGGTCACAAATACTACATCTGTAATATCATTTATACACCTGATTTTTCTTACATTGTGTTTCTTTTTCAGATTATTAATGAGGAATTTCCTTTACTTATATATATTGAGACCATTGTGTCCCTTTTTTGTAGCCTCGGTCTACCCATAAACTGCTATTTGACATTGTCACACCACACATGTGAGTAGGGTAGGGATCTAGGTCCCCATCCTGAAGAAGAAGCCACACGCTTCGAAACATGTTGACATGCACAGGAGGTTGTGTACATTAATACAACACACCTCCACTTCACAGTTTTTTAATAATATCAGCACCAAGTCTTATTAATGTTTTTTTACACTTTTGGTGCCAGGTATTTTTTAAGTATTTACTCACCACTCACTCCTGACCCTACCTCTCAGACACAACACACATAGTATATATATCACTGCTCTCACTTACTCGCTGTGAGTAGCATGCCACGTTCCATAGAGAGGTGCGAAGACCCCTATGATGAAGAATGACACCAAGGGCCCTTTTGGTGTGTGAGGGGTATTTAAGAAACACCATGTGCTCCCTGCCACTGTAGGAACACATTTAACCTTCATTTTATTTCATTTGATTGCAATCTCCCTTGGGTGGATCTTTCTGTGTACTAGCAATTTTAAGAGGAGGCCGAATCCACCCCAGGTGTTCATGTAGAACACCAACTCTCCACTCCCTCCTTTGTTTTCTTCTGTGTTCGTAATTACACCTCAGAAACAAGAAACCTAGATGGCTGTCTTATTTTCTGAGTGTTTATGTTATAGTATAATTACGGACCCTGCTGTGATGTCACCAAATGTAACTGCATTGCTTCCACAGTTACCCTCCCACATGTGCTCTACTGGAGCTAATGATATGTGGTTAATTTCTTCAATGGAACCAATGAAAGAATACATCAGGTTCCTTTGAGTCCTAAGGCAGAAGAAGACACCCACAGTTAAGAGCTGATTTTATTAAGTGATTCTAGTTCCCATTGTTAGCTGATGGAACACCCCGATTCTCCCAATTTGAACAGTGAGGAAAAGAAACATATAAAGCCTCATGCACTGTTCTCTCCTATTTACCGCCCATTACTCTGTGGTTTGCTGTTGTTGACCTTTGTTGCCCTTTCTTTTCAATCATGATACATGAAGAGAGTTATTACTTCGCATTCACATTCCGTGGATCCCATCTTTTGTGAAATTGCTTCCCACAAGGATCAACAGAGACTCTCAATTATCTCTTAGGCCCTAAAGAACGTTTTGGAAATGTTGGTCTTCCCCAGAGGCCCCCCAATTCAATATGTTGATGCCCTGTTATTGGCCTACATTGCACAAAGCCAATGTAAGGCACCCTTAGTCCATCTGTTCATTGAACTGGCTAAGAAGGGGGGCAAAGCATCAAAAACAGATTGCAGTTTTGCCTTCCCTAGTCAAGTACTTGCCCATTAAATATCAGCAGGAGGACTCAGCTTAGGTGAAGAGAAAAATAAAACAAAAGGATCATTGGAGTAGACCGTCCAGGTTAATTTTTGCTAAGTAAGTTTGCAAAGGCCAATTACCTACAGAAAAAAATGAGTGAAAACCACAAAAGGGAGTAGCATCTGTGTCAGGCATTTGTCTAGGCCCCATTTTCCCACATCCATGGTCATTGCTTTCCCAACTGCATTCCCTTCTCTTTGAGTGACATAGTAATTGATTTGTTTTTACTTCTCACCGAAGTTGCAACAGGGAATAGGTTGAGTTCCAACGTGTTGACACCTCCTGTATAAGGGCCTTAATTTGTGCTCTATTAGCACACTGAATAATCTGCAAATGCTTCTGGGCTTTAAACGAATGGCTGAAATGAGTGCAGCTTGTTCTGAAGGTGGTCAGTATGTTGCTGACTATTTCTTCTTTTTTGAGAAAGTCTTTCACTACCAGTTTGATGCAATGAGCTAAACACAGGACCCTGAATTGGCTATCGTCTGAATGTTTTCAGTTTTAATTAGTAAAACAAAGGCAATAATGGTGTGGTTGTTTTGTTTCCTAAGGTAATAATAACCACTTTGAAGTCACACCACACCACTATATCATAAAATGTAATTCCCCAATAGAATAGCACACAATATACAGAATAATAGAGCTCTTTCCCTTATGTCCATATATTCTAAAGGAGACACTAGTGGCACTCTTAGAACTGAATAGGTAAATGGAATAGTAATATTTTAAATAATGGAGGTTAGTGTGCGCCTATGACAGGCGATGTGGTCCGGGGGCATATGGAATAAATCTTCATCATTACACACATGAATTATGCTAATGTGTCTAGACTAAAGTGGACTGCAGCCACGGTGTCCAAGAGGAAATGGAATTATATACCTAAAAACAGAATGAAGTTGCACAGCTGTACACCCATAGTGGATGGATGGATGGACAGATGGATGGATGGATGCATGATGGATCAACTGAGGCAAAGCAGAAAAAAAACATTTAAAATAAATAAAAAACTCCAATAAAAAACTAAATTCAAATAAAAAGTAAATAAACAAATACAAATTGTAAAAAAGTAAAATGAAAAAAATTCAAATCAAAGAATATAATACAAAGGTTACAAATAGGTGAAATTAAAACAGATATAAATAAAGAATAAAAGGGAAAAACGTTCCAAAGATAAAATAAAAATTACAATGAAAAAACATCAGTAATTGCTGATGTTTAATTGGGAAAATGAGAAGAAAACCTATTGGTGGAGCAAATTAAAAAAAATGCACTATTTATCAAAATAATTTTCCTATATACATATTAGGATACGCCTCCAGCATTTTATTAAACTGATATCTCAGCCATCCATGCAGGCCTATGGCAAAGGCACACTGGCTGGACTCACAAAATGGTTGCCAGCCAGGGCCACATGGTCAACAACAGCATAAAGCAAGAAGGCATGGGGAAGAAAGAAGACATGCAGGACTATGGCAAAAGTGCACTGGCCGGCTACACAAAATGCCCACCAGACAAATGGTGAAACAAGACCAACAACCAGCAAGGAGGCATGGCCGCAACAAAGAACAAACGGAGGCCTATGGCAAAAGCACAGGCTGGCTGCAAAAAATGGTCAACCTTTAAAACCTGAGATGTCGGGTAAAGAACCTAGCAAAAAGGAAAGGATTTACGCTCAATCTGAGATGGAAAATCAGCAGGAAAGAAAACTTTCTTTCTTGAGTCCCCTCACTTACCAGGGTTTCCCCTTGGTGACATGCTTCATCATTGGGGCCATATCAGTCCGCTGCGAACTGAGGCATGCTGCGACTTGCGAAATTACGTAGGATCACTTTTATGAAGACTATGTGTGGTGCAGTGGTGTTGCTGAGTGGACAGAGGTGAGTTAAAAATATCTAGCTAGCGGGCGAAATAACTTTATTTTTGCTCCTAGTTGGTTTGTCTAAAAACAGGGTAAGATACTGGAAAAACCTAGCTGTGATGGGTTAGGAATCCCTAGTATACGTCAACATGTTTCGAGCATTCCCCAGAGCTCTTCGTCAGGACTACACAGGGTCCAGCCCTGTGTACGTCACTCCAAAATCAACTATATTAAGGTAATTAATCGGATGAAAATACGCTACAACTAATAAGCATGCATTAATACATACGATAAACCATTCTCAAGTAGTATCTGCGGGATAAAGAGAGACATTGTTATGGGAACAAACGTCCCCAATCGGAATTGGTGGGTTAAAAACATTGTTACATTGTCTTCTCACACATAATGCTCCTCTACGGTTCGTGAATCTTATCTAAGCATGGGCGAATTTTGCGAATCTGGCGTTCGCGCATTTTGCGAATTTGCGAACTCGCAATCCGCAATATCCGCGAATTGTCGCGAATTTGCGGATTTTTTTTTGTGTTCGCAAGGATTTCTGCCAGTTCGCAAGGATTTCTGACAGTTCGCGAGAGTTTTGTAACAGTTCGCAATTGCGAACTTACATGTCGGCTCGCAACGGTCACGATTATGTTGTTTCTACGTCTGGTTCATCATCACAGGTTCCCAGCACCCTCTGTTTCACCCCTGCCTCCTCTCTTTCACCCATGCCACCCTATGGTACATCAATGCCTTATGCCACCCTCTGGTTCATCATCACTGTAGATTATGGGGGGAAAAAGAAAGCACACCTGCCTGCTTCAACTGACATGAATAAATTTGGGGTTGATTTATTAATGTGTCACTGTTTTAAAATTCCAGTCTGGCACCTGCTTCCTTATCTGTAATTTGCTTTCTGTTGCAGTGCAATTTTTTTTTCCAGGACCTTTGTGGCCTACTTGTAGCTATTCTATGAGCCTGCTGTGAGGGTCAGAGCAGGGTCATACAATTGTTGCAACTAGCAACTGAACTCTGGAGGGGCCCTTGTCAGGAAGCACTACAGGGAACGGTTACTAATGATGAGTTTGAACTTTTGAACCTGCTTTAACTTTTGCAAAACTCATTTTTCTGCAGAACAGCATTACAGCAACCATCCCACCAAGCTTATATGAGAAAGTTGATTTCTAATCCAAAAGTTATCCAAAGAAAATCAAAAGGCCTCAAATCCAAAAAAGTGCAGGCAAATGTCAACCTGAGGAGTTATTATGATAAAAATCATCATTTTCAGAAGGTCTATGCTGCTTGCTAGTAGATTTCTTGTGCAGAATTGCAATTTTTGTAATTTCGCGAGTGCGAGATTGTTGCTGCCCGCGGCACCTACATGTTCGCAATTGCGAACTTACACCGCAAAGAAAAAAAATCCGCTGTGTGCGAATTTGCGGATTTTGCGGGAAATTCGCGAATCTCGCGGATTGCGCATTTATCGAAAATCCGCAAAATCCGCGAGCGTAACGGATTTTCCGCACATGCTTAATCTTAGCAGTACCCAGTGTTTCGCTGTGTCTGTTTAAAACGAGAAACACAATGCTGCTTGTTCGAGTGGCGCTAGTGCGTGACATTTATAAAACATACACCACTTGATTTTAAAAACATACATCACATGCAACACATCCAATATATACTGAGAACGTAATAACATACTTATATGTAAGCATAATTGTGCCCCAGGGTCTTTGGGGGGATGAGGGTTCTCGTATTCTAATTCTGAAAAAACAAAGAAGAAGGGGGAAAGCCTCGTTAATGGCCTCTCTCTCTCTAGAAAACGCTAGGCAGACTATGCAGTGACTCCCGTTGTCAAGACTGCCGTTTTGCCCGGTTTTCACTCTGCTTGAAAAGGAAAGGACTTACTTGATGGGAGATCTCCTCACGGTGTGTCACCTAGTTACTTCCCCTCCAGACTGCATCTTAGCGTGTCTTGCATCGGGCGCCAGCATTTATGCTTCTGTTTCTGCCCGGTCTACAGGTCTACTATTGCAGTCGGAGGGTGGACCTAACGTATACCTCTACCTCCCCCCTTTTTTCTGATCTTGCACAAAATGGTCGCCAGCCACATGGTCAAACAAAACAACAAGCAGGAGGCATAGAAAACAAAGAACACATTCAAAAAACATTTGTGCAAATATATATGTAAGCACTTTTCATCAAAATCATTTTCTTATATAAATACTATAATGAGCCGCAAGCATTTTATTAAACTGACATCTCAGCCATCCATGTAGGCCTTTGGCAAAAGCACACTGGCTGGCTACACAAAATGGCCGCCAGTCACATGGTCAAATAACAACAACCAGCAAGGAGGCATGTCCGCAACAAAGAACACATCCAGGCCCATGGCACAAGCACACTGGCTGGCTACACAAAATGACTGCCAACTACAGGGTCACACAGCAAGCAAGAGGCATGGAGAGCAAAGAACACATGCAGGCCTATGGCAAAGTTACACTGACTGACTACACAAAATGGCGACCAGCAACATGGTCACACAAGAACAGCAACCAGCAAAGAGGCATGCCAATACAAAAAACACATACAGGCCTATGCTAAAAGCACACTAGTAGGCTACACAAAATAGCCACCAGCCACTTGGTTAAAAAAACAGCGAGCAGGAGACATAGAAAACAAATAACACCTTCAGGCCAATGGCAAAAGCAAATAGGCTGGCTACACAAAATGGTCCCCAGCTACATGGTCAAACAACAACAAACAACAAGAAGGCACCACGACAACAAAGAGCACATGCAGGACTATAGCAAAAGCACACTGGTTGGCAACACAAAATAGTCACCAGCCACGTGGTCAAAAAACAACATCCCGCAAAGAGGCATGACCACCAAAAAACACACATGCAGGCCTATGAAAAAAGCACACTAGCTGGCTACACAAAATAGCCACCAGCCACATGGTCAACAAAAACAAGCAGGAGATATGAAAAACAAAGAACATATGCAGGCCTATGGCAAAAGCACACTGGCTGCCTACACCAAATGGCCTCCATCCAAGTGGTCAAACAACAAGCAGGAGGCGTGGAAAATAAATAACACATACAGGCCTATGGACACTGACTATACAAAAAAGTGGCCCCTGGCCACATGGCACACAAAGACAAATTGTGGCCTGTGGCAAACACACTCACACACTTGCCAGACAAAGAAAGGAGGTATGGTAATTGGTAGCACAAGAGAAAACAGTGTTGATTCAACAATGCAAAAAACAAAAATTAACTGGGCTAAACGTTTTTACAACACACATCCTTCAAAGGCATCAAAATATTACTATAAACACACATGAGGTCTATTTGTAGCTCTTTACCCAACCAAAAATGTACTGCTCCTAAATCATAACCGTCCAGACACACCATATTTCTGGTTGTCCATGAAACAACGTAGGGAAGAGAGAAAGACTAGGCAGTCAAGAGCCAGAAGGAACGCATTGCTAAGAGGATAATTACCCTCACTCATAAAAGGTGACATGTTTCATCATTCGGTTCCCTCCTCCCACAGGGACCGTAAGGTGCAGAGTGTGGGCTACAACTCTCAACAAAGGGAGTAGAATAACAAGCTGCTCACACATGCCTACAAAGCCCTTCACAATGCTGGACCCGCATACCTCAACCACTGCCTTGCCTTCTGCCCTCCCACCAGACATCTTCACTCCCCCAACTGGCTCTGGTCACATTCCACAGATTCGCAAGACCACGGCCGGAGGGAGATCCTTCTACTACTTTGTGCGAAGACCAGGAATTCCCTGCCTCTGCACCTCAAGCAATCACCATCGCTGCCTCAACTCAGGAAGAACATCAAAACTAAGCTCTTTGACTGAACCACCAGTCCCACCCCCCTCAGCGCCTTTGAGACCCTCAGGGGCGAGTAGTCATGCTTTATAAGAAACCTGACTGATTGATTGATTGATTGATTGATTGATTCTGAGTCAGAGGAAGAGTGTAAAAGATGAATGCGCAGGGTAAAACTATCTCATGGTGGGCAGAAGCACTACTTTATTCGGGTGCGCCCTACGGATAGAGTTAAAATCAATGAGAGGATGGGGTAAAAAAAACCTTCCCTTCGTAAGTGGTCAATATGTTTCTGCCCTTGTATGACTCTATAAAGTTCAGGGGCACAAGGGCCCCACAACCCACAAGGGATGAACAGCATCACTACAGGCCTATATCCTAATACAAGTAGTAAATACTGTCAGTACAATCTATGTAAACAATGCATAATTGTTACACACAAATAAGACGCTGCATACCTTCTCTGCTACTGTTGACAATTCTGTCTGCGGGAACAACGAGAGAAGGACGTGGCATCAAAGACACCATAATAAAGCAGGCTGCAAGGCAACGGCAGGGTTTGTATTTCGTGGTAAATTATAGACTTCAGAATGTTGTTCCCACTGAGTTATGTTGGTATGTGCTCCATGATACATAGAGGCAGACTTCATTATACATGCGTGAATAATTTGACATCCCTCTGTGTATAGGACATGATGGCCTTTAGAGGTGATGTGGCTGCTTCTTTCAATGTTGATTGATGCAATATACTATATGTTAGAAATGGGGGTCTCTAGTTGGCAGAGGTAGGTACCTTTGTATATATAGGGACCCTTGCTTCTAGTCAGGGTAAGGGGGATACACATCTAAAAAAAAACTGCTCACCCCCTTGGTAGCTTGGCACGAGCAGACAGGCTTATCTCAGAGGCAGTTTGTTAAGCATTTGTGAACACATACAGTATTACAGTGAAAACACTACAAATGGACACCACACCAGTTTATAAAAAAATGAGTAATCTTTATCTAAACCAAAACCAGATCAAACAACAAAAGTCTACAATTCAGTATTAAAAATAAGACTTTCAAATGGTAGAAATAGTTCAGTTCAAAGCAGATTGCAGATGCAACACTTTCCACACAAAGTACCTCGGATGTGTCGCACACACAAAAAAAGGGTTGCCGAGAAGGTGATGTGTTGCTTCCTTATACTCAGGGAAGGTGCTGTGTCAGTTCCTTGCTCCAGGGGAGGTGATGCGTCAGTTCCTTACTGCTGCGCAGGGAAGGTGAAGCATCTGTTCCTTACCTCCTTACCGGAGAGGAGGTGATGCGTCAGTTTCTTATTGCGTGGGGAGCGGATGCGTCGGTTTCTTTCTACAATCCACATCGATGCAACAGGTTTGGCGCCTCGAAGCGACAATCCAAAGTGATGCATGGGTTCTTGCAGCTGCACAGCAGGCCTTGCATTTGAATCGTTGCAGTGATCTCGGACTTCGGAGATAGGAGCACTTGATGCGGTATGCAGTGATTTCTCGAGCCGCGGGCAGGCGCTGCGATGATTTATTTGACGATGCATCGAAAACAAGTGCAGATGCCTCGTGCTTCTCGAAGTTGTATTACTTTTTCCAGCTCCCAGCAGCAAACAGCCTCTAGAGGTCCTAAACAACAACAGACATCTCTTAGCAGGTCAGAACTCCGAGCATTGCTCCCTTCACCAATTAAGGATGATGAGAAGTTCTTGAGACCTACTTGCATTTATTCACGCCCCACACAGGCCTCTGTGCCTCAGAGAACTTGCCATTCTTTAACTCAACGTTAAACCAACGTGCCACAATCATCCTCCGCATTGTGGCGTTATTATTATACACCAGGCAATTGTTAAATTCTAGTCCTGATGATGATCCCTCTAAATAAGGAGCTTGGGATTGAAACGTCGTCAACATTTCAAAATAGTACCAATGTGTGTAATGCTTGTGGTTACTATTTGGTTAAGCTTGCCATATTGTAATATTGAATGCAAGCTGCCACAGCTCTTAGTTTTTGCCTGTAACTTCTTTTGTTTAATTGTGTAATTGTTATTTCATTTCCCCTCACTTCCCCTCTTATGTTGGGTGCAGGACTGCATCCCGATGTAATGCTCTTTTCGTATATTCTTTACTATTTTGATACATTGTCACTATAAAAATTCTTTGTCTGACTGGGCATTGAATATATATAACACCCAACAAGGTCCATACCAAATTTTTTTCGGAATATAATTGTTTACTCAGGACCAATGTTTTATAAAAAGTATAATGAGCATGAGTGCAGGTGTTGGTGACAGATATGATATGCACCATCACATGGTGTTTACCACGCTGTTTGAACAATATATTGGTCTAAGTTGGATCCTGTATGTGAGTGCAAGTAATTTCTGTTTATTTGTTTTGCAGTGTGACCGGTTGTCCCTGCAGTTTACGGTAGGACACCACTATAACTACCTGGCTTAATAAGTAAAGGCCCGGTATTTTTTCTATCCTTTTGGTAGAGTTACATTTAACATTTTGGTCCTGACGAATGATTTACTTTTTCAAAACAGTCCTGGCACCCAGTGCTGCTTTTAAACTGACCTTAGGCTTCAGCAGTGCACACATGCAAGTGCAGAAAAAGCTGCTGGCCTCTAAACTGCCATGCCCCAGCGTACTGGGGACTTCTAGGACATTTCAATCCCCTGCCCTAATATATACTAGGGGCTTATGGGGTAGGTCATGCCAATTACAGGGGTACCCCACCATACCATGGGGTACCCTAGTGTATGTTGGGTGTTTTAACTGTATCCTAATATGTCTCTTTCAGCTTAGCACTGGCCCTGGGCCTGGCTAAGCAGAGCCCAGGGTCAGTCAAAATCAGTTACCACTAGTAACAGTCAGCAAAAATGTTGAGGGGTGACCAGGGTACAGGATGACTTTGCAACACCTGCAAATTAATCTTTTGCACTCTGCCCCTCATTCAGAATTATCATTCTGTTCATCTATAACAAAACACCTCAGCTCCTTCCCTGTTTTTTAGGAGTTGTAACCCAACGTCAGTACCTTGCTGTTCCTGTGGAAGAAGGGAACCCAATGATGAAGCATGTCACCTTCTGGTGGGTGAGGGTTCTTGTTCTATTAGCAATGCACTCCTTCTGGCTCTTGACTACCTATTTTCACTCTCGTTCCTATGTTTGTTCATGGGCAACCAGACGTACGTTGTGTGTAGACTATCAAATATATGACCCCACCTATACACAGTTTGCAGAAAAAACGTTACATACCCTAAAAACACATTTTGTAATTTATTCCAATGCCAACCATGGAATAAATGATGTTTCAACTCAACAGACACCACAGAAACAGCTGTTTCATGTATCCATAACTAGGACTGGGCCTACTGGCTGGAAGGCCCATTGGCAGACTAAGCCACATAGTTAATTAAATGAATATTGCAAATGTAATTTAAAACATGGAGAAAATGAACTGAACTGTACAGTACAATATTTTTTCCTTACAAAATGTTCTTTCAAAAACAAGAAAATGATATGCAAAAAATAACTAGGCTCTTTCTAAAACTGTAGGCTGTCCACCAGAATAAATTAAAAAAATTGAATACAAGTACAAATAAATCCTGGTGCATGCTCCCAATCAAACAAACAACACCCTTATACAACAGTTTTTCAACCTACTTGTGAAAACTCAAATACAAGGTCCTTCCAAATCCAAATGAAAAGTGACAAGCGGATAGATAAAGCACTGGGTGGAGCCTGCTCGACAGGCACAGGAAGTTGGAGTCTGGGGCACTTCCTTCCTGTTGAATAAAAAGGTTTAAAAAAAGGCCTTGCACATAAAAAACAACTTCACCAACCCGTTGGAAAAAATCCACCCAAAAAGCCTCTCAGCTGCTTCTTGACCATAAAAGCTGCTTAGCAATGTGTTCGCAATCTGCATTACATTGGCTCACTCTTAGCCAGAAGCTGTGCAAGCAAGTGTGAAGTATCGCACAAGCTCGCTTGCGGCCCGAGATTATTGTGGCGCTTGTGAATCTGGAGCATGCAAACAGAAAAGACCTCCACTTCGCGCACAGGAAGGCGGAACTCCGGAACTCCGCACTCCTCCACGAGCGCAGAGAGCCCGAATTCGACAAACTTCATGAGTGGAGCGGGTTTTATGGCCTGGCCTAGCTACAAACTTAAAACTTCACTTATATGAGCTCTGCTTCAGGAAAGTAAGGCAGTGTATATTAGTCCCGAACAGATTGACAGCCTGGGCCGACGAACATAGGGTCATTTCCAAAATCCAATTCGGGTTTCGGCCAGGCCACTCCAAAATGGCGCAATGCTTCAATTTGTATATGGTCCTTGGGAAGTACACCATAGCCCAGCAGTGCACCATCCACATGGCGTTCATGAACCTTTCCTCCTCGTTTGACTGTGTCAATCGGGTGAAACTTTGGGAGTCCGTGGGCGCCATGGGGGTGGAGCCCACTTTGGTTAACCTTCTGTGGGACCTGCATCGGGATACAAAGGTTAACGTGAGGTATTCGCAGGACCTTAGGGTATCAAGGGATTTTAGTATCCATAGGGGCGTTAGGCAGGGCTGCATTTTGGCCCCTTTTCTTTTTAATTTATATATTAATGATTTGGAGGAGTGCCTACTAAATACTGGAGCTGATTATGTTTATGTTGGCCGCAAGGGTCTGCCTGTTCTATTATATGCAGACGACGCCGTCCTCTTGGCTAGAACTGCAAGAGGTCTCCAATCCTTATTAAGTGCCTTTTATAGTTTTATGACTGCCCTTGTTTTATCTATCAATAACACCAAATCCTACACAATGCAGGTAGGGCAGCGTAATAAGAAACTGTATTCATTTAGGGTAAATATGGAGAAGGTTCCCAAGACTATAACATTCTCTTATTTGAGAGTTTTGTTCGACGATCAGTTAAAATGGGGACCATTACTCCAAAGGAAAAGGGGTGAAATAATTCGGGCAAACGCTGCTATATTGAATTTTGCTAGGAAAATGGGCAAATTACCTATTGCTGCATTACTAAAGATCTACCAGGCAAAAAGTGTGGCACTAGTTAGCTACGGTAGTGAACTTTGGGGGTACATGGCAGCTGATGATATTGTGGTGGCTGAGAATTTTTTTTTGAAACAGCTGTTGGGGATTCCAAAGGGAACTTCCAACTTAATAGTGCTTTAAGATACTGGCACACCTTTTATTAGTGATACTCTAGCACTACGGCCACTAACCTTTTGGCTAAAATGCTGGCTTAACAAAGATTTGGTCCTAAATCACTTGCTCTTAAAGGAAGTATTGTCCATGGATTGTTTGCTCAAAATCCCTTGGTTAAAATACTTAAAATCCTGTTTTCTTGCATTGGGGGCGCCCATAACTCTTTTTTAATCCTGATTCGATTACTTTTGCTGACGTGGAGTTTGTGAAAAAAACGTTCTCTTTATTACAACAAATGAATCGTGATGAGGTGGAACTAATTAAACCCAGTGTCCGCAAACATGCCATGTTGAAAACTACACCTTTAATGGAGCCTTATTTATCATGGCCCATATCGGACTGTGAGCGTTTTTTGTTAACCAGGTTCCGATTGGATTATTATCACCTTTTATTAACTGTTCCAAGGGGCTCTCATAGAGGTCAAGTGCTACCATCCTGCAGCTGCGACAACGAGTCTCCGCAGGATTTGGTGCACTTTTTATTTATTTGTCCCCTCTATGATGGACCCCGGAGGTTCTTCCTAAAGCCCCGTTTAAAAAAACTGAAATTTACCCAGGTCCGTCCATCCCTTTGTTACCTGGAATTGGTAAAGCTTGAAAGCACTTTATTCCTGATTGGTTTCCTAAAATCAGCCCTAAAACTTGGAAATAGCAGGCAAAATGAATTGTTCATCAATGCTGCTACTATTATACCTGCTCACGGGTGACTGTTGTTAATAATATACATTTTAACGGAATGATTTTTTTAACATATGGCTTCTTTATGATTGTATATCAAGTTTTTATTGTGTAACATATATTAACTGTGATATTGTGCTTTTATGTTTTTTTTTGCTTGAAACAAACGGAATAAAGATTTTCTGATCTAATAGTCCAATACTTTAATTTGCATTTGATTGTTGTTTTTTGATTCTGAGAGATTAAGTACGATAATTAAATACAAACAATTATGTCATGATTCTAGCTATAATGTAACAATATTTGCCAGTAAGTGATGTTGGCACGACAGTGGATTACTAAATAAACAGGCTATCTTATTGCTTTTTTTCAGTGTGTGTGTTCACATTTTGCAGGAGAATAAACATGCTATTTTCGCACATTGATAAAATAAGGAATTTTAACAAGAAAAGATGCGAATAGCAAAAAGCTGTCAAGTGCTAAGTGACACTTTCTGTAATCGAAAAACAACTCCCTATTGGAGATAAAATGCAGGCTGCATCTAAGGGCATCCCCAAGACACGGAACCTCTCGCTACAGTGTGCTCGTCTTAGCGATGACCTCTAGCAAAAGACAAAGGCGCATCATTTCAGGAAAATAGAACAAACACCTATGACATTATTGCTCATGCTTTAAGAACAGTCCGTGAGGTTGCAATGTGCCCTGGGGGAAGGAGGGCGAAGAGAATCAAGGAAATTCTGTATGTGACCTATTTTAGTTGTATGTGTTTTGTAGTAGTGCCTAAAGGAGAAACACATTTCAGTTACATATGGGGACGCTTCAATATAAAATTGTTCGCTGTAAATTAGCTTGTCAGTTCTCTCAAGGAAAGAATGACTACCATGGTATTTTCACAAAAAATGTATATATATTTTTAGACATCTCAGAAAGACAGCGATGCAGGTCAAATGTTCTAAAAAAAAGCAGTACGTTAAAAAACAGACTGCACGTTATGTCTGCAGACTACAGCCATCATGCTGAATATAAATTGCGCCATAAGAATGCAAAAAGGCTCTTATCTGTCTAAAAATGTGTGTTTCAAAAAATGTGCCTTCTATTCGTTGATTGATGACTACCAGTGTGCCTAATAATGAAGTACTAACTCATGTACTTCTTTTTTACACTCATATTTCTTGTGATCATTTAAAGGCAGCCACATAAAGCATGAAGAGGGTATTTTTCTGAATGGTTTTCACTGATGGGGACCTGTTGCAGCTGTGTGGCTACCCACATTATAGTTATTGTTGTATCTGAGACCATTACAGGTGCATTTGTCATAGATAACGCCAGATATATGTGACACAGAGGTAAGGGCAATATAAAAGAATAATTCCCCATGACCATCCTACCCATCAACCCAGTCGTGTAGTATAGGTCAGTAATTCATTATGAACATTTTAAGCAAAGCAGGTTCACTTGTTGGCTTCTCTGACGTGAAAATTGTAAACACATACCTTTACCGTGTGCCACTGGTGACTAGTGATCCAGCGATCTTGGACTAATACATTTCTTACAGACAAGGCCCAATTTCATGACCCACCAAGTCCCTTCACACTAGGTAAGATTATTACCATAATTATACCAAACTTACCAATCACCAATTTGTATCTTCATTCTAGTATACCAATTATGGCTATGCGATCTTTTTATAGTTGACAGCGTTTGGAAAACTAATAATTAGTTCAAAATAACACTCATACTCTAAATGTATACACTTCTAAATAAAGACAGACACATATGAATATTTATAATGTTTATCTAAGTAATGTGAAATAATGCTAATTCGCACTCGCACTTTGGCACCGGGTGAGCGTTCTAGCAGCTGAGCCCGACGCATGTCTGACGCAATAAAAGCATCAGATGCCACGACCATGCAGCCGACGCGCCTCTGGCGTGCCTGTCTGCGCCCGTCCACCCTTGACCGGGCCAAGGGGCCAGAACCCCTGTTTCTTCTCCCCAGGTCAGTATCAATATATTAGCAAGCAACGTACATGGTTTAATCAAGCAATAAGGCCAAACTGTACACACTCCATGTCGATCCAGTCACCTCAGGATAAGTGCCAACACTGTCAGTATGAGCCTTCTGCACTCGCGTCCCCTCTCCACTCATCAGTAAGGTATATAAACTGTTTTTACTTGATTGTAGATTCCTGCCTAAGCATACAATCAAAATCTCCATGCTTTTAAAAGACTTCGACCTAGAAGTCCTATTCTTCATGGAACTTGGCTCAATTCCAGCTCTGAGCCGGACATTGTTCAAGCACTCCCCCCGAGATATCTAATTCAGAGGCTGGATAGAGCGAACACCCATTTCTCCATTGAATTCTCACCCACCCTCTAATTGTCAGGCATCCTTCTCTACCGCCCTCCAGGGACGATAGGTCAATTTTGTAAATCACTGCTGGAAACAGTTGTCAACCTTGCCGGTCTCGTGGCACATTTTACCCTCCTGGGGGATTTTAATCTGCACTTCGACAACCCCCTAGCTCTACCTCCAACTGAATTACCCCAAGTCCTCTCAACCTATCAACTGATTCAGAAGGTCTCACATGCAACTCATGTAAAAGATCATCTCCTTGACCCTATTTTCTCTAACTTAGGAGACCTAAAATTGAAATAGCCCATCCCCCTCCCATGGTCGGACCACTTTATGATTCCCTTTTTTTGGACACCACCAAGCATGGTGCCATTAAGCCCTTCCATACATATTCAAACTTGACCATGGTCCAAAATCTCATAGGATGGGTGGACCGTAGAACTTGAAAAGACCATGCCAAACATTGTCTCTGATCCATCGATAGCTAATGAAAGGTATTGCAACTGGATTGAGGGTTCACTCATTCTGGTGCTCCCTAAAGTTTCAATCCAGGTAAAAGCCGGATCAAATAAGCCACCCTGTTTTCGCCCAAACTGCACACATTAGAACAGCAGTGCAAAAAATTTGAAAGAAGATGGAGGAAAGATTTCGCCCAGGATAAAAAATTGGAATATAGGGCAGCCATCGGACGATACAAGGCAGAAATAAAATTTGCTCAAGCCTCTTACTATGAGGGAAAGATTGTGTCAGCCTCTAACTCCCCCAAAGAAATCTTCTGAATTGCCAAAAAGCTACTAAAAGTACTGGGTCCATCGGCCCCACCGGACACCTCAGGGCTGTACTGAATTGGCTGAACATTTTTCCTCTGAAGTGCAAAATATCCTTAAACATCTACCCCAAAAGATAGTAACTTCTTAATTAGGCATATTAATAGTGACGGGCATCCAGTGGATCATGAACTGGAGACGTTCCCCACGATGACACAGGAATCAATCCTTGCTATTCTATCTTCAGTAAAAAGTGGGTGGCTGCTAGATCCCGCACCCCCCAACATCTTGAATTTTGTCAGATCAACAACCACCCTCACTGCCACCGGTATGATTGACGCTACACTCGCAATGGGTGTGGTCCCTCTTGAGTGGAAAAGGGCAGAGAATTGAGCTCAAGGCACTCTGCTTGGTGCACAAGGCATGTTATGGGGGTGGTTCAGAGGACTGTCAGAATCGGTTCAGGCTCTATACCCCCTCGCGAGACCTACGGTTGGCCAATCTTGGCTTGATCTGTATCCTAGGTACAGACGTGCCAGATGGGGGGGCCATTTACTTTCTAGTTGCATAGCCCAATTGTGGAACAAACTGCTGGTGGCCCTGAGACTTCAGCCAAACCTCTCATCGTTAAGAAAAACCTTAAAATCCCGGCTGTTTAATGCTGAGTAGCTTTCAACCCATCCCTTTGCTCCACTCCACTTACGCACATCAGCGCCGAGACGCCTCAGCATTCGAGCACTTTTTAAGCATTTGTATAACATAACATTATAACATCACAATGGTAAAAGCGCTGTAAAAAAACCTAACCTGGACCTAGCCGATCTGGGCAACTATCGCCCTATTTCGATCTTCCCTGGAGTCAGCAAGATAGCAGAGAAATACATCAACAATACTCTCTCTGAGTTTCTTGAAATCAACCAAATTCTCCAACCCCCAACCTCCTCCAAATGGGTTTCCGCCCCGGTCAAGGGACAGAAACTGCCATTCTATCAGTGGTGGAAGAAACCAGAAAATTCTGGATGCAGGATGGCAGCAGCCCTAATCCTCCCCGACCTGAGTGCGGCCTATGACACGGTGAACCACTGTGTCCTGGTTCACCTATTCAGGAGTATAGGAGTGACTGGCACAGCCCTATTATGGCTACAATCTTCGAAGGTGGCACTAAATCACAACCCATCCCCCTCCAGTGCGGAGTTCCGCAGGGCTCTTTGTGGAGCTCTACTTTCTTTCATGTTTACATGGCCCCGCTGGCGGATGTTATAGCCCTCTTTGAGATTCATATGGTGACATACGCTGATGACACACACCTGGTCATAGCGCAGAGCCATCCCAACCAGCAGACTAACAACCTCAATTCCTGCCTTGAGGAAGATGTCAAGTGGATGAGTCTTTCCCACTTGGGGAAAAGACCGAGCTCATGATCCTCATTAATTCTCGAAGTCTGCCCCCAAGCATCATATGGCCTCCCTCTATGGGTCCTGACCCAGTTCCCAAGACAGAGATTAAAAGTCTGGGCATCTGGCTAGACCAGGACCTTACCTTTATAATTCAGGCCAGGAAAACTGCTGCTATATGCTACGGCCTGCTAAGAATGATCCGTAAAATTCTCCCTCACCTACCTTTCCAAGCAAAAAAATGAATGATCCAGGCCCTAATTTTGTCAAGGATAGACTACGGAAATGCCCTGTATTTGGGCGCTCCGAACTCAGTGACCGCGAAACTGCAGGTCATACAAAATTGTGCAGTGAGGCTACTTACCTAGACCGCCTATCTATGTTCAGCAAGGCCCGCACTACGCTCTCTCCACTGGCTCCCAGTGCAAGAGAGAATTAACTGTAAGGCTCTTTGCATAGCCCATAAGTTCCTGGATGGGCGTGGACCCCCCATGAACAAAGCCATGATTCGCCCCTATAGGGCAAACAGGAAACTTCGCTCAGATGATCTTCCCCTTGCTGTGGTCCATAGGATTAAGAAACCTAGAGGTGGCGGATGGCGTTTTTCATTCAATGCCTCCAGACTTTAGAATGCCCTTCCGTTGAACCTCCGTAGGGAACCAAATCACCTGAAGTTCCGAAAACAAGAAAAGACCTGGCTTTTCCTCTAGGCTAACTGTCCTCTAGTTCTGGTTTCAGCTCTGGGATGCTTCCGGGTAGCCATGCGCTATACAAATGTCAATTCAACTCAATTCAATTCAGTTCAATCAGTACCAACATACAGCCCAAATCACAGATCATCACAGAGCAAACAACATTAGAAGAGAAAATTACAAATTCATATCAATGACAATGCATAAACGAGTGGAAAGGCGAAGAGACAAATGTTTCAGAGATAAAATACATGTGCAAATGAATATGCAAATTCAGATTTTAGTCGATACTAACCCAAATAGGAAAGGAAATCTACACTCTGGGCATGAGAGGAGCAAGACCCCTCAAGAAGATTTAAAGAGGCAAAGACTAAGTCAGGAATCAGTAGACAGGAACAGAAAAGCAAACCGACGACAGCGACGTTCTCCCAAACAGTCAGATCACCTCAACTATCAGAACGCCAAACTAAACCCCTCCACCAGGCACCTCAATTATACCCTAAAACAAAAATTTCCAACCCACACTTGTATCTAACGAAGGGTTATTCTACATTTTGATTGGTTAAGGAAGGGGGTGTATTGTTACACCACTCTCGGCATGTCCTTCACACTAAATGTCCCATTGTTTTATTTATTCATGATGACAACCTCTACCCCAGGAAGTATGATTCAATCCATCATCAAATATTCTCTTCCTTTATTCGGATCATGTAGCAAACTTTGTATAATATTTGTAATGCTCGTGCCTCAGAGGAAACGTTTCCTCCGCTCGAAGAATCAGATCATATTTTCATGCAAAGGTCTTGGCAGGCACTCAGGATTTTTCTGAAGGACAAACTCTCTGTTGATCTTCCCTTCACTTTCTGACTTGATTTCATGCATTTTCCTTTTACTCCTTTTAACCCTATGACTTCATGCAGAGCAGAAAATCATGATTCTATGGAAAACCAACACAGGCATTATTATTCACTTGTAATGCTTTTTCATTATGTGCAACCCAATTGCTGCATCTATCCATGTGCCACCTGTATTAAAAAAACATTCCAAGCAACCTTTAATAGCATGCACTAAAGCAGCATTAGTCTTTTACTTTTGTTTTGTCCAAAGCAATTTAGCGGCCTAGTTCAGTACTTTAGTACACGTTTGTGCAGTAGAATTCTCCCTCATGTTAGATGCTTTTCCACGTACGTTTTCACCACACATTGTTAGTAAATGTTACTGCAGGTTCAATCTGAGCTGGTTTTGTTTCATGAAAACCTGCTCTATCAATACCCCCTTTGATGGCATTTTTAAGCCATCACCAAATACCCAACCAATACAAATTATCACTTAAAAGGCTGATGTTCTCTTTCGTTTCATCATTATTCCATCTAAATCCTTCATACCTTCATAGTAATTTCCTTTCATATCTTCTAATTCTATCTCATTCTTTTTTGTCTTTCTTGACCTTGTTTTGTTTTCAGATGAATCTCTCTTGTATTTACAAAACTCGTAGATCAAATACATCATTAATGCCACTGTAGCCGCTGCAATGATAGGTGTTAATATTCTCCCTAATATACTATTTCCAAAGGTAGAAAACCAATTACCCACAGAGGAAAACCTCTTACCAAGTCTCTCCCAAGCACCGTCAACCTTCAATTTGGCCAAATCTTGATGAAGATTTGTAATATTCTTAATGTACCCCTGAAGACTCTTACTCTTGTCACGGATGTAAGTGTTACATTGTTGTATTTTTAACGTATTGCAGACTCCATCCTCAATAATACATCAAGAGCAAGTCGATTTTGTAAAATCATAGACGTAATCGCAACCATCTCAGTATCAATTATTAAGAACCCACCAGCAGTGTCTGCTAATAAATGATCGCTACTGTGGACAATTTTCTAATCTTATGCGAATTCAGAAGAACACTTGTTCCTCTCTTATTACATATTAGTCCATTCTTTACTTCATTGAGTCTATGATCCTTATCTAAATGATATATTTTTGGAAACACTAAGCCCAAATAACAGCATCCATACCAGTGTGCAGGCAACCTATAGTAGGCATTCTTACCACACACATAATATATTCAGTTCCTTTTTTTAGTCCCCATCCTCCTGTTATTAGAAAGGTATGGTCACATTTCACTAGAACCAATGAAATAATTGGTATATGCAGTCTTCTATCTAAGAAAACAAAGCTTCCCTCTATGATACCAGTCTAGAGTCATGGCAGCGTAAGTCATGCCTTTCTTATAATTTCCTTCTCTGAAAGCCAATGGAGGTACATGAGACTTTTGCTCAGCTGCTTTTCTCTGGAAAGCTTGTTTTATATCTTCCACCATGTTAATGAATTCTATTTCTTCAAACCGTAAACTACAAGTGAGGTTGTGTCTATGTGCATATACTTTATCTATTGTCTGTGTAGTATGAAAAAATTCTCCCATAAATTCTGCATTTCTAGCACTATATATTTTATTCATTTTCCTTCTAGTAGGAATTTCTGAAAATACTAGATCCATGTTATAATTACTGCATACTTCCCTTCTTGTAAAATATAATGGTTAGAACCCTACAAGACACACCATATGTTAAAGTTAGGTGGTAAGTCACCCCCTCTGAGACAGACGCAAGGGGCAAAGTCTCTGGCCATTTCAATGTTTTGGATGCACACACCTTTGACAATCTGGATTTGATAGTGCCATTAATCTGTTCAACCATGCCTGAGGCTTCTGGTTGATAGGCACAATGCAGCTTTTGGTCAATTTGTAATGCCAAACAAATCATCCGATTATTTCATTATTAAAATGTGCACCACTATCCGTTTCTAAAGAACCTGGAAATCCAAATCTTGGAATGATCTCTCAAAAGCAATTTAGCAACTGTTAAACTATAATTTCTTCTTGTTGGATATGCTTCCACCAAAGGAGAAAACAGACAAACCACAACCAACACATATTTCAGTCCATTACAAGGGGGAAGCTAGATAAAATCTGCCTGTAACCTAGTAAAAGGTCCAACTGCTTTTCCAATTCGCCCCCAACTAACAAGGCTTTCTACCTGGATTTTGCTGATGGCACACTACACACCTCTGCCATAGACTTGCTGCAATAAGCCTAAACTTGGGGTTGTACCATGATTGCTTGAAGAGTCTAATCATGGCATCTCTTTCCACATGAGTTATTTCATGGTACATTCTTGCCATCTGTGAAATAAACAGTCTGGCATTACTGGTATTTCATCCACATACACCCAGATTTCATCTTCAGGTCTCTTTGTACATCCTGACTTTATCCAGAGTTTCTTTTCTTCCTCACTGGCTTCTTACTGCAACTGTCTTGCTTCATCCCATGTTTCAACTGTAGAGAACATCAAGTGACAATTTGTATTGTTTTTCTCCATTCCCTTGTTAATTGAGACTGAATTTTATGAACAGAAACAAGCAACTTGATCTGCATATCTGTTCCCATTGGTCACATAATCATTTCCTGATTTATGTGCCGGACATTTAACCACTTTAATTTCTTTGGGTAATTGTAGTGCATTCAACAAATCTTTTACATCATTACTATTTCTGATTGGGGATCCTGACGAAGTCAGAAAACCCAGTTGTATCCACAAATGACCAAAATCATGCACCAACCCAAAACCATATTGACTATCAGTAAATATGGTTACCCTCAAATTTTTGTCAAGTATGCACGCCCTGGTCAAAGCGACCACTCATAAATTTGGGCTGAATTTATCCCTTTTAGACAAGATGCTTCAAGAGCCATGGCCACTGTGCATACAGCATATGAAGTACACAAAACACCTTTCTCATCTAGCAGACAAGAACGACCTAGAAACATCACACAATCTGCTTTCTGACAATGGTACATCTCTTATGTCAGGCCTTGGTTTTGTACACAACTCTGTCACATCCAAACAATCATGTTCTGCTTCATCTTTTACTTCTTCACAATTCGAACTCGGCAACAAAGTTGCTGGATTCAGTGTCGTACATCTTGTCATTGTCACATTTTCAGCACCCAAAATCACTCTTTCACATCAAGTCAATCGACTACTCATCATGTATTGTGTCAGTAAAATCCCAACATCTTTTTTGTGGCTCCATTGAAACTACGAATTGTGTAAAAAAGTCACTGACTCTGTGTCACATGTTGAGCTACCCACTGTAAATACTTCACCTTGTTCACCCTGCGCCATTTATCGCTGTTCACTCTCTCACTTGCGTTGCCACACATCACTTGTACATATTGAGCACCAAGTCTTATCGGTTGTCATTTGAATTGTCTAACTTTGTGCTGTTCAGAACTGTTCTAACAGGAATTTCCCCTTCCCTGTTTGAATATCTAAAATACAAACATTTATTTTGACTTTAAATCATCTTAATAAGTTATGTTATGTTATGTTATGTTAATTGGTTTTTTTGAGCGCACAGCTGCCCCAGCGAAGGGGCGTCCCAGCGCTATATCTGAAAAGGTAACATAACTAACAAAAGTAAACCAGTAAGGAGAATTTAATACGACAGGGGGAAGAGATAGGTTTTAACAGCTTTCCTGAAAGCAAAAAGATCTTCTAAAGATCGAATGTCAGCAGGAAGCGCGTTCCAGAGCTTAGAGGCCAGCACCATGAATGATCGGCCGCCTAATCTACATTTTTGGAAGCGTGGACCAAGTGCAAGATTTTGGCCGGCAGAGCGAAGACTGCGTGAAGGGGTGTACAGGGTCAGGAGGTGCTGGAGGATGGTAGGGGTGTCAGTTTTAAGAATTTTAAACGCAAAACAAAGAGTCTTAAATTCTATGTGTCTAACTACGGGTAGCCAGTGCAATTTAAAAATTGTGCCGCGGGCTGAGCAGAACCGCGACAAGCCCACCAGGGCCCTGGCAGCCGCATTCTGCACCCGTTGGAGTCGCAGGACCTCCACCTGGTTTGCGCCCAAAAACAGTGCGCTTGCGTAATCGAGCCTCGATAATACGCTCGCTTGAATCACCATCCTGCGTGTTAGGGCATCGAAGAATTTGAGGATGGGCCTCAAACCACGCAGAATGCCGAAGCACATGGATGCCACCTTCTTAGTATGGCACGAGAAGGTTAGTTTGGAGTCTAACCAGATGCCAAGATTTTTAAGTTTGGGCACAGGTTTTGGAGGGGGTCCCAGCTCATTAGGCCACCAGCTCGCACCCCACAGATCAGGATGTTTCCCTAAAACCATCACCTCGGTTTTGAGGGCGTTGAGCTGTAAACAGTTGGCTGTAAGCCAACTAGCAACAGCCCTCAAACCATCCGCAAAGTTTGAAGCCAATTGGTCAGAGTCCCCGTTGAGAACTACCGCCAACTGGGTATCATTGGCGTATGATACCATTGTGAGACCCCAACTCTTCGCAACCGCCGCCAAAGGTTGAGCGTATAGGTTGAAGAGAGTGGGGCTCAACGCTGATCCCTGCGGAACTCCTTGGGTGATGGCATGGGGCTTAGATCTGAATGGTGGCACTACTACCTGAAAGGATCGTTCCGAAAGGAACGATTGGAACCAATCCAGCGCCTTACCAGATATGCCTGCCTCACCAAGCCTTCGACTAAGAATGGAGTGGGATACAGTGTCAAAGGTGGCACTGAGATCTAATAGGATCAATGCCGCCGTTTGACCTGCATCTAGTACAGAGCGGAGATGTTCAACCATATATAGGAGTGCCGTCTCTGTACTGTGCCCAGGTCTAAAACCATTCTGTGTAGGATCCAGTAGGTGTGCAGAGGCCAGGTGTTTTGTTAAGATGTTATTCACATGAGCCTCTGTGATCTTTGTCACCCATGGAAGAAGGGAGATAGGTCGATAACTCTCCGGCTTCACCGGATCCAATCCAGGCTTTTTTATAATGGGCATGACACAGGCAGCCTTCCAGCTAGGAGGAACTGACCCGGTGGTGAGGGATTGATCCACCAGATGTCGAATAGGAGGGAGGCAAAAGGACGCCGAGCCCAAAAACTGGGCCGGCCTCAAAGGGTCATCCGGTGAGCCAGACTTAACCTTGGCCGCTAGGAGACTAAACTCCTGTTCCGATGGTATGGGAAGCGAGGCCAAGCACTGAGAGGTACGCAATGTTAGAGTCGTACTATCAGGATCAACTTTGGGAAAAGAGCGATAGATGGCATTTACTTTTTCCACAAAGAAGCTGGCTAACGACTCACAGTGAGCAAGAGAACAGATCTCCGTAATAGGAAGTCTATTCACTGTGAGCTCCTTCAAGACTTTAAAAACCAGTTTGGACGGATTGGAGCTTGCCTGGAACTCCCTGGTATAGTAGTCGGCTCGAGCCCGGCAGACAGCCCTGTGATATATCTTTACCTTAGCCAGGTAGCATACTTTTAGATCTTTGTCATAGTTCTTCCTCCACGCCCTTTCGGCTTGTCGGCAGGTGGCTTTAATACGCCTGAGTGTCTCCGAGTACCAGGGCTTAGGTTGAGAAGATCGATTTCTACTCCAGCTGGCCGGGATTAATACATTGAGCGCTTGAACAATCCAGGTGCAAAAGATGTTATACCCAGTTGCAATGTCATCCGTAAGAGCCAGGGGTGTAGTGGTCAAAAGACGGTGAAAATCTTCCAATTTGAGCTTTTTCCAGGGTCGCCTGAAAGATGTTTTGTCAGGCTTCCCGATAGAACGTGTTACCATTGTGATAAAAAGCTCAATGAGGTGGTGATCGCTCCATCCCATAGGTCTAGGGGGAGAAACCTCGGCCAATTGGAGATTTGTAAAAACCGGGTCAAGAATATGACCACCCTCATGCGTCGGATGACGGACCAGTTGGGATAGCTGTACTGCCTCAAGATCGTCCAGCAGACCTCTAACCACTGGTAACTCTATGGCATCAAAATGTATATTGAGATCGCCGATGATGGTAATATTGGAGGAGAACAAAGACAGAGAACTAACTAGCTCAGGAAGGGCTTTCCTGAAGGCACAGTCACTCCCTGGAGGCCGGTATATCAGGAGACCTGACAGTGTTTGAGTCTGGCCAATGCCGATGGAAAAATGGGCACACTCAGCACCAACCAAGTCCATAGGCTTCCAGGCGCAGGTGTAGCAAGTTTTAAAAGCCACAGCTATGCCTCCCCCTCTCCCCTTGCAATTTAATGTGTGGATTGCATAGCCCGGGGGAAGGGCCAGATTGATAATGGCCGTATCCTCATCGCCTAGCCAGGTCTCCGTCATAAAGAAGACATCAGGGCCTTCTAACGAGATAAGCTCATAAATATCTCGATGATGTTTCGACAGAGACCTGACATTATGGTGCCAGAGTTTAATGGCACTGGGAGGTGAGAGTACCTTCTTCCGATGTAATAGTACCTGGCTAGGGGCCATCGTCGGTGCTGATAGCTCCCACCAGCCACATGGGCAGGTATGGGGACCACTCAGGGGATGCTGAGCCATATGCAAGCATAAAGGCAGTTTCCGTCTAATCAAGCGAAGGGCCTGACTAGAGTACTGCTGGATCATACTTACGACACAGCAGTACCCTGCCGCGGCCCGCGCGTCCTTAGCGCGGACGGGCGCAGACGGGCTGACT
This sequence comes from Lissotriton vulgaris, assembly GCF_964263255.1. Lineage (NCBI taxonomy): Eukaryota > Metazoa > Chordata > Amphibia > Caudata > Salamandridae > Lissotriton > Lissotriton vulgaris. The sequence goes on from NC_141685.1 coordinate 1,800,685,349, forward strand.
CTGGCGTGACTCCGGCGCGAGTCAGGCGCTACTGCTGCGCGTCACCGCTGCGCGGGAGGAGTGAGCTTTAAGTAGCGGCTCACCTGTGCTCCTGAGAAGCGCTAGAGCGCTCAGGCAAGTGGCGCGATGAGCAGTGACCACCCCCAGGATGGCGGCCAGGCGCCACGAGCAGGCAGCGAAGAGGACAACAAATTCCGCTCTAAATGCAGATGAGGGCACAATTATAGTGCAAGTGTGGGGGCCGAGCAGTAAGGAAGTTAAAACCAGGGAATACAAAATAAAACGAACCAAGATACAAAAAACTGTAAATTTAAAATAGTAGTAAGCGTTGCACGCTTAAATTCCCAACAGCATAGCGCGCATAGTAGCGCCTTTTCAAAGGCAGAGCAACTAATGTGCTCGCCTTAAGTAGCGGCTCACCTGTGCTCCTGAAAAGCGCTAGAGCGCTCAGGCAAGTGGCGCGATCAGCAGTTACCACCCCCAAGATGGCGGCCAGGCGCCACGAGCAGGCAGCGAAGAGGACAACAAATTCCGCTCTAAATGCGGATGAGGGCACAATTATAGTGCAAGTGTGGGGGCCGAGCAGTAAGGAAGTTAAAACCAGGGAATACAAAATAAAACGAACCAAGATACAAAAAACAGTAAATTTAAAATAGTAGTAAGCGCTGCACGCTTAAATTCCCAACAGCATAGCGCGCATAGTAGCACCTTTTCAAAGGCAGAGCAACTAATGTGCTCGCCTTAAGTAGCGGCTCACCTGTGCTCCTGAGAAGCGCTAAAGCGCTCAGGCAAGTGGCGCGATGAGCAGTGACCACCCCCAAGATGGCGGCCAGGTGCCATGAGCAGGCAGCGAAGAGGACAACAAATTCCGCTCTAAATGCGGATGAGGGCACAATTATAGTGCAAGTGTGGGGGCTGAGCAGTAAGGAAGTTAAAACCAGGGAATACAAAATAAAACGAACCAAGATACAAAAAACGGTAAATTTAAAATAGTAGTAAGCGCTGCACGCTTAAATTCCCAACAGCATAGCGCGCATAGTAGCACCTTTTCAAAGGCAGAGCAACTAATGTGCTCGCCTTAAGTAGCGGCTCACCTGTGCTCCTGAGAAGCGCTAAAGCGCTCAGGCAAGTGGCGCGATGAGCAGTGACCACCCCCAAGATGGCGGCCAGGTGCCACGAGCAGGCAGCGAAGAGGACAACAAATTCCGCTCTAAATGCGGATGAGGGCACAATTATAGTGCAAGTGTGGGGGCCGAGCAGTAAGGAAGTTAAAACCAGGGAATACAAAATAAAACGATCCAAGATACAAAAAACTGTAAATTTAAAATAGTAGTAAGCGCTGCACGCTTAAATTCCCAACAGCATAGCGCGCATAGTAGCACCTTTTCAAAGGCAGAGCAACTAATGTGCTCGCCTTAAGTAGCGGCTCACCTGTGCTCCTGAGAAGCGCTAGAGCGCTCAGGCAAGTGGCGCGATGAGCAGTGACCACCCCCAAGATGGCGGCCAGGCGCCACGAGCAGGCAGCGAAGAGGACAACAAATTCCGCTCTAAATGCGGATGAGGGCACAATTATAGTGCAAGTGTGGGGGCCGAGCAGTAAGGAAGTTAAAACCAGGGAATACAAAATAAAACGAACCAAGATGAAAAAAACGGTAAATTTAAAATAGTAGTAAGCGCTGCACGCTTAAATTCCCAACAGCATAGCGCGCATAGTAGCACCTTTTCAAAGCGTCTCCTTTACTGACCTGTGTAATGCCTTGTGCATGCAACATAAATTGTCTTTTGAATCATACCTTTTGGGATATTGTATTCTCTTTATACCTGTCTGCACTGCAGCGTAAATGTCGCATCAGCTTGTTGGAACCCTTTCAGCTGAAAAGGTTCCACTACGTAAGCATACCAGCCGGTAGCAAACACAGTATTTCGTCCCAATTTGCGTTGTTTCTGGAAATCCAAATCATCAGTCTCTGTACCGCAAGATTGGTAGAGAAGAGATGAACAAGATAGGATCCATTCATTAAGTGTAGTGGGAGTCCTAGGGAAGAGAAGCCTTTGGTACCTGGGCCATGTGTAGCCAGTTTGGCACCAACTCAGTGTTAGGAACGATTGATCCCAGAACCAGTTTGGCATTGTTGAGAAGAAGGGGTTGCTCATTAAAGTAGGCACCATATGGCTGGAACAGCAGACATGTACAAGGGCAGAAGGGTGCTGCCATGTTGAATGGTACTCAGAATAATGCACTGTGAGATGGACTATAGTTAGGGAAACTTAAATCAGAACAGAGAAGATTAGCCCCTGGGAATTTTGTTTTCTCATTGGTTAGGGGGAAGTCCAGGCTAGTGAATCCTACAACAGTGGCACCACGTTCTCCGCTCCTCAGCACACATCTTGACCTGGAAAAGAACAGAAGAGAAAGAAGCCTTTTGTCTGTGATCTGTGTGGAGACCTTGTAGGCATGGACTAAGAAGAGGATTTCAAGTGTCTACTGTGGCTACATTGGCATGAAAATCTGCAAGATTCCTTTACCTTGATTGACCAGTGGCAAGTGAATCTTGACTATGCAGTGCTTATGGCATCTGCTGCAGTGGCTTGTGAACTGTAAAGTGCAGTCCCTGAAGTCCTGGGAGCCTTTGAAGTGACCATGAAAAACTGCTCCAAAAAGAAGAAACAGAGAACATTTTTGACCTCCAGAGGACCAGGACTAATGACTTAAAGCTCTCCGCCCAAGATGTGACCTTGGCAGGCAAGAACATTTGGATGGTCCCACTCTGAGCTTTTTGACACACAAAATAAAACTTTAGCTGCCCTTTGCAGCTAAGCTGGCCAGCTGAGGCTAATATGCCTGTCCGGCTGGAGATTTTCATGCTCCCCAAAAAATCCTAAATCCCAGTGTAGGAATCTCAACTGTGCAAAGGCATGAAAAGTATCCAGTTGGTGAGAGGATATCAGCAGACATGAACTTTGAATCTTCCTGCTCTGAGCTTATACCGCAAAAACATACAGCTTCAGCGGGACCTCATCTAATGGCTGTCCTACTTCGAGAGAACTTAGTTGGATGCAGGCTTCAGCCTTGCCTCACTAGAGGAATTCTACTTCCATGAAACAACTGTAGATTTAGAGTTTGGGTGATGGGGTTTTATTTCATCAGCAATGCACTCTGTTACTGTGAAGGAGTCCCAGCCCACCAAATTCTGGGATGTCTGCAGGACCAGCAGACATCTCTAACAATGGCATGGTGGTTTGTGTCAATAGACTGTAAGTTTAATGGACAGCTCCGTAAACATGATGGAACCACACTGCCAGCAATTCTTTTTCCAACACAAAACCCAAAGTGGATGTGGTATCTGCTTAAGTGGAATTGTATTAGGTCATGGAACCTGATGTTGTCACCAGACTTCACTGTTCTAGTTCTAATGTGATCTTTTGAAAGGCGAGAGCAGCCTGAAGGCGGTGTTTGGGATGGTTCTCAGAAGACTTAATCTTAAAAAATAAATATAAAAAAATCTTTAGTGTGTCCAGGAGTCTCATTCACTGAGTGAATCTATTGTTTTCCACAAAGGCAACAAGACAAAAGAAGTACTAAAGGTATTAAGGAATGAAGTTATAAATCCTTGTGTGCTGGGGGAACCATCCTAAAAACCAAGGTGACCAGTAATTGACAGTGATACTTAATAACTGGCCTGGGAACTGAGACTACGGCGATCAGGAATACGTAAATTGAAGGGAAATCATTGTGAATAACTTTGTTTTTGAGAGTGCCTACCTTGTGCTGTTGTGATAGCTTTGCTTGTGCAAGCTATAAGTACATCGGTTACTGTTCTCATGTGCTGCCCACCTCTTGTGGTTAGAAGTTGTGGAAATCATTCACCAGTTGCTAGTGCAGACATTCTCATTCCCACCTTGCCACGTGTTGTTTATTGTGAAGAGATTCCTGCCTGTACGTGCCGCAAGCCTCAGTGCCACAAGCTCAGGGTAAGCTGCACTGCCTATAGAAACTGGAGTGGAGCAGCACACGTTCCAGAAACAAGCTGCATCACCTACTTAAAATAATGCTGTGCGTCTAACGTATGTTGCCCATTGGTTTGAGAGGGTTGCACCACAAGTACTTAAATGCATGGTGTTAGACTTGGCATCTTTTTGGCGAGTTTCCCCTGACTTTTTGCTTTCTGACCTCCCGGTTTTGACTCTGTTTTTTCTGGTGTAATAATTCTACGCACTTTCCTCATTGCTGTCCAGTGGTAAAGTGCAAGTGCCCCCGTATAAAATGTGTTATCAATTGGTATTTCCATGATTGGCATATTTGATTTATGTGTCAGTCCCTAGTAAAGTGCACTACGAGTGCCGGGGCCTATAAATCAAATGCTGTTGGTGGGTTGCAGCACTGATTAAAACACCACTGCACTACCCTAAACCCTAAAACTCTACCTCCAGCACGACCCCCTACACTACCCAAACACCACTGCACTTTCCTAAACCCTATACACTACCCCAGCACGACCCCCTACACTAACCAAACACTTCTGCACTACCCTAAACCCTAAAACTCTACCCCCAGCATGACCCCTACACTACCCAAACACCACTGCGCTAACTTAAACCCTAAACACTACCCCAGCACGACCCTCTACACTATCCAAACACCTCTACACTAGCCTAAACCCTAGAACACTACCTCCAGCACGACCCCCTACACTACACAAATAGCACTGCACTACCCTCAACCCTAAAACACTACCCCAGCACGACCCCCTACAGTACCCAAACACCACTGCTCTACCCTAAACCCTAAATCTACACCAGCACGATTCCCTACACTACCCAAATACCACTGCACTACCTTAAACCCTAAAACACTACCCCCTACACTAGAAAAACACCACTGTACTACACTAAACCCTAAAACACTTCCCCCAGCACGACCCCCTACACTACCCAAACATCACTGCGCTACCCTAAACCCTAAAACTCTACCCCCAGCACGACCCCTACACTACCCAAACACCACTGCGCTAACTTAAACCCTAAACACTACCCCAGCACGACCCTCTACACTATCCAAACACCTCTACACTAGCCTAAACCCTAGAACACTACCTCCAGCACGACCCCCTACACTACACAAATAGCACTGCACTACCCTCAACCCTAAAACACTACCCCAGCACGACCCCCTACATGATGAGGAATTTATGCAGTGCCTCGTTTCGTATCTTCCTTTACCAAGATGTCTGTTTGCAGTTTCATGGTTTCGCTTTTAGCATAGTTTGTTTCCCTGCCTCTAGACTGAGGAAAAGTATTTCACTAGAGCGATTTCACTTAATTGACCCCTCCATTCAGACCTATGAAAGTGCCTCAGTCCTTTTTCAAAGGTGTGTCACGGATATCTGCAGGCAGTTTGTGCACATGTAGAAATTATTAAGAACAAGCTAAGCAGTAGCACTGTTGAACTCTTATAGATCGCTCGCCACTTAAACGGTAGTGCAGGTATTAAAAGGGGCGTGGTCTCGGACGACCTCTCTGCAAAGCAGCTCTGTGGCGCTTACTGGAGGTACCTGGTGGGCTAGTTGGAGCCCAAGGACCCTGAAGATTCAAGGGGACTTAATCCCCCAAATTAAAATGCGCCACAGGCAAGTTTGCACAGTGGTGAAGGAAGGGGGCTGGATGTGACGTGACATGTGTGCAAACACGCCCTGTGGCTCGTTTCAAGTTAGTGAATTAATTCCCCTTCAATCCTGAGGGCCTCTAGGGGCCAACTTGCCCACCAGGTACCTCCAGTAAGTGCCAGAGGCCTGTGTTGCATAGAGGTGGTCCAGACCATGCCTCTTTTTACACCTCTGCAATGCAGCTCTGTGGCGCTTACTGGAGGTACCTGGTTGGCTAGTTAGACCCCAGGGACTGTCATGATTCAAGGAGACATAATCTCCCAACTTGGAACATGCCACGTGGCTTGTTTCCACAGTGGTGAAGGGAGGGGACGGGGCCTGAGGTGATGTGTGCAAATATGCCCTCTGGTGCCTTTTAAGTTGGGGAATTAATTCCCCTTCAATCCTGAGGGCCCCTGGGGGCCAACTAGCACACCAGCTACCTCCAGTAAGTGCCAGAGGCCTGCATTGCAGAGAGGTGGTCCAGACCATGCCCCTTTTTACACCTCTGCAATGCAGCTCTGTGGCGCTTACTGGAGGTACCTGGTTGGCTAGTTGGACCCCAGGGACTGTCAGGATTTAAGGGGACTTAATCTCCCAACTTAAAACGGCCACAGGGCGTGTTTGTACACATATCAGCTTAGGCCCCCCCGCTCCCTTCACTACTGTGCCCGTAGTGTGTTTTCAAGAGGTAGATTTAATCCCCCTGCCTTATTATGTATTAGGGCCTTATGGAAGAGTTCATGCTATTCACAGGGGTATCCCAACGCATAGTGTTCTCTAGTGTATGTAGGTGTTTTCACTGTGTTCTAAGTGTCTTTTAGCATACCACTGGCTCTAGGGCTAGTTAGTCAGAGGCAGCTACCACCAGTCCCCGTCTGAAAAAGTGGTGGGCACAGGATGATTTTGTAACAAGGCCTTTTTGTGCTCCTCTGTTGGTTCTTTCTGCACATGTCTTGCTTCTTCCTGCACTTTTCTTCGTCTATGTGGACTTCTGTTGCTTCTTTCTGCATTTCTATTGCTTCTTTCTGTGCGTTTTTTCTTCTTTTCTCACATGTCCTACCTCTGTAGGCATCGTTAGAAACTAGCATTTGAAAAACCTTCGAAATTCACTGAAAAAACATAGGTTTCAGGCACGTTATAGTTAGAAATTAGCATTTAAAAAACGTTTGAAATTCACTGAAAAAACCATAGGTTTCAGGCACAATATAGTTAGAATTTAGCATTTCAAAAAACCTTAGAAATTCACTGAAAAAACTATAGGTTTCATGGGTGTTATGACCATGTCATGAGTGATGTAATATGTGACGTCATCAGCAGTGCATTGCGGACACACGAGTTATAGATAGCTGAACTAACTATAGCCGGGGAATTTCAATGGTTTTGTATGAGTGAAATGTCCAGCTAACCTATGTGCGAAACCTATGGTTTTTTCAGTGAATTTCTAAGGTTTTTTAAATGCTAATTCCTAACTATAACTTGGCTGAAACCTATGGTTTTTTCAGGGAATTTCTAAGGTTTTTTAAATGCTAATTCCTAACGATAACTTGGCTGAAATCTATAGTTTTTTCATTGGATTTCAAAGGTTTTGTAAATGATAATATTTTAATGTATTAATTGTTATATATTTTTTATACTGATTTACTACATTGTTTTAAAGTATTTATTTTTAGATATTTTATTTTTTAAATTACATTACATATTTTTTATATAAATTGGAAAAAAAATGTTTTTAAAAATATTGAAATATTTTATATGTTATTTAAATGTATATATATTTTATATAGCAGGCAATGATATCCTATGGAAGGTAATTCAAGTTACTGGTAAGTAGGGTTAAAATTACTTTTCGGGATGAGTACTGGGCTGAAAGATGCAGCAATGAGGTCTCTCCTGATAACAGGTGAGTAAATCAGAACTCGTAGTTCGGCTGATTTTAGAGGAATTTTTTAAAGTTCCAAAACTCCACACGTAGAAGAATTTCCAAGTAAAACCAAACAATGTTAGCCTATAGAAGGAAATTCAAGTTACTGTAAGTATGGTTAGAATTACTTTCCAGGATCAGTAGTGGGCTGAAAGATGAAGCACTGAGGTCTCTCCTGATAACAGGTGAGTAAATCGGAATTCGTACTTCGGCTGATTTTAGAGGAATTTTTTAAAGTTCCAAAACTCCACACTTAGAAGAATTTCCAAGTGAAACCAGTCAATGTTAGCCTATCGAAGGAAATTCAAGTTACTGTAAGTATGATTAGAATTACTTTCCATGATCAGTGGTGGGTTGAAAGATGCAGCACTGAGGATTTTAGAGGAATATTTGTACGTTTCAAAAATAGACACATTTTGAAATTTTTCTGGTGAAAACCACACAATAGATTCCTATGGAAGTAAATTCAAGTTACTGGTAGGTACACTTAGATTTACTTTTCAGGGTCCGTACTGGGCTCAAAGATGCAGCACTGACGTCTCTCGTGATAACAGGTGAGTAAATTCGGAATTCGTAGTTCAGCTGATTTTAGAGGAATATTTTGCTCAATAGTGAAGGAAGGGAGCAGGGCCTGAGGTGACATGTGCGCAAATACGCCCTGTGGCGCGTTTTAAGTTGGGCAATTAATTCCTCTTCAATCCTGAGGTCTCCTGTGGGCCAACTAGCCCACCAGGTACATACAGTATGCGCCAGGGAGCTGCGTTGCAGAGAGGTGTTCAGAGGCCACGCCCTCGCTTTACAACACTCTGCAGCTCTGTGGCACTTACTGGAGGTACCTGTTGGGCTAGTTGGCCTCTAGGGGACCTCCGGATTGAAGTGGAATTGATTACCCAACTTAAAACGCGCCACAGGGCATGTTTGCACACATATCACCACATATCACCCCGTAGTGCATTCTAAGTTGGGGGATTAAGCCCCCTTGCATACTGGGGTCCCTGGTGGCCAACTAGCCACCAGGAACCTCCAGTATGTGCCAGGGGACTGCATTGCAGAGAGGTGTAATAAAAGGTGTAAAAAGGGGCGTGGCCTCATTATACCTCTCTTTAACGCAGCCCCCCTGGTGCGTTTTCCGAGTGGGAACCAAATCCCCTTGAATACTGGGGGTCCCTGGGTGCCAAATTGCCCAGCAGGAACCTCCAGTATGCGCCAGGGGCCTGCGTTGAAGAGAGGTATAAAAAGGGGCGTGGCCTCATTACACCTCTCTGAAACGCAGCCCCCTGGCACATACTGGAGGTTCCTGGTGGGCTACTTGGCCCCCAGGGACCCCCAGTATTCAAGGGGAATTACTCCCCTCTGCAAACGCGCCAGCGGGCGCGTTTGTATAGTGGTGCAGGGAGGGGGCATGGCCTCCTCCCCGATCCCGTTTTTGTTATTAAGAAGGGGGGCTGCGTAGCCCTTCTTGTTTTTCTTTTTTTTGGGCCTTGGGGACCCCATCCCCCAGGGCCTGACCCTCAAACATTATTTATTTATTTTTTTAACGGGAAGGGGCCCCCTCTCGTGGCTAATCCAGGCCCCGGGGACCCCATCTCCCGGGGCATGCCATATTTTCTTTTTAATTTTTAAGGAGAGGAGCTGCATAGCCCCCTCCTCAGGCCACTTAAGGCCCCGGGGACCCCATCCCCCGGGGCCGGCCTACATCCTTTAAAAAAAAAAACATATATATATATATGTATATATATTATTTGGGGAGGGGGGCTGGGTGGCCCACCTCCTGGGCCACTTCTGGCCCCAAGGAACCCATCCCCCTCTCCGTTGGGGACCGTGGGGGGGTCCCCAAGCCCCCCAACATCCCTGCCAGCTCCTCAAGGCTCCCGCCCTATCACAGCAAACAGCAGTGTCCCGGGGTGGGCACCCTAGGACACTGCAGGAGCCGGCGCTGGGGGGTGGCGGACCCCAGGGCCATCACAGGCTCCCATCATTTGTAAAGCCCCAGTGGGTGGTGTTCCCCGGGGCTGGGGGGTCCGTCATGGACCCGCCAATTTAAATATGTAGTGCCCCGGGAGGTGGTGGTCCCCAGGGCATGTGGGGGGGCTTGAGCCCCCACACAGGTTTTTTAAAAATGTTATTTTAAAAAGAAGCCCCAGGGGTGGTGGTTCCTGGGGCTGCGGGGGTTCCGTGAGCCCCCCTACATACTTCATACTAAAGCCCCAGGGTGTGGCGGTCCCTGGGGCTCAGGGGGCCTTAGAGGCCCCCCATCATCATACAGTTAAGCCCCGGGGTGGTGGTACCTGGGGCTGTTGGAGGACCGTGTGCCCCCACTATATTAAGTACTTTTCCCCGCGGGGTGGCAGTCCCTGGGGCAGTGTGGGGAGGATTGGGCCACCTCACACTTTATTTGTATAAAGCCCCCGGGATTTGGCCCCCCGGGGGCTAATTTACATTAAAACGCGGGAGCCGCCCTTCGATTTTTTTTTGTAGCGGCAGGTTACGCGTACCCTAGGCGTATCCTGCGATTTGAAAAAATAAATAACATTTTGGGGGAGCCTTGAGGGTCCTTGTGGGACCCCCTAAGGAGGCCTAGGGGGTCAGGGTGTTTCTACCCTGCCCCCTTTTCGCGTTTGGTGAATTTCTTTTTCTCTTTTCTTGTGCCTCAGTTCTACCGGGGTACAAGATGGCTGCCAACACTTCCTGGTTTGCAGTGTTGACAGCCAATTAGCATAAAGCTTGTGCCCGGGAAGGTACGCGTACCATACGCATACCGTACTTCATCTATAGATATATCTATGATATATAATACATGTTTAAATATGGAACCAAACCACATTCACTGCATGATGTGTTCAGTGATGTCATCAGTGAAGTCATTTGAGATGTCATCAGTGATGTCACTGACCATGTCATGAATGATGTGATATGTGACATCATCACCAGTGGATTGCAGGCACGAGAGTTACAGTTAGTACAACTAACTATAACAGAGGAATTTTAATGGTTTTTTATAAGTGAAATGTCCAGCTAACTATAACACCCCTGAAACCTATGTTTTTTTTCAGTGACTTGCTAAGGTTTTTTAAATGCTAATTCCTAACTATAACATGTCTGAAACCTATGTTTTTTTCAGTGAATTTCAAAGGTTTTTTAAATGATAATTTCTAACTATAAATCTGCCTGAAACCAATGGTTTTCTCAGTAAATTTCAAAGGTTTTTGAAATGACATTTCCTACTTATAATGTCCACCACTTCCCCATATTTTGAACAAGAAACCAAATCTGCAATGCCACCTAAAAAATGAGGCAATAGTTCCACTTACCACTAACAAATTAACATCAACATTTAACTAATGTAAGAACGTCCACTATGTACTGCGTGAATTACATCCAACTCACACCCATATTTAAAGATCAATATGTGATAGAGGTTCTAATTATACACTTCCGACACCAAAGAAAATCACAATGCCCAACGCCACCCCCACCACAACCACCCTCCAAACCCCTCCCCCTACTACCTCAGTGACCGCGCAAATCAGGACAATGGACCTTTCCAAAATAATATATCCCCTCAACAGTACACTAGCTCAATTTACAGAGATGTGGCAACCAATTATGTATAAGGGAAAGAACTCGAACATCAACAATAATGTACACAACGGTAAGACTACTGGTGAAATACTATACAAAATTCACTATACAAACCAAAAACTTTTCAGTGTGTGGATATACCATTGATATATGTAGTGTAATGATTAGTGAACGCAACCATAATATCCCAGACACTGGGGAATATTTCAGTCATGTAGCTGTGTTCACCCCACCCTTTGAAACAGAAACGGAGTGGGCTAGTCCAACGTAAACAACGTCAATGTAAGACTATGAATAATTAGTCACTTCTGACTTCCATCTACACTACGGACAGTAGGGAATTCAGCCTTGCTTTATGTAATGCAGTAATGCAGAGACAATTCTGCTGTATTTGTTCAGACTTTTTTTACATAAGTCACAAAAATCATTCATCAATAGCTGTGCTGACAACTGCCTTCGATCTACATTGTGAGGGCTCGCAATTCAGGTGGAATAGTGATTGCACATGACGCATTCCAATAGCCAAGAGACATTGTATCAGTGCGACCCGCCCAAACCATGAATCATCGCAGGGTGTGGACACGCTGGGTTCTTCATGTACCACTAACTCACTACACCAAAAGTCATCTCCACGTGGTCTTGTTAAAGCAGAATTCACTAGGCAAAAAACTATGCTCCCAGTGCGGCCTGCCCAGACCACGCTTCATCGCAGGTTAGGTACATGCTCAGTGCCAAAGGTACCAGTAACTCACTGCACCATATTTCATCGTCATGTGGTCGTATTCAGGCAGAATTCAATAGGGAAAATACATTGGCCTGAATACGGCCCCCCCTTTACCACTCAATATCGCAGGGTACGTACAAGCTCAGCGCCAAAGATACTACTAACTCAGTGCACCATAAATCAACGCAAAGAAGAGTGAACAGTTTTATGTCAACAATGAGGCATACTATCACTTTTAAGTCGAATTCATGCAGAAATCAATCGACAAAAGACATTACTTCAATTACTGTGCCTCCAACCCCCCCGACCACACATCATCACAGGGTATGTACACGCTAAGTGCCAAAGGTACTACTAACTCAGTGCACCAAAAATCATCGCCACATAAACGTATAGAGTCAAATGTCTTATTTGGAAGAAAATATATCATAGTTTTTGGAGATCTATTACAACTTACTCCAGTGAATCCCGTGGAGGAACAATCAATATTTATAAGACAACTTGATTTTAAAGACTTTGCTACCAGTGTGTCCTGCTCAGAACACACATCATCGCAGGCTCCACAGAACTTTGTTGCTTCAGGTGCCACTAACTCTGTGCACCCCTGATCATCGCTGACTGCACACACACTAAATTACCAATAATGTGCAGCTCTAATCAATGCCACGTGGTCGTGGACTCTTGCTAACTGCTGCCTCCTGCCTACACTGCGGTCATCAGATCTCACAATTAATTACACTTTTGATTTATTATTTGCAGAGTATAATACCAAACTAAGTATAACATTTATCAAATCCTATACAATATCCCTTTATTATGATTCCTCTAACAGCTTTTTTTATATCACTTATAGATTTACTTGAATAATACATTTCACCTCCACGTGCAAAGGTACACTTAATGAAAGTCTACACTGTGGATAGCATAGGTCACAATTTGAACCTCACTTTTTCTTCATTGGAAACCTGAATTTCTTTTTGGGAGACAAAAATTGCTACACCACTGGAAGAATCATCTGATTCTGATCATTTTGTTGCTGAAGAATTCATAACCATCGATGGTACTTTTTTTCCCCCCTCAAAGTACATACAGTCCAGTATGCAACAGTCAATGCCACGCATCATCGCAGGGTGAGCACACGCTAAATACAAGACGTACCACTAACTCAGTACACCATAAATAGTCACCACAAGGCTTTATTGAGGCAAAATTCTGTAGTCAAAAAACATTATCCCCAGTGCGGCCTATGTGGACCACACATCATCGCAGGTTACGTACACTCTCAGTCCCAAAGGTATTACTAACTCAGTGCACCATAATTCATCGCCACATGGCCGTATTCAGGCACAATTTAACTGATTCTTTGTTCATTGTGTATAAAGTGCAGTACCAAACAAAGTAACATCCCTCAAACCTACATAAAATCACCACATGGCCTTACTAAGCCAGAATTCACAAGACAAAAAACATTACTATCAGTACAGCCTGCCTTGACCACACATCATTGCAGGGTCCACAGAACCTTATTTTTTCAGGTACCACTAATTCAGATTTAGTTGAATTATAAAATGCACGCTGTATACATGTTCTATCTTCCAATTCAATCAAAATTACAGATGATGCACTCCACCCTAAGATATTCACTGCGGACAGCAGGGTTTACAACTTGACTTCACCTTTGCATCTACACTACAGACAGTAGGAAATTCAACCTTGATTTATTTAATGCAGAGACAATTATACTGTGTGTATTCAGATTTTGTTACAATTAGTGAAAAAAGCATTGTTCTATAACTGTACTGACTACTAGCTTCGATGTACACTGTGCACAGTAGGGTTCACAACTTGAATTTACCTTTTCATCAACACTACAGACAGCATTAAATTCAGCCTTGATTTATTAAAAGCAGAGAAAAAAATAGTGCTGTTGCACTGATAGTATATGCAAGCACCTTCAATTGCTGCATCGTGTGAACTATGATAACAAAGAATGTAGAAGTCTGTGCCAAAATGTACCTCCACCACCGGCAATACCAAGTACCTCTGGGGTATCACCTTCAACATCGCCACCAGACATACATCCCCAATTTGGGAAAGTTAGAATGAACTGCGTGAAGTGGATCATTTAATTTGTTATGGGGAGCAATCAGTACACCTAGTTTGAACAGTAATTGATAACCATCAATGCTAGTTTTTTTTCCCCCTCAAAGTTCATATAGTCCAGTATGTAACAGTGAATGATTTCAGCGCAGCCCGCTCAGACCACGCATCATCACAGGGTGAGCACACGATAAACACCAGATGTATCACTAACTCAGTACAACGTAAATAATTAACATGTGCCCTTGTTAAGGCAAAATTTAATAATCAAAACACATTTTTACCAGTTCGGTATGCCTGGACCACGCATCATTGCAGGCTCCACATAAACCGCCCTTACCTCATTGCACCACAACTCATGAACTCTTTACGATAGAATCTTCTGTGTATTATTTCACATACAATACTCCTACCTTTGTACAGCAGAAGTCATAAACCGTTTATGATTAAATATCTGTATATGATATCATGATTACTATTCTACTTGTTACCAACAACAAGGTAATAAAATGGAGTCAAGCACACGTGCCTGTACCCACTTCAACTATCTATCTGTCTGTGTATTTATTGTGTTTGTAAAATGCTGCTCCTCCTCCCTACCGCATTATATTGTGCTATAATTAGCTTATGCAATCATCTTACCTGTGACAGTAATGTGGGCTATTCCTCCTTTTTTTTTAGCATATTTATATAGCTCAAAATCAACCCAAAACTATATCAGCAATTTACATCAGCACCCTATTTACAATACATTTTCAGGCAAGCCCACATTACTTCATTACTGTACAATACCAGGATGTGGACGCAACTCTGAGCCTCGAACACTGATTTCCAGCACAAAGTTCTATAGTGTACCTGAATAACCACATACGAATATATATTAGCTGCCCTTCATGTGCCAAAAACTGCAACTGAAACCTTTCACAGCCCTGTATTACTACAGCTACAACACTCCACTGAATGTACAACAAACATTCATAATCGCAGAAATGTGTCATGCCCACCATCTTTTATGTGTGCAACTATGAACGAATATAGAGTTAGTGATACCCCATACCTTCCATGTTGGCCAAGTTGTTGAACTTTACAGATATAATAACACATTTGTTTTTAAGACCCGGGTGATGTCAGCACTACAAAACGGACACCCAATCTCATAAAGCTCACAACGGGACCACACCCATGGCTCCGGAATCATGGTTCAGAGCCTTGCGCAGCACTGGCATACGTCAGGCCAGCACACTCCACTTACGCTACCAGGAAAAAACAAAAACAAAACATTGCCCAGATTTCCATTGTGGTGATTTATTTCCAGTTCTAGTTGTCAAAACAGCATACACATACTCCCTCATGGCTGGTATACACCCACACCACAACCATACAGCACATGCGTCACTACACACATGACCATACCAATAAAAAAGACGGGGCGCACGTGCTGCACGCCATTTTAGAGTTGCTCCCATCGCAAGTGCTGTGATGGCCCATCCTAGTGGTTTGGACGCCTCATGTAGGCCCGAACCACTGAGTACAAGGGCCCACCACTACCTGCGTAGCCTCTTTGGTCAGTGAGTTAGTGGTACCGGAAGGACTGAGCAGGTGAGGAACCTGCGATGATGATGGGAGCCCGAGTATGTTGTTAGCCATACCGATATCAAGACTCGGCACCATATGTCAGACTTCTTGGTGTAGAAGGTGTCCTGTCCACGAAAAGGTGAGCAGTGAGGCCTGGGTGCGCATCGGAGGGAGTCGATGGGCTGCAGCAGACTGGATACAAAAAAAGACGCAACGATTTAAACAAACGCAGTCCTATATACTGAATCTTATTCCATTAATATATTTTTTTCCAATAGCAGGAAAGTTTTTATAATCGGTCAAACGTCCGGAATATAATCTATACAAATAGTTGTTTTTGAATGCAAGAGGGAAGGTGTGTGAAAGGGCGATGTTATTCAACTCCATATTAAGATAGTAACAAACACCAATCATAACATCTTTATTTTACCATCTTTTATATGTAGAGCTTCAGAGTGCATTATGTCCTGGCATGTGGTGAAAAACACACCGGTGACAGAAAAGTGAGCTCCGAATATTCTTTTCAGTCACTCTCTCACTTCCTCTCTCCTTTGATAAACAAATGACACACAATAGTAACTTCCTTTCTATCTTACAGATTGTGTTTCACAAATTGGCGTCATCCCCCCCAAAACACCTACAAAGCTCTTCGTTCGTGAATTCTGCGATGATGCGTGACCTTCGTAACATCGTCTGAGAAGCCTGCTCCGACACATAATGCACCCTATTTGAATCACCGCAATGGCACCAGGTGAGAAAATAAGCTTGTTTCCGAAACAACGACAAGTCATCTGTGAAAGGAGAGAGTGCGTAGTGTGCAGAAGCTTCACTGCGTAGGAATGTACAATTACCTCCAGGCAGTGGGAATAGATAGATTACAACAGTCTGAGGGGCAGATCTACGAGCCCCTTGTGCCACTTTTATGTCACTTTTAACATGGGAAAAGTGGCGCAAGGAGCTTGTAAATCTGCTTCTGACTTCCCAAGAAAAACACTCACTTCCGGACTCTGCAAATCAATGGGGTGCAACAGTCTAGGTGCGCAATATTGAGAACTCACTGCTATGCATGGGATATACTACTCTGGAAGAAAAACAGCACACAGACACCTCCTTACATTGGAATTTGATGAAATACATTATCCTGAGTGTACAAATAAATAAAGCAAAAATATACGTGTGCAGTTGTATGTACTGTGCTATTACTAACTCTATATAATTTCTTTCAGATCACTAAACTGGAGGGTGCACTATGAAACAGCACATGCTTGGACACACAACAGAGGTAAATGGTGAGCTATGAGTATTTTCTCCAGTATTGACTGCTCCATCTATAACTTTCTCTCTCTCTCACAGTTTTAATGTCATTTTTTCCTTCATTCTTTTGCTCACTCTCTCTCACATCGGTTTTTTTTTCTCTTTTAAAGTTATGGACGCTGCTGTCCACTCTGCCGTGTAAAGTAAAGCTGAGTTCAACTTGTGAACTCTGTTGGTCACAGTGTTTACACAAGGTAAGCAGAGCGGCCTAGATATACAATGCCTCTGATTAAATACATTATAAATAAAAGAGCTTATTTACAAGCCCCTTGCGCCACTTTTGCGTCACTTTCAACATGGGAAAAGCAACACAAACGTGGTGCAAGAGTCTTGTAAATAAGCCCTAAAGAATGTTGTCCTTCATAATCACTTTATCCCTCACCTAATTCTGTCTCATCTCTGAATCATTTTAAAGACCTGTTGGTCCATAGTGTAAATCTGACGCAGTAGGCACTTCCATACAGACACCTCTTTAACGCGTGCCTATAAGACAGGTGAAATGTATCAGGCACACTGCAGACGTGCAAATAACCAAATATCGCCAAGTGTGAGTTGACCTCATTTAGTCACATTGATCTAATTTTGAACACTTATTTTCATTTTTGTTTTGCAGATTACCTACCCTACTTCTATTGGAGTCCATATCATATTTTGTTTAATTGCTTTTTTTAAGATATGTTTCTAGTTATTTATTACATTGTTATCTGTAAGTTACATTTCCAGTTATTTATTATTGTTTTAATAAAAGTAAATGTTTAAAAAGTATATACGTCTTCTTTTTCTGACATTTCACTATTATTTAGTGTGATAATGATATAGTTAGAAAACATTAAAAAATATAAATAATATTTATAATTTGAAGTTTAATACTGAGGCTAACTCTGTACCAGATCTTTACCAGACTCTATAGCTACGACTAACGGTTCCTATGGAAAAGTTTTAAAACTCCAGCATAGTGACTGTTTCGATTAGCAACTAAGGGGCCGATTATGATGGAGGACGGACCTGAGTCCGTTCACCACCATAGAGTAGGAGGGACCGTCCACAGGGGCAGCGGCGGTCCCTCCGTGCAAATTAGGATGAGACCGCCACCCTGGTGGTCACATCCTGTGTATTTAACATTGCTGATAGACACCGCCAGCCATATTAAAGCTTTTCCGCCGCGGTCGTAAGGCGACTGCAGATTTCCAGACCCACCGCCATCCTAATATGGCGGTGGGTCTTTTGTGGCTCAGCAGCGGTTTTCCCACATCCTCCGGGCCGGCGGTGGCTTCCGCCGGCCGGAGGATGCAAGAAAACCGCAATCCTAATCTACCCCATAGTGTGGTAAACCTCTAACCTCTGTGCTCATTTAAGTTTTCCATGAACTGTTACTATGGTAACAGGCAGAAAGCCGTTTGGGGGTAGGGTTGAAAGGTACTGGCTGTACTTACCTAGGATCCTCTACATTACAGAAAGGAAAGCAAAGCAAAACAGAACACTGTGTACCAGATTTACAACCTCCTTGCTACACTTTCGCATCACTTTTCCCATCTTAAAAGTGATGCAATAGTAATGCAATGAACTTGTAAATCTGCCCCTATGCACATTACAAGCAAAACAAGTACACAACTCATTCAATTCCTTATCGATCACAATTAGACAGTGTTGCTTCACGATTCACAATGAGCTTCAATAAATACTTTGTGCCTATTTAAATGGAAGACGAGATTGTCGACATTACAAAACTTAGTGTCATTTTTACAAAGACAGAGTTAAAATTGTTGTCGCCTTAACGCCTGCAAACTACAACAAAAACGCCAAAAATGGACTTCAAAATCATTTGCTAGCTTACCCGAAGGTTTTCTCAACATTGCTGTTTCCTACACAAGACTGAGGCCCCCCCCCCCCACCCCGGGGCTATAAAATAAATGGTTGTGGGAAGCTTCTGTCAAGAATCAGTTACCTGTATATCCTGACTTTTTCTTCTGTTGGAAAACTGAAGCTAGTTCTAACCCACCCCTGAATTCCTTGCTCCAACACACTGAATGTGAACAATGTGAAGATATCAAGAAACTCAAGGGAAGGGGGAAATTGGATATAATAATAAACATAGAAACAAAACACTTCTCCTGCTGCACTGGTGGCCGGTTCTCTGTGAGCTGGATTCTTGACAGTGTGATATCTAAACACATAAAAAGTTAAGACAAGCGCTTTACACATTCCTTGATTCTATACTTTCTTACATCTATATACTCATATATATGTTTAAACATTAATAAAGAAGGAATACCTCTCTAATCTGGCTCAATAGCTCGCCAGAACTGTGGACCTGAATTAAGTGTTACTTCTTCCTTTAAACACAAAAACAAAATCACATTAGGCAAAGTGTGATTAATTCAGAATTCTAAATACTGATTCCACCTGCATCCATGAGATGGCGCTACTCACTAAATATGGGCCCACTGATGCTTATTAATAAACTCTGCTTAATAGCATATTGATTCGTTATTGAAGTTCGAAAGAAACTTTTCTTGGATTCAAAGTCTTTTGAAATTATTCAACATGTAGTTTCCATTAAAAGCATTTCTTACTCTCAATGAATGCTTTCTAATGAGCATTGGAATATTTGCATCGATTTGAAATAAAGCACGAACGCACTTTGTTCTGAATGTCCAGAGAAATCAACTTCTTTCCCCTTTAAAAGTCAATGCGATACTAAAAGCTATAGATAATTTTTTTGGTTTCGTCCACAAAATCATAACGATGAGTTTGTTGTTTAATATTGTTAAATACACTTAATTTCAGTGTTCTGGATTTCACACATGATACCTGATCAATGTCTTTCTTTTCTACTGGCAATGGAGTTCTTGTTCACAATGTGGAAGAGTGCAAAGAGTGTTAAAGTGTTCAACAAGCCTTGCTACAACCAAGTGAAGTAAACTCAATGACTAATGAAGTTCTATTAACACAAGAAATAGCTTCTTTCTTCCTATGCTAAAAGACTTGCTCTCTGCTGAAGGCAAACCCTAACAGCTCCAAGGCCCCCCCTGCAAAATTAGAAGCGTGGGGACCTCAACGGTCCCCCTCAAGCACCAGGAACCACCACCCGAGGATTTTTGTATTGTGGGAGGCAGAATCCGTGGCCCTCCACCTAGAGCCCTCGAGGGCCCTGGGGACCGCCACTCCCCATGCTAGGCTCCTGCAATGTCCCGGGGTGCCTACCCCCGGGAAAATGCTGTTTGCTATGAGAAGGCGGGAGTCTCGCATCTCCCGCCCTCATATAGCATACTTAGTTTGGATTTTGAAAGACAGAGCAGTAAAATCTATTCTCATTTTCAAAATCCAAACCAGATTGCTTCTCCACATGCAAAGTTAGAATCTCCCCATGTGAAAAAGCAATGCTGGCTCTCAAGGGACGCGGGGAGCCGGCGGGACCATGGGGGCCCCCCCAAGGCCCCCAACATTTTTTGTAAGATCCGGGGGATAGGGTTCCCGGGGACATTAGAAATGACTGATAGGGGCTATTTTTTTACGGTAAAATGAAAAGTTGCACATGCAGCGCTCAGTGTGTCCCCTGGTGTGCACGCGCTGGATGCACAACTCATAATCTGTAGGGTGCGTGACTCCAGCACCTTTGGTGCACACCTTCTACGTGTTTGGGAGCCGGCATTGCTTTTCCACATGGGGATCTACTAACATGCAGCTCCCATGTGGAAAAGCAATCTGATTTAGATTTAGAAAGAGAGAACAGATTTTCTTGCTATGGGAGGGCGGGATGGACATCCTGGGACACTGCAGGAGCCGGCCCTCCCACAATACATAAAGCCCCAGGGAGTGGTGGTCCCTGGGGCTTTGGAGACCTTGCAGCCCCCCAACCATTTTTTTTATTAGCCCCAGGGCTGACGATCCTCGGGGCCCCCCATAACATTTAAAAATGTTGCCCCAGGTATTTAGCCCCCCATTTTCTTTATGGCAGAGTCCGCTCACCCTACATGCACCTGCCGGGTCTTTTTTTTTTAAAATGTGGGCCCTGGGGGCCTTTCTGAGACCCCCTAAGCAGGTCTAGAGGGTAAAATTATTTCTACCCTGCCCCCGTTCTACATTTTGCACACGTATTCCACTGACTTCCTCAGCCTCGCTTCTACCGAGGCACAAAATGGCTGCCAACAGTTCCTGGTTTCGAATGTTGACAACCGCTTGACAGCCAATTAGCATTCAGAGCGTGATCGGAAGGGTGCGCTCATGGTACGATGACGATGCGCGCACACTTCACGGATCCACCGAGCCTATAGATATATAAAATATTTTAACTGTAATTCTCTCAGTAACTACTCAACAGATTGACACCATTTAAGCAAAAGGCAAAAGTCTGAACTCAGGACTACCTCTTTCCCAAATTTGGCGTAATTCCGTTCAGCAGTTCAAGCTGTAGCTGTGGCTAAAAATCCTCTGGGAAATTGCATGGGGAAAACATGTTTTGGGACCCCCTTTTTTCTCGGCCCACACTTGACAAATCACCGTGAAACTTTCGGGATAGGAGCGGACCAGAGCTGTCCAAAAGTTTGTGAACTTTCGCAAAGATTCATCAATCGGTGCCAAAGTTATTGGGAATAGAAAGTTGCGGATTTCCTATATATAAAATTATACATGTATTTCTCTGCCTATTAGCACTTTAATAAGTATTTTAAAAATTATAACTTTAATACTACTTGGACTATTCTCACATACTACCCAAAGTTACTATTTACATCAAGGAATCCATATTTATGCCACATCAAATCTACATCCCTTAACACACTTTCACATTATGTCTGTTTGAATTACCATACTCCACTGTTCATTACTATACTTTAGTCTACTCCACACAAACCGACTCCACTCTATGCCATTGCACTCTATGCCACTTCACTGTACGTCACTCCATTATACCCTAATCTACAGTATGCTCCTCTCCACGCCAGTCCACTCTATACTCCTACACTCTTTGCTGTTATATTCTACTCCACTCCATTTAATTACACTCCAGTGTATGGTAATACAATGTACGCCCTTCCACTCTATGCTACTTTACTGTACTCTATTGCACTGTATGCAACTCCACTTCATGACACTACTCTCTATTCTATTCTATGCCACTTAACTGTAAGCCACTTCAGTGTACACCATTGCACTGTACGCTATTCCTCTGTGCGTCACTGAACTTTATGCCACTTCATTATATGCCACTCCACTATACGCCACTCCTCTAGGACAATACACTGTACACTCTAAATTACTCAATTCTTTAGCATTACACTCTACACCATTCCGCTCTGCACCAATCCGACCTTATGACACTCCACTCTACACCACAGTCTGCCACTTCACTCTACTTCACTATACTGTACACCAGTAACACTGCATATTATTCCACCATACACTTCTCCACTGTATGCCACTCCACTGTATGCCTCTTCACTCTGTGTCACTCCACTCTATGCCACTGGACTCTAAACTATTCCGCTGTATGCTACTCAACTCTACAACACATCAAAGTAAGCTATTATACTGTACACCACTACAGACTACACCTACACTCTACCCTGTTCCACTCTATGCTCCTCCAATCTACACCACTCCAGTCTACACTATTCCACTGTACGCCACTACAATGTACCTCATCCACTCTACTCCATTCTATTTTACGCTACCCCACTGTACCCTATTCAACTGCATGCTATTACACCTCTCCACTCTACAGCACTCCACTCTGCCTCAATACAGCGCATGCTATCCAATTGTATGCCACTCCAGTCTCCACCACTCCACTGTACACCATTCCACTCTATTAAAGTCCAATGAATGCCAGTTCACTATACCTCACTCCACTCCACACCAGTCCACTCAACCACACTTCACAGTACTCCCCTCAGCTCTATGACTTTCCACTGTACGCCATTCTACTCTACACTATTTCACTGTTCACCAATCCACTCTAACACACTCCACTGTACACCAATGCAAAGTACACCACTCCACTGTATGCTATTCCACTATATGATGCTGGCAAGAAACTGGGTTACAACTGGTTGAGGGAGGTGGAATCCTTCTCAATCAGAAACCTCAATTCTTCTCAGGGTGAAGTCACAAGCAAACTCTAAATTAGCCTGTGCTCAATCCTCGGGTAGTTTGGCAAAGAGCCATCAGGCTTAACTCAGAGGTAATGTGTAAAGTATTTGTGCAAAACTTCAAACAGTAACACATTGAAAACACACCATAGAGGGAGTCCACAAGAGAGTTAGAAAATAGAGTAAACTTTTAATTAAAAAAAACAAGACCAAAATGACAAAAATCCAATCAGTATAACCGTAAATATTCAATATCAAATATTTTAGTAAAATAGTACCAAAAGGTGTAAAGCATCAGCGGTGGATATGTGGCTGTGCTGGACTGAGACAAAGCCACAAGTTCAGTCCGACTGCGGTGGAGAGTGGGCTGGCAACAAGGACCCATTTAGCGCCGCTGAACAAAGTATCTTTAATCCCGGATTGTGGAATGTTGTGAGGATCCGTATCAAAGACGGGTCGAGGCTCTGGTGCGATGTCTTCATTCATCGATGCCAAAGAGCCTTTTGACGAGGGCTTCCAATGCGTAGTTGAGGACGCGTCGCATAGTTGAGGCAATGAGCCACTTCTGAGGAGTGTGAGGGTGTGACACAGAGTATTATCTCATCATCAAAAGATGCCAGAGCCTGCTTTGAGGATGTGTTGTACAGCAACAATTCTGAATGCGATTCAGGCTGCAATGGGGAAGAAGGTCTTTGTGACTGGTTTAATCCATGCAGCAGCAGAAATGTATTGGTTCACCTCAGGTTGCACTGCGCAGCGTAGGAGGTTCCCCAGTTATGCTGGATCCACAAGTCTGGCAGAGAACCTTACACAGACTTCCAAGGGTCCAGGACTGGGGTGGCACCACTTGGCAGGGCAGACTCACAGATTGCAGAATCCAGGAGGAAGGTTGTTGGAGCCTTCTGTCTCTGAGGCTCAAGTCATGAGGGGAGTCAACTAGCCCTTGGAGTAAATCTAGGGTTCTGGTTTCAAGAGATGTAGGTCCAGTCCTTCTCACCCAGGCAGGAGGGCAGCAGGACGCAGGTCAGCAAAGCAGCAGCACAGCAAGGCAGTAGTCCAGCTAAGTGGCAGTCCTTCAGCAGCACAGCAGTCCTTCTTCATTCTTCCTGGTAGAGTATCCGCAGGTCAAGTAATGTACTAAATTGTTGATGTCCGAGATCCAGTATTCATACCCAATCGTGCCCGTTGAGCGGGGGGGAGAAGCTCGAAGAGGATTCCCTTTGAAGTTCCCAAGCATCCTGCATTTTGCTGTCCTGGCTCCAGACTAAGATCAGAGTGTATGCAACCCTTTGTGTGGAGGCAAGAAACAGCTAATTCAGGTGCCAGTGGGCTGTGCCCAGCTCCTCACTACCATCCTGCCAGTGATGAGCCATCCAGGCACACATAAACTCCCTATTGCGTGTAACTGTCTAGGAGAAATACACAAAGCCAAATGGTCAGCTACACCCAGCCAAGTATGGACATTTTTTTAGGGGTTGTAAATGGAGAATTGGGCCATTTGCGACTGCTAAAATGGAATGGAATGTGCAATTTACTAACCCTATTACTTACTTGCAAAATAGGGTTTGCGCGTTGCTATTAGAGAGGGGCATGCCAATGGCATCCCTTCCTAATAGCAAGTTGCAAGGACATGTATGATTATTTTGCCACCGGAATGTGGTTGCAAAGCAATTGAAGTTTACCTCCTACTTCATGTAGGTACTAAATCAGCCACAAATGGGATGGACTCCCCGGTAACGCTTCCCCTTTGTGACTGCAGCAAAAAAACAATTTAAGAGCTGCCTATTCTTAAAAAATTAAACAGAAACGTTTAATTTTTCTTTTTGAAACACATCCTGTTTTCCTTTAACGTAAACGTGGCACATTTATTTATTTAAAACGTTGCTTTCTCTAAATGCAATCACAGACATGGTGGTCTGCTGTCCCCAGCAAGCCAACAATCCTGGGTTATTGTCCATTCATAATGGGTTGCAAATTGCAACCTGCCTCATAAATATTGATGAGTCAGGTCCATTGCACCTCTAGTGGGAATTGCTAACATAGACACATTAGTACATTTCATTTTGTAACACTGTATTGCCAGTCACAAAAACTCACAATTAGAGACTCTAAAAAGTCAGGTCCATAGTGTGATGGGTAATCCCAGACATAGCTCCTGTGCTCAATGGAATCATATACACAAATTTAGTAGTACTATGCATTAGGTCAACAAAATTTCACAACATAGAGAATGAGTCTACTCACATCATCAGTAAATCTTTGTTAGGCTCACTCACAGTACCGCATTTAAACTCTTAAACCTCCAGATTTACAGATGTTGTTGGTAACCTAGAACATGACTACTCTGATTCCCAAGGAATTTTTAGAAACAAATCTAACCCTTTCGTTTGGCACTTTACCATGCCCACAGTTTTACAAAAAAGAGAATCAACAATGCATTTTCAAATGTTTATTGAAAAGATATAATCCTTGTATATAAAATATGAACTGTGATTATCATACAGATAAGACATATCATTGTTATAAGTATTATTAGAATGGGGTAAAACAAAAACAATTCAACCATGTTAATTTTTCCCAATGTTACTCCTATATGTAAACAGTACTCCTACTCTAATGAAATCAAAATGGAAGTATTCTTTTGCCAGACCCAGTTGGAATGATCTAACCCTATACCCTGCTGTAATGTCTTAGGAAGCTGGCCTCCATACATTAAAGAATGCACGCCATCTAAGTGTGCATGTCTGCACAAATCTCTACTTATGCAGCTATCTTGGCTAAATCTCATGCACAACTCTCTGCAGAATTTATGATAACTCCGGTGTGACATGCCTCTCACTGACTTCAATATGGGCATGGTTAAAATTATTTTTAAAAACAGGTCTTATTGCATTCTGCTAGAGACGCAGAATAACATCTTTACTTAGTCTGGAGGAAAATGGTTGGCTCCTTGAGCATATAATAATAAATAAAAGACATTGTCTTCTTATATGTGTTTTCCTGGAAATAACAGTACAGACTAGTCAAGTCAAGTCAACCAAGTTTTATTTGAATTCTTTTTAGATAATCACAGAAGCACACAATGTCACAAATCATTATAATCAAAAAAACAAAATGTTAAAACATCATGTATCAAGTCTATTCAAGTAATGTAATCTGTCTTCCTGGATGCATACTCATTGTTAAACCAGAATCAAAACTGCACATTAAAATAGTTTTGGTAGAATCCATCTCTTTCCTTGAACAGAATGAAATGTACGGTATAGTACGACATGGATTGTTGATTGTTGGGAAAAATTGTCACTGGGGCACCTGTTCATTACTCTTGACCAATTGTTCATTGTAGGAAAGTTTTTTAATCTATGTATAGTCCCTAATCTGAATCTGATCAATAAGAATCTGTCATATCCGCTCTGCATAACTTTGAGATAAAGCTGGATGCCATAGGTAGTTAAAATGATTTGATTTGCCAATACTGTCGGCTTTACAATTTCTGTAGATAATCTAATCGAATCCAATAAGGTCAAACACTTTTTCTTAAGATCTTTTCTACTGACAGCAGTCATTGTGTTAGGCTCCTTATAAAAATTGGAGTGGCCTAGGTCATTCATAAAGTTATTAATATACTTCAGCCACGGTATAGTTAATACCTGTTCACGCTTGAGACTATCATTTAAAATGTGCCTCTTTAACATGGTTTTTGTGCCATCATAGAACAGGTTTTCATTTTATAAGTACTGATATGTGTGGCAAGCCTAATTTGGATTGGCATACATAGGAGGAAGTACTACTCAGGACTACTAGTAAAAAAAATTTAAATGCATTCTCAACTAGTTGTAATGGCTGTAAATCAATGTGGACCCAGATACCTGAGCCGTACATAGCTGTAGAGATACATTTAGCCTGGTAGATATGTTGTAGCTCTACCGGCAGTAGTCTGACCAATATTCTAGCAAAATTAGCTAAGGCAGCAGTGACTTTCATGAACATTAACTTCCTTGCTTGGATCGCTTAACTCCATGTCCCCTTTTGATCAAAGGGGACGCCCAAATAATCTTTTCTGAATTCGACTTTTTTCTTATCAATATAGCTATCTCTAAATGTTGTACATCCAGGGCCACATCTCATGATGAAAGTATTTAACATATTTACTCTGAGACCCAAATCCTGGATAAATAAGGAGAAACTAGTCAAGTCCCATTTGAGTATGTGACATTAAATACGGCATCATCCGCATACAGTAAGGTGGGTATGGGCCATGTACCAATTTGTGGGAAGTCCTGACACTGGTTAATCAGCACTTGACCTAGTCCATTAATATAGAGTGTAAATAAAAACGGGGCCAACACTCAGCCCTGCCTTACCCCTTAAACAAGACGGTGCACTCCCCACCAGCCCCATACCATACCCTTGCCTTTGCATCACTATATAGTTGCCTTAAAAAATATATTATTTGAGGTTCCACACCTAAATCCTCCAAGATCCTCCATAACTTTTCAAGCATTACACAGTCAAAAGCTGCTGTGAGGTCTACAAATGCTAAGTACAGCCTACCCTGCTTAGCCAACGTATACTTCCCTACAATGATATTCAGATTCAAACTCTGCACGACAGTACCTAGACCCTCTCAGAAGCCAAATTGTAAATCAGAGATTATTATTATTCTATTATCTTCCCCCCATTACTGTAATCTGTTAAGTATAATTTGCCCTACTACTTTAACCAGGGAGTCTAATGATGATATGGTTCAATAGCAACCAGGATCCTGGCAATCACCTTTTTTTAAAATTGGAACCAAAATTGACTCAGACCAGCTCTCTATAAAATGTGAAGAACAGCATGCTGTTATAACTTGAGTTAAAAGCAGGCCCCATACCAGCACATTAGATGTGTAAAGATCTACGGGGACCCCGTGGGTGCCGGGAGCCTTCCCACATATACTTGCCATATTAGCACATTGAACTTCATCCAGCGTAATCTGGAGGTCAATGAGACATTTGGAAATAGCTATAAGGTATCATGTGGTGTTTGACTTCCCATAGCTTTATCTTGTATAGTACATTCAAACATAGTAGAATAGTGCTCCACCCATTGTTCTTCTGCTATTGCTACTTCAATAGAGATAACTGCCTTCCAAAATGCTGAACTATCTCTTGTTAATGAGGCTACTTGAAAGATGACCATGCTTCTTCCCTCAGCGTTTCTTTGTGCTTTTTGAGTGCGTGCTTATATGCCCCTCTGACCAGTTTGATCTCATGGATGGGAAACAACCTTTACTATGCGATTTTTACACTGCAATACCATCACAACGAGGTCATTACATCGACCGCGTTAGCGAGCAGTGCCATTACAACACAAGTCGTTAAAACGACTTACGCTAGATGGCGCTCTAAACTAATGAATAGTATGATTTACTATTTCAACACCTTCCCTAGTGTTGCACACACTGGAGTTGGAATAGTAAATCATACTGTTTCTAAGTCCAGCGCGCCATCTAGCGCAAGTCATTTTAACGACTTGCGTTGTAATGGCACTGCCCGGTAACAATGCAGTCGTTGTAACAACTGCGTTGTAATAGGATTGCGGTGTGAAAACCATGTAGAAAAAGTATATATTCATCCTAGATATTTCTAGATGATTTATGTATGTCATATTTCTAGAATATGCCTGGGGGCATATGGTAACAAACCACCCTTGATTTCTACTAGGCATATTGTTCTTTTGCACAAGTAGAGCCTCTTTTATAACTTCAGATATCTGTTGGAAGGAATTTATAACATCATCAAGGGGAGTTCTTTCATCAAGGCAAGCTATGAAGGCAGATTCACATTTGGTCACTACTTTCTTTGTGATTTCCAGTAGGTCCAACATCGACCAGTGCTGGGTATAGCCATTTACTTTACTTAAGGCTATATTCTAGGCGGCATGGGGTTAGTGTTTAACTGTTTATTTAATAATATAAATGAAACACTTAATGGAAAATGGTCGCTCTGGGCTTTTTTATGTGTTATAAAAGACTTAACTCTAGTTGAATGACTGGTTGACATCAGAATATAGCCTATCAATATGAAATATTATTATTATTAATATATGTCTGCTTTTTTCAGTTTAATTTTTCTCATATTCACCAGATTTGATACATATGTAGATAGCCCACCCTTAGGCCTTCCACGTTCCACTGGTATTGCTACATAATGAAAGGTTTTATAGCCATTAATGTGCGCAGTATCCTCTGCCCAGGTTTCTTGGAAACACATTATATTAAATATCTGTATGAAATCTAACCATGGCGGGTTAGCAAGCTTTGAGCGTACACCTGCAATATTCCAGAATAATAAATGACAAAGATCTGGATTGTTACTGCCTATGGTGTTTACAACATTGGCTTTGTCAGAGGATGCTGCAAGAATAGAGAGTGTTACAGGGTTTAAACACTATGGGGTCCATTAGGATGACAGACGGATCGCCACCGCCATGCAGGCGGTGGCGATCCGTCCGCCATTCTTGCCCGTCCGCCACCTTTCTTCCTCCCGCCATATTACAATGGCGGGGGGGAACCGTGGCGGAGGTGAAGACTGTCCGCCGCTTTTCCGCCACGGTCGCCTTGTGACCATGGCAGAAAAGGCCTGATATGGTGGCCGTATCTATCAGACACTGCCAACCATATTAGGATGGTACAAAAGGGGGTGGTGATGGACGGAGCATCTGAATCAATCAAACACTCACACCCAGTCAAAAGATCTGGGTTTAATCCATCACCGTTCTTTAGCCCACTCTGCCACCCCAGTTCAGACATGGCTATATGCAAATCAGTCTGGCCCTGTGCCTCATGGGAACAGTCCAGCCTGAACTGCCAAGCCATGTCTTCCCTGGACCGGAAACAAGCTTCCAAGGACCGGTTTCTGGCATTCCAGCCATCTTCAGCCCGGCTTGCTTGAATCCAGTGGCAAAGTGAGCGAGGGACTCGTTCGGGCTCTACTGTTCCCATGAGACACAGGGTCAGACTGATTTGCATATAGCCATGTCTGAACTGGGGTGGCAGAGTGCGTTAAAAAACGGTGATGGATTCAGATGCTCCGTCCATCACCACCCCCTTTTGTACTGCTTTTGGTCGCCATAAGTGTGGCAGGGTATGCTCAGACCTGATCAGGCATATGGTCCTGCTTTGGGGGCCCGTTGCGGGCCACCAGGGTGAAGGGGGGTTAGGGGGGTGCACATGGGGGGTACCTATGGTACCCCCCTGCGTTTCATAGCACAAAATGGCAGGCACTGCGCGGTGCCTGTCATGTTGTGCTGTGAAACGCACAACAAGCATTTTTCACATTGCGGCGGCCGGTGCTTTAAGCACCGTCCGCCGCAATGTTAAAAATGCGGGATGCACCCACCACTGTGGCGGGTGGATCCTAATTAGGGGCACAGTTCCTCCGCTCTTGTGGCAGACGGTACCAGCCACGACAGGATGGCGGACGGACTTTGTCCTTCCGCCATTGTAATGGACCCCTCAACTTGGATCGCCATAATACCCTCAGTGGGGCGCAGAGTGTCAGCTATTAGATAGATATAAGGTGTAGATATTTTTGACAAGACTAACTTATATGTTATGTCAGAAATTGCCCCGGATTAGATCTGTATGTTTGTGACACAATTCATGAAATATGTGTGTCTATTTTTCCTTTTAGTCAGACAGTCTACCCCATCTAGAGTTTGAAGGCTCTCAAATCGAGTACTAAATGTGACATTATATTTCTAGTGTGCAATCTTCAAATGGTTCCTGCTAATAGGCCTTGAATATTTATCCTTTTGCGGTTGATAAAAGTAGACTAGGGGTACTATATTAATGTCCTCAGTCGTAATGAAATGATTCCCTGCTCTTCTCAGAATACTTTGCACTAAGGGGGTCATTATGATTGTGGTTTTTCCGCATCCTCAGGGCCGGCGGAAGCCACCGCCGGCCCAGAGGATGCGGAAAAACCGCAGCGGACTGACCAAAGACCCACCGCCACATTAGGATGGCTGGTGGGTCTTGGTTTCCGTCCGCAGCTTTTCCGCCGCGGTCGGCTTACAACCGCGGCGGAAAAGCTCTAATATGGTGACGTGTCTTCCAGACACCGTCCACCATATTAGGATGGCCTGTAAATTATGCTTTTCCGTGGCGGGTTTTCCGCCGTGGAAAAGCATACAGAACTTCACTGCGGGGGCCCGTTGCGGGCCACCTAGGTGAAGGGGGAGTGTGGGGTGCACATGGGGGGTACCTATGGTACCCCCCAGCATTTGCATGCAGAAAGCGGCAGGCACCGCGCAGTGCCTGCCTCTTACTGCATGCAAATGCAATGCGTGCATTTTTAACATTGCCGTGGGTGCAGCTTGAAGCCGCACCCGCCGCAATGTTAAAAATAGAGGATGTGACCGCCAGGGTGGCGGTCACATCCTAATTGCACAGGAGGGAACTCCGCATGCCATGCGGAGGTTCCCTCCTGCTCTGGGGTCGCGGACGGACGCAAGTCCGTCCGCGATTCTAATGAGGCCCTAAATGTGGGGTTTTAAATGTTAGAACCACACAATCCCCTGGAAGGGTTTTGTGAGCAGTGCAGACCATAGAACAATAATGTGTCCCAAAAATGGATGCCTGCATGACATTGTCTCATGTTAGTGAAAAACACATTTAAATACCCTCTTACAAAGATGCTAAGTTAGAAGGGAAAAAATAATAAAGAGACTGAATGTAATCGCTACAACAGCTGTGCTTGTCTGATGAGCCCATAATTAGGGTAAAACCAGTCCAGGGTTGGTTGTATTCCGGTTCAGGGAGGACCTGGCCTATCAGTTTGTGCTGGACTGTTTTATGAGGAGCAGGGTTATATGGTTGTGTCCAAACTGAGATGTCATGGTGGGCGATAAATGAAGGATTGGGATGCTGCCCGAATGATTTCCAGTGGCTGAGATTAATTCAAGCATTACATCGATCACTTTGTCTTTTGCTGCCCAACCTTCTAAAAGTGGCATTTTCAAAATTGTAATTTAAAATCCTGCTTCATCATGTTAGGATTTTAAATTCGGATTAGAGATACATCAAACGTGAACTGGTAATCTATTCCCATTTAGAAATTACACTTATAAAATGTAATACGGTAACTCCAGTCTTATCTTTGGGAGAGGTAAGCCTTGCAGTAGTGAAAAACAAATATAAGAATTTTTCACTACCAGGACGTGTAAAAATTAAATGGCGATATCCTTCATTTTATAGACATTGCACCATGTCCTCTGGGCTGTCAAAGACTTTCAGAAGGGGTAAATGATATGTATGAAAAGGAAGATTTGAATCATTTTGCCAGGTCGAAATGGCACTTTAACTGCACACATAAACTACAATGGCAGGCTTGAGGCATGTTTAAAGGCAAAATAAGTGCTGTATACACACTAGTAAAATTTAATTTGCAGGATCTCTGTACATGTGGGACCTTTTTACTAGGGACTTATAAGTAAACTAAATATGCCAATTGGGGATGACCCAATGTTACAATGTTTTAAAGAGGGAGCACATGCATATTAGCACTGGTTAGCAGTGGTAAAGTGTGCATAGTCCTAAGGTCAGCAAACACAAGATCATCAAAGCCTAAATGGAGGAGAAAAGGAAAATTTTGGGGGGAAGATCACCCCAAGGCTGAAAGGTATAACACTGCTCTACCGCACAGCACTCCAGTCTACTCCTCTCCACTGTACACTAGTACACTGTATGGCAATACACTCTACACTATTCCATTGTATGCAACTCCACTCCGCTCTATGCCACTACACTTTGGGTCACTCCACAGTATGCTATTACACTGTACACCACTCCCCTCTGTGATATTTTACTCTACACCATTCCACTCTATGGCACTTTACTCCACTCTGCTATATGCCACTACAAAGTACACGACTCCACAGTACACTATTACACTGTACACCACTCCCTTCTATGCTCTTTTACTCTACACCATTCCACTCCATGCTATTTTACTCTACTCTACTCCAGTGTACACTATTCCACTGTATTCCACTGTAGTGTATACAACTCCCCTGTACATCATTCCACTGTATGTCATCGCACTGTACCTCATCCCACTCTACACTAATCTACTCATGAATACTCCACTGTATGTCACTCCACTCTACATGACTCCACTCTACACTGTTCAATGTATGCCACTCCAATGTACGTCACTGCACTGTACACCACTACACTGTATACCAATCCAATCTACAAAATTCCACTGTATGCAATGCTACTGTGCGGCACTCCACTCTATGCTATTCCACTCTATGCCATTCCACTGTATGCCAAATGGTATTCCACTGGATGCCACTCCACTGTACACAACAGCACACTATGCCACTCAACTCTACCACATTCCACTCTATGCTACTTCACTCTACACCACTCCATTCCATGACCTACAGTTCACACCACATCACCTTATGCGAGTCGACTCTGTGCTCCTCCTCTCTATCTATTCAATTGTATGCAGCTCTACTCTCCCCACTCCACTCTACGCTATTCCACTCTACACAACTTCTCTGCACGCCACTCTACTATATGCTATTCCACTCTATACCACCACACCCTACGAGACTACACTGTACGACACTCCACTATACACTATTCCACTCTATGCCACTCCACTCTACGCTATTGTACTGTATGCCACTATATTATCCCTCACTCGACTGTACGCCACCAGGGCCGGACTGGCTACCGGGCAGTTGTGTGTGCTGCCAAGCTGGGGGCTGTTTTCGTTGATAGGGACCTGCGTGTGAAAAACGAAATTCGTTTTGCTTTTTTTTTCAATGCGCACGCAGGTCCCCATCAACGAAATAAGCCCCCACCAGGGAGAAATTAGCCCCCAGCTCGGCAGCACACACAACTGCCCGGTAGCCAGTCCGGCCCTGTACGCCACTCCACTCTATGCCACTGCACTCCACGCTACTCTACTGCATATTATTACACTCTACCACACTACACTCTATGCCACTCCACTCTTCGCCAGTCCTTTGTGCGCAATTCTGCTTTATGCCATTTCACTCTACAACACTGAAATCTACACTATTCTACTCTAAACCACTTGGCTATATGCCACTCACAGTACCACAGCCCACTCTACTCCACTCCACATCACTCCTGCGTACGCTATACCACTGTACACCACTACACTGTACCACATTCCACTCTACTTCACTCCACTCCACAACACTATATTCTACGATAGTACACTTTATAACACTCTACTTCACTCTACTGTACCACATTCCTTTTAATGACACTTCACTTGATGACAGTAAATTCTACAATTTAATATTTGTATTAAAATTTAAAAACAATTACATTTAATGACAAAAACAAAGGTTAAGCTTTTTTTATATAGTTTAGAGAATGTTATGTATGCCTACTATATAAACCAAACTAAAAATACACAAACATTACAAATTCCTAAATTAAAGTTTAATTTTATAATTTACACACAACCTTTAAATTAATATAACTTTATTTATTCCTTAATTACAACAAACCAAAGTTAAAGTATCGTTAAATTAAAATTTCTAAACTCATACCTTTAATTTGTAACTTACACACCTCTATTCAAGGTGTGTTCAACTCGGAGGTCACACTTCATTAACTATAACTCGCCAATCTACCGTGCACTGTGTTCTCACAACAGATTTTATTTGTGATGTCATAAATATTCTTGTACATAAAATGATTTTACATTCTATAAGTGAGATATTGTAAAATGGTATAACCAGTGCATGGAGAAGGCGCAAGGTTTTGATTATACAGTGTGGTTACCAAGTTGAATACATTGTTTATTGAGGTGCGTGAGTTATATTAATTTGAAGGTGTTGTGCAAATTACATATTAAAAGTGGACGTATACATTAAGAAACAACAATGTCTCTGTACTTTAACTTTTTTTGTAGCTAAAGAATAAATAAAATTATTTTTATCTCAAGGTGGTGCATTATGAATTTAAGACATAATTTAAGAATTATTAATGTTTTTGTATTGTATGTTTGGTTTGTATAGAAAGAAAAAATAAAGATTTCATCGCTATAACAAAGGGTTAACCTTTTTTTTTAGCAAATATTAGAAAATATAATTTTTGTTTATTCATAATTAATGTAAGGAATATAATTCATACATGTTTTCTTTATTTAAAACGTAAGCTATTTAGTATGTTATTATATTGGTAAATTATATAGTAGTTTATTAAAAATTGGGGTATTCCATGGTTGCTCATCTATAGGGGTAATCTTTAGGGTTCAGGGATGGCTAGTGTAAAGCAGTATTAACAGGTTTTTAGGGTTAAAGACTGAGTTATATATAGGGTAGAATGATAGTAAGAGAGTTAGTAGCTCAGGTTGAGTAGTGTATGGGGTAGTAAGGTGTCTTTAGGGTTCAGGGGATTGGTAGTGTACAGGGGTGGAATTGTTGTTTAGGGATTAGGAGTCTACATGGGTAGTTGGTGGTATTTAGAGTTTAGTGGTCAGTTGTGTCTGGGGCAGGGACGTGTTTTTAAAGTTCAGATGAGTATTTTATTGGGTTGTAATGGGTTTTTAGGGTTCTGTGACAGGATTATAACGATAATATATAATGCATGAAAAGAAATATGAATAATTATATTAATAACATTTTGATTTAAAAGTTATAATAATATAAATGTAAATGATTTAGTAAATTATTATATTAGTAATGATATATGAAATTATTAAAAGTTGATGTTCAATGGTTAATAGTGTGTAGGTGTAGTAAGGAATTTTTAGGGTTCAAGAATGGGTAGTGTAAGGAGGTAGAAACAGGTTATAAAAGAACATCTAAAATGATGATGCAGTAACTGTCCTCAAACCAGCTACCCCTCCTATAACATGCTGACCGTGTCTCTGCCTTTGACGCTGCCCAGTGCTCCACTACATTTTTGCTATGTTCATGCTATAAAAATACCACACACCTACTATACATGAATATTAATTATGCGTCATTGGGGAGTTCTGTGCTATAATCTCCTGAAAGTACATTTGATAGGGCATATTAGTCTATAAAATCCGAACACTCAGGATTTTTTTTTCTTTATAGCTAATTACTGGTGTCCTGAATTTATAATCTAATAAACAGGGTTGCAATTACTAAATGTTAAAAAAAAAATACCTGATACATATAAGGTACGTGAGCATAGAATCTAGGAACTTAAACTATGGTTACCAGATTACTTATGCCACCAAAAGCGCATTAGGCTTCTTAAAATTCCCAGGTCGATGAGTGAGTAATTTAGTCACTTCAGTTTTATTCTTCTAGTACTTCTGAAAACATAATGTAATAAAAAAGGATTGCATGTCCCAGAATTCAAAGCATACAAGTATTGGATCACTTAATTATTTATGGACCCAGGGAATTTGAGAGATCTGGCAGTGCTCCATTCCAGGGCTGTTCTGTTAGAAATTACTTGTGATTTCGAAGACAATAATTAAAATGAGCAACACCACAACTCCCAGAACACATTACGCTGCGGCGCGAAAACAAAGTACAGACGTACCCTGTTCTTGTCACATGGAGTCATTTGTCACTTTTGAATATAACGAAACTGACAAAGATCATGTTGTCGTTTTAACACGGTAAGTAGGTGCTTCCGATTTGGCAAAAAAATAGTTGCAAGCTTTTGAACGCCTCGACTTTGTGATAAAAAAAGGATGCAGCTGTGCTGCTTTTCTTCCAGTGTTCTTGAACAGAGGTATAACGCCAAATCATGGATCCTTCCAGAGGAATGTGATAAGAGGCCAGAGACGTTTAAAGGCATGGCAAAGTGGGTTCTGGCCCAGGGCCCCAGCCTTTCAGGGGGCCCCTGATGAAGCAAACTCTCTTCTGCAGAGAGTCTTGCCCTGATGACCTTGAATAATTATTTTAAACAGATTATTTTAAATACTATTTTCCTTTCATTCATTTTAATGTAGGTGATGTGTGATAGTCTATTAAAACCATTTTGCAGAGAAATGTTGTGTTTATGTTTTATGCAACACCCATTAAAAAGTTCATTGTAAATCAAAGCAGGACCTCACATATGAAAAATGAGAGGGTGAAGCAGAGATTGTTTGCAGTGATAATGAGTGAGCTGCTGCTGTGTTACAAAATGGTCACTATACCTGAATTTTAGATGTTACCACATTTAGATTTTGGATAAGGGTGCCTGTGCACTGTCATTGACCTGGCTAAAGACGACATGAAAGAGATGAAATTGGATTATAAATTCAAAGCTAATCCTAACAGGTGCCACAAAATACATTTGGCCCCGACCCCCCAAAATCTTTAAAATGTCCCTGTAAGGAGCCTCTATTACTCCCATATGTTAGAAACTGTCAAACCCTTGGGCTGAAGTGGTTCCCCGGAAGGAGGAATCATAGGGATTGTGAAAAAACCAGACATCACACAATCAACAAATGTAGCAAATGAGCCACACTAAACCGCAGTAGAGTTGTAAGGGTGTTGTACATTTTGGAGCACATTGTCACAAATATATTATTAAGCATGGTGTGGTGCGCACCGCCATTTACAGATAACACATTTATCATTGAAATGGCCACTACTTTTGTAGAGAAATGCAGCTTTATTGATAAAATCACATTCAATATGTGGAAATCGGGTCTCAGTCAATAATTATCATTTGTACATTGCAAAGTGGCTAGGCACTAGGCCCACATACTTTGGGAAGGAGCACACGGACACCAGATTGAGGGTAGATCACTGGCCCCGCGCACGTGCACCCGGCACCTTTTACTAACAGGGTAACCTGACTGGTGACTCCTGTGGTGGGTGGGTGTCTAGTGTGGGTTACATCAGAATTGGAACACTAGACTGTATCCAGCCGGATACTACATACATACAGTGGCGTCACTAGGGGGGTGCGGGGGGTGCGGACCGCACCGGGTGACACCAGCACTAGGGGGTGACACCAATGAGCGGTGACCGACGCATACCGCAGTGAAGCTCTAATTGTTGTATTTACCGATGCAGACTTTCACGCACGGCACAGTTTACTTTCAATAATTCTTTCTGCTGGCAATCATTTATAGTTAAGAACGGTTTCTGTCATTAATAGCATAGCAGACTCTGACTGCCCCTTGTGAACCCTGAAGTGACGCCTTGAGTGCATGCATGGTCTGATTGGCCAGAGGCACACACAGGCGGGCGGCAATTTTGTTTCTGCTTTCTACGCACGCAGGCGTCAAAACGGCGCCATTCTTCCAGGTCTGATCGTACGCGCGCAGGATGGGGCCTGTGGATGTCCCTCCCTGTTTGGAGCCAGTGCTTGCCCGGCCGCCTCCTCCTTCCACGCAAAGGTCACCAGGTCACTAGGCATCGGAAGATTCATGCCGTGTGTGTGTGTGTGTGTTACTAAAACGGACTCCTATCCCTGATTCAAGGCAGTGATTCATCACGGAACGTGCTGTGTGGTAAGTACATTGATGTTGCTACTAGAAAAATTAAAGTTTCATGTGCTGATAAAAGGAGCACAAGTACGAGTTAATGTTTGTGCGAATAAATCTGCTGATTGTGCACCTTCTTTTGGAAGCACTAATCTGTTAACACTTCTCCCGACGCAGGGACCTTCCGTGACGAGTCTGCTGCTTTGATTCCCATACTGAGAGTGTAAAATGTGTCTGCAACTTATAAGGCGCACGTGTGCGTTGCTCTGTCTGACGCCACTTGTTACAGTAGAGACATCCGCTCTACTGTATCATGAGCATCTAACACAGAAGTTAATGGCTAGCTGCGCCTTTCGATTTGTCTAGCTGACAAGATGATTCAGAGTTAACACACATTTTATTTGCTGACATCAGATTACTGGTTCCAGTTGTCGGTCTCATCCCATATTATTTAGGTGCTTACAGACCACTGTATGATGCACTATGCAAAATGTTATAATGAGGAGCCACACATTGGATGGGCGAGGTACTGGCCTGAAATGAAATACAAGGTATTTGTAGGCAGGTCAAAGTTGGGAAAACAAAGGGTGGGAGCGACAGAAAGATGAGACAAGCTCTGAAGAGATGCAACACAACTTTTCCAAGGGTTAGGGAATGAGCCAGGGACAGCAGGGTACAGAGGGCAGGTAAAATAAGCTCCTCTTTCTGCATCAAACACTGACAGGGG
Organism: Lissotriton vulgaris; assembly: GCF_964263255.1. Classification (NCBI taxonomy): domain Eukaryota; kingdom Metazoa; phylum Chordata; class Amphibia; order Caudata; family Salamandridae; genus Lissotriton; species Lissotriton vulgaris. The sequence continues at coordinate 1,800,724,475 of NC_141685.1, forward strand.
ATATGCTTAATTTGTGCTGCTGGTCAGCACCGGCGCTCATTTTTAGCCACTGGAACTTATTTTTCAATATTAGACTTTAAGCAAGAGAGAGAAAGGTAGAAACAAGCAAAATAATGTGAAAGATAAAGATGGGAAAAAGTAACAAAGGGAGAAAAGTCAGATGAAAAGGAACCAGCGAGAGATAAGATAAAGGAAGGCAGGGTGTGGTGGGAAAAGGGTAAAGGCTTTGGTATTTGAAAACACCAGCATTCGGCCACCCCAGCCTTCAGGGTTGCCAGCAGCAGGCTCCCAAAGGAAACTTTGAACCCCTGCACTTTTTTTTATATAATGTAATCTGTAAACCGGACTTTAGCCACAAAACATTTGTGATCTTGGTGAGGAGGTTGTGTACCTTCATCTCCAGGTTCCCTGACAATGACTGGTCATCACCAGCTTCTTCCTAGTTTTTATACCCACCAGTCCCACATCATGTTTGGTGCATCTGTAACCTCCCAAAACATGCAAAAAGTGTTATGTTTTGTGTGCTGAACTATTTGGTTGGTTTTGTTTCTTAAAAATCAAGATTTGGATAATACAAAATGTAGTATGTATGTGGAATCGCAATGCTAAAATAAGCATTGGTCCTGTACTCTTGTCAATCTTATTTTCTCTAAAGAAAACCTCTAGGTGAGTGTCTTCTAGCAATGTGAGACTTTCATTCCTTAAATAAGTTTCGTGGTAATCTTTGACAATTTTCTTTTTCAATTTAATTTGTGATGTATGGTGTCTATTCCAATATTTTTAGATGAGGCCTGAATAAAGTTGTGCATTGTGGTAGCATGATTCCTCTTAACATACATTGTATATAGCATTTAAAACCAGGGTTTAATTTGAGCTGGCGGTTTCCGGTGCTCGGCACTGGCACGTGATTATCAGCACCAGCACTTGAAACTGTATTCCACAAGATAGCACTGTCTGGCTAATTTAGAGATGACAACAACAACAGTTAATTATTTATTCATTATACATAAAATTAACTTCTATCCCCCCTTACCCTCCCACCAAGCCATTCTTATAACTTAGGGGGCCTGGAATATTCCAAATTGTCACACTTGTACGGTTGTAGGGTGATGGTTAGTAAGTGTGTTGTCACTATCATTGGTAGCACTGGCATGGGCAATGTGTGGTGCAAGCTGAAGTGGCCTCCTGATGAGAGCCCTGGCACCAGGCGCGTAGCTAGGCACTCTGCCTGCCAACCGTGGCGGACCCTGACTTTTGCCACCACACGCCGCGTTAAAGAGCTGGGGGGGGTGCTAGAGAATATTTTTGCCGCTGCCCCCAAAACTCGCGCCGCCGGGTTACGCGTCTTTGTTCTATCTCGCCTCGAGGAACAGGAAGCACAGACAGGCCCCACTAACCAATGTTGTGATTGGTTGGCACACAGGCACCCCAGACCAATCGCAAAACTGCAATGCAGCGTTGTGATGGGTTTTGAGCATCCTGGTTCGACGCTCCAACAGGGAATGGGGGCCTGGGAATGTTCTCCATGCAGGCTGTAATGCAGCCTGCATGGAGCACAGGGAAAGAGTGCATGACTTGTGTGGGCGGCCCGAGAGTCATGACCAAACAGTCATTGTGCACTTAGGAGTAGACAAACCACTCCTCCCTTGCTCCAAGAGCAGAGCAGCAACCTGCAAAGCAGCAGGAATCATCAAATGATAATAACTGAAAGTCTGTTATTACCATGTTATGTTTCTACTTCTTGCACTGCTTGAAAGCAATGGGGCGATGCTCTGGAGGAGACGCCACTGCCACTATGTGCTCTAAGATGTCACTCTGACTATGAGAAATATACACATCACGGGGCTGTGTGCTGATCACATGTGAACCTTACCTCACGCTAATGATAGGACGCAATTTGCAGCATCATTTGACCTGTTTTTTTTCGGTCTGTGAGATAGGGCGCCAGTGCATGCGTCTTTCTTTCTGTCTCCGTTCCACCATAGTGACAGTTTACATGTATTGAGTGCAACTAGAGATGATTTTCTTTTTTGTTTGTCTTACTAAAACTCTGACTGAAAGTTACTTTTCTGGCCCCCATTACAAATGCTGCGCTACTAAGATAGGGCAATAGCAGGAGTTACCAGCTCCAATGGAAATACCCAACCTGCTGTATCACTGTGGGCCCGGTGGGTCTCGTGCACATTCAGCTGCCGCTGTGTCCACTGGCGGACTCGGAGCAGAGGAGGTCCATGCAGTAAGTCGTGAGGGGGTGACACCATGAGTTACCCGCACCGGGTGACACCAACCCTAGTGACGCCACTGCATACATAACATCCTACAGCCTTTTCTTTCACACTCCCTGTACTGCAGGAAGATTGTCACAGATTTCACATTACAAAATCCTCTCACTTTGTAGTCAGAGAATAAGTAAATCCCAATCTCCATGTTAAACGAATCACTAGCAGCTTGACATGTGACCACTGCCTTTGAAAGGACTATGCCTACGTAACGCCCCTGATTGCGAAGTCTGCAGCAGGTGTGAGCTTCTGTTCCTGTCAGGAAGTGTTGTCTGACGACCAATCGAATACAATATGTATTCGTTTAGTTAGCAGCGGATATCTCTTTATATGATGTCTGGTAAACAATATATTGTTGTTCGGTTTGCTTCTTGAGGTGTGAGATTCTGAAATTTAGGAATTTTAGGTAGACGAAGGTGCCTAACGCCAGACGGAAGCCAATTCACTTGAACTGCATCAGCGAACACATAAACCTGAGATTTAAGGACGCTTTGGGAATTAGAGGAAGTGATTAACGCATTCACATTCCGAAAAGAGCAGCTGGGTGGGAGTTCTTTGTCTTGCCTATTTTTGATAATGAGCACTGGAATAATAAGGCTCCAATTAGTGTTCACTCTGACGCACTGAATAACTACATTTCCATCAGTGGAGCTTGTGAAGGATTCGGGAAATGCCTGCCAGTTGTGCTGGGAGACAGTCTGACTGCGTCAGCAGGGACAAAATAGAGCAGAGAAGAACCCCCATTACCTCTGAGAGCTATTCACCTCTGACTAACACCACTGCGTGGACTGCAGAAGCACCTAAGTCCGTAAACAGAAACACTGAAACACATTTCGAAATAAACCCTCAAAGTGACTGTATTTAATGCACTCATTCAGCTTTCTTAAGCCCCTTACACTTTCGTCACAGGAAAGAGGGTACAGCTGTTACTTCATATCGATGACTAACACGCACCACCAGGTCTGCAAAATCCGCCTGTCCAACCTGAAAATAAATTACTCCCTGAACAAGTGGTGTGGCAAGAAATGCATCTGCCCTCGGCAAAACGGCCCGTGCACCACTCATTCAGTCGGCAATAGCGTGTCATTGATCCACTTTGAGCTCTGGTGCCACAGCTCCATGGATAGCTACACCCTGCTTTGAACTGCAGTAAGATTAGTGTCAGGCCTAGATAAAACCAACTGGATAAGTTAAAAAATCTAGTTACTAAATTGATGGCCGTTGAAGTGTGGGGGACGTTGGGGATATATCCTCCAAGATTTTGCAGAGGAGAAAATGGGGCAAGAGTGGTGGTGGGGTAGGGGGACAAAATACTTCCCCCTCTCTTCTGTAAATCGCAGGGCCATTGGCACGTCAAAGCACTACCTACACTTGAACTGTGACCTTTCCTTTTGTTGTTTTGCAAATCTCCAAGATTCTGTTTGTCACCTCGCCCTCGCCACCACAGCTTCCTGCAGTCTGCACTCAGAGGACAAAGGAAGAGAGGAAGTTTGTTGATTGCATTCTGCCCCAACCCTACCTTATTTGACTGTTTCACACTGCGCAATTCAGCCACTCAAAGGCTAATGTTTGATTGAAATGTTTATTTTGAACAGGGAGGGACCCAGGGAGAGCAGTGCGCGAGCCGGTCTCTCCCTGGGTGTGTTCGCGCGAGGACGACTGGGCACAGGACAGGTGGGGTCTGATTAGAGGGAAGTTATAAATGGGTCTAGGGCAGGCGGGAAAGGAACACGCTAGTGGGAGGCTGGAGAGGGAGGTTCTTTTGCGTGGCGAGGGCGGTCTCGGCGTGTCTTTCTCCCGTCCGGAGGACGAAGTGGACGGCGCTGCGGCCATGCCGGCGGTTCTGCCGGTGGTGGCTGTGGGTTTCCGTGGTGTCCGTGGTGCCCTCCCTGGAAGTACCGGGCGCAGGTATGTTTGGCCCCCACTGGGGCTGCTGGCTGGCGAGGGCCGCCCGGTGGGAGGAGGGGCCGGTCTGTTGGGAGGTTTTTCCAGCGGGCGGGGGGGAGGGGGGGGGTTTGCGGTCCAGAAAGTCCTCCGTGGGTGCCAGGGCAAAGCGGGGAAGGAGCCTCGATTTGCAGAGCCTCCCCCAGGTTCCTATTGCTGCTCCAGTGCAATAGAGACGCTCTGTGCCCCTGCATGTTGTGCCTCCAGGTGCTTCCCCTACCTGATGTTCAACGGGCAATGTTACCTCCTGTTCCCTGCCACCCCCTTGGTGGGGGATGCCCCCCCCTCTACTTTGTCAAGTGGTGTTATTGAGGGCTGCTCAGGTTTTAGGGATGTTTCCTCTGCTCGGTCTGGGTTTGCATTGGCGCGGGGGGGGCGCTTCCTCGAGCTGTGTTGCTCTCTCGTGACCTGTCAGCACTGTCCATTCCCTCGGCCCCCGGGGCTCTGGATACTGGGCTTGTTGGGCCTCTTTCTGGGTTTCAGCAGGCCAACTGTGCTAGTTTGGAGGGGGCGGGCTCTGGGGGGGGTGCCTGCGCCATCCAGTCCGGTTGTTTTTCCAGATTTGCGTGGGGGCCCAGTGCCTTGCAGGGTGGTCTGGGGGCGGCTTAGGCGGTGGCCAATGGGTTGTGCCTTGTCCTGGTGGGTCTTCTGTGGGCGTTCCCCTTGGCTCCAGTGGGGGTGTCACTCTCGCTGTTTCCTCGCAGTCTGGCTCGAGCGGCCCTCGTTTCCCGGTTTCGGCTCCAGCTGGTCGGCTGGTGGCTGGTGTGAGAGGCTTGCGGACTGACCCTACGGCTGTTCCATGTGGGGGGGGTCCGGGAGAGTTATCTGGAGCGGATTTTCTCTTCTGCAGCGATGAGCGTAGTGTACAATGATGACATTAACTGGCAATATTACGATGGAGGAGTTGGTGATGGGGCTCTGCCTAGTGGCAGTACACAGTATTCGCTTTTCTGGTGATGTTTTACAGTTGGATATACATGATGATGATTTGGGAGAGGGGGAGTTGAGGGAGAAGGATGTTGGGCTTTTGGCAGCACGGGCCCAACAGGGTGGGGTGGGGGCAATTCCCAGATCCTCGTATCTTGCAGGGGTCACGTGCGGACCAGGCAACAGTACGAGAGTCAGCGAGGAGTCGTCCAACTCAAGGGGATCCTGTGGTGTTTCCTCAGAAGTTATCCCAGTTGCCAAGAGGTAAGGATGGGTGGTGGTCCGTTTGGAAACAAGGGATGATTCTCCCTGCTAAGCGTACCAGATCTATTGGTACTGGTGATGAGGTTATTGAGGAGCGAGTCGCTCTAGCACCGCTGCTTGTGCGGCATGCGGAGGTGAATGCTCATTTTGAAGGGGACGTTTCCGCCAGTGGGCCTGAGCGGACAGGGGACTCAGCAACACCTATGGAGCAGGTTGCGAAGGATAGTATCCTTCCCAAGAGTTTGGCTTATTCTGGAGTTGGGATGCCTTTGGGGTCTCCATTGTCTGAGAAAACTAAATCTAGAGTCTGGAATGGCGGAGGATAGTATCCTTCCTAAGCGATTGGCAACAAAGGGAGAGTCTCCCTGCGAAGCGTACCAGATCTATTGGTACTGGTGATGGGGTGATTGAGGAGCGAGTCGCTCGAGCACCGCTGCTGGTGCGGCAGATGGAGGTGCATGCTACTGTTGCAGGGGATGTTTCCGCCAGTGGGCCTGTGCGGACAGGGGACTCAGCGGCACCTAAGAAGCAGGTGGCGGAGGATAGTATCCTTCCTAAGCGATTGCCTTATTCTGGTGTTGGGATGCCTTTGGGGTCTCATTTATCGGAGAAAAATAAATCCAGGATCTGGGATGGCGAGTTTGTTGATGTGTTCAGGCTCCTGCATCGTGATGTGCAGGCAAAGGCAGAGTCTAAGGAAGAAGACTTAGAGTTGGCTCGGCGGCCGCGAGTCCCGAAGTCTATTGAAAATTGGACCAAGGGAGGAGTACAGGGGGCAGAGGACAGCCATCGCACTTTGTTTCAAAGGGCTCCTACTCCTATTAAGGTTGAGGTTCTTACTTGTGGTTGAAGGAATACCCCGATTTGGAGGCGGCCAAGACTTTGTCCTGGGGTTTTCAGGGTAGGTTTCCGGATTGGGTACCAGGGTCCTCGGTTGGGTCGGTGGTCTGATAATCTGAAGTCTGCCAAAGAGTGCCCCCAGGTTGTACAGAAGAAGTTGGAGTCTGAGCTTGCTGCGGGTAGGATAGCTGGTCCTTTTCTTAGCTGTCCTTTACCGGATCTGATAGTTTCCCCTCTGGGTGTTGTCCCCACAAAGGCGGCTGGGGAGTTCCGGCTCATCCACCATTTGTCCTGGCCGGAGGGTTCCTTTATCAATGATTTCCTCGACCAGGCAGATTCTAGCGTGTCATATGCTTCTGTGGATGACGCCCTGAGGCTGGTTTGCACCGCGGTCCCTGGTGCTCTGCTGGCAAAAAGTGACAGTCAATCGGCTTTTCGCCTTCTGCCCATTCATCCTTGGGATTTTGGTCTCTTGGGTATGCACTTTGGGGGACATTTCTATGTTGACAAGGTTTTTTGCCGATGGGCTGTTCAGTGTCCTGTGCCCTCTTCGAGACTTTCAGTACTTTTCTGCAATGGCGCTTCACTTTCATCAGTGGCCATGTTTTGGTATGTCATTATTTGGATGATTTCCTTTTCATTGGTGCGGGTCGGTCTGGGCAGTGTCAGTTTTAGAGATCTTTCAGGCTATGACCGCGGAGCTGGGTGTCCCTTTGGCGCCTGATAAGACCGAAGGCCCATGTACCATGTTGACCTTTTTGGGAATTGAAATCGATGCCACGGTTATGGTTGCGAGGTTGCCTGCTGGCAAGGTACGCGAAATCTCTGATTTCATCAGGTTGGTGTTGGGCGAACGCAAATTGGAGCTCCGGAAGGTTCAGAAGTTGCAGGGGTACTTGAATTTTGCGTGCCGAGTGGTTCGTGCGGGTCAGACGTTTTGTAGGCGTCTGGGCTTGTCACTGTCAGGAGCCAGTCTTCCTCATCATCGGGTGCGCCTTGCCGCACCTGTCCGGGCAGATTTGGGTATCTGGTTGCACTTTTTGCAGGATTTCAACGGCGTGTCCTTGTTTTTTGCGGACGAGGACATTATCTGGCAGGTGCAGCTCTTCACGGACGCTTCTGGAGCCAACGGCTTTGGCATCTTTGGGACGGGCGTTGGTGCGCGGCTGGCTGGCCTGGTCATTGGCAGGAGCAAGGGCGCAGCATTGCTTTTTGGAACTGTTCCCTTTGCTGGCGGCTCTGTACATCTGGGGGGAAGAGTTCCGGAACAAATCTGTGTTGTTCCACGTGGACAATATGGAGGTGATTGACCTTGTTAACAGGCAGAGTGCAAGGGATTTGCGTGTGTTGAAACTGTTGCGTGCTTTCATGTTGCAGGCTGAATATTGTATTCAAAGCTCAACATGTTCCAGGGGTCACTGATTGCATTGCTGATGCTTTATCTCGCTTTCAGTGGGCGGAATTCGACGATTGGCTCCTGGGGCGGATCTAGAACAGACCGCGATCCCACAGTACGTATGGGCAATGGGGGGATTGAGAGTCCGACAGTATGGTTGAGCATTCAGTGGCTGACTCCACCCGTCGGCACTATTTACCGGCTTGGCGGGATTTTTTGCAGTTTGGTGAGAACAAATTTTTTCGGTCAGGCACCGGTGGGTTTGTGTGATGAGCTTTTTTTGTTGCATTTTGTTTTGCATTTGGTGGACAGAGGCCTCTCCCACACAACAATTTCGGGTAAGCTGGCAGGGATCTCTTTTTATGGGCAGCTTCGGTGGGGGAGGGATCCTGTGGGGGGGTGCTGGTCAGGACGGTTTTGGAAGGTTTGGGTAGATTGCAGGGCGGTGCTCAAAGGCTGCGGCAGCCGGTGACTTTTGATTTGCTTTAACTGATGTTATCCCAGTTGGCTGTCTGCTGTTATGACGCTTTTGAGTGTCGGATATTTCGCTTGTGTTTCGTGTGGTTATATTTTGGGGCATTCCGTGCTTTTGTGTTGTTGGGTTTGAGCAACAGGGCGGGTATGACTAGCGGTGAAGTGGTGCTGGAACAAGACAGGGTTCGCCTCTGGTTGCGAATGTCTAAAACAGATCAGTTGGGTAGGGGTAAGTGGGTTTTCTTGGGGCGGAGCGGTTTCATTTCTTGTTGTCCTGTGGGGGAATGGGAGGCTTTCTTTGCGTCCCCTCATTTTACACCGGGGGTAATTTTCTGTCACGTTGATGGCAGTCCGATTGTTGTTTCGCAGTTGTTGGCTGTTCTGAGAAAGGTGCTGTTAGGTCTGGGGCGGGATCCTTCTCAATTTGGTACTCCTTCCTTTCGGATTGGGGCGGCGACGGAGGCTGCCAGATTGGGGTGGGACTGGTCCCAGATTCGCAGAATTGGGCGTTGGAGGTCGAGATGTTGTGAGAAGTGTGTAAGAAAATGACTCGCCTTTGTTTTTCCTAACATTTGTTTTTCTCCTAGGTCCTTGGTACAAATAAAAAAAAGAAAAAAAAAGACGCCTGGGTGTGCACCATGGTGATCTGGACTGAGTTCGTGCCACACTTACAATGGACTGGGGCGAGGAATTCTTCAGCCATGGAAAAAGCAAGGGAAAAAGTGCATCGTTCTATGAGACTGTTTTGTAAAGACTTATGCATTTATTGTTTGGCTCACCCTCATTTGCAAATTTCTGAGAAGCATTTATTTTGCGGGGATGGAGTCCACCTGTCTCAATTGGGTCTTTCCTTTTATCTTTGGAATTGCGTGATTTAATAGCTAAAGTACTGGACGTGCAATTGTGGTGTTCCCCGACCCCCCCCTTTTTTCCTTGCCTTTGGGTGGGGCAGGAAAACTCTAAAGGTTTTCCTGGGTGGCGGTTTCTAGTGGGGGGTGGGCTGCCTGGAGCGGGTTGGTCCATCCTCAAAGGGCAGTTAAAGGAAATGAGGGGGTATTCTTCAAGAGTTAGTTGTTTCTGGTTTGGGTTAGGTTTAACTTGGTGGGGGGGGGGGTTACTCCTAGGTAGGGATGCTTAGTCAAGCTGGAAGATTTGGATTTTATTAATTATTAAATAAATGTGTTGGAAAGATGTTTGATTTACACACCTGTCTTAAATAAAGTGGCCTTTCTTGCTCTCAAAGAGGTGGTGGACAGTGTTTTCTTGCGCAAGGAGGGACGCAGGGAGAGCCGTGCGCGAGCCGGTCTCTCCCTGAGTGTGTTCGCGCGAGGACGACTGGGCGCAGGACAGGTGGGGTCTGATTAAAGGGAAGTTATAAATTGGTCTAGGGCAGGCGGGAAAGGAACGCGCTAGTGGGAGGCTGGAGAGGGAGGTTCTTTTGCCCCACCCACCCTTCCCCCTTTTTTCTCTAGGTTTTTTCCCCCATTTTGCAGTATTTTTCGGCACTGCTATGGCCTTCTGGCCTTGCCACTTTGGGACAGGTGTCTTGTTCTTTTGTAGGCGGTTTGTAGTGGGGGGTGGGCAGCCTGGAGCGGGTTGGTCCATCCTCAAAGGGCAGTTAAAGGAAATGAGGGGGTATTCTTCAAGAGTTAGTTGTTTCTGGTTTGGGTTAGGTTTAACTTGGTGGGGGGGTTACTCCTGGGTAGGGATGCTTAGTCAAGCTGGAAGATTTGGATTTTATTAATTATTAAATAAATGTGTTGGAAAGATGTTTGATTTACACACCTGTCTTAAATAAAGTGGCCTTTCTTGCTCTCAAAGAGGTGGTGGACAGTGTTTTCTTGTGCGATTGAACATCACTCCCGAACATGAGAAAATTTGTATCAGACATAGTCTCAGCACACATCTTGCTTACGTTGTGTGTCAGATGTGTTGGTCTGTCCTGGTATTTACACAAATAACAATTTAAATACAACTATTTTGTCTTATTTCTTTTATTACGCTACTCAACCCAATCCAGGGTGTTGGGGTGCTTTACATCACACATACACATTGTACACAGACAATAAATCATATGTCTGTAAACCAATTTACAGGATATGTTACATAAGATAGTAAGGGTTACAGTGTGTAGGAGTCACTTGTCCGTTCATTCATAGTTTATTATGCTATATTAGAAGATTACAATTTATGAACCGCAAGTAACTAAAGGATCTCTGTGTTAAAAGCAGTAACCCACTACCCATTAAATAAAATACAATTCTACCATCTGTGTGTCCCATGATGTGCTCCGCTGGAGACATATTAACATTCTATCCTACTTTGATTCAAAACTGAGACTAGACAAAACACCTGTCTTGCTAGCAAGTGCATTAACTTCTAGAGCTATCTTTCCATTATTAATATTTCCTGAGATTTTCTGGTTACGTAAAGACCTATCCATCAAGTGCCTTAACCCCATAAGATATTTTAAAATGCAGACTTTTCAACCAACTAAATAGAATAGATATACTGCCACATTTCTCCTTGTTGCCAATTTCATTCTAGCAGTATTTTAATAAATAAATGTATAAATGGAGGCCTAGATCTTGCGTAGGAGTTGCTTCACTTTTTTGGCACAACTCCTGCACAAAATCAAATTTGTTAAATATTGTAATGTGCTCAAATGTACTCATGTTAAACCTGCTTATCATATGAGAGGTCTTTGAATCTGATGTCATTGTTTGTGATATCACATCCTGTGAGGTCATTGGTTGTGATGTCATGTGCGATGATGTCAAATACATACTGCCTAACTTGGTTAGTGGCCCACTTCTTTTTACTCGACTAGAATTAGAGTAATGTGATAAAATTCCAGAGTTAAAGAGATACATCTAGTTTGGTATGTAGGAACGTTTTGAGTGGCAAGAGGCATGCTTGTGAGATGCTTGCAAGAACAGTGTTGACAAAGTCCAGTTATGACAGATTTTATAGTAAAAAAGAGACAAAAATGGCTTAATCTTTTCATGACTCATTGGTAATAGTTTACCACTTTAAATATTTTGTTTATACGGAGGAGTCAAACATGATAATGAATGATGAAACAGCAAGTGAGATTGATGGGAAGTCAGCGATGTCTGAATCTATGGGCTTTTGCATTTCATTGTTCACTAATAAAACCTTGGCTGGCATGCTGATCTATTGCCCCGCCTCGGAATGCAGGAGGGTTTCTATCGTCCGTGAACGAGTTCCTTTCGAAGTATATGTCAAAATACTTGAATTTCACAGTTCTAGGGGACCTTATATACATGTGGATGCATCTTCTGACTCATATGGCTGCTTCTTTTGGAGCATATGTCATCTTGGGATAGGTCACAATTTGTGACTCAGCCCATTCACTTGGTCCGACCATGCTCTCATTCACTTCCATTGGTCACGGGACCTCGGCCTTCACGGATTCGGGTATCACTGTCTCTTCTACTGAGTTTAGTCTTGCCTGGAGCAAGCATTCTCCACCTATGACAGAGGTCATGGAGGTTGATGTCAATCGGCCTACTCCTGACTTACACAGGTGGCTAAACACATCATACCTATTAAACACAGAGATGTTAATTCCTTAGGAAAAAGACAGTCAACACCTTGGGTAAGTGAGGCACTTAAAGGGCTTTATGAGTACTGTAAGAAAATGGGAAGGGATTGAAGCATCATTACCTTTGTAATGACAAAATCTCTCTACAAGAAGGCTCTAAATATCTACCATCATGAAATTAAGAACGATGAGTCTGTTTTTTTTACAGATCAGATGACATGTCTCAAAACAAGTCCGGGAAGATATTTCAAATTATCAGAAAGTTTATGCCTTGCTTCAGCCTTTAAAACATTGTCTTAATTTATGTACCCAATTGTCCAACTACTTTGACACTAAAACCCAAACCATCGTAGATGCCTTAAATCTCACCGGCACTGCCTCAATAATGATCAGTGACCACATGGCACTGCAAGTAGAAATAGTGCCCTCTCGTGGCCAATTGCTACAGGAATTTACCTTTATTTTGCTCAAGGAGTCCACTCAGGCCTTGAATGAAATAGTGCCCTCTGGTGGCCAATTGCTACAGGAATTTACCTTTATTTTGCTCAAGGAGTCTACTCAGGCCTGAACATTAGGGTTGCCAGATCACCCCCGTCCTCCTCACATTCTTCCCACCATTTGTACGTCTTCTCCCCTGTTCTAAACCAGCCTCTAAATCAGTCAATTTGCTTGGCCACAGTACCCAGTGGTTAAAAGCAGGGCAAGTTGATTCCTCTTTTAAACAAACCTTCGGCAGACAAGACCAATCTTGCAAATTTCCATCCCATTTCTCTGCTGTAATCCTTTACCAACTTTTAGAGCAGCTCATAAACAAGCAGCTCTCTGATTTTTTAGAACAAAATGGGCATCTTCACCCTACCCAGTCGGGTTTCTGCCCTGGTTTCAGCACCAAGACCACACTATTTGTGGTCACAGATACAATTAGCCTAGCAGTAGATCACAAGAAACAGGTGAAACTGATCCTCCTTGACCTTTCCACCGCTGTTGACCCAGTCTTGCATTCGACACTCCTGCAGCACCTCGAAGCCATAGGTGCCTGCAGTTTTGCTTTGGCATGGCTCTTTTTAACAGACAGGTCCCAGTCAGTCAGAATATTCCCGTTTGCCTCTGATGATAAACCACTGGGTTATGGGGTCCATCAGGGGTCTGCACTAAGCTCCACAGCTCCAAGAAACTAATCGCTGTACGAGCGCTGTATTAATAATTGTAACACAACATTTTAGCATAATGTGTATATCACCCCATGGCATCCCTAATTGAATCCTTTGGAGTACAGACAATATCTTATACAGATGAAACCCAACTGATCCTCCCCCTTGACAGAAATTCACCTAATGCACTGTGCAACTTCCAGACCTGCTTATTGTGCCCACCAGGTATGGGGGCATTAGGAACCTGTTTTGGCCTGCTAAAAATGTTTAAAGTTCCTCGAACTTCTCCCCCCTCCTGCAGCAGAAAACCGTGATCCAAACCTTGATCCCCTCAAGGCTGGGTTATGCTAACTCTCTGAAGAGATAACAGCTGGTGCAGAATGCTGCGGCCAGGCTTCTACTTTGCCTTCCTAAGAGATCCCACATTCAGGTAGGCCTAAAGAAACTGCACTGGTTGTCTATAAAAGAATGTGTGAGGTTCAAAGGTTTGGTTCTGGCACACAGACCTTTTTACCAAAAAAGCTCTCAGTATTTGTCAACAGATTCACACCTTACCAACTAGCTCGGTCTCTTTGGTCATCCAACTCTTTTCTCATTTCAGATGAAAAAAGTGGAGTGGTAGCAGTTACGGCCCAAAGTCATGCTCTGAGTGCCAGGCCATGAATCTGAAAGCTTTGCGGGAGCAGTCGCGAAAGCTGTTGGAGGCCCTGCACTTGGCATTGCATCTCTACAGTTCTCATTTGAGAGGAAGGTCCTGAGAATGGTTGCAAAGCTTGCACTCCTTGTCCCATTTGAAATCTTTAGGACATTCAGGTAAACACAAGAAGAAGTCAAAAAGCATAGGCATTCTTCCACTTCACCCCATCTGTCGGCTGATGGGATGAGGGACACAGAGTGTGGTCGCTCTAGGCCTCCGTCCCGGGGTCTCTTTCTGAGATGACTCTGCACCTCCCCACTTTTCCGGGAGCCAAAGCATCTCCTACCTAATTGCAACAATTTTAGGAGGCCTTGCACTTCATCTTTTGGGCAGTCCGGCTCCGCTGATGTGTCTTTTGGCCTTTGACTCCAGCGGCTCCGTACCCGGAGGACCCACGTGGATCCATTATTGGTTAAGGACTGACATCGGTCGCTCCACCTCGACCTACCCTGACGCTGATCGCAGCAGTGATGCTCCCGATGAGGTGGTGAAGAGGACTGGAAGGGGCTGCTGGACACTTTAACAGACCAGCTTAAAGCTGGCGTATAGTCCTGGGTGAGGCAATTGGGTTGGACGCTTCCACTGACACTGGCTTGCTTTCTCTGTGGCTACATAATGGTGATGAGAAGGCCGCCAAGGTCCTTGACCTCAAGCTCTCCTTGATGGCAGTCAAGACTAACCTTCTGACAGAGGTGCTTCAGCCTGCAGCTTCTACCTCCAAACCTCTTTTGCCTTTTAATGAAGCCCTCGCTGATGTCCTTCTGGGCACTTGATCCAGGCCCAGCACAGGGGCTCCTGTGGACAGGACAATTGCCCACCACCATCTCCCTGCTCCAGGCAACCCATTGTTGCTTAACCAGCATCCTTCCCCTGAGAGCTTGGTTGTCCAAGTCTCACCTTCCAAAGGCACATTCCCTTCTGCTCCTCCAATAGGGAATCCAAGAAGCTGGACCATCTTGGGAAGAGGATGTTTTCTTCCTCTAGCTTGGCATTGCAGTCGGTAAATATCGCTTGCCTCTGGGATTTAGTTGAGCAGGTGCTACATCAAAGAAACCCCTGCTCACCCCGTTATGATAGGGACCAGTCTACACAGGCTCCAGAACAGTCTCCTTCTTGGTATGATGCACACAGGAATAAAGGAGACCCTCAAAGCAAATGTATACTGCAAAAGGTTCAGGGGAGAAATACTGTACAAAATAAGAGAAAGGCGGGAAAAAGCACAAAGGCACAAAAAACCCGCCTTTGATCTGTGAATATAGATCCAAACAGAAGGAGGAAGTCTGTTTGCACAACACTCCTCCAGTGCACTGGAAAAAGAAAAAGCAAGAATCACAAGCAACGAGGTTCAAAAATTACCTTGCACCTCTGACTACTTATTGCTGCATGAAGAAAGCAGAGAAAACAGGAATCCAATCCGTTCAGCAGGAGTTCCGTGGGAAGGTCGGCATCCAGAATCCTTCCAGGACACGAACCGGAAGAGAACCCAAGCAAGGAGGTTCCAGGAGGCGGCTCTTTAATACTCCCCATACTGCCTTTGAACCAATAGCGGCTGCGCTGACAAAGCAAAAGGAAAGCTGCAGCGTGCAGAAATAAAATAAAAGAAGTACCCCCCCAGAGGAGCAAGCCAAAAGTGAAATCAACGTAAAACATCACACAGTAGCGTGAACCATGCACATGGGGCAGGTAAGGGAAATCAGACCATAACAGTACTCCCCTCAAAAGACCCCCCACAGGGTGCGGCTTGGCAGGGTGACGGATATGAAATAAACGCACCAATCGAGGAGATTGTACATTACCAGCTGGTTCCCAAATACGGTCCTCAAAGCGATAACTCTTCCAATCGACCAAGTAAAACAAACGACCCGTCTCCTCCTGGAGTAAAGAATGGAATGAATCTCAAACTCCTCACACCTATCAACCAACAAATGGGGAGGAGGTGGCAAGGCCATAGTGGTGGAAGCATAGGGTTTCAGAAGGGAGGTATGAAACACAGGCTGAATGCGGTAATCATCAGACAATTTTAGCTCCATAGCAACTCGAATAACTACCCGAAGTACCCAATAGGGACCCACAAATCGAGGCTGTAATTTATGGGGGCACCCCAATCGCAAATTCTTAGAAGCCAGCCACACCCTATCCCCTGGGGCATAAGCAGGTGCTGGTAGAGGATGTCTATCTGCTTTGGTTTTCATTCCCTTTTTGTCAGCCAACAAATGTTCCTGGGCCATACTCCATATAGCTGTTAAATTACAACTCAAAGAGTCTAAAGCAGGAACCCTACCAGATGGCTGAATGGGTATAGACCGAGGATGTAATCACATAGAAAAAAAAAGGGGAAATACCCAAGGCCGAATAAAGGCTATTGTTATAAGCAAACTCAGCAATGATGAGAGCCTTCACCCAACTCCCAGTAAGGGAGGTAAGAAGACAACAAATATACTGTACCATTATCTGATTCGTGCACTCCGTTTGTCCATCACCAGGATGGTAAGCCGAGGACAAACGGAGTTCCATTTTCAGAGAAGAACACAATTCCCTCCAGAAATGGGACACACACTGTGCTCCCCTGTCAGTGGCAACACCATGCAAATGTAAGATTTGTGTTATAAACACCTCAGCCAACTCCTGAGCAGTGCACACCTTGGGCAGAGGAATACATTGAGCGGTTTTGGTGAACAAATCAACAACAACCAGTATGGTGTTATAGCCCGCTTCCATGGGCAAATTAGCAACAAAATTCATACTAATCGTATGCCATGGGGCAGAGGGAACTGGCAATTGATGCAAAAGACCTACTGGAAGAAGGGGTGAGGCTTTATTATTAGCACATACTGCACAAGAGGACACAAAAATGGTCCACCAAAACCAGGGAAGACATATGTCCCGCGTCTTGGTGATTCCAGGACCCATTAGAGAAGAAGAATAACACCAAGTTAGAACCTTATCCCTGAATTTTGGGATATAAACAACTGAGAACCCTTATATAACACCCCATCTTTCAATTGAAAAGAGGTGTCAAATAACCAAGGGGTCAAATCTACAGAGGATAACAACCCCTTTATCTCACCCACTAATTCATCAAAGGAACAACAACCAATTATCCTCTCTATGGGAATCAAGTGCGCTCACCCTGAGGAATAGCCTCACCCACTGGAGACACATGTAAGCGGGACAAGGCATCCAATTTCACTTGCTGGGCAGCAGGCCTATATGTGATGGTAAAAACATCTGCCGTGGTGTCACAGTCCAAGCAGAGCGAAAGAACTCAAGATTCTTATGGTCTGTATATAAAGTTACTGGGTGTTGAGCCCCCCACAAATGGTGTCTCCATTCCTGGAAGACCAACTGAATTGACCATAATTCCCTCTCAGCCACTGTATAGTTCTGTTCGGCCGGCAAAAGCTTTTTAGTAAAGTATGCAAGGGGATGCATATGTCTGGTATCAATATCCCGCTGAGACAGAACCCCACCCACAGCATATTGTGAGGCATCGGCCTCCACATAAAATGGAAGTGCGGGATGTTTCAAAACAGGGGCAGAAGTAAATCTTTCAACCAAGGTCTAAAAAGCCAACTGAGCAGTCGGAGTCCATTGAAAGGCGACCCCTTTCTTTACTAAAGAGGTGATAGGAGTAACTTTATTGGAGAAATGAAATATAAATCACCGATAAAAATTGGCAAAACCTAACAAAACCTGCACATCCCTACCACATGCCGGAACAGGCCAGGTGGTAACAACCTCGATCTTTTTAGGATCTATTTGAATACCATCTGCGGCAATGAAAAAACCTAGAAATTACACTGAAGGTGTCCGAAGCGTGCATTTTTCCATTTTCACAAACAGATGGTTGTCACGTAATTTCTGCAGAACCTTAGTCACATGAAAATCATGAACTAAAGGAATTCTTGGAAAACACCAGAATGTCATTGATACACATGATGACACTAATATCCAAAAAATCCTGTAACACCTTATTGAGGAAAAGCTGAAATGCTGTGGGGGCATTGCACAGACCGAATGGCATAACGCAATACTCGTATACATCAAACTTATTATGGAATGCAGTCTTCCATTCGTCCCCCTCACAGACACAAATGAGATGATATGCCCCTCGCAGATCTAGTTTCATGAAAATAGTGGCATGTCTCAATTGATCTATAAACACTGAAATCAAGGGAAGACGATATTTGTTCTTAATAGTCACCTTGTTTAATGCCCTATAATCAATACAGGAGTGCATATCTCCACCCTTCCCAGGTACAAAGAGGAGGTGAGAGGACACCGGAGAGGAGGACTGCCAGATGAAACCCGCAGCCAACATCTCATCAAGATAAACCCGCAAATGCTGTGCTTCAGGTTCAGACAAGGCATAAATCCGGCTAAAGGGCATTTCAGCTCCATGAAATAAATCTATGCAACAATCAAAGTCATGGTGTGGTGGTAAAACACATGACTTGACCTCATCACACACATCAAAATACTCCATATACTAAGCAGGAATACAAGGTGTCTAGGTAGAAACACCCATAGCACAAACCAAAGGAGACACCCAATCCGTTGCCTCCTGATAACAATGTTGCAGGCAATGTATTGAATACAAGGTTACTCTACGTCTAGCCTAATCTATCCCGGTGTTATGGTTCTGCAACCACAGTACCCCAAGTATAATTCCAAACGTGGGGGCATCAATAAGATTAAAACACACGGTTTCTGAATGACCATTATCACAGATCAGAACAAGAGGTTCTGTCAGCTTCATGATCACCTCCGGCGACAGGTCAGTGCCATCAATCGCCCTTACAGGTTCCGGTGACAGCATTTTTCTGAATGCAAGGAATCTCATAATTTTGGGCTAACTGGATATCCAGAAATTACCCGTTCCACCAGAATCAAGTAGAACAGGAAAGGTGTTTATCTTGCTGTTGGTAATCACTAGGGTGACTGTAATCGTAAAATGATGTGGCATATGAGATCCTGATCCAGCCACATCATAGGGATTAATATCACTTATTGATTTTGGCCATACCAATGCATCCCCAGACGCAACAAATGCCACAGACTTCCTAACAGGTACAACAGATGGCTTCACAGGGCATTCAGGCACAAAATACCCACTCTTCCCACAATACAGGTGGAGATTAAGCACTCAACGCCAGTCCTTTTCCTCCTTGGACAAAGGACCACAAACCCCTCCTATCTGCATGGGTTCGGGTGGATCCTTATCCCCAATCTCTTCTTTATTATCTCCTCGACCGGTATATAACCAGGATACAGGCATCTGATTTCTCTCACCCCAGCGTTACGTTAATCTGTGATTCAACTTCACCACTAGATTGATAAACTCCATGCATTAATCAAGGGGATCCACTTCCTGACACAAGACATCTTTCAGCTCCTCACAAAGACCCTGATAGAAGAGCAAAGTCCTTGTTGCTACAGGCCAATGTGTCTCAGACACCAATCGATTCAAAGTAGTGATATATAGACCAATAAATCCTGTTTTCCCTGTCTCAATTTAAGCAGCTCTGCATCACTTGCCTGCATAAAAGTATGTTTAGCAAACAGACGGAGCATCTGCTCCTTAAAAGCCGGAAAGTTGGAAAGTATAGGATCATCATTATCCACCAAAGGTACAGACCACATGGCTGCAGTACTAGCCAAATAGGAAATAATAAAAGCCACCTTAGAGGCATCATACGGGAAGGCTGCAGGTTTACACATAAAGTGTAGATGGCATTGGTTGATAAATATGCCGTATTTATTGCTATCGCCAGGGAACCTTTCAGGCACAGCCAACGGTACCGGAATTGGTGTATTTACAGTAAGGGAAACAGGGGAACCCACAGAAGAGCTATAAGCTCGATCAAAGTGAAAAGTGGCTGGTTGTAGTACGTTTGCTATAGGTATCCCCCCGAATTCCTTCCCCAGGAACTTTCCCTAGACTTATGGCCATTAAGTTATAGCTGCAAAGCTTGATTCTCTTGTCGTAAATCTCTCACTTCACTCTGAACTGAGGAAAGGGCTAGTGCTAAGTCCTGTAGGCTAGGACCAACCCCCAAGCCACCAGATAAGGACACAGATTCACACTGGTCCATCTTCGTTCGGGTAGCCTAATTTTCGTGGGCTTGGGTTGGTATACCAGCCCCACTCACCTGAATCACTGGTACTGCGAGAACGAAGAAAGTCCCATTCACCCACCCTGTACTTTGACCCTCCGTGCCTAGATAGACATCAGCAAGGGCGGACAGCACACCGGGGGGAAGGTAGGAAGGAAAAGAAAACAAGGATGGCAGTGGTGACACAAGTCTGCTTCTCTTGGGACTGCACCAACACTTCAAGCACACCAATGAACCCCAAAGGAATCACACATATGAAGAAGAAGAGAAAATAATCAATAGACAAATCCCACCCAATAGCTGGGCAATGTGTACTACACAGATCATAACCATCAAATAAACCCTGCTCACCCCCTTGTGATAGGGACCCGACGCCAGAGGCTTCAGAACAGTCTCCTTCTTGGTATGATGCATGCAGATATAAAGGAGACCCTCAAAGCAGATAAAAACTGCACAAGGTTTAGGGGAGAAATACTGTACAAAATACAAGAAATACTGTACAAAATACGAGAAAGGCGGGAAAAAGCACAAAGGCACAAGAAACCCCCCTTTAATCTGTGAATATAGATCCAAACAGAAGGAGGAGGTCCGTTTGTATAAAACTCCTCCAGTGCACTGGAAAAAGAAAAAAAGAATCAAGGGTGATGAGTTAAAATAATTACCTTGCACCTCTGACTAAAAAGTAGAAATAAATCCCAAGTCCCATAACCAAATTTCAGCAAAAGGAAGGGGGAATCAATAAAAGTTCCAGCTGAAACTTATTTCTGCATGAAGAAAGGTGAGAAAACAGGAATCCAATCCGTTCAGCAGGAGCTCCGTAGTATGGTAGGCATCCAGAATCCTCTGGGACATGAACCAGAAGAGAACCCAAGCAAGGAGGTCCTGGGAGGCAGCTCTTTAATACTCCCCATACTGCCTTTGAAGCAATAGCGGCTGCGCTGACAAAGTGAAAGGAAAGCCTAGCGGGCAGAAAGAAAACAAAAGAAGGAACCTCCCCCCCAGATGAGCAAAGCCAAAAGAGAAATCACTGTAAAACATCACACAGCAGCATGAACCAGGCACACGGGGCAGGAAATGGTAATCAAACCGTAACAGCGAGTGTCTGAAAAGTTTCAGCGCTCCGTCCATCATCTCCTTGTGTTTGCTTTGTTTGCCCTAAGTTGGCAGGGTATGCCCAGACGTGGGTCCCTTGCTCACTTTGCCACTGGATTCAAGCTAGGCTGGCTGATGAGGGGTGTTATCCCAAAACCGGTCCCAGGATGCTTGTGTCCAGTACAGGGAAAACCTGGCTTGGCAGTTCGTGCAGGACTGTTCCCATGAGGCACTTCAAGACTAATTTGCATATAGCTGGGTCTGAGCTGAGGTGGTGAAGTGAGCTAAAGAATAATGATGGACTCAACCCAGATCTATGACAGGGGGTGCGTGTCTGAAACTTTTCAGCGCTCTGTCCATCCTCTCTTCGTGTTTACTTTTAGAAAGTGGATATTTCTCTGCTCTTACAGCTCTGTGTGCTTGCAGCCTGTATCCAATAGACTCCAATATTAGTCCAAATGCATTTTGAGGTTTAGGAACATCGATAAGAGCATTCAGTTTATTCTTCCTTTTTCCGTCCCACCTTTGTTTGCTTGGTGCATGACGCTGTGAGATTCTAAAACATGATTTTTCACATTTGGTCTAAATACATTTTGAATGTGAATAACAATTTACTTGCAAAGGGTGACTCCATGCTTACTCTTATCAATGTGTCATTACAAAACTATGCAATTGTATTTGTTTACCGGAGCGTACTGCTCTCAGACAATGGGCAATTTGTATAGGGTCACTGGAAAGTCCTAAAGGTTGTCCTTGTCCAACCCCCAAGACATTTAGTGTCGCCTACGCCCTTGACCAAATTTTAAACAAAAGTTGTTCCTTCTTTTGTGCAAAGGCACTATCTGATATTTTCATGGACCCATTTTTTGCTTTACAACATCATTTGTCATGTTTTAGTAGTACTCTAAATATTCAACTAAAAATACAAAAAAAGTAGACTGTTACTGGAATGTATGTAGATACTAGTTTGCAGCCCTGTCTTTCACAATGCCTTTATCCAGTGCTACCGAATGCCTCAAACCTGATGTTGAAATTCTCTTCCCTGATCCTGTAATGTGCCTCACTGATGTCTCTGAGAGGAGCCGACATTGAACTGTCAAACAGCTTAGACATGCTACGGCTGGCGGACTCTCGTTTGGAGGAGGCAAACAACAAACAAGATGGCAAGCCTGACTTCTAACACGCATGACATCGGCCAGCCTTGTTTATCTACATACCACAGGCATGGGCTTACCACTAGTGCTGTAGTGGACTACAGAGCAGTGCTGTATACAGGTGCAATAATCAGGAGCACGCACAATGGAAAGGTGCTACAGAAAAAACAGCTCTTCATTTAGAGTGTGTGCTGAATGGAAACATGAATCCTACACACCCGCTTGCCTGGTATCTTCAAGCCCAGCAAAACATTGCAAATATGACTGAGATCTTTGGAAAATCCAGAAAAAGATGACTGTTCGGCCTGGCGAAAAAATATTCAGAAACAAAGTCTTGCCAAAAGAAATGGAGACAGGGCAGCAGTGTTGTCTGCCTATGCTCCTGTAGTCCCTGGTACAAGGAAAGATAAAAGACTTTATAGAAAGTGATCACAAACCTTTCCACGGAGGATCCCGCCGATTTGTCCTGTTCTTCTTGGGGATACATACATTTCTCAGGTGGTCCGGTAATTTGCATCATTCTTGCTACACGTCCACTGGGAGTAAACCTTCCGTATCTAACTCAAGGGATGCCTCACCAAAGCAGAACTCCAGCAGATTGCAAAAAGCCATAATACCAAAATGTATGGGCCCAGTGGGCATGGAAAAGGACGAGCAAGCGTTTCCAATAAAAGTGTGTCAACCTGTATATGTTTCAGCCCCACTCACAGGTGGAATATCAAGCGAACACTGTATGAGGCAACACTACTTTAGCAATGGACCAGGCCCCTGGCAAGAATCTGTGTGCACAAACGGGCTCCAAGGCTTTCCATGGAGATCAGACACTCACCTAAAGTCCTCGGTGGGTATTTGTACTAAAAATCATCTTCCCACTACTCTCAAGTGATAGTTACAGCTCCAACTTTCTTAGAAACTATTATGAGGATTGTTGATTTGAAGAAGGGTGATTGTACCGACTATCTCATTTTTGACACATTGTATTTAACTTTGTTTTGGGACAAAACATCAATCAGTGGGCAAATGCAAACACAAACAATAAGCAGAATTTAAGAGTGTAAGAGTATGTGCATGCTGTTGGTGTATGATAAACATAGACTGATTAGCAATGCCAAACATTTTTGAAATGACTCCAATTACTCCACACCAACTAGATTCCATTCACATTTTGGATACTCAAACATTCTGGGCTTTTAGGGTTAGATTTATGACATCTTGCAGGTCACTGGGCCACATTTCTGGCAACAGAAAGAATCGTCTCTCCTCCAACAGAAGCTCAGTCACTGAATAGACAACCAGTAGCCCTATTGCAGTGAAGGAAGATACGATCTAGAGGCTGGCTCAGAGTAGAACTGTTAATGATGACAAAAATGGCAATAGTTTAAATGGCATGATTACATTTGAAGTCCTGTATCAGGGAGAAGCAAAGTAGAATGATAAGACTTCGATTGAGAAGGATATGTGGGATGCCATGACTAAGTGATTGGAGTACAGGTTTGTTTTCTTAGGTGTCTGTCATCCCAACTCTTTCAGTGGTGTTAACGACAGTCATTGTGGATGTGTTGCAACTTTACGGCACTTACAAGTATAGGGCAGGAAGTAACTATCCAAACGAACTCAGTCATCCAATGAGAGGTAAGTAACTAATAGCAATCTTTCAAGTGTTATCAGCATGTATCCTTCTCTTTAAACATCAGCACTACTGGTAATGCCAGACAACCCGATGACAAAAACCTTGATTAAAATACAGAGAAGGACATGTGTGGTAACAACAGTGCATGCTTTCTGCACTTGGGCAGAGTGAACTTTAATCTCATTAACTGATGCCTCCCACCCAGAGAGGAACAACATGGTGGTGGACATTCTAAGTAATTCCTCCATTTTCTCAGTTTCTTGCCTGTTGCACAAAGACCATGCTTCAGTACTCCTTCCAAGTGCTTGCTCACAGGTTTTGGAGGTGCGGACATGGGAAGTGGTATTATTTTCAGATAAGAACCAAGGAGAATTCTTTATGCTCTTCCACTCATGTCTCATAACTACAAAGTACTGCAGAGGATACAAGGGGAGGTAGTATTCTTGATGGACTGCCCTCTCCTGGCAGAATTCAAACCTTTACACTACAAGTTACTATTCCTTCCAATGTCAGTCCTCCTCTTGCTTCACCTGGAGGTTGACAGGGCAAAATGTCAGTGGATGAACGTTCAAAAGTTTCATTAGTTGAGCAAATTCAAATTAAACTATATCATTTTTCATCATAATTTGTTATCCAAATTACTACATTTTCCTTTGGCACCCATTCTAGCAGCGACATTGTATTTTGGACCATGGTTATAATTTCTACCAAAAAGGTTTATAAATCCGGGTCTGGTGGCTCAGTGGACTAATGCATCCACTGCAGGGGCCTGTGTTCGACCTCATGGTCACAGGTTCAAATCCAGGCGGATCCACTCAGCATTTCATCCATATGAAGTCGATAAAATAAAATGAGTACCATTGGGTTCGGTAGCAACATACATCTGTTATTCAATGCCAAGATGTGCCGTTGCTGGGGTGAACATGCGCTTTAGAAATACACACGTTCTGTTCTAAAAAGGAGTCACAAAATGTTTTAGAAAGATCCATACACTAAATAAAATCCGTTTTAGTGTAAAAATTAATAGACAAAATATATCTGAAGGAAAACATGTGAACAAACTTTAATCGTGTTGGAACTTCAAGGCCCTCCTGATATTCGTTATAAACCTTCTTTGAAAAGATTTGTGATATTATAACAAAAACATGCTTGTTTTTAATATATTTGTCATGACTTTGATTACTTCATTGCAGTGTTGGCCCAGGTAAAGCCAACTATTAGCATGCCCTAAGTGTACACCTACACTGTAATAATGGTAAATCCTCTTGGGAGGTGCTCATCTCTCATTACAATATATTTCCTGTGGTTCAAGCTCAACTGGGACGATGTGTGATTTTTTTCTTTACATATCACTCCTTGATGCCAGTGGTAATAAAATGGGTTAGCTTTTCTACAATTACCACAATACATGTGTTGCCTTCCCTTGATGTTTCTATAGGTGACAGATTCAATTTTCTAGATCCTTGGTGTCAAGTCAATGTGCCAACCCAAATCAGAAAACCAGTTGGACTGCAATCACAAACCAGTGAGCAATGTTTGCGTAAAATGTGTTTTAGGTAATAATCAGTCCCATGAGACAAGATAAACTCTGCAAAGGCTGGTCCCAAGCCCATCTGCGAAGGGAGGAAGGTTATGCATGGGGCTAGCTACCCCACCATGTAAAAAAGTCCTAGCTACCGAGGTTTCAACCAACAGACCAAAAAACACATCCAGGCCTTGGGGAGAGAGGAATCTCCTTTATGGAGAGCTATGACACCTTGAGGTGAAAGCCAGAAATCCCAAAAAGCCACAATGCCCATCCAGTTGCTTTTGGCCAAGACCATCACTATTGAAACATGGAACATGTGGACCATATATGAGACAGGCAAGACAGGTCAAGTGGCAGCTTAATTGAGCAAATACAACGTTGCCCTGCTTGGCAGCAGCAAGACCAGATAGACACTGTCCGGGCAGAAAAGACTGCCTCCAGGAGGAATGCTGCTCTTTTCTGGACACGAGGAAGGGAAGGCCCCACACAATCAGGAAGTAGCACTGATGCCAGCAGCCAACAGAGCTCTATTTGGATGGGAAGCCCATAGTCCCAGAATCCTCACAGCGACCTCCCACACACAAAAAAAGAAGGTGAACATGAATTTTGTTCAGTGCTATGCACATACAAATGAAAACATAGAAGAGGAAAAAGAACAGTTTTAGAAAGGGACTCCAGTTTATTCTGGAGAAATATGTTGAGAGAGACATCACCGTACTGATGGGGGATTTCAATGCCAAGATTGGAAGCAACACCACACGGTACAAAAAAGACATTGGCAACTGTGGCCTTGGCAACATGAACGAGAATGATGAAAAGCTCATTGATCTCTGAGCCCTGAACAGTGTGGTGATAGGAGGTAGTGTTTTCCGATACAAAAGAATACACAAGGGAACGTGGGTGCCACCACACCATTCAACAGATAATCAGATCTCATCGAGAATCAGAAGTCTGCATTGCCAAGAAGTACAGAAGATCCTTGCAGTATGTTGAGAGTGAGGAGAGGAGCAGATGTGCAGTCAGACCATCATATTGTTGTGGGCAGGCTAAAGCTTTACGAATTATCATCAGTGATATAACACCAACCTCCTCAAAGAGACCCCTAGTAGCAAGTTTCAAGTCCTGCAAGAACTAGAGAATGACAGAAACCCAGTAGGTAGTCAGTGGGAGAAGATCAAATAAACAGTGATATCAACCAGCCAGGAGGTACTGGGTCGCAAAAAAAAATCAACATAAAGAATGGACCTCCACCAAGACTCTCTGCCAAATCCAAGAGAGAAAGGAATAGAAAGCCCTTGTGAACACCAGTTGAACCAGAGCAGAAAGAGTAAAAGCTCAAGGCAAATACACAAAAACCCACAAGGAAGCAAAGAGAAGCTTATGAGCAGACAAACAACGATTCATTGCTGGTCTTGCCATAGAATCCAGAAAGCAGCAAACCATTGGAACTAGAAATAACTCAATGACATAACAAGGAAACTCTCTGGCAGATACAGAAAGCCAGTAAGACCTGTTAAAGACAAAACTGTGATCCAGTGTGGCTCTAAACAAAACCTACAAACCATCACTATATTTCCTGGGAGCTATTCACACTTTACTCGTCAGTGGGGCCCATAACACCGGCAGTCATTCATACACACAAAATCACCCTGCTCCCAGGATCAGTGAAGACTAGAGGAGAGCTGCCGGATTTTAGCGGAGTGTCTTATTTCATCCTAAAATTTTATACACTATATTCATCTGCAGTTTATCAATATTACCATGGTTTTATCCGCGGGAAACATTAAAACACCCCACCATTTGGTCAATGGATCAGCTAGTGAAAGTTAACTAATGGACAACAAGACCTGCTTAATTCTCCATTTATTTAATTTTTGAATTCAGAGACATGTAGGTAGCTAAATACCGGTCGGTAACGGCTGAAAATCAGTAATTATCCCGTTACCGACCGGTATTTAGCATTTTCTGATGTAGGAGGCAGGTTTTAAGGATTCGGTAATTTACCGATTCCTTAAGAAATCAGTAAAATACCGGTTCCTTATTTTAAGGAATCGGTAAATTACCAAATCCCTAAAAGCTATGTAGGAGGCACTCAAGTGAGTGCATTTTTGCATTCAGGATTCGTTATTTACCACCAACTACAAGTTGGTGATAAATACCGAATACCTTTGAAAAAGCAATATTTTGCTTTTTTCAAGGTGCCATGTGGCAGACATACATGCCCTTAGGGCATGTATGTGCGCCACTTGTGCACTCATGCACGATTCAGGGGTGAAACAGGGTGTCAATGTGACACCCTGCCACCCTTGAATATGCTCCCCCTATTACTGATTCGGTATTTACCGAATCGGTAATAGTGAATGGCTTCCCATTCATTCCTATGGGCCTCCAGGCAATAAGAATGAATGGGAATAACCGAATTGGTAAATACTGAATCGGTAATAACTAATATTACCGAATCGGTTAAATGTACCAAATTTTCACCTACATTCAATTTACCAATTCCTAAACACCGAATCGGTAAAATTCGGTATTTAGGAATCTGTAAAATTTGATTACCTACATATGGCCCTTAATCTCTTAGCATGACCTTAATTTTATTTAACCTCAATCCAATAATCATTAAAACATTTTAATAACCTAGAAAAAGGAAAGTTAAATTCAAACAGTTTACATTTATTAGCAAAAGAGTTAAAAAAACATAAGTCAAGACAATATTACCAAGATTGTACTAAATGGACATCAGGTTAGCAAAAACAAGTTCCCCAAACCGCCTCTATGTTCTTCCTTAATGTTTACTTCCCATCCGGACTCCGCACCCATCAAAAGTTAAAGTCAACAAAAATGTCAAAGTCTTTCCACCATGGAAAAGTTCAGTTCGGCAGCATGTCGTGGTGCGAAAATAAAATCAAAAGCAAGCTTTTTTCTTATTTCAAAACGTCCTCTTTTATACCCTTTTCCCCCTAACTTATCTATCTAAGATTTGAAACTTTTACGGTCCTCATTCACTCTCATTGGTCCTTGTAAGGGGTGGATGAGCATAACCTCTTCTCCTCATTTCCATATTTCCACCAAGTCATGGTTATAATCAAAAAATAAGGTTTCGATTGTTCTTTAACAGTTTTTTCACTTGTGCCCTTTAAATTGTCACTTCGGGATTATTTCCCAGGCTCACGGTACTGTCATACAAAATTCTTGGCACATCTCTACACTTCCAGGCCACGCTGACCTTGACCCATCCTTTTCAGGCACCGACTGCTTGCACATCTCTCGAGCTTAGTTGCGCATGCGTAGATCATTACAGTTTAGGAATCTCTCAAACCTCAATTTTTTCAGTAGGCCGCATGGGCTATAATAAGAACTATTATAGAAATAAACACAATTACACGTTAGATTTCGAAGTATAGCCCTTCTGTTTACCTCCCCTCATTCTAGGGTAACCCTGTTAGTTATTACCTGGCAATTTTAGCAACACTTAGGCATTGTTTTCTCACCATTCTCCATCATTTATGCCACAATAAGAGACATAGAAAGCATACATATACTAGTTTTCGTTATATTACGACATTTGCGTACTATGGGGCTCATTAGGATGGCGGACGGACCTGCGTCCGTCCGCCATCCCCGAGGTGGAGAGACCGTCCGCAGGGGCAGCAGAGGTCCCTCAGGTGCAATTAGGATGTGACCGCCACCCTGGCGGTCACATCCTGTATCTTTAACCTTGCGGCGGGTGCTGCTTGAAGCAGCACCTGCAGCAGGGTTAAAATTGCATGTTTTACATTTAGATGCACAAAGTGGCAGGCACCGTGCGGTGCCTGCTGCTTTGTGCATGTAAATGCTGGGGGGTACCATGGGTACCCCCATGTGCACCCCCACCCTCCCTTCAGCCTGGGGGCCAGCAAGGGCCCCCCAGAAGCAAAGTTCCACATGCTTTTCCACGGTGGAAAAGCCGCCGCGGAAAAGCATGTTCCAACACACATCCTAATTTGGCTGACGGTGTCTTGCAGACACCGCCACCAAATAGCACCCAACAACCCACGGATCAGCGGCGGATGGGCCTTTCCGTCCGCCGCTGTTCCCACTACCATCCCACCGCCATCCTAATCTTGCGGTGGGTGTTTCCTGTGGCCGCGGCGGTGAATCCGCATCCTCCGGGCCGGTGGTGGCTTCCGCCGGCCGGAGGATGCGGATTCACCGCCATCCTAATGAGGCCATATGTTAGTGTACTATGTTATGATTTGCAACATAAGCAAATTAGTATCCCACGTGTATTTGTGTGTGTGCATTCTATTCTATGTTGATTAATTTCAAAACCACATGATTAATACATATTACTGTTATGGGAAAGAGATTTTACAAGGGGTATACAAAAAATTTTGTTTTCACCCTCGCTCCATCAACTCCCCCCTTTGGTGATTTATCACCAAATAACACTCAAAAATGTTGTAAATTTTCTAATAACATGTTTCAAATTCTTTTAATCAGTATGAGACATACTCTAGTTTCTTCCAGTTTCTTTCTATCTTGATAAAGTTTCTCTTTAAATTCTTCCATTTCAATGTCACCCTTTTCACGTTATCTTTCTTGTCTTTTTTCAAATTCCTTAGACTTTTTAATGTTCCTTCTCTGTTTAAGTTTACATCCTAATCTTAAAATCAAAAATATTACTAATATTAGTGTTACTGGAATGAATACCTTCCCTATTATGGATCTACCTATTTCATAAAACCAATTTTTAACTGCTGAAAAACTCCTAGCAAGTTTTTCAAGAACACCGTCAACCTCCAGTGGTACAGTTTCTTTATGCAACTCTGTAAGATTTGTAATATATCTTTCAATGTTTTGACCTTTGTCAGAAATGTACGTACAACAATGTGGTACCCTTAAAATTCCATAGACTCCTCCCTTTTTTGCCAACATTATATCAAGAGCAAGTCGATTTTGCATCACCATTGCTCTCATAGCAACCATTTCAGTATTTACCATTAAAAATCCTCCTGCAGTATCTGTTGACAAAGGATCTACTATCGTTGACAATTTCCGAATTCTGTTTTCATTAAATGATATACCCACTGCTAGTATCAATACTCCAAAAACATCACCTATTATTTCTATTAAACTTTCTCTCATTGTACGACTTAAAGGTTTACCTATCACATGAATTCCGTTAGTTCCTCTATCTACATGGAAAACTTTAGGAAAGACCAGGCCTTTGTAACAGGACCCATACCAGTGATCAGGCAATCTACAGAAAGCTTTGTTTCCACACAAATAGTAAATTCCAGGGAAAACTGGATCATTACCTCCTTTAAATCCCCAACCCCCTTTTATAATGTATGTATCTTCACATTGACTTGCTCCCACAAAATAATTATCATACACAGAGTTATCTCTTCGAATACATAGTTTCCCTAATAATGGTGTATCCATATTTATAGCCACTTTCACATTATGTCCTTCTAAGTTATCATCCTCAAATGTCCACATTGTAGATTTAGATTGTTTTGCTTTTTCTCTCCTTTTGTACTGATTCCTCCTTTCTTCTACCATATCCAAAAAGGCTTTCTCCTCATTTCTCATTTTACATGTCAAATTATGTTTGAACGCATAAGCTTGGGTCAATTCTTGTGTTTCCAAAAAATATTCTCCAAAAACGTTTGCAGGTTTTATTTGATTCAATTCAGCTACAATTTTCAGAAACATCATCAGAATTAGAATAATAGTATTGCAATCTACCTGTTTTATAAAACAGACTTGCTAATACACTACCTGTAACCCCATAAGTTATTGAAAGGTGATGGTACGTCACACCCTGTGATACAGATGCTGGTAATTTCACACAGACATAACAGTCACTCGCATCCATCATTCTCACATATTCAGACAAAAACCTTGAAAACATATTTCACGAGAAATCACTAATTGAGTTATCCTTATGTATTTCAGGTCAATACACATTCAACATTTTACCCTTTGATTCATCTGTCTTTTCTTTCATACTCTCATTTGCCTTTGCTTCTTCAAAATTCGGCCTGAAAAGAATTATAATAGCTAAAATCAACCATACTAACAATAATATTCCTGTACATATTAACCTCATTCTACTCCATTTTCTAAAAATGGTACATTTCGATCTTGTTACATAACGAGTAGCCTTTTTTTGTTTAACACAGCACTTTCCACAATCTTTTCTTTCCTTATATTGTTTCTTTTAAGTCTCTTTTTGCACCACTTAAAGTGTTCTTACCACCAAAATTTTAAAACATCTTGTTCCTTCACCTTTTTTCTTTTTCAGTTTCCCAGTTTAGGTATTTCTTTCTCTCTTTTGAGTTACAGTACACTCACTTTCTTTTTTCTCCACTTTAACAACTAACATTTTCTTGACTGCTATTTACTTCACTTATTGGAGGCAAAATCATATATGTCTACTCAGGTGACTTGTATTTCTGATTTGGTCTTCTCACTCTTATTGGCCTTTGCACAATTTCTATCTTTTTACCGAACAAATCCTTTTGACTAGTTATTTTATTTGCTTGTTCCTCTTGGATTTTTCCTTTATTAACCAGTTTGAATTTCAGAACATCAGTTTCTTTAGGCCAATTATCTCCTTTACGTGGTCTCTTTGTTTCCGGTCCAACATTGTTACGTTCCCCTCTCCAAGCTCTTTTTCTTGAGCCTCTTCTCAATTGAGTTTCATCTTCACTGTCATCAGTCTCAGTTTCAGACTTCTCATTAGTTTAATTTTTGGTGAACTTTATAATGTTTGTTTCTTTCACTGAGTCTGTTTTCTTTTTGGTCAGTTCTTTCACTCTGTTAGGAACTTCTCCATAGCTGATACTTGGAAGCTCATCCTCATCGTGAGTCATTTCCCTTTCAACAGTTTTGAGATTACGGTTCCTGCTTTCAGAGCTTTCAGACTGTTCTTCAGTGTTTTCCTGACTACCAGTTTTATCTTCACTTTTTTCAGTGTCCTTACTGGTATCAGTTCTTACCAAATCTCGACTTTCAGGTCGATCTTCAGAATTTGGTACTTCAACAACTTCACTTTCTCCTTCCGACGCAGAACTTGCATCCGATATTTCCAGATGTCGACAAACAGGTCGAGCTTCAGTATCTGGATCTTTATCTTGTTCACCTTCAGACTCAGAATCAGTTGTGCTTTCTGCTTCGTCCTGTGGATTTTCAGGTTCAGGCACATGGATGGTGTGACTTGCGTGCACCCATCTCTTTACTCCAGCACATTTAACTGCAGTCGTGCTAACCAAAATGAATAGTCTGGGCTTCTGCCAACAGGGGACATAAGCAGTTTCTTCTCGTGTGTACCGTTATCCGAACCCAATCTCCAGGTACTAGATCATGAGCTGCATGTTTTTCTTTCAATTTTACCTCAGTTCCCTCCTGATGGATCATAGAAGTTACCACGTCAGACAGGTTTTTGCAGTAATCCAGTATGATATCATCATTTATAGTCAATATTTTATCAACTGGCACAAATGCTTAGCTCATCACTCTTCCCATCAGAATCTCACGTGGACTTAATCCTGTCTTTTTTCAGGTATGCTCCTTAGGGTCATCAGAACAAGTGGCAAGGCATCAGTCCATTTCAGTCAAGTGGCCAAACACATTTTTGCAATTCTGTTCTTTATGGTTCCATTTACTTGCTCAACTACCCCAGAAGCCTCTGGTCTGTAAGTACAATGCATCTTCTGACGAATGTCCAGTGCTTCACAAATCATCTGCATTAACTCATTGTGAAAATGTGTTCCACGATCTGTCTCAATAGTTGCTGGGAAACCGAAGCGCGGAAGAATTTCTCTCACCAACAGTTTTGAAACAGTCACTCCATCATTCCTCCTGGTAGGGAAAGCCTCCACCCACCGAGGAAATCGGCAAATGATCACAAGTACATATCAAAGTCGATTACAGGGTGGTAATTCAATAAAGTCTAATTGCATTTGTTTGAATGGACTTCCCTCCTGTCCCATGGTTCCCAAACTCACAACTGTTTTTCTTCTTGGATTCAACTGTTGACAAATAAGACATCGCTGACAAAGGCTCTCAGCGATCATCCTGAATTCAGGATTATACCATGTCTGTCTGAACATTCTGATCATGGCATCCCTCCCAATATGGGCTAGACCATGGTACATTCGGGCCATATTTGAAATCCTGCTATCAGGCATTACTGGTCTTTCATCTTTGTAAACCCAAATTTCATCCTCTTCTCTTTGTCTACATCCTGATTTTAACCAGACATTTTTCTCTTCCTCAATTGCTTCTTCCTGCATTTGTCTCACTTCATGCCAAGTCTCAACTACTGTGGTTAGCATTAAAGGATTTGAACCATATTCAGCTTTTCTGTCCCGATTTATAGAGGAAAGATATTTGGCACAATACTTAGCAATTGAGTCAACACAACGGTTATCTCTGGTGACATAATCATCTCCTTTCTTGTGAGCTGCACATTTTACAACAGCAATTTTCTCTGGTAATTGGATTGCATCAATCAACATTTTCACAAATTCAGCATATGTGATGGGGGATCCTGCAGGGACCAAAGTTGACCATAATCATGGACAACCCCAAAACCATACTGACTGTCAGTCACTCTGGTGACTCTTATCTCTTTTCATAGTTCACATGCTCGAATCAAAGCAATCGATTCTGCTATTTGAGCATAATGAATTCCCTTCAGGCAAGATACTTCCAGAACATCTGCCACTGTACATACAGCATATGCAGCACTTAGAGCACCCTCATCCGTTCTCAGACAGGAACCATCTACAAACATTACATAATCAGATTCAGGCAATGGCTCATCTTTAATGTCAGGTCTTGGTTTAGTACAGTATTCAAGAACATCCAAACATTTGTGATCAACTTCATTTATCACCTCAACATCCATAACATCAGGTAACCATGTAGATGGATTCACATTCACACATTGTAAAATTGTCACATTATCTGCACCTAGAATTACCTTCTCATATTTTGTCAATCTGTTATTAGTAAGGAACAGTGTCTTTGTCCTAGTGAGGAGAATCTCCACTGAATTAGGTAAAAGGATATCCCATCACTATACCTTCACTTTGTTCCAAACTCACACTTGTAGCAGCTACTGCTTTTAAGCATCCTGGCAATGCTTTTGCAACTGGATCCAAAACAGCTGAGAAATATGCAATTGGTTTTCTCAGTTTTCCAGGTCTTTGAATTAGAACTGATAAGGCACAAGCTTCTCATTCACTGCAATATAGTTCAAACCCTTTCTCATAAGCAGGCATTCTTAACGCTGGTGCTTCACATAGACTGGTTTTTAGTCGCTCAAAAGCCTCAATTCCAGTTTTATTCAGCACTATGGGATCTTTCACATCTGCTCTTGTCAGCCTCTGCAGCGGTTTTGCTATCAGTGAAAATCCACTGATCCATTGTCAACAGTAACCTAACCTACCATTCCTAAGAACATTCTCACTTGTCTCTGAGTTTTAGGAGGTTGCATTCCCTGTATCATTCTGATTCTCTCTATAGTGACTTGTCTGATTCCTTTGGCAACTTTGTGACCTAAATACTGTACTTCCTTCTGACAGAACTGTAAAGTCTGCTAAATGGTTCAGTAATGCAATGGTATCTGAAACACATGCATTCTTGGTTCTTGATGCCACTAGCAGGTCATCAATGTATTGAACCAATACTGATTTTCCAGGCATGTCTAAACTTTCCAATGATTTCTTTAACAGCTGATTGAAGATGGAGGGACTCTCAGTATACCCCTGAGGAATTCGGCACTATACCAAATTATGGTCTCCAAACCGGAAAGCAAATATTGGCTGGCTATCTGGGTGTAATGGGACTGTAAAGAACGCATTGTAGATCAATGACCGTATACCATTCTGCACCATGTGGAATTTGGTACAGGATCACTTCTGGGTTTGGGGCAAACGGACAGCATTAATTTTTTCTCAAATCCTGCACTATCCTAAATGTTCAATTAGGTTTTTTCAATCGCATTATAGGTGAATTTCATGGACTGCTTACTATTTCTCTCAGGATTCCTTGTTCAATCATATTGTTTATCACTGGAGTTATTCCTTCAATTATTTCTGCTGTCATTTTGTACTGGGGTATGTTTGGGTAACTCGCTTCTTCTATTACGGAAACTTTCACAGGATCTACACTTTTCATTAGTCCAATATCTTCTCCTGTGAAATCCCACACTTGTTTGTTAACTGACTCTTTCAACTCACCAGGTATTTTTTCTCTGTCAAATACAAGAAACATACTATTTTGTTCCGAATCTATCATTGACATTGTCATTTTATAAAGACTATCTTCATCTGGGGTTTGAAGCTCAATGCCATCTGGTGAATAGTAAATGGCACAATTCATTTTACACAATATGTCCCTACCAAGAAGGTTAACAGGACTACTGTCACACACTACAAATAGATGCATATCTTTGAAATTTCCAATTTCTACTTTGACTGGTTCTGTCAGGGATGCTGGGATCTGTCTATATGCTACAGCTGCAACTTGGATACTATCTCCAGAGAGAGGAAGATTTTGAACATCTACTGATCTGACAGTAGAACGGGTAGCACCTGTGTCCACTAGGAATGTTACATTTACATCATTCACCTTTCCATTCACAAAAGGACCAGATTGATCTACCGCTAGAGTTTCACAAAGTACGCACTCTTCTCCCTCTCTTAGGCACTGTCAGAAGCTGTCATCCGACTCACTCCCATCTTCCTTCAACCAGTACTGCGAACTCACATTCACTCTGCACTGTATTTCTTTAGGTTTACACTGTGTGGAAGTGGTGGTTGTCACACCTGACTCTGTTGGGTAACTACCTGCTGCTGTGGCGATGGCTGTTAATTTACCTTATTCAGCACCTGCGGATTCAATGACGTATTTTCAGGATTAACTCTTAGTGGGAACTTACACTCTTTCTTCTAATGCCCTAACCTGCCGCAATTGTGAGAAGGGAACTTTTTCTTGACCTCATCCAAATTACCCATTATTTTTGTTTTATGGAAAATTCCCTTCATTCTTGCTTGACCTCCTTCTGAACTTTTATTTTCTACTTGAGCTACTTGATGTTCAGCCACTTTCACCTGCGCCCACATTGCTTTCTCTTTAAGCTTTCTGTGCTTAACCTCAATCTCATCAGTGCAATATTTTGCATGCCTCAAAACCTCATCTACAGAACATGACTGCCATCCCATCAAATTATGCTTGATCATGTCTCCTATCTCTGGTCTTAATCCAAAAACAAAGCGACACAAAATGACTCATGTCATTTTCACTTACCTCTTCATATCCACTGTATTGCTTAAAAATTAGCAGCAATGTCTCATAAAATGAATGTACTGATTCTTTATGGTTCCTGTAATGTCCTGTCAATCTTTACCCAATCTGTCTCTTTTGGTGGGATTTTTATTGTTCAAGAATACTATTACTTGTTCATACTTTTGCATTATTTCAGGTCCAGGAGCACCTTTTCTAGAATCTCTTGGATATTCAGTTTTTGGCCAGTCCACTGCAATTTTGCACTCAGACCATAGGTCCGCTGGTACTACTATATCGAACAATCCATCTAGATCTTCCCATAATACCTTTGAAACCTTTACAAATCAATCCACTTGACTATACCATTCCACTGGTTTTTCTCGTAACCTGGGGAAATCATTTGGGAATGACAATATATCCTGTCTAGTCCAAGGGACATGCACATACCCTCCTCCTGGTATTTCTCTCTTAGGGAATTCATTTGCTACAGGCAATTTTTCTCTGACTGGAAACGCTAATGATGTTTTATCATTGTTTTCTTCCCTTTTCTTTGTCCATTTGGTCTTCCATCGGTCCACATCACCCCATTTTCACAGCAACACAATCAATTCTTTTATCTGGGTTATTCTTCCAGCAGTATTCATGCTGTCAATATCCTTTTCAGTAAAATCTACTCTGTAAGGCTTTTGTAATAATTTATTCTTTGCAAAATCTATATTGAGTTCACTTGCCAACCCTTCTAGTTGATCATGCAGATTTTTACACATGAACATTAATTCATCATCTTTGGTATGCTTTTAATCTATCTGTTACAATTATTAATTCTTCCATGTCGATTTTCAACCCCACATCTAACACTTTGGGTTCTTGGTCTTTTACTTTTAATGTTTTAGGCCAATCACCTAATTCCTGTTCTGTCGGCCCTACAGGAGTTTGTGACAAATCGATTTTATCTATACTTCTCTCGGGTGTTGCAGAATCTGATTCCGCACCCGTTGGAACTTATATGGGAGACTTTGATTAAAATTCAAGTCAGGCGGTGTCATCTGACTAGTGCGCCTAACCTCAGACAAATCTGGATAAACCTTTTCTCTTACTTTTTGCAAACTTGGATTCAAAGGGATAGTTAACAATGGTCCTTTTGTTTTCTTGTTTTTGAACACTGGAATCACTGGATCTATTGTTACAGGGACAGTTACAGCTTCTATATTTTTAGTGAGTTCCTGTATCTTTTCAGTCAATTCATTAGTAGGCCGCACATATTCAGAAGTACTTGAGTGTTCTTCAAATCTCCTCTCTGCTCTATCCATGCTACCTCTAATTTCATGATTTTGTCTAGGAGTACCAGTAAGTCTGGTTTCCCTTAATGGGGCATTAGAAACATATCTCATTTCCTCTCTCTCAGTATTTTGTCTCTAATTTCAGAAAATCATCTTGGGGTACCAGTAAATCGGGTCTCCATTGGTGGAGCATTTGGAGTTACAGTTACAGAACTTGGTTGATATGGAGGGGGTCTTCTATTTAATATCTCCTCCAGTACCACATCCTATGTCTCACAATCCTCATAACTCTTCCTTTCTGACTCCACATTATTTCTTTTCTCCATACATTTCCGTCCTACCATTTCATCAACTGTCCTCATCGGATACATTCCATCACACATATCAGCGTTTCTCCATCTCCGCATTCTACTCTCATGAGTCGTTCCGCATAAACCTTGCAATCTGCTTCTAGGTCCTTTGCACTCTTCAAGCCTTTCTCTCTCCCATTCATGCATCTCAACTTCCAACTCAACCAATGCCTCAAATTGAGCCGGTCTAGGTCTTGGTTCAAGGTTAATCATGTTTTCTCTCAAATTTCATAAAACAACAGTACTAAAAGAACCTACTTCTGGAAATGCTAACACACCATCATTCTTAGTATATACAATCCAATTTTCCAACCATATACACGTATGGTAGCCATATTTTGTTTTAGGCGGAGGAAGCAATTTTCCCTCTCTCGTCACTGTTTCCTTATCCTTTTTGAACACATTCTTAAATTTCTTAAACCATGTAGGTGTTTCTTTTTTTTCTCCATAATAAAACTCAATTTTTCTGACAGTTTTTTGGTTTTCAAACAATCTTTCACTCTTCCGCAAACAGCTTCGCTGCACCAACCTATCACAGCGCGGTTCACAATAACGCACCAATCAGAACATGATACGTTTCAATCACTCTCAACCAATGCTTGCACAGCCTTTACTAACGCGCCAATCAGCACTCACTTCATTCTAGTCACGCAGACCAATCCCAGCGCGACCCTTCTTACGTCAGCCCTGCTCCTGTTTCTGCAACTTCGGCTGAACCCTCCTTTACAAAATGTATTGGCCACTGTATTTACACCTTTATACAATTAAAATCGGTTAGTGACCACATAAAACATCTCCATTCGTCTGTTTCGCTAAAACCAAAGTGATAGTTTCCTCAAACTCACAAGTATTCTGTATTTCCAGTACACAGCTCTTACCTCTTCTCTACCACAGAATGTTTGTTTCGCTGATAAAGTAGCAAATCCCTCTACCTTACCCTTCTCTCAAGCTTAGGTGAAAACTCTATTACTCTCTCAGGGATAAGTTTTAGTTCAGAATACACATTCATTCCTGTGCTTAAGCCCAAAATTTCTTAGGTTGCCTAAGCAATACATTCACCACTTTTACACATAAATGTCCCTAAACTTGTAACATACGATGATGTCACCACTTTGAAACAGACTATGCGATGTGTGACTTAAATGCTACACGTGTGTGACTTACATGCCACACGATCCTCTTCCTAGGCAGAGTAACCAGCTTCCTACTTCCCAGAAGCCTCAAATTCCAGACTACATATAACGCAATACAGACTCAACATATAATGTTAGTCATAATTTCTGTACATCACAGTTCTATATACATTACCCTACTAATTCTATACATTACTCATCCAAGTTAACCTATTTTATTTTTTTTATTTTTGGAGTTTTATATAGCGCTTGCAAGACCCGGGGGTATCAGAGCGCTTCACAGCATACAAGTGAAAACATAAGCAATAAAGTATAATTGGAATCACAAGGACATTGGGTACCAAGAGTAACAAACTCATTGTCCGGAAGCATAGAGGTTGCTGTTGAGGAGAAATTCTTTTAGTTGCCTCTTGAAGATCGTGAAAGACGGATTTGTCTTGATGTGAGTAGGGAGAGAGTTCCAGATTTTTGGAACATTCCCAGAGAAAGAGCAGGAGAGGGCTTTTTGTTTATGTCTTTTTGGGGGGATTAAGAGGAGTGAGTTGGAGCTTCTGAGGTTTCTTGTTTGTCCAGCTTTTGTGAGTTTGGCGGTGTAATAATCTGTTTTGCCTGTGTGCAAGGCTTTATGAGTGAGGCAGGTGTTTGTAGGCGCAGCGTGCTTCGATGGGTAGCCATTTTAGGGCCTGTAGAGTAGGGGTGATGTGGTCAAATTTCCTGGTCACTGAGACCATTCTTGCTGCAGCGTTTAGGGTGGCTCTCAAGGGGGCTGTGTGTGTTCTAGCTGACCCGGTTAGAGTGGCATTGCCGTAGTCAAGTCTGAAAAGAACTAGAGATTGTGTTGTAGTTTTTAGGTCCTTGGGGAGTATGAATGGTTTGATTTTGTTGAGGAGTTTTAGGTTGTAGAGGGCGCCTTTAGCCGTGGATTTGATGTGGGAACTCATGTTGAGGCTTGGGTCTAGAGAGATCCCTAGTGATTTGCCTGAGTTTGCTGGAGTGAGTTTGCAGTTTAGAGCAGTTAGGTGGTTTAGCCATTCTTGGATCTGAGCGGGTTGCTCATGATTTGAGAAGACAAGGATTTCGGTTTTTTCTTGGTTGAGTTTGAGGTGGTTGAGAGTTAGCCAATGTTCTATTTTAGAGAGAGTGGAGTTTAGGCGGAGGATGTCATTGATGGAAGAGACTTCGAGGTACAACTGGGTGTCGTCAGCATAGAGATGATAGTCGATGCTTGCTTGTTTTAGAATGGCGGCGAGTGGTTCCATGTAAATGTTGAAGAGCGTGGAGGAGAGGACTGAGCCTTGAGGAATACCTCGAGTTGAGGGAGAGGTGTCAGACATTGAGTTTCTGATTTTTATGAGTTGTGAACGGTTATGTAGAAATGAGGAGAGCCATTTTAGGACATTGCCATCAGCTCCTACGCGTTTGTGAAGGGCGCCTAAGAGTAGGTTGTGGTCAACCGTGTCAAAGGCTGCTGATAGGTCGAGGAGGACAAGTAGGCAGCATTTGTTGGAGTCAAGGGAGTTGTGAAAGTCGTCTGTAATGCTCAGTATAGCTGTTTCTGTGCTGTAACCTTTTTTGAACCCAGATTGGTGTGAATTGAGTAGGTTATTAGCTTCCAGATGGTGGTTCAATTGGGAGAGAACAGATTTCTCAAGGATTTTGGCTAGGAAAGGGAGGTTGGTGATGGGCCTAAAATTTTTGAGGTCATTACGGTCGGCCTCAGGTTTTTTTAGGAGGGGGGTGACTTGGCCTAATTTGAGGCAGTCGGGCATCAGTCCGTTGTTTAGAGAGCTGTTGATAATCTTTGTCCACAGAGGGGTTAGGGTGAGGTTGAGGTTCTTGGCTAGGGAGGCGGGTAAAGGGTCTGCAAAATGGTTGGAGGGTTTGGAGTTAGCAATCATATTAGAAATGTTCACTTCGGAGAGGGGAATGAAGTCTTTCCATTGCTTGTGGGGGATGTGGGGCAAGGGTGGGGGGCGAGTTTGGGGGTCGATGGAGGAGTGGTCTCGGATTCAGTGAGCGTGTTGTGGGTTGGGGATGGGAGAGGTTTCATAAGCGGTGTGGATATACCCTGTTGGTATTGGGGCTGGTGGTCTAGGGAGAGCTCAATTTTGGCGATTTTGTCATCGAAGAATTTAGCCAGATTGTTACACTGCAGTTTGGAGGCAGGGGGGTAAGCAGTGGTGGGCTTGGAGGTCTGTCTCTGGATGATGTTGAAAAGTTCTTTGGGGCGGTTTTTGGCTTTGTCTAGTGGGTTCCGGAAGAAGATTCTCCTTGATTATGTGTTTTTTGTAGTTGTTGCGTTCTTTTTTGAGTTGGGAGAGGTTGATTGTGGATGGGTTCCCTCTCCAGAGTCTCTCAGCGGCTCTTACTTTTCTTCGTTCGGAGTTGAGGTCGTTATTGAACCAGGCTCGGGAGGGGATGTCTCTAACCCTTTTGAGTTTTAGGGGGGCTAGTTGGTCAAGGCAGTTGTCATTGTTTTGTTGTATAGAGTGGTGAGCTCGACCGTGTTAAGGTTGTCTGAGCCGGTTGGGAGCAGTGATGTTATTGTTTCTTGAAGGGCCGGGAGGGGGATGTCTTTTAGATTTCTGGACCATTGGTGGGTGATTGGAGACTTGATTGGAGGGGCTACTGTTTGGTTGATACTGAAAAGGATGATGTGGTGATCTGACCAGTCGATTGGGTGAATGTTATTTGTGGTTATAGTTTCGCTCCTGGCTATGATAGCATCTAGGGTAGAGCCTTTGTTGTAGGTTTGACCCTTGCAGTGTTGGGTGAGCTCGTTTGTGAGAAGGAGTTCATTTAGGGACTGTATAACAGTGTCATTATCATTGTTCCAAGGGAAGTTGAAGTCACCTAGGAAGATGTTGTCAGAGTTCACTAGGGAGCACTGAGTTAGTAGGTCCGAGAATTGGTCACTGAGAGTTTCCTGGGGGGTGGTAGATGAGATGGCATTTTGTTGATTTGTTGTTTTGGCGTGTAATGATGGTGTTAAGGTATTCGAAGGTAGAGAAGGTGTGAGTTTTCAGCTCGGTTATGTTGATGTTGTTCTTGTGGATAATGACAATGCCGCCACCACGTTGGTAAATCCTGTCTTTGTTGATGATGGAGAAGCCAGGGGGGACTAGGAGGTCAAGGAGCGGGTAAGATGTTTCTTTGAGCCAGGTTTTGGTGAGGAACGCAATGTCAGTGTTGTTACACAGTATGGCGTCAGCCAGCTCAATAGCGTGCTTGGTTGAGGATCTGCAGTTTATAAGCATACAGTTTACCAGGCCACTGTCGAAGTGGGTTTAAGAGGGGGGGGAGCTTGGGGGATTGTTGTGCGTTGGGGACATTTTGTGGGCCTAGGTAGGGGGCTGTCTCTACCTATACCGGTGATTACTTGGATGTGCGAGGGGGGGTTTCTGGGGTCAAAGGTTTTAGTGAGAATCAAGACCTCTCTCGGAGACATAGCAGGGGGCGTTCTTTTTGGTCTGTTGGATTTGGAGTTGTGGGGGGAGGAGCGCCGGCTGGGCGTCATGAGATTGGGCTGTTGGGGTGGCTCACTGGTGTTTGAGAGGGAGGGGGTCATTCTATTTCATCTGGTGGATTGGGAGTTGCGAGGGGAGGAGCACCAGCTGGGCGTCCTGAGATTAGGCTGTTGGGGTGGCTCACTGGCGTTTGAGAGGGAGGGGGGTCTTGGGTGTTTGGAGGGGGAGGAGGGCGCAGTCGTGTTGAGAAGGATTTTGTTGATGGCATGGGTGATAGTGTTGAATTGGATCTGAAGTAGGGATAGGTTTTCAGTTATGGTTGAGATGGGAAGACGGGGACAGAGGTACCAGGGACTTGAGTTGTTTTTCTATGCGAGTGAGGCGCTCGTTTATTACTTCCATTGTCTCTGGGGATTGGGGAGGGGTGGGTTCGGGAGGCGTAACTGACTGGGGCTGTTGCTTGCGACAGGGGTTTTGAATGTTGTTGCGGTGCGGGGGAGGGGAGGGGCAGGGTGGCGGGTTAGGTTGGGGGTGTGGGTTGGGGGGTTAGGAGAAGTAGAGAGGCGTGTGTCTTCCGATAAGCGGTGGTGTGGGGGATTGTGTAGGGTATTGCTCGAGAGAGCAGGACTGGTTTAGTCCGATGGTCGGTGATAGGTTGGGCGGGTGCTAGAGTTTGTGTGAGGAGGGGGATTGGAGAGGATGTTTTGGGGGAGCTTGGAGGGTGGGGCGTGGGGCTGGTTTTTGGGGTGGGAGGTGTGGTTGGGGGTTGTCAGTGAGGGATAGAGGGCAATTTTGCTTGTTGGGGTGAGTCTACGGAATTAGGTTGGTCCGGTCTTTCTGGGGTCAGGATGGAGCTGCGCAGCTTGGGGGAGGTGAGTTCGAATTGGTGTAGGTTGAAGTCGTTGGCTTGGACCAAGATTTTACCATTTCTGTATAGAGTTATAGTGGCGTTAATTGGGAGTGGGGGAGACTTGGATATACTTAGTCTTTGGCCGTGGGGGATGTTGGTGGCTTTGGTAACTCGTAGGTGGGTAGCTAGGTTATTTTCCATTTGGCTTGGTGGGTGGTGTAGAAGATAAGGTCAGTTTTAGTCTTGCCTTCAGAGGAGTTGTGGTAGAGGTAGGCTATGAGGGTTTCCGGGTGTCGCTTGAGTAGATTGTGTTTGAAGATTTTATTGGCGTTAGGCGAGAGGTTGTGGGGGTAGATGATGGAGAAGGAGTGTGGGCCGTGGGGTTTCAGGTTGGAGGGCGGACGTTGGGTGGGGATGAAGGGATGGTCTGATGGGGTTATGGTTGGTTAGCATCTTTTTAAAAGAGGGGTAAGGGGGATTGGGCGGGATGGGAGGGGGGTTTCGGAATGGGTTAGTGGGATGAGTAGGTTAGGGGTAATTTGTGCCTAGTTGCTTATTG
Organism: Lissotriton vulgaris; assembly: GCF_964263255.1. Lineage (NCBI taxonomy): Eukaryota > Metazoa > Chordata > Amphibia > Caudata > Salamandridae > Lissotriton > Lissotriton vulgaris. The sequence continues at coordinate 1,800,768,463 of NC_141685.1, forward strand.
CATTGTCTGGAGAGGTATGTGTCAGTGGGGGGTGGAGCTGTGTGGATATTGGTTGGGGAGAGAGTGGGCTCAGAGATTCTTGCTAGATATAGTGAGGAGAGGTGCCAGATGATTGGGGACAGGGGGGGCACCTGGTGCGCAGCCTGCAGTGATCTTGAAAGGGGGTGTGGTTAGAGGTTAATTAGTAGGAAGACCTAGTTACTGCTGCTGTGGGTGGGGGGCACTATCTCACTAAAGGTGCCGTTGTCGTATGACCTGGGGGTGTGGGGGAGTTGAGACTGGAGATCTTTGGAGGATGATGTCTTGCCTCACTTAGAGTTGCTCCATAGTGGGACCAATGATGCCTTGTCACTCTATAATCCACAGTGTGGCCTTGGAGAATTGAGAGATATTTGTGGTAGAGTTTGATATTGTGCCATCCTAGAGTGTAGTGGGGGTTTTTAGGGGGAAAATTTACGTTAAGGGGAAAATTGGCTGATAGGCCATGCCAAGATGGCAGCTGCTTGGGATCTGTTAGTCCTCTTTTTATTACTGTTGGGGCAAAGCTCTCTAGGTTACAGTCATGAGCATAGAATCATTGCAGGACTCACCCAGTTGTTGCGGGCGGGTCGATCAGGAAGGGGGCTTAGCTTTTTTTTAATTTATTTTTTATTTTTATTTTTCTCCCCTTATTATTTTACTCTTGCAATTTCTTTCTTCTGACTCTGTGGGATTCAGGCGCCCGGGGCGCAGTGGAGAGCTTCCTTGTTGTTAGTGTGAGGTGCCATTTTAAAATCAGGCACCCAACTTCAGGAGCTCCTGCCACGCCCAGCGATTGAGTTTTCCTTAGAAAACTGTTGAGGTCGGACCCCTTTCTTCCACTCACTAGGGTCGTATTTGCTGGGGCAGATGTGCGGCGCGATCCATTTCGGCCGCCTCAGGCTCTCTTCAGGTCGCTCTCTCGCCTCCAGTGCAGGCAGGGAGGTGTGCCTCTGTGAGATCCATCCTCGGGTCGGCAGACCTGTGGTGTGCTTTGGACATGGAGAGCAGCTCATCTGTTTCAGCTTTGGGCGCTCGGGACACAGACCAAAGCCGGAGAGCAGCTCACCTGGTGCAGCTTTGGGGGCTCAGGACACAGACCAAAGCCATCCAGGATCCTGCGCAGAGACCACGAAGTCCGACGTGGCCGTTGTCCATAGGAATGAATGTGAATTACCATTTCGGTAAAAACCGATTCGGTGTGGTAAATACCGAATCGGTAATAGGGGGAATCCTTTCAAGGGTAGCAGGGTGTCACATTGACACCCTGTTGCACCCCTGAATAGTGCATGAGTGCAAATGTGGCACACATACATGCCCTAAGGGCATGTATGCCTGCCACATGCCACTGAATAAAAAGCAAAAAAAATGCTTTTTAAAAGGAATTCGTTATTTACCACCAACTAATAGTTGGTGGTAAAAAATGAATCCTTAAATGTAAGAAGCACTCACTTGAGTGCTCCCTACATTACAGATTCGGTAATTTACCAAATCGGTATTTTAAGAATTCGGTAATTTACCGATTTCCTAAATTACTGATTCGGTAAATTACCGAATCCTGAAATGTGGCCTCCCACATCTGAAAAGCCTAATACCAGTCGGTAACGGACGAAGTTATGTAATTTCGGCTGTTACCAACCGGTATTAGGCTTCCTGTATCTGGCCCCTAATCTCTTAGCATGCACTTAATTTTATTTACCCGCAATCCAATAATCATTAAAACATTTTAATAACCTAGAAAAAGGAAAGTTAAATTCAAACAGTCTACATATATTAGCAAAATAGTTTAGAAAAAGAAGTCAAGACAATATTACCAAGATTGTAGTAAGTGGACATCAGGTTAGCAAAAACAAGTTCCCAAAACCGCTTCTCTATTCTTCCTTGATGTTCACCTCCCATCCGGACTCCGCACCCATCAAAAGTTAAAGTCAAGGAAAATTTCAAAGTCTTTGCACCATGAAAAAGTTCAGTCCGGCAGCATGTTGTGGTGCGAAAATAAAATCAAAAGCAAGCTTTTTTCTTACTTCAAAACACCCTTTTATACCCCTTTTCCCTAACTTATCCATCTAAGATTTGAAACTTTTAGGATCCTCGTTCACTTTATTGGTCCTTGTAAGGGGTGGAGGAGCATAAACACATCTCCTCATTGTCCATTTTTCCGCCAAGTCATCGTTATAATCAAAAAGGTTTTGATTGTTCTTTAACAGTTTTTTCACTTGTGTCCTTTAAATTGTCACTTTGTGATTATTTCCCAGGCTCACGGTACTGTAATACAAATTCTCAGCACTTCTCTACACTTCCAGGCCACGCTGACCTTGACCCACGCTGTACAGGCACAGACTGCTTGCACATCTCTTAATCGCGCATGCGTAGATCAGCACAGTTTCGGAGTCTCGCAAACCTCCATTTTTCCAGTAGGCTGCATGGGCCATAATGGGAACTATTATAGAAATAAACACAATTACACAATAGATTTTGAAGTATAGCCCTTCTGTTTACCTCCCCCCATTCTAGGGTAACCTGTTAGTTATTACTTGGCAATTTTAGCAAAACTTAGGCGTTGTTTTCTTACCATTCTCCATCATTTCTGCCACAATAGGACACATAGAAAGCATACATACACTAGTTGTTGTTAGATTACGACATTTGCATACTATGTTAGTATAACAATTACACTTACTTAGTATGTTATGATTTACAACATAAGCAAATTAGTATCCCACGTGTATTTGTATGTGTGCATTCTATTCTATGTTGGTTAATTTCAAAACCACACAATTGATACATATTACTGTTATGGGAAAGAGACTTTATGAGGGGTATACACACATTTTTGTTTTCACCCTCGCTCCATCAGCTGGCAAGACAATCATGGGTAATGAAGCCCAACAACAAAGATGGGCGGGGCACTTTGAGGAACTGCTCAACCAGCTCTTGTCGGAGCCTCCACCAGACATATAGCCAGCTGACAAGGACTTGCCAATCAACTGCTGCAGACCAGCTGAAGAAGAAATATGGCAAGCCATCAAATATCTGAGAAATGGGAAGGTAGCAGGACCTGACAACATTCTTGCAGAGGCACTGAAGACAGACATTGAAATATCAGTAGACATGCTTTACCTTATGTTTGGAATGATCTAGGAAGAGGAAAAGGTGGCACTAGACTGTAAGGAGGGATATCTCATCAAGATCCCCATGAATGTTGACCTGAGTAACTGTGCAAACTACAGAGGAATAATCCTTCTATCAACCTCAGGCAAACTGCTCATCCTGCACAGAATGAAGGAACAAGTCAACCCTCAGTTGCCAGGCCTGCAAGCCGGCTTCTGCAAAGATAGATCCTGCAAAGACAGGATTGCAATCATGCACATCATCATTGAGCAGACGATGGAATGGAACTCCTCCCTCTATGTTAACTTAATCAACTATGACAAGGAATTCAAAACAAAACCATGGAAGAGAGACCCTTTGGAAACATCTCCACCACTACAGTGTGCTAGATAAACTCATAAGAGTCATCAGCAACTCGTACGAGGGAATGACATGCAGGATAGTCAGTGGAGGACAACTCACAGAAGCCTTCCAGGTAAGGACCAGAGTCTGCCAGGGTTGCTTACTCATCCCTTTTCTCTTCCTGTTGGCCATAGAGTTGATCAGGAAGACATCCATAAGAAGGAGAAGAAATGGAATTCAATGGACAACTTGGATGCACCTTGATGGCCTGGATTTTGAAGACCACCTGGCCTTTCTCTGCTATACCCAGCTGCCGATGCAAGAGAAGACTGACAATGTGGCAACCACATCAGCAGAAATTGGGCTCAACATCCACAGGGAAAGCACAAGATTCTGAAGGCTAACACGGCCAGCGCAACTGCAGTCACTATTGCAGGAAATGCACTGGAAGAGGTTAGGGCCTTCACCTACCTTGGCAGTGTCATAGACAAACAGAGGGAAACAGATGCCAAAGTCAAGGCAAGAACCAGCAAAGCAAGTGCTGCCTTTATTTAGTTAAAGAAGATTTGAAGCCGCAAGGACCTAACACTGCAAACCAAGATCAGCCTTGTAAACATGGACATAAAATCAGTCCTTCTGCATGGAGCAGAAACCTGGAGGACAACTGTGACCACCCCCACCAAAGTACAGACCTTCATCAACACCTATTTTTTGTGATTTGCATCATTCAAAAAGTATCTTCATTATGTATTGTAATATACAAGATAGATCAAACATTAACTGTTTGTTGAACTTGGCCCTTTTTGCAAGATCCTCCCTTAACATTTTGCCTTCCTCCTGATATTTATTCTGACCGGTATTGGTGGTTTTAGGACTCTGGGCACTTTATCACTGCTGTCCAGTGTAAAGTGCATGTGCTCTCTATAGTAAAACATGTTAAGATTGGTCCTCACCTGTTTGGCTAATTTAATTTACCTGTCAGTCCCTTGTAAAGCGGTGTCCCAGATACCCAGGGCCAGTAAATTAAATGCCCCTTGAACCTTGTCACTTCCGTGCCTGGCAACACTATTTAAATCATATGGGGACCCTGACGCGCGGTGAGAGACAGTAGCACGCTGACTGACCGAGCTACTAGTTCTGCTAAATTTTTCTAATTTGCACAGTTCGTTGTTCATGAATTACTTTTAATCTGTTGAAATAAATTGTGTGCTTGTTTAACTTTTAGTTGACTTTTAACCCATTAGGCCTTTTAACTTGTTTGTGCACATTGAGTTGAGCTTACCTTCTTCCCTGATTAGCGAGCACAAATCCCTGGTCCGTCACGGCTTGAGAATGTCCATTGTATGGAGGGTCGTGACTCCACCCCTAGAACCTCGTCAATTTCGTGCCCTTCAACATTAAATAAATCATATCGGGACCCGGACGCACAGCGGACGCGCGCAGTGGGCATGCCGACCGCGCCAAAGGCACACCAAAGACAAGCCCGTCTTTGCCCGTCCACCGCCAGACTGCTGCCAACGCCAGCCATTATGCTCAATTGTCAGGCGGTGAGGAATCCTGCTGGTCAAGAGAGGCCTTGCTCGCACTCAGAGGTTGTCCATGTCTAAAGGCGCACAGCATTAATGTAGCCAACAATAGGATGCCAGGTTTCTGCTCTGCCTGCGCATGGGAGTTTGGGACACCCTCGGGCCGGTGAACAAAAACTGCAGAGGCGGGATATATTCAAGAACAAGGCAGTAATTTGGCCAAGATTAAGGCTGGCTTGATACATTGTAGATCTATGCCGAAGCATGCAGAGGGCATATGGCTTCTGCTACCAATCAAGGAGTGGTATGCCGTTTTCTTAACTGAAACATGGCTGAACTCAGATTCAGTGGCAACAATGGCACTGGCCATCCCCAGCGGCTTTAAGATGTGTTATGCTAATAGGGAGAGCAGGAAAAGAGGGGGTGGGGTAGCCATCATTTTTACAGACTCCTGGGTCTTAGCAGCCTCAGGTCCTCTCAACCTGGAGGGGATAGAGGGTCTGAACTTCTGCTTGCAAGTTGATCCATCCACCTCTTCTCTGGCATCCTTATATATAGGCTGCTGGACTGTGCACCCAACATCACCCATGAGCTGTGCAATTACATTACCCAGAAATCAATAATGTATGCAAATTTCACCGCTCTAGTGGATTTTAATTTACACATTAATGATGCTACCTGCACAATAGCAGCTCAGCTTGTGCTGTCTTTCGGTGGGGGCTAACCTCGCACAACATGTTATATCCCCTAAACATAAAGCTGGCCATACCTTGGATCTCATATTCTCCAACCTGGCTTCTCTGAGCCCAGAGACCCCTATCAAGCTGATTTCGTCAGACCACTGTCTGATTCCATTCTGTTTTAGGGTGTATCCACTTGGTCAGAGAAGGGGTAACCAAACCTATATTTAACATAGCTGAAAAAACCTGACAATGGTTGTGTTGGACCCCATCTTACAGGCCTGTCAAGCCTCACTTTCATCCGACCCTAACAAAGATGCTGTGGATTTAAATCTGTGGATCTCGACAGCTGTAAATTCTGCGGCCCCAACCTGGGGGCAGCAGAATTGGGAGGCTGACCTCTCATTCTCAACACAGATATGTCAGATGACAGCTTCCTGCCTTTGTAAACTGAGGAATTTGAAGAATCTGGGCTGGACTACGCAAACAGCCTCTATCTGGGCCAACCAAAGCATTTGATCAAGTGCCTGCAGATGGTGCAAATTGCGGCTTCGAGGCTGATCAGGTGAGTACATTTTTATAAAAATGTCTCTCTGCATCTAAAAGCACTTCATTGGCTCCCAGTGGCCAAAAGAATTGAATTTAAAGCCTTGACACTGTCGTTCCGAGCCATGCATAGCAAATGTCCTAACTATCTAAAACACTGATTACGTGGATATGAGCAGTCAAGATCCTTGAGGTCCAATTCACAAATGTTTACTGCTTATTCCCCGTTTCAAGAAGTCGAGCATGGGGGGCAAATCTTTTACGCCTGGTGCAGCAAAACTGTGGAATTTTCTGCCCAGTAACTTTCACACCATAGAAACTGAGACCCTTTTCAGGAAAATGGTTAAAACCTGTCTCTTTGGGACACATTAGGGCCCGAAGACCTGGTTTTTGTGCGTCCTCTGCTGCACTACTGTCCTCTTCAGCACCGGGACACCTCTGTTTGAGGTAGCTGTCGCGCTTCATAAGTGTCCGTAATATTATTATTATTATGAACTGTATGGCATGTCCTGGTAGGCACAAACAGCCATTTTGGTTACTCACTACTGTGAGGCTGCCCTTTCATAGGAATGCATTGGGGATTCCGTGATAAATTGTTCAGTGGTAATTCCTGACCTGAGAGGAGTAGAGTGGTCAAGTTTGGTATGTTTGGAATAGTGATAATAAACGCTGTGCAATGATGTGCGTGGATTTGTTATCACTATTTTAGAAATGCCAATTTTAGAAGTTGCCATTTCTGTGTGCTATGTGTCTTTCTGCCTGCCTGTGTATCGTATGTCTGGCTCTGGAGTGAGAGGGACTGGGTGAGTCAGTGCTAGACTGAATAGCCTGATCTGCATTTGGAGTGGTAGGCGGAGTAGCATTTGGGACTGAATGGGACTGTGCCTGCCTTCCACAATGCTGGCTCCGCCCAGTGTGGTGTGTCTGAAGTCAGAGCCTACACTGACAAAGGGGGTGGTGGTGTACCTTTAGAGAAAGGTATGAGTGCCCCCAGAACTGGTTTGGACTGGGCGTAGTGCCCTGGGCCAGGGGGAGAACAAAGACATTGGGGGTTTAAGTATTGGGGCTGTGACCCCATGAAACGGTGCTGTTGGTGCTCATGATGGACGGAGGCTGACATGCTGCCAAAGGATGGCTGGATGCCAGGAGGTACCACCGCCACAGACTACCTGCTGCCTACTGGGGTGCTGGGAGGACTGACCCCCCCCCTGCTAGGGGACCCTGTGTGCTGGACTGCCTGGACCCTGCCCTCTGCTCTTTCCAATTCATTCCTGAGGAGGAGTGCTGCCTGCTCCCTGGCTGTGCCTGGTAGTGCTGTGTTTCTCCCTCCCCCTGTGAGGAGGTGTCCATCAACACAGCGTGAGGAGCGCCCCTATCCTTTTTGTGCTGCAAGTTGCAGTGACTCCACCCCAGAAGCACGTGGGGCATCATCCATTTCTTTTGGAGGCTTATGGATTTGCAGATCGACTGAGACGTTGCTCCGTATCTGGGCCCGCAAATCGGAAGTCAGGCAGGACGAGCCTGACTATGGGCGGGGCTGGCCAGAGGAGGGAAGCCAGGTAGAGGTGCAGCTTGCTTGCGTTTGGGGCTCCCATATCCACAAGGAGAACCCTCCATTAGGCAGAGGAGATCCCAGTGTGTGGGCAAGCAGTGGAGAGTGAAGGCGGAGGAGCCGGCCAGGACTGCTGCTCCTGAAGCGCCAGACCTCGACACATCCAAATCTGTCCTTTTCTCCAAGGAAGTGAAGGCACAAGTCTGCACTGGTGAAGAGCAGGGCGAGGTCTGCTTACAGCCGGAGAGGAACGACGGCCAGACAGGCAGAGCCTAAAGACTGGGGGTGGGTCTCCCCTGTATTATTGAATGACAGATGAGAGGCCAGCAGCTGCGCCGCACACCTGCGGGGCTGACACAGCCACTCCTCAGGCAGAGGGGACTGAGTGAAGTCTCCACGCCCCCATGGAATGCATCTTTCCAGATTCACTCCATTGCCTCCTTTTTCGATGTCCAGGAGGGTAGGACATCCTGGCACGGTAGGGACAGGGTAACGATTGCCCAGGATGAATGCGCCTACCAGAGGAGGGTAGAGGGGGTCTGGTCACCCGAGCAAGCAAGGAATAGGGGCTCCATCAGGTGTCATTGCACTGGGGGCAACTTATCAGTAATTGCCCTGGTGCCGTGCAGAGAGATATATCGTAAGGGTGATGGTATGTTATGTGCACCCTAATATTGTTTATGATGTGTGCAGTTCACCAGTGTTGGGAGATATAATAATGTTAAAATGGGCCTGATGTGTAGAAGGTGATAGGCTCTCCTAGGTAATGCTGCAATGGTTACATCTAATTCTTCTTACAAGGGTACGCTGACAGTTAAGATGTATATCTAACCTGTCACTGCCATTCGGTCAAGTGTGTACCTACGGAGTGCTTATGGTGTTACTGGTGCTAATTCAGAGTTTATGCCTAATGTGATGATGCATAATGTGGTTTATGCCTAATGTGATGATGCACAATGTGATTTATGCCTATTTGTGATGATGCATAATGTGTTTATGCTAAATAAGGTGTTTGTTAAGCACAACTACTCACCTGTAAGGGTCTCAAGGTGCTGGGATTGTGGGAGGGGGTTCACAGGTTCCAGTCCATCAAGTAGGGGGTCTGTCGAAGAGCCAGGTTTTGAGGTTTCTTGCGAAGAGGTAGACCAATGTTATCTGTCTGAGGTGGAGCGGAAGGATGTTCCAGGCTCTGGCAGCATGGAAGGAGAAGGAGCGGCCTCCTGACCTGGTCTTTCTGGTGCGGGGGACCACGGCGTAGGAGAGCTGGGCTGATCGTAGGGTCCTTTGGTATGTGTGGAATTTGAGTCGGCTGTTCAGGTATGCTGGTCCGGTGTCGTGGAGGGCTTTGTGAGCGTGGGTTAGAATCTTAAAGGTGACTCAAGCTTTGATGGGGAGCCAGTGGAGTGTGCACAGGTGCTGGGAGATGTGGCAGTGTCTTGGCAGGTTGAGGATCAGTGGGGGCGTTTTGGATGTTCTGTAGCTTGTGGGTGATGTTTTTGCTTACTCTGGCATAGAGTGCATTGCAGTAGTTGAGCTTGCTGGTAAACAGGGCGTGAGTGACGGTCTTTCTGTGTTCGAGGCAGATCCATTTGAAGGTCTTACGTAGGAGGCGGTGGGTGTGGAAGCAGATGGACGAGATGGAGTTGATCTGGCGGTCCATTTTGAGCTTTGAGTCCAGGATTATACCCATGGTGTGGTGAGAGACTGTGTTGAATGCCGCTGAGAGGTTGAGGAGGATGATGGCTGCTGTTTCTCCTTTGTCCAGTAAGGTACAGATGTCATCTGTTGCGGCAGGGAGTGCGGTTTTCGTACTGTGTTTTTTTCTGTAACCGGATTGGGAGTAGTCGAGAATGTTGTGGTCTTCGATGAATGTGGCGAGTTGGCTGTTGATGGCTTTCTCAATTACTTTCGCTGGGAAGGGGAGCAGGGAGCAGGGTCTGTCTGCCGAGGGTTTCTTCGGGAGGGGGTTGATCTCAGCGTGTTTCCAGTCATCCGGGAACGAGGCGGTTGCCAGGGAGCGGTTGATGGTGTGGCAGAGCATGGGTGCGATGGTGACAATGGTTCTGTTGAAAATGTGGTGGGGGCAGGGGGCCGTGAGGGCCCCGGAGTGGATTGACTTCATCTTATGCCTTTACCAGTAGTTACTGGTAAAGGCACTGGTTGTTTTATCTTTTACTACTGGATCTGATGGTTCTGGCAGTGGCCTGATTGGCCATGTCCTGTATATAATCCCCTGTAAAGTTACACCTAAGTGCCAGATGGCACAGTATATCTTTGTGATTATGTTCTAATGTGTTGTGTATATGGATAATGCAAAGGCTATTTTTGATATAACCTTGTGTGGAGTTTCTTTTGTGGTGTGCCTAGTGTGTCGCTGTTGTGTGAGTTTTATGTGCAAACACTTCACACATTGCCTCTGGAATAAGCATGACTGCTCATGTCAAGCTACCAAGGGGGTAATGAAATGAAATGAAAAGACCATTTGTTAGGCGCAGTAGCTACCCTGAGGCGTCCTAGCGCTACGGACAAGCGTGTGAGTGAACAGCAGGATACTAGTCGGATTTATTAAAAAGTTGGGTTTTTAACTGTTGCGGAAGGAGAGTAGACTGGGCTCTGATAGCAGATGGAGGGGAAGGGAGTTCCAGAGTTTAGCCGAGTTATAGAGAGAAAATTCTTTATTTGTTTTTTTTACAACCATAAAAAATAAAACTTAAAATATATTACAATATAAGTTAATCACAAATTTTACGATAAAATACATCATTATATCTGGATATGTGCAAAATAGATTCCTACTCATTAATAACCATGTTCACAAGTTCACGGTAGAGTGCATCATTAAGTCTGTACAGGGTTTTCCAACTCATTAGTAAACATATTCACAGGTTCGATGTCCGCTTTTTTAAGAGTGTGCCAATCAAGGTTAATAACTTTACACCACGACAAATTAAATGGTTGATCATCCACCCCGACCCCCCCCCCCCGCCAGAGGGGCGATGGTCTGCCTACATGAATGAATATTAAGCTCTTTTACAATTGGTTTTAAAAGCGTTCTTCTCGCTTCACTAACTATAGGACAAACACACATCATGTGGCATAAGGACTCCTTATGATATCCACACAGTCTGTAAATTGCGTTGTGATAATTCCCTATCCAACTTGGTGGGAGATCCTTTGTTTTGTATACTCTAAACTGGTACAGTTTTAAAGAAACAAGGGACCCTCTAGGTAGTCAAGGACCCGGGGTGACAGTATTATAAGGCAACAAGGTCATTAACTTAATTAGATACTTCAGAACCAGTTAATAATTGTACTATAAGTTAGACAACAATGTCTACTATAAGTCAAAAGGTATCCAGCCGGATACTAATTTAATCAATGTAAGAAAATCAAAAGTAATAAGGTGAACGAATATACAGTGGGATACAACCTGTATCCAATACATATATGACATAAAGAAAAACCAACAGGGACAATTGAAAAAGGAAGTAATCCCAGGCAATTTTAAGCAGGGGGACCCTTACTTAAAGAAATTGAGAATAGTCTAACTATCCACATGTAGTAAACACACATTAGTGACACAATGGAAAGACTAGTGTATACCTACATAAACAGTTGATGGCGTTTCGATCCTGTAAAAATAAAGGATCATCATCAGGACTAACGTTACATTGCCTGAGTCTTGGTTATGCAAGCCTGTGGAAAAGGAAAAAGGAAGGCAAAAGGAGAGGAATAAGGGTTAAAAGGTAAGGAATTTGCATACCAGCAAAGTGTTGTCGTCCTGATGGCAAACCATGCTTAAGGTGAAAACCTTCCATACGCGAGTGAAACTGTGTGTGGTGTCACTCAGTCAAAACGGGTAAGTGACAATTGTGATCGGCTGTGTAAAGGCCAGGGAGGTAGGGTGAACCTGCCTAGGAGCATGGGGGGAACGGGCAACAGTGCCTTCCGTTGGACCAATATTAGGGGCTGGGCGCCTAAACAAAGTGGCATACATTGCAAGTAGGCAGGGCTGGGACCCAAGGTGAGTCCAGTGGCTGTGGCCTCGAGATCAAGGTGGGAAAGGTCCTGGAGTCTGAGGTAACAGGCGGTTACGTGAATGAGCCGGTGTTCAGCGATGGATGAACCAAGTCTATGGAGAGAACCGGTATTTAAGGCATTGTGGAGGTGAGAGACAAGGTGTGCATGGAAGGCTACAATTCAGAGGGCTTACCAATGCCCATGGCTGGTCCTGCCAAAGGAGTGCGAGTTCCGCCAAAGAACGGCGGGAATTCCGTTTTCCTTGGTACCGATCTCTGGTCAGAGGGTAAGGGATAAGAAACCGGTCAATAGGAGCCGGTAGTGCCAGGAGGGGGATGGCCAAGAAGGAGCAAAGGAGCGGAGCATACCTGTTAGTTCAGGGTCGGTGTATCCTCTAGTGCTGCCGGGAAGAATGGCTCGTGTCAGCGGCGATGGAGCAGTTACAGTGCTAGGATATAAGTAGGAGGTCAACAGCCATCTTGTGCGTCCCCAGATACCGCGTTGCATGATATAAGGCGGGGTACTATTCAGGCGGCCATCTTAGGTGTGGATGTGAACGCGCCAGACTGTACATAGAGATAACCACGTAGGAACCTATTGCGGTGGCCATCTTAAGTGATGAGGGGATCGCGCTAGGGTGCCTATTAATGCTCCAGGACGGACACTAATGAAGCGGCCATCTAAGTGTGGAGGTGGAGGGGAAGTGTGGAAGGAGGACAAGGGGAGGAAGTGATGCATGCTGGTCAAATAAAAACATGCTAGAATAGGGCCAAAGTACAACAACTGACTGCCCGGGGGTGCAAGGGGAATAGGATGAAGTGGTGACATAAGCAATGGACAGGTGCTGGAACACTACTGAGTTCCAGAACAACCTGATTGGCATGTCATAGTGAATTCAATTGAATTAAAGTAAAAAGGGTACAACCAATTAATCAAAAAACTAAATCAGTACAGTATTTACAATGAGGACAGTTCCTTAGTCCTCAGCAGTTGAGCCCATCATTATTTCAAGGAAGTCCAGGAATACAATCAGAGGAGAGAAGTCCAGTCCTCATTTCTGTTGAGTCCACTTCTTATAATATCCATAAGAATGATCATTTTGAGTTCCTCCTTGTTCAATAGGAGGGCCATATCACCTCACATTGTGGCAATTTCAAAGCTTTAAGAACAGTCTATTTGATGTCATTTCAGTGTGGTATTCCTGCATGAAGTGATCAACCAGAGGGGCGTTGGGGGTCTTGCAACGGACCCTGCTACGATGTTGCCCGATTCTGGTTTTAATTTTCTGTTTCGTCTGACCAATCTATATTTTAAGACATGGACATTGAATGAGATAAATAGCATCACTAGTATTAAAGTTTGTAAATGATTGACAATTTATTTGTATATTGTTGAATTTGAAGGATTTGCCTTCCATGGTGTAATCACACACATTACAAGACCCACACTTAGCATGCCCTACCAAAGGGATTTGGGCCCAGTGCGCATCTAATGTCTGGCATTGTGTGGGATTTGGAAGTGCTGCTCTCACTAGGTGATCCTTAAGATTCGAGCTTTTGCGAAATGCAAAACAGGCCTTTCAATCTTCAGTGCTCCTGCATTAAGTAGGGGCCAGTGTTTCAATATGCATTTCCTTAAGACATTGGAGATCGGCGAGAAGGTGGTAACGCAGGCAATCTTGGTGCTCGTGTCTTTTGGTTTGGGGCTCAGAAAAGCCTCTCTAGGGCAATACCATGCTCTTTTGGAAGACCTTCTGACAAGTCTACTGGGGTAGCCTCTATCTTTTAGTTTGTTGGATAGTGTAGTGGCTTCCCTGAAGTAATCTTCTTTGGCAAAACAGTTCCTTCTTATTCTGAGGAATTGGGAGTATGGTAATGAGTCCCAAAGAGCTCTGGGATGGTTGCTTGAGTAGCTAAGCAGCATGTTGTGTTCTGTGGATTTGCGATATAATCTAGTGTGTAGGACTCCTTCAGAATGATAGATAGTTAAATCCAAAAAAGAAATGGCGGATTTGTCCACAGTACTGGTGAATGTCAGGCCAGAGCAGTTATTGTTGAGCCAATACATTGTTGAAGACTCTCAAGACTATGATGCCAAATAAGAAAAATGTCATCAATATGCTGTCTCCAAATGGAAATGGCAGATGCAAAGGGGTTGGTGTGGATCGTACAGTGTGTGTCTCAATGTAGTCCATAAAAAGTATAGCCAGATTGGGGGCAAAAATAGCCCCCATGGGCGTTCCCTCAACCTGCTTGTAATATTTCTGATTAAAAGTGAAATTATGTGTGAGGCACAACTCCAGCAACTGGAGAATGAAGAGAGAAGGAACCCGATGTGGTCTGGGCCTAGAGTCAAGGATATTTTGTATGACAAGCAAAGCCTCTGTTTGTGGTATATTCGTGTACAACGATTCAACGTCTAACGTACATAGGAATTCATTGCCCTCAGAGAAAGGGAGATCTTCAATAAGATTAACCATCACCATACTATCTCTAACGTAGCATTGGGTGATAGGCACAAAATCTTTAATGAAAAAATTGACAAAGTGCCCAAGTGACTCTAAGATAGAACCGCATCCAGACACTATAGGTCTACCTGGTGGATTGGTGATGCTTTTGTAGACTTTAGGGAGGGTATAGATGACAGGTGTTCTGGGCGATTTTACATTTAAGAAAAGAAATTCTTTATGGCTGATGACCCCTAGCTCTAATGCATCAGTGGTAATATTGGAAATGACACCTTGTAATTCTTTAGTGGGGCTGGTAGGAAGTCTAATGTAATGGTCAGTGTTGGCCAGTTGTCTGAGAATTTCAGTGGTATAGGTGTCTCTGTCTTGTAAGTCTATACCACCTCCCTTATCCGCACTCTTAATGATCAATGTTTCTACAGATTTAAGGGATCTGATTGCTTTCTTCTCTTCAAATGGCAAGTTATAAGGAATGTATTTTAGGGATTCCTTAAGGGATATGAGTTCATTGGTCACCATTTTTTCAAAAGTAATAACCTCCGGTGGAACCATCCCCGCTTGAGAGAGAAGGATGAAGGAGGCCTGAATGGGGTGTTAGAGATCGTCAGGGGTGAGGGATTGAGTTGAAAGAAAGCCTCCGACCTTATTGCTTTTTTAATACACCCCCACTTCTTTAGGAGAAAGTGTTGTGATTTCACTTTTGCCCTCGGAAAGTGTCTCCTACCTACTTGGTCTCATGTTTTTTTCTGCAAGCACTGGGGTAAGCTAGGTACTCAATAGGCTAACCTGCACTCACCCTCTGGTGCCTTTTGGCAGAGCAAACTGTGAAACAAGAAAGGTTTTGGATCCTACTTCTAACCAGCCCGGATCTCAACAATACAGTAAACAGAACAAGGTGGCTGGATAGGAACAGTTTATATCATGAATTCAGGTCACGCAGTCAGTATGTACTGCGTAGCCAGGTCTTATGTACCAAAATGAATTTATTTGATTTTTATCTATTTTTTCAGATTTTTCAAAAACGCATGGGCAAACCAAAGACTGTCACGTTAGTGAATGCAAGAATACAATATTTACATTTATACATATATACCACTATACATAATTTACAAAGTGAACGAAACACAGTACTGAAAACAGTTATGAATGACACACCAAAAAAGCAATGACGTGATTCAATATTAGAACATTAGTTACATTTATGTACAAGTAGAACGTTAATACAAAAAACAGGGGTACGACCAGTCCATGGAGATGTAAAACCAAGGGACAGGCGGGGGCAATGGATTGGTACACCTGCCTGCCTAACAACACTGGGGTTCAATGTTTTTATTGGGTTGCACCGTTAGGGTCCCAGGTTGTATATTATTTCTTTTCCTAGGTGCACCCGTCTGAATAGCCACAGGATGGAAGTGTCGACGCGTTTCGAACCGAGTGGGTACCGGTTCTCTTCAGGACAAGGACTGGGGTCAATGAGTCTGCACGTGGCAAAGTGTATGCCGTGGTGTTGGTAAATCGCCAGGGGAGGGGGTATTTCTGTGGTTAGCCGGTTCTGGTTCTTTAACAATATGTTGCCCGCCACGCGGTACAAACACAGGAGAAGGGAGCCGCTTACATGTTCGTTTCTTCTCTTTTTTACAAGCTGAATGGGTAACTTGTATAACGTGTCGGGGGATCAGTTAGAAGCTGGTAACCGAATGAGCCGGAACTTCTTTTAGAGGATTCAATCACTCGAAGATACTCGGAGTAGAACACGCACGGTCTGCCAGTCAGTGTCTGGCAGACCGTGCGTGTTCTACTCCGAGTATCTTCGAGTGATTGAATCCTCTAAAAGAAGTTCCGGCTCATTCGGTTACCAGCTTCTAACTGATCCCCCGACACGTTATACAAGTTACCCATTCAGCTTGTAAAAAAGAGAAGAAACGAACATGTAAGCGGCTCCCTTCTCCTGTGTTTGTACCGCGTGGCGGGCAACATATTGTTAAAGAACCAGAACCGGCTAACCACAGAAATACCCCCTCCCCTGGCGATTTACCAACACCACGGCATACACTTTGCCACGTGCAGACTCATTGACCCCAGTCCTTGTCCTGAAGAGAACCGGTACCCACTCGGTTCGAAACGCGTCGACACTTCCATCCTGTGGCTATTCAGACGGGTGCACCTAGGAAAAGAAATAATATACAACCTGGGACCCTAACGGTGCAACCCAATAAAAACATTGAACCACAGTGTTGTTAGGCAGGCAGGTGTACCAATCCATTGCCCCCGCCTGTCCCTTGGTTTTACATCTCCATGGACTGGTCGTACCCCTGTTTTTTGTATTAACGTTCTACTTGTACATAAATGTAACTAATGTTCTAATATTGAATCACGTCATTGCTTTTTTGGTGTGTCATTCATAACTGTTTTCAGTACTGTGTTTCGTTCACTTTGTAAATTATGTATAGTGGTATATATGTATAAATGTAAATATTGTATTCTTGCATTCACTAACGTGACAGTCTTTGGTTTGCCCATGCGTTTTTGAAAAATCTGAAAAAATAGATAAAAATCAAATAAATTCATTTTGGTACATAAGACCTGGCTACGCAGTACATACTGACTGCGTGACCTGAATTCATGATATAAACTGTTCCTATCCAGCCACCTTGTTCTGTTTTTTGGCAGAGCAGACAGGCTTATCTCCAAAGGCAATGTGTAAAGTATTTGCTCAACACACATACACAGTGCCAAAATGAAAACACCAGTAAAAGCCACCACAGTGCTTTAAAAGTCACTAATGATTTGGTCCAATTATCGTTCCTACTACTGTGAACACAAAGTTACTAGTGTTGTCTTAAATAACAGTTATTCCCACACTAATAGAAAACAACTTAACACTGTTCTCGCGGGCAAAGCTGCTCGCGGGCAAGGACGATTTGGTTAGGCAGTTATGGCCGCATGGAAGAGGGAGGGAAGGCTGGTAGCAATCACCCCATATGCCCCACAGCACTCAGTACCTTTAATTTGGAGATGCTGACATTGTGTATCGGACTCTGAGGCACGGTGCGGGGCTTGCGTTACTCTGGTGGGACCCGGATAATTGAGTCTGCTTTGATGAGGGGAGAGCTGCAGTCGGGTATGGCTTCACACTTGTGGATCAGTGGCTCTTGATCAGTGCTGGCTCCATCTGGCATTGTCCTGGCAGAAGCGTTGCTGGAGGGGCTGTGAGCTGGGGGTTTCCTCCTTGGCACAGCAGCTGTATCAGACAGGAATGCAGCGACTCTGATCGGCATGCAGGTTTGAAGTTCTAATTGTTACGTCTTGGGGAGAAACACTGTAACTCAATTAGCGAGCAGCCACAAGGTGCTGGTTTTGGATGACCTCAGCTGCTGGAGGGACACAACGTGCAAAATCATTGGCCGCTGAGAAATAAAACAGAGTCTTTGATGTCCCTGAGACTTCTCTAACAGATTGAAAGCCAGCAAGCGACTGGACTCATTCTAGGCTTAGTCTTTGATCCTTGGCAGGGCAGAGGCCAGCCAGTAGCAGGACAGCTCAGCAAAGCAGGGAAGCAGTTCCTCAGAACAGGAAGTCACAGCAGAGTGACAATTCTTCAGCACATCAGTCTTTACTCCAGCAAAGTTCTTTCCAAGTCCAGTAGTGTACTAATTTGGTAGGGCCAGAGCTCTGGAACATATACCCAAAAGAGCCTTTGATGTAGGGCTTGACTTAAAAAGAGTTTTCTGAAGTGCACAAGGATCACTTTCAACCCAACCCTAGCTCCATACTGCCAGTAAATCAGGCCTTTGTGTGAGGGCAGGACACAACTTATTCAAATGTAAGAGTGAACCATCTCTCCCTCTACCTGACCAGGAACACTATCAGTATTCAGATTAATGCAGATATATACCCTGTCACACCCAGCCCTTCCTGTATTGTGACTGTCTAGAGAGTATACACAAGGTGCAACTGCCACCTAGCCCAGACGTATATTGGAGACAGGCTGCAGGCCCACAGAGGAAAGTTAAGAGCAATGTCCAGTTTCTAAAAGTGGCATTACTGAAATGGCCATGTACAATTCAGCTTTACCATTAAGGAGAATTTAACACCACCATTCCAGGGATATTAAACATGAAGTAGCTATTCCCTTCCAATCAGGAATCACAGCTTAAAAGATATTTTAAGGAATCCGCAATGCTAGCCAATGGAAGGAGTAGGCCTCACAGCAGTGAAAAATTATTTTAGCCGTTTATCTCGGCCATGAAATTTAAAACTTACAGGTAAGAGTCCTGCCTTTTAGTTACACAGCACCCTGCCCTTAGGGCCTACCTCAGAGGTGGCTTATGTGTAATAAAAGGGGAATTAATGGCTTGGCAAATGGTTTTAAATGCCATGTCGAAGTGGCTGTGAGCTGCACAGACAAGCCCAGCAATAGCTGGCCTGAGACAGGTTTGAAAGACTACATGTGTGGGTGGCACAACCAGTGCTGCAGGCTCACTAGTAACATTTAGATTACAGGCCCTGGGTAGAGGATATACCACTTTATAGGAGACTTACAGGTAAACTAATTATGCCAGACAGGTGTTCACCAATGTTACATGTTTTATCAGCAAAGCACATGCACTTTAGTTCTAGTTAGCAGTGGTCCAAAGGCCAACAAAATAATATAGCAAAAATAGGAGGCATAAGGCAAAATGTTGGGTGAAAGACCACCCTAAGGATGACAGGTCCAACACCCTGGCTCACTAGGACCCTCTCATTTACACATCATGCCAACCCATCTCATGTGCCATTCTTCCTCTTGTGTTCCCTGTGCAGCACTTCGAAGTGGCTTCAAGGTGGTGTAAGCACTACCCAAACAGTAAACATGGCAAAGCATCATACCCTCTTCCCTCTACTGCATCTTTTTTCCCTTCTCCCTCTGACAACCTCTACCTCTTTTTCTCATCACTGTGCTTTGTAGCTGACACTGAGTGCCTAAAGCGTTATAGAAACAAGAGGATGGGAGTCCCATGCATGGATTGTGTGTTGTCCTTACTATAACAGTTATCCTTACTGATTTATTTTTGTTTCATCTACCACAGAAGGAGGAAAGGCATGCGTATACCCTGTATAACTCACTCAGACAGTATTAAAGCCGCAATGTATTTATAGTGTATTGTCCCAAATCATCCCCTATGTTGCGAGTAAAAATATCTATTTAAAAGTGTATATTGTTTTTTCATACCGCAACTTAAAGATGTTCATCTCCCCTCGAAATACCGCCATCCCCCACCATTTCTGATTTAACCAGGAAAAACAAATTAGTAGTAATAAAAACCTCAATTATTAAAGCACCGCAAAGGTTAGTATGACGTTCTCTTTCCACCTGTAGTTAGTATAGCAAGGAGTTAAGTTCCCAAATGTGCCCTGCTGGTCTTAAAGCAGGAAGGGTTGTAACAGGAGGTGTGAGTATCTGAGGGAAGGCTCTGGCTAGTAGAAGGAGTCTATTTTAAGTGCAAACAATGCTTTTAATTGACTAATAAAAACTTAATGGTAGAAATCCCAGATCTGCATAGCCCCAGGGACCTGCAGCTCTTTGTGATGCCAGAAAGCCAGAGCTGCTGTTTGCAGAGATGGTTTGTGAGTGGGCTGGAGGGCATGGGCACAGATGCTGATTTGAAAGGTATCAGATGAGTTTGTGTTATGAATCCACCCCCCAGGGCCTAGCCTACCCGCTGGTCAGAAACAGAACAAGTGCAAGAGCCCTTGCTTGTTTTGTTTTCATTTTTGCCATAAATTCACACATCCATAGTGAACTTGTGACAAAATTGGAAAAAATATGTTTTTGCTCCCCAGCAGGGTCCCTGAGGGACCCCACCACCAGGCCTGGGGAGTAAGGGAATTCCTGCCCTGCCCACTTATGTTTTATTTCACCTTTTTTACCAAGATGGCTGACAACAGACAATTAGATCTGAGCATGAGATCTGTCAGATCTGCGGAGGGTTCGTGTCCCTAGATATCTATATTTAGTTTTTTTCTTCAATAACTGCAAACCTACAGAACATATTTGCATCAAATTACAAAAAGCAATCTTTCTGGACCAAAATCTAGCTTTCTTCCAAATTTGGTGTAATTCCATTCAGCGGTTCAGGTTGTAGTCGTGTCTAAGTTCCCAATGGGAAATTGCATGGCAAAATGCATTTTGAGATCCCCCATTTTTCTTGGGCGCCACTGGAAAAATCACACTGAAACTTTTAATGACAGCAGCTGAAGTGAGTGACAAACTGTTTTTTAAAATTTTGTAAATATTCATTGAATTGTGCCAAAGTTATTAGCAAAAGAGAAACTGCTTTATCTATGGAAACTAGGCCAGTCAGTAGGTAATATATATTGCATAGAGTGGTGGTAGCCACTCTGTAGGTACAGTTAGGGTTACCAGACATAGTGCTTTTTCGGACTTTTGTGCGTTAATAACTTTTCACCCATTTGACAAATGTGCGCAAAACTTTGAAGGCCCGCTGCCCCTATTTCATTTCTGGAGATCTGAAAGTTTTGTTGTGTTTGGTCGAGGAGGTGCAAAGAAAAAAAGGGGTCCCAAAACAGTGTTGTAATCCAATGCATTTTATTTAGACTTTTGTATTTTGCATAGCACAAAAAACCATCAGCTTGATTTTTATGAAATTTGGCAGTAGTCCTGTTAGACCTGGCCCTTTTTGCAGGTTTATCCCCTAACCTTTTGCCTTCTGCCTCCTATTTTTTGTACCCTCTTTTTTGTTGACATTAGGACTCTGGGCACTTTACCACTGCTGAACAGTGTTAAATTGCATATGCTCTCTGTAAATTATGATTATGATTGGTTATCCTTGATTGGCATATTTGATTTACTGGTAAGTCCCTAATAAAGTTCACTGTGTGTGTCCAGGGCCTTTAAATCAAATACTGATAGTGGACCGGCAGCACTGGTTGTGCTACCCACAGAAATAGCCTTTCAAAGGTTCAGACCTCTCTGTCATATGGTGGGTTTGCATAGTAGGGTATATGGAGAGAGACTGTCTCTCCACTAAATTCTCCCTCTCAGATTATGGCTGCACGTATTAGGGTGTGTACATGTACTACCCTCTTCTATCAGACCTCTGTCTCAGATGAGGGCTAGGCAATCTTGCAGAAAAAATACTGAGCCTGCCACAATGTTTTTTCTTGCAAGACTCACATGGAAAATTACAGGGCCTGCCACAAGGTGTTTTAATGTCCTGTGAGTATCTTGCGAGATCTTACAGGGGAAGTAAAAAAAAGGTCCAAAGTGCAACCAAAAGTTACCAATCTTATGTTTGAAGAAATGCTGTGATGTGACCAGGTGCACAACCAGGGATAGCTCAGATTGTTCTTGGTGATTTGGAGGTGAAGGATGCCTGTTGGAGTTGTGCTCAGCAGAAGTGAAGCTGTATGTAAGAAACTGCTGTAATGTCAGGTATTTAGAAATTTACTTTAAGAACTTTGTTGAGAACTGTCAGTCATTATACTGCTGTTGGTAAACATATTCTATACCAGGTTTAGTGAGTAAACAACAACCTGCAGAGGTGCATATTTAATATTATAGGTTTTGAGAAGAAGACTTTATAATTTGGAGAGATATCACCAACTATTAGACATTGTGCTAAACATTAAATGTTCAATCTGTATGTAGCTGGTAGTAACAGAGCTAGTGTTTCTGAAATTATAAAACAAAGCTGTGATCTGTTAATACAAGTTCTAGTGTTTTTACAAACATTACTGTGCACATATTTTACTTGTATGAGATGTTTGAATGGAGATATTGCCATTTCTAGAGTTAAACTCTGTGCTCACTATTATGAAAGGTCTGCAAAGAGGAATGTGTTACTTAAGAAAATATTATGGAACTAAGTTTGATAGCATGTTATATTTTAATTGTGAAATAAATGTGCTAGTTGAGGTTGTTGATTCTTTAAGAGAAAGGTAATATGAATATAGCGGTACAGAACATATAACTTTGTGATTGTGGGTGAAAACTATAAAAAGCTTGAGAGTATATAGTGATGTATCATTGTTATCAATTATTGATCAGTGTGTAACTTAAACATTTTTTGTTTTCTTTTTTAGGTGGAAAATAGAAAACAGAGGTTTTGAAAAACAGAAGTATTATGTCACAAAATATATGGAAGAGAAACACTAAAAATGTTCACTGTAAAAGATAGAGGGAACGTAACTGTGTGGAAAGCAAGGTAAAGAAATTATTTGCACAACTGATATTGCTGTTACTGCCTACGGTGTCATTTGTACCTTTGAAGATGCTTGTTCTGTATATCTTTACTTGTTTTTGATGCTTACTTTAACAGCAAAAAAGTACCTTATTTAGAAAAGGAGTGTTGTTATCTGCTTGAGCAGGTGTAGATTCCTGTAATGGAGTAATACACTGGTTGTTACTAATTACCCGGCTGAACTCCATTTTGCAGATTTTACTTTATTTTAAGTGACGCTTTTGCCACCTAGCCTGCCACAAAAAGACTATTAAAGCAGATATTGTTTGGCAGGCTAAGGTGGCTGAAACAAACAAAAAGATAAAAGGGAGGAAGTGCTGAAGTGAAGAAAATATGTTATAGATCAGTTGTTTTGTTTGTTTTACAGTAGTTTGTTAATGTGGTTGTTGTTGTTGGTAATGTTGCTAAATTGTTTTTTGCAATAAAAAGTTTAAGGTAACCACTGATTTCTTTCCTTAATAGTTTTAAAAGATTTTAATATAACATTTATTACATTCTTGCAATGTTGACTTAAAGTGGCAGCTCCATCTTCAAGAACTATAACAGTAATGCTTTATGTATATGTAGTTATAAGGTACAATAGAGAGATTAGTGCTTCTTCCCAATGTAGTATAATGATTTTTATACAGGAGAGAGGTATTGGCACAAAGGCAAATTAATCCTCATAGTATACTGTGCACTGTAGTCAGCTGGTTGAGATGGCAGTTCTTTTTCACAACTTAGTTTATGTGCTTGTCACTCTGGATAGTAGTTTCAATGCAGAGGTCTGACTCTATGTATACCTTACTACACATGCCGGCTCCTATAAGGAGGTGTCTGAGACAGAGATGAGTGTGTTCTTACATTCAAATATGCACACTTGTAGTCAAAGACACAGTTGTCAACAGAGGATTTACTCCATTTTAGACTCTACTAATAAATGCATTATCATAAAGAGAGGGATGAGCAGAGAGAGCAAGCCTATTCTGCACATGGGTTACTCTGGGGAGATGTTTGAGTGGACCTTGAAGTCTATCTATACCTTAGTCTATTTCCTTGTCATCCTAAAGAAACGTCTGTGTATAGAGCTTAATTTTTCTTCACACCATAGTTGTACATCTGTCATTCAACAGAGATGTCTCAGCAGAGAGGCAAGTCCACACCAACACACTACTATGCATACATATCATCCAAGAGAACAATCTAATGATAGGATCCAGTCCCTTCTCCTGCCCTTCTATGTAGACCTGAGATCTGAGAGAGGATTCAGTGTAAAGGTCAGTTCCTTCCCACACCCTGATACACACACTCATCATTCAAAAGAGTGTTCGCAGTGTTAAGACCAGTCTTTCCCCACATTGTATCGCACATCCTTATTGTCCTGTGGAGAAGTCTTAGTGTAATGGCCATTCCCTATTATAACATACTATGTAGAGTGGTTATTCTGTGGTGAGGTGTTTTTGAAGACTCCAGTCTCTTCTCAATTCCCTACTTTATATTACTACCATACTTTGAAAAGATGGGACTGGAGTGGTCACTTTTTTCTAAAATTCTAGGAGAAGAAAGAAAAAGTTTGAAGTACTGCAATGAACGAGAGCATACATTATGTATCGTTCAAAAAGTTACGCTCTTGCGAGAGACTTGCAATATCAAAAAGTACGGTCTTGCGAGATGCTCGCGAATGCAAATGCAGACTCACTATAGGCTCGTGAGATGCACCCATGCTATATAAGGGAGCCTCATGACTCTCATTAATCTTCCGCGATAGTCATCAGGAAGGTTGAAAAGGATACCTGGTTTCAGTGTATAGGCCAGTTTCCTCCTACACCATAGTACACACACTCTTCATTGGAGAGAGAGTTCTCAGTGTTAAGGCCAGCCCTTCGCGCACTGTTTTGTGCATCCTTATTGTCCTGGTGAGAGGCCTTAGTAGAATGGCCAGTCCTTATTATAATGTACGATGTAGAGAGGTCATCCTGTTGTGCGGTGTTTTTGAAGACTTCAGTCTCTCTTCACTCCATACTATATACTCCTGCCATACTGTAGAAAGATGAGACTGGAGGGGTCACTTTTTCCGAAAATCCTAGGAGAAGAAAGTTCAATCTTTAAGTACTGTAATGAAGTGGAGTGTACATTATGTAACTTAAAAAAATTACGATCTCGCAAGAGTTTTGCTATATCAAAACATATGGTCTGTCGAGATGCTAAAAAATGAAAAGGATGACTCTTGCAAGTTGCTAGTGAGAGTCACCCATGCTACATATGGGAGCCACATGGTTATTGCGAGTGTCTCACGACAGTCATTGAGAAGGAAAACAAGGGGTATATAGTATAAACAACATACATAATGAAAGTATAGGGTAGCTCTGTAAGTAGCTTTTTTCAAGTAACATTTTAAACAACTGCAGTAAACAACAACAACATCTCCTTCAAAACAAAGGGGAGAAAAATATAGGAAAAAATTATTTTAAAAAACTATGCCTGGTTGGATATTACGATCCTGGACAAGCCTGTCCTGTTCAGACCTGCTTGTATCAGAAGAATAAATAATCTACTTGCATATGCAGCAATAAAAGGCTTTGTTCAGATATGCAGAGTTGTTATCGGCTTGAACAGTGAGTACCTGGGCAGGCACAGTGCTACCAGTTCGAAAAGATGTGGATGCCCCTGATGAGTAATCAGACTCTGAAGCATGGGCAACTCAGACTGAGCAATAAATTCAAGATGCATAGCTCTCAAATGTCGCCACATCCCAGTGGTACTCATGGAATATTAATTGTTCTGGCTGCCACTACTGAACTCTTTTTTGCATATTTTACAATTTACATATTTGCTAGACCCTCTCTACCCAACAGGCCTCAACCCAAACAATTGCCAGGCCAAGGCCTCCGTGGGTGGTTGAGGTAGCTGATTTGGAGGAATAGGACTAGGGTTCTCATCAGAATCAAATGATGACATTCTGATCACAGATAGTAAGAGAGGTAGCCAAAAAGGAATATTCAGGGAAAACCCCAATAGGCACATGACGCAACAAGGAAACAACCTTTCTTTGCTAAATAAAGACTTCTGGATGAACCAAATCACAATCTTTCCTTTGGGATGTCTTTCCTCTCTCGGAAATCTTGCAGGTCTCTTATGGGAGACTCACAAGAGCATGAAAAACAGAGAACTTTCTTAATATCTTGAATGCAACAATACACCACATACTTTTCTACTTTAAACAACATTTCTCATGTTTTACTTACTTCAGAACTGAAAAATTAAAGTGTTATGAACTTAATTCCAAATGTATGAGTGGGTTGTGAGAGCTGGACAGGAAATACAGCTCTCTCGTGGTCCACACAGGGGATTGTGTGTTTGGTTCCTGCGACGCTCCAGACGGAGCCATAAGTTTGTAAACAAAATAATTAATACAATATACTGTACTGACTTTATTTATAATCCTTAGCATTCCATAATAACTGACCAGGTGAAAAAGAACTCTGTACAACAGATTAGAAAATGTTTTATAACTCTGTGATCTCGCGAGCCTCACGTAAGAGGGATCACACATCTTAAAAATAGATGTACATAGTGATAGCACATAGTTTAAAATATAGGAAAAACTGCTCAGTATCAATTTAAAATATAAATATGACGTTTATGTATAGATAAAAGCAAACACAATGAAACTATGCTAGAAATGTTTATGTATAAGTGGGCTACAAAAACTAAGAAATTGAACATTCTCAGCGCAAATATTGTTGGAGTAGTTAGTGTCTAAGTATTTTTAAAAATGTTTTAATTTGTTTTTTAAACCTAGAAATTCACAGAAAAAAACAAAGGTTACAGTAACGTTATAGTTAGGTGTAATAATAATATGAGTTTTCGATTAAAGCAACCTTAGAACTTTACTGAAAAAACAAAGGTTTATTAAAGTTATCGTTAGGTGAATTTCTCAGTGACCACCTTAATGTTTGGGCTAAAATAACACATAAATTTAGCAATTATAGTTAGCAGCACTAACTATAACTCACTCCCCAATATGCACTGTTTATGACTTGACTCATGACATGATCTATGACTTCATTTATGACCTCACGGATGACATCTAAAATGACATCATTGATCACATCACAGATGACACCGCTGAAGGCATCATCCAAACTTTGTTTTCCCACATATTGCTGTGTAAATTGCTATGGCTTTACACATACTATAGTTCACATTCACATTCAACCACAGATATATGGGAAACCCGAATTGAGTACAGTGTTTTTTTTTTTTTTAATATTTTTATTGCGGCGAAGATAGTAAAAAGGCACAAGGTGTACAGTCATCAACCCAGTTGATATGTAAACAGCAGGAACAAATAGTCCCAAAGTCAATTCACAGCCATATATGGCCCACATCCCGGAGGCAGGGCGGCGCAGGAGTAAACATATATATGAGTAGGGAAAGTTGCATTTGTGCTCCAAGTATCAGTAAAAACATTATCAATGTCTACGCCAGTTTTCTTATGTTGCATTTCTACACTATATAACAGTTTAACAGTAACTAAGTACCCCATGAATGGCATTTCTAGTGCTGATCGGAATGAAGGAGGAGATGCATGCAAGGGCCAGCTAGGTCGCGGTCATCACAATTTAGTAAGGCCTTATGGGAATCACAGCTAAATACAGACATATCTATCAAGGAATATTGGCGTGACCACAGTGGACCTCTACACTGCTTCCAAACACCCCGCCTCAGACTCCCCCCCCTCATCGACAGACTCCGAGGACGCAGAGGAAAACAACTCAGCGCTGGTGGCGTCCGAATCATCCTCCTCCATCCCCTCCATACACATTGTTCTCCAGGCGAGTAAGTCATCCTGGAGCTTCCCGTCCTTGCGAGTGCGTTGCATGTGTGTCTCCTCTGCTAAGGCCCATTCCTTGGCGTCCCTCAACCAATGAGAAATCTCAGGTGCCCTCTGACCCATCCAGGTAATGGCTACCCGTCTCCTCGCCAGAACCAGTAAAAGTTGCAGCAATTTATAAGACAGACCTTTTTTTTTGGCTTAGGCACTAACGCTCAGACAGTGAAGTGGGTCCAGCTGCAACCTAAGATGTGTGGCACGGGCAATGTATACCACCACCCTCCGCCAGAAATCCTGTACCAAGGGACATTCCCACGCTAGGTGTAGGAACACCGATGGAGGGAGACAGGTGTCATGTAAGTACGGTGGACAAAATTAAAGTGTATAAGTTTAAAACGCGCATTGCAGCATACATTGAGTACAGTGTTTAATCTGTATACAACTGTCAGAGAAATCTGAAATAGTGAATGATAATTTCAAAACAAATGCTCTACTGTGGGCAGGTTTTATCTGTATGAGACACCTGACACCCACTGAACCTACATTAAGAAATGACGTTGATATCAATAGAGAACTGAGTACTGTAAACAGTATTTACTCTACGGAGAGAGTTGTCTCCATACCACAATGTTTGCAAACAATGAAACTCTCATGAGAAAGAAATCCATGGAGAATTGAAAAGAAGGTGCCAATAACTATATACTTACCTTTCATTGTAAAGATATGCATGGTAAAGGCATATCAATGGTGAAGGCATGAGTAGTAAAGTCACTGTGTGCTAACGATGCATAGTAATGGCATTCTGTTGTAAAGAAAACATTGTAAAGGGTATCTCCCTTAACAATAATATATATTGTGCTTGACTAATCAATACCCTTACTTACTAAACTACATAAGTGTAGCCTGAGATCCTGGGAACAACCCTAATTACTAGATTTGTTTTAGTATCTCTAGTTCAGTAAATGTTTAGTCTATAAAGTTTCAGCTTGTAGCACATGCAAGATTAACTGGGTGCTCTTTCATCCAGCGTCTTTCATAAAATTTGGGACAATTAAATCATGGAAGGGCTTCACTTGCTCATTAAAATGTGGCAAATGAGTTCTACAAAAGTTAAGAAATCCCACACAGAACATGTTTGGAGGCTGTAAGGTAGCACACTTCTGTAGGAAGGTAGATGCCACACCTTTTCCCTCACTGGATAGTCTATATCCTAGACAAATGACATCCCAATATGTAATTTTAGACTTTCTAAAATTAATGTTATACCAGTAGCAGGCTAGCAATGTCACTATCAAGTCCAGTCTAGTGCAGTTTATTTAAGTCATGGTCCATGATGCATTTATCACCAATGTATGCTAGCATCTTGGGATCTTCCGGTAAGATATCCATAATTCTCGCAAACAAACTAGGGCTGTTCTCATAGCCATGACCACTTGAAATATGCAATTTTGTTGTCACAGGTATTTCTGCATATTCATAAATTTGCCACAGAATCTAGCATCTGCTGCACAATCTGCAACAGATTTGCTTAGAGCTCAAACAGAACTAAAGTTACTTAAAACGCAGCAAGTCGTGTTACTCTACAGTGGAAGGCTCTTGGCAAAGATGAACTGGTTTCCCTTCTGTTGCTGATTGCTGTGTTTTTTTGTTACAACAATACTAAAAATATGAGGTCTTTTCCCAGACAGTGTTGACATGTGTAAAAATTATGAAATAATTAACTAATACTATCAGAAAATGTGCTGCATTGGCTGCATAATTTAGCCAACCCTGCCACACAATTTCAGTGGTCCTGCTTACACCCAATAGGTAACCTTGCATAGGCCTACTGAAACCCACTGAATGAAACTGGCTTTTGGTGCTATTTATTGGTTAAATAAAAATCAATTGGAGATGTCCATGGCCTCTTTATATATTTTTTTGAACAGGTTCACCATTAGTCCCCTAATATGAGCATTTTGTTCAGCATATGTGCATTACTTGAATTCCTATGGACAAAATTATTTCATATGAACTGTTGGGTTTCAATACCAGTAAAAGAGAGCTGTTCGTAGTAGACCTCCAAGGCACTATTATATCTTGATCCTGTAGCTGATCTAAAATGTATTTTTGTATCATGTTTAACTTCTGACTTCAGAGGTTATTATGGCTTACTCCTTCAAAGAATGCCATGTGGAATCAGTCCTTATCTTTCCCAGCTAGGTTTCTGTAGAACATGGGATCCTGGTTTTAAGCCCACTCACTTGCAAATTTTCATGAACTCTTCAGGCATTAAGGAAGAGAATACTTGCATTATCACCTCCTCGCCTTGGGGTGAATTCCATGTAATAATCTGAGGCCAGTCATATTCTTCAAGAATTATATCATAAGTATTTGATGAATGTTTTCAGAATATTGCTTTTATGTTACATTTTATATCCCTGTTGATCTGGATTTCTTCAAAACAAAACCTATTGTGAAGGTTTACATCTCCATCTGGTGTCTCAACTGGTACATGTTCTTCAGTTGGAGTCCTCACCAAATGCTTTTTGAGTGTCTGTTGAGCTATCATCACTTCTGTTGCACTGTCCAGAAGCGGCATCATACAAGTCCTGTTGCAAGAATCCATAGTTTGAAGGACATGTTTCTTTGTTAGTCCAGCAACTTGCTTCTTTTACGGTGAGTCTTGGAATCCAAACTTTTTGCTTCCTTCTTTATACTAACCTCGGACTCATGTCCTGATTCCCTTTCTGCTTCACATTCTCGTCTTTACCATAGTATGTATGTTCAACACTTGTTGTTTTTGCAATTGCCGCCCTAAGTGCGCTGGGGATGCCCAGACGTGGGTCCCAGGCACTCCACACCACTTGGAGTCAAGCTAACCGGGCTGATGAGAGGTGTTACCTCGAAACCGGTCCGGTCCTCGGATGCTTGATTCCGTTCTGGGAAGGACATGGCTTTTGTAGTTCGGACTGGACTGTTCCCATGGGGCAACAGGGTCAGAGCTGATTTGCATATCGCCGTTGTCTAACCCAGGGTGGTGTGGAGTGCAAAAAAACGATGGATTTGGGCCCAGATCTTTTGACTGGGGGAATGTGTGACATTGATCCACATTCGGTCCATCACTTGTTGTTTTTGCAATTGCCGCCCTAAGTGTGCTGGGGATGCCCAGACGTGGGTCCCAGGCACTCCACACCACTTGGAGTCAAGCTAGCCGGGCTGATGAGAGATGTTACCTCGAAACCGGTCCGGGCCTCGGATGCTTGATTCCGTTCTGGGAAGGACATGGCTTTTGTAGTTCGGACTGGACTGTTCCCATGGGGCAACAGGGTCAGAGCTGATTTGCATATCGCCATTGTCTAGCCCAGGGTGGTGTGGAGTGCAAAAAAATGATGGATTTGGGCCCAGATCTTTTGACTGGGGGAATGTGTGGCATTGATCCACATTCGGTCCATCACTTGTTGTTTTTGCAATTGCCGCCCTAAGTGCGCTGGGGATGCCCAGACGTGGGTCCCAGGCACTCCACACCACTTGGAGTCAAGCTAGCCGGGCTGATGAGAGGTGTTACCTTGAAACCGGTCCGGTCCTCGGATGCTTGATTCCGTTCTGGGAAGGACATGGCTTTTGTAGTTCGGACTGGACTGTTCCCATGGGGCAACAGGGTCAGAGCTGATTTGCATATCGCCATTGTCTAACCCAGGGTGGTGTGGAGTGCAAAAAAACGATGGATTTGGGCCCAGATCTTTTGACTGGGGGAATGTGTGACATTGATCCACATTCGGTCCATCACTTGTTGTTTTTGTAATTGCCGCCCTAAGTGTGCTGGGGATGCCCTGACGTGGGTCCCAGGCACTCCACACCACTTGGAGTCAAGCTAGCCGGGCTGATGAGAGGTGTTACCTCGAAACCGGTCCGGTCCTCGGATGCTTGATTCCCTTCTGGGAAGGACATGGCTTTTGTAGTTCGGACTGGACTGTTCCCATGGGGCAACAGGGTCAGAGCTGATTTGCATATCGCCATTGTCTAACCCAGGGTGGTGTGGAATGCAAAAAAACGATGGATTTGGGCCCAGATCTTTTGACTGGGGGAATGTGTGACATTGATCCACATTCGGTCCATCACTTGTTGTTTTTGCAATTGCCGCCCTAAGTGCGCTGGGGATGCCCAGACGTGGGTCCCAGGCACTCCACACCACTTGGAGTCAAGCTAGCCGGGCTGATGAGAGGTGTTACCTCGAAACCGGTCCGGTCCTCGGATGCTTGATTCCGTTCTGGGAAGGACATGGCTTTTGTAGTTCGGACTGGACTGTTCCCATGGGGCAACAGGGTCAGACCTCATTTGCATATCGCCATTGTCTAACCCAGGGTGGTGTGGAGTGCAAAAAAACGATGGATTTGGGCCCAGATCTTTTGACTGGGGGAATGTGTGACATTGATCCACATTCGGTCCATCACTTGTTGTTTTTGCAATTGCCGCCCTAAGTGCGCTGGGGATGCCGAGACGTGGGTCCCAGGCACTCCACACCACTTGGAGTCAAGCTAGCCGGGCTGATGAGAGGTGTTACCTCGAAACCGGTCCGGTCCTCAGATGCTTGATTCCGTTCTGGGAAGGACATGGCTTTTGTAGTTCGGACTGGACTGTTCCCATGGGGCAACAGAGTCAGAGCTGATTTGCATATCGCCATTGTCTAACCCAGGGTGGTGTGGAGTGCAAAAAAACGATGGATTTGGGCCCAGATCTTTTGACTGGGGGAATGTGTGACATTGATCCACATTCGGTCCATCACTTGTTGTTTTTGCAATTGCCGCCCTAAGTGCGCTGGGGATGCCCAGACGTGGGTCCCAGGCACTCCACACCACTTGGAGTCAAGCTAGTCAGGCTGATGAGAGGTGTTACCTCGAAACCGGTCCGGTCCTCGGATGCTTGATTCCGTTCTGGGAAGGACATGGCTTTTGTAGTTCGGACTGGACTGTTCCCATGGGGCAACAGGGTCAGAGCTGATTTGCATATCGCCATTGTCTAACCCAGGGTGGTGTGGAGTGCAAAAAAACGATGGATTTGGGCCCAGATCTTTTGACTGGGGGAATGTGTGACATTGATCCACATTCGGTCCATCACTTGTTGTTTTTGCAATTGCCGCCCTAAGTGCGCTGGGGATGCCCAGACGTGGGTCCCAGGCACTCCACACCACTTGGAGTCAAGCTAGCCGGGCTGATGAGAGGTGTTACCTCGAAACCGGTCCGGTCCTCGGATGCTTGATTCCGTTCTGGGAAGGACATGGCTTTTTTAGTTCGGACTGGACTGTTCCCATGGGGCAACAGGGTCAGAGCTGATTTGCATATCGCCATTGTCTAACCCAGGGTGGTGTGGAGTGCAAAAAAACGATGGATTTGGGCCCAGATCTTTTGACTGGGGGAATGTGTGACATTGATCCACATTCGGTCCATCACTTGTTGTTTTTGCAACACTTTTAGAGAACACACACAATCACTGGATGATGTAGTCAGTTATGTCATTTGAGATGTCTAAACTAAATAGATGGCTTGCGCACAGCCAAAGTTATTGTGAGAATTCTCAAAAAAAATTCAAACAGACGTTTATAAGTCCTTTAGTAGGTTGCTCCCAGGGGTAACGTTTCCGTCCCAATTGTGTAACATCATAAAACAGTATGATTTTGTGCTTCCAAGATGTTTGGTTGCATTCCCCTTAGGGCACTCCTTTTTATATATCCAGCTGGATTTTAAATGATTAAGGTCCACTCTTTCTTCTTATTCATGTGAATTTTATTCATTCAATGACATGTCATTTCATTAATTTTCCATGTACATTTACATTAATTTCAACATTTTATGTTTCCTTTGTACTCCAATGCATTTCGAGCTGAAACGCTCTTCATCAGGGAGAACAATCTACAATGTGAACATTACACAAATGCAGTAAGATACTGTAATGGTCTTGACAAAATACACAAACTAAAATTATTATAAACTAAGTTATGATACTTCAATAGAGATGATAATGGTTTGGTAGTGCCCTTTCATTCAATACACTGTGCATGGAATTGTGGTGACCCTTGGTGACCATACCGTGCACTGAGTGATATGTTAAATGGAAGCTTTACTCACGTGTTCTATTCGCGTTAGGTACACTTGTAGGTAGCTGTGTAAAGGTAAGAAATATGGTCGCATGAATACTGGGTTTGATACTCATTCAGACAATGAGACCCGTCGTTTAACTTGAGTTTGATGGCCATTTGTATGAAAAACGCATTGGTATTATGAATATCGCAAAGCAGATTGTTATGCAGTTAGTTAAACCTCCCTCATATCGCTCCGGGAGTTCGGGAAGTTTTCGCGCTCATTAAAGCGCATAATCTAAATCTAGACTTACTGTTGATTTCTTGGCGTTCTAGACCAATTTACTGGCTTCCGGGTTCATCATGGTGTACGCGCATGAGTGATGCGATTGTAAACACGGATGACGAAAGATCAAACAGCAGGTTTTCCGCGATTGGTCGTACCTAGCGTGGGACTGAACGAAACTAAAAAACGGACTATGTGTGCTGTGTAGCGGACATATTGTAATAAACATCATGTTCTACATAAAGTGGCATACAACCTAAACATTCTTATAACAATAGAAATCATTCTCATAACAATAAAGGGATAATAATGCAATGTGACTGGTTATAGTATATCATTCATTCAATGCCTAGTCATATTTGTGTAGCATAACTAGAACAAAACGTATCATATATTTAATACAATTATTGGCACCTCGAACAATTTGTGAGCAAAAAATGATGCGACAATGTCTCAAAGGTAACAAGCATACTCAATACGTTCATTGAGACCATGGGGTCTCCAAGATTGTAGCATGTAAATACAAAAGTTTTCCCGCTTCAGTAGGGATGTCATCAGTGATGTCACTGACCATGTAATGAGTGCATTGCGGGGGTGCGAGGTATAGTTAGCTCAGCTAACTATAACTGCTGAATTTCTCTAGTTGTGTATATATATATATATATATATATATTCACTGAAAAAACAGAGGTTTCCCAATCGTTATAGTTAGGAATCAGCATTTAAAGAATCTTTGAAATTAACAAAAAAAACATAGGTTTCACAATCGTTATAGTTAGGAATTAGCATTTAAAAAACCTTTGAAATTCACAGAAAAAACCATAGGTTTCACACCAGTTATAGTTAGCTAAACATTTCACTCATACAAAACCATTGAAATTCCCATGTTAAAGTTAGTTGGACTCACTATAACTCGCGCGCCCGCAATCCACTGCTGATGATTTCACATATTACATCATTCATGACATGGTCAGTAGCAGTGATGACTTGAATGAGTTTATAGATGAAGAGGTTCCTCAGCCCAAGGTAAAGGAGCACTTCATTTGGAAGTTTTTCAAAATACCAGCAGATAAAAAAAAGTGAATGCTCCTAAGGTAGAGTGCAAAATTTGCAATACTGTCCTTTCACGGGGTGACCCTACAAGGAAATACAGTTTTGGAAATTCGACCATGATTTGCCACGTTCAGAGGAGGCACCCCCATAATTATGCTCGGGAGAATGTCAGAGCTCTGGCTCGAGATGCTCCAAGGGATGGTGCTTCGACTTCGACTGGAGGACCAACTACATCATCGGTGATGGGGCGACCTGAACAGCTGATTCCTAATATTCAGCCTGTTTTTAATGGATTCAGCATCAAATGTAAAGACTGTGATGAACTACTTTGTTACGGTGAACAAAGTATTATGAACATTTTCCGAACAAGAGAAAACCACCGGTGCCGTCCCCAGCCCTAATTTTGACTCTTTTTTTTGCTCCTGTTGAGCAGTTTGACATACCCTGTTTTGGTTTTTGTTGTTAAAAAAATGAAAAAAGAAGAAAAAAAGAGTTATTTTTAGAACTACCTCCAATTCTCAAAAAAGAGCTGTATTCTTAAAAAAAATCAAAAAGAGTAACTGAAGTGGAGTGATGTGAGAGAGGAAAGGAAAATGAGTGAGAAAGCAAAGAAAGGGACGAGAGGGGAAGGGAAGTGAAGTAGGGGGACTGAAAGAAGGTGAGTGTGGGAGGTGAGTGAGGAGAAGGAGAGGGAACATGGGGAATGAGGATAAGTGAATAAAATGTAGTAAAGGAACGGGGTGAGGAATTAGTGAAGTGGAGTAAGGAGAGTAAGGGAAGGGACAACAGTGAAGGAGCGAAGGAAGGGAATAGAGAGGAAGGGAAGTAAATGAGAAGGTTCGAAAGAAGGTGACTGTGGGAGTATGGCTGAGTTATAGGGAGTGAGCGTGACAAAAGAGGAGTGAGAGACTAAAGGGACGGAGAGAATGAGGCAAACAGAGACAGAATGAGGGAACCGGAGTGTAGAAGTAAGAGGACAGAGGGGGTAACAGAAGGAATTAGTGAAGTGGAGTAAGGAGAGTAAAGGAAGGGAAAACAGTGAAGGAGCGAAGGAAGGGAAGAGAGAGGAAGGGAAGTAAAGGAGAAGGTTTGAAAGAAGGTGAGTGTGAGAGTATGGCTCAGTTATAGGGAGTGAGCGTGATAGAAGAGGAGTGAGAAACTAAAAGGACAGAGAGAATGGGGGTAACAGAGAGAGAGTGAGAGAAGGGGAGTGAGTAAGTTACAGGACAGAGGGATTGTGATAAGGAGTTACTGAAGTGGAGTAAGGGGAGTGAGGGAAGGGAAAAGAGTAAAGGAGCAAAGGATGGAAAGAGAGAGGAAGGAAAGTAAAGGAGAAGGTCTGAATAAATGTCCTATGGAAAACTGCATGGGAAAACACATTTGAAACTATTGAAAATTAGAACCAATCAAAATGTAACTTACATTTTGTATTTGTATGTGATGAAGTATGATTGGTTATGTATATATCTTAAGTGAGAGGAAAACACGGCCATTTTGTGATACTCCTATCAGAAGTACTTTTGAGAGGAATTTGGGTGGACTTTCAAAAAAACAGTACTTACTCTTCTACTTTCAAAAAGGTGAGTTGTAAATTTGTAAGGGGAACTATATTGTACACTTTAAGATAATTTGGAAAATGTATTTTGTTAGTTATTTACAGTCCCTATATTTTAATTATACATTAAGATAGGCTTCACTCATACAGTGCTTTATATTTCTAGTTCATACCTGATACTATACACTGCCCAATTTATTTGAAATAAATAAATACTTGATTAAGCAACTTTTTTGTTATGTATTATCAAAAATGATAAATGAAAGTAATTATTTTTTTCTGCAATTTGAAATTAAAACGGAGGAGAGCAAAGAAATTTCATTTGAAATTACTTCAACATATATTGATAATGAAAATGTAATGGAGACTGAAAGCAACATTTCATAACACGTTGAAGAAGACTTAAAATACTTTTTAGATCGATCTCTAGATGAAGAATTAATACAATGTTTGGATGAAATAGAATGCCAACAAACAGCAATGAACAATTTGCATGAAGAGATTAAATATATGAATGAAGATGATATACCAGATGAGAACATGCTACAAGTTTTATTAAATTATAAGAAATCTGAACAGTGAATTATTAATTACAAGTTAAAAATTAGTTGAAATATTATTCATTTGTATTTCTAATTGTTTAGGTAAAAGCGAATTGAATGTAGTATAATGTAATACTTAAAATATAGAGTGCAACATTTTTATGTTACATAGTAAGTTTACTCATATTTACAGCCCTTCTCCCACTGTATTTTTACCAATGTATATTTTACATCTCTTCTTCATCTCCTGCCTCCTTTCTCTCACTGTCTGTCTCTGATGCAGCCTATCGCCGCCATTTTGTGTAGTTTCAGAAGAGAGTGAAATGTAGTACTTCTAAACTTGAAAAGAGAGCAGGGTAGAGTGCCCCTCACCCCCTAGAACTTCTCAGGAAGTCCCAAAAGGATCTGTTTCTGCTTTCCTGAGAAAACTATGGTATGAGTTGAATATACCACAATAACTTGCATTACAACATGCAAGATATATACAGAGGAGACGATGTACATTTCTCATATGAGGAGAACAGAGTTTTGCTCTTGAATTTTAGACTCTGCATCAGTACCTACTTGTAGGTACTTAAATCACCCGCATAACACAACAGCTCTTTTTAGAGCTACCCTACCTCTAAGTATTCCAAATTCTTATTTAAAACTATTTTCTTTCACTGTTTTACCCTGTGGTGAGATCACGGTGCGTGCATCGGAGAGCGCTCATGAGAACGCACCAAGCGCTTACCCCGCAAATTTAAAAAAATAATAATAATAGTTTTACTTTGTAAGTACTACCCTCTTCTATCAGACCTCTGTCTCAGATGAGGGCTGGGCAATCTTGCAGAAAAAATACTGAGCTTGCCACAATGTTTTTTCTTGCAAGACTCACATGGAAAATTACAGGGCCTGCCACAAGGTGTTTTATGACCCCGTGAGTATCTTGCGAGATCTTATTGGGGAAGTAAAAAAAAAGGTCCAAAGTGCAACCAAAAGTTACCAATCTTATTGCATAGTTAAAGAAATGCTGTGATGTGACCGGGTGCAGAACCAGGGATAGCTCAGATTGTTCTTGGTGACTTGGAGGTGAAGGATTCCTGTTGGAGTTGTGCTCAGCAGAAGTGAAGCTGTATGTAAGAAACTGCTGTAATTTCAGGTATTTAGAAATTTATTTTAAGAACTTTGTTGAGAACTGTCAGTAATTATACTGCTGTTGGTAAACATATTCTATACAAGGTTTAGTGAGTAAACAACAACCAGCAGAGGTGCATATTTAATATTATAGGTTTTGAGAAGTAAACTTTATAATTTGGAGAGATATCACCAAATATTAGACATTGTGCTAAACATGAAATGTTCAATCTGTATGTAGTTGGTAGTAACAGAGCTAGTGTTTCTGAAATTATAAAACAAAGCATCTGTAATCTGTTAATTACAAGTTCTAGTGTTTTTACAAACATTACTGTGCACATATTTTACTTGTATGAGATGTTTGAATGGAGATATTGCCATTTCTAGAGTAAAACTCTGTGCTCACTATTATGAAAGGTCTGCAAAGAGGAATGTGTTACTTAAGAAAATTTTATGGAACTAAGTTTGATGGCATGTTATAATTTAATTGTGAAATAAATGTGCTAGTTGAGGTTGTTGAATTCTTTAAGAGAAAGGTAATATGAATATAGCGGTACAGAACATATAACTTTGTGATTGTGGGTGACAAATATAAAAAGCTTTAGAGTATATGGTGATGTATCATTGTTATCAATTATTGATCAGTGTGTAACTTAAACATTTTTTGTTTTCTTTTTTAGGTGGAAAATAGAAAACAGAGGTTTTGAAAAACAGAAGTATCATGTCACAAAATATATGGAAGAGAAACACAAAAAATGTTCACTGTAAAAGAAAGAGGGAACGTAACTGGTGGAAAGCAAGGTAAAGAAATTCTTTGCACAACTGATATTGCTGTTACTGCCTACGGTGTCATTTGTACCTTTGAAGATGCTTGTTCTGTATGTCTTTACTTGTTTTTGATACTTACTTTAACAGCAAAAAAGTACCTTATTTAGAAAAGGAGTGTTGTTATCTGCTTGAGCAGGTGTAGATTCCTGTAATGGAGTAACACACTGGTTGTTACTAATTACCCGGCTGAACTCCATTTTGCAGATTTTATTTTATTTTAAGTAACGCTTTTGCCACCTAGTCTGCCAGAAAAAGACTATTAAAGCAGATATTGTTCGGCAGGCTAAGGTGGCTAAAACAAACAAAAAGATAAAAGGGAGGAAGTGCTGAAGTAAAGAAAATAAGTTATAGATTAGTTGTTTTGTTTGTTTTACAGTAGTTTGTTAATGTGGTTGTTGTTGTTGGTAATGTTGCTAAATAGTTTTTTGTAATAAAAAGTTTAAGGTAACCATTGATTTCTTTCCTTAATCTATACTACTATTATAAAGAGAGAACACAAACATTTGAGCCAGGTAAACCTGAAAAGTACACCACCAATCAAAACACCCAAGACATCTTTGAAAACCTCAGGGCAAGCAGAAGGACATAGGCTATTAAAAATAAAAAATATACGTTGTTTAAAAAATGTCGAAATAAAAATAAAGTAGTCCCTCCCAAGTAGCGCCGGCCGCGATGTCTGCGTGATGACATTATTTGCGTTTACGCTCCCTGGCAACACTTCCGGAAATGGGGCCGAAGATCGCGACCTGCTGGGAGGACTGCCACGGCCCTGCTTGCTGTTGGGCGAAGTGGTGGCCTGTGCAGGCGGGGCGCATGGAGAGTGGCGGCCTGTGCGGGCGGGGCGCCTGGAGAGTGGCGGCCTGTGCGGGCGGTACGCCTGGAGAGTGGCGGCCTGTGCGGGCGGGGCGCCTGGAGAGTGGCGGCCTGTGCGGGCGGGGCACCAGGAGCGGGACCGGCGGCTGAGGTAATGATCAGGTGGGAGTGGGGGAAGGGAGGGGGCCGGGACAGCTTGGGACGGGCTGGGGCGGGAGGGGGCCGGGGGCAGAAGTGCACGCAAGCCTCAAATGCTGCCCCCAGCCCCTTTCTGCCCAGGCAACGCTGGGGCGGGCTGCTAGTAGTTTTAAAAGATTTTAATATTACATTTATTACATTCTTGCAATGTTGACTTAAAGTGGCAACTCCATCTTCAAGAACTATATAACTGTAATGCTTTATGTATAGGTAGTTATAAGGTACTATAGAGAGATCAGTGCTTCTTCCCAATGTAGTAGAATGATTTTTTATACAGGAGAGATGTATTGGCACAAAGGCAAATTAATCCACATAGTATACTGTGCACTGCAGTCAGCTGGTTGCGATGGCAGTTCTTTTGCACACCTTAGTATATGCTTGTCACTCTGGATAGAAGTTTGAATGCAGAGGTCTGACTCTGTGTATACCTTACTACACATGCCGGCTCCTATAAGGAGGTGTCTGAGACAGAGATGAGTGTGTTCTTACATTCAAGTATGCACACTTGTAGTCAAGGACACAGTTGTCAACAGAGGATATACTCCATTTTAGACTCTACTAATAAATGCATTATCATAAAGAGAGGGATGAGCAGAGCGAGCAAGCCTATTCTGCACATGGGTTACTCTGGGGAGATATTTGAGTGGACCTTGAAGTCTATCTATACCATAGTCTATTTCCTTGTCATCCTAAAGAAACGTCTGTGTATAGAGCTTAATTTTTCATCACACCATAGTTGTACATCTGTCATTCAACAGAGATGTCTCAGCAGAGAGGCAAGTCCACACCAACACACTACTATGCATACATATCATCCAAGAGAACAATCTAATGATAGGATCCAGTCCCTTCTCCTGCCCTTCTATGTAGACCTGAGATCTGAGAGAGGATTCAGTGTAAAGGTCAGTTCCTTCCCACACCCTGATACACACACTCATCATTCAAAAGAGTGTTCGCAGTGTTAAGACCAGTCCTTCCCCACATTGTATCGCACATCCTTATTGTCCTGTGGAGAGGTCTTAGTGTAATGGCCATTCCCTATTATAACATACTATGTTGAGTGGTTATTCTGTGGTGAGGTGTTTTTGAAGACTCCAGTCTCTTCTCATTTCCCTACTTTATATTTATGCCATACACAAGTCCAGTCTAGTGCAGTTTATTTAAGTCATGGTCCATGATGCATTTATCATCAATGTATGCTAGCATCTCGGGATCTTCCGGTAGGATATCCATAATTCTCGCAAACAAACTAGGGCTGTCCTCATAGCCATGACCACTTGAATTATGCAATTTTTTTGTCAGAGGTATTTCTGCATATTTATAAATTTGCCACAGAATCTAGCATCTGATGCACAAACTGCAACAGATTTGCTTAGAGCTCAAACAGAACTAAAGTTACTTAAAACGCAGCAAGTCGTGTTACTCTACAGTGGAAGGCTCTTGGCAAAGATGAACTGGTTTCCCTTCTGTTGCCGATTGCTGTGTTTTTTTGTTACAACAATACTAATTCAATTCAATTCAATTCAAATGATCTTTATTCGGATTTAGTACATCCATAAAAGTACATACAGAGTGAAAATACATTTAAAAACATTTTAAAACAACAATACTAGAAATATGAGGTCTTTTCCCAGACAGTGTTGACATATGTAAAAATTATGAAATAATTAACTAATACTATCAGAAAATGTGCTGCACTGGCTGCATAATTTGCCTTTTGTTGCAACATAATTTAGCCAACCCTGCCACACAATTTCAGTGGTCCTGCTTACACCCAATAGGTAACCTTGCATAGGCCTACTGAAACCCACTGATTGATACTGGCCGTTGGTGCTATTTATTGGTTAAATAAAAATCAATTGGAGTTGTCCATGGCCTCGTTATATATTTTTTTCCAACAGGTTCACCATTAGTCCCCTAATATGAGCATTTTGTTCAGCATATGCACATTACGTAAATTCCTATGGACAAAATTATTTCATATGGACTGTCGGGTTTCAATACCAGAAAAAGAGAGATGTTCGTAGTAGACCTCCAAGGCACTATTATATCTTGATCCTGTAGCTGATCTAAAATGTATTTTTGTATCATGTTTAACTTCTGACTTCAGAGGTTATTATGGCTTACTCCTTCAAAGAATGCCATGTGGGATCAGTCCTTATCTTTCCTAGCTAGATTTCTGGAGAACATGGGATCCTGGTTTTAAGCCCACTCACTTGCAAATTTTCATGAACTCTTCAGGCATTAAGGAGGAGATGTCACTGACGATGTCATGAGTGATGTAATATGTGACGTCATCAGCAGTGCATTGCAGGCGTGCTTGTTATAGTGAGTCCAACTAACTATAACGTTGGAATTTCAATGGTTTTATGTCAGTAAAATTTCCAGCTAACTATAACTGGTGTGAAACCTATGGTTATTTCAGTGAATATATTTATATATATATATATATAAATATATATATAAACAGGTATATGTATATATATATATATATATATATATATATATATATATATATATATATATATATATATATATATATATATATATCTTCAACGAAGAACGGACGCAACCAGCTCCAATCCGCAGCCAGAGGGTCAGAAGCACCACAGCACAAACATGGTCCAACACTCGTTTTCAGGTAAGTTTTTTTATTGTTCTTTCAACACCATCGTGCAGACAAGGAGGACGGTCAATGCGTTTCGGCGATTGCCTTCGACTGGACCATAGAGTCCCGCAGTCCAAACAGTCCATTTAAAGTGAAAAGTGCTTAAAGTCCCTTCTTCATTTCCATTAAAAACAGACTAGACTGTTAACCCTTCTAATCACTTGTTTTTCAGTGGCCATTTTAGACTTTCATTTATATTCACAGTTTTATGAGCAAAGAAACATATTGGTGAAGTACCCTATGACAGAAAATGGCAAGTCAAACCTCATTTGAGCAACATCACTCCCATCATGACTTCTTAGTTAAGATACAGATTTTCAAGAATTGCATAAAAATAAGGGAAGTAGGTATGGGGTACAATGTATTCCTAATAACTGTATCAAACAATTTCAATAATTCATAGCAAGCATCAAGAAATTAATCATTAATGGCAAACTAAAGGAAAGTAAAGGAAAGGTGGGTAGACGATTGAGGGGAGAGGTAGCAGTTATCTATCGGGTCAATCAATCAATTTTACTATCAATAAAGTGCCAAGTGCAATGTGCAAATTATCATATGTAAACATGTTATGTGAAAATAGCATTGATGTGCAAAGATGCATTCCTATCCTTGACCTTTCACATATCCCTTCTCAACAAGGTCTACCCTATCAGTCCATATACATTGAGGAGCCAAGGAAGTACAAAGTAACCCACTATCTGTTTTACGATCTAGCTAAAGTAGACTTACACAAACAGAACATAGTGAGCAAAATAAAACCACCTCATTCAATGATTCAATATACTTCACCCTAACATTATGTCATTAAATATAAATGTCTATATAGGACTCATATGGTCATTATCATTTTATGCTTAAACAATTTTATAGGACTTTTATTCATTTTTCCACTAAAACCTTGGATTGTTTTCTCTTTCTTCCCGTTCGATCAACAATATTTACATGTGTTATCCAGAGATGTTGTTATTCTATAGGTGTACATATAGTTCTGCGTCCAGGTTATGTCCAAAAGGATTCTCTGTCCCCAATGCCAAGATGAACCTTGATTCTGCTCTTCTTAGGTCTAAGGTTCTATCTCCTCCTCTTTCATTCTGCTTTACCAGTTTTGCACCAAAGAACTTGAGTTATTGGTTATTGCTAGAGTGCTTCTCCTGAAAGTGTTTGGCCATTGGATAAGCAAGATCCTGATTCTTAATCGCCCTGAGATGTTGTAATATACGTAGCTTCAATTTGTTTATTGTGCTACCTACGTATAGTTTTTGGCATGAACATTGTAGGACGTACACTACAAATTTGGATTCACACGTTATGTGATCGGTAATTTTTTCTATGTTTCCGTTTTGTAGTTCATATGAGAGTGTGTTTTTGCCGTGCTC
This sequence comes from Lissotriton vulgaris, assembly GCF_964263255.1. Lineage (NCBI taxonomy): Eukaryota > Metazoa > Chordata > Amphibia > Caudata > Salamandridae > Lissotriton > Lissotriton vulgaris. Next base: position 1,800,812,274 of record NC_141685.1, read on the forward strand.
ACAGGCTTTGCATTTAGAGCATTTCCAGAAGCCAGGTGTTGTAAGCCAGGATTTGTTGCCTTTCTCATTCTATGGATTGATGGTGGATAGGTGACTTTGTGTGAGCATATCACCCAGAGAAGCTGTCTTTCTGTAAGTTATTTGGGGAGTTGGTGGGAGAGTTTTTTTTCAATGAATCATCTAACATCAGTTGGCAGTTAACCAATCATTTTTTTAAAAAAAACATCCATTTACACACTTATTTAACCATTTATTCTTCTATCAACCTTTACAAATACAAATATTAAACATATTAATTTTAAAGAAAGACACACATTCACTGGCTTGTGTCATCAGTGATGTCATGAGTGATGTCACTGACGATGTCATGAGTGATGTAATATGTGACGTCATCAGCAGTGCATTGCAGGCGCGCTTGTTATAGTGAGTCCAACTAACTATAACGTTGGAATTTCAATGGTTTTATGTCAGTAAAATTTCCAGCTAACTATAACTGGTGTGAAACCTATGTTTTTTTCAGTGACTATATATATAGTATTAATGTAAACAGCAAATTACAGACTGCAGATGGACGCACGTAAAGTGTGTGACCAGTGGCCTTGCTGCATATTAAAATTATGTGGTTATAGTTCTGTAAATCAATTAAGGAGCCATGTACTAAAAATGTCTTTATTTATTAAGAAAGATATATATATTTTTATAGTGATGTATATATATTTTTTTACATATATGAAGGTGTACATTTATGAAATTCTGTATATATTTGTGATTTTAACTTGTACATTCCACTGGAATCCCCATGTAATCCCTTTGCAGTCTGATTTATGTATATAGTGCGTTACATAGTCTGTTTTTCAGTTCTATTTTGTAATGTCACAGCTGTTTACAATTTTGTGTTACCTTGCACTTTAAATTTGGCACCGGTCCATGAGTAACGCGTCATGTGATCAAGGTCCAGGTCGGACCGAAACGCGTCCTGGCGGCGTACTGATGCAGGGCGGAAAACTTAAATAAATGAAGAAACGCACAAAAAAATTGGGTCCGCGTTGTCTTTCTGAGTCCGTGGTTTGGTTACTGGATTCGGGAAGGATAGAGTACTACAATATATATATATATATATATATATATATATATATGAACAGAACTCCTTCAGGCAAGTGAAGAATGGAGGCCACAACAGGGGAGAACAGTGGAGGCACCTTTATTCAGCAGCAATGCACCCCTTGCGAATGCATTTCGGCGTCTGTGTCGCCTTCTTCAGCGCCGGGGGTAAGTAACAAGATGTCCATCTGGGGATAAATGCCCTGCCCCATCCTGTTAAATAATGCACAGGTCCGCCCCCTCGATAGGTAGTCCAGGCATGCACTTCCTGTTGGTAACCTGTTATCCGGTTACTACAAGTCCCAGAATGCTGTTGGAAGTGGGCCAGTGCTGCACGGGGTGGATGTTGTGCTTGATGGTATTAGCCCCCAAGTCGAGTGCAGTTGCCGAACATCACCGCCTCCTCAGCTCCCCTTCCGCAGCCACCCCCTCGCCACGGGTCAATTTTCGGCGGGGGCAGGGTCAGAAGTCCGACTAGCCCAGCGTGTCCTCAGTGAGAACAACAGCGCCTCTTCTTTTCCCAGGCACGGAGGCGGGCTTCAGTCATTCCGTTACCACGGATTACAACAAAGTTCCACCGGAGCAGAGACCAGTAGTTTGCTGAAGCCGACTTTGAGCTGCGGGGACCTCCAAAGCGCGACTCTGGAACTCGCGCTGGAAAATGAACAGAACTCCTTCAGGCAAGTGAAGAATGGAGGCCACAACAGGGGAGAACAGTGGAGGCACCTTTATTCAGCAGCAATGCACCCCTTGCGAATGCATTTCGGCGTCTGTGTCGCCTTCTTCAGCGCCGGGGGTAAGTAACAAGATGTCCATCTGGGGATAAATGCCCTGCCCCATCCTGTTAAATAATGCACAGGTCCGCCCCCTCGATAGGTAGTCCAGGCATGCACTTCCTGTTGGTAACCTGTTATCCGGTTACTACAAGTCCCAGAATGCTGTTGGAAGTGGGCCAGTGCTGCACGGGGTGGATGTTGTGCTTGATGGTATTAGCCCCCAAGTCGAGTGCAGTTGCCGAACATCACCGCCTCCTCAGCTCCCCTTCCGCAGCCACCCCCTCGCCACGGGTCAATTTTCGGCGGGGGCAGGGTCAGAAGTCCGACTAGCCCAGCGTGTCCTCAGTGAGAACAACAGCGCCTCTTCTTTTCCCAGGCACGGAGGCGGGCTTCAGTCATTCCGTTACCACGGATTACAACAAAGTTCCACCGGAGCAGAGACCAGTAGTTTGCTGAAGCCGACTTTGAGCTGCGGGGACCTCCAAAGCGCGACTCTGGAACTCGCGCTGGAAAATGAACAGAACTCCTTCAGGCAAGTGAAGAATGGAGGCCACAACAGGGGAGAACAGTGGAGGCACCTTTATTCAGCAGCAATGCACCCCTTGCGAATGCATTTCGGCGTCTGTGTCGCCTTCTTCAGCGCCGGGGGTAAGTAACAAGATGTCCATCTGGGGATAAATGCCCTGCCCCATCCTGTTAAATAATGCACAGGTCCGCCCCCTCGATAGGTAGTCCAGGCATGCACTTCCTGTTGGTAACCTGTTATCCGGTTACTACAAGTCCCAGAATGCTGTTGGAAGTGGGCCAGTGCTGCACGGGGTGGATGTTGTGCTTGATGGTATTAGCCCCCAAGTCGAGTGCAGTTGCCGAACATCACCGCCTCCTCAGCTCCCCTTCCGCAGCCACCCCCTCGCCACGGGTCAATTTTCGGCGGGGGCAGGGTCAGAAGTCCGACTAGCCCAGCGTGTCCTCAGTGAGAACAACAGCGCCTCTTCTTTTCCCAGGCACGGAGGCGGGCTTCAGTCATTCCGTTACCACGGATTACAACAAAGTTCCACCGGAGCAGAGACCAGTAGTTTGCTGAAGCCGACTTTGAGCTGCGGGGACCTCCAAAGCGCGACTCTGGAACTCGCGCTGGAAAATGAACAGAACTCCTTCAGGCAAGTGAAGAATGGAGGCCACAACAGGGGAGAACAGTGGAGGCACCTTTATTCAGCAGCAATGCACCCCTTGCGAATGCATTTCGGCGTCTGTGTCGCCTTCTTCAGCGCCGGGGGTAAGTAACAAGATGTCCATCTGGGGATAAATGCCCTGCCCCATCCTGTTAAATAATGCACAGGTCCGCCCCCTCGATAGGTAGTCCAGGCATGCACTTCCTGTTGGTAACCTGTTATCCGGTTACTACAAGTCCCAGAATGCTGTTGGAAGTGGGCCAGTGCTGCACGGGGTGGATGTTGTGCTTGATGGTATTAGCCCCCAAGTCGAGTGCAGTTGCCGAACATCACCGCCTCCTCAGCTCCCCTTCCGCAGCCACCCCCTCGCCACGGGTCAATTTTCGGCGGGGGCAGGGTCAGAAGTCCGACTAGCCCAGCGTGTCCTCAGTGAGAACAACAGCGCCTCTTCTTTTCCCAGGCACGGAGGCGGGCTTCAGTCATTCCGTTACCACGGATTACAACAAAGTTCCACCGGAGCAGAGACCAGTAGTTTGCTGAAGCCGACTTTGAGCTGCGGGGACCTCCAAAGCGCGACTCTGGAACTCGCGCTGGAAAATGAACAGAACTCCTTCAGGCAAGTGAAGAATGGAGGCCACAACAGGGGAGAACAGTGGAGGCACCTTTATTCAGCAGCAATGCACCCCTTGCGAATGCATTTCGGCGTCTGTGTCGCCTTCTTCAGCGCCGGGGGTAAGTAACAAGATGTCCATCTGGGGATAAATGCCCTGCCCCATCCTGTTAAATAATGCACAGGTCCGCCCCCTCGATAGGTAGTCCAGGCATGCACTTCCTGTTGGTAACCTGTTATCCGGTTACTACAAGTCCCAGAATGCTGTTGGAAGTGGGCCAGTGCTGCACGGGGTGGATGTTGTGCTTGATGGTATTAGCCCCCAAGTCGAGTGCAGTTGCCGAACATCACCGCCTCCTCAGCTCCCCTTCCGCAGCCACCCCCTCGCCACGGGTCAATTTTCGGCGGGGGCAGGGTCAGAAGTCCGACTAGCCCAGCGTGTCCTCAGTGAGAACAACAGCGCCTCTTCTTTTCCCAGGCACGGAGGCGGGCTTCAGTCATTCCGTTACCACGGATTACAACAAAGTTCCACCGGAGCAGAGACCAGTAGTTTGCTGAAGCCGACTTTGAGCTGCGGGGACCTCCAAAGCGCGACTCTGGAACTCGCGCTGGAAAATGAACAGAACTCCTTCAGGCAAGTGAAGAATGGAGGCCACAACAGGGGAGAACAGTGGAGGCACCTTTATTCAGCAGCAATGCACCCCTTGCGAATGCATTTCGGCGTCTGTGTCGCCTTCTTCAGCGCCGGGGGTAAGTAACAAGATGTCCATCTGGGGATAAATGCCCTGCCCCATCCTGTTAAATAATGCACAGGTCCGCCCCCTCGATAGGTAGTCCAGGCATGCACTTCCTGTTGGTAACCTGTTATCCGGTTACTACAAGTCCCAGAATGCTGTTGGAAGTGGGCCAGTGCTGCACGGGGTGGATGTTGTGCTTGATGGTATTAGCCCCCAAGTCGAGTGCAGTTGCCGAACATCACCGCCTCCTCAGCTCCCCTTCCGCAGCCACCCCCTCGCCACGGGTCAATTTTCGGCGGGGGCAGGGTCAGAAGTCCGACTAGCCCAGCGTGTCCTCAGTGAGAACAACAGCGCCTCTTCTTTTCCCAGGCACGGAGGCGGGCTTCAGTCATTCCGTTACCACGGATTACAACAAAGTTCCACCGGAGCAGAGACCAGTAGTTTGCTGAAGCCGACTTTGAGCTGCGGGGACCTCCAAAGCGCGACTCTGACTATCGAGGGGGCGGACCTGTGCATTATTTAACAGGATGGGGCAGGGCATTTATCCCCAGATGGACATCTTGTTACTTACCCCCGGCGCTGAAGAAGGCGACACAGACGCCGAAATGCATTCGCAAGGGGTGCATTGCTGCTGAATAAAGGTGCCTCCACTGTTCTCCCCTGTTGTGGCCTCCATTCTTCACTTGCCTGAAGGAGTTCTGTTCATTTTCCAGCGCGAGTTCCAGAGTCGCGCTTTGGAGGTCCCCGCAGCTCAAAGTCGGCTTCAGCAAACTACTGGTCTCTGCTCCGGTGGAACTTTGTTGTAATCCGTGGTAACGGAATGACTGAAGCCCGCCTCCGTGCCTGGGAAAAGAAGAGGCGCTGTTGTTCTCACTGAGGACACGCTGGGCTAGTCGGACTTCTGACCCTGCCCCCGCCGAAAATTGACCCGTGGCGAGGGGGTGGCTGCGGAAGGGGAGCTGAGGAGGCGGTGATGTTCGGCAACTGCACTCGACTTGGGGGCTAATACCATCAAGCACAACATCCACCCCGTGCAGCACTGGCCCACTTCCAACAGCATTCTGGGACTTGTAGTAACCGGATAACAGGTTACCAACAGGAAGTGCATGCCTGGACTACCTATCGAGGGGGCGGACCTGTGCATTATTTAACAGGATGGGGCAGGGCATTTATCCCCAGATGGACATCTTGTTACTTACCCCCGGCGCTGAAGAAGGCGACACAGACGCCGAAATGCATTCGCAAGGGGTGCATTGCTGCTGAATAAAGGTGCCTCCACTGTTCTCCCCTGTTGTGGCCTCCATTCTTCACTTGCCTGAAGGAGTTCTGTTCATATATATATATATATATATATATATATATATATATATATATATATATATATATATATATATATATATATATATATATATATATATATATATATATATATATATATATATTACCTACTGGCGGTCGCCAGTAGGTAGTTATAGTTAGGATAATTTTCAATGTTAAATCTCAACATTCTATTTTGAATAACTTTGGCGCCGGTTGACGAATCTGCCTGAAATTTTCAGGAAAATGGTCTCATGGCGGTCCGGTCCTTCCCTGAAAGTTTGGGGGGGATTCGTCAAGCGGGGGCCGAGATAAAAGGGGGGTCCCAAAACGCGTTTTCCCCATGTTAATTTCCATAGGGCGGTCGATTTCACTTTTAGCCCGAACGGCTGAATGGATTTCCACCAAACTTGGCAAAATTGTAGGGACTGGTAGCCCGATGTGCCTTTGCTATGTCTCAAGATATGTGCTCCAGTGGATTTTGAGTAATTAAGGTTCAAAAAAATATATATATCTATAGCAGCGCACCGGTACGCGCACGGGTGCGCGTACCGTGCGCGCCACGCGACTTGCGCGAGGAAAGCTGATTGGCTCTCGGGTGTCTGTAAACATTCTAAACAGTCCGGAGCGGCCGCCATCTTGTGTCTCGGTAAAATCGAGACACAAGAGGTGGCCAAAACAAAGAGGGAAATGAACATAAGGGGGCAGAGTAGACCCCCCCTGACCCCCTAGGTTTGATGTGGGGGCCATAAAAGGGCCCCGCAAGGCAAAAAAAAAAATTTTTTTTTTTTTGATTTTCGCGGGGGGAGCGCCCGGTACGCGCACGGGTGCGCGTACCGGGGAGCGTACCATGGGAAAAAAGAATGACAGTTTTAAAAGTAGCTGTTTAGAAAAAAAAATGTTTAGTTGTTTTTTTTATACATACACATACATATATATAAATGCATATGCACATATATATATGCATATATGTCTATATGTGTGCGTGTAGAGAGAGGTAGAGAGGTAGAGGTGTAGAGGTAGAGAGGTAGAGAGGTAGCGGTAGAGAGGTAGAGATTAGTAGAGAGAGAAGAAGAGAGAGGTAGAGAGGTAGAGAGTAGAGAGTGAGTAATAGAGAGTAGAGAGTGAGTAGTAGAGAGTAGTAGAGAGCAGTAGAGAGAGTAGCAGAGTGAGTAGTAGAGAGTAGTAGAGTGAATAGTAGAGTGAGTAGTAGAGAGTAGTAGAGAGTGAGTAGTAGAGAGTAGTAGAGAGTAAGTAGTAGAGTGAGTAGTAGAGAGCAGTAGAGAGTGAGTAGTAGAGAGTAGGAGAGAGTAAGTAGTAGAGAGTAGTGGAGAATATTCCAAAGTTTGGCACAGCACCACTTTCACAATGAGTCCAATCAAATCATATCACTTAGAGTACTTATTGAAGCGCTGAATCTTGGTGTATATTCAAATGCTTTTATTTTCCTTAAGTTTATGTACCACAGCCAGCCGAAACGTTTCGTTCTGTACAACAGAACTTCTTCAGGGCGTTCTTATTTCCTTCAAGTTATGTCGGTATCCCGTTGTCATATAACTAGATATTTCTTCCAAATGTTAGACGAGACATAAGTATATTCTTATTAAAAGTGACTAGGTATCAATTTTACCCACACAATTCGGGCAGACTTGAGTAATTTATAGCATCCTCAAAGTCAGTCTTTCAAAAATTCCAAAGTATAGGACATGATAATCCAAATCCAAATGTTTCTCAAGAAAAGTCATTTACAATCGTTCGGAATATCGGTGTTTGGGCAGATATGATCCAGGGACCCCCAGTATGCAAGGGGAATTAGTCCCCCCTCTACAAACATGCACGGGGGCTGCGTTGCAGAGAGGTGTAAAAAGGGTTGTGGCTTCATTACACCTCTCTGCAATGCAGTCCCCTGGCGCATACTGGAGATTCCTGGTGGGCTTTCAGGTCTTATATAGTTAGGAATTAGCATTAAAAAAACCTTTGAAATTCACTGAAAAAACCAAAGGTTTCACACCAGTTATAGTTAGGAATTAGCATTTAAAAAACCTTTGAAATTCACTGAAAAAACCATAGGTTTCACACCAGTTATAGTTAGGAATTAGCATTTAAAAAACCTATTAAATTCACTGACAAAACCAGTTATAGTTAGCTGGAAATTTTACTGACATAAAACCATTGAAATTCCCACGTTATAGTTAGTTGGACTCACTATAACTTGCGCGCCTGCAATGCACTGCTGATGACGTCACATATTACATCACTCATGACATGGTCAGTGACATCACTCATGACATCACTGATGACACCATCCAGTGAATGTGTGTCTTTCTGAAAAATAAATTTGTTTTATATATGTATTTGTAAAGGTCGATGGAAGAATAAATGTTTAAATAAGTGTGTAAATGGATGTTTTTTTTAAAAAAAATTGGTTGGTTAACTGGCTTATTAAGTGTATCTTAGTGAATACATATATTAGCGAGTATTGTTTAAATATTTAAATGTTTGTATCAGTGTTTCTCTTTGTGTATAAGTGGCTGCAGGGGTTGGTGACTGACTCACTGTTTGTATGTGTTTTGAAGACAGAATATGTGCAGGACTGTATGGGTGGACGAGTGTGTATATGTGTGTGTTAGTGAGTGAATGACTGTCTCACTAGTGTCTTCATTACTAACGACATATGTTTTAATCTAGTATATGTGAGTATTGATGTATATAAGTGAGTATAGTATATATAGTGAGAGATTGTAGGAGTTCCTGTTTAAATAAGTATGTGTTTCTATAAGTGATTGTTTAAGAGAGTAAGTATGTGTAAGTTTCCTTAGAAGTAAGGTGGTAGTGTGTGTATAAATGTATATGCAAATAAATGGATGTTCAATAGTTTATGTGCATGTGTGAGTATGTGTGTGAGTAACTTTTGGATGACTGCTGATGTGTAACAGGATGTATAGGTGTATCACTACATATGATGAGTGAGTATATATATGAGTGACTATATAGAACTGTTGGTGAATGAGTGGATGAGTATATAGATGGTGGAATTACTGAATTGGTTGTTGTTACTGGTTTGGGTATCTCCATTTTTTTGAAAATGTTTGTTTCTATTTTTGAATATTTGTTTCAAGCGTTACATTACACTGAAATTAGGTCTGTCACTCTGTCACAAGGATGGTGTCATCAGTGATGTCATGAGTGATGTCACTGACCATGTCATGAGTGATGTAATATGTGACGTCATCAGCAGTGCATTGCAGGCGCGCAAGTTATAGTGAGTCCAACTAACTATAACGTGGGAATTTCAATGGTTTTATGTCAGTAAAATTTCCAGCTAACTATAACTGGTTTTGTCAGTGAATTTAATAGGTTTTTTAAATGCTAATTCCTAACTATAACTGGTGTGAAACCTATGGTTTTTTCAGTGAATATATATATATATATATTCACTGAAAAAACCATAGGTTATAGACCATATATAGTTAGGGATTAGCATTTACAAAACCTTATTTTACTCGCATAAAACCATTGAAATTTGCATATATAGTTAGTTGCGCTAACTATATATCGCGCACCCGCAATCCACTGCTGATGATGTCACATATTACATCATTCATGACATGGTCAGTGACATCACTGATGACATCACTGATGACATCACTGATGACATCTCAAATGACATCACCGATGACATCACTGATGACATCTCAAATGACATCACTGATGACATCTCAAATGACATCACTGATGACATCTCAAATGACATCACTGATGACATCAATGATGACATCTTAAATGACATCACTGATGACATCTCATTTGACATTACTGATCACATCACTGATGACATCATTCATGTGATTATACGATGAACCTCTTTAGACTCTGATATAACCTTAGATACACTCAGTGTAAACAGACACTCACAGACTGTCACTCATCCATGGAGTTACTCACACACCTAGTCAGTCATGCAAAGAATCAATCACACCTCCATTTCCTCAACTATACAGTTATACACATCTTACTTATTCAAACATATACTAACACATATTTACTCCCTTATACAATCCCTGATACAAGTTCACAATGATCCATACAGCCACTCACACATTCACTGGCTCTTATGCACAGTTATTTATATATGTCAACTCTCACATGTACTGTGTTTTACATATGTACTTACTTTGACATGTAGCACTGAGATATCCATTCACTCACCAATACATTCATGCACACAGTCAACCGCCCATGCAGTTGTTTCCACATGCACTTTTGAACCCATACATCTAGTGAATCAACTGCTCACACATCTATACACAGAATCATACACCTCCCAGCCACCCCCACACACACTCAGTCTCCCATACAAATACTTGGGCAACCAATCAATAACCCATATAGTTACTCATATAGCTACTGATCAACACATGCAGCAGTTTACAGAACAACAGACATAATGATGCACAAATTAAGACAGTTTAGTCACTAACCCATGCACTCAGTGAGACACATTTAATCACTCACTTATACAGTCAGTCATGCACCTACTAAATCCTTCATCCAGACACTTATACATCCACTCATTCTTCAATATGTAATACATATTTTAACTTTACAGAAACATACAGTCACTGGATGTTGTCATCAGTGATGTCATCAGTGATGTCACTGACCATGTCATGAATGATGTAATATGTGACATCATCAGCAGTGGATTGCGGGTGCGCGATATATAGTTAGCGCAACTAACTATATATGCGAATTTCAATGGTTTTATGCGAGTAAAATAAGGTTTTGTAAATGCTAATCCCTAACTATATATGGTCTATAACCTATGGTTTTTTCAGTGAATTTTCAAGGTTTTGTAAATGCTAATTCCTAACTATATATGGTCTATAACCTATGGTTTTTTCAGTGAATTTCAATGGTTTTTTAATAGCAAATATCTACAGCTGTAACATATGTTCTTATTCTAATTCATAAATATATTTTATATATATTTGTATTATATTTTTTAAATTCAATTTATATTATAGTTTAAATTATTTTTTCTTGTTTCGCTGCCGATCCGCGAAACGGTAAACGTTCCGTTAGTGCAAATACCGCGTTAGAAAGGCACATTGCAATGCGTCCCGTAAACGCAACATATCGCGTTACTACGTAATGTCCCTTAAGACGTTCTGCATTAGCGCACACGGAAGCGTTCTGGAACGCGAACCAAGGCGCGAAACGTAAAGGCTCGGAATCGATCCGGGGCGCGGCGCGCAGCGCGTAACGTAAGCATAACAGGTCATGTGACTTGTTTATAAAACTTTTCATTGGTTCATTTTACTTTTAGTTTCCTAATGATGGAACGCTTGAGCATATGACGTAAAATAAACACTTTTCATTGGTTTAGAACATTTTCTTTTCTCAAATGATGAAAGTCCCACCTTTTTTCCTCACTCCGACTTTCATTTTTATGAGAGAAAGACCTGTTTTTGTTTGCTAAGACATGGCATTTGTATTAGCTGCAGCTGGTGGATCTCCACCACCTCCACCACCACCAAAGAAGACAGGACCGACTAGCCAGGTCATCTTCGACCAGGAAGAAGAAGAGGAAGACAAGGAACAGGAGCAAGGGACAAGTGGCTTTCTAAAAGAAATGCCAAGAACGTCCCATATCAAAGTGAATTTTATCTGGCAATTTTTTTCTCATCCTTCTCATGAAAAGAAAGTTAATGCCAGATATGTTACCTGCCTCATCTGCAAAAAAAAACTCTCGAGAGGGACCGAAAAAAAATATAGCTATGGTAATCATACCATGCATCGGCACATGGAGAGGTGGCACCCTCTTAATTATTCTAAAGCACAACTTCGAGATCTGATGGATAACCCCCGACCGGCTAAAATATCCACCAATGACTTAGCAATAAGTGAGTCAGCGGCAAGAGAAACGGTCCCAAATCTCCAAAAGAACTTTGGGCAGATGAGATTTACATGTCTAGCATGTGGAAAATTAATTTCATGCGGAGAGATGAGTATTACTTTAATAAATACATCATTTGAAAATCATCAATGTCCAAACCGTCCAAGAAAGTAATTTTTTTTTGTTGCTCCTGTTGAGCCCTTTGAAGTGAATCATTTTTGTTTCCCCTTCCTCCAAAAAAACACAAAAAAAATATAAAACATCAAAAAGAATAAAAAAAAGTTCTTTTCAGAACTACCTTCCCTTTTTAAAAAAATTGCTAGAATGTTTAGCACTCTAGCATCCTCTATTTCTTTTGATTCGCTTCCCGGTTAGCGTTCCGGTACGCGAACCGGGAGCAAACTAAAAAAAATATTTTTTAAAAAAAGATAAAGAAATAAACAGAGAGTAATGTGAAAAGAAAGACAAATAGAGGGAGTAATACACAGTTACTGTTGAAAGAGGGACTGATAGAAGAAGTGAAAAGAGTAGTATAAGTAAGTAAAAGAAAAAGAAATGAAGGAAGTAGCAAAGACAGGAAACTAAGGTTTAAAGAAAAGAAGCAGTGGAACTAATAAAAGTTAAATCTGATAGACATGTAACGTAAAGAGTACTAATTACTTACCTTTTAATTGTCATTACCGTACTAAATTATCTTTTTTATACTTTTAATCTGTGTAAGAAAGAACAAAAAAATTTACATTAATAGAAGGTGGTAAAAAAAGTGTGAGCATGAGACAAAATGAATGTTAAATGTTAAATGTGGTATACTTGTAAAGCGCACAGCTGCCCCAGCAAAGAGGCGTCCCAGCGCTGTATACCGCTGGGGAACCCATCCTGGCTTTCCCTGAGAGATGATCCCTTCTGGGCATCCCCAAGGAGAAGCCAGGCATCCCCGGCGCTGATGGAGCCGTTAGTAGAGATTAAGCAAGCTATTGCCCAGAGTTGCTGAGTGGGACCCATGGTTGGAGTAGGCACCAAGGCGAGAATTATCGAGACCGCAGACCATGGCCCAAGACCCTGCCACGTCAGGAATCGAACCCTGGTCCCGGGTTGACCTCTGCTTCCGGGTCTGCCACCACTAACCAGTGAGCCACACCAATCCATATATATATTAGAAATCACAATTCAAAGTAGAAAATTAATTAAACATATTTAATGGTTTATTTTTGCTGTTATCAGAAAATATCAAATTTCACTGAAAACAGTGAGTTGAAGGTATTCATCATATAACAGCGGGGAAAAAAAAACACAATCAAAATGATTGTGTTTAAAAAACCCAAATAATATAACTAAGCAGAAATAAGAACTCCTCCAAAGTAACTTACTTTCTATGACGTCAAAGGATATCCTATGAACAGCTTATACTCTGTTGTGCTGTTACTATTTTCTGCCCGCCACTTTCTGAAAGATAAACTCAATTGTTTTAAGAAAACTGAGACATACAAAGCAATTTGAAACAGCAGACTAAGTTACAGCAACACCTAGAATCATTATAGTCCAATTACCTACCCTAAATTCTGACTTCAAAAAACAAGTCAAAAGGCAACATTGCTTCATAGTCAATTAGTAATGTTTGCTGAAAGACTAGCCATTTTATACATTTTAAATAAGCTGTGTAATATCCAGATGTTGTCAAAGGACCAGTATATTATATAATAGCTGCAGTTGCAAATGTTCTTCCTGAAATCGATGATTATGTAGCCAAAACATTTTTAATTAGACTGGATAACTTATTTTCTTCCAGTTTATGTAGTTGAAATTGTAAAATGACATTTCATCCATAAGTTTCCATAAATAATGTGGACAGCATTGCAGACTTACATTTCCTCTACTCCTTATTTTGATCTGTTACTTGACTTTGCTTATAAAAACAAACAGTTTTCGCTCTGCACTACAATTATCCACAAGGCCATATAGAGTAGGAGCCATTAGAACATCTTGAAATTCCTCTGAACAAATCCCAAGCTTTTTTTCCTAAAATGTTGGTTGTAAGAACACCAGGTAAGAATTTTGAAGGTGGAAAGGCAATCTTTTTTGGAAAGTTAAAACAGAATCATTGCAGAATGACCAGCCATTTCCAGATTTCAAATAGGCTGTATAATGTCCTGAATTAGTTGAAGGACCATTATGATATATAATTGCAGTAGTTTTAAAAGTCCTTCCTGATATTGACAACTGCGAAGCCACAAAATTATTAATTAAAGTTGTCAATTTAGTTCCATCAGGCCTACATCGTTGGAACATTAAAATATACTGGCCATAACTTCGTAAAATTAACGTGGACAGCATTCCAGACTTACATTGGCTGCACTCCATATTTTGATCGGCTGCCTTTACTAGCTTATTGAAGGATACTGATTTACTGTCAGGCAAAGTTAAATATATAAATCTTTCTGAGTCTACACTATTAGTACTTGATAGCCTACAGTTCTCGCAGTCATGTTGCCATTGATAAGAAAGGCCAAATAGATAATCTACGTCTACACCTTCATCTTGCAATACATCAAGCATATACATTAAAAACTCCTGACAATCCTGCTGAATATTTTCAGAGAATTCTGTTTGACCTGAACATTCGTCTAACAGAAAACGAATTTCAGACACACTTTCTGCTCTCGTTTTATCAGCACTACATTTCTCTAACACAGAATTCAACAAACAGCATAAACTTTGTTCCGAATTGATCACAATCTGTTCTTTGAAAGTCTCTAGTGAAAAGAGAACATTAACAACTACATTAGCATAGCAGTTGACAACAGAACTATTTTCAAATTTAAAACCAACAACATTTTCAACAGAATTCATTTTATTGCTGCTTCCACTTTTGGGTTCATCGACTTTTGGTCTTTTTGCATCAACCTCCCTACTATTACTGATATTTCTTCGTTTCTAGCCTACCACACGTTTCTCAAACAAAGGATATTGAGGCAAATGTGGCGCATACTCTCTTCTTAACCTATTGTATTCCTTAACACAATCTAGATTCGCACAAATGTTTGTGACATCACAGTCAATCAAGTACAATCCCGATAAAGTTCTGACTCGTGACAATGCTACATAAGCCATACCCTCCTTGAACAAAGAACTGCCAATATTCACCAAAGCAGTGTCTACACTTAAACCTTGCGATTTATGGATTGTCACAGCATATGCCAAGCAAACAGGAAACTGCTTACGGCGAACATATAAGTCTTTAACAAGCAAAAACCTAGCAGAGCAGCAACCAATTAGCTGTACTTCCTCAATGCCATCAAATTTAATTTTGAAAAATTCAATTCCATCTCTACTTCTGTATCTCTCAAAATCAACAACATTACCCATTGATCCATTTACCAGACCTCTTTCAACATGTAAATTCCTTCTCAAAATGATTCGGCAATTTAAGCATACATTCAAAGTCTTTTCAAAACCCGCAGTTTTAGATATAGTCTTCTCTAATGAATCCAATTTAGATTTCAAATTCTCTGACAAAATAATTGTTGCTCCCATATGCTCTATTTTGTCAATAGCTTCAAGTTTTACAATGTCTTGTTTTTCTAAATTCAACATTTTGTTGTTGAAGATGGAACATTCTGCAAGAGTTGGCATCAAACATATTCCAGATTTCTTCTCAGTAATTTTCTGAAAAATATCCTCTGGCAAAACGTCTTTTTCTGGATATAAATTTGACAGTAAGCGTGTATGTAAAGCTTCTTTACCACGCTCAGTCACTTTCCCGATTCTAACATCTTGCAGAATATTCTTGTAATCTTCATCCTTCGCCTGACGCATATTTTCACGCAGCTCAGCATAACTGAAGTTTAACCATATGTTAACGTTGCCAATGCTCCCTAGGCACTTCTTGGTATCTTCATGTGTAAGCAGTTTAAACACTGGTTGTCCTTTCACTGGTGTCAGCTGCAGAAGAGCACCTAAAACAATGATGTGTTTGCCACCGAATAACACATCATACTCTGTTTTAAGAACTTCCTGCATTCTCAAATGCACAAAAGCAAGCATGACATTTGAAACCATGCTTACTTCGTCAATGATAAGAAGTTTCATCTTCTTCAGGACTCTAGATACTTCACAACAAGCATCTCCAGATAACTTGTGGTATTGTAATTTGTTATCATGCTCCACTGGCAGCATCAGTAACCGATGCAAAGTAATCCCTTTAATGTTATGAGCTGCCAGTCCAGTTGGAGCGGTCACAACGCAAGACAGCGATGATTCAGTCCTTTTCTGCAGATAACATGAAATTGCTTTAATGAGGAAACTTTTTCCAGTTCCTGCTTCTCCACTCACGTACAGTCGGACAGGCTTCAACGACGTACATGAGCACTCTTCCTTCTCATGACTTAATCCATGATCAATTTGGCTGGTAACTTCGTCATATATTTTCCTCTGCTCAACGTTGAGTTGTCTTTCCAATTCTTCTAAGTTAACTGCATCCTTCTGAGCATGTGCCATGGCTCTTTCTACTTCAATCATGGCAGTGGCAGCTTCATTTTCGATAACTGGTTCTCCTAGTGGATCCTGACTCAATGAAACAGAACTCTGACTGTCCTGAGAACTGTCTCTAGCAATCTCGGCTGCAGTTGTTGCTTCCTGCTCAATTTCTGCATTCAATATTTGTAGATATTTGGGAAAAACAGGACATTCTATGGACTCCTTGGCTGCATTGAAGGAGTCTTCGTAACAGAGAAAATCCCCAAGCAGTTCCTCTTCTGCACGCCAAGGCTTGAAAAGTTGCAAAAGAGCTAAATAGAAAAACTCTTTTCTTTCGGAAGATTCACAATCCAATTTTCGATGATTTATCAATTGACATTTTTTTTGCTTGACCAGACATCCTTCACTTCCAATTACAGCATACACTCCTTTATCGATATCTTCTTTGATGTTCCTTTTGAAAACGTAATTTTGAAGAACATCATGCAGACAAGCATTCTCCAGGTGACTGCTTCGATTTGGATAATATGTATCCAACATGTTGGTCTTCAAAATGTCGGTACTGTTTGGCTCCTTTTCCGCCAAATACTCAATTTCCCAGACAGGTTTTAGAACTCGATTTCGCGTTGCAGCAAGACCAAGACTCGCCCAAACGATACTCCTGGATTTGGCATAGAGACTTGCTGAAGACAAGCGGTCAGAACATTCGTAAGCTCCGATTTCTCGATGCGACAACATCTTCAAACTGAAACTGTACAACTTCTTGCTGAGGCTCTTTTCATGGGAAATATCCTCCCACATATCCTTCAATTCTGTCTTTTCTTTTTTGGTGATGTAAGATGTCACATACCGATCCACAGCCATACAGTTGTCAGCCACAAACTGTATATCCATGTTAGCATTCCACATGGACAAAATCACTGGGTTGTAGTCGTTGATGTACTTGGACTCTTCGTTTCTTTTCAAATTGTATGTGTTTTTGGGTGATTTCCTCGTCACATTATGTCGCAGTGAAGACATCAAACTGTTTACCCTTCCTTTAGAAATCACTGGTCGTGGAAAGTTGAAACGACATTTGGTGTAGAACTTGTCCTTGTTTCTGAATTTACGACGACAGTACTTTCCACAACGATGGCTTTGGAAACGTAGAACTTGTTCTCTTAGGCTTTTCTTCTCCTTTGCGTTTGGAACAGCACACGTAGAATACTGTTCTATGAAACTCATCACTAAGTTATCCGGATCTGTTCCAAATTTAGGTACATCCTTGATCCATAGCAGCATATTTATATGAGGAGCACCTCTTGCTTGGTACTCCTTTCTCCAGAAAAAATCCAACACCTCTCCAAGAGGTGGATTCTTCTTATTCATGATGAAAGACATCATAGCTTCAAATCTATGATGGAAGTACCTGCATACATTCACTGGATCTAAAGAGCACAGTTCTCCAGGTGTCTTGAATTCAATATTTTCAATGTTTCCATTTGCCTCTCGTAGAAATTCAAGTAAGTCTTCCCAGCTATACTCGGCACAGCTGAGAGTGAGGAACCATGTCGGAGTTCCTAAGTTCCTCAGCATACATTTTAAATCACCATGACGACGGTACCAGTACTCATTAGTACCACGCTGACACGCCATGAGATTAATTAGGTGAGAATCCAAAATACTGTCTTGGACATTGACTTTATCCATAAAGTCCCTTGCCGAGATGTTTCGCATCTGTATACCACTTTTCAAGATGTGGTTCACTGCATATGACAGTCCAGACAGATCGCTTTCAAACAGGAGATGAAACAAATAGGGAATGCATTGTCGAAACCTAGCATCTTCTGTATACAATCGTAAAGTCCGGTATTCTGAAGCAGGAACTTGAACAGGTCGCTCATCATATCGTCCTCCTCGACCTGTAGGAAATAACTGTGGAAAACATCGAGCTTCCAAACTTTCCTCCTAAACACTAATGGGACTCCCTTTGGCTTGTTTCATTTGAAACAACTCAATAGCATTCCCCATGACTTCCTTGGAATGCAAAGGATGAACACTATAATGTTAATATATTTCTTCCTTTTTAGAGGCTTCTACTTTCTCAATTTGTCCAGGACACAAATCGCTGTCCTCTTCATCACTTACTTCCTCTTCTGCAACACATACATTCTTGTAGTACTTATTGTTTTTTATCAAATACAATGTTGCCTTTTTGACTTTCCTAACATCCACTAAATCTTGCCAGATTTTCTTACTCTTTGTCGGAACACCATTGACTATGATAGCCAGAGGTTCCTCTTCCACTTTCTCTACTCCTATTGTATTAATGTTTTTCTTCAAATCCAAAGGCAAATAAACAACCCTTCCCTTTAATCCTCTCTGTAAATCTGATGGAGGCAACTTCCCTGTCTTTGGCTCCATTCGTACAATAGCCTGGAAGGGATGGACACTTTGAATCAAAATAGATTCATAAGTATTTAAATCCTTCAATTCAGAAGGAATGTCATCTAATTCCAGATTATTATGAACCGCTCTAGCAGGCATCTGGTTTTGGTTTAATTTGTTAAAACAATAAGTACACATACGTTGGTCCGCTCCCAAATCAAAACAATTTTCTACCATCAAGTATGTGGCAAAATCCTTCCATTCACTATTGTTTTCCATATCACTTTTTGCATATATATCCACTAACTTAGTCTGATTCTTATAATAAGTCCGTCGACAACACACACAAGTGAAATTAGGCCTCTCACTTGATTTCACCATAAACGTGGAAATTTCCTTATGAAACTTATCTGTACTGAAAATCTGTACACTGTCTTCCACATTACCTTCTTCTAGTGGTTCAATATCAACATTGTTCTCTTTACCAGCAAAGTAACAGAACTCAATTTCTTGACAAATATTCTTCACATCTACTTCAGAACCATGCAAAAGAGCACTGCTTAATTGTTTAAGCATAATTGCTGGACTCTTAGCATAATACAACATTCTCACTAATTTCCTCACTTTATTATGATGCACTGCTAGCATCCTGAAATGATGAAATACACTCTGGCATACTCTCCTGGAAAGACAAGCCAATGAATGACCACGCAAACCTGTCACTTGTCTCACTCTGCAAGGATCTAATTCTTGCAACATCTTTATTTTTTGCTTTACACTTTTCTTATGAAATGTCCGTATAAAATCACAAAGCAAATTGATGGAATCCTATTGCACACTGCAAATAGAACTACACTTCCAGATGTACACTGGTCCCTTAGGACGTCTCCCTAAAACCTCATCACTTAACGCCTCTTCTGCATCTGCAGACACAAGTATTTCTTTTTCAACCGGTTGACCGTCTTTCACCTCATAAGCTCGACCACTGGTGTCAACTGCATGCACCAAATCATTGTCCTGAAAATAACTCTCCTCATTAAAAAATGCCTCACTATTTGAACTATGCATCCATTCTCCTGAGAAAACATCACAAAAATTAGTTCGATTTACTTCTCTCTTCCATCTACTATTAGATTTGAAAACATAGATTACCTTGTGTAGTTTCCTAATTCTATTAATTACCAAAATAAATAACTTTCGCTTAATTTCGAAAGCCTGATCAATAATTTTCTCTACATTTTTCTTTTTCTTATAAAATGCCGCTTTCTGTTGGCCTTGTTTTTTCAAGACAAGGGAAAACCCAAAAGGAGTAGCACTAGGGTCCTTGGGCAGTAATCTATTGTACAAGACAGGGGACCCTAGTTATTTAGGATCATGTGAAGGAATAGACATATACTAAATAGTATATAACCTCTGTCCAGCCGGACAGGATTTTATTATTTAAATTTGTTATAGTAGTTCAAGTATTTCAACATTTATACAAAAGTGGGCACAACCTGTGACCCACAGGAAACAAGACAAAACAAGTGACAAGGTTTTATGTAAAAAACGCACAAGGCGGTCTGCATTGTTACTTAATATAGCAGACTGTGATTCATTTCGAGCAACCCATTGTTAACGACATTTCTTTGAATCCAAAACAACATATGGTGCTATTAGAGTCGACGACGTTTCGATGCAATTCAAAGATACATGCATCATCTTCAGGACAAAAACATTAAGTCATGTTTGTCTTAGAATTATTTTACATATGTCACACAACCACTGTAGCGATTTACATAAATTACAAGTGAAAAAAGGGGGGAGAGAAAAACATAAACAGGAAAATATCCATTAGAAACTAGGCATGACTGGGTTTCATAGTTTTGTAGTACTGTGAAGGTTTTTTTGGGAGTGACATAGTGCTGTTTGAAGCATTAGTGAAGGTGGTGCCACGTTTTTCAAATTGCATGCATACCGCCTGGAGTTCTAACTAGTGCTCGGCGTTCAGCGTAACATTGTAGGTGACATAGGTGACCATGCTTGCCTATTCATGCCGGCGTATTGTCACAAGTATCGCCATAAACACATTTGTAATATAGCATTTTTTAAGTTGAGCCGCTGGGTTGTTAGTAATGTTGTTTAAAACCATAAATCATTTAAAGAAGATATGCTTAGTATATACTCATGCAAGTACTCGGGTACATTCTCTGGAAAAACAATTATATATAGGCTAAAAATATTTTATGAATTGAGTCGCGGTGTCATGCGCAAATAACGTGACGATTCATGGTGAAAACACGATAGTGAATAAAACGGCGCGGTGATAACTAAGCGGCGTTGTGAAAAAAAGTGAAGGTTGAGCGGGCAAGAGACGCAAACTCGGTGGAAAGGAAATACCTGGGAGGGCTGAGTTGTAGTCGGGGATTTTAAAAGGGTGTCGCAAGTGATTCCAAATGAATCTAAGGGGCGGAAGAATCGAAATGGTATTGATGGTGGCTATTAAGCAAGTGTAGCTGTGCCGGTTAGCATAAAGCTCAGATACTTACTTGTCGAATGGCCAGCTCTGGGAAGTACCGTGAACTGGGAAGGAATAGGACGGAAAATTAGCGGGGTGGAGTTAGAAGAAGGTTGGGCGGGTGACAATGAAAATGAAGTAAATCTTACTCGGTAAGGAAGTTTCCAAGGTAGGGACCGCGGCTTTGCCGGACTTCCGCGTGGTATACTGAGAAAACGGGAATAAAAATAAATAATTATCAGCCCGGAGTCGGGTATTATACAAGGGGGAGTGGGGGAGAGAGAGAACCACTAGTCTCAAGGGTTTACTTACTGTGTGTCTTGCTCGATGGCAGGACGAATGGGTTTCTGGCGGTGATCGCTGCACGGGGGTAGGAGGGACAGGGTTTTAAAGATGCTGGAAATGGACGAGGGACTGAGGAATACGTGAACAGGCGGCCATCTTGGAGTGGTGAATTTGGATAAAGAATCCGTGAAAGATAGTGCTCTTGTGACATGTAGTGGTGCTTTATATACAAATACATGTTAAAAAACCATTTTTTCATTTCAGTTAATCTTGTCAGAGGAGGTCCTGCTGTGAAGAAAGAAGGTTATTATAACAGTGAGGTCCAGTCCTCAATCCTGTTTAGCCCTTTCCTTATACTGTCTGTTTTCAGAATCCAATGTAACTCCTCTTTGTTCATAATTTGGGAAATGTCTGCTCCTCGTGGTGGGGCTTTGATCTGTGTGATGAGTCCAAGTAAAATCATCTTCAGTGTGTCTCTTTTCTTTGAAGTGTTCCACGAGAGGCGCATTGGCAGTTTGGCATCGGATTCTGCTCCTGTGTTGTCCTATTCGTAGTTTAATCTTCTGACTTGTCTGCCCTATATATATTAGCATACATGGACATACAATTGCATAAATCACGTTGTTGGAATTACAATTTGTGAAGTAATTTCTGTTATATTTGATTGTGCCATAGGAAAAGGTCTTGCCCTCTATGGTTGAGTCACAGGAGACACACTGACCACATTTGGCATGGCCCTTGAGGGTTGGCAAATCCCACATGTCATTTAACGTAGTTTTTATGTCAGGTTGAGGGAGTAATGCGCGGACCAAATGATCTTTTATATTTTTCGCCCTTTTAAAGGCGAACATCGGTCTTTCCAAATCAAGCACCCCAGCATTAAGTACCGGCCAATGCTTTACAATACTTTTTTTGATAGCATTGGATGCAGGTGAGAACGTTGTTACACAGGTGATTCTTTCTGAGTTATTTTTAATGCGTGGTTCTAGTAATGTCTCTCTGGGGCAGTACCACGCTCTTTTCATTGAGCGGCGTACTAGTTTGCGCGGGTATCCTCATTGTCTTAATTTTAGGCTCAATGTTTTTGCCTCTGCAAAGTAATCTTGTTTAAAATAGCAATTTCTACGTATACGTAGGAACTGCGAATAGGGCAGGGAATCTTTTAGGGCACGAGGATGGTGGCTGCTGTAGTTGAGTAACGTGTTTCTTTCTGTGGGTTTTCTGTGAAGACTTGTTATCAATTGCCCCTCGCAGTGTTTTATCTCAATGTCTAGAAAAGGTAGAGACACTTTGCTGGTATTTAAGGTGTATTTAAGCTCACCGCTGTTGTTATTTAGCCAGTGTAAGAATTGGTTAAGTAAGGCTTCTGAGTCTGTCCATATCATAAAGATGTCATCAATATACCTTTTCCACAGCGCAATGCCACTGTGGAAAGGGTTTGATGCATCAAGGATAGTGAGGTTTTCAAGGTGGTCCATATATAGAATAGCCAGGTTGGGGGCAAAAATAGCCCCCATAGATGTTCCACGGACTTGCCCATAAAACTGTCCTTCAAAAAGAAAAAAGTTTTTGGTTAAACATATCTCTAGCAATTGGAGAATAAAAATGGTTGGTACATTATGGGGCCGAGGACGTCTGTCTAGAACAGTTTCTATAACTCGGAGAGATTCAAATTGGGGTATGTTAGTGTACAGTGATTCCACATCCAGCGTGCACATTGTGCTGGATGTGGGATCAAAGGGATATTCTTCAATGAAATTAATCATTGACATGGTATCCCTAATGTAGCATGTAGTAGTGGGGACAAACGGTTTAATGAAATGATCAATATAATGTCCTAAGGGTTCTAGGATAGACCCACATCCGGACACTATAGGACGTCCTGGTGGTTGTTCAGAATTTTTATGGATCTTGGGAAGGCAGTATATGACTGGAGTCCTTGGTGCTTTAATATTGAGAAACTCAAATTCTTTTTTGGAAAGAAAGCCTGCTTCTAAGCCTTCATTGGTAACTTCAGATATTAGTTTTTGGATTTCAGCAGTGGGATTGCGAGGTAGTTTGCAGTAGTGTTCCTGGATCGCCAATTGACGCAGAATTTCATTTTTGTATTGCCCCATTTCTTGGATTACAATGCCTCCGCCTTTATCAGCCGGTTTTATGACTAATGATTGATTGTTTTTGAGAGTGGAGAGGGCGTTTTTCTCTTGGATAGAGATGTTGTAGGGGATGAAGGATCTTTTATTTTCCAGAGTTGCCAAATCATTCAGGACTAATTTCTCAAATGTGAGAATTTCTGGAGGAACCATGGCGCTAGTAGGTGAAAATTTGGATGGGGGTTTAAATGGAGTATTGGCATGTTTCTGAGGGCTAGGGTTCAGGAGGAAGTAGCTATGTAGCCTAACCTTTCTGAAGAACTTCAAAAGTTCAGTCTGGGCATCTAAGAAATTGGGGCGAACCGTAGGTACAAATGAGAGGCCCTTGCTAAGCAGTGATATTTCACTGCACGATAGCGTGTGTTTTGTAAGGTTAAAGATTGGGAGGAGGGCGATATTATCTTGGACATTTTCAGGATCATGATCGTCTTCGGTTTCATAGTCGTGTTCATTTACCATCGGTAATGTTGACGACGGGTGAAGCGTTGCAAAAAAAAGCCCACATGAAACTTTACACACATTAAACTGTGTACTTACCTGCAATAATCCATATGCCAGTGTTTACGTCCCTCCACCCTGCCCCTCACCCTCCCCGCATGCCTGCCCCACCGTAACTCCCTCCACGACCCGCGGCTGCTGTTTTGCAACATGGTGCTTCTTGTAAATCTCTCCTGCATTACAAAAGTGACGCACCAACAGCACAAAAGAGGCGCACAACCATCATAAATCTGTCTCTAAGACTTTAAAGGCCAGATGTAGGTCGGTCGGTAACGACCGAAAAACGGTATTTTCGGCCGTTACCGACCAGATAACAAAATTTGTCATGTAAGGGGCAATATATTACCGAATCGGTAAAATTACCGAATCGGTAATTTTACCGATTCGGTAAAATAAAACATCGATAAATATACCGATTTAAAGCCACCCATATGTAGGTAGGACTCTTCTGGTCATAATTTGAAAACACAGCACAGCTCCTATGTACATACACACCTTATCAGTACTAATACTGTACATTAACTACAATTACAATTGGTAAAAAAATGCAAAATCGCCTTTCAAAGCATAATGCAAACACTTGACGCAAAACATCATTTAAAATATACATGTGGCCTTGGATTTAGGCCCCTACATACCGATTGGCCATTTACCAGTCGGAAACGGCCGAAATCGGCCGTAACCGGTCGGTAAATGGCCTGAAACAACCACCTACATCGGGCCCTAAGTGTGCATGCATTTGATTTCAAACAAAGTTTTTAAACCTTTTATGTAAAACAATAATACACCTACATTCATGCGGAACAGACTTAAGATGCCCTAATACACATCAAAAAGTTTTTTTAAGGAACTTGCACCTTTTTTTCAATAACTTTTAACATGGCTATTTAACTCAAACAATCAAAATGAAAATTTTTCAGGCACACATGGGGGCGTATTTACAAGGTCCTTGCACTACGGGGAAAGTGACTTCAAATGACCAGACACACATGGGGACGTATTCACAAGGCCCTTGAACCCGGGGAAAGTGACTTGAAATTGCTAAGCACACATAGGAGAGTATTTACAATGCCCGTGCAACACTTATGCATCATTTTTTACATATACACCGTAACAAATACCAACACAAAAGCATCATATATCTGTTCCGCAAAAGCGACGCATGGAAAGGGGCGACCACTCGGTCCCCCCGAACGTATGGTGGAGCACCCCGATCCCCCCGGGAAGCCATTTTGGGCGGGAGGCGCGTCTCGGCTGGTATGCCCGAAGCGGCGTAGCCGGGGCGCGCTTTTTCCCGCCCAAGAGTGGGTTGTCCTAGACACTGAAGCCGTCCGCCACGCCCCTGGAGGCGGGAGGAGGCGGGTTTACGCCCGCCCAGAGAAGAATAAAAGGAGCAACAAGCCAAGGAAGCATCCTCTTGTTCCTGTGCTCTGAAGCTGCACCTCCTCGCTGCACGTGAGCTCGAGACGGAACGAAGAGCCAATTTTGAAATTGGTAATTTCTCTCTTTTCTCTTTCAGCACTGCAAATCGCGTCGGGACCTTTCACCTAGGTGGGGAAAATGCCGGGCAAGAGAGTCGCAAAGAAGGTCAGCACCGACCAGATGCTCCGGATGTTGGTGAAAGACATGGCTGAGATGAAGAGAAAAATGGCGGCCAGGGACGGTGCGGGTAGGCCAAAAAGACCCAACCCGACGGAGGCCGGAAGAAGGAAGAGGGCCAGGAATGGGTCAAATGAGGACGAGGTCCCAGTTCCGGAGGCTCCCCCGGCGAGCCCTCCTAGTCCAGCGGAGATTCCCGCGCCGGCTCCTGCCGAGGGCCAGCGGATCCCCGTTGTGGTTACCCCAGTGGACGAGGGGGACATGCCCCCGGAGTTGGCCGCCCAGCTGGCGGCATGGCTGGGTAATAGCAGCAGGGGTTCCGTGGCTCCGGGGGACAATGCCGAGGAGGCCAAGCAATTAATGAGGCAGTTGCGGCAGTCACGAGAGGCCGCGAAACCTCCTTGTCCGTTTGTTTCCCCGCAGGCTTCAGTAGAGCAACCCGCAGCTGGCATGAGTTCGGCAGCAACGGCGGTTACAGCTTCTAGCTCAGGTAAGCAGCTAATGCCGATTGCGGGGAAAGGGTCTGTACCCTCGAGAAGGGAGAAATTGGCTCAGCATATCCCGATCGAAGTCAAAGAACGGATATGGGCTGAGAAATATGTAAACATGTTCTCCTTGCTAACTGATCACTATGAGATTGAGCATGTGAAAGTTCAGAAAGAACTTATGCATCCAAGTGTTTGGCGCGCAAAAATGGCCGCCTTTAGGGTCGATGAGACGATAGGTAATTGGGGTAGAGCATTTGGCATATTCACTTCAATTATGGGGGAACGGAGACCTGACTTGTTGACCGAGTTACCTGTGTACCAGTCACGTATTATGGAATTTTCTCAGACATATGTTGGCAATGAGTGGTTCTGTTATGACAATATTTTTCGTAAGGCTAAAGAGTTCGACACGTGCCTGACGTGGGATTGTTACGACTCCATTTCTTGGCAAAAAATGGAAAACTCAGGCATGTTAAAGGCGCCATTGTTGGGGGGGAGGCGGGGGTGAGTTTTCCCGCCAACCATCCGGGGCGCCCTTTCGGACAGGGGCAAATAATGAGCATCACCCAAGGCCGAACGGCAATACAGGTAAAAAAGGGGTATGCTGGAACTTTAACAGGGGAAAGTGTACGAGGCCCCAGGGGTCATGCAAGTTTAGGCATGACTGTGGGGGGTGTGGACAGTCTTCGCATCCCGAGACCATGTGCAGAGCCAAAACGGGTGATAACGGAAGTAGGGGAAGCGCCAAACAGGTCTGACATAGTCCGAGGGGCGGCTTTACCTACACCAGTTGATACCATGGCAATGATTCCTTGGCTCAGTGAATACCCTGATCGTGTCTCCGCTGGGGTGTTGCGAGACGGTTTTTCTTATGGTTTCCGCATCCCGGTGGGGAATTTTCAGGGTAAAGCACAGTGTAGGAACCAACTATCGGTCCTACATAATACGGCAGTGGTGCAAGCGAAGATTGGGAAAGAGGTAGCCCGGGGACGGGTGGCGGGACCATTCAACATGCCACCAGTTCCTAATTTTGTTTGTTCACCCTTGGGAGTGGTCCCCAAGAAGGACCCGGGTGAGTTTAGACTGATACATAATTTGTCAGCCCCGAGGGATTTGTCGGTTAATGATGCAATAGACCCTGAGCTTTGTTCGGTGCGGTACGCATCCTTCGATGATGCAGTCGCCATGTTGAATCGCCTGGGGCCCGGAGCGCTGATGGCTAAATCTGACATCGAGTCCGCGTTCCGGTTGCTCCCGGTACACCCGGACGACCAGCGTCTCCTGGGCTTCATGTTTCAGGGGCGCTATTACATGGATAAATGTATGCCAATGGGCTGTTCCATATCTTGTGCTTATTTTGAAAAATTCAGTTGTTTCCTGCAATGGGCATTCACGAGGATGACGGGTTTTCAGCATGTAATGCATTATCTAGACGATTTTCTGTTTCTGGGGGCTGCCGGGGACACAGAATGTGCACAGGCTGTAAAAGAATTTTGTGATCTGATGAGTCGGTTTGGTGTGCCATTGGCGCCAGGCAAAACTGTGGGGCCATCAACTTCGCTCGAGTTTCTTGGAATAGAGCTCGATTCCGAGGAAGGTTGTTTCCGGTTGCCAGAAGAAAAGGTGCGGAAATTCAGGGCTTCGCTTGAGGCATGCATGAGAGAAACTAAGGTGAACTTGCATCAATTACAGCAGACTGTGGGTCAGTTGAATTTTGCCCTTAGGATAATGCCAATGGCCCGCCCCTTTTCCCGCTCGATTGCACAAGCCATGGTCGGTCTTAAAGAAGGGCACCACCGCACTAGGCTCTCGACTGAGATTCGCCAGGACATGCGCATTTGGTTGGCATTCCTGGCGGACTTCAATGGTCGGGTTGTCTGGACCAAGCCAGCGGTGTCCTCCGAAGAGCTGGGGCTGTGGACAGATTCGGCGGGGAGTATAGGTTTTGGCGCCATATTTGGCAATCACTGGTCGGCGCAAACATGGCCGTCATGGTGGCACGAGTGTGGACTTACAAGTAACATTGCTTTTCTCGAACTGTTCCCTATTCTGGTGGCTTTGAAAACATGGCCTGAGGGGTTTAGGGATCACTCTGTGGTGTTCTGGTCTGATAACATGACCGTGGTTGAGTGTATCAATAGTCAGGCAGCACGATGCAAGTGGATCCTGAGGTTGCTCAAGGAAATTGTTTTACCATGTATGCAATTGAACGTGCTCTTTAGAGCAAGGCATGTGCCAGGGGTGCTGAATCAGGCTGCTGATGCGCTTTCTCGTTTCCGTATGCAGGCCTTCTGGGGTTTTCTGCCCACAGCGGACCCGGTGGCGGCACCATTTCCCGAAGCTCTCTGGTCTCTCGGTGCCCCGAACTACAAAACCTCGTGGGAGAGAGTTTAGCACCCAGGACAAGGAAGGCATATGAAGGGGCGTTCCGTTCCTATTGGTCCTTTTTGGGTTCTGCTAGGAGGGAGTTTTGGGGCCAGGAGGAATTTGTCATAGAATTTTTTACTGTCATTACGCAGGGCAGGCAAATCGGTGGCTACGGCCCAGAGGCATCGGGCCGCCATTTCCTTCATGGCACGGGCCCATGGTATCAAGGATCCTACAGCGTCTTTCGTAGTACAGAAAGCGCTGCGGGGGTGGCAACGCCTTGAGGGTCGCAGAGTAGATGAAAGGCACCCGATAGGTCTGGATAGGTTGGCCCTGTTACTGTCCGTACTCCCTGCAACATGTTCATCCCAGTCGGAAACAGTGTTATTCCGGGCCGCTTTTGCATTAGCATTCTATGGGGCTATGCGGGTAAGCGAACTGGTGGTGAGAAACAAGCAGGATACGGGGGGGGTTTGTGCCGAGAGCACATTCAAGTAAAAGGGGAGACGATGATTGTCTCGTTTGTCAGGTCCAAGACCGATCAGGGGGCGATCAGGGACAGTGTAGTAGTCCAGCGGATTCCCGGATCTCCCATGTGCCCGGTGGCATGCAATGAGCAATATTTAGCGCAGAGGGCGGCATCATGGGGGGAGACATTGCTGAGGCACGCAGATGCCACCCCACTGACGAGGTTTTAGTTCCAGCGGGTGTTTGCAATGGCAATTTCGTCCGCGGGCTTGAACCCAAGAGAGTTTGGGACTCATTCCTTCCGGATAGGGGCTGCTACAGAGGCTACAGCCAGGGGTCTGAGTGTGGAAAAAGTGAAACAGTTGTGGCGTTGGTCCTCGAATTGTTACAAAAGGTATGTGCGGTTGCACATGTTGTGAAGCTGATATCATGTACTCACGCTTCTTGTCTTTGTTTGGTTACAGTTTCGCAAACCTACGAGGCGGGGCGGACTGTGCAGTCGACCCGACACCTGGGAATCAGCGGTCAGAGATCACCGGCTGCGGAAAGAGTGGTGTGGGTCGTGGGCCACTCATACGTGAGGCGTGCCGCGGACGTATTCAAAGCAGGTGACATGATTCACACAGCTGGGGAATACGGGTACAGGGTGACCTTCTACGGAAGGGGCGGGCTCTGTATTGACCAGTTTCAACAGTTTCTCGAGGGTTTGTTAGGGCGGACAAGGTCACCGCCATCTATACTCATAGTACATCTTGGGGGCAATGATTTGGTGACCACTGGTAGACGACTACTTCTCGAGGCGATACTATCCACAGTAAGTTGGTTGGCGAGAAGAGTTCCAGGGTGCACGATTGCATGGTCCCATATGATTCCACGAAAGGTATGGCGGGGGGCTAATTCAGTGTCTGCTATAAATCATTCTGTGAAAAAGGTGAATAACAAGTTGGGTAGACTGTTCCGTACCAGTACATTGCATTCGATTCCTCATGGTTGTATCAGGGGGGACAATATGTATCTAGAGGATGGGGTCCATTTGTCCCGGGTGGGGAATTCTTTACTCATAGGAGACTTCGTAGCCTGGTGGAGGAGTTTACAGCATGACCTTTAGGTAGGAGTTTTGTGGGGGGTCCGAATAGCCGGTCAACTATCCGGCCTGTGGCGGTAAGGTCATGATCGGTGAGCAGTCATTGGAAGATCCCTAGGGGGGGGCATCACCCATTACGGATGGGAGCGCCCGGGGGGAGGTGGCCATTGGCCCCTCAACGGGGAGGCGGTCCCTTCTAAAGGACGGGACGCCTAAAGGAAAGGGAAGGCGGTCAAGGCCCCTCCCTGGATAGGAGGGGCTACGGGCCCCTCCTGGGAATTTCCCGGGGCCAGGACATCTGCGACGGCAGATGTGGTAAGTTGTGTAGGGTGGGGAGGGGGGTCTACGCTACCTTCTAGACACCTCACACGAGTCCTCGGACGACCATGTACATGGCGTCGAGTTAACAGGGGCCCCCGTCAAGACAAGGGAAATTGGTATGGCACATGAGGTGCAGTCCTCTGTGCGGCCGCCCCTCACAAGTGAGGGGGGAGTTCTGGTTTAGGGATCTGACACCGGTTACGACCTTTCCGTTGGCCCTTAACGTTAGGATGTACAATTTCAATTTGAAATGCATTTGTAAGGATGTTAGTATCGGCTAGGGGAACCTTTGTATTAGATATGTGTTAAGGTTAGCCAAACATCGTAATGTGGATATGAAATTGTACATGATATGAAACTGTTATTTTAATGTTTTGATTTTGTTTCATATTTTAATAAATACGGCCGGGAGGGTAACTCCCTCCCGCCTTCCAAAAGTTCAGAACTGTTTCCGGTTTCCCAATTCTTGGGGATTGTGTTGAGAGGGGGTGGCGGGTATCTCAGCCATATGGAAAGGGGCGACCACTCGGTCCCCCCGAACGTATGGTGGAGTACCCCGATCCCCCCGGGAAGCCATTTTGGGCGGGAGGCGCGTCTCGGCTGGTATGCCCGAAGCGGCGTAGCCGGGGCGCGCTTTTTCCCGCCCAAGAGTGGGTTGTCCTAGACACTGAAGCCGTCCGCCACGCCCCTGGAGGCGGGAGGAGGCGGGTTTACGCCCGCCCAGAGAAGAATAAAAGGAGCAACAAGCCAAGGAAGCATCCTCTTGTTCCTGTGCTCTGAAGCTGCACCTCCTCGCTGCACGTGAGCTCGAGACGGAACGAAGAGCCAATTTTGAACCCACCCACCATCCCCTGAAGACAGCAAGTTGTCGTGGTATAAAGTCATTTTACGTAGCAGTTGTTTTTTCTTGCAGGTTGTTTTTGAATAAAGTTTGTGATTCGGTTGCAATAAAGTGGATAACTCTGTGCAGTATGCTTTATTAAAGACTTTCATCAGAGTGATTAGTAATGTTTTAGATGTTTTAGAGGGTTGATACTTGATCTGTTTTAGTAGGAATGTCCTTTCTCTTTAGTCATTAGTCTTGTCGTATTTATTTGGTCGGGCGGTAAGGTCATGATCGGTGAGCAGTCATTGGAAGATCCCTAGGGGGGGCGTCACCCATTACGGATGGTAGCGCCTGGGGGGAGGTGGCCATTGGCCCCTCAACGGGGAGGCGGTCCCTTCTAAAGGACGGGACGCCTAAAGGAAAGGGAAGGCGGTCAAGGCCCCTCCCTGGATAGGAGGGGCTACGGGCCCCTCCTGGGAATTTCCCGGGGCCAGGACATCTGCGACGGCAGATGTGGTAAGTTGTGTAGGGTGGGGAGGGGGGTCTACGCTACCTTCTAGACACCTCACACGAGTCCTCGGACGACCACGTACATGGCATCGAGTTAACAGGGGCCCCCGTCAAGACAAGGGAAATTGGTATGGCACATGAGGTGCAGTCCTCTGTGCGGCCGCCCCTCACAAGTGAGGGGGGAGTTCTGGTTTAGGGATCTGACCTTGCCGTTGGCCCTTAACGTTAGGATGTACAATTTCAATTTCAAATGCATTTGTAAGGATGTTAGTATCGGCTAGGAGAACCTTTGTATTAGATATGTGTTAAGGTTAGCCAAACATCGTAATGTGGATATGAAATTGTACATGATATGAAACTGTTATTTTAATGTTTTGATTTTGTTTCATATTTTAATAAATACGGCCGGGAGGGTAACTCCCTCCCACCTTCCAAAAGTTCTGACCTGTTTCCGGTTTCCCAATTCTTGGGGATTGTGTTGAGAGGGGGTGGCGGGTATCTCAGCCATATTGCAGGAGTCACATCACAAGTACATAGTTTCTCATAATTTTTTAAAGCATGCCTTTTCCTTAAAAACGATTTTCCGATCATAATTTGAAAACACAGCACAGCTCCTATGTACATACACACCTTGTCTGTACTAATAATTTACATTATCTACAATTACAATTGGTAAAAGAATCCAAAATCCTTTGAAAGCAGAATGCAAAACACTTGACGCAAAACATCATTTTAAATACACAGCTGACTTTCTTATTTACGCAAAAAAGCATACTAGTCTTTATCTAAAATATATAAACGATAACTCACCTTTACAAATTCTTTTTGAAATTCAAAACAGACTCAGAAACACACCAATTATTCTTTAGCAGAATTAAAGGTATGCACTCCAGAGGCTGGAACCAACAAAGGCACTGAAACGCTGATATTCATCACACATATCTCTCATGTCAGCCAATCAAAACTCTTCCCTCACTATTTTCAAATCAACACCCTTCCCCCCTCTGCCCTTTCTACCTCTTTTCCATAGCAACTACCGCCTGCCAGACCTCTCAGGTTTACAAGTTCACACAACAATGTTTCAAATGAACTCTGAAATCTCAGTACACCTGCTAATCCACTGAAATCTTTCATAACATCATTTTTTATTAACCATTCAAATTACATCTTTCAAAGAACACATCCATGCACCCTAACTTTCTGTTTTCAGCAATGGAAATACACCAATCATTGCAAATGAATCATTTGCACTTAAACTCCACAGTTTTTTTTCATTACAAACTTCACTATTTCAACTGCCATTTCATTCCCACACTTCATCTGACTGCAGCAAAAACTCCTCTAGCCATGTTTTCAGTCTGGATTCTTGGACATAGCTACATCCACTGGGCTCACAGGTATGCTGATAACAGAAATTTACACAACCTCAATTTACAAAATGTGGAAATTAAATGGATTGGCCGAAGAGGATTGAAATGTCACCAATTGACACCATTGGTGAAAACCTTTTTACATTTGCCAAACCCTGACCTCATAATAGTGCACTGTGGCGGAAACGATTTAGGCACTTTGACTGGGGTAGGTCTGGAAATGCTCCTAAAGGACACCTTTGAGCATTTGATGACACTTTTTCCTCAAACTGCCTTGGTACATTCCAATATATGCCAAAGACAAAAATGGAGTTGGTCCAATCAATTTTGTCCACAAATAGAAAAATCGAGGAAGCATGTAAATAAGTCTGTTTCAGCTTACATGAGGGACCATGGAATGGGCTGCATCTACAACAATGTGTGAGAATTGATTGTGGTCTAAAAGTTAAAACTGTGGGTGCGCAAAAATGCTAGACAATGGGGCCCCCTCAGTGTCTGTGAATGGTCTCCTTGCAATTGAGGGAGCGTCTCCTTCTCCCTCCCCTATACCTCTTGACACCATCCATGAGAGGCCCAAGGAGGGGGCCCCCTGCAATAGACCTTAATTGCAGGCGACACCTTTCTTTATGATAGATCTCCAGGAAAACAAAAGGACACATCACCAGTGCGTGGCCCCATGCTGGTGGGCTGAGTGCGAGACCATGAGCGGCAGCCCACGCTGCCCATGCCTAGCGCCGGCCCTGAGTTAAGGATAGAGTTAGACTTCTATGGTATAATTCAGAATTGACTAAGAGTTTATTTGATCATTTTCTTCATATTTCTACTTCTAATTTGATACCATACACTGCCCAAAGAAAAAAACACTATATAAATAACCAAACTGCCAATCTGTACTGAAACCCAACAATGCCCTTTCTGTACTGATATATTTTTTAAAAATTCATTTTTCAGAATTGAAAATGGAAGAACAACAAAACAACATGAAAACTGAAACAGAAAAAAAAATTGAGACACAAGTTGGCATGGATTTCTACGATGACACAATAAATAATGAACTTGTGCAATGTGTAGATGCAGTAGACTTTCTACTAAAAAATGAAGAAAAAAATGATCACGATTTTTTAGATTTTCTTTTAAATTTTGAAAAACAAAATGAAAAATAAATTTTAATTTCTTAATTCAAAAATAGTTTGACACATTATTTATTTTTATAACGTGAAGTCAGACTTAAAATATACTGTGCAACTTTTTGGTGTTACATACTAGCTTTGTTCATAGTTACTTCCTTTCTCCCACTATATAATCCCCAATGTGTATTTAACATCTCTTTATCATCTCCTGCCACCATGTTGTTTCGGCTTTCCAGACAGACTATGGTATGAATTCCATATACCACAATAACTTCTATAACAACAGGCAAGATATTTACAAAGGAGACGGCGTTTATTAAATTATAGACTCTGCATTGGTACCTACATATACCTACGTAAATAAAAAAATTAAAAAAAAACAAAACGAACAACCAATAAACATACAATAAATTAAAAGTCGATCATTCTTGTTTCCTTATAGTACGCTCCCCAGACCGCTTTCCGGTACGCGAACCGGGCGCACCCCACGAAAAAAACAATTTTTTTTTTTTTGGGGACCCGCGGGGCACTTTAATATCCCCCTCATCAATCCTAGGGGGTCAGGAGGGGTCTACCTTGCCCCCTTTCCTTTATTTCCCCCTTCGTTTTGGCCTCCTCTTGTCTCTCGATCCTACCGATGACACCACTGATGACATCACTGATGATATCATCCAGTGAATGTGGTTTAGTTTGAAATTTAAATACGTATGATATATATACCAATCTGTATTGAAGATTGAGTGGATATATAACTGTCTGGATGGAGGATTTAAGAGCTTTCTGACTGTCTGTTTCAGTGAGTAATTAAAAGTGTCTCACCTAATACATGGATTAGTAACTAAACTATGTGAATGTGTGCATCACAGTCTCTGTTGTTGTATAACATGCTTCATCAGTTGTTCACTAACTACATTAATGTGTATATTAGTTATTGAGTAGTTGGGTGAGTATTTGTATGGGACACTGAGTTTGTGTGTCGTTTGATGGGGTGTGTTAAACTCTATGCATAGATGTGTGAATGGTTGATTGACTGGGTATATAGGTTTAAGAATGAATGTTGAAACAGTTCTTTGGGTGACTGAGTGTATTTATTTGTGTGTCGGTGAGCGAATATATGTTTTAGTTGTACATCTTCAACAAAGTAAAACAACAAAAGGCATTGTATGTGAGAATTTGTGTATATAAATAAGTATATGTAAGAGTCCGTGATTGTGAGAGTAACTATATGAATGAGTGTATAATGGTAATGGTGATTTTTTAACATATGAACTATGAGTTTCTTTGTGTTTGAATAAATGAGGTGTTGTGTGTATAATTCTGTAAGTGAGTAAATGTAAGTGTGATTAAATTTCTTTCATGACTGAGTAGGATGACTGCATAACCGACTAAGATGACCCCAAAGATTGTCAGAGAACCTTGTTGTTTTCTTTTCCATTTCATTGTTTTTCAGAACCCCCCCTGAGGAAACCAACGAGTCTTTGCCAGGTAGGCAAGGTGTTGTGTAAATTGTTGTGTGACTAAAACACCCCTCAATAACCTTGTTAACTAATATTAGTTCTGTAACGATAATGTTCAAGATTTGGTTAAATTGACTTCAAAACAAGTAATTCTTGGAATTGCATTTTAAGGTTTGAACTCAATCCAGGTCAACCCAGGCAAAGGAGTGTAGGAAAGGACTTCTTTGATTTTTGGTATGTACAAATGTAATCCATTCTAAGATTATTGCAGAAGGGTGTTAATGTGCATTCAAAACTGATTATGGCACCTGCTCTTTGAAGATGCTACAAAAGAAGTCCTGAACACTCAAGGAGAAGCAGAGTGTATAGTGAATTTATAAGTGCTTAGGTATTGGTGGAGTAATAGGATACGTAGATAGGGTGGTTGGAGAAATGCATGGGACAGACAGGAGGGTTCCTACACAGCATAAGTACTAACTGGGAATTTAGAAGACCGTATCAATAGTGTGTAGCTGGTAAGAGGTGTGCATGCATAGTGTACAAAATATTGGACCTGCACTTGTGATAGTGACTACGCCATTCCTAATAACAAATAACTGGAGTAATTTCAGTGTTGTAAAGAAAGCGCATGCTGAATTTATAAGTGCTTGGGTATTGGTTGAGTGATAGGATACGTAGATAGTGCTTGATGGGTGAATGGAGAAGTGCATGGGACAGACAGAAGGATTCCTAGACTGCATAGGTACTAACTGGGTACTTAGAAGAGCGTATCAATAGTATGTAGCTGGTTAGAGATCTGCATGCATAGTGCACAGAATATTGTAGCTGAACTAGTATTGGTGTGTCTATGGTTTTGAGGATGGTAGTCTGTATTTTAGGGTGTGAGGAGGTGCATCAGATGATCATGTGGATGATGTCATCAGTGATGTCATTTGAGATGTCATGAGTGATGTCATGAGTGGTGTCACTGACCATGTCATGAGTGATGTAATATGTGATGTCATCAGAGGTGCATTGTGGGGGCACGAGTTATAGTTACCACAACTAACTACACAACTAACTATAACAGCCAAATTTCTCTTGTTTTGTACGAGTGAAATGTCCAACTAACTATGACGTGCATGAAACCTGTGGTTTTTTAAATGAAATTCTGAGGTTTTTTTAAATGTTAATTTCTAACTATTATCAGCCTGATTCATCATGCAGAATGGCACTCGCAAAGGGCCAGATTCTCAGAATCTGGCCCTTTGCGAGTGCGATTTTTGCATTTGGGATTCATCATCCTAAATGCAAAAATCTGTAATAGCGATTTCGCTATTTTGCGATGAATGACATTTAAGGAATCTCTATTTGAGATTCCTTAAATGCAATTCATCATCCATTTTAAAATTGCGAATTCGCAATTTCGGCCTGCTATTTACCGCGAGGTGAAACCTTGTGGTAAATAGCGAAAACTTAGAAAAATGCATTTAAAAGCATTTTTCTAAGTTGCATGTTGCACACACACATGTCCTTTGGACATGTGTGAGCGCAACACCTGTTTACATTTGCATTTAAGGGGTGCTACAGGGTGTCCTTTGGACACCCCTGGCACCCTTTAAATTGCTATCTTATTTGCGATTAGCAAATTGCTAATCGCAAATAAGGAATACTCCCCATTCATTCCTATGGGCCTTTTGGCCCATAGGAATGAATGGGGAGTTATTCCTTATTTGCGATTAGCAATTTGCTAATCGCAAATAAGGAATATGTAGGAATCGCATTTTATTTTGCGATTCCTACATGAATCCCGTTTTGCGAGCCTGTAATAGCAATTCCTTCTGAATCGCTATTAAAGACTCGCAAAACGGATCTTTCAGGAATCAGGCTGTATGTCCCTGAAACTTGTGTTTTTTTCAGTGAATTTTATATATGTATTTAATATCCTCTCACTCTTACAAGGAAGGAATCAGCACTCAGGTTGTAGTTTGGAAGTATTTAATCTGCAAAGAAAGTGATCCATGCGTTTCGGCTCGTCTGAACCTTGATAACTATACAAGACGTCATTGTAGCATCCTAATTTAAATGTACAAATGCCTAAAGTTGCCAACATTAACAATGGACTACATATTACTTTAATCCAAAAAGCTGGCGGCCATATTGGCCTAGTCATAATGTGAAGATTCAGGAATTTAATACAATAAAAAAAAGAAAACATGTGTTAATATGCACAAAACGTAATTTCAGCATATCTTGCCCCGTGACCGCCATACCTGTAATAAACATACTTAGGATTGCAAACATTAACATAAACAATGGACTACACATTACTTTAAACTGAAAGGCTATCAGCCATATTAATCTGGGCACATTGTCTATTATAATGGTTCTTACACGAAAGAAAAGAAAAAAGGGGTGTTGATATACACACATTATCCCTAAATAAAGTTATAGCTATTATAGTTCCATTCCATTCACAGCTCATTTGAGATGTCATGAGTGATGTAACTGACCATGTCATGAATGATGTAATGTCTGAGGTAATTAGAAGTATATTGGAGGGGCGTAAGTTATAGTTAGCTCAGGTAACTATAACTGCTGAATTTCACTGGTTGTGTATGAGTGAAATCTGAGTCTAACTATACCGTCCCTGTAATCTTTGTTTATTTCGGCAGATTTCTAGTTTTTTTTATGTTAAGTGAGATGCATATAACAATGGATGGTGGGGGGTTGGAAGCAGGGCCTGGCATTGTGCTGCCCCCACCCAAGCTTGCTGCTCCTGCCTACCCTCCTCCTAGCCATCCATTGTCCAAGTCCATGTCCCTGCTCCGTTATTATAGCCCTGTGTGGCTGTTGTTCAGCCACTGGCCTCCCACCTTCTCTGAACAGTTAGCTTGCTGCCCCATCCGCCTCCTCCCTATCCTCTGTTGTCTGAATCCATGGACAAGCCTCCTCCCTCCTGCCATGCATTGTCTGATGTGCTGCCACTGCCCTCCATTTAGCATGATATACCAGTCCACTCCTCATGTCCTCCATTGCCCAATTCTGTGCCCAATCATTGACCTCCTGCTTAGCCTCTGTGCTTAGCTTGTTGCCCCTATTCTCCTTCCCCCTGCCCTCCGATGTCTGTGTGCATGCCCCTGCTCTAGCCTTTTTGCCCACCATGTTCCATGGACCTGCCAATCTTATCTACTCTGAGTGTTCTGTTGAGCTGCCACTCCCCTCCCACCTGCCTAGCATTGTCAGATGACTGTAAACTGTCCCTGCCACCTCCACCCTGCCAGTCCACATTCCATGCCCCCATCCCCATCCTCCTATCCACCATGGTCCATTTTACTGCCACACCTTTCTTCCCTCCCTGGTCTGTTGTGCTGCAACTGCTCCTCCTGCCTGCCCCGTATGGTCTGTTGTGAGGCCCCTTCCCTTGAACTCTCTTGTCTGTGCCCGGGTCCTGACCCTCCCTCCCTCCTATCCTCCATGGTCCTTTGTGCATGCCCCTGCACCCTCCTTCATGCCCACCATAGCGATTGTGCTGCCACTAACCCTCCCGCTTGTCATACATGGGCTTCTGTGCTGCCACGGTCCCTCTCACCTTCCCTGTGTGGTCAGGTAGCTGCCCCTGACCCCCTCCAACCTTCCCTCCATGATCTGTGTGTAAGCCATTACACACAGTGTAATGTTGTTCTTCATGGTGTGTCTTGCTTGGATCACTGAAATAATATCGAGCCCATTAATATCGACTTGCAAAAATATCGAGGGACAAAATATCGAGTTTCTATCTTTATACAGGTAAGTACAAAAATATCGACTCTAAAATATCGACTGTGAATAATATAGACAGTCGAAATATCGTTTTTTTATATGTCTTTAAATTAAGTTAAAACTAATATAAAATAAATATATTTAATATAAACTTAGTTAAAATGATTAAATAAATGTAATATTAATAAATAATTATTGTAAATTACAAAAAAAAATATATATATATATATAAATACATATTATTAACTAAAAATATATACTATTTTTACCGTAGCATAGCAAATTGGTTAAAATTTATTGTAACAACTATAGTTAATTCAACAGTAGAAAAACGCAGGATAGCGTAGGGGTAAAAATTACTATTCCCACTCCAGTGGGTGCAACAGTAGGGAAAACATTAGATAGCGTAAGGGTTAAAATTACTATTCCCACTCCAGTGGGTGCAACAGTAGGGAAAGCGTTGGATAGCATAGGGGTAAAAATTACTATTCCCACTCCAGTGGGTGCAACAGTAGGGAAAGCGTTGGATAGCGTAGGTGTTAAAATTACTATTCCCACTCCAGTGGGTGCAACAGTAGGGAAAACATTGGATAGCGTAAGGGTTAAAATTACTATTCCCACTCCAGTGGGTGCAACAGTAGGGAAAGCGTTGGATAGCGTAGGGGTTAAAATTACTATTCCCACTCCAGTGGGTGCAACAGTAGGGAAAGCGTTGGATAGCGTAGGGGTTAAAATTACTATTCCCACTCCAGTGGGTGCAACAGTAGGGAAAGCGTTGGATAGCATAGGGGTTAAAATTACTATTCCCACTCCAGTGGGTGCAACAGTAGGGAAAGCGTTGGATAGCGTAGAGGTTAAAATTACTATTCCCACTCCAGTGGGTGCAACAGTAGGGAAAGCGCTGGATAGCATAGGGGTTAAAATGACTAATAATTAATTAAAAATTAACAATTTTAATTAATTTACATAATTAATTAATTATTAATAATTAACTTCCCACCCTATCC
This sequence comes from Lissotriton vulgaris, assembly GCF_964263255.1. Lineage (NCBI taxonomy): Eukaryota > Metazoa > Chordata > Amphibia > Caudata > Salamandridae > Lissotriton > Lissotriton vulgaris. The sequence goes on from NC_141685.1 coordinate 1,800,852,527, forward strand.
CCCTATAAACTCACAACCCACTACAGAAAATAAATTACTAAATATTAATTATTTATCAATTAAATATTTATAATTAAATACCAATTATATTTTAATTAATTACCAATTAATAATTATTTAACAATTATTATTAATTTACATAATTAATTAATTATAATGAAATTACTTCCCACCCTATTCCCCTATAAACGCACAACCCGCTACAGAAAATAATGTACTTAAAATTAATGATTTTTTTTTTTTTTTTACCAATTATATTTTAATTATTTACCAATTAATAATTAATTAACAATTAAAAATAATTTACATAATTAATTATTTATAATTATATTACTTCCCACCCTATTCCCCTATAAACCCAAAACCCGCTACAGATTTATATTACATAATTATTAAAAATTATTAATAACTTCCTTATTTTCGATTTTTTTTTCTATATTCTATCTAGTCGATATTATGTCTAGTCTATATTTTTGATTTGATATTTTGGCTATTAATATCGATATTACTTGATATTTTTGTAGTCTATATTATGTCTGGTCGATATTTTGGCTAGTCTATATTTTTTACTCGATATTTTGTCCAAACGATATTTTGGAATCGATATTATGTCTGTTTACCGTCTTGCTTCTAGTGCACATCCTGCCTGACCTCCATGGTCATCTTGCTGCTCCTGCTCTGCCCCCTGTTTCCATGTGCAGACCCCTCTCCCTCCCTCCTGGCTTGTCTGTTCCATTTTAATGCCCCTGATCCATCCCTCCTGCCCTTGATGGTCCATTATGCTGCAGCTTTCTCTCCTGTCTGTCCATTATGGTCAGCTAGCTACCATTGCCTCTTTCCCCTCTGTTCTCTGTTGTCCATGTGCATGGTCCTGTCCCCTCCCTATTGCTTTCTATTTATTGTTGTGCTGCACTCCCGTCCCGCATGACCTGTGTGGTGTATTGTGGTGCTGCAAACCCTGATGCCTGCCCTTTAGGGTCAGTTTGGTGTACATCTCCATGTCCCTCCTGTCCTCTGTTATCCGAGTCCATCTCCCTACTCCAATTCCTCCTGCCTTCCATGATCCAATGTACCATACTTGCTTACATTTTGAACTTGGTAAGAGGGATATTTTGAAAAAAACTGGGGTATTGATTTTCCCCTTTGACTTACATTGAAAAAGAGGAGATTGTAGACAGGAGACATATCAAATAAAGCCTATTTGGGCTTAAAAACATTAGACGTTTCCTGGCTGCATCGGGTCTGTTGGCATGTATGGTTGTACTACCACTGCCTCTTCTTTCTGCCCACAATGTTCTTTTATATTGCCACACCCTCTCTTGCCAGACCTGTATTGTTGGTTTGTGGCCCCTGCCCCGCTTTCCACTGCCCTCCATAGTCTGTTGTGCTACCACTGCCCTTCCTACCTGCCCAGTGTGGTAAAATTGTTGCCTCTGCACCCTCCTACCTGCCTTCAATTTTCAGAGTCGGTGCTCCTGGCCTCTGCCTCTCAACAGTATCCTAATGAACAACTAGATTGCTAACATTCTATATTTATTACAAAAGTGTGGAACGCTTGACGTCATCTTGATGTAATCCAAACAGTAATACCTAGAGCATTTCCTTTAGAAAATACATATATGAGAGGGTCTTATTTGCATCAAAATTAAGGCTAGTGCTCTAAAAAACTAGAATGAGGACATATTTTCTGAGTTTTCAAATAGCGACAAAGCACTTTTAAATTATTTGTTATGTTTAAGTTTTTTATCCAGTTGACCACTTGATTCAATGTTGCACTTAGGGGAGTGGATGTGGTGTTACTTCCAGAGCTGCAGACTTTGTAACTGGGAAACCAGGTTGGAATTTGTGTTTCAGCTCGACATTCTGTGATTCTGTTCAAATCACTTAATCTCCCCATGTCTACAACCAAAATGAATTTGTTCTAGTGTGATGTAACCAATGCTCATGTAAACACTCCAATAGCTGACAAATCTGCACTTTATAAAACTGCAAAAACACAAAAAATAAAAAGTGTTTTGCACACTTCCGTCATTGGGCTACATGTGGGCTACATCTGGGTGATATTTGTGCTACATTTGCGCTATTTTTGTCTCTGGCGGCCATCTTGGGAGATTTATTTGTTATTAAGTTTCATAATTTCCTCATTTACTGCAGTCTCCTCAGTAGGAAATGTATGCAGTTTTTTACTTTTATTCCATCAAGAAGGCATTCAGATGTGTCACACATTTGCCATACATTCTGAATGTTAGCATTCTAGTTGCTCTAGAACACTGTAGTAATGCTACTGATCACCAGGGAAGTCTGCTGCTGGTATTCAAAGTGCATGTTTCACTCTGCCTGTCAGAATTATTTAATGAAATAGAAGAGGATTTGAGAAGTCAAAATGTGCCCTAATGTTTCTTTCTGCAGCACTAATCATAATTTCTTTTGCAAAATCAACCCCCTCATTTTGTTAATTTGCAAATTAAATGGTTTAAGTGTTATCACATTATTCCAATCAAGATGGCTTCAGGTGTTCCATACTTTTGTCATAAATAAGACTGTTAGCTCTCTAGTTGTTCTTTAGAACACTCTTGGACATTCTGTCATTGGGCTAAATTTGGGCTACATCTGGGTGATATGTGTGCTACATTTGGGCTCTTTTGTCTCTGGTGGCCATCTTGGGAGACTTATTTGTTATGAAGTTTCCTAATTTCTTCATTTACTACAGTCTCCTCAGTAGGAAATACTTTCAGTTTTTTTACTTTGATTCCATCAAGAAGGCATTCAGATGTGTCACACATTTGCCATGAATTCAGAATGTTAGCACTTTAGTTGCATGTTTCAGTCTACATGTCAGAATTATTTTTAATGAAATTGAAGAGGATTTGAGAAGTCACTCCAACTGTGCCCAAACTTTTCTTTCTGCAGCATTAATCATAATTTCTATGGCAAAATGAACCCCCTCATTTTGTTCCTTTGCAAATTAAATATTTTAGGCATTACCACTTTATTCCAATCAAGATGGCTTCAGGTGTGCCATACTTTTGTCACAAGTAAGACTGTTAGCGCTCTAGTTGTTCTTTAGAAAACTCTGGGACATTATGTCATTGGGCTATACTTGGACTACATCTGGGTGATGTTTGTGCTACATTTGTGCTCTTTTGTCTCGAGGCCATCTTGGGAGACTTATTTGTTATGAAGTTGCCTAATTTCCTCATTTACTACAGTCTACTCAGTAGGAAATAATTTCTGTTTTTTACTTTGATTCAATCAAGAAGGCATTCAGGTGTGTCACACATTTGCATTAAATTCTGAATGTTAGCACTCTAGTTGCTCATTAGATCACTGTAGTAATGCTACTGCTCACCAGGGAAGTCTGCTGCTGGTATTGAAAGTGCTTGTTTCAGTCTGCATGTCAGAATCTTTTTTAATGAAATAGGAGAGGATTTAAGAAGTCACTTATAATGTGCCCTAATGTTTCAATCTGCTGCACTAATCATACTTTTATGGCAAAATGAACCCCCTCATTTTGTTCCTTTTTAAATTAAATGTTTTAAGAGTTGCCTCTTTATTTCAATCAAGATGGCTTCAGGTGTGCTATACTTTTGTCATAAGTAAGGCTGTTAGAACTCTAGTTGTTCTTTAGAACACTCTGGGAAGCTGCAGTAAAGCACAAAGGAATCAACTGACAAGCTCTGCCCTTGTTGGGTGTACATGTTTTACTGAGAATGTCAGACATCATTCTAACATGACTGAGAAAGATAATGTGAATTTACAGAAAATATGCTCTCAGTTTAGCTTATAGATCACCTTCCAAACCTCTGTGGGAAAAGCATGAGAAAATAGTTTTCTCTCAAACATGATTTATGATATGCCAGCAGAAGGCTTTTTCACATGACAAAATCAACTTAGAGCACACCATAATTCCTAAAATGAGTAGGGTACCATTAACAAATGATTTATAATGTAAATGTATAATGTAAAGTCTTAAAACCTTCTATTAACTGCAATGCTTTTTAATGAGGTGCTACCATGTATATTGGTCCCAAGATGGCTGCCAACACTTCTTGGATGAAGTGCTGACAGCCAATCAGATATCACAGTGAGATGTGTGGTTAGGCTCTGCCCATATATATATATATATATATCCGTTCCAATTCCTACTTCTCGGCAAAGGTGCAGAGTCCTCGATGTAGGTACAGACCACAAACACTGCGATTGGTTTTAATTCAAGGGTGGTTTATTGTTCTTCTGTCCCCAGCATATATATATATATATATATATATATATATATATATATATATATATAAATATATATATATATATATATATGATTTTCCTTTAATATCTAAAAAACTACTGAACAGATTTACACCATTTTTTTTTAAAAGGGCGCTTTCTGAACCAAGCTCTACCTTTTTGCCAAATTTGGTTTAATTCCGTTCTGCAGTTCTGGCTGTAGTCGTGTCTAAAGTTTCCTATGGAAACACATGGGGAAAACATGTTTTGGGACCCCCTTTTTTTACAAACCCCCGCTTGCCGAATCACCCCAAAACTTTCAAGATAGGAGCGGACCGGAGCGTCCCACGACTTTTGAGAATTTTGCAAAGATTCGTCAATCGGCGCCAAAGGTATTGGGAATAGAATGTTGCTGTTTTCCTATGGATAATGGGTCCTAACTATAACTAGCTACTGGCGACCGCCAGAAGGTAATATATATTTTTTGAAGAAAAACACCCCACTCAGTAGATTCGTTGTACAATTTTAATGGCAAACACCACTAATACACCAATACGTTTCGACCTCACTGGGTCTTTCTCACAGAGAGAAAGACCCAGTGAGGTAGAAATGCGTTGGTGGAGTAGTAGTGTTCGCTATTAAAATCATACAACAAATCTACTGAGTGCGGCGTTTTTCTTCAAAACCTTGAAAAGTGTGGGGCTCTATGGTTCAGCCCATCGCCGGCACCCGCGGCAGAGCGCACCAGGGGATCCAATTTGCAGTAAATATCTAGATATATATGTGTAAATCAACATGTACAAGATACGTATACATGAACACTGGTGATCCTCCACCTTAGGTTCTTCCCCCACCCCTAAGTTGGAAGTAAAGAACCTGGGTGTGACTATGGACAACTCCCTCACCCTAGAGTCACACGCAAAAAGAGTGGCTGGCGTGTGTTATGGTCGCCTCCGGTCGCTAAAGCCCATCTTGGGCTTTTTCGACCCATCGGTACGTCAGACAATAGTCCAAGCCCTTGTTTTATCACATATAGACTATTGTAACGTCCTAATGTTAGGTTCTAATCGGACAGCTATCAACAGACTCCAAAGGGCCCAAAATGCAGCTGCCCGTATTCTGTTTGCTCTACCCAAACACTGCCATGTGTCTCAAATTCTGCGGCGTTTATACTGGCTTCCAGTGACACAGGGCATTCAGTTCAAGGCGCTATGCCTAGTTCATAAAATCCTCCATCGCTCTGGCCCTCCGATCCTGCAGGGTTTGTGTTCCTCCTATGTTCCCACACGCGCTCTCTGCTCAGCGGACCTCCACCTCGCCTGTACCATCAAAATCAGAAGGAGTAGAGCAGGTGGCCGTTCCTTCAGGTATCTGGCTCCGAAACTGTGGAACTCAATCCCCCTGGAGATGCGTGCCACTAACAATTACCTGTCATTTAGAAAGCTAATTAAAACATGGCTGTTTCCGCCTACTTAAGGCCCACTAGTACTGCCACACGTTTTATCCACGCCTAGTTGTTTTGTCTCTAACCGTCTGCAAGCGCTGGGACGCCCTGTTGCTGGGGTAGCCATGCGCTATATAAGCGTTTTTAACATAACATAACATATATACAATATACACACACACACACACACACACACAAATATATAGATAGTAGATAGATAATATAGACATTGGGCGAGGACCCCAATATTTCACAATGATGTCAGAGACGACAAGATTACCAGGCTGAATGAGGCAGGCGACTGGGAAAAAGGAAATGGAGAGTGAGGGAAGCATTACACACTGAGGGAAAAGAAACATCTGCTGGCACAAGAAAACAAGGCCAATAGACTGATGCAGCTGCAAAAAGACCCAGAAGGCTATATCGTGAAAGAATACTGCTGGGGTAAAAGACTCACTAGAGAGAAATCAAGACATGCATTGTGTTCATGAAATGCTAAAACCCAGAGGAGTAGGATAGGCAGGACTACGGAACAAGCAATAGTAAGTGAGACAGATGAAGGAGGGCCTGATTGGGGCGTTAGATGAGCAAGAGAGGGTACATCCTCTTTAAATAATAGCATTCATGAAAAGCTAAACCTAAAATGGATGCATAACGTACAAGAGTACAAGTATGTAATGTAATATAATGCAGTATTTATAAAGCGCTGACTGCCACTCTGAAATGAGCATCCTGGCGCAAATTATGAAGTCCAGGGAAAAATGTCTGTACAGGAGACTTCAATCAGAAGAAAATACTGCAGAATAGTACGTTCTGAGAGCACAAAAGAGTTCAGTATATACTTGTACATGAAGGTAAAATCCACTCCCCAGCTCCCAAGGGGAGGTGAAGACACAAAAGAAAAGAACTCTTGAGAAAGGAGATCACAAAATCAAAGAAGAACTGGTGCAATTAACCCTGAATGGGCTAGACGCATAAATATGTTCCGTGTAGGGAAAGAGAGAAACCATTGAATAAAAGAACGGTTGAGTTAAGGAACCAAGTTCCAGATGAACCACTCTAGATGAAAAGGAAAACAAACAGTCAAAAGCCCTTGCTAAAAACCAGCACCAAGAACAAGTAGTCTAAGGTGGATAATGAAGAATAAAGGGATAGACAGGTAGAGGCCCTGCCATAGCGGACCTCGAAAAGAAGTGCTTGTGGTAACAAGAAGGAACGAGGCAGGTAGATAGGTAGTCCCCCAGAATGAAAAGAAAGACATCGGTCCGCAAAGGTGAAGCAGCCAGAGACCTAGGGTGTCGGTCCAAGAGAGCAGGCCCTTGAATTGCTGGACTCACAGGAGGAGTCAGAACAACTGCCACAACCCGAAAACAAGTCAGCAGGAAAAAGGGGGAGGAGGAAAACAAATAAGATTACATATATAACTAACTATATATATATATATATATATATATATATATATATATATATATATATATATATATATATATATATATATATATATATATATATATATATATATATATGATTTTCCTTTAATATCTAAAAAACTACTGACCAGATTTACACCATTTTTTTTTAAAAGGGCGCTTTCTGAACCAAGCTCTACCTTTTTGCCAAATTTGGTTAAATTCCGTTCTGCAGTTCTGGCTGTAGTCGTGTCTAAAGTTTCCTATGGAAACACATGGGGAAAACATGTTTTGGGACCCCCTTTTTTTACAAACCCCCGCTTGCCGAATCACCCTGAAACTTTCAAGATAGGAGCGGACTGGAGCGTCCCACGACTTTTGAGAATTTTGCAAAGATTCGTCAATCGGCGCCAAAGGTATTGGGAATAGAATGTTGCTGTTTTCCTATGGATAATGGGTCCTAACTATAACTAGCTACTGGCGACCGCCAGAAGGTAATATATATTTTTTGAAGAAAAACACCCCACTCAGTAGATTCGTTGTACAATTTTAATGGCAAACACCACTAATACACCAATACGTTTCGACCTCACTGGGTCTTTCTCACAGAGAGAAAGACCCAGTGAGGTAGAAATGCGTTGGTGGAGTAGTAGTGTTCGCTATTAAAATCATACAACAAATCTACTGAGTGCGACGTTTTTCTTCAAAACCTTGAAAAGTGTGGGGCTCTATGGTTCAGCCCATCGCCGGCACCCGCGGCAGAGCGCACCAGGGGATCCAATTTGCAGTAAATATCTAGATATATATGTGTAAATCAACATGTACAAGATACGTATACATGAACACTGGTGGCCCTCCACCTTAGGTTCTTCCCCCACCCCTAAGTTGGAAGTAAAGAACCTGGGTGTGACTATGGACAACTCCCTCACCCTAGAGTCACACGCAAAAAGAGTGGCTGGCGTGTGTTATGGTCGCCTCCGGTCGCTAAAGCCCATCTTGGGCTTTTTCGACCCATCGGTACGTCAGACAATAGTCCAAGCCCTTGTTTTATCACATATAGACTATTGTAACGTCCTAATGTTAGGTTCTAATCGGACAGCTATCAACAGACTCCAAAGGGCCCAAAATGCAGCTGCCCGTATTCTGTTTGCTCTACCCAAACACTGCCATGTGTCTCAAATTCTGCGGCGTTTACACTGGCTTCCAGTGACACAGCGCATTCAGTTCAAGGTGCTATGCCTAGTTCATAAAATCCTCCATCGCTCTGGCCCTCCGATCCTGCAGGGTTTGTGTTCCTCCTATGTTCCCACATGCGCTCTCCGCTCAGCGGACCTCCACCTCGCCTGTACCATCAAAATCGGAAGGAGTAGAGCAGGTGGCCGTTCCTTCAGGTATCTGGCTCCGAAACTGTGGAACTCAATCCCCCTGGAGATGCGTGCCACTAACAATTACCTGTCATTTAGAAAGCTAATTAAAACATGGCTGTTTCCGCCTACTTAAGGCCCACTAGTACTGCCACACGTTTTATCCACGCCTAGTTGTTTTGTCTCTAACCGTCTGCAAGCGCTGGGACGCCCTGTTGCTGGGGTAGCCATGCGCTATATAAGCGTTTTTAACATAACATAACATATATACAATATACACACACACACACACACACACACAAATATATAGACAGTAGATAGATAATATAGACATTGGGCGAGGACCCCAATATTTCACAATGATGTCAGAGACGACAAGATTACCAGGCTGAATGAGGCAGGCGACTGGGAAAAAGGAAATGGAGAGTGAGGGAAGCATTACACACTGAGGGAAAAGAAACATCTGCTGGCACAAGAAAACAAGGCCAATAGACTGATGCAGCTGCAAAAAGACCCAGAAGGCTATATCGTGAAAGAATACTGCTGGGGTAAAAGACTCACTAGAGAGAAATCAAGACATGCATTGTGTTCATGAAATGCTAACACCCAGAGGAGTAGGATAGGCAGGACTACGGAACAAGCAATAGTAAGTGAGACAGATGAAGGAGGGCCTGATTGGGGCGTTAGATGAGCAAGAGAGGGTACATCCTCTTTAAATAATAGCATTCATGAAAAGCTAAACCTAAAATGGATGCATAACGTACAAGAGTACAAGTATGTAATGTAATATAATGCAGTATTTATAAAGCGCTGACTGCCACTCTGAAATGAGCATCCTGGCGCAAATTATGAAGTCCAGGGAAAAATGTCTGTACTGGAGACTTCAATCAGAAGAAAATACTGCAGAATAGTACGTTCTGAGAGCACAAAAGAGTTCAGTATATACTTGTACATGAAGGTAAAATCCACTCCCCAGCTCCCAAGGGGAGGTGAAGACACAAAAGAAAAGAACTCTTGAGAAAGGAGATCACAAAATCAAAGAAGAACTGGTGCAATTAACCCTGAATGGGCTAGACGCATAAATATGTTCCGTGTAGGGAAAGAGAGAAACCATTGAATAAAAGAACGGTTGAGTTAAGGAACCAAGTTCCAGATGAACCACTCTAGATGAAAAGGAAAACAAACAGTCAAAAGCCCTTGCTAAAAACCAGCACCAAGAACAAGTAGTCTAAGGTGGATAATGAAGAATAAAGGGATAGACAGGTAGAGGCCCTGCCATAGGGGACCTCGAAAAGAAGTGCTTGTGGTAACAAGAAGGAACGAGGCAGGTAGATAGGTAGTCCCCCAGAATGAAAAGAAAGACATCGGTCCGCAAAGGTGAAGCAGCCAGAGACCTAGGGTGTCGGTCCAAGAGAGCAGGCCCTTGAATTGCTGGACTCACAAGAGGAGTCAGAACAACTGCCACAACCCGAAAACAAGTCAGCAGGAAAAAGGGGGAGGAGGAAAACAAATAAGATTACATATATAACTATATATATATAACTATATATATATATATATATATATATATATATATATATATATATATATGATTTTCCTTTAATATCTAAAAAACTACTGAACAGATTTACACCATTTTTTTTTAAAAGGGCGCTTTCTGAACCCAGCTCTACCTTTTTGCCAAATTTGGTTTAATTCCGTTCTGCAGTTCTGGCTGTAGTCGTGTCTAAAGTTTCCTATGGAAACACATGGGGAAAACATGTTTTGGGACCCCCTTTTTTTACAAACCCCCGCTTGCCGAATCACCCCGAAACTTTCAAGATAGGAGCGGACCGGAGCGTCCCACGACTTTTGAGAATTTTGCAAAGATTCGTCAATCGGCGCCAAAGGTATTGGGAATAGAATGTTGCTGTTTTCCTATGGATAATGGGTCCTAACTATAACTAGCTACTGGCGACCGCCAGAAGGTAATATATATTTTTTGAAGAAAAACACCCCACTCAGTAGATTCGTTGTACAATTTTAATGGCAAACACCACTAATACACCAATACGTTTCGACCTCACTGGGTCTTTCTCACAGAGAGAAAGACCCAGTGAGGTAGAAATGCGTTGGTGGAGTAGTAGTGTTCGCTATTAAAATCATACAACAAATCTACTGAGTGCGGCGTTTTTCTTCAAAACCTTGAAAAGTGTGGGGCTCTATGGTTAAGCCCATCGCCGGCACCCGCGGCAGAGCGCACCAGGGGATCCAATTTGCAGTAAATATCTAGATATATATGTGTAAATCAACATGTACAAGATACGTATACATGAACACTGGTGATCCTCCACCTTAGGTTCTTCCCCCACCCCTAAGTTGGAAGTAAAGAACCTGGGTGTGACTATGGACAACTCCCTCACCCTAGAGTCACACGCAAAAAGAGTGGCTGGCGTGTGTTATGGTCGCCTCCGGTCGCTAAAGCCCATCTTGGGCTTTTTCGACCCATCGGTACGTCAGACAATAGTCCAAGCCCTTGTTTTATCACATATAGACTATTGTAACGTCCTAATGTTAGGTTCTAATCGGACAGCTATCAACAGACTCCAAAGGGCCCAAAATGCAGCTGCCCGTATTCTGTTTGCTCTACCCAAACACTGCCATGTGTCTCAAATTCTGCGGCGTTTACACTGGCTTCCAGTGACACAGCGCATTCAGTTCAAGGCGCTATGCCTAGTTCATAAAATCCTCCATCGCTCTGGCCCTCCGATCCTGCAGGGTTTGTGTTCCTCCTATGTTCCCACACGCGCTCTCCGCTCAGCGGACCTCCACCTCGCCTGTACCATCAAAATCAGAAGGAGTAGAGCAGGTGGCCGTTCCTTCAGGTATCTGGCTCCGAAACTGTGGAACTCAATCCCCCTGGAGATGCGTGCCACTAACAATTACCTGTCATTTAGAAAGCTAATTAAAACATGGCTGTTTCCGCCTACTTAAGGCCCACTAGTACTGCCACACGTTTTATCCACGCCTAGTTGTTTTGTCTCTAACCGTCTGCAAGCGCTGGGACGCCCTGTTGCTGGGGTAGCCATGCGCTATATAAGCGTTTTTAACATAACATAACATATATACAATATACACACACACACACACACACACACAAATATATAGATAGTAGATAGATAATATAGACATTGGGCGAGGACCCCAATATTTCACAATGATGTCAGAGACGACAAGATTACCAGGCTGAATGAGGCAGGCGACTGGGAAAAAGGAAATGGAGAGTGAGGGAAGCATTACACACTGAGGGAAAAGAAACATCTGCTGGCACAAGAAAACAAGGCCAATAGACTGATGCAGCTGCAAAAAGACCCAGAAGGCTATATCGTGAAAGAATACTGCTGGGGTAAAAGACTCACTAGAGAGAAATCAAGACATGCATTGTGTTCATGAAATGCTAACACCCAGAGGAGTAGGATAGGCAGGACTACGGAACAAGCAATAGTAAGTGAGACAGATGAAGGAGGGCCTGATTGGGGCGTTAGATGAGCAAGAGAGGGTACATCCTCTTTAAATAATAGCATTCATGAAAAGCTAAACCTAAAATGGATGCATAACGTACAAGAGTACAAGTATGTAATGTAATATAATGCAGTATTTATAAAGCGCTGACTGCCACTCTGAAATGAGCATCCTGGCGCAAATTATGAAGTCCAGGGAAAAATGTCTGTACAGGAGACTTCAATCAGAAGAAAATACTGCAGAATAGTACGTTCTGAGAGCACAAAAGAGTTCAGTATATACTTGTACATGAAGGTAAAATCCACTCCCAGCTCCCAAGGGGAGGTGAAGACACAAAAGAAAAGAACTCTTGAGAAAGGAGATCACAAAATCAAAGAAGAACTGGTGCAATTAACCCTGAATGGGCTAGACGCATAAATATGTTCCGTGTAGGGAAAGAGAGAAACCATTGAATAAAAGAACGGTTGAGTTAAGGAACCAAGTTCCAGATGAACCACTCTAGATGAAAATGAAAACAAACAGTCAAAAGCCCTTGCTAAAAACCAGCACCAAGAACAAGTAGTCTAAGGTGGATAATGAAGAATAAAGGGATAGACAGGTAGAGGCCCTGCCATAGCGGACCTCGAAAAGAAGTGCTTGTGGTAACAAGAAGGAACGAGGCAGGTAGATAGGTAGTCCCCCAGAATGAAAAGAAAGACATTGGTCCGCAAAGGTGAAGCAGCCAGAGACCTAGGGTGTCGGTCCAAGAGAGCAGGCCCTTGAATTGCTGGACTCACAGGAGGAGTCAGAACAACTGCCACAACCCGAAAACAAGTCAGCAGGAAAAAGGGGGAGGAGGAAAACAAATAAGATTACATATATAACTAACTATATATATATATTACCTACTGGCAATAGCCAGTAGGTATATATAGTTAGGATTAATTCCCTATGGGACTTTTGAAAATTCTATGTCTAATAACTTTGGCGTTTGTGGACGGAATCGGCTGAAATTTTCAGGAAAATGGCACACTTTGTTTCTGAGCAGCCCCTGAAAATTTGGTGGGGTTTCGTCAAGGGGGGGCTGAGAAAAAAGGGGGGTCCCAAAACGCGTTTTTTGCATTGAGTTTTCCATAGGGCGGTTGGACTCACTTTTAGCTCGAACGGCTGAATGGATTTGCACGAAACTTGGCAAAATTGTAGGGACTGTTAGCCCGATGTGCCTTTGCTAGGTCTCAATATATGTGCTCCAGTAGTTTTTGAGAAATTAACGTTCAAACCAAGATATATATCTGTAACAGCGCTCCGGGCAGCGATCCGGTCCGCTTACTTTTCGCGAAACGGAACTTTGCGCGCAGAAAGCTGATTGGCTCTCCGGTGTCTGTCAACATTCTAAACAGTCCGGAGCGGCCGCCATCTTATCTCTCGGTAGGATCGAGAGAGAAGAGGTGAAAAACGAAGGGGGAATTTATTGAAAGGGTGCAAGGTATACCCCTCTTGACCCCCTAGGATTGTTGTTGGGGTTATTAAAGGGTCCCGTGGGGAAAATAAAAAAGAATGATTTTTCACGGTAGAAGCGTTTCCCGGGCCGCGAACTGGGCCGCAAACTGGTAGCGAAACGGGAATTCGCCATTTTGTGCTACGTTTTAATTGTTTAGAGACAAAAATTATCGCCGCACATCGGCCACAATGCATGAATATCGTTGAAAAGTCAGCGATATTCATGCATTATCGAGCAAATGCTCTTAGCCATGTTATCCACCTTCCATTGGATAACAGAAAGCTGATTGGCTCTCCGGTGTCTGTCAACATTCTAAACAGTCCGGAGCGGCCGCCATCTTATCTCTCGGTAGGATCGAGAGAGAAGAGGTGAAAAACAAAGGGGGAATTTATTGAAAGGGTGCAAGGTATACCCCTCTTGACCCCCTAGGATTGTTGTTGGGGTTATTAAAGGGTCCCGTGGGGAAAATAAAAAAGAATGATTTTTCACGGTAGAAGCGCTTCTCGGGCCGCGAACTGGGCCGCAAACTGGTAGCGAAACGGGAATTCGCCATTTTGTGCTTCGTTTTAATTGTTTAGAGTCAAAAATTATCGCCGCACATCGGCCACAATGCATGAATATCGCTGAAAAGTCAGCGATATTCATGCATTATCCAGCAAATGCTCTTAGCCATGTTATCCACCTTCCATTGGATAACATGGCTAAAAACCGCTCTGTGCGTGGTTTTTTTTTTTTTTTTTTTTTTTTTTTGCTGCGTGACGTTTGTTAACGTTCGATTCGATGGAAATCAGGAAGTGTTGAACACCATTTTGTCACTGCGAGTAAATATTTTGTTATAAATGAATCCTTATTGATAAACATTGTCTGCGCCATCTTGCGTTTTTGTCCAATGCCACAATTTTGTCGTGCACGGCAGCTATTTTAGATGCCTTGACCAGACCCACTCTCTGCACGCCGTCGATTCTCAGCATGGCTCCCCACCCTCGCACGCATCTCCCCCACGCAATGGTCACCCCCGCTCTCTCTCTCTCATGCATGGGCCATATACTTCCCCCATCTGCGCTGCTCTTCTCTGAGAATCACACCCTGTGCCCGTTCGACACCTCCCTTTCACCCTATTCACTACCGCACCCTCTGACACTTCTCTTCCTCTGTGTCCGATTGTCCAGGCCGGACCTAGGCTATCACCTAGCCCTGCGGATGTAGTGTATGGCTCCAGCTGTAGAGTATCCAGACATGCCAACCCTCCCGATTCAGGTGTGAGACTACTGATTTCAGTGCTAGTCTTTCGCTTCTCGATTCCTGCAAGGAAAAATGCGGGGGCATATTACCAACAACTAGCGGTAATTTTTGTCTCTAACTTGTTTAGAGACAATAATTATCGCCGCACTTCGGCGAATTTTATCGCACATAAACCTTGCTATTAGCAAGGTTTATCGCAAATGCGATAAAAAACGGCCGCAATGCATGAATATCGCTGAGAAGTCAGCGATATTCATGCATTAGTCAGCAAATGCTCTTAGCCATGTTATCCACTTCCCATTGAACAAGCGCATGGTCTTTTAAAGATTTGTGAAGTACTCGGGCGGGGGGGGCACTGGCACAATTTGCAGGCCAGGCAGTGTTCAACACGTGCATCACCCTTTCTCTGCCTGCTATTGCGCTCCATGTTTCGGAAAGGTAAGAAAATGAACGTGCATTTGAGTTTGAAATGTCCGATCTTGTAGCAGTACACTTGCAAAGCCCACACATGACAATAACCCGATTCAAGGCCCCATTCACCCGATTTTTTTAAAAAATATAGTACTCCAAGACAGTTACATTTTAAAACTTTATTAATATTTAAATATAACGAACGCAACAAAAACTGTAAATATATTTAACCATTTTTTTAAATTAACCAGAACTATAACGATAACAACAACAACAACAATAATATAACTTTTATGTCTAAATTACGCAAACATTTAGCTAATCTGCTAAAGGGGGGAGTCGCCATTTCTTTACAATAATCAATAATGAAAAATCCACATCAATAGGGTTGACCGTTTTGTCGATGCAGCACTATAGTGCAATATACACAGCACCTGGGGTGTCAAGAGTGAACAGGTCTTTCTTTGTTCCTTAAGATGTTATCTCCGAGAATGCTGATGCATTGGTGTCTGTACACTTCTTTGTCAATTCTGTCAAGATGATAACTGCTTTATAAACAGACGATATCTTTGTTTCGTCATTAGTGTTAAGTGTGTCTGAAACTACAGTGCCCTTCTGGTTTTTTTTCTTCAGGCTCTACAGAGTTTTGTGTGTTGTTCTTTTGAGCGACAATTATTCCAGAGGTTTCAGGTTCACTTGTTTTGTTCTGCAGTGAGTTAACAGCTTTAGAGAGTTCATGTTTATTTGCTATGTCCTGCTGTTCGTGAACTGCTTCAGAGACGTCAGCCTCATTTTTTATGTTTCAGTAGATCCTGGACCTGCCCGGCCGCGCCCAAAATGGCGCCGGTGTAAATGGGACTCGTAACTGCTTGTTGTGTACTGGTTGCCCAACCTTGATATCACGAGATACATATGCAGTTTTGAAGCACATGGCGGAGGCTCGTCTGCTGTAGTGGGGCGCCCCTTTATCGTTTCAGTCGCCATTCCGCCCGCTTTTGCTACACTGTGCCTCATCCGCCATTCAGCTGTTTACCGCCCGCTCTTACGGCTACAGCGTCTCGCTCACCATGTAGTTGAGTTGCTCCCACTCTTGCGGTGCAGCGGTAGGCGGCTTCCACAGGACTCTTAAAATGGCGGCCGGCTCTTCGGATTTGGGCCTGGTCCAGTAAAATGGCCCTGGGACACCTTGGAACTCGGACGCTTGTCTGCCAGGGCTTGGGTTCCATTCTCGAAAGCGTCCCCTCAGCCTTGAAGATTGTACAAAAGTCTTGGGGGCCCTCGACTCCCGCAGGCTTCCGGTGGGGAGCGGCTGCCATGATTGCTTGCGGAATGGCCACGACGGAGCTACGAGATGGTGGTGCTCTCATGGTGACGCCAGGTTCAGTCTGAAACATCCAGAAACAAGGTGGGGCTTTTATCGTTTGGGGAAAAAAAATGTTTTAATCCAATGAAAAGTGTTATTTTTAGGTCACATGACCTAGTCTTACATAATTAGGAAAAGAAAAGTAAAATGAACCAATGAAAAGTTTTATTAACAAGTCACATGACCTGTTATGCTTACGTTACGCGCTGCGCGGCGCGCTCTGGATCGTTTCCGGGAAGCTGCGCCTTGCGCACCGGAGCACATCCGGGTGCGCTAACGCGTCGCGTCATATGACGCATTACGCGACAATGCAGGTGCAGAATATAGTCAAAATGTCTCCACCAACCAGCGGTCGGAATTCCACCGCTTTCAGCAGTCCAAAAAGTTCGGTTAAATCTTAAGAGCGGGAGCACCTCAACTACATGGTGAGCGAGACGTTGTAGTCGCAAGAGCGAGCGGTAAACAGCTGAATGGCGGAAGAGGCACAGAGTACCAAAAGCGGGCGGAATGGCAACTAAAACGGTAAAGGGGCGCCCTGCGACAGCGTGTCTTCAGGTGAAACGGATTGTGGGACAAGGTCCAGAATGAAAGATTCTTCAAAAGGGAAAAAATTCCGCCGGACCCCGGGAGCCGGCCACCTATGCCGGGGGCGATCTCAGGCCTCACCAGGGCAACACGACTTGGGGAGGGGGCAGGAGCCAAGCGCCCCCTCTCAGTCCGCGCCATCTCACCGCCCCTCGGGAGCCTCCGTCAAGCGGTTTAGGGAGGCACCGTATCACATTGTTTTCCAATGCAGTCAGGTCCACAAATGGACCCCACTACTTTGAATAGTGAAGCTGCAGCAGGTGCAAATAAGGTTTAAACAGTGTTACAAGAACTGCTTAGAACTCTGAAGTATGGCACTCAATAACCAGGACTTATGCCATTTATGTAAGGCAGTGACATGGAAGCAACTCTGGGACAAAAAGCATGAACGAACATTCACGTATGAAAATCTTATTTGGAGAAGGGGTAGAATCCAAACGCCCCCTGCCAGTTCGCGCCACTACACTGTATGTGGAAAATCTGAAGACATCATTCTACAAACTCTCAACGCTTGTTATCAGTGCATCACTTTCATGCTCGATCGATTGAGCTAGCCGGATCGGGCAATAAAAAGTATAAAATAGTTATGTAAATAGTTATTTAATAAAATGTTTTATTCTGTTTCTTTGGTGGTGTGTTGTGTATATTTATAATATTTGCATAGGGTTTGCCGTTATTTTTGGCGGTGTGGGTGGCGGAGTCGAGCTGTTTTGCAGCCCTCATGGTGTGGAGCTCAATTCATTTCACTATTTTCGTATTTCTCATGAAGGGTTATTCCTAATGTTTGTATTTTACCGAGGTTAAAAAGAGATCGAATTAGTAGTCTACTGATTTTGCTCGATTACTTTTATTTTTTTACACGATTTTTCACTATCTGCAAAGACTAAACAGAGTATTGCGACTTTGTGCTTGTTTGTAAATAGAGAATGATCCAAAGAGAACCAATTGTAAAACAGTAAATGCTTGGATAATAATCAATCAAATGGAGAGACAAGCAGGTACGACGGATTACAACAGGGGTAAAGGTCTGCGTTAACTACCGTTCACTATCTGCAAAGAGAGAGTACTACTAAGAGAAAAGAGGGGAGTGGGGGGGGGGCAGCGTTCAAAGCACATCAGCGTGCATAAACACGAAAACGTTTTTACCTATCACGTACTTGACATTTGACAGCTTTTGATGTTTGCTATTAAAAAACCATTGAAATTCACAGAAAAAACCATAGGTTATACTCCATATATAGTTAGGAATTTGCATTTACAAAACCTTGAATATTCAATGAAAAAACCATTGGTTTTAGGCCATATATAGTTAGGGATTTGCATTTAGAAAACCTTATTTTACTCGCATAAAACCATTGAAATTCCATATATAGTTATAAGCGCTAACTATATATCGCGCACCCGCAATCCACTGCTGATGATGTCACATATTACATCATTCATGACATGGTTAGTGACATCACTGATGACATCACTGATGACATCTCAAATGACATCACTGATGACATCACTGATAACATCTCATTTGACATGACTGATCACATCACTGATGATATCATTCATGTGATAATACCATGAACCTCTTCAGACTCTAATATAACCTTAGATACAATCAGTGTAAACAGACAGTCACTCATCCATGGAGTTACTCACACACCTAGTCAGTTATGCCAAAAATCAATCACACCTCCATTTTCTCAACTATACAGTTATACACACCTTACTTATTCAAACATATACTAACACATATTTACTTTACTCTCTTATACAATCTCTGATACATGTTCACAATGATCCATACAGCCACTCACACATTCACTAGCTCTTATGCACAGTTATTTATAGATGTCAACTCTCACATGTACTGTGTTTTACATATGTACTTAATTTGACATGTAGCACTGAGATATCCATTCACTCACTAATACACTCATGCACAGTCAACCGCCCATACAGCTGTTTCCACATGCAGTTTTGAATCTATACATATAGTGAATCAACTACTCACACATCTATGTACAGAGTCACACACCTTCCAGCCACCCATACACACACACTCAGTTTCCCATACAAATACTTGGGCAACCAATCAACCCATACAGTTACTCATATAGCTACTGATCAACATATGCAGCAGTTTGTAGAACAACAGATATAATGATGCACAAATTAAAACAGTTTAGTCACTAACCCATGCACTCAGTGAGACACATTTAATCACTCACTCAATCAGTCAGTCATGCATCTAGTAAATCCTTCATCCAGACACTTATATATCCACACATTCATCAATATGTAAAACATATTTTAACTTTACAGAAACATACAGTCACTGGATGTTGTAATCAGTGATGTCATCAGTGATGTCATTTGAGATGTCATCAGTGATGTCATCAGTGATGTCACTAACCATGTCATGAATGATGTAATATGTGACATCATCAGCAGTGGATTGCGGGTGCGCGATATATAGTTAGCGCTTATAACTATATATGGAATTTCAATGGTTTTATGCGAGTAAAATAAGGTTTTCTAAATGCAAATCCCTAACTATATATGGCCTAAAACCAATGGTTTTTTCATTGAATATTCAAGGTTTTGTAAATGCAAATTCCTAACTATATATGGAGTATAACCTATGGTTTTTTCTGTGAATATATATATATATATATATATATATATATATATATATGATTTTCCTTTAATATCTAAAAAACTACTGACCAGATTTACACCATTTTTTTTTAAAAGGGCGCTTTCTGAACCAAGCTCTACCTTTTTGCCAAATTTGGTTAAATTCCGTTCTGCAGTTCTGGCTGTAGTCGTGTCTAAAGTTTCCTATGGAAACACATGGGGAAAACATGTTTTGGGACCCCCTTTTTTTACAAACCCCCGCTTGCCGAATCACCCTGAAACTTTCAAGATAGGAGCGGACCGGAGCGTCCCACGACTTTTGAGAATTTTGCAAAGATTCGTCAATCGGCGCCAAAGGTATTGGGAATAGAATGTTGCTGTTTTCCTATGGATAATGGGTCCTAACTATAACTAGCTACTGGCGACCGCCAGAAGGTAATATATATTTTTTGAAGAAAAACACCCCACTCAGTAGATTCGTTGTACAATTTTAATGGCAAACACCACTAATACACCAATACGTTTCGACCTCACTGGGTCTTTCTCACAGAGAGAAAGACCCAGTGAGGTAGAAATGCGTTGGTGGAGTAGTAGTGTTCGCTATTAAAATCATACAACAAATCTACTGAGTGCGGCGTTTTTCTTCAAAACCTTGAAAAGTGTGGGGCTCTATGGTTCAGCCCATCGCCGGCACCCGCGGCAGAGCGCACCAGGGGATCCAATTTGCAGTAAATATCTAGATATATATGTGTAAATCAACATGTACAAGATACGTATACATGAACACTGGTGGCCCTCCACCTTAGGTTCTTCCCCCACCCCTAAGTTGGAAGTAAAGAACCTGGGTGTGACTATGGACAACTCCCTCACCCTAGAGTCACACGCAAAAAGAGTGGCTGGCGTGTGTTATGGTCGCCTCCGGTCGCTAAAGCCCATCTTGGGCTTTTTCGACCCATCGGTACGTCAGACAATAGTCCAAGCCCTTGTTTTATCACATATAGACTATTGTAACGTCCTAATGTTAGGTTCTAATCGGACAGCTATCAACAGACTCCAAAGGGCCCAAAATGCAGCTGCCCGTATTCTGTTTGCTCTACCCAAACACTGCCATGTGTCTCAAATTCTGCGGCGTTTACACTGGCTTCCAGTGACACAGCGCATTCAGTTCAAGGTGCTATGCCTAGTTCATAAAATCCTCCATCGCTCTGGCCCTCCGATCCTGCAGGGTTTGTGTTCCTCCTATGTTCCCACACGCGCTCTCCGCTCAGCGGACCTCCACCTCGCCTGTACCATCAAAATCGGAAGGAGTAGAGCAGGTGGCCGTTCCTTCAGGTATCTGGCTCCGAAACTGTGGAACTCAATCCCCCTGGAGATGCGTGCCACTAACAATTACCTGTCATTTAGAAAGCTAATTAAAACATGGCTGTTTCCGCCTACTTAAGGCCCACTAGTACTGCCACACGTTTTATCCACGCCTAGTTGTTTTGTCTCTAACCGTCTGCAAGCGCTGGGATGCCCTGTTGCTGGGGTAGCCATGCGCTATATAAGCGTTTTTAACATAACATAACATATATACAATATACACACACACACACACACACACAAATATATAGACAGTAGATAGATAATATAGACATTGGGCGAGGACCCCAATATTTCACAATGATGTCAGAGACGACAAGATTACCAGGCTGAATGAGGCAGGCGACTGGGAAAAAGGAAATGGAGAGTGAGGGAAGCATTACACACTGAGGGAAAAGAAACATCTGCTGGCACAAGAAAACAAGGCCAATAGACTGATGCAGCTGCAAAAAGACCCAGAAGGCTATATCGTGAAAGAATACTGCTGGGGTAAAAGACTCACTAGAGAGAAATCAAGACATGCATTGTGTTCATGAAATGCTAACACCCAGAGGAGTAGGATAGGCCGGACTACGGAACAAGCAATAGTAAGTGAGACAGATGAAGGAGGGCCTGATTGGGGCGTTAGATGAGCAAGAGAGGGTACATCCTCTTTAAATAATAGCATTCATGAAAAGCTAAACCTAAAATGGATGCATAACGTACAAGAGTACAAGTATGTAATGTAATATAATGCAGTATTTATAAAGCGCTGACTGCCACTCTGAAATGAGCATCCTGGCGCAAATTATGAAGTCCAGGGAAAAATGTCTGTACAGGAGACTTCAATCAGAAGAAAATACTGCAGAATAGTACGTTCTGAGAGCACAAAAGAGTTCAGTATATACTTGTACATGAAGGTAAAATCCACTCCCCAGCTCCCAAGGGGAGGTGAAGACACAAAAGAAAAGAACTCTTGAGAAAGGAGATCACAAAATCAAAGAAGAACTGGTGCAATTAACCCTGAATGGGCTAGACGCATAAATATGTTCCGTGTAGGGAAAGAGAGAAACCATTGAATAAAAGAACGGTTGAGTTAAGGAACCAAGTTCCAGATGAACCACTCTAGATGAAAAGGAAAACAAACAGTCAAAAGCCCTTGCTAAAAACCAGCACCAAGAACAAGTAGTCTAAGGTGGATAATGAAGAATAAAGGGATAGACAGGTAGAGGCCCTGCCATAGGGGACCTCGAAAAGAAGTGCTTGTGGTAACAAGAAGGAACGAGGCAGGTAGATAGGTAGTCCCCCAGAATGAAAAGAAAGACATCGGTCCGCAAAGGTGAAGCAGCCAGAGACCTAGGGTGTCGGTCCAAGAGAGCAGGCCCTTGAATTGCTGGACTCACAAGAGGAGTCAGAACAACTGCCACAACCCGAAAACAAGTCAGCAGGAAAAAGGGGGAGGAGGAAAACAAATAAGATTACATATATAACTATATATATATATATATATATATATATATATATATATATATATATATATATATATATATATATATATATATATATATATATATGATTTTCCTTTAATATCTAAAAAACTACTGAACAGATTTACACCATTTTTTTTTAAAAGGGCGCTTTCTGAACCCAGCTCTACCTTTTTGCCAAATTTGGTTTAATTCCGTTCTGCAGTTCTGGCTGTAGTCGTGTCTAAAGTTTCCTATGGAAACACATGGGGGAAACATGTTTTGGGACCCCCTTTTTTTACAAACCCCCGCTTGCTGAATCACCCCAAAACTTTCAAGATGGGAGCGGACCGGAGCGTCCCACGACTTTTGAGAATTTTGCAAAGATTCGTCAATCGGCGCCAAAGGTATTGGGAATAGAATGTTGCTGTTTTCCTATGGATAATGGGTCCTAACTATAACTAGCTACTGGCGACCGCCAGAAGGTAATATATATTTTTTGAAGAAAAACACCCCACTCAGTAGATTCGTTGTACAATTTTAATGGCAAACACCACTAATACACCAATATGTTTCGACCTCACTGGGTCTTTCTCACAGAGAGAAAGACCCAGTGAGGTAGAAATGCGTTGGTGGAGTAGTAGTGTTCGCTATTAAAATCATACAACAAATCTACTGAGTGCGGCGTTTTTCTTCAAAACCTTGAAAAGTGTGGGGCTCTATGGTTCAGCCCATCGCCGGCACCCGCGGCAGAGCGCACCAGGGGATCCAATTTGCAGTAAATATCTAGATATATATGTGTAAATCAACATGTACAAGATACGTATACATGAACACTGGTGGCCCTCCACCTTAGGTTCTTCCCCCACCCCTAAGTTGGAAGTAAAGAACCTGGGTGTGACTATGGACAACTCCCTCACCCTAGAGTCACACGCAAAAAGAGTGGCTGGCGTGTGTTATGGTCGCCTCCGGAATATATATATTCTATTGTGAATAACTTTGGCGCCGGTTGACGAATCTGCCTGAAAATGTTCTCAAATTTGCCTCGCGGAGCTCCGGTCCTTCCCTGAAAGTTTCGGGGACATTCGTCAAGCGGGGGCTGAGATAAAAGGGGGGTCCCAAAACGTGTTTTCCCCATGTTAATTTCCATAGGGCGGTCGACCTCACTTTTAGCCCGAACGGCTGAATGGATTTCCACCAAACTTGGCAAAATTGTAGGTACTGGTAGCCCGATGTGCCTTTGCTATGTCTCAAGATATGTGCTCCGGTGGTTTTTACGAAAATTAACTTTAAAACATATATATTGGGCTATATATATGTTAGAGCCCAAATGTAGCCCAATGTAGCCCAATGAAGCCCAAAGATGGCCACCAGAGACAAAAAAACCCAAATGTAGCCCAAATATCAGCCAGATGCAGCCCAACTATAGCCCAATGACAGAATGTCCCAGAGTGTTCTAAAGAACAACTAGAGCACTAACAGTCTTACTTATGACAAAAGTATGGGACACCTGAAGTCATCTTGATTGGAATATAGTGTTAACACTTAAAACATTTAATTTGCAAAGGAACAAAATGAGGGGGTTCATTTTGCCATAGGAATTATGATTAGTACTGAAGAAAGAAAAATTAGGGCACATTTTGAGTGACTTCTCAAATCCTCTTATATTTCATTAAACAAATTCTGATATGCAGTCTCCCAAGATGGCCACCAGAGACAAAAGAGCCCAAATGTAGCCCAAATATCAGCCAGATGTAGCCCAACTATAGCCCAATGACAAAATGTCCCAGAGTGTTCTAAAGGACAACTAGAACGCTAACAGTCTTACTTATGAAAAAAGTATGGCACACCTGAAGTCATCTTGATTGGAATAAAGTGGTAACACTTAATACATTTAATTTGAAAAGGAACAAAATGAGGGGTCTCATTTTGCCATAGAAATTTTATATATATATATATATATATATATATATATATATATATATATATATATATATATATATATATATATATATATTCACTGAAAAAAACATAGGTTTCACACCAGTTATAGTTAGGTGGAAATTTTACTGACATAAAACCATTGAAATTCCCACGTTACCACGTTATAGTTAGTTGGACTCACTAAAACTTGCGCGTGCAATGCACTGCTGATGACGTCACATATTACATCACTCATGACATGGTCAGTGACATCACTCATGACATCACTGATGACATCTCAAATGACATCACTGATGACATCATCCAGTGAATGTGTATCTTTCTGAAAAATAAATATTTTTTTATATATGTATATCTAAAGGTTGATGGAAGAATAAATGGGTAAATAAATATCTAAATGGATGTTTTTTTGTGTAAAATTGATTGGTTAACTGACTTATTAAATGTATTCTAGTAAATACATATATTAGCAAGTAATGTTTAAATATTTAAATATCTGTATCTGTGTCTCACTTTGTGTATAAGTGGCTGCATGGGTTGGTGAGTAGCTACATGAGTGTGTATATGGGTTATTAGTTGTTTCTTTGAGTATCAGTATCAGTGTCTGTATGGTTCGGTGGAGGATATTACTTAGAGCACAGATGCATGAATGAGTGACTCACTATTTGTATGTATTTTGAAGACAGCATGTGTGCAAGACTGTTTGGGTGGATGATTGTGTGTATGGGTGGGTTAGTGATAATGTGTTTTTATAATTGATTGTTTAAGAGAGTAAATATGTTTCCGTTTCTCTAGAAGTATGTGTAGTGGTGTGTATATAGCAGTATAATCACGTAAATGGTTTTTTGATTATTTGCATGTGTGAATTTGTGTGTGAGTAACTATATGGATGCGTATTAGTGTGTAACAGGATGTATAGGTGTATGAGTACATATGATGAGTAAGTACATGCATGAGTGACTATATAGAACTGTTGGTGAATGAGTGGATGTGTATGTAGATGTTGGAATTACCTAATAAGTTATTGTAATTGGTATTGGTTTCTCCTTTTTTAAGAAAATGCTAGTTTCTATTTTTGAATGTGTGTGTCAAAGGTTATTTTATGCTGATAGGAGGTCTGCCACTTTGTCACAAGGATGTTGTCATCAGTGATGTCATTTGAGATGTCATCAGTGATGTCATGAGTGATGTCACTGACCATGTCATGAGTGATGTAATATGTGACGTTATCAGCAGTGCATTGCACTCGCAAGTTATAGTGAGTCCAACTAACTATAACGTGGGAATTTCAATGGTTTTATGCGAGTAAAATTTCCACCTAACTATAACTGGTGTGAAACCTATGGTTTTTTCAGTGAATATATATATATATATATATATATATATCAAATACCAAATAACTCGCCGCACTCGCCTCGATTTAGTTGCAGTTTCTTTATTCAAAACGTGACAAAACACCTACGCGTTTCGAACCGTAGTTCGTGTTCACGGTAGCCAAATTGTGTAGTCCCTTCATTATTTTAATACAATTGCGCCTGTGGTGCACGCCCCTATGTTTTGAGGCATGCTGGGACATGTAGTTTTCATAAATTTAAGCCATCACTATTTCTGTGCTGGTCAAGGGTTTTTGCTGCATTGGGGCGGGTTTAGCGTTACAGCATCTCAGAGCGGGCCCCCAGTTAACTAGGGCAATAACGCTCTTTGACGCACGTGATGACACGTGCGTATGTAGTCAGCCCTCCATTTACCAGAGGGTTGGCAAATGATGCGTAACTGGCATGGAGATGCTCCATTTGTCAATAAAGGGCTGAGTGCCCTACGTCCCCAATGCTTGCAGCCGCCCGTGACTGTAATTTAAGTCTTTTAAATAAATGGCGAAATTTAAGGGTCAAAGAATAAATGATAACAATTAATAGCAAATGCAACTCAATTATGGTGTCAGTGATAAACACAAAAGTAATCATTCATATATCATAGGAGTGCTTGATGATTTAACTAGGTTGGGGAGAGTCCAGATTTGCTGGTTGTCAGTCCAATAGTCTGTGTCCTTCATAAATGTACATATAGTTCCTCATCGCCATTGAGGCCTCCAGGTTGTTTGGTCTTGAACCTCATGATAAGTTTTGATTCCAGTCTTCTTAATCGTTGGATTCGATTGCCACCTCTTTCATGTTGTGCGATCATGGCAAGGCCAAAGTATCTGGCGTCCTGCCATGTTGTCTTCTCATGGTTAGCAAGATGTTTCGCAATGGCATATGAGTTATCATGATTCTGTATGGCGCGGATGTGTTGGAGAATCCGTATTTTTAAGGAACATGTGGTGCTGCCAATATAAGATTTTCCACAGAAGCATTGAATCATGTACACCACAAAGGAGGAGTCACAGTTGATGTTGCCATTGATTACAAAATTCTTTCCACTTGCATCTTTGAGACTTTTCATGTTTCGTCCTATTTTGCAAGCCTTACAGTTTGGGCATTTGTTGAAGCCTTGTTTTCTTATATCCAACCAGGATGGTGTTTTTTTATATTCAAAATGACTTTGGGTCAGCTCATCCGCTAGATTGCATGCCCTTCTATAGGAGACAAGTGGATAGTCTCCTATCGTTGTTCCGATATCAGGGTCTTTCCTGAGTACATGCCAGTACTTCTTCATTGCATTTTGAATTTTATAACTTTCCTTGCTGAACGTCATTATCATCCTCGGTTGGTTGGATTTGTCATCTTCAGCTTGTTGCGTGGAAGTGGGATTTTTCTTAGGTATCAAAGTTTCTGCTCTGGTTTTCCTTCTTGCTCTTATTTCACAATTTATCAGATCAGCCTGTTTGTATCCTCTCTGTCTGAAGCGATCTTTTGTTTCTTTAAATTTGAGTTCCATCTCTTTTTCCTCAGAACAGTTTCTTTTCATTCGTAGAAGTTCTCCATACGGAATGCTTTTCACCAGTTTCTGCGGGTGGAAACTTAGTCCGTGCAAAATACTATTTGTGGCAGTTTCTTTTCTATGGACAGTTGTTTGGATTTTGCCCTCTGCAATGTATACTTTGGTGTCAAGAAACACGATTTCTTTGGGGTTGATGGTATATGTGAACTTCAGTCCCACTGAGTTTTGGTTGAGGATATTGAAGAAGGTGACAAATTCGTTTTCAGTGCCTTTCCACAGGAGGAACAAATCGTCTATAAATCGTAGCCAGAGCGCTACTTTGGCCATATGGTGATCATTTTCTTCTCTCCAAGCTACGCACTTCTCCCACCAACCCATGGTGAGATTCGCGTAGCTTGGAGAAAACGAAACTCCCATAGCTGTTCCACAGCATTGTTTGTAAATTGATTTGTTGAATATGAAGATGTTATTGTGTAAGCACAGCCTTATCATTTCCATGATCATTTTTGAATGTTCTCTTTGAGTGATTGGTTGCTGGTCCAGGAAGTATTTAATTGCTGTTAATCCGATGTTGTGATCTATTGACGTGTACAGTGAGACCACATCGATCGTCACCAATAAGTAATCCGGTTGCCATTCAGTTTCCATTAGCGTGCGAATAAAATCGCCTGTATCCTTTATGTATGAACTGAGAGCTGGTACCAACGGGGCAATAAAATAATCTACATAGCTGGACACGTTCTCATACAGACCTCCACAACTGGATATTATGGGCCTCCCAGGGGGCTTGTTCAGAGTCTTGTGTACTTTTGGCAAAAAGTAAATTGTAGGGAGGAAATTTAAAGAAACAAAAGATCGCTTCAGACAGAGAGGATACAAACAGGCTGATCTGATAAATTGTGAAATAAGAGCAAGAAGGAAAACCAGAGCAGAAACTTTGATACCTAAGAAAAATCCCACTTCCACGCAACAAGCTGAAGATGACAAATCCAACCAACCGAGGATGATAATGACTTCAGCAAGGAAAGTTATAAAATTCAAAATGCAATGAAGAAGTACTGGCATGTACTCAGGAAAGACCCTGATATCGGAACAACGATAGGAGACTATCCACTTGTCTCCTATAGAAGGGCACGCAATCTAGCGGATGAGCTGACCCAAAGTCATTTTGAATATAAAAAAACACCATCCTGGTTGGATATAAGAAAACAAGGCTTCAACAAATGCCCAAACTGTAAGGCTTGCAAAATAGGACGAAACATGAAAAGTCTCAGATGCAAGTGGAAAGAATTTTGTAATCAATGGCAACATCAACTGTGACTCCTCCTTTGTGGTGTACATGATTCAATGCTTCTGTGGAAAATCTTATATTGGCAGCACCACATGTTCCTTAAAAATACGGATTCTCCAACAAATCCGCGCCATACAGAATCATGATAACTCATATGCCATTGCGAAACATCTTGCTAACCATGAGAAGACAACATGGCAGGACGCCAGATACTTTGGCCTTGCCATGATCGCACAACATGAAAGAGGTGGCAATCGAATCCAACGATTAAGAAGACTGGAATCAAAACTTATCATGAGGTTCAAGACCAAACAACCTGGAGGCCTCAATGGCGATGAGGAACTATATGTACATTTATGAAGGACACAGACTATTGGACTGACAACCAGCAAATCTGGACTCTCCCCAACCTAGTTAAATCATCAAGCACTCCTATGATATATGAATGATTACTTTTGTGTTTATCACTGACACCATAATTGAGTTGCATTTGCTATTAATTGTTATCATTTATTCTTTGACCCTTAAATTTCGCCATTTATTTAAAAGACTTAAATTACAGTCACGGGCGGCTGCAAGCATTGGGGACGTAGGGCACTCAGCCCTTTATTGACAAATGGAGCATCTCCATGCCAGTTACGCATCATTTGCCAACCCTCTGGTAAATGGAGGGCTGACTACATACGCACGTGTCATCACGTGCGTCAAAGAGCGTTATTGCCCTAGTTAACTGGGGGCCCGCTCTGAGATGCTGTAACGCTAAACCCGCCCCAATGCAGCAAAAACCCTTGACCAGCACAGAAATAGTGATGGCTTAAATTTATGAAAACTACATGTCCCAGCATGCCTCAAAACATAGGGGCGTGCACCACAGGCGCAATTGTATTAAAATAATGAAGGGACTACACAATTTGGCTACCGTGAACACGAACTACGGTTCGAAACGCGTAGGTGTTTTGTCACGTTTTGAATAAAGAAACTGCAACTAAACCGAGGCGAGTGCGGCGAGTTATTTGGTATTTGATACAAATCTG
This sequence comes from Lissotriton vulgaris, assembly GCF_964263255.1. Lineage (NCBI taxonomy): Eukaryota > Metazoa > Chordata > Amphibia > Caudata > Salamandridae > Lissotriton > Lissotriton vulgaris. The sequence continues at coordinate 1,800,882,137 of NC_141685.1, forward strand.
GGACACTGCCCTGGTCCCGTCGCTGGCACCGGCTGTAAAGTGCTCCCGCTGCGACAGGACAACTTGTATGCAATATATATATATATATATATATATATATATATATATATATATATATATATATATATATATATATATATATATATATATATATATATATATATATATATATATATATATATATGTATATATATATGTATATATATATATATATATATATATATATATATATATATATATATATATATATATATATAGCGATAGATAGATAGATAGATAGATAGATAGATAGATAGATAGATAGATAGATAGATAGATAGATATAGTGGTGTATTACATTTGATGTGTAGAAAGTCCTGTTTACTTTTCTAAGAAAACAAGCACCACAGGTGCCCAAGGAAGGAGGGGTCAGTCCATCCTGTCCAGAATCTCAAGAGCAGCCTGCTAAAGCAATGCAAAACGCACTGATCGGGGCAGGGAGGGAACTATACCACTTGTCCCAAAGCACTGCTAGGTAAAGAAGAGCATGTCAGAAACACTGATTAACACTATAAAAAATTGAAGTAATACTCCATGGAAGAAGGGAGCCGAACAAGAGAAACACCCTTATAAGGTGTGAGTGCAAGGCGGAAAAGCTGTGCGCACAATGTTTCAGTGTACAATAGAAAATCCCCTATAAGGAATACTAAAATACTCAGGAACGTCCCAGGACTACCCAGAAATGTCTATGAGGCATAAATAAGATGTTCCACAAAGAACAGGGAACAAGGCAATAGTTCATCTTCACAAAAAATATAATAATGATTACTTTCATGAAGTCTGGAAAGAAGAAAAAATCCTATACCATTAGGATTGAAACCCACTGAGGGCCACAAAACAAAAAATCAACACCATCCCGTCTTGACGGTTCAGAAGTAAAAAGAACACCTGCTGAAGGAAGGAACACCTCACCAGGTGCCACCCTAAGGTGGAATGTTTAAAAAAAAACAGTAGCCAAAAGCCTGCCAATGGCTCAACAGAAGAAGACCAACTAAGTTCAGTTGGAGCTAGTAAAGCAAGTCTACTGGGAATGTGGACGCATAGAGTAAACAGAATTAAGAGGCCTATCCAGTTAACTGTCCCGAAACCGCTGCAATGCAGAGTCAATATGGGTGCTTAATAGGCAGAGGTCATCAAAGGGCATGTTAATCAAGGTGTTTTCAACACCTTCAAAAACACAGAGGTGTGCAACTAGGCATGCCAACGTAGTGCCAACAAAGAGGTCAAAGCCCAGCCAACGGAGTCAGTGGTATACTGTAGTGTAGTTCCTATTATCCCAATAGGCCCTGCGCATTGGAAAAACATAACCAGTAGTATGGACGTAGAAGTGCGGATCTTCCAGGTCTCCACTGACTATGCTAAACTTAATTGGGTTTGTTACCAACTAGCTCAGAGGTCACTGGAAACTTTCTTGACTGAATAGGAAGTGATCAGCTTCCCTGGTACAGACAAGAAGGGATTCAGTTTACCAACAACCGCATAAACATGACAACTTTGCTCCTTAGAATAAGAGTCAATCTCTAGAGTTGTGTGAAACAATAGACAGTTATTTTACTCAGTCAGTTTTGTGCAGATTACTTTCACCAAAGTGCAGAGAATAGAGAGACGGGCGTTTTCAATAAAAAGGTATTATTTATTGAACAGTCTTTCTTCTCGTACAAGAGAAATGAATTGCCACAATTGCAAGACTTGTTATTATAAAAAGTGCGTACAGTAAAATGAGTATTGTGAAATAATACTGTAAAAGTATGGATATGGTTTCTTAGCCATACAATGGTTTAAAATGAATAAAACATATATACATTCATATATACATTAGGCTAACGTACTCAACTGGTGCTTCTAACTACGCCTACCCCAGTGTACCTGAACTAAGCCTAATACTTGGGAGGGAGTAAGTAAGTAGCTTTAGTTAGGTTGGTTTTGCCAAGGTTTGCTTCAAGAATTCTCTCTAAGGGTTTAGTCAACACCATACCTCTGAAATAGAATGTTGGAGGTCTGGTATCTCCTTCCAGGGACTCGATATCCAAGTCACTCGCAAGAGTAGGCTGGAAACGCCGGAGCTGGGTTTCTCGGCTGGAGAAAAGACAGCGTCTTTCTCAGCGCGTCGAGAAAGAGGAGGGGCAGCGTCCGCGGGCAGCTTGCATCTGCTGGGCTCTGAAGGGGACAGCTGTTCTGCTCCTATGTGCACCACACCATCGTTCGCTGATGCCGTTGAGGCAGCGATAGCTTCAGTATCAGCGAAGGAGCGATAGTATCGAGGCAGTGTTTGCTTAAGGCAACGTTGGTAATATTTATACCTGAAAGGTGCCTGGTTTGACATATGTTTTTGGACATAAGACGTCAATAAAGATGTCACTAGGAAGTGATCATCTCTCAGTGCTCATTAGAGTTCTATTACTAATCAAAACATAGCAAGAGGGGATTTCCCAGGTTGCTGAGTTTTTATCTTGTTGAAGAACTCGGAGTGTAATCTAGGAATCTTAGATAGTGGCTTCTGCTGTGTCATTTGCACTAATGAGCTGCAAAGGAAGCTGCAGAGGAAGTGATTCTGAAATGTGGCTCTGATCGTGTGAGGCCAGAGACGAGTTTCTGAATATTGCATTTGATCGGTTATGCCAATATAGGGGTACAACGGGATTATAGCCGTATAGGGGCATAAGGTCACAGTATTGATCAGGGTCCTAGATTAGAACACGACACCCACTCCACGAATTTATGTCCATCAATTTACTAAAACTATAGCAAAAGACGCATGTGTAACATTACCCACCCCAAAATACATATTTGCATTTGAAATGGCGTATTCGTAATACGTGGCAATTTTGGTACTGTACGTCTTTAAGCATAGAAATCATTCAAAATTATAGCATATGTAATAAATGAATGATTTTGCGAAAAAATTACACATGAAATATCTCTTAATACAGAAAAGAAAGGCGAGATAATTTCATCACATATAAATGCATTTGTTGTAAAATGTGCTAGAGGCTGATGTAAAGTTATTATGTCTCTAGATTTACCTAAAATTAGAAGTAGAAGCTTCTGTTCTTTATGAATAGGTCTACTTTAAGCAAAGAATTTCGTGCCAGAAAAGGTAAATATTTTCAAAAAGTGTTCAATTAAAAAAAAAAATTCTTGTTGAACGGGGGAAATAGAGTTCCAACGCTTTTTAGCAGTTTTTGTTGTTCAAAACTGAAGGCCGAATTCAGAGTTCATGGGAACGCTGTGTGTCGGAAAGCTTTTCTAAAGGTATTGTGTCTGTTCGGGTGAGAACATCATATCAGACAGGCTCTCAAAAAATTGGTCTACAAAATCAGGTGACAGTTCAACCAAGTTCGATAGTGCTGTAACTTGGCAGGTGTGAGAATGATTGCTGTCATCGAAGTCTGGATCGGCAATGCTCACAGAAGATCGTACCTGGGTGATGTTGCTTTTATTTTTCGCTCCACTGTCACCACCTAGTCGTAGCACAGGAGTCTCAACGAATGCTGTCATCAGGATTGGTAACCGCTGGGGACAACACAATGCGTGAGCCGTTATCTGACTTAGCAAAGTATCGATATCCATTGGTACTGCTGATGGAAGTGCAAGACAGATGTCCAACACGCACTCATCTCCGCATAGCATACATCGAAGCACAGGTAAGATGCAGGATTGCCATATCAGTCTGAATGAAAGAAACCAGGTCATGTTTAGATCTCTCAGCCTGGCCAATCCAAGGACTCTAGTTATTCTGTCCAGGTAGCGGATTGCTAGGATCGTTTCTTCCATCCTTGTAGGAGTCATGTCTGAGCTTTGGCTTGCTATATCGGAGCAGGAGGGTCAAAAATAAAATGCCTGCTACAAGTCCCCAAAATAGGGGTATGCCGCCAAAGACTGAATGGACAAAATTAGGAATGATTCCCAGAATTGCTTTGAATGGTGTTAGCAGTCCCGTAAAAATCGTCTTAAATATGCCTGGGATGCCTGTGGCACTAGACATGTTAAGGAGTTGGCTAAGCATTTCTGCGAAATGCACGGGGCAATTTGTTGATAAAAGGTCATGAATCTCTGTAGCTGTCCTTGCAACTAGGAGATCATACGTCTCTTTTGATGACGTGATGGGCACTGTTGTCTGCAAAAGCACAGACTTCATTCTGCTTAAAGTATCAATTCGTATAGAAGATAAATTCAAACGAGGCCAGATGGGAGTCTCAGTGTCTCCAGGGCCGTTTAGAAACAATGCTTGCATACAGCATTTGACCATGGATGTTACGCTTACAAGATAGGCTTTTCCTGGCAAAAGGCCACAACATCTGTGATCCGTTCTTAGAATGTAACTCCCATTTGCGAGTTGCATAAAGAAAGGCTCTATCTGCGTTGCAGGTGTGACATGCTGGTGGCATGAAAGGTTGTTTGAATTACCTTCACAGGCTCCGTGTAAATTAATACCCTGGCACAAAAGTATACCGCTTAGTGAACGTTTAAAGTTTTCACCACTAAGAAATACATTTTTGTTGCTGTCACTATAGCATGTGTGTGTGTATGGTAATTTCCATGTTGACTTAATTTATCCTTTACCCAATCGTTCATACTGGCCAGTAGGTATGTATTCAAGGCATTTTTTAAATTGGAAAGTTGTTATCAGAATTGTGATAATCTTGTGTATTATCCATTCAATGACAGGACTTTCTGACATTGTCAAAGGTAATCTCTCAAGTTTTTCGATGCTCAGGATTGTGTAGTCTGCTCCTTTCTGTGCCAAGCTGATTTGTTTATCAGAAAGGTTAAAGATGGAAAATAATGACGTTGTGTTGATTAAACGCCAAGGCACATAGCCTGAACGAAGATTTTGCAGCGTCCAGCCTAACTGTACAATAGAACGCAATTGCGACTGGCCATGCTGTAACATTAGCAAGTCTTTGTCTAATATATCTATGGCAGATGATACAATATTGTCCAACGAATATATATTCTGGAGGACAGAGTCATTAACCCATTGTCCACTACAGAAAGTGATTTTTCCAAATTAATACGATCAATTTCTCGTATTTTTTCAGTTGTTTCAATTTGCGTGACTTTCTATGCCTCGTTGTATGCAGCATAGATGCTGGCCGCTATGAAGCGTTTCTGACGCTGTGTGCGTGGTCCCATAATAAAATCGCGCAAATCAGCACCCTCTTTAAGTAAAGATAAGTGTTGCTTAATTTCAGCCAGTGTGGATGATTCTAGCCATTCAAGGCACAGCTTACCTACACTGTATGTTGTTACTATCCCTGGATGTTGTCTCTGGGAGTATCTAGGGTCTTGTCTGGACATTGTTAACCCCTGTGTTTTATTCAGGAATCTATCTTGGCAGTTGTTTGTGCCAGTAGGCCAGATTAACCACTTTTTCCAATCAGGATGTGTTCTGTTTAAATTTTAAATTTTAGATACGTCTATCTCAATATCTGTTGTTGCATTATCAGGTATTGACTTTGGAATAGGCAGGTTTGTTAAGGTCTTTGATCTTAGCTAGGCCAAGACAGGTTGTTTGTTGAATTGTTTCATTTAAAAACATTATTTGTTCTGGGATCATGCAGGCTCGAAATAGTGCTTCTATACCTTGTACCTGCCAATCTTTTGTACCCCAGATTGTTTTTATTTCAATGTTATTTTTCCAATAATCAAAACCAAATGTCATCATTTTTTCATAAAATGCTTCTGAATATATCAATTTAGTATTTGTCAGCATTGTTTTCAATCCTGTTTTATCTAACAGTTTGTAATAAAACGTTTCTGCATCACTGGTGTTAAACCCAGAGAAGTACTGAAATTTCTCATAGAATGTTTTAGAACTGCTTTTAGGTGGTGTAGCACAATGTTCCCATTGGTTATACTTAAAAACATTTCTAGGCTGTGCAGATTTATGCAAGTAATGATCACCATAGTGTGTGTAGCAGAACATCTGTTCATAACTAGATGAACCTTGTAAATAATCATGTTCTGTGAATCTAGCTGACATTACTAAATCAGACATCATATTATTAATACTTTCAAAGTCCCAATCATCAGAGAATGTGCTAGGTTTTACAAAGTCACTTAAGGAAACCTTGAATTGATGAGGATACTTCAGGATTTCGACCGGACCATAGATTTCATAGTCAGTTTTTTCCCATACTACCCCACCGGGTATTGGAATGGCTGTGACATTTACTGTTGACAGTTCTCTTTTCTTCACGTGGGATGATCTGTGTGGTTTGAGGACTAAGTTGATGTTCTGACTTGCTGTGTACATTGAACTATATTTTCCCTCAATGAATTTTCCCAAACAAAGTACCATGATGAGCCAAAGCAGGAGGAAAAATACACCTAGACCAAACCAGAACTCTAACCATGGAGATATAAGGTAAATTTCCTTGAGTTGATGAAAGAGTACTGTTGCTTTTTCTTTAAAAGTCTTTGTTTCTGGCATCACTTCTGGGTTGCTTTGTTCCTCAGAAAAGTTATCGAAGTTGATGAAGTAGCCAGAGGCAGTTCTGTCAATTTTTGAAATTGTTCTTTCAATTTGTCTTTCGGTAGCACATTCTGATGCCACATCATTGTAGACTGGTGTTTCTTGACGAACTGATTCAATCTGTGTCTCAAGAGGCACGAGTTCCATGGCATTATTGCATAGTCCCTCTCTGTGCACTGCAGGCTGATCGAATGTGATTAGTCTTTCAGTTTGAACCTCTTGGATTGTTGCAAGTTTGGGTATTCTGTTGTTTCTCGGGCGTCCACTGGGCCTACTGTTGATTATAGGCCACATGCTTGTGGTTTTACCAGGTCGATTGATACAACTCTGTTCTCCTTTTTACCAGCAAGGGGCGGTAGTACTACTGATCTTGTTCCGATGACTGCTAAGACAGGTACTGCTTTTCTGTAAGAAGGCCCAAATTCCTTCTTCACCGCTATTTTTCTCTGACTAGATCCCCAATCTTTGGAAACCAGACAGGTCTTGCTGGGGATGGTGGTGCCTCATCAGTGGTAGTTGGCTGTTGCTTTAACTTTATGTTGCTTAAGGTTTTTCTTGTTTCGTTCAAGTCCTGTAAAACAGCCAAACGGTCTTTGATGTCAAAGTCTGTTTTCTTATCTTCTACCACTGATATCTGACTATCTGAGTCCTGAATTTGCATTCTAGTTCCGAACAATAGTTCGTATGGGCTTAAACCTTTTAGAGAATTTCTTGGCAAGTTATTTAGGCTTAACTGGACACTTATTAAATGTTTGACCCACCCAGCACCTGAACCTAATACCTTCGCTGTTATAGATTGCTTTATGACCCGTTTTTTTCATTCTACCACACTGTTCCCTTCGGGGTGTGATGGACAAGAATACCGCAAGCCAACGCCCATGCTGGCCATGGCCTCCTTATAAGCTCGAGAGCTAAAAGCAGGACCTTGGTCGGAATGGAACATGGAAATTGCGTATGTGCCGATAAAGACTCGCAGATCTTTTATAACTGTTCTGGCGTCAGCCGAGCGCTGGGGCCACATCCATATGAATCTCGTACAGGAATCCACTGCGACCATGATATATCTATAGTTGCCGTCCCTTTGTAGGGGACCACAGTGGTCAAGGTAAACACATGCAAATGGTTTATCTGAGATGAGAAGGGGTGTCTGCGCTGGTCGTTTTACTGTTGATACTTTCATTCTTTGGCATATTTCGCATTCTAATACATACTTCTTAGTTTGTATTCTCATGCGAGGTCACCAATATCTCTGTTTAAATAGTGATATCGTTGCGGAATCGCCAGCGTGTGCAGAAGCAAGCCCTTCGTGTGCCGCTTTTATTAGTCCTAACCTGTGTTCCATGTTTGGAATTACTCTATCCCCCACTCCAGGGATTCGAGAAAAAGGAACATTATTCGTATCTGTTGAATATAAGTACTTTCCTGGAAAGCCTTTTGGGAGTGTTTTCTTATCATTTTTTACTGACGCACTGACAGCTTGTAGAAAGTCGCTGTCTATGTTTGTTTGTGACCGAGTAATCGCAGCTACGGAAGCCGTTTGCCCAGCTGCCTTCGCGGCTTCATCAGCCAATGAATTCCCTGCAACGTGAACGCCATCACGTAGATGACTCAAAGTGTGTATCACGTGAGTCTTTTGTAGTTCCTTCTGTAAAAGAACTACTTGTTCCCAAAGCATTTTATGCTTAATTGTGCCACCTTTTGCATCTTTGAAACCATTTTCCACCCAATTCTGCAAATATTCATTATAAGATTAACGCAATAATAAGAATCGCACACTATTAGTGTGGGGAATTCGCGATCGGTATTTTCTAGCGCCATCCTAAATGCTACCAATTCAGCTCGTTGAGCTGAGCAATCTCCTAGAGATTGTGTTTTAGTGACCATTGGTCTAAATTTTCCTTTGTGCCAACAACCTTTAACAATCGCGCACGCAGCACTGTAAGCTTGTTTGCCCCCAACTGCGGGTTGTGCTGATCCGTCAGTATATATAATACTTCCGTATTCTTCTAGAGGCAGGATTTCAATTGGCAGAGGACATTCATATTTACATTGTAAAAATTCCTGTGTCTTTAAGTTAGGATAAAATTCGTAAACTACGTCTGTTGCAGCAAGAGAATTAACCCACTGGATCCATCTCAGATGCAAAGCTTTAGCATTAGGAATGCTTGCTTTAGTTACCGCTTCTAAAGTCGGTATAGGTCTAACGATTATTATTCGTTTACCTTGTGCTAGGGCCCTTTCTTTTTCTACAGCCGTCTGAACCGCAGTTAGAATTTTCTCAGTTGAACTGAATTTTATTTCAGCCTTTGTGTACAAATGTGATTTGTAAGCTATTGGTACCTTTTCCCCCTCATTAGAGGTTAGGTATGTGAATCCACATCTTCCTGGGATGACTCGGATTACAAGATTGCGTATGTTGTCACGTGTATCTAATTTTGTTTTTGCTAACATGTCTGTTTGCAGTGATCTCAAAATTTCTGTGTGTTTTTGAGTCCAGTTGATTTGTTTAAAATCAGGTTTAATTAGTTCGTAGAGAGGTTTAACCCTCTCTGCGTAATTTAGAATGTAAGTTCTACCGAAATTCAGGAAGCCTAGAATCGATTGTAAATTCTTCAGCGTTTTTGGAGCTTGGAGTACAGCGCACTTCTCTAAGAAGTTGTCCGCTAGGCTTTTTCCTTCACTTGATAATTCGTATCCTAAAAATAATACTGTCAGATGGGCAATTCGAGACTTTTTAAAGTTGAATTTGTAACCCTCTGCTGCGAACCCAAGTATAATGGTGTTCACTCTTTTCAAGTGAGTCTCCAAGTTGTCGTCTGTGAGATAGATATCATCTACGTAAGATAATGCCTCATCATCATATATTTGTAGTAACTCTGTTACTCTGGCTGAGAATAGTCCTGGGCTGTTCTTGAACCCCTGTGGGAGCCTACAGAAATTTTTCTGAGACCCCATTACTGAGAAAGCGGTCAAGTATCTGCTTTCTGGTGCAATGTTTTGACAAAAGAAACCATTAGATATGTCTAATGTTGTTTTATATTTTTTCCTAACTATGTTATTCATTAGTGCAGCACTATGCGAATTTTGTACTGCAAATGTTTTGCACCATGCATTAAGGTGTCTGTAGTCCAAAACTAGACGATATGAATTGTCTGGTTTGGAGACAGGAAACAAAGGATTGTTCATTTGAGAGGTGCATGTTTCAATGACCCCCTGGTATTCAAGTTGATCTAAAATCTCGCTGACTTGTTTTTTAGCTTCTTGCTTAATGGGATACTGCCTTTGGGCAGTCGGTTGATTTTTTAACTGGATTTTGTGAGGAGGAGAGTCCTCATCCCATCCTACATGATTATTATATAATGCCGGTGCCTGGGCCACTGCCCATTTCCTTGCATATGTATATTTTTTGTGAATCGGAATGCGATTCGAGAAGGCAGGCATAATCATTTCTTCGCCACGAGGGCACTCCCTGACAAACTCTGGGGGCCAATCTTTTTCAGCTAACAGAATATCATAGCCTTTTGAGAGTTTATCCCAAAATAGACCCTTTATTTTCCTAGTCTTATCACCCTCTATACGCAGTGTTATTTCGTTTATCTTATGGGGCTCGCTAAGTCTGGTGTCGGCAGTTTCAACCTGAATGTATTCATTCGTGTCCACTGTCTCCAGATGACTCATCAGGATCTTGCGGGCTATACTGATTTCTGCTGCACTGTCTAGCATTGTCTGTGCCCACTCCCCGTTTTTCAACTGTGTCCTCAGTATTCTCGGCATGTTCGATTACTCTAATACTGGCTACCTTGAGATTTTTTACTCTGAGCAGGTTCCTAGTCTTTGGACTTGGTGTGCTCTCCTGGGTCTGACCGTCCTCTTCTTTCCGATTTCTGCGAAAAAGATCGAGAGGGACGTGTATCAATACTTTGATATCTATCAGGCTTCTTCAAATTATCCCTATTTCTAAGGTTATATCTTTTCTCAGAGGGCTCCCTCTGGGGAGACCGGTGTTCTCGAGTCGGAGTTCTTTCCCTCCGTCGAGGAGACCTTCCTCTGGACTGGAAAACTTTTTCTTTGGGAGTGGATTGTTCATTTCAATCCCAGCTCTTTTTAGGAGTGTTTGAATTTTTTTTTAATTTTTCAGGATTTTCGAGCAGTTGGGGCTTTACTGGTTTTCCACCCAAGCTGTCTCTACCTAATTCTTCGTAGCATTTTTCTATGATTCTGGCAAGCTCAATTGGTTGATCTGTTATATCTGTTTCCTTCAACTTCTGGCGGATCGCCACAGATGCTGCTTCTCCTTTTATATTGGCTAGTAATATAGCAGAGACCTGCTTGAAGTCTTTCAGTAATTCTTTCCAAGAGTTAAAGCAGGTTCTGGACCGTATTCATTTTGAATCTGTTTTAGCACTTCTGGTATTACCGCCATTGACGGAACACCATGTGTTTTTGTGTAAATGGAAGCAAAGACTGTACCCCAAGTGTCACAGTCCTCCACGTGTGGTGCGACCCCTATTGGAAGGCAGATGGTCAAGATCCTATGTTTCTCAATAGGGGTAGTATTCGGAAATACTGCCTCTATTTGAGTGATTTTCTGCGCTAACCAGAAAGGAATTTGTTCCTGTTTTATGGGTGATTTACCAAGACATGACTGTATGTTCTGTGGTGTAATTTTATTGGTGTTCCCCTGATGAGGGGTCAGCTGTGGTACATTAACAGCTGATTGGACTGTAGCAGTCCGCATTACATATTGGACTAATTGCCTATGTATTTTCATTAATGTTTTTAGCCGTGCTAAAAGTTCTTCTCTAGACATTTTATCAATGTCCGGATGTGGTGTGTAGCTGGCTAGAACCGGCCACGTTGCTCCTGGTCTACCTAGTGGACCGAGCCTGGTAATATGATCATTGTGTTTTAGGGCGCCTTTAAACCAGAGCAGGTGCTCTTGGAATTTTAATGGGATTTCAGTCTCCTTGAAAGGAGCGTACTCTTCCGGTGGATCCCCTATTTTGTAATAGTGGAACTCGTGTGTTGCGGCGTTTGCCGCTGGAAATTTTATCCAAGAATAGAATACCTCTGTCTGCCGATATTCTTGTGCCTCTATCACGAAGACGACTGTGCCACCTTGTGTGGTCAGTCCATTTTCTATAAGTTTTGACGTTGTAGATTTTCTTAAATGTGCCGGGATGATTATTGTACCCGGTTCAGTAGTCCCGTCGGGACCCTGCTGAGTCGCATCTACTGCGGCATCAGTTCCGTTGTTTTCTACTGACATTTTATAAATGCAGGTTTTGCAGAGCAGGTCTCCAAGGAGACAAAGATTAGGTGCACAATATTTTAGAACACTGTATCCTTCAACGTTGAATAAACCAGAGCTTTACATAGGAATCTCTTCCTACTAAGGTCGGGCGGATTTTAACCTTTCACCCACTCCAGACGTCTATTGGAGTATTTACGGGAGAAAGGGGTCTGTGAAAAATGCACGACTGAGTTACTCTAACGTCTTGCGTTAGTTTATCGCCTTACCAAACGTTTGGGCGCCATGTAGTGTAGTTCCTATTTTCCCAATAGGCCCTGCGCATTGGAAAAACATAAACAGTAGTATGGACGTAGAAGTGCGGATCTTCCAGGTCTCCACTGACTATGCTAAACTTAATTGGGTTTGTTACCAACTAGCTCAGAGGTCACTGGAAACTTTCTTGACTGAATAGGAAGTGATCAGCTTCCCTGGTACAGACAAGAAGGGATTCAGTTTTCCAACAACCGCATAAACATGACAACTTTGCTACTTAGAATAAGAGTCAATCTCTAGAGTTGTGTGAAACAATAGACAGTTATTTTACTCAGTCAGTTTTGTGCAGATTACTTTCACCAAAGTGCAGAGAATAGAGAGTCTGTCACAATGCTCTGGTGCTCCAACTCTTTGCGGGGGCAGTAGTGACGAATGTCCCAATCACCCCTCCACCCGCACCCTCACTTCAAGAGCAAGACCACCAGCAGAAGGGAAAGGGGAATTGGACAGAGAAGAGAATACCTTAACTTCGACTGACACCCGTATCTTCGAGAGACTGCTATATTTCCTGCCGTCTACTCTGGAGGTGCCTAATACACAGAAGAGGGAGAGAAAGAGAATATACCACAAACCTTTCTTCACTACGCAGACTGTTCTTAAAGGTAAACAAAACTTGTCCTACCAGTTCTAGCCAAGGTATTTGCCCCTCTTCTATAATGTTGATAAATATCTGGCTGAGCTTCTTGCTGTGAAGAAATACACAAACATTAGACTCTCTACCACGGAGAAACCCTTCTACTCTCTCTCTCTGACCGAACTAATACCTGTGAAGCCTTCTGCCAGACTTGTTCTTGGGGGGTTCTGTAGAAGGTTGGAATTCTTAAAAGCAGTACAAGGAATTGTTCCATCCAGTCTTTTCTGAAGCGCGCAAAAAGGAAATAGGGAGGAAGAAAGGGGAGGGAAAAAAGAGGGGAAGCGCAAGGGGAATGTCCAGGGACAATCCGTAAGGAAGTCAAATTAAGTTCTTGTACAAGAAGGCTTCAGTAATTTAGAGCGTTAACACCTTACTTGTCGAATTCTGCAACCTCTTCTCCTGAATAGAAGGTCTTACTCCTTATAGACGAGTCTTCTAGGATTCAGGAATTTCTCTGGAACCTGTTATGACGTTCTCGCTGGTCAACCTCTTGCCCCTTCAGAATGTAGGGTGGTCTGAACACAGAACCACTGAATTCTGTCAGAAACGCTGTTGCCTCTCTGGACTGTCATGAATTTCTGACGCGGAGCGGCGGCAAGGAACAGCTTCTCGAACGGAATCTTTGTTGAAGTGCGCAGTTTGAAGCGCGCGACTTCCTGATACCCACTAGAGGGCGCAACTCCCAGATTACTCATAACGGGGAATTGCGCGGCCATTTTAGGGAGGTGAACTATTTACAATCTTAAGCAGCTTTCTGTTTAATATTCCCGATTCCCCCCAGAATTTCTAAGCTTCCCAGAGGAGCAAGGGAACCAAACATTGGCCCGTGTAAAACGGGGCATAGCAGGGAAACTAACTAGCTGTCTTGAGGAAACTACAGTAACTACCCGGTGAATCCTGACAGAGACGGGCGTTTTCAATAAAAAGGTATTATTTATTGAACAGTCTTTCTTCTCGTACAAGAGAAGTGAATTGCCACAATTGCAAGACTTGTTATTATAAAAAGTGCGTACAGTAAAATGAGTATTGCGAAATAATACTGTAAAAGCATTGATATGGTTTCTTAGCCATACAATGGTTTAAAATGAATAAAACATATATACATTCATATATACATTAGGCTAACGTACTCAACTGGTGCTTCTAACTACGCCTACCCCAGTGTACCTGACCTAAGCCTAATACTTGGGAGGGAGTAAGTAAGTAGCTTTAGTTAGGTTGGTTTTGCCAAGGTTTGCTTCAAGAATTCTCTCTAAGGGTTTAGTCAATACCATACCTCTGAAATAGAATGTTGGAGGTCTGGTATTTCCTTCCAGGGACTCAATATCCCAGTCACTCGCAAGAGTAGGCTGGAAACGCCGGAGCTGGATTTCTCGGCAGGAGAAAAGACAGCGTCTTTCTCAGCGCGTTGAGGAAGAGGAGGGGCAGCGTCCGCGGGCAGCTTGCATCTGCTGGGCTCTGAAGGGGACAGCTGTTCTGCTCCTATGTGCACCACACCATCGTTCGCTGATGCCGTTGAGGCAGCGATAGCTTCAGTATCAGCGAAGCAGCGATAGTATCGAGGCAGCGTTTGCTTAAGGCAACATTGGTAATATTTATACCTGAAAGGTGCCTGGTTTGACGTAAGTTTTTGGACATAAGACGTCAATAAAGATGTCACTAGGAAGTGATCGTCTCCCAGTGCTCATTAGAGTTCTATTACTAATCAAAACATAGCAAGCAGGGATTTCCCTGGTTGCTGAGTTTTTATCTTGTTGAAGAACTCGGAGTGTAATCTAGGAATCTTAGACAGTGGCTTCTGCTGTGTCATTTGCACTAATGAGCTGCAAAGGAAGCTGCAGAGGAAGTGATTCTGAAATGTGGCTCTGATCGTGTGAGGCCTGAGACGAGTTTCTGAATATTGCATTTGATTGGTTATGCCAATATAGGGGTACAACGGGATTATAGCCGTATAGGGGCAAAAGGTCACAGTATTGCTCAGGGTCCTAGATTAGAACGCGACAATACCACATCCCATACCACATCAAATGATTAGTTTAGCTGCTTGCTGCCCATCCCATATTAATCGGGCAAGATCGTTCATCAAGAAGGGAGGGCAGCAGATGTCTCAATGAGTCCCACAGTGTATGGGGAAAACGTCCAAGGATGCAAGACGTATTAAGGGATCACAGTGCAGAACTGGTGGAGGAGAAAATATGCTTGCCACAAGTGTTTAGCCTTCTTTATCCAGAGGGACAGCAGGATGTGGGTTGAAATTATGTGTGGGTGAAGCAGCTTGTACCATAAAACTGTGATGAGTAGGGTCGCAGAGGAGATAGGCTGGATCACAGGAACCAAACGTGTCTGTGAGAAATAGAGCGATCCACAGGGGCCCTTGTATCAGGTTTAGCCCAAGCCCCCAACAAAATGTCAAATACAGCTTCACTATAAGAAAGCACCGATTCTACCCCTGTTTAGCCTTGATGGAGGACACCCAGTAAGGGCATCAATAATCATTTCCACAGAAGTAAGTGTCATATCCAAAATACAGAAACACGTCTGAGCATGTCAGCTAGAGAGGGGAAAGAAGGCCCAAGGCTGGGAAAGACTCCAAGCCACTAGCTTCTCCCAACTCAGTGGGCAATCTGGCATCTCTTGTAGGATGGGCAGTGTCAGAGACGGGGATGGGGAAACTCCAAATCCTCTTAATAATCTCTATATTTGTTTTCCTCAGAAGGAAAAACAGAAGGGGCTCCATAGAGTGACAAGGCAAGGTGCCTGAGACAGGGGGCTGCACCAGTGCTGCATCTAACGCCATCCAAAATCGAAGTGGTAATGCCTCAGCATTGGAAAGGGACAGTGCCATGGCGTTGATCAGAGGCACTGGCATTGTCATTGGAGTCGGCTGATCAGACACAAAAGGTGAGGCGGAAACCCCCAAGGGCTGTGAACCAGTGTTGAAACAGATTTGAAATCCGAAGGCTGAAACTAAGTCAAGGGCGAATCTGTCGACGTGGACAAATTCACAGCTCCACGTCCCTCCTTGGGGCATGAGGGTGCTCCAGGGGAAGTTGAGGACCCAAAAATAGTATGAAGAGATTTGTAAAATTCTTGCATCTGGGTCAGTCGTCCCGGCTCCAGGGTATGTTGGGAAGACTTGTGCACTGACTCTTAAACCAAA
The DNA here is from genome assembly GCF_964263255.1 of Lissotriton vulgaris. Classification (NCBI taxonomy): domain Eukaryota; kingdom Metazoa; phylum Chordata; class Amphibia; order Caudata; family Salamandridae; genus Lissotriton; species Lissotriton vulgaris. The sequence continues at coordinate 1,800,898,014 of NC_141685.1, forward strand.
AGATCGAGAGCAGGCACTATGTGGAGAAGTCAAGGGTGTCACACCTTCAACCTCCTGCATCATGACTTATCTCAGGATGTTGGTGGAGAGTGACGTCCATGGGAACGGCTCCTGGAGCAGGCCTGCACCCGGTCCGTGGAGCACAAATGGGAAGAGGTCGGTGGTAAGTCAGTATTTCTGACGTATCTGTAGGTGCAAAATGAAGCATTGCTGGACTGGGTCACAAAAGTGACGCAACTCCAGCAATGGGTCATTACACATGGGCAAGTCCCATGTGAAATGTGCTTGCGTCAGTCTTTTGCCTGCCATGAGGCAGGCGTGAGATATTGAGCCATTTGCGTCCTAGATGTGACGCAGTGCAATCTCATACATTTTACTGCGCCAATTCTACGAGGCTTACTTGCGTCAGAACGCCCACCCTGCATACATTATACCTGGTGCAGGTATAATTTGGGGCAGGGCTTTACAATGTGATACATCTACCTAGATGCTTCACTTTGTAAATATGACGCAACATGGCGCATTTCTCACCCTGCTGGTGCGTCACAAAAAGTGATGCACTGGCTGGGCAAAAGTGACGCAAGGGCTCATAAATAAGCCCCCAAATTCGACGAACCTCCGACGTCGCCAGATAGTGGCTGCGATTTTGGATCCTATTTACATACGGCGTCCGACAAAGCAAAATTTTAAAAAACTTCAGGCCTAGGTATTGTTAGACATATCCCACTCAATCGCGTTTTAATATTTTATCTTTTATGACTTGCGTGGTTTAATTCTACCTGTCGACTTTACCAGTTTCAACTTCGGTATTCATAATTAGAAGAAAGGAAGGAGTCACACGTGATGGTGAGAAAGCACAATGCTTTTTGCTATCTCATAGAGTTACGGGAAAAATAAAGGACACGGTTGAACAGTCACATAATATTTAATCATGCATGTTCAGATAAATGCACCGCCAGCCGGGCACATTTTCATTTATTGCAGTTCTTAACTTGGGGACACATAATAAAATATGTCCTAGGCAGACCAAAACACATCGGTAAGCCGTTGTATTTAAGATTGATGCATGCTGTTTCTTTAACAGAACAGGAAAGTAATTTGAAGCTGTGGGTTGAAAATAAATCGAATTTAATTTGGAAAATTGCTTTCTTCATGTCCCTTTCGCATATGGTTTGAGGCGACAGATGTCTGCAGCAAAATGTCTTTTAAGAATCGATTGCGTAACAGCCCAAACAGTTTATGACTCTTTGCAGGTCCCTTGCTCTAAAGAACGATTTGAAGAAGCCGATCAATTTGTAAGTAGCAGGAAAAACACAAACGAAAGTGAAATGATAAATTGATTCTGCACCAAATACCGAGCGAAATGTTCCAGGTTTCCTGAAAAACAAATGATTGGTTGTCATCTCACGCACAAACGTGTTCCAGTCGTCTGGGTTGTTGTTTAGGTCGGCTGCATAGGCTGAAAAGCAGTGTCGGCGGTGAGTCACGACCGTTTGTTTCCAAGCAGCTATATTTAACCTGCATTTAAGATGTATCTCTAAATACAGTAGTAATGCCCGGCACATTTTCAAGAGGCTTTGCACCCTTATTTAGGTGTTGGCGGAAAAAAGTAGAGAATAACTTGCAATAACGTGGTTACCGTCAGTATGTTGTCATATTTTCCTCAATAGATTGTAGGAGCTGGTCCCTCAATGGATGAGGCCGTTCAACAAAATACTGTGGTTCAACTTAGTTCTTTATTGGAAAGAAGAACACCTGGGTCACTCCCGCACAGAGGAACTGCAGTGCCGAAGATGGCCGCCGCCGCTCCCGGCAGGCCTTGTTGGGTCACGTGGTCTAGCCACTAGAGCGCTACACCACATATCTCTCTCCTATAATAAGCTCATAACAGAAACTATAACAATCATAGGTGACGGGGGGTTTACCTGGACATGGTGCTATAACAGATTTACTGGAATGCTGAATAGGAAGGAGGGGGGAAAGGACAACAAGGTAAAGAGGCATACACAGCATAGTACAAGCTTACATGTCGTATTCTCTGTATCTTTTTGGTAGTACTACTGCCCTGCCTGTGCGGGTACGTGTAGTTGGTGCTTGTATTATATGTTTATCCTTTGTATGTCCTAGTGTCCCTTGGACTCCCTTACTGGTTACCGTTGGGAGCTGTGGAGGGTCTTCGCATGTTGTCTGGTTCGCTGATGTCTTGGTCTTCTTGCTGCTTAAGTTGTTGTGAGGTCTCTATGCTCCTTTGTCCATGTGTGTTGCCGCTTCTATCTTCATTGTCTCTTGTTGTGCCATTTCTCTGTGTGCGGTGTTACTGGTGCTTGCCGAGGTTTCTTCCTTGTCCCATCTGATCATTTTATTGCACCTGGCCATTCTGCTGTGGGACCATACTTTTCCGTCACTCAATAAGGCCGACCGTGTGTAAGAATTCTTTGGCTTGCAGAGGTTCGCTGAACTTGCTGTCGCCTTTCCTTCACAATTGTGCCAGCTTTACTCGGACCCACTCCCCTTTTCGAGCGAGACGTCTTTCACCCAATGCGTTTTGTTGTAGTGGTCAGTGTAATTTTTCTGTGCCTTCTCCAAATTACTCCGGACTACCGCTAGGGACCACTTACTCTAAAGCGTCAGGTTCTTCCAAACTGTGTTGTCTCGTGTAAATTGGTCTCGGCCCCATAGGATCTTAAATGGGCTGCATCCCGTAGCTGTGGGAGTATGCGATAAGCCCATACAGTGTGTCTAATTTCCGTCTCCCAATCCTTTCCTGTACTGATGGCTGCTTGCACCGATCCCATGATCACTCGGTTGAACCTCTCTGCGAGGCGATTTCCGGCAGGATGGTACACCAGGGTGTCTGGTCACAATGCCGTTCCTTTTTTTTTTTTTTTTTTTTTAATTTTTGAAAACCTTTATTGTGCATGAGGAAATTAACAAATACGGGCCTACAACCATCCGGCCGGCCACGAATACTCAGTTAGCACAAAAGCTTACGTTATGGCGACACAGTACTGCAGCAGAACCGCAAACATTTAAAGGAAGAAAAACTGGAGGATGTCGCAGCACCGCGTCACAGAATGAATGAAGGTTAAATTTTAAAGTTTTTGTTATGCAACTATCGAAGTCAGGCCGTAGTGTTCCGTACTGGTAAAATAGAAATTAAGAACAAGGTCCATGCAGGTGGGACACGACATTGGCAACTGTAGCAAGCAATTCGTATATCGATAAGCAAGTCCCCGCCAGGCAGGATGGTTACACAATAGCTATGCTACAGAGTAGCACCTATAACCCAATCACAGTACCACTGCCACCCTACACCCAGCACTCCCAAACATGGGCAAGAAAGGGAAAATCATAGAGGAAAAAAACAGGTCCCATAGAAACTAATCAAAAATGAAATATAACCCCCCACCCTACACACATGCAGAGGCTATGGCCTACCCCCCCTAGCAGCGTGCCTGTCGCCCTATAAACCCGAAATTTAGGAAGGAGAGAAGTCGGAAAAAAGGAGGAGGGACAGCAAGAAAGTGCGGAAAGAAGGAAAAAGAAGACGAAAAGAAAGAAAATTGTCACTCTTGAATATAGGGAGGGAGAAAAGGACAAGCTAATCTACCACTCCCAAAAGAAGAAGGTGGGGAGGAGCCTACTTAGCAACAGAGCACCCGGGACCCTCGGCCATTCACTGCGTCCCACACTGAAAACCTACTACTCCGAAAGCAACAGTGCTGTAATAAATCGCAACAATAGAGGAAATGGAAGAAGCCATTTCACGATGTGTGCTCACAACATATATATCAGCAGTTCCAATCCCTGTACAGCCCACACGGGAAGCCGTAGCATTATTAATTACCCTGATTGCGGCATGGTAGCGGGCGCAAGACAAGGCCAGTCACTATTAGTAAAGCATTCACATTTAGAACCCCGGGCCCATACAGAACCGCCCTCCCATCTGCAAGGAGCACAACAGTACAGGATAGTCCCAAATTCAAATGGGAAAAAAAAGGCTGCAATTACAAAACAGTCAGCATAGCAAAACGAAAAACAGTCTGGGTCTCTGCCAGCCGATCAAACAAGCCGAGATGGGGGGCCCCTTCAGCCCTGGCCAGAACGACGAAACCTCCCCAAGCATGACCTCCTCAGCGGATACATGTCCGGCAGAACAAAGGAGCAAAATGGCCGCTCTCGACATGGAAGGAGCAGAAGAGAAAAAGATGAGCGTTCCCAGTCTCCAACACATTCAGCAGCAAGGATGAAAAAACCCCCCTGCCATGCAGGAGGGCACTCACTCCGGCAATGTAGAAAGAGGGCTCCGAAGACAACACCCTCAATGGGGGCAAACAGCTGGAAGAGCGATAATCGGAGCTCTGATGGCAGTTGTTCAGGCAGAGTCATAATTCCCGGAGTGAGGGGAGACTTTGTAGCAGTAGCAGCGTCGGTAGGGAGACGCGCAACATTGTTGCCAGGGACATCACGATCTTCCGCTCGCACTTGCAGCAACACTGTATCCATTGGAAAAGCACACGTAGGCAGTAGGGAATCAGGCAGCCTCGGTCGCTTTATGGAAAGCACAGCTTCATCGATCTTACCTCCCAGTTCCTGAGCATTGCGCCGCCATGTTGCTCGTAGGTCTGCAAGGGCATCAAGGATATCGCCACAGGTCAGGTCACTCTGTGACACCAGTCGATCCGCTTCGCACAGTGTCCCATTCGGATCATCGCCCGGGTCAGTTGCAGGCAGGTCCGCGCAAACTGGGGATAAGGGAACAGCCCTCCGTCCATGCTAGAGGGCAAGCGCCATAGTCTTCTCTCCCGCGGATCAATACTGGAGGGAGGGGGGCAACTCCGTTATGGAAGAGCCATCGTCACATCTCGAAAGGGCACACGGCTACCAGTGCGGGGGGTCATGCATAACAAGAGCCCTCTCGTCTCCCGTGGGTACCGAGAATGCACGACTAGAAGGACGCCGCAAGATGGAGTCCGCCCAGGATAGAGGCAGCGTAGGAGTGGAAGGCGAGGAACAAAGGGATCCCGTTTCCCAGGTACACACTCCTCAGCCAGCTGGAGTCGCGCCTCACAGGACAGGACAAACCCCATCCATCTTCCGCAGTCGGGTCAGTCCCAAACGCCGGCACCTCCACAGCCCGTCCGCCCGGCTAAGAGCACCAGTGACCTGCGGCAGCAGTCGGCACAAGGATCGTGGGCAGCCCCGGTGATCGGCTAGGTTCCCGAATCTTCATCCAAATCGGCCGGCGGAGATCGCAAATGAAAGCGACTGTGATCAGCACGTTCATGTCATCGTCTCAGCGCGGTGTAAGTAAGGATTAGTGCCAGGATATCAATGCGGAGCAGACGGCTTGGGGAGCCGGGCGCTCACACGTCCGTCCCGTCCGCCATCTTGGCTCCTCCCCCATGCCGTTCCTTTTCATGAATGCAGTCTATTTGTAAGAAGTAAACTGGGTGCTGTGGTTGTGAGAAAGGCTACGATTCTGTCCGTGTCTGCTTTTTTGCACAGTTCCACTTCCGGCCACTTGGAGTATCTGTCCATTAACACTATGGAGTACTTGGTGACTCCCCACTTGTCGAGAATGGGTCCCAGTATGTCGACCGACAATTCCTCCCATGGGTTAGTGGGAGTGGCGAACTTCCCCAGGGGTGGTCGGAGCATTGTTTGTGTTTTGTCTGCATTGCTGCGCTGCTCGCAGGCCCGTACATGCTTCTCCACTTGGCTGTCGACAGCAGGCCACCAATAAGGGAGTTTGACTTGATTCTTTGTCTTCACGATTCCTAAATGGCCTTTGTGCAAGATAGTTAGCAGACGTTCCAATAATTGTTGTGGTGGAATCACTTTGTCCCCTCGTAAGAGGATTATAGCATTGTCACTGATCGACAGCTCTTCTTGCACTTCCCAGAATTTACAGAGGTTGGCGTCCAAGTGCTTCTTCTCTGGCCACCCCTGCATGATGAACCTTTTTACACTCTTGAGATGGGGGTCTTCCTCGTATGTTGTCTGCCATTCATGCACGCTTATGACTTCCTCCTGATCACTGGTGAACGTGATCATGTACTCATCCCACTCAGATTTTTCAGGCGCATCTTCCATCGCACCAATCTGCTGAGATAGTCCGCTACTTTGTTCTTGGTGCCAGGGATGTATTCTACGTCATACACAAAGTCAAACAACCTGAGACTAATTTTTGCTAGGCGTGGAGTGGCACTGGTGTGTCCGCTGGATGTTTGAACCTTAACCAGTGGTTTGTGATACGTCTGAAGGAGGAACCTGGAGCCCCAGAGAAACTGTCGGAATGTTTCCATCGCCCAGCTGGCTCCCAGCATCTACTTTTCAACAACACTGGACTTCTCCTCGTTGGGGGCCAGGGAGCAAGACATGAAGGTGATGGTGGTATCAGTGCCCTCCTTGGACATTTGTCATAGGACTGCTCCCAGTCCTTTGTCACTGGCGTCCGTGGTGAGGATGGAGAAGGCAGATTGATCAAATCCATGTAGAGGGACGGCGTCGCAAATGTCATTCTTGATTAGTAGAAATTCGGCATTTGCATTGGTGGACCAGTTGAAGGCGTTCTTTTCCTTGAGGATCTGATGTAGGTGGTTTGTCTTGGTGGCAAAGCTTAGTACAAATTTGCTCTAAAATTCAGCCAATCCAAGGAAGAACGTACTTCTTCCTTGTTTTGTGGAGTTGCTGCTGCCTTGATTGCTTCCATGTTGGCACTCTTGGGAGAAATGCCTTTATTGCTAATTTCGTGACCCAAATATTTGACTATGTGGAGGCTAAATTTGCACTTGTCCCACTTTGCCGTGAGACCGTTTTGTGATAATATTCGCAACATCTGTGAGAGTTTTTCATCATGATCGTGTTTGGTCTTTCCCATGATCAGGATGTCATCCTGGAAGTATTGCACTCCACTGATGTCTTTAAACAGTTTGTGCATCAGCTTCTGGAACACCGCTGCGGCGGATGCCAGGCCAAAGGGAATCCGCCGGAACCTGTTGCATCCGAATTGTGTAATGAACGATGTCAGGGTGCAGCGAGATTTAATGGTACGCCGTTGTGAGGTCAATGGTCGAAAACCATTTAATTCCTCTGGTCTGGGCCAACATTTCATTGATTTTGGGCAAAGGGAATTTGTCCACTATGATGTTCTTGTTGAGTTCCCTCAGGTCAATGCAGAGGCGCACCTTCCCATTTGGCTTGCGTGCGACTACCATTCCCGGCTCTCGATTGGCTTGATTGTCCCATTATCCTCCAGGCGCTGTAGTTCCATCTGCACCACCTCCCTGCAGTTGAATGGGATGTTCCTTACTTTATGGCATACTGGTGTGGCCCCTTCTTTGAGGCAAATTCTGTGTGTGTATTTGGTGAGTTTGCCTCTTGTGCCGCCGAAGACTGCTGGAAAGTCGTCCTTCCATGCACACCCTCGCAGCTCTGGAGGTTGTCTGTCATGAGTACTTGTGTTGCAACACCTGGATTCAGTTGAATCCCTAATGCCCCTTGGTCTTCCCACCCCATTAATGAGGGACCTTTTTCCGCCACATACTGTTTACCTTTTGAGATCTTGCCTTTGAACTCGAAACAAAGTGGGCGGAAGCCTTCCATGGGGATCCTCTCTACCGTGAATGTGACGGGGTGAACATCTGTGGGGTGTAGGGGTGTAGGTGAGTGCCTAAGGTGCATGTAAAGTCTCTCTCCCAGATGCAGCGTTGAATGATAGTGTATGGTGACCCTGAGTCTGCCACCATGGAGACTGGTATACCTCCTATGGTTAATAAGCAAGAGGGTTTCTTGGTGCTGTTACATTCAATACCCAAAACTTGGTCATCAATGCAAAGAACACTGTCCTCCTCAACTTCTCCCTTAACCCCATCTGTGTCGTAATCCTCTAGGACACATGTAACAGAGGAGTTGCTGGGTTTGTGTCTGCACACTTTCCCAAAATGACCCATCACCCCACAGTAGGAGCATTTAACTGGAAAGGCTGTACACCTTCTGTCATTGGCTGCATGCGTATGACTACCGCACCCTTCTGGCCTATGCCTGCTACACATGATTGAATGTCATGCACAGTGGGCATAGCCATCCACATTGTGTTGGGTATAACTAACCCACGCTGTGCACTGCATCAGCCAACCCACGCTGTGCACTGTCATCCAGTGGTGGTAGCCCCTCTTTAGGTATGGTGAGGATTCCCATTTGTAGAAATTCCACAGAATTTTGGTCACTAATACCATTGTCCCCTTTGATGAATGTCCATGAAAAATTCCAGACCTATTACTTTTTCATCATTGGCAGAGGATGGAAAGTTTTGGGGTGACTGGTCAAGGGGGTGCAGAGATATAAGAGGGGTCCCAAAACACGCTTTTTCGCCAAGGCATTTTCCATTGACATTAGTATCTCATGTAACTAGAAAACATCTGAACAGGTTTCCATGGAATTTGGTAGGATTACACATTATTGTGTGCAGTTGATCCTCTTGAATAATACAGGTAAGTCAGGTAAGTGTTTTTCAAGTTATAAGGCTTTTAGACTTATGGATATCTGTTATCACTCTATTTTTACAAACGTTTCAATAATTCTGTGATATTTTGTGGAAGTACCACCATGAATAATGATGACAAGTCATTATGTGATTGTCTAATGACTGCCTTTACAAAAGTTAAAGGCAGCCTTGTTGTTTTTCTGTACAATTTGAATGTGTTCTGTGTTTTGCACTTAAACATAGATAAGTATTAGGGTTGAAATGTTTCCTCTATCTATTACCACTTTATTAAAGTGGTAGAACAGGGGTCTCCAAACCGGTCCTGGAGGGCCGGATCCATGCCGGGTATTTAAAATAACTACATGTATCTCAATGGGGATATCCAAAAAATCTGGCATGGATCCGGCCCTCCAAGACCGGTTTGGAGACCCCTGTGGTAGAATGTACGGAAATATTGACAAGGTTCTATATATTTAAAAACAAAAACGTTCACAGTAACAACAATACAATGCACTACCCCATATTTTACAAATATGAGATAGTACAATGTATTTAACATTTTTAACATATTTGAAGCTTCCCAAAAATGTCTACGCAGTAATGTTGTGAAACCTACTAATTACAACACTACATTAAAAAAAATATCTAAGACCCTAACTCAGAACGGAGTAGAGAAGTGTGGCTCAATGATTAGAGTGCAGACCCTGATTCAGAGGTCTAGCCCGGGACCAGGGTTCAATTCGCCGCTTTGGCGGGTCTTGGGCTCAAAAATTCCATGGACCTGATAATTCTCGCCTTGGTGCCTATTCCAATCATGGAGTCCCACTCTGCAAATCTGGGCAATAGCTTGCTTAATCTCCACAACGGCCACCACAACTCTAAGGATACCTGGCCTCCACCTTGGGGGTGCCCAGGAGTGGACGCCTCACAGGGAAAGCTAGGATGGGTTCCACAGCGGTATTCGTACAAGCGCCTTGAGACCCTTGCGGGTGAGTAGTGCGCTATACAAGTATCAATTTACAATTTACATTTAGAACGCAGCAAACTACAGAACATAGCCAAATTGTGCTGATACTACATGGATGCGCTTTACCTTTGGTAAACATAGCCTTTAGCCAATCATATACTGTCTTATCATACACCTATATCGCAGTACACCATGAACTTATAGTGGAATACTGTGGCACAACATATACCTAAGCATTTTAAAATGTATAACTACTTTAACACTACTTGCACTATTTACACGTAATGCCAAAAATGAACAATTAGGGGCCTATTAGCATGGCGGTCGGATAACCACCCCAACCGCCATGGAAGTGTAAAACAACCTCCCGCCAGGACCAAGGAAAAACCGGTGGCCAAATTAGGATCATCCGACAAAAAACAAAGATTTCAGTGGAACCGGGCCACGAAAAAACCACCAGTTGCGGGCGGTGATGTCAACAATCCATCCGCGGCGATCAGATAGGCTGCGGAAAAACACCAACCCACCGCAAGCATAGCGGAGACACCGCCCGGGAAATTAGGATATCCCCGATGGTCCCGCGATACATTCCACTGTTTCTGACCACAGCGGTCGCACTCTGTAATGAATGGGAGAACCAGCGGAAGAGCTGCAGCATAGCCACCACTGCAGACGAACCGTGAAAAACATAGGGGACAAAGCAAAAACTCCACAATAAGGCCAAACAGTGCACAAAGCAAAGTAGCCATGACCCCCAAATACACAAAACACATCCCAATGACATAAACACATGGGAAAACGAAAAAAAGCAATTTCCAGGACAACACACACAACACACCTGACAGGAACACCCCATTTGGACACACCCAATAGCAGAGTATAAAACCAGCCCCTTCCCAGCCCACAATCCTTTGCAATTTCCCAAAACTGAAGGCCACCAACCCTCACAACCAAGGATAGGCAAAGCAACACCCCAGCAATGCCCATATCACACACAGCACCACTACGACTTCCACACCTGCACCACCAACCTCCCAGCACACCACACACCATACACATTACTACCACACCCATCACTCACACCCCAGCACCCACAAACACCTTGCACACCACACACCATGTAAACACAGAAAATGCCAAACTTCACAGAGAGTGAGTTGACAGTCATGGTAAATGAGATAGTCAGAGTAGCCTGGTCCAACAGACACCATTAGCCACAAGGACACAAATGTGGGAAAGGGTAGTCCAAAGGGTCAATGCAGTAGGGACCACCCAGCGATCCAAAAAGGAGATCATGAAGCGGTGGTATGATCTGAAGAGGGTTATCAAAGAGAGAAGAAGCAAGAACCGGGAGCTGGCTGAGAGGACTGGTGGTGGCCCTAACATTCCACCAAAAACATTCACACCATGGGAGGAGAAGGTGCTTGCCATACTGCATCCAGAGAGTCTCACAGGAGTAGCCGGGGGAGTGGAGGCTGGTAAGTACAAACAAATGACTACCACCACACTGATATGTACTGTCTTCCCCAACTACAAAGCCACACCACCTAGGACAAACCCCATTCATCAGCACCACACACTCATAAAAACATGTCTAACAGATCCAACATTTACCCCAAACGTAGCTACCAACATTACCATGGGGGCATATGTACAGGCAGACGGCACTACAACTCCCACCATGCCCCCTGTCCCACATCCCTGTAGGATGGAGCACTCTCCCACCCCACCCAGAAGCATGTGTCAGCCATCACATTACCTGCATCAAACTAACAGGTAGGTAGCCATCTTCCCTGGGGGGCCTGTTTGGGGGTTACCAAAGCAAGCGCTTAGAGACAGTTGGTAATAATGCACTATATAAATATAAATTACAATTACAATTACAAACTAACAGGTAGGTAGCCATCTTACCTGGGAGGGCTGTTTGGGGGTGGGAGGCCTGCTCTACTACTCCCATCATGCACCCTATCCCACACCCCAGCAAGATGGAGCACTCCCTCACCCAGAAGCACTTGGAAGCCATTTCAGTACAACAAACTAACAGGTAGGTAGCCAACTTCCCTAGGAGGTCTGTCTGGGGGTGGGAGGCCTGCTCTAAAACTCCTACTATGCACCCTGTCCCACACCCCGGCAGGATGGAGAACTCCCCCCACCCCACCCAGAACCATGTGTCAGCCATTACATTACCTTAATCAAACTAACAGGTAGGTAGCCATCTTCTTTGGGAGGGCTTGTTGGAGGTGGGAGGCCTGCTCTACTACTCCTACCATGCACCCTGTCCCACACCCCAGCAGGATGGAGCACACCCCCACCCCACCCAGAACCATGTGTCAACCATTACATTACCTTAATCAAACTAACAGGTAGGTAGCCATCTTCCCTGGGAGGGCTTGTTGGAGGTGAGAGGCCTGGTCTACTACTCCCACCATGCACCCTGTCCTACACCCCAGCAACACAGAGCACTCCCCTACCCAGTAGCACTTGGAAGCCATTTCAGTACACCAAACGAACTAACAGGTAGGTAGCCAACTTCCCCGGGAGGTCTGTTTGGGGGTGGGAGGCCTGCTATACTACTCCTACCATGCACCCTGGCCCACACCTGAGGAGGATGGAGCACTCCCCCATCCAGAAGCACATGGAAGCCATTGCAGTACACCAAACGAACTAACAGGTAGGTAGCCATCTTCCCTGGGAGGGCTGTTTGTGGGTGGGAGGCCAGCTCTACTACTCCCACCATGCACCCTGTCCCACACCCCAGCAGAATGGAGCTCTCCCCCACCCCACCCTGAAGCATGTATCAGCCATCACATTAACTTCATCCAACTAATAGTTAGGTAGCCATCTTCCCTGGGAGCTCTGTATTGGGGTGGGAGGCCTGCTCTACTACTCCCACCATGCACCCTATACTCTATCCCACACCCCAGCAGGATGGAGCACTCCCACGACCCCACCCAGAAGCATGTGTCAGCCATTACAATACCTTCATCAAACTAACAGGTAGGTAGCCATCTTCTCCTGGAGGTCTGTTTTGGGATGAGAGGCGTGCTCTACTACTCCCACCATGCACCCTGTATCCCGTCCCACACCCCAGCAGGATGGACCACTCCCCAACCCAGAAGCACTTGGAAGCCATTGCAGTACACCAAATGAACTAACAGGTAGATAGCCATCTTCCCTGGAGGGCTGTTTGGGGGTGGGAGGCCTGCACTACTACTCCCACCATGCCACCTGTCCCACACCCCAGCAGGATGGAATACTCCCCACCACCCCACCCCACCCAGACGCATGTGTCAGCCATTACATTACCTTCATCAAACTAAGAGCTAGGTAGCCATCTTCCCTGGGTGGGCTGTTTGGGGGTGGGAAGCCTGCACTACGACTCCCACCATGCCCCCTGTCCCACACCCCAGCAGAATGGAGCACTCCCCCACTCCACCCAGAAGCATGTGTCAGCCATTACATTACCATCATCAAACTAACAGGTAGGTAGCCATCTTTCCTGGGAGAGCTGTTTGTAGGAGGGAGGCATGCTCTACTACTCCCATCATAAACCCTATCCTACACCCCAGCATAATGGAGCACTCCCTCACCCAGAAGCACTTGGAAGTTATTGCAGTACACCAAACGAACGAACAGGTAGGTAGGCATCATTGTCATGATTCACACCCATTGCCCCTGACTTACATAGAGTCCTGATACACCCCTCTTCTAAAGGATAATTCAAAACTTTCCTATTTCTAGAAACCCACCCCTGTCCCGTGCATCCAGCACTCCAGTTTAATCATGTTGGTATCTAATGATAATGAATATTTTTTAAATGCCAGTGCTTGTTTCTATTTCACATGTCAAAACAAAAGAAACTTCTGAAAGCGTGTATATTTAGTAGAAAATGACTGAGAATTGACCTTTAGGGCAATATGAGCAGTTTTGGACAAAAGCAGCAAAAACCGAGAAATAGACAAAAAGTGACACTTTTAAAACTTGCACGCATTGTAAGCAATAGCTCTCACGCTGTGTGAAGTGCAACACAGCGTAAGGGCAAAGGTGACGTGTGCATCTTCCAGAAACATCCTGGGGTGTGGCAGGGTTATAAAAGCCACACCTAGGAGGCTAGAAGGTGCTTAGTCTTCTGATTCCAACCTCTGCAGAGCATCGCGTCTGAAGTCATCATCTCGAATCCAGGCCTGCATCTCCGGTGTCTCATCTGAAAATCCTTCCAGTTCCGATTCTTCCTTGAAAACAGAAAAAGCTAAGTAACATTTAATTGTTTTAAGGAAAGGAAAGGCGCCCAACGCTAGAGTAGAATACTTTTGGACATTCTAACTTTGGAAGAAAATTCGAACATGAATAATTTATTGGACTTTATTCTTGAGGTTTAAAACGGACATTCTTTTAAGCAATATGTTAAATGCCATGATGTTTCTGAATGTGTACTAGTGTCGAATTCTTTAGTATGTTGTTTTAGACTTTTGTACAAAAAAAAATCTTTATTCCAAAAAGTGAGAAGTCGAGAGAACAACTACTGGGGAATATTAAGTGAGTACATTAAAAGGCAGTTTTGATTAAGTTATAAAAATCCTTAAGAAAAGTGCAAATTATTTCTTCTGTTGTTTTATGCAGAACTATTTACATGCAATCTAAAAGTTCGAGGGCGGACAGATCAACCTCCTTTGGACACCTCTTCAAAAAGACTTCACCCCAAGACGACTTCCAAGACGCGAAGCCAAGTCTAGTAGATCGCAGGTAGGAGTCTATAATTTAACGTAGAATCAAGTAAAAGAGAGGTAAAAAGAGAATAGGAAAGAGATTTAGAGAAAGGACAAGGTCTAAAGATTTTCTTGTTGCTTCGCAGGTCGACTACAAGAACAAAATAGCGTCAGATCCCGGCCTCTCTCCCTAACTTCTATCCGTCACCCTAGTGTAAAGAAAAAGACCACAGGTTGTAAGGTAGGGTTCTGGGAGTTTGGTCCATAGCGTCTCTGCAAAACCTATCAAAGCACCTTACAGGTAAGAGATCGGGAGATCACAGGTAAGAGTGCCTTGATCAATCTGACAGAAGACTAAGCCCACGGAAAAAGTTTTCCCCAGACGCCATGGACGAAACTCCGCAGATAACTCTGCAGGATATAGCTGCAGTATTATTGGAAATAAGATCTGAAAATGCAGAATTGAGAAGAGATGTAACTGCAATTCAGGGTAGATTACAAGCTCCTAGTCCCTCTACTTGGACCTTCACCTCTGACAAAAAATCCTATATAAAACCTCCAGTTTTCCAACCAACCATGCAAACCTTGTATGGAGGGAACACCACGTCAGAACCTTCGTCTAATACTCAGATTCAGGTAGTAACTCCAATTTCAGTGCCTTTAGCACCTCCAGAGAGATTCTATGGAGAATGTAATAAATTTACAATATTTTTGAACCAATGTCAATTGCATTTTGTGGCAAAACCCACTGCCTTTCCTGATGATTCTTCCAAGGTGGCTTTCATTTTATCTTATTTAGGAGGTGATGCCGCTTTGTGGTCAGTACCTTATGTGGAGAGAAATGATCCGCTTCTAAATGATTTTAGACGGTTCAAAAGAGCCATGAAAAAATTATTTGCTAAACATGTATTCGTTCAGACAGCTGATCACGAACGACTGAATTTGAAACAGGGCTCCTCAGATCTTTTACATTATATTTCAACCTTTAATAGACTTGTTATAGAAGCTGAATGGCCTTAAGAAAAAAGAATTTCTTTGTTCTATCGTGGTTTGCGTGATGACTTAAAGGATATGATTACACAAATCTTAGACCCACCCACCGATTGTGAGGACTTTATTGATCTAGTTGTAAAACTTAACCATAGAATTTCTGAGAGAAAGGGGGAAAGAGGCAAATCAGATTTCAAGATGATGGTCTTTAAGGAAAGAGGAGCCTCGAAAACAGAACCTTCCACAGCCAGATTAGACCCAGTAGAACCTATGCAAATAGGGACTGTGAGAGGACCTCTTTCCAAAGATGAGGGAGAAACGTAGGAAATTAAACCAGTGCATGTACTGTGGGAAATCTGGACATTTCATAAAGGACTGCCCTACTCGACCTGTACGACCTAAGATAAAAACTTCCGAGATAGCAGCTATGCAGCAGTCGGAAAACTAGGAAACTCGATAGACAATGAGGTCAATCTATCGAGTGCACATACCAGTTTGGCCTCTCTAACTCCAACTGCCACTCATTGTCATCTTAGTATGCGAGTCCTTCTTCAATCAATCGAGGATAAAATCGATCTTGGTCTATAGATGCTTTAATAGATTCTGGAGCTACAGGCAATTTTATCGACACTCAATTATTCAATAAACTAGGTCTACAAAAAGTAGTAAAAGACTCTCCAGAAATTGTTAGAGCGGTAGATGGAAAAGAACTCACTTCTGGACCAATCCAACATCATTCTGAGAAATTGACCATGACTTGTGCACAGAAACATATAGAGGAAATAACTTTTGACATAATTGATGCTCCTCAATTTGGTTTGATTTTGGGCATTCCCTGGTTAGTGCTTCATAACCCATATATAGATTGGACTAATAGAAGTATATTATTTAAGTCTGATTATTGTCATGCCAAGTGTTTTCAACAGTACCCAGGTTCAGAGTTGTTAATACAAGGTTACGAATTTTCCAAAGATTTCCAAAAGTGTTTTGGTAGTTGCTGGAGTTCCTGAAGAGTATCAAGACCTAGTAGAAGTGTTTGATAAAAAGAAGGCAAACACCTTGCCGCCTCATAGGGATTTTGATTGTCAGATAGATTTAGTTCCTGGGGCAACTTTACCTTGTAGTCGCATTTATGCGCTAACTGAAAAGGAAAATGAGCATTTACGCAACTATCTTGATGAATATCTGGAAAACGGTTTTATTAGACACTCCAAATCTCCGGTCTCTTCTCCTCTCTTCTTTATTCCAAAGAAGGGAGGAGAATTGCGTACGTGCATTGACTATAGAGCTATTAACAATGTGACAGTTAAAAATCGATATCCATTACCTCTAATGCCAACACTTCTGGATCAAATCAAGGATGCCACTATTTATACGAAACTGGATTTGCGAGGAGCATATCATTTGGTACAAGTCCGAGAAGGAGATGAATGGAAAACAGCATTTCGTACAAAATTTGGATTGTATGAATATCAGGTGATGCCTTTCGGACTCTGCAATGCTCCAGCCGCATTCCAGTTCTTTATAAATGAAGTGTTAAGAGATTTCTTGGATATCTGTTGTATCGTCTATATTGATGATATACTCATCTATTCAAGAGAAAAGTCTGAGCATGTAAAGCAAGTACGAGCCATTCTTCAACAGCTTTTACCGAATTCCTTATTTGTAAAACTTGAAAAAAGCCTGTTTCATGTTACCACTGTAGATTTTCTGGGTTACATTCTTAGTCCGGCAGGCATAGAAATGGATCCAAAGAAAGTTCAAGCAATCATAGATTGGCCAAGTCCCACATCAGTGAAACAAGTCCAAAGTTTTCTGGGATTTGCAAATTTCTATAGACGATTCATAAACAATTTCTCTCAAAAGGTAACTCCTATCACGAAATTGTTAAGAAAAAATGTGAAATTCGAATGGACTCCAGAGACGGAATTGGCCTTTCAGGATTTAAAAGATCAATTCATAACAGCTCCTATTTTAAAACATCCTGATCCTTCTCAACCATTCATAGTGGAAGCTGATGCCTCTCAATTTGCGATAGGAGGCATTTTGTCTCAAAGGAGTAAGCATACCGGACAAATGCATCCAATTGCATACTTTTCCAAAAAATTATCCCCCACTGAACAAAATTATGCCATAGCTGATAGAGAATTATTGGCTATAAAAGCTGTGTTCAAAGAATTGCGACACTACTTGCTAGGGGCTCGTTATCCAGTAACTATCTATACTGATCATAGAAATTTGCAGTCCCTCAGATCTGCTAAAGCGTTGTCTCCTCGTCAATTGCATTGGACTCTGTTCTTTAATGATTATGATTTTATCATCACTTATCGCCCTGGTAAAGAAAATAACAAAGCTGATGCATTATCCAGAATAGGTATAAGTGATGATTTGAATGCTAAAAAAGAAACTGTTCATCCAATTATTCCGGCAGAGCGCTTTCAAATAGGACTAATTGATTCTGAAGTCTTGTTGGATATTGAAAAAGTTCTAGGAGGTCAATCTAAAGAAGATTGGATTAAGGAATACCCCTTATTACAATGGAAAGACAATATTTTATGTATGAATGACCAGGTGTTTGTTCCAAATGAATCCTTACGGGAAAAGGTGTTACAAATTTATCATGATTCAGCTTTGTCAATTCATCCAGGTGTAACGAAAATGTACCAGTTAATTAAAAGACGGTTTTGGTGGCCAACTATGCTCAAAGATATTCAAAAATATGTAGAATCTTGTGCAATCTGCAGTCAAAACAAGGCAACCCATCAATCCCCACATGGTTTACTTTTGCCTCTGCCTATACCACCTCAACCATGGCACACTGTATCCCTTGACTTCATAGTAGAATTGCCTCGTACAACATCTAGTCTTACCATAATTTTAACTGTAGTAGACCATTTTTCTAGATACGCACATTTTATTCCTCTGAAAAAACTTCCTTCGGCTGTAGAGTTAGCTCATATTTTTGTAACTCAAATAGTTAAACAACACGGTATTCCTTCGGTAGTACTCTCTGACAGGGGATCTCAATTTGTGTCTCGTTTTTGGCAAAATTTAGGAAAGTCGCTGAACATGGAAGTGCGTTTATCGTCTAGTTATCATCCACAAACTGACGGATTAACAGAACGCACAAATCAAACAATTGAACAATTCCTGCGATGTTTGTTGGCCACTTGTGATCAGGAATGGTCTGATATCTTATGGGCTACAGAATTTGCTTACAACAATTCTGATCATTCCTCAATTGGTATGTCTCCTTTTTTCTGTGTTCATGGTTTTCATCCAAAAGATATCTTAGGTGTAGGTAAAAAGGTAACTGTTACTCCAGCAGTCACCGATTATGTAAATCAATTGGTTTCAATTCAACAAAAAGCTCAACAACATTTGCTTCGTGCAAAGGAGACTCAAAAGAAATTTGCGGATAAACATCATTCCAAACCACCACTTTATTCAGTAGGTGACAGGGTTTGGTTGTCTACAAAAAATCTAAAACTAAAATGCCATAAAGCCTTTCGTCCACGATTCATAGGTCCTTTTACTATTGAGAAAGTTCTAAATCCTGTTAGCATGACATTGAAATTGCCAACTACTTATCGAATTCATCCTGTATTTCATGTCTCTCTACTTAAACCATTCAATCCAGAAACCAGATTGTTAAGTCGACCTCCAGAGGTAGAGGTAGACGGTATACCAGAATATGAGGTTAAGGCAGTACTTGATTCCAAAAGAATAAAAGGCAAATTATTCTATCTTGTAGACTGGAAAGGTTACGGCCCTGAAGATCGCTCTTGGGAACCTCTTGCTAATTTGAAAAATTCTCCCCAGCGCTTAAAAACCTTTCATCATAGATACCCAGAAAAACCAAAACCAGTTCTCACGGTACTAGGGAAGATTCTACGGGGAGGGTACTGTCATGATTCACACCCATTGCCACTGACTTACATAGAGTCCTGATACACCCCTCTTCTAAAGGATAATTCAAAACTTTCCTATTTCTAGAAACCCACCCCTGTCCCGTGCATCCAGCACTCCAGTTTAATCATGTTGGTATCTAATGATAATGAATATTTTTTAAATGCCAGTGCTTGTTTCTATTTCACATGTCAAAACAAAAGAAACTTCTGAAAGCATGTATATTTAGTGGAAAATGACTGAGAATTGACCTTTAGGGCAATATGAGCAGTTTTGGACAAAAGCAGCAAAAACCGACAAATAGACAAAAAGTGACACTTTTAAAACTTGCACGCATTGTAAGCAATAGCTCTCACGCTGTGTGAAGTGCAACACAGCGTAAGGGCAAAGGTGACGTGTGCATCTTCCAGAAACATCCTGGGGTGTGGCAGGGTTATAAAAGCCACACCCAGGAGGCTAGAAGGTGCTTAGTCTTCCGATTCCAGCCTCTGCAGAGCATCGCGTCTGAAGTCATCATCTTGAATCCAGGCCTGCATCTCCGGTGACTCATCTGAAAATCCTTCCAGTTCCGATTCTTCCTTGAAAACAGAAAAAGCTAAGTAACATTTAATTGTTTTAAGGAAAGGAAAGGCGCCCAACGCTAGAGGAGAATACTATTGGACATTCTAACTTTGGAAGAAAATTCGAACATGAATAATTTATTGGACTTTATTCTTGAGGTTTAAAACGGACATTCTTTTAAGCAAAATGTTAAATGCCATGATGTTTCTGAATGTGTACTAGTGTGGAATTCTTTAGTATGTTGTTTTAGACTTTTGTACAAAAAAAAATCTTTATTCCAAAAAGTGAGAAGTCGAGAGAACAACTACTGGGGAATATTAAGTGAGTACATTAAAAGGCAGTTTTGATTAAGTTATAAAAATCCTTAAGGAAAGTGCAAATTATTTCTTCTGTTGTTTTATGCAGAACTAATTACATGCAATCTAAAAGTTCGAGGGCGGACAGATCAACCTCCTTTGGACACCTCTTCAAAAAGACTTCACCCCAAGACGACTTCCAAGACGCGAAGCCAAGTCTAGTAGATCGCAGGTAGGAGTCTATAATTTAACGTAGAATCAAGTAAAAGAGAGGTAAAAAGAGAATAGGAAAGAGATTTAGAGAAAGGACAAGGTCTAAAGATTTTCTTGTTGCTTCGCAGGTCGACTACAAGAACAAAATAGCGTCAGATCCCGGCCTCTCTCCCTAACTTCTATCCGTCACCCTAGTGTAAAGAAAAAGACCACAGGTTGTAAGGTAGGGTTCTGGGAGTTTGGTCCATAGCGTCTCTGCAAAACCTATCAAAGCACCTTACAGGTAAGAGATCGGGAGATCACAGGTAAGAGTGCCTTGATCAATCTGACAATCATCCCTGGGAGGTCTGTTTGCGGGTGGAGGCCTGCTCTACTACTCCCACTATGCACCCTGTCCCACACCCCAGCAGGATGGCGCACTCCCCCACCCAGTAGCACTTGGAAGCCATTGCAGTACAGCCAACGAACTAACCGGTAGGTAGCCAACTTCCCTTGGAGGTCTGTTTGGTGGTGGGAAGCTTGCTCTACTACTCCTAATATGCACCCTGTCCCACACCCCAGCAGGATGGAGAACTCCCCCCACCCTACCCAGAGCCATGTGTCAGCCATTACATTACCTTAATCAAACTAACAGGTAGGTAGCCATCTTCTTTGGGAAGGCTTGTTGGAGGTGGGAGGCCTGCTCTACTACTCCTACCATGCACCCTGTCCCACACCCCAGCAGGATGGAGAACTCCCCCCACCCTACCCAGAACCATGTGTCAGCCAATACATTACCTTAATCAAACTAACAGGTAGGTAGCCATCTTCCCTGGGAGGGCTTGTTGGAGGTGGGAGGCCTGCTCTACTACTCCCACCATGCACCCTGTCCTACACCCCAGCAGGACAGAGCACTCCCAACCCAGTAGCACTTGGAAGCCATTTCAGTACACCAAACAAACTAACAGGTAGGTAGCCAACTTCCCCGGGAGGTCTGTTTGGGGGTGGGAGGCCTGCTATACTACTCCTACCATGCACCCTGATCCCACACCTGAGGAGGATGGAGCACTCCCCCATCCAGAAGCACTTGGAAGCCATTGCAGTACACCAAACGAACTAACAGGTAGGGAGCCATCTTCCCTGGGAGGGCTGTTTGGGGGTGGGAGGCCAGCTCTACTACTCCCACCATGCACCCTGTCCCACACTCCAGCAAAATGGAGCTCTCCCCCACCCCACCCAGAAGCATGTATCAGCCATCACATTAACTTCATCAAACTAACAGTTAGGTAGCCATCTTCCCTGGGAGGTCTGTATTGGGGTGGGAGGCCTGCTCTACTACTCCCACTATGCACCCTGTACCCTGTCCCACACCCCAGCAGGATGGATCACTCCCACGACCCCACCCAGAAGCATGTGTCAGCCATTACAATACCTTCATCAAACTAACAGGTAGGTAGCCATCTTCTCCTGGAGGTCTGTTTTGGGATGAGAGGCTTGCTCTACTACTCCCACCATGCACCCTGTACCCTGTCCCACACCCCAGCAGGATGGACCACTCCCCCACCCAGAAGCACTTGGAAGCCATTGCAGTACACCAAATGAACTAACAGGTAGATAGCCATCTTCCCTGGGAGGGCTGTTTGGGGGTGGGAGGCCTGCACTACTAGTCCCACCATGCACCTGTCCCACACCCTAGCAGGATGGAGTACTCCCCACCACCCCACCCCACCCCACTCAGACTCATGTGTCAGCCATTACATTACCTTCATCAAACTAAGAGCTAGGTAGCCATCTTCCCTGGGTGGGCTGTGTGGGGGTGGGAAGCATGCACTACTACTTCCACCATGCCCCCTGTCCCACACCCCAGCAGAATGGAGCACTCCCCCACCCCACCCAGAAGCATGTGTCAGCCATCATATTACCTTCATCAAACTAACAGGTAGGTAGCCAGCTTCCCAGGGAGGTCTGTTTGGGGGTGGGAGGCATGCTCTACTGCTCCCATCATGCACCTTGTCCCACATCTGAGCATGATGGAGCACTTCCCCACCCAGAAGCACTTGGAAGCCATTGCAGTACACCAAACAAAGTAACAGGTAGGTAGCCATCTTCCCTGGGAGGGCTGTTTGGGCTGGGAGGCATGCACTACTACTCCCACCATGCCCCCTGTCCCACAGCACCATCAACTTGGAGCACATCCCCACCCCACCCAGAAACTGATAGAAGACATTGCAGCACATCAAACAAACTAACAGGTAGGTAGGCAACTCATTCTGTCTCATTACACCACTGAGCAGGATGTAAGCCTTCACCACGCACACACAGATGTGTCACATTACAAAGTCAAATGTCAGTACATGACTGGTAAGTAGCCAGTATATGCACACACACATTTGTCACATACAAAATGGTGCCATATGACAACACAGGTCCTCTCATTGCACTAATATGCAAACCATCCCCATTGCCACGTACAGAATGCACACAGGTAAGCAAAGAAAACTGTCACAGCTACCAAAGTGTGACACACTAATGCACATGTAGAAGAAAGTCTTGTCAAAATCATGCACAGCACCGATTGACATGTGTATCCCCATGGGGCAACCAGGACCATTCCAAATTTAACTAAGCATGTATTGTGGTATGAAACAAGATATGCACCTGACAGGACAAATGTATGTTGAAGAAGACAATGGCCACTCCATGACCAGATGTGATGTCTGCCTGGTCAGACAAATCTACAAAGAGTCCTCAATGAAAAACATGTGGTGCCAGTCCCTAGATGGCAACAGGTTCCTGTAATCATAAGTTATGCACGGGTCTCATGGTATGCATTGACAGCTCACACCATGGACAAGTAATGCATGTACCACTGCTTCATGTCAGGAGGCACAGTAGTGCACATAGCAAACAATGTGATTATCAGTCAATTGTGTAGTTTACAAACAGTGGATGACACACAGCTAACACAAAGCATGTGGGGTGCACTACAATGACCATTTCTCATCTACACAGGTGACCAGGAACTCACTGCACAGGCCAACACCAGCAACCTGCAGAACTAGTCTCTCCCCCCGTACATGGACTTTTGGATGTAGACTCCCAGGATCCTCTGGACGATGAGCTGGAGACCGGCCCATCTGGTGTGCCAGGGAGCAACAGGTCCCAGGATCCCATCCTCCACACCACCACATCCGCTGCAACAACTTCACCGCAGACCCCTGCTGTTACAGCCTGTGCGTCCACCATCACCACCAGTGCAGCCTGCAACACCCTCCCTGTGCCAGAGGATGACCACCCCACACCATCGACTGAGGATGGCAGGATGCGGGTACCCACCGTGGTGAGGCAACAGGTCCATGGCAGCAGGGTAGATGGGAGGGCAAGGCTCAACCACAGATACCAGGAGGCTGGGACCCAATCCCTTGAACACATCACCAGAGCTCCTGGTGCCTATTAACAGGCCCAGGGACAAAGTGGCCGGTCGGACAACCTGTTACATGAGCTCATCCTGCTGATGAGGTCCATTGACACCCGCATTGGACAAATGGTGGAACTCATGGGCCAGCAAGTGGCGTTACTGAGGGACATGCCTGCGCCACGACCAACACCTCCACCTCCCTCTGGTGGGCTGCAGGATGACAGTTCACCATCCTCCCCTGTGGCCACAGAGAGGGGTGAGTCCTCAAACGCCACTGGCACTGCAGAAGGGCCCACGCCTGCCAAGCGACCAAGGGGCCTTCCGAAGACGAGCCTGGGAGTATCTGGAGGCAGAGCACCTGCAAACGACAGCCACGGAGCCAGCCCTGATGGCAACCTTCCTCACTAATGCATCGACCTTTGGACTGTTCTTCCCCACACTGCCTTGGTAATGGCATATGTTTGTTGGACTGGGTCACTACATCAATGTGGTGACTGCTCTACTATCTCATTTTGCATGACTGTCAACTCACTGCTCTGCCACCACCTCAATGGAAATGTACACCCCCCTCACATGTCAACATTGAACATTTTAAAAAACATACACATGTTGTCGTGTCAGCTCCGTCTTTATTGCAGGGTGTACAGTCTTCGACATGTTCCTAATGTATCAGGAGTATGTGCTGAATGTAGGCAAGGATACGTTGAAAGCACCTAGGCAAACACAACAGAAGAACAACACTTACTGGTGTGGGTGTGGCATCACAGACATCACACAACACCTACCATCTACGTGAGCCATCATGCAGCTGTCAACATACATGTCCCGTATACGTTCCAAAATTACATGTCCCAGAAACATTCCACCCACTGCTGAGTCTACAAATGGCTGTTGTCATAATTCTCACATACCCCTTCACAACAACAGCAATACCATCA
This sequence comes from Lissotriton vulgaris, assembly GCF_964263255.1. Lineage (NCBI taxonomy): Eukaryota > Metazoa > Chordata > Amphibia > Caudata > Salamandridae > Lissotriton > Lissotriton vulgaris. The sequence goes on from NC_141685.1 coordinate 1,800,922,479, forward strand.
GACAATGTGTATGTTGTACATTGTTACCCACCTTCAAGTGAAGTAGCGGGTGATGAGCTATTGACGCATGTCACCACCTTCCTCCTCTCCACCGTACTCATCACTGGACTCAGGTTGGTGTGCAGGGAGGGGCCTTGGGTCCTTATCATCATCCAGGAGCAGGGGAATCTCCTTGCGAATGGCTAAGTTGTGGAGCAAACCAAAAGTACGCTCCACCACACAACGTGTCCTCCCATGGGCCTCATTGTAGCAGACTTCAGCCAGGGTCCTGGGATTCCGCAGTGAGCTCAGCAACCAGGGACAGTTGGGATATGCAGTCACCTTGGTATGACAAACACAAATAGACTTTGCAATGTCTCAGAGGCAGAGTGCAGCAGGTCACACACCCAGCACGCCATACGACTAGCCATACTCACCCACAATCCAAGCAAGTTTGGGAAGCAGATTAGCCATCTGCTGGGGCACAATGCTGTTCCGCAGGATGTAGGAGTCATGGGCTGAGCCTGGGAATCTGGCACACACGCGGGAGATGTTTATATTAGCCGGGCACACCACTTGCACATTTATGAAGTGGTAATGTTTGCAATTCCTGAAAATGTGCTCACTTGCCTGTGGTGGCACAAGACCGACATGTGTGCAATCGATGGCACCAACAACATGGGGGATATGCCCAAGGGGATATAAGTCTCTCTTCACAGTTGGCAATTCAGCACCCCTGTGGAAATGGATATATCAGTCTTTGTATATCATCATTGCGGACAGAACATCACGCAGCACCATGCTGAACAACGGTTGTGACATCCCACCAGCGCTAGCCACTGTCTCCTGGAACGGTCCAGTGGCAAAAAAATGCAGGCCATCACCTTATAAGTTGGGGTGAAAGCTATTGGATATGTCCGGCAAAGCTGCAGGTGGGGCTCCAACTTATCACAAAGGGTCTTTAGGGTAGCTCTATCCAGACGGAATTTCTGGATGATCGCCACATCCTCCATGTCCTCAAGCACTGTCAAGTGATGAAGCAGATTTGGCCTCCTCCTAGTGGAGATGAAAGTGGACACATGTCAATGCAATCCATCATGAGATGGCATACCACATTCTGGATGACACAGCGACAACAATGACTGACTTAATAATTGAGGGAAACACCAGAAAACATGTAGGGACACATTCAGCTACACAGAGGGCACACCTCTCTCATTTCAATACACAAGTACCTCAAACACCACATAGGTGAATGTGAATGCACATAGTGATATGGCTACATTTTACATGTGCACGCCTGGGAGCATGGCATCCTGCAAATGTGTACCAGTTCAATACCACTGTCTCATAATTGGCTGCTGTACCTGTTAACCCTCAATTCTTCATTCCAACCTATCACACACCCACAAGACACTGACCTCAGTTGGCCCAGGAATGACAATTGTGTGTATGAACGGACATAAGAGGCCATGCAAGAAACTACACCATACAGTGAAACATGCCTTGCTGTGATTATCACTGCACCACAACAAATTGCCATGTGTACACATTGCAGAGTCCACATCAACACTGTCCTGCCTCATCAACCATCAAATTCATAAGTGACATGTGAGGGAGTACAGGATAATCCACGACACTCATACACAAACATGGCATGTGTAGTCACCAGTAGAAGCAATGGAACATTGGCATTGTGTGCACAGTGATGTACCATTGACCATGGCCCTGTGCACTGTTGATGCGTGCCACATGGCCATTGCCATTGTATGACACCCAAATTGCGGTAGCTACCGCCTGTCCCCAGCGGTGAGTCACCAGCACCCCCCATTCACACAGGTGAATGGGGGGTGCAGGCAGTAGTCATTGGCATGGAGGCATGCCCAATTGGTGGTGGGCATGCTTTGCCACCCAAATTGTGGCAGCTACCGCCTGTCCCCAGCGGTGTGTCACCAGTACCCCAATTCACACAGGTGCGGTAGTCATTGGCATGGAGACATGCCCAAACGGCGGTGGGCATGCTCCCCCAACCAAATCACTGTAGATTCTCTCTGTCCCAGGCGGTGTGTCACCAGCACCCCCATTCACACAGGTGCAGTAGTCATTGGCATGGAGACATGCCCAATTGGCTGTGGGCATGCTCTGCCACCCAAATCGCGGTAGCTACCGCCTGGCCCCAGCGGTGTGTCACCGCCATGGAGCATGCCCTGGAGCCAATAGGAACGATGATTACGGTGGCATGATGCAATTTTGAAAATTGCGGTAGGCGTGCTCCGCCACCGCCGAGGTGGTCATTGGATGCATTTGAATTATGTACCATCGTGGTAGCGCACACCGGGCCCCAGTGGTGTGTCACCACCATGGAGCTTTCCCTAGATCCAATAGGAACAATGATTGTGGTGGCATGATTTAATTTTGAAAATTGTAGTAGGCGTGCTCCACCACCGCAGAGGCGGTCATTGAATGCATTTGAAAGGCAGATCTGGACCACCAATTGCTGTAGCTTGGCACCTTTGAAATGACCCCAGGGAGCTATATATGTGTGGGAGGGAGCCTCACATTTCCACTGCTCCCAGAGCCTGCTGCCTGAGACCCCTCATCTGCTGTTGCCTCCAGGGACTTCTGCCTGAGACCCCTCATCTGCTGCTGCCTCCAGGGACCGCTGCCTGCGACCCCTCATCTGCCGCTGCTTCCAGGGACTGCTGCCCGAGACCCCTCATCTGCTGCTTTCTCCAGGTACTGCTGCCTGAGACCCCTCATCTGCTGCTGCCTCCAGGGACTGCTGCCTGAGACCCCTTACCGCCCAATTCCACCACAGTTTTCCCATGTCCACAGGGATGGCAAGGACAGAGAAGATCTGTGCCAGTCCATTCACAAGCGAGGAGCTGGAGGTCCTGGTAGACAAGGTGCTCACACAGTACCCAAGGCTGTATGGTGCCCCAAATGTTGTGGTAAGTCATCAAAAGTGGAGTTGTAGGGCAGGGGGGCACACATGGAGTTGGACTGATGCAGTATAAGCCGGAGGGTGTGGGGTTGTGTCATGCACTGACAAACATGCTGTCTCCAGGGGGAAGGAGTGTGTGTCCCAATGCCACAGGTTCCCCTGCCTGCAGATGTAGGTATGAGTGAAGTGCGTTGCATTGTCAGCCATACAGTGATGCAGTATATTGGTCATGCAGGTGCCAGGACAGTGATTACTTGGCTGAATGGCTGTGTGTTTCCCTGTTGTCCATCTCAATGTGAGCCCAGATGATCAGCACAGTGCCCACCCACCAAGACGAGGTCACATCACTTCACTTACTGTGTCTTTACTAGATTATTCTCATTGCACTCCAACTATGCACCATCTCAGCCCTGTAGATTGCACACGACCGGACTTGTGTTGAGGTCTTATTTCTTTGTGAGTCCATGTCTCTCAATGCCACAAACATGACATACTCATAGATTCACAGGGCAGGGACATTGAGTGCTGCACAGCCTTGGACACAGTGAGTCCACCCCCAGACACAGGTTGATATATGAGGTATGTGCTGCCCAGACATGCAAAGGACTTGAGATTTGTGCAAGCCACATAGGGTTTCAGTTCCTGGCACCCTGCATGTGTGTAAGATCTGCAGGGACTGTGTTCCCCATCACAACTGCATGCAATCACATCAGGTAATCCCATGCAGATGTCCCATGTGAGATGTACCCTAGTCTTGGATGGACATATCGTAGAATTTGTAATGAGTTTACATCTTGCTCCTAAACTGGTAGATGTCGTTACATACCACTGTGTCACTGATCATTTCCACCTCTTGTCTCCCATGCCTGCAGCTCAAGGTACACCAGATTAAGGCTGTGTGGAGGGCCACTGCAGCAAAGGTGCGAGCTCTGGGGGTCTCTAACCAATGGCGCACCCACTGCATTACCGGCTGGCAAAGAATGTTACAGAGATGACATTGGGGCCACTTCCTCACACCGGGCGGTTAGCACAGCGCAGCATGACACCACTGAAGGGCCGCATCTTGACGGTGTCTCAGCCTGAGCTGGATGCATGTCTGAAGGAGCATCAGCAGCAAGGCAGGGGTGAGTATTTGTGGAGGGTGACTTTGGCTGGAAGCGGCTGCATGTGTACAGGGCCTGTGCCAGCGCTGGCCTATGTGATTTTGGTGGAGTGATGCAGTGTCATGTAAGTGGCTGCTGGACTGGATGCCAGTGTCATGCATACCCCTACCTGTACTTGCAAAGATAATTCTCCATGCTGTGCATTCCCATTGCAGTCGGAGTTGTGCTATTCACGTTTCTTCAGCATTGGGGTAGTCTGGGGAATCACATCGGGAGGGAACAGCAGTGGTCCCAATCTGACTGTGACTTCATCAATGCGTCAATTGCATGCACCCAGATTGTTGAGGCCAAGACATCTGACAACAATGTGCACCAGTCGTTGGGCCCCCAGAGTACAACATGGTGGTTGGTATGGGCTCTTTACCATTGTGGACTGCCATGTTGTAATTTGTGTCTGTGTTGTCCCTTCCTGTTCCATTCAGGTCTGTCAGTGGGAACAAGTGGAATGCCCCCATCATGTCCCTAGTTGTGCACAGAGCTAGTTGTGTGTCTGGTAGACAACAGCCACAGGCACAGTCTTGTGCTGTGTGGCCATCACATGGCTCAGTCATGAAAGAAAATCAGGGTTACATGCACTATTGGGGTCGATGTAGTGAGTTGCCCCGATGCGATTGCAGAGGGTGGTATGCTACGTGCCGTTTTGGTCCTCTTTTGTACGGCATTGACTGCATTGGTTTGTTCTGTTGCTTCCATGAACCTGACCCTGCATCTCACTCTCATGCAGATTCACCTGTGGTCACGGAGGGACAGGAGCCAGACACCAGTGGGCATGAGACTAGCACTACAGCTGCACAGGAGCCAGCGCCTCAGAGGGGGACTGGAGTCTGCAGGAGGAAACACAGCCTGAGACACAAAGAACCACATCATCTGATGCCAGTGGGGATGCATCCATGTTGGCGGGCACAGGGAATGGAGAATCTGCATCATCAACCACACAGTGGCCAGTGCCCACCCTCTCAGCCACTTCCTCTGGTGCTGCCTGTGTCCGGGTCAGTAAGAGGGGACGAGATTCTTTTACACCTGGCACCACTGCCCCTGCCCCTGTCCCCCCTGCTGCCCTCAGTTCTGAGTCTGTGGAGCTTTTGCACCAGTTGTGTGTGGGCCAGACGGGTCTCCTTAATGCCTTCATTGACCATTACAAAAACTTAGCCCAGGTGGTTGCTTACATGGAGGGTATACATTCAGACGTGAGTAGGCTTTCTCCTCCACAGTGACGTCTGGCCTTCAACAGGGACATACTCCCATTCCTGCTCCAGGGCCTTTGTCCATCCCCCAGATTGTGGCCACGTCTGATGATAGTGACCACGGTTCACATATGTCACAGTCGAAGCACATAGCAGTAACAACCCAAGGGGTCCTGCCCGCAGACACCATCACCACAGAAGAGCAAAGCCACCCCAGAATGCAAAGACAAAACCCTGTCAGGCAAAACCAAGGCCCAAAAAACAAGGATGCAGACCTCAGGCTCACATGTCTTAGAGGCATCCCCAGCCAAGGACTCTCCTGTTCCTAAAGCATCTCCCAAAGAGAGGCATGCAGTTTCTGTGCCCCCCTGAGTAGGTGGTGCATGGCAAGGGTACACCTAAGAATAGCTCCAAGGCAGATTCATCCACCACCTCGACTCCCATTCCAAGCCCAGTGAAGCAGGGGAAGGAGGGCACAATAGGGGGTACACCTGGCAAACAGGGGAAGGAGGGTCAAAGACAAAGCCAGGTGAAGAGTTCTGCTGGATCCAGCATGTCCCCAGAGGGAGTGCCTGTGTCTGCACCTGATGCAGCTTTGTTGGTGTGTGTGCCTGTTGTGTCCACACCACTTTCCATTAATCCAAGTACAGGGAAGCAATTTCGAATCCCCAAGAAGTGGAAAGGCACACCGCCACAATCTCACAGCTACTCTGTGTCTCAGGTCTGCATGACTCCACCTCCAGGTGCCACTACACCACCTGGTCCAAGCAGCCCTCCGGCTTGCCAAGCCACTGATAGCACTATCTCACCTGGGCCGCTCTCTCCCCAGTCAAGTGCTCTAGCTGTCCCGACATACAGAAAGCTCCCAGTCCACCTGCCAGCTAAGTCTGAGTGGTAGTCCCCTTCACACACCTGTCTCTCACACAGGTGGGCCTGTACTGCCCATTGTTACCCCCCCTGACTGTGTTGCTGCCCATGGAAGGGTACAGTTGCACACACTCCCTGTGCAGATTCTCATGTACTCGCTCTGCACTTTGCTTTGGACACTGGCCTTGCTGCTCTTTGCTGTGTTGGACTATTCCATGTGGAGCCTCTCATGTACTCGTTCTGCACTTTGCCCTGGACACTGGCCTTGTTTCACGTAGCTGTGTTGGGCTATTCCCTGTGCAGCCTCTCATGTAATCGTTCACACTTTGCTCTGCCCACTGGGCTTCTTGTTCTGCCCTTGCCTGTGCAGCCTCTCATCGAAATGCTGTGTACACTGAACTTGCCACTGGCCTTCCTGGTTTGCCCTTGCATGTGCAGATCCTCAGGGATATGCTGTGCACCCTGAACTGGCCACTGGCCTTCCTGCTTTTCCCTTGCCTTTGCAGATTCTCATGGATATGCTGTGCACTCTGAACTGGCCACTGACCTTCCTGTTTTGCGCATGCCTCTGCAGATTCTCAAGGATATGCTGTGCACCCTGAACTTGCCACTGGCCTTCCTGTTTTACCTTTGCCTGTGCAAATTCTCATGGATATGCTCAGCATTTTGTGCCTTGCTCTTCGCTACTCTTGGTGCCTATCTGCACAATATCTGAATAAAGACAGGTACTGTTGTCTGTTTTGTCAGTGTACTTACTGAATAAAGTTATTTTGGTGTGTGCATATGGTTGACTGTGCCCCATGCTCTGTGTGCCACTTCGGTACAAAAGGGGGTGGTGATGGACGGAGCATCTGAACCAATCAAACACTCACACCCAGTCAACAGATCTGGGTTTAATCCATCACCGTTCTTTAGCCTACTCTGCCACCCCAGCTCAGACATGGCCATATGCAAATCAGTCTGACCCTGTGCCTCATGAGAACAGTCCAGCCCAAACCGCCAAGCCATGCTTTCCCTGGACCGGAAACCAGCTTCCTAGGACCAGTTTCTGGCATTACAGCCGTCTTCAGCCAGGCTTGCTTGAATCCAGTGGCAAAGTGAGCAAGAGACTGCCAACTTATGAAGAACAAAGTGGTACAAAAGGGGGTGGTCCAGGCTAATGAAGGCTGAAAGCCCGAAACCGGTCCTTGGATGCTTGTTTCCAGTCCAGGGAGGACCTGTCTTGGCAGTTTGGACTGGACTGTTCCCATGGGGAACAGGGTCAAGACTGATTTGCATAGTTTGGGTCCAAACTGGAATGGCATGGTGAGCAAAAAACGATGGATTTAGGCCCAGATCTCTGTACTGGGGTGAATGTATGACATTATTCTGCATTCTATCCATCACCTGTTGTTTTTGCATTTGTCACCCCGAGTGGGATGGGTATGCTCAGACGTGAGTCCCGTGCTCTCCATGCCACTGGAATCAAGCTATCCAGGCTGATGAGGGCGGAAAGCCCGAAACCGGTCCTTGGATGCTTGTTTCCTGTCCAGGGAGGACCTGTCTTGGCAGTTCGAGCTGGACTGTTCCCATGGGGCACAGGGTCAAGACTGAATTGCATATGGCTGGGTCCAAACTGGAATGGCATAGTGAGCAAAAAAAGAGATGGATTTGGGCCCAGATCTCTGTACTGGGGGAATGTATGACATTGTTCTGCATTCTGTCCATCACCTGTTGTTTTTGCATTTGTCACCCTGAGTGGGACGGGTATGCTCAGATGTGAGTTCCGTGCTCTCCATGCCACTGGAATCAAGCTATCCAGGCTGATGAGGGCTGAAAGCCCGAAACCGGTCCTTGGATCCTTGTTTCCAGCCCAGGGAGGACCTGTCTTGGCAGTTCGGGCTGGACTGTTCCCATGGGGCACAGGGTCAAGACTGATTTGCATATGGCTGGGTCCAAACTGGAATGACATGGTGAGCAAAAAAACAATGGATTTTAGCCCAGATCTCTGTACTGGGGTGAATGTATGAAATTGTTCTGCATTCTGTCCGTCACCTGTTGTTTTTGCCTGTGTGCCACTTCAACATTGCCAGTGTCTTTGCTCGCCCACTCTTTTTTCACAGGGGTGACAGGGACTTCAGTTCTTTCTGACACTGATATTTGTGGTGTCTAGGATGTCAATTTTACCTGCAATGCAGTTGTCATTTTCATGGTTTGTAAATGTTGGCTAGATTCTTCACACAGAGAAACATTACAGATATTGGAAGATGTCCTGTTTGAATACCCATTGATATATCAGACACCAAGACATGTCATATTAGAATGCTGTTGCCTTGCCCTCACTGAGAATTTCTTCAGATTTGAAGACACATTGTTCCGCCAGGTACATCGTACCAGCATGGACAGCACATTTGCGGCGAGTCTGGCGGGACTTTATATCCACCATTTGAAAAGACAAAAACTCCTTGCTGACTCTAACCCCTACAGGAAACATCTGAGCCTTTGGAAAAGATACATTGATGATGTTCTGCTGATATGGGTAGGGACTGAAACAAAAACAACTAGCTTCATTGACTGGCTCAATCTCCAGGACCCTTTTTTAAAATTCACATACATCATGAGTAGGTCACAGCTGGTGTTTTTGGATTTGTATATCATTTCAACCACTGACACCCTAATTACCACCACTCATTTTAAGCCTACTGCAAGGAACTTTCTTTTGGTCTAAGACAGTTTTCACCCGAGACAGCTGAAAGAGAATCTGCCTTTTGGCCAATTTTTAAGACTGATGCGCAATTGCACGGAGAAAAAGGATTTCAACAAACAAGCAAAAGACCTCACAGACAAACTGATCAATCGACATTACCCCAAACACTTAGTCACTAAAGCAAAGAAAAGAGCTGCTAATAATAACAGAGAGGCACTCCTGGAACCGAAAATCGGAAAAGAGCCAGCTGATAAAAAAACTCATTTGTATCACTACCTACAATATCGCTTCAGATAAGGTAACAAAAATCATTAAGAAACATTGGCGCACCCTGAAATGCGGTAATCTTGTAATTCCAAAACCAATGTTCAGCAACAAAAGAGGTAAAAACCTGAGAGACTATCTAGTCCATACACGCCCAAAAACTGAAAACAGGGGTAGCGAACAAAGAAAACTCCAAACTTCCCACAGGACATTACCCATGCTGCAATTGCAGTGTCTGTCACCTGATATCTGTAACCAGGAAGGTACAATTTAATAACACAATGACATGAGAAATCCGAAACTTCACCAATTGTAATGCTTCAGGCGTTGTATACATGATCACATGTATCTGTAATTTACATTACATTGGAATGACTACCAGGAAAGCCAACACAAGGATCGTGGAGCACCGAAGCAACATCAGGTGCAAAAGAAACACAAAAAAAATGACATCCCACTTCATTGAAAAACACTACACCCCCAACGATATGAAATGGGTGATTCTTGAGCATCTTGAAAACAATAATAACCTTGAACAACGCCTCCTAGAAAAGGAACAGCGTTGGGGGTACAAACTCCTTATAGACAGCCAAGGACTGAATGATGCGATTCCATGGGGAAAGTTATCCAGATGAACCTTTTTCCAGGCCCCCCCTTTTTTGATTCCTAAATCTAAATCTAAATCTTTCTCTACCTGAAAAGTTTTTTCATAGACAAGTAGTCCTATACAAAACTCACTAACCGTTGGTCCTCCCAGAACACAAGCTTTTGGCTACCTATTTTTCATAGCAATAATACAATTATTTTTTTGACGCCAAGACATATTAAATAAATCAGAGGGATTTTTTTTCTGATTAGTCTATATTATCTCTGTAACTGAGATGAAACAACTTATGATTCATTTTTCTAAACTCCTCTTTTAAACTCAGCTTTGCCATTACCCCAATCCGGCAAAGACGTTTTCTGTTGTAGTGTTTCGAAAAAAACACTTGGGACATCATATATAGCCAGTGAGAGCAGCAACAAGTTGATTTATTTAATATTTTTTATTTTTATTTTTTCAGATTGCCAACACTCGATAAATTTAGCCTGTACTATCAGAAATTTTCAAACATTCTTTTATCACATCTTAGTATCATAAACATTCTTTTTCACATTGTGTTGTCTCTTAGTGTTGTAACAGTTTGCATGCCAACAGGAGTAATCCAACAGGGATACAACATTGGCCCGAATGCCGGCAGCCACTTTGTGAAGTCCCCGCTCTAGTCTTGCAAACGCGACTAGGCGGGAGCACTTCCTGAATTTTAGCAGCTCACGGCACTGAGACGGCACCATACAGTCTCGTGGGACGCCGAATAGGTTACCAGCAAGGAGAGAAATCCTGACAAGTAAGTCTGTTCCTTTTCAGCAACCGGATCCATGGCCTTCACTGTGTTTGATACACACGGGATTGCCCCACCATAGCGAGCCGTTTTTTTCATGGGAAAGTAATTACCTTCTCTTTTCCGGCAACAGATATTTTTCAGGTCTCCAACTCCCCTGATCTGACCATGAGGCTTAGTAAAGCTGAACGAAACGCATGTTTTATTCTAAATGTCTGTTTCTACGTTATGTATGTGTCTTGTCACGAAAACGGGTCATGTTATTTCATTTTAGAAACATCACGCACCATTATCCAGGGTCCTTTTCCCTTCCAGGACCACAGGTGCAAGTGGATTCACGAGGGCATATACGGTCATGTTTTGGTGTTTTTTATACCAATTTATCCAATCTAGGCACTACAGTTGGGAAAGACATTGAACCAGATATGTATTCTATCCCCTTTTGAACCTTTGTCTCTCTCTCCTGTTGGCACAAGAGAATAAGAAGATCCTGCAGAGGGCAGGGCGATGCGTCCTAACACTGTATTTTTCTATTTTTCTTAACGACTGAATACTTGTTATGTCGTATGTATATGGTTTAATCTAATGTCTCATTGATAGGCAATTATTTCGCACTGCACTTAGGATTAATACCCCCAGGGCTGACTCCCCAGGCCCCCCAAATTATTATAATTTTTTTTGAATAGCGGGGTCTGCGTATCGTGCACATACCCCTCAAAAATTAGGAGGAGCCTGGGGGGTCCTTGTGGGACCCCCTGAGCAGGCCTAGGGGGTCAGGGTACTTCTACCCTGCTCCCTTTGCGTGTTTTGCACCTTTGTTTCACTGCTTTCTTGTGCCGTGGTTCTACCGAGGCACAAGATGGCTGCCAACACTTCCTGGTTTGGAGTGTTGACAGACAGTGGCAGCCATTCAGCATGCCTTATCGAGAAAGTTGCATGCTCATTGGCTGTCAACACTTCTAACCAGGAAGTGTTGGCATCCATCTTGTGCTAGTGTTGACAGCCAGTGGCAGCCAATCAGCATGCCTTCCCGAGAAAGCTGCATGCTCATTGGCTGTCAATACTTCTAACCAGGAAGTGTTGGCATCCATCTTGTGCTCGATAGACAAAGGCAAAAGAAAGCAAAAAAACAAACGTGAAGAACACAAAAACAGGGCAGGGTAGATACACCCTGACACCCTAGGCCTGCCAAGGTGGTCCGACAAGGATAAAAAAGGACCAATTTTTTTTTTTAAACCTGGTCTGTTTTTTTTAAAAATTACTCCCCGGGGGGACCAAATTGCGGGGGCATAGTGATAAAGAAGTGTGGGGGGTCCACAATCCCCACCCCACACTTCCCCGGGGACCGGCGCCCCTCGGGCCAAGCAACGCAGCCCATTGGCGCATACTGGAGGTTCCTGGTGGGCTAGTTGGCCCCCAGGGACCCCCAGTATGCAAGGGGAATTAGTTCCTACTCTGCAAACACGCCAGGGGTTGCGCTGCAGAGAGGTGTAAAAAAGGGTGTGGTCTCATTACACCTCTCTGCAATGCAGACCCCTGGCGCATACTGCAGGTTCCAGGTGGGCTAGTTGGCCCCCAGGGACCCCCAGTATACAAGGGGAATTAGTCCCCCCTCTGCAAACACGCCCAGGGGCTGCGTTGCAGAGAGGTGTAAAAAAGGGTTTGGCCTCATTACACCTCTGTGCAATGCAGCCCCTTGGCTTATACTGGAGGCTCCTGGTGGGCTAGTTGCCCCCCAGGGGCCCCCAGTATGTAAGGGGAATTAGTTCCTCCTCTGCATAAGCACCAAGGTTTGCGCTGCAGAGTGTTGTAAAAAGTGGGCGTGCCCTCTGAACACCTGCCTGCAAAAATGTAGTAAATCAGTATAAAAAACAAACAAATTAATACATTTAAAAATTGTCATTTAAAAAACAGTCAAAATTCAATGAAAACACCATAGGTTTCAAGCCTTATATAGTTAGGAATTAGCATTTAAAAAACCTTGTAAATTCACTGAAAACACCATAGGTTTCAGGCCTTATATAGTTAGGAATTAGCTTTTAAAAACCTTTGAAATTCACTCAAAAAACTATAAGTTTTAGGGGTGGTATAGTTAGCTGGACATTTCACTCATACAAAACCATTGAAATTGCTCCTATATAGTTAGTTGTACTAACTATATTTCGCGCACCCGCAATCCACTGCTGATGATGTCACATATTACATCATTCATGACATGGTCAGTGACATCACTGATGACATCTCAAATGACATCAATGATGACATCACTGATAGAGCTATTCATTGCACCTGTATCCACCAAAAATGTCAGTGCCGAACCATGCAAATCTTCTGTGACATAAGGACCACGTTGATCTACAGGAATTTGGACTGGTCCCCTCCCTGTCCCTGGCTGTCCAGGACATAGATCATCCCTGCAGCTTCACCCATATTATAATCATCATGATAGTACTGCCTTCCCCGGGGGTCATCAAAATAGTTCTGGTCAGAACAACCCCACGAGGATGCACCAGCTTGAGACTCATCCCGACCAACCTCCCCACTGCCCCTTCCCATGAACCCCGCCCTCTAGGTACTTCAATTTTCTGTAACAAATCTGGACATTCACTTCGCCAATGTCCTTCCTTTTTTGCAATATGCACACTGATTCAGCCCTGCAACTGCCTCTACCGGAACCCCGCGACCTCTGAGTCGGACCAATGCCTCGTCCCCTGCTGAACCCCCTTGCAACTTGCTGCATCAACATACTTGTCTTCAAATCCTTACTCTTCTTCTCCACCTTGTCCTTTTCCTCCTTTTCTCGATCCTCATAGTACTGAGCCATACTCAATATCACCGAAGGGGAGGAGGTAGTCCAAGTACTCTCAGAAGCTAGCAACTGAGCTCCAGAAGCAAATTCATAACAAACCTGTTAACAAACAGACAAACACCACCTTCGATTGACAAATCCGGCCCACTGAAATCCCAAAACACCCCTTCAAAATGAGTAAAAAAATCAGACATACTCTCCCCTTTCTTTTGATGACATGCCGTCAGCTTATCCCAATATACTCATCTGGGTGCGATAAGAGAATGCATATAGGTGATAATACGACCTGGCGAAGCCAGAATCTCAGCTTTAGGTTTTTCACCTGCCTTCCTCTACTTATCCCATGGCCTAATCTCATTCCAAGTACCACCCAACTCCACTACGTGGTCTTGCATATGCACCTGCCGCCAAATATCAACAGGCACCAAGAGCTCGAAAAACATCTCAATATCTGCTAAGGTCATAACTGATGAGAAGGCGGACTCTGTTAACTCTTTATAATATGTCGTAGTGTTCTTCCTAGGATCTGGTAACTGATTCTTAAGAGCTAGCACCTCACTTCTCTTCCATGGGGTATAGACCCACTGTTCCTGAATGTGAGCCACTACCCGCTGTTGGATCACATCACCTCTCTGGTTACGCTGCTCTGGAATCTCGGAATAAAAATAGGGTGCACCTTCATCATCAAAAACTGGGAGACACTAGGCAGAGTATGGTGTTGTAACCTTTTTTGATAACTAAGAAGTGTCCTAACATTACTGAGAACTTCTGCAGGGGCCATACCAGCGGAATCTGCACATTCTCGAATATCATAAATAATTTGAGGAGCTGTGTCACAAATTCACGTTTTCCACAAACCAATCAATGTAGCCGACATATTTTGAGGGGCATGCTGCTGCACAAATTGCTCAAAATCTCTCATCACACTCCATATATCCTCCACACTATAAATCGGACTCCGAACCTGTTGTGCAGCCTGATTGTTCTCCTCTTCACCCATATCAGATTGAATCAATATCTGCTCCATTCACTCCCATGCTGCCACCCAAATCCCTCCATCCGACCCACACATCAGTGTCCCAACACTACACAACACTGAGAATAAAATGTCTGGGGAAGACACAAGAGATAAAGGCAGGCAAAGGAGCAACAGGGGATTGAGACTTTTCAGGACCCAGGTCGAGATGACCAATAGACGAGGAGCCGCCCGATCAGACAGGAGGGGCAGCTGCGAGAACCAGGCTCTATTATATGGGGATCCCCGATCCGACCAGATGCAACCCCTACTCCACAAACTGATAATAGGCGGGAGAGTAACCTTGTGGAGTCCGTGTTTAGGCGCCAACTGAGGGAAGTAACCTAATTAGGGTCACTCGGGTCACTCTCGATCTCCTATAGCCTACCAAGAAATGAAGAGTCGATGACGCAGTAGAGAATGCAATCTAACTAGTTTATTCACAAGGTACACTGCAGTGGAGTCTAGTCTGACCAGCCTCCTATGATGGCTGACGAGGGACTGACTCTAACAAGCATAAAGTTATATTATGTATGTTGCAGACCCCTCAGAGACCCACCCATTATGGAAAAACACTGGTAGATGTCGTAATACATAGGGGTACAGAACATAAGTTTCGATTCCACAGCTTGGTACCAGCTATCTACTGCCCAAGGTCTTCTGACTTATCCTCCCTACTAGGCAGGTGGGAGAGAGCCTCTACACAAAGGGAAAGGCATGCGTTATTAAGCAAGATTCAACATTTGAGAAACAAAACTCCCCAAGGATCATTTTATTGTGAATGATCAAGTAACAGTTTCAATTATAATACAAGATGGTGTCTACTAGAGGTAAAATGGGAGCACAGATGTCAACCTAACATACATAACATCTGCCCTTGCTAATTGCGTATGCATCCAGCAAGAATGTATTATGAGATAGCTAAATAAATACTAACATAATACCAGGTAAAATATGAGTAATTTGGCAGTAATTTGACTCTAAGGATCTGACCGATATGCTACAGAGTGTCAATTTCAAACCACATATATGGATGCTTACACATACTAAAGCGGTGCAAAAGGGGGTGGTGATGGACGGAGCATTGATTCAATCAAACACTCACACCCAGTCAAAATATCTGGGTTTAATCCATCACCGTTCTTTAGCCCACTCTGCCACCCATGTTCAGACATGGCTATATGCAAATCAGTCTGACCCTGTGCCTCATGGGAACAGTCCAGCCCGAACTGCCAAGACATGTCTTCCCTGGATCGGAAACAAGCTTCCGAGGACTGGTTTCTGGCATTCTAGCCGTCTTCATCCCGGCTTGCTTGAATCCAGTGGCAAAGGGAGCAAGGGACTCACGTCTGAGCATAACCTGCCACACTTATGGCGGCCAAAAGCAGTACAAAAGGCGGTGGTGATGGACGGAGCATCTGAATCAATCAGACATTCACACCCAGTGAAAAGATCTGGGTTTAATCCATTACCGTTCTTTAGCCCACTCTGCCACCCCATTTCAGACATGGCTATATGCAAATCAGTCTGACCCTGTGCCTCATGGGAACAGTCCAGCCCCAACTGCCAAGTCATGTCTTCCCTGGACCGGAAACAAGCTTCCGAGGACCGGTTTCTGGCATTCCAGCCGTCTTCAGCCCAGCTTGCTTGAATCCAGTGGCAAAGTGAGCAAGGGACTCACGTCTGAGCATACCCTGCCAAACTTATGGCGGCCAAAAGCGGTACAAAAGGGGGTGGTGATGGAAGGAGCATCTGAATCAATCAAACACTCACACCCTGTCAAAAGATCTTGGCTTAATCCATCACTGTTCTTTAGCTCACTCTGCCACCCCAGTTCAGACATGGCTATATGCAAATCAGTCCGACCCTGTGCTTCATGGGAACAGTCCAGCCCGAACTGCCAAGCCATGTCTTCCCAGGACCGGAAACAAGCTTCCGAGGACCGGTTTCTGGCATTCCAGCCGTCTTCAGCCCGGCTTGCTTGAATCCAGTGGCAAAGTGAGCAAGGGACTCACGTCTGAGCATACCCTGCCACACTTATGGTGGCCAAAAGCGGTACAAAAGGGGGTGGTGATGGACGGAGCATCTGAATCAATCAAACACTCACACCCAGTCAAAAGATCTGGGTTTAATCCATCACCGTTCTTTAGCCCACTCTGCCACCCCAGTTCAGACATGGCTATATGCAAATCAGTCTGACCCTGTGCCTCATGGGAACAGTCCAGCCCGAACTGCCAAGCCATGTCTTCCCTGGACCGGAAACTATCTTCCCAGGACCGGTTTCTGGCATTCCAGCTGTCTTCAGCCCGGCTTGCTTGAATCCAGTGGCAAAGTGAGCAAGGGACTCACGTCTGAGCATACCCTGCCACTGGATTCAAGCAAGCCGGGCTGAAGACGGCTGGAATGCCAGAAACCGGTCCTCGGAAGCTTGTTTCCGGTCCATCGAAGACATGGCTTGGCAGTTCGGGCTGCACTGTTCCCATGAGGTACAGGGTCAGACTGATTTGCACATAGCCATGTCTGGACTGGGGTGGCAGAGTGGGCTAAAGAACGGTGATGGATTAAACCCAGATCTTTTGACTGGGTGTGAGTGTTTGATTGATTCAGATGCTCCGTCCATCACCACCCCCTTTTGTACCTACACATTCTAAAGGGCACAGGTTGGACCAGGTTTGGTCCATCAACCTTAGTATATTCAATCTCTCTATATATCTATCCATATGGTCAGACCACTACCTAATAAGGTTCATCCTAGTTGTGATCCCTCTACCCAGACCAATCACTCTCTCAAAGATCACGACTAGAAACTGGAGGTGCATAAACGCAAACTCTTTCTGTGACACATTATCATCCAATTTGCCCTCCTTGACAGAGAACCCTGACAAGTTTTAGGAAGACATTTTAAACTGGCAAAGGACGGCCAGCAATAATCATGGTCCATTCCAAAAAACTAGATCCACTCACCAGCACGAGGCATCAAAATGGTTCTCAGAAAGGCTAAAGATAGCTAAATAAAAAATGTGGCAGAGAGAATGGAAATGGCGAAGATCTAATTTCCCAGGAAATAAGGTACGTTTTATACATAGCATGGAAGATTAAAAAAAGCTTTCCTACAAGCTAAAATAACATTCTTATCAAACAAAGTTACAAACTCCAAAAATAAAACAAAAGACAGTTTCAAATTAGTGGGAGAACTATCAGCCCCAGATCAAGTAATCCTACTGGTCATCCCAACACAGAAATTATGCAATGACTTTAACTCCTTTTATGTAGATAAAATAAAGAAAATACAAGCTACCATTTCCCCTAGTAGGTTACATATGAAACTCACACCAAAAAATAGGAACCTCACCTTCATCTCAACCTGTCCCTGCATCAGCAAAGAGCAGCAAGCAGAATTAATAAAGAAAGTGAAATCTGGCTCCCTCAAAGATGTATGCACCCCTCAAATACAAATAATCATGTTTACTTCCTTCTCAGAAATCATTCTTTCACTCTCAAATTCATCTCTCATGCAAGGCTATGTCCCCAATTGTTCAAAGATGCCATAGTAATTGTCCTACAAAAAATCAATCTCCCTCCTCCCATTTCCCACTAAAATCTTATAAGCACGTGTAGCAAAACATCTCTGCTCCTTTTTAGAAGAAACAAAGGACCATAATAGTAAGCAACGGCAATGAATAGCACAAAGCGTGCTTAGCGCTTTCTTATTCATCGCCGTCTATCTCTGGAATTTATCACCCTGGTATCGCGTTATCAACAACGCGTTGCTCCAGGGCGGTAAGAATTTCAGAGATAGTGGGGGAAATCGGTGTTTTGCAGGGAACTTCGCTGGTTTTCCAGCGATGTTCCCTGCAAATGGGCAATAACCTTGCTGATACGACCCTGTGGTCTTGACAGCATAATCCACCCCCTATGTTAGGGATGGGTAAGTTAGGATTTTAGCAGACGTTAGTTTTTAGAGAAAACAGCATTTTTTTCCAAAAACTAACGTCTACTAAAATGCTGTGGAAGCCTTGTAAATATCGCGATGTTCACATCAGCCATATTTGCAAGCTTGTACTGCCCAGTGATGCCCACTTTGCTATTAGAGATGCAAAGGGAGGCCTCGGTAAAAAATATGCCCCAAATTATCTTGACCCCCATGAGGCAGGTTTTCGGCCCTCTCACTCAACTGTATCAGTCATCCTCTCAATCTTGGATGACAGGAGAAATAGGGCAGATGAAGGCAGCACTCAGGCACTATTCCTACTGGATCTGTCTGCAGCATTTGATACAGTGGATCACAGCATGCTGATTGATCAAATTACAGAAGCAGGCTTAAAAGGGCCAGCCCTATAATGGATGAAATCTTTTCCAAAGGACCGCACCCAGTCAGTTTGACTCCTTCCCTACTGCTCATCCAAAGTTCACGTGAACTGCGGAGTACCCCAAGGTTCGTCTTTATCCCCGCACCTTTTCAACCTCTATATTCATCCCTTAATAAATGCTCTTCAGCAGAAGAAGGTGAAAATATATAATTATGCTGACAAATATGCAACTGGTTTTCATTATTAATGACACATCAGACTCAAGGGAGTTCTTCCAGAATACTATGCTATACATCAGAGACTGGATGAACGGCAACCAGCTAAAACTCAACTCTGAAAAACAGAGATCATCATAACCAACAACAAAGTAAACCACTGGAAACCTGCCTACTGGCCAAAAGGGCTGGGCCCCTCTCCAGCCCTTAGGACTGCCGTAAAAAGTCTAGGCATTCAAATTGACAATAATTTGTCCATGAGACCTTAGATAAGCACTCTAACATCTTCCTGTTTCCTGCAACTTAGGAAAATCAAGAAAATTTGCAGATTCTTTTCAATGGAGGCAAGCATTCAAATTGTCATAGCATTAATCTTAGCTAGAACTGCTTATGCAAATACTCTCTATTTAGGACTCCCCAAAAACGTAAATCATAGACTCCAAATGGCGCAAAACCAAACAGCAAGAATTATCTTTCAACAACCAATACACTGCCACATTAAACCTCTAATGAGGAAGTTACATTAGCTCCCAGTGATCCAACGCACCATATTTAAAACAGGATGTATCATCTTCAAATCCCTTCAAAACAAATATCTCAAGTACATATCTGCTAGAATTCAAATACATTACCCAAAACGCAACCTTGGGTCAGGCCAAATGAACCTTCTAATTAACCTGAGATTCAAACAAAAGAGATTGGGAGGGCTAAGCTTCTCGGTTCAATGCCCTCAGGTCTGGAACTCACTTCCTACTTCCTACTGCAATCAGACTAGCAGATACATGTGCTTCAGAAGAATTCTGAATACGTGGCTATTTTCAATAGGCATTTAGCAGCTAAATACCTTATCTGATGACCGCTCCTAACCCTGCACCAAGAGTCCTTTTGGTGAATGTTCGCTGTAGAAATAGCCTACAACATAGAATACCTACGACATCTCACTCTACCCCCATTCTAGTGGTCACTATTCCACTGTATGCTACTCCACTCTTTGCCAACCAATCAATCAATCAATCAATCATTGAGGGAAATTATAAGTTCATTACTCACCCATGAGGGTCTCAAGGCGCTAGAGGAGCAAGGGGGAAATAGCTCTGGTTACTTGAAAGGCCAAGTCTTGAGGGTCATCTTGAAGATGTGCAGGGTGGGGGGGCACCTGATGTTGATCAGTAGTCCGTTCCAAGTCTCGGCCTGGATGTAGGAGAACGTCCTTCCACCTGTTCTTGGTCTGTAGATGTGCTGGGGCTCGGCGAAAGCATGGTTGGTGGATGGGAGGTTCCTCTTTGGTACGTGGCAGGAGATTCTGTCATTGAGATATTGGTGTCCAGTGTTGTGGAGGCATTTGTAGGTGTGCATGAGTATCTTAAAGATTATTCTTTTCTCGACAGGAAGCCAGTGGAGGTTGTGCAGGTGTGGCTGTGGTGCCTGGCTGTGGTGTTCTGTATGGTCTGGAGTTTGCAGAGCAGAAACTTGTTGATCCCGGCATAGAGGGAGTTTCTGTAGTTTAGTCATCTGGTTATGAGTGCCTGTGTGATGGTCTGCCTTGATTCGGGTGGTATCCATTTGAAGGTTTTTCAGAGGATGCGGAGGGTGATGAAGCAGTGGAAGTGATGATGTTAGAGAGGGGGAGTCAAGTGCAATGCTGAGGTTTCAGGCATGATCCGTGGGGTCGCGGGGCTGCCGAGGGCGGTGGGCCACCAGGAGTTGTCCCAAGGAGTGGAGCCAGTCGAGGGCGATTCCCTGGATGCCGTCTTTGTGGAATCTGGCGATGAGAGTGTGGTGGGAGATGGTGTTGAAGCCTGCAGAGAGCTTGAGTAGGATCAGGGCTGCGGTGTGTCCTTGGTCTAGGAGGGTCCGGTTATCGTCTGTGGTGGTGAGTAGAAAGTTGTTCATGCTGTGTTTGCTTCACAATCAGGTTTGGGAGGAGCCGATGAAGGAGTGTTCTTTGATGAATTTAGTTAGCTGGATGTTGACGGTCTTCTCTGTGACTTTCCCTTTTACTGCCACTCCACCCTATCCCACTCCACTCTGTGCTATCCACTGTATGCCATTACATTGTACTTCACTCCACTCTACACCAGTCCACTCTACAGCTCTTCACTGTATGCCACTCCACTCTATGCTATTCCATTGTATGCCACTCAACTCTATGCTATTGCACTGTATGGCACTCAATTCTCACACAATCCACTCTAGGCCACTATACTGTACACCACTCCACTGTATGCTATTCCACTGTATGCTGCTCAGCTGTACAACACTTCAGCGTACGCCTCTCCATTGTACACCATTACACTCTATGGTGATCCATTCTATACTATTCCACTGTACACAACTCCACTGTATGGCGCTCCACTCTATGGTATTTCACTCTGTGCCAGTCCACTCTACATCTCCCCACTGTACTTCTCTCTAATATGCGATGTTCTACTGTATGCCACTCCACTGTATCACAATGCACTCTATGCTGCTTCACTGTACTCTATTACACTCTAACAGTCTACACCTTATCCCACTCCACTCTTCGACATTCTACTGTACACTGTTCCACAGTAGCCACTACACTCTGCGCCAATTCAGTCTGCACCACTCAACTCTACGCTATTCGATTCTAGACCACTCGACTGTACGTCACTCCACTGTGCTGTACTACACTATACCCCGCTCCACTCTATGTCACTCCATTATATGCCACTGCACTCAACACTACTCCAGTGTAGGGTATTCCATTCTACATCACTATTCCAACCTTCATCACTCCACTCTGTGGCACTCCACTGTAAGGTAAGCCACTCCATTGTACACTACTCCACTGTACCTATTTCAGTGTATGTTGCTTTACTGTACACTATTTCACTGTTCAACACTCCACTTGGCACCACTTCCCTCTACACCACTTCCCTCCACTCCACTCTACGCTATTCCACTATATGCCCCTCCACTCTACACTGTTGCTTGGTTATGAATTTACCTTGAAAAAATGAAAAGACAAGAGACTTTGGCAAAACAGGAACAAGTTGGTTAAATTGAATGCAGCGGCCGGAAAAGAATTGACAGAGTAGCATCTGAAGGCAGTCTCAATGTACAGAGGTTTTGACAGGCATTTTATACAGTTTTATGAAGTATCATAATCTGATTACGTATGATCTTTATGTGTGGTGTGCATGCTGTGTCCTCATTGGCTGAATGTTGCTGACTGCATGTGGCATGTAACTCTGTGGTATTGGTATCGGAACGTGTGCTTTTCGCCAACCGTGTTTTATGGGGCCAATTTCCTTGAACCTAATTGTGATGTAGCTGTCTGTCTGTGGGATCAATCAGGATTTTTCCTGTTTGCGCGTTTGTCTTCGAGCTGAATGAAACCCCATCTGTGACTTATTAATTGGTAGGCCTGGGTTTGGGTCACAGGCCTGTCTCACCACGTATCTCTGACTCAGAGTTGATGGGGAGATCATCTAGGGTGACTTTGACAGTAATGATATGAGCTCATTGCCGTGTGTGCATAAAACATGGTGGTGATTTATATCATATTTACCAACATTCTCATTATGGTGCGTACAGTTGCAATAGCATAGCTCATCATTACTTTTACTATTTTTGACATTGTAATGTATGCATAGTTTATGGTGTACATCAACAATACATTTTCTGGTATTGCCGCTGTTGGGCCTGCACATTTCATGGTGTACATTGACCTCATATTCACAGATATTAACATTACCACTCCACGTTACACCACTCTGCTGTACTCTATTGCACTGTATGCCACTCTATGCTACTCGATTCTACATCTCCACTCTACCTAACGCCACTCCTTTATGCTCCGCTTAACAGCCCTATACTCCACTGTATAGCATTAAACTGTACAACAATGTACTTGTCTCACTACCACTGTACAGCACTCTACTTTATAGTAGTTTGCAACACTATACTCAACTCTATGACACTCTACGAAACTCCAGTTGTGCCTCTCCACACCAATTAATATACTTTATTCATTGAGACACTACTCCACTTGACTGCACTGTACTACACTTCTGCACTCTATGTCACTCAACTGTAATCTACTCAATGACACTCAACTGTATGACAGTCTATCCTATTCCACTCTACCATTCTGTCCTGCACACTGTACTCTTCTCCACACCACTCAACTATCATAATACACTTTAATACGTTCTGGGACACTCTACTCTAATCCACTTTATAGACTTTCTGACACTCTACAAAACATCAGTCCACTTTACTGCACCACACACCATTCCACTCTACTACCCTTTACTCCTCTGTATGCCACACCGCTCCACTCTACTCAATTCAACTCAACTGTACTCTAATACATGCTACTCCACTCTATAATATGCCACTCCCCTAGATTCCATTGCACTCCTCTACACTGCACAATACTTTGACACTTTAACACTCTCTCACTGTACCACACTCTATTCCACTCTATGCAACTCAAATCTACAAGACTCTACTATACTCGGTGCCACTATACAAAAATGACCTCCACGTTATGCCGAACACTACCCTGTACAGCCCTCTACTCCACTCTAGGCCCCTAAACCCCAGTGTAAATGTACAGGAATTTATATAGCGCAAATCACCACTGGTTTCTAAGCGCTTGCTTAGGGTACCCGTTCTGGTATTCCCCTGTGAGATAACCCCGGCAGGGTATCTGCATGGTGAAAGCCAGGCATCCCGCCGCGAGGGGCCGTTGTGGAGATTAAGCAAGCTATTGCCCAGAGTCGCCGAGTGTGAACCCATGAATGGAGTAGGCACCGGAGCGAGAATTGTCAAGTCCATGGACATTTTAGGACTCAAGACCCACCAGACGGGAATTGAACCCTGTAAAACATTCTACTCCACTCCACGTCCCTTTCCAAAATTCTAGGACACAATATTCCACCATATTGTACAAAACACGATTCTAATTTGTGATACTGCACTCGACTCTACACTACGCCTGTCCACTCTATTGCACTTCAAGCCACTATACCATACACCATGTCACTACACTATATAACTATTTACTCCAATGTACGCTACGCCACTCCACTCAACTCTACACCACATCAATGTACACCATTCCACTCTACGATATTCCACTGCATGCCAATCCACTGTACCACACTTCACTCTGCTATACTCCAACCTGCTCTACTCTAATACAGTATACTCTTCGACATTACACTGTACCACATTCTCCTCCATTCTGTTTTATCACACTCCACTTAATAACAATCCACTTGACAGCAGTAAACTGTATGATATAAAGCAAATGTTTATTAAAAATAAAAAAACATTGAAATTCAATGAAAAAAGCAAAGATTAAATATTTGACATATGTAGAAAAACGTTGTCTATTCTTTCTATGCAACCAAACTTGAAATATACAATAAAATATACCTTAGGTTGATAATTAACACACCATCTTTGAATTAATGTAAATGCATTTATTCTTTATCTAGAAACCAAACTTAACCTACATAAAAATAAACATTTCTAAAATTATACTTATACATTAGGGTCAGATGCACAACCATTTTTGCACTTGCAAACAGGAAATCGGCTTATTTGTGAAAATAGGTCTGCTCTATTTACAAACCCTATTTTGAGAATCGGTAACCTATTACCGACTCGCAAAATAGGATTTGATACTTGATATTAGGAAGGGGTGTGACAGGGGTACCCCTTCCTAAAAGTGACTTGCACTTCAATGTAAGATGGTTTTGAGGCTGCAGTTGCGGCCGCAAAACACTCACAGTTTACCACCCATTTCAAATGGGTTGTAACTCACTTGCAACTGGGAAGGGGTCCCCAGGGGATCCCTTCACCTTTGTGACTGGCATTGAAAATATTTTTTAAGAGCAGCCAGTGGTCCCACGGACCACTACCTACTCTTAAAAAAAAAAAAAACGTCACGTTTCATTTTTCTTTTTTAAGGCATCCCATTTTCCTTTAACCCCTTCGATGCTCATGACAAGCTTAGCTCGTCATGAGGTACACCTCTCGTGTGCTCATGATAAGCTGAGCTCGTCATGCAAAAGGAGATTCTGAAAATTTCAGCACAGGAGGGAAATCTGCTTAGCAGCCAAGGTGTTAAGGAAAACTGGCTGCATTAAAAAAAACTGCTTTATTTAAAAGCAGTCACAGACATGATGACCCTAGCAAACTACCATCCTTAGGAGTGCTAACCATTCCTAATGGGGCCGCAAATTGCACCTGCCTCATGAATATCATTGAGGCAGGGAATTTCCAACCCCATTAGCAATGGCAAACAGTGTCTGAGACGCTGTTGTGATTCCTTTATGCGAGTCGTAAAATGACGCAATTTACGACTCGCATTTTGGTAGGTTCGTACATCGGGCCCTTAGTTCATAATTTACGCAGCACCTTCAAACTATTATAAATTGTGCATCTAAATGCACAGTCTATTCATCTTGGTAGCCACACTATTGAGTTGAATTTTTAATTTTGACATAAATTTGCAGACAATCCACAAAAGTCGCAGCAAAAGTAAAACAACAAAAAGCACAGCAACCCTCCAGAATGGGCCAGGACCCTGGGGGCAGCGCAACATATTTCTTTTGTATATGAAGGTTCATGGCCACTCACCCCAAGCCTCTTTGGGGCCAGAGGGACCCCATCCCCTGGGCTGATGCATAACATGAGGGAAAAGGGACCTCAAGTCCTATTTGGCCCTGAGAGCCCCGTCACCTGGGGCCAAAGTGTCTTCCTGAGCCTTATTAGAACTGCGGGATCCCATCCCCTGGAGTTAAAGAGCATATAAAAGGGGAGGCATGCAGTGATGGTAGTAGAACAGGGCTTGGTAGTAGCTCGAGTTAGAAGTGCAGGGGTTACACATTCACCATTGAGGTGCAAATGCACTGATTGCGGGGCGGGGAGGCACGGGAAGGAAATAGTGCTAGAAGTAAAGGGGCCAGTAGCCACGGAAGGATACAAATAACAACATGCTCATCATAAGTAGAGATTAACAAAAAAAACATGATTTATCTGAATCAAGGATGAATTAATGAAGAATAAATCTTTGAAAACGAACTCATGTGATCTGTGTATTGAACAGAGGAGGATTATTTCCTAAATATTGGAGTGCCCTTTGGGATGTTATCAGTTCTCAACTGACCACACTTATCCTACCCCAGAGGTCTCCCATGGGCTGAAGCATGTATTATGACACCCATGAGAGGCCATGCAAAATGGAACTACAGGCCTACCAATGCAGCCTTGGTAAGATGGTGCATGCACCTCTTACTTTAGATATAGGTTTACTCTATCTAAGGGCCACTGCACCTAAACCTATAAGTCACCTCTATAGCAGGCCTTAACAATCCTGAAGGTAGGGTTCTTGGTTCTGAGTGAGAGGGTGCCCCTGCATGAGCAGGACACCCCTGCAGCCTATGGAGTCCATTCTCCCGGGATGTCAGTGTCAGTGTATAAGCCATTTACGACATATAGAGTGGCAGTATGCAACCAAGTAATGACCAACTCGAAAACATCTGAAAGTAACCCTATCGTGTCTGGTATCAAACATTGTGAAATCATACGTTGGAGGTATGATTCCACCTCTCAGAACCAAACTTTATGAGGTCCTTGGTGTTCCCGATACCAGCCTTCTAGTCCGTGCTGCCCAAAATGGTTGCTGCTAACCAGAGACATATTTTGCCCTCCTGCTGCTGAGCCAAGCTCGAGCAGGGGAATGCAGCACAATAGGCATCCTGTCACGGGGGTGTGATCACCTCCCAGACAGGATTTAGTGTATTAGGCCTGGGTGGGTGTGCTTGCCAGCGATGGAAAGTCTGCATGAGGGGCATATTTGGTGTCCTTGTGCATAGTCCAGTGCAAACCAGTCCTGGGAGCTGTTGGCTCCTGCTCTGGCGCGAAACTGGACAAAGGACATGGGAGTAACCTCTCCACTGTCCAGACCCTCCCCTGGGAGGGTCCCCTGAATCTGTCCATCCCTCTCCCGTGGGTAAAAAAGTGCTTACCTGGATGTAGGACCCTAGATACGAGTTGCACAAGAATCTGAACCAGAAACCACTGAACCACTGAACTTCGACCGTCTGGACACTCTGGACTTCTCTGGACCTTGTTTGGGCCAGACTTTGTCTCCCTCTCAGTCTGAAGCTTTGTCTGTGCCCGTGCACCATACAGGCTCCATGCAGGACCTGCGTAGCATCAAGGACAACTGAAGATATCTCCCTTGGAGTGAAGGAGTCACTCCCCTACAACCGCAGGCTCCACATCACATCACAACTGCTTCTCCTGAGCTCCTACTGACTCTGAAGGGTCCAGCAACACAGGAGGTGGGTTTCCAAGTCCCTCCCGTCAGAATCCGTCGAGGAGGCTGCAATACCAGTACCCCTGTGCACTGTGTACTTTTGCAAGTGGATATGCTTGTTGGCGTTTCAAAAACAAGAGCACTGGCCCCGCATAGCCCCAACCTCTGGACCATTTCCACCAAAGAACTCTGACCTCAATCCACCTTTGGATTCCAAATGACACTTTTCTTCTTCCCAGGAGTGGCTGTTCTTTGAAGTCCTTAATGGAGATCGACAGCGTTTTCCAACACCATTTCAGACCATTGCACCCGGCTTCCCTGGGATAGGTAACTCTGGTACTGTGGTATCCACTGGCCGGCTGGCTCTCCAACCTCCTAACGTCCACTGGGTTTCTTCGAAGTCCATTTATAAGGGTCCTTAAAATTTAACACTGCAATCCCGACTCGCCCTTAGAATTGTCCCTCGAGATCCAAGCTGCCGTCTTACCAAGTTTGAGTTCGGAATCCCTCGAGGGGGCTGCAATACCTGTACCCTGTGCACCGTGTACTTTTGCAAGTTGATATGCTTGTTGGCGTTTCAAAAACAAGTGCACTGGCCCCGCCTAGCCCTAACCTCTGGCTCCATTTCCACCAAAGAACTCTGGCCTCAATCTACCTTTGGATTCCAACTGCACTTTCTTCTTCCCAGCAGTGGTTCTTCTTCGAAGTCCTTAATGGAGATCAACAGCGTTTTCTGACACCACTTCAGACCTTTGCACCCGGCTTCCCTGGGATAGGTAACTCTGGTACTATGGTATCCACGGCTCTCCCATAGAATTGCACAGAACACGCTGTCGTGTTCCCACACTGCACCCGTCCTCCGTGGGGTCCCTACTCACTCACCCTGGGTCGGTTTCTTGCGATTGTACATCCTGTAGACACGGCCTTGACTCGATTTGTGGTTCTTATACCACTAATTTAGAATATGTTTTTTTCTCCCCCTGGAGCCCACTGTGTATTAGTGCTACTTACGATTGTTTATGTGCTACAGTATTGTGTGATTTGTGTTATATAGGTGTAGCAGATACTGTGACGTATTTTGAGTGTCGTATAATGATAAATATATATTTCTATAACTGCTGTGTGGTTCTCCTTTAATTTACCCAATACAATAAGATTGCATTCTGGTAAAACAAGCTGCTTAACATTCCTTCAAGACTAAGCCTGAAGGCTGCTCTCCACAGCTACCACTTGGTTAGCTTTCTAGGGTTATCTTTGACCTTTTAAGTCACCATAAGGGTTGTTTGGACCTGTGCAAGGTGCCCACATTAATTAGTTGACAGCATACACCAGGCCAACTTCTCACAGTTATCTCTTATGCACTAATTATTTCTTATTTGTGCCAAAGACACCTTAAACTACATAATTATAACAAATTGATAACATATACTTATCTGTTGAAAATATCATTCACTCGGAGCTTTCTCCTTCAAACATGTTATTTCAGTCAGTCGCACCATAAAAGAAATATGCATAAAATACATCATTATAAATCCTCAAAAATTACAAGGTTAAAACAGCAAGAACAAAAAAAATATATAAAAACCACAGCATGACTAGGTGCGGCTGGCACAGGTAATAGCAGTGGGGAGGGCGGATGTAAAATCGAAAAATGTTGGAATTGGTAAAATTAAATAAAAAATAATAATAAAACCTCTTACCTTGTGCTCGCCACATTGCTGAGTTGGCGATGCGGTCAGTGCAAGGTGTGTGTTTTTTTAATTATTTTTAGTGTCCCACCGCTTTTACCTCTGCGGGCGGTGACTGAACATGACCCTCCTCAAAGGCAGTATACAGAAAACTACTTGCATGCCTCCCCATACAATGTAAAGTGCATATCCAACAAAATATCATCCTTCAACCATAATACTAAAGTACAAGTTCAATAAACAGATGTTCATTAAGAAAGATAAAAATCATGGGGCCGGGAAATATAATCACAGCAGTTTTACAGCAAAGCAGAAAACATACAAGCATATTAAGACCAGTTATCCTGGCCTCATCCAGATCTTTTATGGTAGAGGGTTTCAAGTTCACTTGATGCCACGTGACCAGAGAGCCATCTGCTGAAGCGGGAGGCCCAGATATTTCATGCCACTCCCACTGCTAAAAAAATTCTACTCAAGCAAGAAAACTTTAACTTGCTCATATCAGTGCTAAGTATACTGATGGCGAATAACAGTGCAACCCCAGATTCCTGCAATATGGTTTAACCACTTACTTCTGGCATGTTTGTATAGAGGACAACTAAACAAAACATGTTCAATGATTTCTACCCAATCCCGACAAACAATACAAAATGTTTTGCCCGGACACATCCCATTCTATTTGCATGTGTACTTGTTCAATGCTAAGTTACCAACCCAGAACTTAGGAAGAGTGTTTTGGCTCAGTACCGGTTAACGTCATTAAGATATACTTCAAACTGCGGGTAGGGATTTCTTAATCAAAAACCTACCAGTAAGGTTATTACTATCCAAAGCCTGTGGATATTCAGCTTTGTTAACCCCCCCTGAATAGTTTCTTCAGGAATGGTTTAGATGAATGGGTAATAGAAGAAGGGTTTGACCACATGGTTTGAAGACTCAGAATGTGAAGGCATTTTTTAATGTGCAACAGCCAGGGGACAGTCAGAGTTCTATCCAGCGTCACCAGTTCCCTGAGGTCCTGTGTAAAGGTTTCCAGTTCCCGCAGCATAGGCCAAACTCTGATCCAATAGAACAGGGGTCTTGGTACTGCCAAATCACCAATCCTGTTTAACGCCAGATCAAAGTATACAGGGATGAGCAGGGTGGACTGGGGTGGAGAAAATATAGATCATATGAAAATGTTTTTTCTGGCAATAAGAGAATCTAAAGGAGCCATACCTCAAACATCAGCTCCATATATTGCAGCCGACTGAGTTGCAGCCCTATACACTTCAATAGCAGGGGAGAATGCCCTCTGGGGGGAGGTGGCTCTGTACATTCTTTCAATAGCAGCTGTTTTGTGGACAATAGTGGCCTTGCATCTTCTCAAAATGAGAAGACAACTTTAAAGAACTGTTAAGTCTAACTCCCAGGTAATCAAAATAGCTCACTTATTTAAGTAACATACCAAGAGTGACAATTCTAGTGTAACTATCTATGCAATTGTAAGGTCATGAATTTTGTTTTCTGGGCATTAATCTCAAGCCCCCTTAGATTACAAAAATCATGAAATTTGTTTGATAAATTCTGAATTCTTGCTAGGTCCTTGAGAAAAACAGAGTATCATGTGCAACCAGCAACCCAGGGCTAGAGACTCCAGCAAGTTTGGGGGTATCATGGGTGCAATCATTTAGGTGGTTAAATACATCATTTATATACTAAGAAAAAAGCGTCGGCACAAGGATGCATCCCTGCCAAACTCCTCGTGTGACACTTATCCCTTGGTGAACGCCCCATCCTTGCCCCACCGTACTTGAGCATAGTTTTTCTTGTGGAGCATCTCTAAAATCCCTACTGGGGTGGAGGGTGACCCCATCGATCTAAGAGAGTTCCAGAGACGGGATATAAGAAACAGATCAAAAGCAGCTATGAGGTCGATAACGGCTACACAAAGATGGTCCTTCAGGATTTTGATGTATTTTGTGAGAACAGCATAAACTGAAAGACTTGGTCAACTGTTATAGACCCTGAACTAAACCCAGCATGAAAAGGAGGTAGAATATTTCCATGGAGAAACCACTCTTGGGGTTTAACTAAAGCCTTTTTGAGTATATCAATTAAACTAATGGGTCTATAATTGATGGGGTAAAATCTAATTCCTTTCTTAAAAATGGGGACAATTGCAGCACCCTTCCAGGACTCAGGAAGAGGAGCTCCTGCCTTAATGCCATTCAACATGAAATTTATGCACAAGGCCCAAATATCAATCTCAAAGTGGTACAAGTCACCTGAGATATGAACCAAACCCAGGGCTTTCCCAGGTTTCAGAGATGCTATCGGTTCTTTAGTGTCGGCCAGGAAGAAGTAGTCTAAAGCTAGCAACAGGGGGATTGGTGTAAACTGGTAAACACTGCTCTATACTACTGGGAGACTTATCTGAGTGGAGTGAAGCATATAACTTAGCAAAGTGTTGGATCCTTAGCTCCTTCTGAAATATGATGCACAGTCATAGTATAAGCAGCCAAGTTGTCCTGGGCAATTATGTGTCAAAAGGAGGAATTATATTTCCTTATGGAGGCTTATAACTGGTACTTCCATTTCTGATCCTACCAGATCTTTTTGCTAGTGACAAGCACCTTCCTATAATGCTGTCTAGCCTCTCTATTCAGTAGAGGGCTTCGAGATCTTGTAGCTGTTATCACACAAGCTTTAGCTTGTCTGCAATTCTTGGTAATCCAGGAGGCCAATTTGGTAGCAGCTTTTTTCGGAGTGCCCATGTACCTAAAATAGGCAACATTAGGAGTCAAACAACTGTACAAGAATTGTAGAAATAGGGATAGCATGCATATCAGAATCCTTATATGGTTATAAGGGAGAGGGAAAGAGATCATAGATTGAGGCAAGCAATGCAGGACAAGAGAGGACTGTAGACCACTTTAAGACCCTCCCAGAGTTCCCGACAGAGACATTCCTATAGGCTCTGTGCTGAGTAGTAGAACTAAACAGCCCTCCCTTAATAGTTAAGTGCAGAGGGTTATGGTTACTATCTACTCTTTCAGCTGTACCAAAGCCATCCAGCCAGTCTCATAGGTTAAGGGACAGCATTACATAGTCAATTTTGCCGGCGCTCTGATTCTTCCTCGGCAGCACTTACGGATCTTCATTGGCTGCCAGTCTCCCAACCTGTCGACTTTAAAGCCCTTTGCTTGGTCTTTCGGGCCCTCGAAGGTCAGGGGCCGATCTCCCTGCAGGAGCTGTTCTCCTGGTACACTCCTACTAGATCCCTTCGTTCTGCCTCAGCCTACCTGGTGGTAGTTCCTAAGATCCTGAGGATGCGAATGGGTGGTCGTTCTTTCAACTATACGGCATCAAGGCTGTGGAACGCGCTGCCATTGTCTCTTAGAAGCATGGGTGACTTATCCTCTTTTAAAAAGCGACTAAAAACTCATCTTTTGCCAAGGACATTGTAACAACAGCTGCCATTATAATATCGTGCACAGGCAATTGAGGATCACAGCGCCAGGATACCCGTGGGGTGACAGTTGCGCTCTATAAATGTGCCATACAATACAATACAATACAATTCTACTCTTTGTGGAGCCTCTACAGAACATAAAAGCCTTGCCCTATATCAGATGCTGTCTGCCATTACATGCAGATTATGATTGTTTAATCACAGTACCCATTAGTTGATCACCAACATTGGAAACTTCATCAGCCACTTTCTCTAACTGGGGTACTTGGGCTACAGCATTAACTTCATTTGAAAAAGACACGAGGAGTCCAACATAAGGTGTGATCACTCCTATATTTACCCTTGCCCCCTCTGGAACTGCCACCCTCCTGGTCCTATTACAAAAGGTGAGTTGTATCCCTGTGCTAGTGGTGCAGATGTTCAGTGCTTCTATTGCCAGTAGGCCATGTAAAATCTCCCCATAGGTCACCACGACCTTGATAGCATCATACAATCGCGGCTTAAGGCAGTCTCTGTAGATACTCAAAATGTCCTGAATTACAATCGACTTCCACTTATATCTGTCTCTCCCCCAATGCAAAACTTTGTTGCATAAAGACTTCCTGCTCTTACAACAATTATCCCCCAACTTAACAATATTGACCAGATAGAAAATGGGATGGCCCTCACAGGGTTTAGACTGACTTGAGCCCCCACCGAAGGTGGTAGGGCACCCTGTACACCCTCTTTGTAGTAACCCACGTGGTCCAGGGGCCGTAAAACCACTGAAGTTCACCATACTGTGGTGATCAGGACAATTAAAAACACTTCTAAGAACATGCCCAGTGGGTATACCCTCTGTCTATCCTGGGACCTAGTAGATTGGAAAAAAGGGCGTGGATGAACTAGTGATGACCCACAAATGTCCAAAAGCTCCTCCAATGTATTCAATCAAGGAATACCAGAAATTCCCAGAGGAGTCACAATACAGATCGCTGAAGATGAGTTCAAATTTTTTGGCATACAAATCACGTCGGAACCCACACAATTTTATGAGCGCAACCTCCTACCACCCGTGAGGAGACTCTATAGTGACATGAAGCACTGGCACTTCCTACCTCTGATGCTCCTGGGCCGGGGCCCTGTTTAAAATGATGGCTCTTCCCAGGTTTCTATACGCTCTACAAAACAGGCCAATCCCGGTTTCCCACTCCTATTTCAAGTCAATCGAGGCAGAGGTAGACCACCTCCCCTGGGAAGGGAAGCCCCCTGCATAGCAATGTGCAAGCTTGTAAGAGGCTGGTATGATGGCGGAATTGCCTTGCCCAACATTCAACTATACTATTGGGCCTCCCAGCTCATAGTGGTTAACCACTGGCTTCAAACCCCACAGGAAGAACCAGCACTACGCATGGATAGGCACACCCTTGGCACAGAGGGAATCCTGGGTGCACTATATAATAAATCTCGGAAATACGCACTGATTGGCCCCACAGCGCATACAGTGCACATTTGGTTCACAGCACTTATGCACTCAGCTGGGAGGGGGTGTTTACGCAACACACACCACTTTAGGACACCCCAAGATTGGGCATGCTTTGCAACAGTAAAGGATTCACTTAATGGGATCTCATAGGTATATCCAGGGTGGGGGACCTGTGGAAGAAGGGACAGTGGTTACATTTGCTCAGTTACAAGTGACGTACCAGATGGCCGAGACGGAACACTACCGATACCTCTGACGGGATCCATACCTCAGGGAACTGACCTCCCTGAGACCTCCCCGCTTGAAGACCGTTTACTGACAGACTGCCTAACCAAAAAAAGCAATCTCTCTTACATGCCGTAAACTGATAAACAATGAGAAAGATCCCACACACAACCTTAAAGAAAAATGGCAGTCTGAACTGAAATGGACGAGCAAGAATGGCAGGAGGCACTAGCATCCCCACTTGAAGCGGAATCCCTCCAGACTCCAACTGGTGCAACTGAAAATATTGTACAGAACATACTACACCAGAACAACACTTCACAAAACAGGGAGGACTGAAACACCTTTATGTCTGCGGGGCTGTGGGTTAGCAGGCACTTTTTACCCTACACTGTGGGACTGTCCCAAAATCACACAACACTGTGGGGAAGTCATGGCTACAATTACTCGGGCATGTGGCTTCAAAGTCCCCCCTGAACCACAGAGGTGCCTTCTCAACGTATGGGAGCCAACTGACCTTAACCATGCAGCACAGGATTGGGCATCCCTGGGTATCACAATGGCCAAACGGAACATCGCTCAACATTGGGGAGTGCAAACTGTCCTCTCACACCAGCAGTGGTGCTGGGACCAAGACAGGGCAATATTAGCAGAAAAAGCAGTATTTATTTGTAGAGGGTGTCCCCGAAAATGGATGCGGGTGTGGGGGAAATGGAATTCATTTCGAGGAAACATATGTGTCCCTCCTCCTGAGGAATCTAACCCGAATTAAGTGACTAATACACTCACACTGTTGTGGGGTCCCATGGACATATTGTTATCAACCGTAGAGAAGTGAACACTGAGAAAGTTGGAGGAACGAAAACACCTACACTCTGCTTCCTCTAATGCACTACCTTGCACAATGTATGATCTGAAAACTACATGTGTCTTTTGTAATCAGCAGTGTTATATGCAAATAAGAATTAAAAAAAAAATTAAAAAAAGGAATACCAGAAATTGAGAGATGAAGGTACAAGGGTGGGATAGAACTAACTCTGCTCACTTTTGATCCAATTGTCTGTGTTAAGAGCTGAGTAACTGCATCACATTTGAATTCTAAGAATTCAACCACCCCTTTTAGTCAAGCTACTACTTGGCACAGGGCTAAAACAGTCTCATACAGATTAGTTGTTGCATCATGAGGCCGAGTGATAATATTAACCTCTTCTCCCCTACATACCGGTGGTGCTGGTTCTCTCTCCATAGTTCCCAGCAATGGAGTTAACTTGTTAGAACAAACCACTATATGTTGTGGCGAAGGTCACAACAAGAGAGCATCGAATAATCCCCCATCCATAATTACAGGTTGAGCAGACCCAGGGCTCAGAGAAGACTCACTTGTATTAGCCCGAGTTCTATTAGGTTTCTTGCCAAAAATACCGGGTATTATAGTTTTTGCGAGCTTTGGAGGGCCCTGGATCAATGCAGTGAAAAATGATTCACTATCATCTCAACCTCCTCAAATCAAGTAATGGATTTGGCTAAGGGTACTTGAATCCCTTACATTCCATTAAAGGTCTGAGCTGCATCAGCAGCTTTCCGTTTGCCCACGATGAAAGAGTAGGGGAGTCTAATTCACAGACAGATCCACCAACACCCTATAAAGACCCTGGTGTACACAGTTATTTTCCATTGCCCCACAACCTTCTAAACCCTCTGAGCCCCTATGGAAAGGGAGAAATAGGCAGCAATAAGCTTGGGACAAAATATAAAAGAAGTATACCTCCAAGTATACACCCAAATATGTTTTCAAATAACAGAAACAGAAATCAAAATTACAACAATAACAAAAAATCTTAAACATTAACAATCAAATCATTACCCATTACTTTATGCAAACAGCATACATAAGGCTAGACGGCCTACGGTAGTTCAATGCTTGATCCCCCAATAGGCCCAGTACAAGGATAGGGTCTCTTTATAAGTTATCGTGCAAAGCGATGCTATTTACATCAAACACACTGATGATGTAATTGTTCTAACTGGACGAAGGCCAACTGTCTTGATCTTGCTAAAAAGTGGCAACCTCAATTAAATAGGAGTAGACAGTGCAACCAAGTCCCCAAGTCTTTTTCGAGACATGAGAAAGTGGGCTACAAAGTTCCACTCCTCGCAGCAACACGAGGACCAACTGAACAGCATGCGCAATAACTGCACTTAACCAGCCACGTTGTGTCCTCCAAGAGCCACAATACAGTACACTTGTTGGAATCTCGCATAAAGATGGAGCTCTACATAGCGTGTTTTCTCCTCAGCCCCTCCTGCCTCGGTTCCCTCCTAGAGATTGCAGTGGTGTATGGGGCTTGTAGTCACCCCCAACAATATGCGCGTCTCGCAGGAAGCTTTTGTCACTATATAGCCATTGTGTCTCAGCCCCTCCTTCCTTGGGACCCTCCTAGGGCTTGCACTGGTGTATGGGGTTTGCAGTCACCCCCAATAAAATGTCCGCGAGATACCCCCTTCACGGTTCCTCTCCCCGCATCACCAGTTTGCGGTTAGGCTTTTTGAAGCCAGTGCGTTGGCAAGCTGTCAGACATTTTGAGACTCAGTCTGGGAGTTTGCATCTTTCCCTCTACAAGCCATCGGGTCCATAGTTCTACCTGTACAAGGCCACACTGAAAATATTCAGCATGTGTGTTTGTGTGAGATACCCCTTTCATGCTGCCTCTCCTCAAATCACCAGGTTGCGGCTATGCCTTTAGAAGCCAGTCCTTCTGCTCGGAGCTCCGTGAGTCAGTCCGTCAGCATGACAACCTACACTACCCAAACACCACTGCATTGCCCTAAACACTAAAACTACTCCCAGCACAACCTCCTACACAACTGCACTATCTTAAAACACCACTCCCAGCATGACGTCCTACACTACACGAACACCACTGCGCTAACCTAAAACTTGAAACTCTACTCTCAGCATGACCTCCTACACTACACAACTACCACTGCGCTACTATAAACCCTAAAACACTATTCCCAACACAAACCTCCGAACAGTACACAAACACCACTGCACTACTCTAAATCCTAAAACATGACCCCAGCACGATCCCCTACATTGACCAAACACCACTGCACTACCCTAAACCTTAAAATACTACTTCCAGCATGACCCCTTACACTACCCAAACACCACTGCACTACCCTAAACACTAAATCACTACTCCCAGCATGATCCCCTACACTACCCAAACAATACTTCACTGGCTTAAACTCTAAAACACTGCCCGACACCCCCACCAACGCCCCTTGTCTGATATCCCCTCCTCACCCCCCCACAAACAAATGTGAAAGCAACCTTAGGAAATCTAGAACGTAATAAATTGTCTGATGTCGCACAATTATAATCCAAAAGATGTATGTGAGGATGGACAAATAAGAATATCAGTCATCTATGGATTTACATATGATACATTTTATTTAAACAAAATACCAAAATAAAATTTCAGAGCGAGACACGCTGGTTGGCGTAGCCATGCGCTTTAAAATGGTAAAAAAAAGAAAATTAAAATAAAAAAGTAGGTACAGCCATGGCGTGTCATCCCTCGACAATTTGTGAATCGCAGCCTGCAAAACAAAAAGAAAGATAAGATTGTGCATCATGCGTCCATCAAAGGAGAGAGAGAGAGAGAGAGAAAGAGTGAGAGAGGGGAAAAGAAAGAGAAAGAAAGAGTGAGCGAGAGAGAGAGAGGAAGACAGAGAACGAGAGAAAGAGTGAGAGGAAGACAGAGAGAAAGAGTGAGAGAGAGAAGAAGAGAGAGACACAAACAGTGAGAGAGAGGAAGATAGAGAGAAATAGAGAAACAGTGTGAGAAAGAGGAATAGAGAAACAGAGGAAGGGTGCGAGAGAGAAACAGTGACAGAGGAAGAAAGAGAGAAAGAGAGAAACAGTGTGAGAGACAGGAAGAGATAGAGTGAGAGAGAGAGGAAGAGAGAGAGAAAGAATGTGACAGAGAGAAAGGAAGAGATTGAGAGTGAGAGAGAGAGAAAGAGTGTGAGTGACAGAAAGGAAGAGATGGACAGGGAGAGTAAGTGTTGACACTGTGGAGAAAATCCTCACAGCTCACCTTTCTGCCACCGGTGTCTCTCCAACCACGTGCCGGGATATAGGGCAGCCCTCAAGCTTAGTCATCTGAAACATAGCATGGAATCAGTAATGGATGAGTACATACAACTGCATATGCATAAATTGCTGTCCCGCCTTTGCGTATCCAGGCTAGTGTACCCCATCCACTTGCACTGCCCAGAGGTGTCTACCCACTGCTGTACAACCAGGCTGCTGCACCCCATCCACTCCCACTGTCCATAGGTGTTTTCCCACCACTGCACACCCAGGCTGCTGCACCTCATCCACTCCCACTGCCCAGAGGTGTATGACAGCTGCTGCGTACCCAGGCTGCTGCACCCCAGGCACTCCCACTGCCCGAAGCTGACTGCCTGCCGCTGCACACCCAGGCTGCTGCACCTCATCCACTCCCACTGCCCAGAGGTGTATGACAGCTGCTGCACACCCAAGCTGCTGCACCCCAGGCACTCCCACTGCCCGGAGCTGACTGCCTGCCGCTGTACACCTAGGCTGCTGCACCCATCCACTCCCAATGCCCGGAGGGGACTGCCCGTCGCTGCACAAAAAAGCCTCTCTGCTCACCTTCAGCCACCGGCGTGTGTTGAAGAGGGTCCACCACGTACCGAAGCAACCCCCTCACCCATTGTGTACACGCAGTGAAGCCGAGCTCACAATTCTGGTTGAGTGTTGATTGCAGGATGGCCATGCATCATCGCAGGCCTGCTAGACAAAAAGCAAGATACGATTGTGCATCATGCAGCCATCAAAGGAGAGAGAGAGAGAAAGAGTGAGGGAGAGGGAGAGAGAGAAAGAAAGAAAGAGAGAGAGAAGACAGAGAGAAAGAGAAGAGAGAGAGAAAGAGAGAAACAGTGTGACAAAGAGGAAAAGGGAATCAGAGGAAGAGTGAGAGAGAGTAAGAGAGAGAAAAAGAGTGAGAGGAAGAGATCGGGAAAGTGAGAAACAGTGTGAGAGAGAGGAAGAGAAAGAGTCAGACAGAGAGGAAGAGAGAAAGAGAAAGAATGCGAGAGAGACAAAGTGAAAGAGAAAGAGAGAAGCAGTGAGAGAAAGAAAGGAAGAGATAGAGAGTGAGAGTGAGAGAGAGAGAAAGAGTGTGAGTGACAGAAAGGAAGAGATGGAGAGGGAGAGTAAGTTTTGACACTGTGAAGAAAATCCTCACAGCTCATCTTTCTGCCACTGGTGTGTCTCCAAGCACGTGCCGGGATATAGGGCAGCCCTCAACCTTAGTAATCTGAAACATACTATGGAATCAGTAATGGATGAGTACATACAACTGCACATGCCTAAATCGCTGTCACGCCTTTGTGTATCCAGGCTAGTGTAGCTCATCCACTTCCACTGCCCAGGGGTGTCTACCCGCTGCTGCACACCCAGGCTGCTGCACCCCATCCACTCCCACTGTTCATGGGTGTTTGCCCACAGCTGGGCACCCAGGCTGCTGTACCCCAACCACTAACACTGCCCACAGGTGTATAACAGCTGCTGCGCACCCAGACTGCTGCACCCCATCCACTCCCACTGCCCAGAGGTGTATGACAGCAGCTGCGCACTCAGGCTGCTGCACCGCATGCACTTCAACTTCTCGGGGGTGACTGCCTGCCGCAGCGCACCCAGGCTGCTGCACCCATCCACTCCCACTGCTCGGAGGTGACTTCCCGCCGCTGCGCAAACAAGCCTCTCTACTCACCTTCCGCCACTGGCGTGTGTTAAAGAGGGTCCACCATGTGCCGAAGCAACCTCCTCACCCATTTAGTACACTCGGTGAAGCAGAGCTCACAATTCAGGTTGAGTGTTGATTGCCGGATGGCCACGCATCATCGCAGGCCTGCTAGACAAAAAGCAAGATAAGATTGTGCATAATGCGGCAATCAAAGGAGAGAGAGAGAAAGAGTGAGAGAGAAGAAGAGAGAGAAGGAAAGAAAGAGTGAGAGGAAGACAGAGAGAAGAAGTAAGAGAGAGAGAGAAAGAGAGAGACAAACAGTGAGAGAGAGGAAGAGAGAGAAAGAGAGAAACAGTGTGAGAAAGAGGAAGAGGTAGAGGAAGAGAGAAACAGAGGAAGCGTGAGAGAGAGAGAAAGAGAGAGAGAAAGAGTGAGAGAAAGAGAGGAAGAGAGAGAGAAAGAGAGAAACATTACGAGAGAGAGGAAGAGAGAGAGAAAGTGAGACAGAGAAGAAGAGAGGAAGAGAGAGAGAAAGAGAAAGAATGAGAGAGAAAGGAAGAGACATAGAAGAGTGTGAGAGAGAGAGAAAGGAAGAGATAGAGAGTGAGAGAAAGAGAGAGAGAGAGAAAGAGTGCGAGTAACAGAAAGGAAGAGAGGGAGATGGAGAGGGAGAGTGAGTGTTGACACTGTGGAGAAAATCCACGCTGTGTCTCCAACCACGCGCCGGGATATAGGGCAGCCCTCAAGCCTACTCATCTGAAATGTAGTATGGAATCATTAATGATAGAGCACAAACAACTGTGCACACCTAAATAGCTGACCCGCCGCTGTGCACCCAGGCTGCTGCACCTCATCCACTTCCACTGTCCAGAGTTGTTTGCCAAAAGCTGCTGCGCACCCAGGCTGC
The DNA here is from genome assembly GCF_964263255.1 of Lissotriton vulgaris. NCBI lineage: Eukaryota > Metazoa > Chordata > Amphibia > Caudata > Salamandridae > Lissotriton > Lissotriton vulgaris. The sequence goes on from NC_141685.1 coordinate 1,800,963,124, forward strand.
TGCACCCCATGCAGTACCACTACCAGGAGTTGACTTCCCACCATTGCGCAAACAAGTCTCTCTGCTCACCTTTAGCAACCTCTGTGTAGAAAAGAGGGCCTACCATGTGCTGCTGCAAGCCCCAAGCCCGGGTCCACGGACAGGGCACCCTGCATATCATGCAGCCACGCTCCTCAGGCCACCAGGTCTCATATTTGGCGCTGCGTCTTGATTTCCCCATGGCAGAGGACATACCAGTACACCCGCCATCATTGCAGGTTGCACACCCGCTCAGCCCTTGCGGTGGCACTAGCGTTGTGACCAGTGAGGCCACGCCACGTGGCGGTAGGCCCCCGCTGTTCAATGGCTCAGGCCTACACTGCGGTCCAGTAGGGCACACAAAACCTGACCTGTCCGGACCTCCGGGACAGGCAATCACCGCAGTCTGCACACCCGCTCAGCACTTACAGTGCCCCTAACTCAGTACACCGAAAGTCATCGTCCCATGTGATTTCTAGCTTGCTGTGTGGGGGCTCATGTTTGTGTCCTTTTTAAAACTGAATTGCATTTGATTGCACTGCTGTTCTTTTTAACAATATTTGCTAGTACAAGCTACCTATTTTCCTTATTTGCACGCTGGTCCGGTGTCCATCTGTTAGAGCGGGCCCGCGGCAGGGTTAGCGTTCTAGCTGTTGCTCCTCCCCCAGCCGGACTTCCTATTTAAACCAGATACTGCATTCGAGCACCGGTAATTGTGATTTTTAGTTTGCTGTGTGGGGGCTCATGTTTGTGTCCTTTTTAAAACTGAATTGTATTTCTTGATTGCACTGCTGTTTTTTAAACAATTTTTGCTAGTACACGCTACCTGTTTTGCTTTTTTGCACGCTTTTGCGGTGTCTGTCTGTTAGAGCGGGCCCGCGGCAGGGTTAGCGGTCTAGCTGGTGCTCCTCCCCCAGCCCGACTTCCTATTTAAACCGGATGCTGCATTCGAGCACCAGTAATTGTGATTTCTAGTTTGCTGTGTGGGGGCTCATGTTTGTGTCCTTTTTAAAACTGAATTGTATTTCTTGATTGCACTGCTGTTTTTTTCAAAAATGTTTGCTAGTACACGCTACTTGTTTTGTTTTTTTGCATGCTGGTGTGGTGTCCGTCTGTTAGAGCGGGCCTGCGGCAGGGTTAGCGGTCTAACTGTTGCTCCTCCCCCAGCCCGACTTTCTATTTAAACCGTCTGCGCCCGTCCGCACCTCTGGAGCGCCAGCCACGCTGCCTGTTGCACATTAAAAGTGCAAGGAGGTATGAGATACTTTAGTAGAGAGGAACTGATGGTGCTGGATAAAGTTATGTGCACTGGTGGGGAGAAGTGGGCAGTCCTTCAGAGCTCTTGTCGGACTTATCCTGCATGCCAGTTTTGCTTTCACATCAAGGATTCTGCCCCCGCCCTTGATATTGAGAATGAGAGTAGAATTCGGGCAGCACTCATTAATTCACGCTCCATGGTTAAACACATCCCTGATATACACAAGCTTCTTTTAGACGATCACTTAGACTCGCTTTTTATAACGGAAACGTGGCTCCATGAATGGTGGTCGAGCTTGCTATCCCTATGGGATTTAAAATTGTAAGATTGGATCATAAGACAGGGAAAGGGGGCGGGATAGCAGCGGTGCTCAGAAAGACATGGGTCATATCTTGCAAGGCATCAGTGGGGCTTGTGGGGGGAGGCACTTGATTTTTCCATCACTATATCGCCACATTACACGCTGGGCGGTACATTGATCTATCGGCCTCCAGGCCCTCCGGGAGCTTTCCTGAGTGCCTTGGATGATGTTATCATTCCTCGAGCCTTACACTTTTAAAATTTTCTCCTCTTGGGCAACTTTATTATCCATTTAGACTGCCCTGAGTCTGTGGGCTCTAGTGAGCTAAAGGATATGTTAAGATCTGGCACACCTAACTCAGTGGATAAAAGCGCCCTCACATCAAGGGGGACATATAATAGACCTGGTGTGTTCCAATTTCGACCTGTTTGTATCTGGCCCTCTACAGATCACCTGGCCAGATCATTATCTGCTACAATTTTCTTGGACTATAGGGAAACATCCTTATCCTTCAGTTCCGGCATATAAGAATCCGGCTCGGAAGATTGACATTCCGGCTCTCTCTGTGGCTCTTTCGGCAACCTGCCCGGTGCCCACTGTTGATCTTGAGGGAATGGTTAATAGCTTTTCCTCCTGGATCTGCCAAGGAGTTGGCAAAGTATTAAAACCCCCCTTCTTCAGGTGACCGAGACCAACTCCATCTAAACCTTGATATTCAGCCACTCTTAGAGGTCTTAAATTGGGCTGTAAAACATTGGAATCGTGCTGGCGTCGGGACTACTGTCCATTAGCCAAAAATGCTCTTCGCAAAGCTCAGAGAGACTACTATGCAGCTATTAGGGAAGCAAAAAGTGGCTTCTTTGCAGAACGGATAGCAAAAGCTAACAACAATAGCAAGGAGATTTTCTCCATTGTGAGAAGTTTCTTGCCACCTGCTGCCAAACAAACGGTCCTTCCTGCATCATCTCAATGGTGCGAGGATCGATCTTCTTTCTTTGCAGAGAAAGTACAGAATATCCAAGATAGTTTTGGGCCGGGTGGTCTGGCACCAGCGGGATCTTTACATCTACCCTTTCCAGTGTCTATTACATTAGTTCCATCGTTTATGAACTTTTTATCCATTGCCAGACCAGATGTCCTGGCCATTCTCAAATCCGGGTCTCTGACTGATCCCTGTCCTGTTAGAGTGATGGCTGGAGTCGCGGAGGTGGTATATCCCGAGGTCAGTAGGATTATTAATCTATCCCTAACAGCGGCTGTTGTACCTTTGAGCTGGAACCAGGCTAAGTTGCTGCCTCTAGTCGAAAAGCCCTTGCTTGACCCATCTAAACTGGTCAGCTATCGCCCTATATCCCTTTTACCAGCACTGGCTAAGGTCTGCGAGAAGGTGGTCTTTCGACAACTGGAAGCCTATGTGGAAATCTCAGGCCTTTTCCATCCGGCGCAGTCTGGTTTCAGGGCTACTTATAGTACCGAGAAGGCATTAGTGGATATGGCCGATGCCATCCGGGAGTGCCTGGATGCGGGCGGCAGAGCGGCCTTGATTTTACTCGACCTCTCTGCCGCCATCGATACAGTGCCTCATGAACTTCTCCTTGCACGCCTGTATAATGTAGGTATTGCCATTGCCGTATGGGACTGGATCAAATCCGTTTTAGAAGATCATTCCCAGCAGGTCTGGATGCCTCCATTTTCATCGACCCCCAAGAAATTGCTCACTGGCATCCCTCAGGGCTCCACCTTAAGCCCTCTGCTTTTCAATATTTATTTGACTACTCTGATTTTCTTGGCTGAGGAACTGGGTGCAAAAATAATTGCATATGCCGACAACACCCAGCTCATTTTTACATGGAAGGACTCCGACTTGTCAACCGTAATGGCCCAGAACTGTCTCTCTGCTGTGTTTAGGTGGTTGGCTCATGCCCAACTGAAATGCAATCAGAACAAGTACAAGGTTCTTTATATGGCAGATTCCCGCCCACCTTTAGAGAGTTTCTATGTCCTTCAGACACTCCACGTCCTTACTCTGAGGGAGCGCCAGCTAAAAACCTGGGGGTCTGGTTCGAAGAGGACCTGCGGTGCAAATTAAGAGACTTAATTGTGTCTGTTTTGGCACTCTTGAGTCACTTAGAAGGTTCTTTCCGCTGCTTCGAAGGTCAGCCAAGGAAATGGTCGTGCGGGCTCTTATTCTCTCCCTCCTTGATTACGCCAATGCTTTGAATGTGGGTTTTCCTGGATAAATTGCAGATCATACAGAATGCCACAGCTAGACTTCTGTTTAACATCTCAGGAAGATCTAGCGTAAAACAACATCTATGCGAGCTTCATTGGCTGCCAGTGACCCAGAGAGTGCAATTTAAGGTTCTTACTTTGGCACACAGAGCACTGCACGATCAAGGACTATTGTACATTAGGAAGCGTTTTGCCTTCCATGTCCCTAATAGATCGCTGCGCTCAGCCACCCTTTGATGGATGGCAATTCCTGGCTTCCACAGAATGCGGCTGGGGGTGGTCAGTCTCTATCCGTCAAAGCAGCCATCACATGGAAAACCTGTCCCTCGAACTACGGTACATTCAGGATTTCAGACTTTTTAAAAAACAATTGAAAACCCTTCTTTAAGCAGGGATACTAATTTTTTCTATTCCATTTGGTCACTGTTATTTTACGCGCCAGGACACTCGTGAGTATTTGTGTGCGATAAAAATGTATTATAAAATAACATAACATGGCAGTTTGCCTGTGCCGGCAGCAGTGCATCCGGTGCCACCAAGTCTGAAATGGAAATGGCGTGAAGCACATGCGCCTGGTCCTTTTTATTGGCAGGGTCACGTGTCCTGTGACGCCTGTGCTTGATGGGTGTAGTGTGGGTATAAACCAGTCGTCAGAGAGTGGCTGAGTTGTACTGACAATCGGTCAAAACAGAAAATCTAACTGTGTGTCTGTAGGGTACAGCCGCGAAATCAAACCTGGAGTATTTCGTGGTGAGAAAATTGTTCCCATCAGATTGGTAATCTGATGGGAACAATTTTCTCACCACGAAATACTCCAGGTTTGATTTCGCGGCTGTACCCTACAGACACACAGTTAGATTTTCTGTTTTGACCCATTGCTATTTTTGTTGTTGGTATTTATAGTTGTTAGGGGCGATAGCAATGCCTGGTGGGTAAACATCCCCTAGGACCCTCCATTCCTCCGTTTTTATTTATGAGTTGTACTGACAACTAGACCATGCCGTTTTTGGAAGGTCCGCTGTCCTGCTCTGCGCTGCCTCGGTGGTAATAGGGAGAGGTTGGACGGGGGGGAGGTCCTGAGGGTGGTGGCAGTGGGTGTTGTGGCCTTCTTGGATGTGAGAGGTGCATGATCTGTAGCTCTATGACATGTATTGGTCTTCAGATGTGATTCTGGGCTGGTAAACACCAGTAAAAGGCAGATGTTAGATCCCTACTGCTAAAGCGGCTTATCGCCTATTTTGGGATTGCACCGCAGATTTGACTGCTCGTTAAAAATATTGGGAAGTGGTGTTTTTCTGTTATTATTGCACAGGAACGCCTACTCTGCATATTATTACCATTAGTTGTTGCTCTCCTTTGTGGTAAACTTTTTTGCGGAAGCTATTGCTGGAAAACTGGCGATATCGGCTGTTGCCACCAGGTTGAGAATGGAATGATAATTTAAAATCACTGAAAAAAACTATAGGTTTAATGAACATTATATTAGAAATTAGCATTTAAAAAACCATTGAAATTCACTGAAAAAAAACATAGGTTTAAGGGACGTTATAGTTAGAAATTACCATTTAAAAAACCTTAGAAATTCAATGAAAAAAAACATAGGTTTCAGGCATGTTATAGTTAGTTGGACATTTCACTCGTACAAAACCAGGGAAATTCGAACGTTATAGTTAGTAGAGCTAACTATACCTTGCACCCCCCAATGCATTGCCGATGATGTCACATATTATATCACTCATGACATGGTCAGTGACATCACTGATGACATCATCCATGTGATAATCTGATGCACCTCCTCATACCCTAATATAACCTTTGATACACCCACTCTAAACTACAGACTACCATTTTTGAAACCATAGACAAACCAATAGCAGTTACTATATAACCACTGACTAATTCCTAGCTATACACACACATTCATTCATTCACGCATACAGTTACTCATACATGCAGTCACTCAACAATACAGCACTATTATATGTACTCATACACCTATACAAACGCTCATACACATCCAGCTTTTCATGTAAAGAATCACTAACAATGCAGTTTACTCACCTATACAGTTATACATTTACTATCTAACCAATTCTTACAGATAAGATACTAAGATATACTTACTCTCTTATACAATCACTGACACACGCACACTTATTTATACAGCCACTCTCACAATTACTCACTCTCACATATAGTCATTTATATACTCCAACACTCACATTTACTGACTTTTACATATGTGGTTACTCACATATATACCACTGAGACATACATTTACTTACCAACACACTGATACACACACTCACTCACCTTTACATCTATTTCCACATGCACTATTGAACCCATACACCCAGTAAATTATCCACTCACACATGTAGGCACAAAGTCACTCACCCCCCACCCACCCACACATACAAACACTGAGACACCCATACAGATACTCATGCAACCAATAAGTAACCCATATAGACAGTCGTGTACCTGCTCATCAACCGATACAGCAGCTTACACAACAACAGAGAGACTGATACAGACATTCACACAGTTTAGTCACTAACCCATGCATTCAGTAAGACACATTAATCAATCCCTTATACAGTCAGTCACACACTTATTAAATCCTCCACTCAGACACATATACACCAACTAATTCTTCAATACACCTTGGCATTAACATATATAAATTATATTTAAACTTTAGAGAAACACACATTCAATGGATGATGTCATCAGTGGTACCATCAGTGATGGCATCTCACCATGTTATGAGTGATGTAATATGTGACTTAATCAGCAAGTGCATTGCTGGGGCGCGAGTTATAGTTAGCTCTACTAACTATAACGTTCGAACTTCTCTGGTTTTGTACAAGTGAAATTCCCAACTAACTGTAATGCCCCTGAAAAACCTATGGTTTTTCAGTGAATTTTTAAGGTTTTTTATGTTAATTTCTAACTATAATGTCCCTGAAACCTATGGTTTTTTTCAGTGAATATATATATATATATATATATATATATATATATATATATATATATATATATATATATATATATATATATATATATATATATATATATATATATATATATATATATATTCACTGAAAAAACCATAGGTTATAGACCATATATAGTTAGGAATTAGCATTTACAAAACCTTAATTTACTCGCACAAAACCATAGAAATTTGCATATATAGTTAGTTGCAATAACTATATATCGCGCACCCGCAATCCACTGCTGATGATGTCACATATTACATCATTCATGACATGGTCAGTGACATCACTGATGACATCACTGATGACATCCTCCAGTGTTTGTATGTTTCTGTAAAGGTAAAATATGTCTTACATATTGAAGAATGAGTGGATGTATAAGTGTCTGGATGAAGGATTTAGTAGGTGCATGACTGACTGTATGAGAGAGTGATTAAATGTGTCTCACTGAGTGCATGGGTTAGTGACTAAACTGTCTTAATTTGTGCATCATTATGTCTGTTGTTCTGTAAACTGCTGCATGTGTTAATCAGTAGCTATATGAGTAACTATATGGGTTATTGATTGGTTGCCCAAGTATTTGTATGGGAGACTGAGTATGTGTGTGGGTGGCTAGGAGGTGTATGACTCTGTGCATAGATGTGTGAGCAGTTGATTCACTAGATGTATGGGTTCAAACGTGCATGTGGAAACAGCTGTATGGGCAGTTGACTGTGTGCATGAGTGTATTGGTGAGTGAATGGATATCTCAGTGCTACATGTCAAAGTAAGTACATATGTAAAACACAGTACATGTGAAAGTTGACATATATAAATAACTGAGCATAAGAGCCAGTGAATGTGAGAGTGGCTGTATGAATCATTGTGAACTTGTATCAGGGATTGTATAAGAGACTAACTATGTGTTAGAATATGTTTGAATTAGTAAGGTGTGTATAACTGTATAGTTGAGGAAATGGAGGAGTGATTGATTCTTTTCATGACTGACTAGATGTGTGAGTAACTCCATGGATGAGTGACAATCTGTGAGTGTCTGTTTACACTGATTGTATCTAAGGTTATATTAGAGTCTGAAGAGGTTCATCGTATTATCACATGAATGATATTATCAGTGATGTAATCAGTAATGTCAAATGAGATGTCATCAGTGATGTCATCAGTGATGTCATCAGTGATGTCACTGACCATGTCATGAATGATGTAATATGTGACATCATCAGAAGTGGATTGCGGGTGCGCGATATATAGTTATTGCAACTAACTATAAATGCGAATTTCTATGGTTTTGTGCGAGTAAATGAAGGTTTTGTAAATGCTAATTCCTAACTATATATGGTCTATAACCTATGGTTTTTTCAGTGAATTTCAATGGTTTTTTAATAGCAAATATGAAAAGCTGTAAAATGTCAAGTACTTGGTAGATAAAAACATTTTTGTATTTATGCACGCTGATGTGCTTTGAACGCTGCCTCCTCTTTTCTTTTAGGAGTATTCTCTCTTTGCAGATAGTGAATGGTAGGTAACGTAAGCCTTTGCCCCCATTGTAACCCGTCGTGCCTGCTTCCCTCTACATTTGATTGATTGTTATCCAAGCATTTACTGTTTTAGAATTGGGTGCTCTCATGCTGACGCCAGCTTCAATCTGAAACATCCAGAAACACTGTAGACTACCAATTGAATCAGTTCCGGTGGAGCCCCAACGTGACCCGGTAGAGAAGAACTTGCCCTCCCCTCTTTGACTGATTGTTCTTGTTGCCTGTCTCTTCTCTTGTCATTTAACAGAACTTTTTGGACTGCTGAAAGGGGTTGTATTCCGACCGCTGGTTGCTGGAGACATTTTGACTATATTCTGGACCTGCGTTGTCGCGTAATGCGTCATATGACGCGCCGCGTTAGCGCACCCGGAAGTGCTCCGGTGCGCAAGGTGCAGCTTCCCGGAAACGATCCAGAGCGTGGCGCGCAGCGCGTAACGTAAGCATAACAGGTCATGTGACTTGTTAATAAAACTTTTCATTGGTTCATTTTACTTTTCTTATTCTAATGATGAAAGGCTTGGTTATATGACCTAAAAATAACGCTTTTCATTGCTTTCGAAAAAATTTTTTCCCAAATGATGAAAGCCCCACCTTTTTTTTCTCACTCTGACTTGTAAAGCAAAGGACCCAGAGGCATTTACAGTTTATCACTAACAATGTTCCAGGCTAATGTATTTTCCCGGGAAATTTACAACTGTCCTGCAAGTAAAATATTCCTTTTTCGAGAAAAAGGGCGTTTCTTCGTCCCATGAGGGAGCCGTTGAGCAAAAGAGGCTCGGCCTGCTGTCTTAATCGCTGATAGGCATAAATATCAGATTCTTATCGATCACTTTATGTTGCAGGAGTAGAAAACACAACAGCCCTTGACCATTTTTCTTTACTGCGTTCCTGCGTATTATACCTTTTAACAGTCATGTAATTGGACTGCTTTATTTCACTTGCCTTTTACTGATTCGAAAACAGTGGCTATTATTCAAAACTTTACCAATGTAGGTACTACTACCATGTTTTTTTTTAAAAAACCTTTATTGTGAAAATGTCAGTATACAAATACGGGCCTTTAACCACGTGGGCCGGCCACGGAGAAAACTGGAATCGTATATGATGAGGGCGCATTTACACTGTAGAAGAACGTAACGGGCGACCCATTAGATTGCAAGAACTAAGGTGTCTACCATTTGCGGAATCGGTGGACGTACATTTTATAATTAAAGTACAACAGGTCCAGTTACAATAAAATTATCTAGATATACATTTGCGGGCAAGTACCATGGGTGACGTTAATTCGAACTTTCAATAGTACAGTAATCAATAACACATCAGAACTTAATATCAATAGGGATGTCAAAATGTTCAATCAATTCTCGTCCCTGCTCGCCATGTGCTTCAAAACTGCATACGTATCTCGTGATATCAAGGTTGGGCAACCAGTACACAACAAGGAGTTACGAGTCCCATTTATACCGGCACCATTTTGGACACGGCCGGGCAGGTCCAGGATATAGTCAAACATAACAAATGAGGCTGACGTCTCTGAAGCAGTTGACGCACAGCAGGACATAGCAAATAAACATGAAGTCTCTGAAGCTGTTAACTCACTGCAGGACAAAACAAGTGAACCTGAAACCTCTGGAATAATTGTCGCTCAGAAGAATAACACACAAAACTCTGTAGTGTCTGAGGAAAGTAAAACAGAGAAGGGCACTGTAGTTTTAAACACACTTAACACTAATGACTTAACAAAGATATCGTCTGTCTATGAAGCAGCTGTCATGTTCACAGAATTGACAAAGAAGTGTGCAGACACCAATGCTATTAAGAAACACAAGGAAATCCCTAACGCATCTGCATTCTCGGAAGAGGTTGACACAGATGACATCTTAAGGAACAAAGAAAGACAAATTAAGGATGAGGAAGTTGTCACTTTAGTTTTTTCATCAGCTAGCGACAGCAACAAACACATTGTAATGGAGATTAGAGAGGCTACGGATGGGTGAATAAATTATCAAAAGAAATGGCGACTCCCCCCTTTAGCAGATTAGCTAAATCTTTGCATAATTTGGGCATAAAAGTTATATTATTGGAAGTAGATGGTTATAGTTCTGGTTAATTTCCATTCAGAGTGTCCTACACAGCACCACTCTAGGTAAACACTACTTTATGTAAAACCTGGGACATAGCACTCATTGGAATGTTTGTGATCTTTCCTGTTAAGTTGCATCATAAGTTATTTTAACCATTCCATATAAAGTCATGCATAAAAATGAATGCAAAGACACAAATAACATGTGTATCCAAAAACAAAATACAGATTTCGGCCTTATTTATTGCCTCTAGTTTTCAAAGGCAAATTTCTGTGGAAAACATGCACATTAAGGGTTGCCTTTCCTTAAACCTTTGTTTTTAAAAAAAAATTGGAAGAAACAAAAAGTCTTCCCTTCCATAAATAACCCACGACTTTTATTTTGTTATGGCAAGGGAACGAAATAGAGAATAAACTATAGTTGGTCACCATGGGGTTTAAAGAAGGGATGGTTCTTCACCAGATTAGATATTTACCCAGACCCTCATTCTCCAATGTGATGAACTAGGCTACAATTCTTCTGGTGCCTGCACCCTGTCACAGAATATCACCCCAAAACATGGAAGCGCCCAAACACCAGATTGAGTTGAACCCCACAGTAAGCCTTATTTCTTCAGGGCCTCAGAATTTCTTTTGCTTTGCTCATGGAAATTGTGGGATATAGGAGAGATAAGGTGTCACCATTAAGAAAGGGTAGTATTTAAATTTGCATTTCAATTATGTTTAACCTTTTAGACATATGATATGCTAGCTAGAACTTATGCTTTACATTTGAAGCCAAATTCAACAGCTTAAGTAACTTTAAAGGGTGATCTAGCAAGCTGTAAAGATTTTCTAAAACAGTGGCGCGTATTTAGTTGTTTAATGTACATGTTTATGAAACGATTACACAAATGAAACATTTGTGAGTTTTAAATTTACGGAGAAGTATAATTCACCAATAGTTTTCTCTGTAGATGTTTTTCCATTAACAATCCCAGTTCCATCACCCGCCCAGGATATCACTACTGTTGCCCATGTCATAAAACCTTAGGATGTTCAATAACTGAAACAGCTAATATGGGTTTACTTACAGGGGACATCTTTTGTTCTGTTTTGTAAAGTAAAACTATTGTGAACGCAAGTATTATACACAGTAAGTGTTTAATATAGCATTTGTCAGTCATTGGTTAAGCAGCTAGGACCTGTTCACTCTTGACACCCCAGGTGCTGTGTATGTTGCACTATAGTGCTGCATCGGGTACATTGTTCTATTTTCTATGTTCAGGGAAGGACATGGCTTTTGTAGTTCGGACTGGACTGTTCCCATGGGGCACAGGGTCAGAGCTGATTTGCATATCGTCATTGTCTAACCCAGGGTGGTGTGGAGTGCAAAAAAACGATGGATTTGGGCCCAGATCTTCGGACTGGGGTGAATGTGTGACATTGATCCACATTCTGTCCATCACCTGTTTTGTTTGCAAATTCCGCCCTAAGTGCGCTGGGGATGCTCAGACGTGAGTCCCAGGCACTACACACCACTGGAGTCAAGCTAGCCGGGCTGATGAGAGGTGTTACCTCGAAACCGGTCCGGTCCTCGGATGCTTGATTCCGTTCTGGGTAGGACATGGCTTTTGTAGTTCAGACTGGACTGTTCCCATGGGGCACAGGGTCAGAGCTGATTTGCATATCGCCATTGTCTAACCCAGGGTGGTGTGGAGTGCAAAAAAACGATGGATTTGGGCCCAGATCTTCGGACTGGGGTGAATGTGTGACATTAATCCACATTCTGTCCATCACCTGTTTTGTTTGCAAATTCCGCCCTAAGTGCGCTGGGGATGCTCAGACGTGGGTCCCAGGCACTCCACAACACTGGAGTCAAGCTAGCCGGGCTGATGAGAGGTGTTACCTCGAAACCGGTCCGGTCCTCGGATGCTTGATTCCGTTCTGGGAAGGACATGTCTTTTGTAGTTCGGACTGGACTGTTCCCATGGGGCACAGGGTCAGAGCTGATTTGCATATCGCCATTGTCTAACCCAGGGTGGTGTGGAGTGCAAAAAAAACGATGGATTTGGGCCCAGATCTTCGGACTGGGGTGAATGCGTGACATTGATCCACATTCTGTCCATCACCTGCTTTGTTTGCAAATTCCGCCCTAAGTGCGCTGGGGATGCTCAGACGTGGGTTCCAGGCACTCCACACCACTGGAGTCAAGCTAGCCGGGCTGATGAGAGGTGTTACCTCGAAACCGGTCCTCGGATGCTTGATTCCGTTCTGGGAAGGACATGGCTTTTGTAGTTCGGACTGGACTGTTCCCATGGGGCACAGGGTCAGAGCTGATTTGCATATCGCCATTGTCTAACCCAGGGTGGCGTGGAGTGCAAAAAAACGATGGATTTGGGCCCAGATCTTCGGACTGGGGTGAATGTGTGACATTGATCCACATTCTGTCCATCACCTGTTTTGTTTGCAAATTCCGCCCTAAGTGCGCTGGGGATGCTCAGACGTGGGTCCCAGGCACTCCACACCACTGGAGTCAAGCTAGCCGGGCTGATGAGAGGTGTTACCTCGAAACCGGTCCGGTCCTCGGATGCTTGATTCCGTTCTGGGAAGGACAAGGCTTTTGTAGTTCGGACTGGACTGTTCCCATGGGGCACAGGGTCAGAGCTGATTTGCATATCGCCATTGTCTAACCCAGGGTGGTGTGGAGTGCAAAAAAACGATGGATTTGGGCCCAGATCTTCGGACTGGGGTGAATGTGTGACATTGATCCACATTCTGTCCATCACCTGCTTTGTTTGCAAATTCCGCCCTAAGTGCGCTGGGGATGCTCAGACGTGGGTCCCAGGCACTCCACACCACTGGAGTCAAGCTAGCCGGGCTGATGAGAGGTGTTACCTCGAAACCGGTCCGGTCCTCGGATGCTTGATTCCGTTCTGGGAAGGACATGGCTTTTGCAGTTCGGACTGGACTGTTCCCATGGGGCACAGGGTCAGAGCTGATTTGCATATCGCCATTGTCTAACCCAGGGTGGTGTGGAGTGCAAAAAAACAATGGATTTGGGCCCAGATCTTCGGACTGGGGTGAATGTGTGACATTGATCCACATTCTGTCCATCACCTGTTTTGTTTGCAAATTCCGCCCTAAGTGCGCTGGGGATGCTCAGACATGGGTCCCAGGCACTCCACACCACTGGAGTCAAGCTAGCCGGGCTGATGAGAGGTTTTACCTCGAAACCGGTCCGGTCCTCGGATGCTTGATTCCGTTCTGGGAAGGACATGGCTTTTGTAGTTCGGACTGGACTGTTCCCATGGGGCACAGGGTCACAGCTGATTTGCATATCGCCATTGTCTAACCCAGGGTGGTGTGGAGTGCAAAAAAACAATGGATTTGGGCCCCGATCTTCGGACTGGGGTGAATGTGTGACATTGATCCACATTCTGTCCATCACCTATTTTGTTTGCAAATTCCACCCTAAGTGTGCTGGGGATGCTCAGACGTGGGTCCCAGGCACTCCACACCACTGGAGGCAAGCTAGCCGGGCTGATGAGAGGTGTTACCTCGAAACCTGTCCGGTCCTCGGATGCTTGATTCCGTTCTGGGAAGGACATGGCTTTTGGAGTTCGGACTGGACTGTTCCCATGGGGCACAGGGTCACAGCTGATTTGCATATCGCCATTGTCTAACCCAGGGTGGTGTGGAGTGCAAAAAAACAATGGATTTGGGCCCCGATCTTCGGACTGGGGTGAATGTGTGACATTGATCCACATTCTGTCCATCACCTATTTTGTTTGCAAATTCCACCCTAAGTGTGCTGGGGATGCTCAGACGTGGGTCCCAGGCACTCCACACCACTGGAGGCAAGCTAGCCGGGCTGATGAGAGGTGTTACCTCGAAACCTGTCCGGTCCTCGGATGCTTGATTCCGTTCTGGGAAGGACATGGCTTTTGGAGTTCGGACTGGACTGTTCCCATGGGGCACAGGGTCAGAGCTGATTTGCATATCGCCATTGTCTAACCCAGGGTGGTGTGGAGTGCAAAAAAAACGATGGATTTGGGCCCAGATCTTCGGACTGGGGTGAATGTGTGACATTGATCCACACTCTGTCCATAACCTGTTTTGTTTGCAAATTCCGCCCTAAGTGCGCTGAGGATGCTCAGACGTGGGTCCCAGGCACTCCACACCACTGGAGTCAAGCTAGCCGGGCTGATGAGAGGTGTTACCTCGAAACCGGTCTGGTCCTCGGATGCTTGATTCCGTTCTGGGAAGGACATGGCTTTTGTAGTTCGGACTGGACTGTTCCCATGGGGCACAGGGTCAGAGCTGATTTGCATATCGCCATTGTCTAACCCAGGGTGGTGTGGAGTGCAAAAAAACGATGGATTTGGGCCCAGATCTTCGGACTGGGGTGAATGTGTGACATTGATCCACATTCTGTCCATCACCTGTTTTGTTTGCAAATTCCGCCCTAAGTGCGCTGGGGATGCTCAGACGTGGGTCCCAGGCACTCCACACCACTGGAGTCAAGCTAGCCGGGCTGATGACAGGTGTTACCTCGAAACCGGTCCGGTCCTCGGATGCTTGATTCCGTTCTGGGAAGGACATGGCTTTTGTAGTTCGGACTGGACTGTTCCCATGGGGCACAGGGTCACAGCTGATTTGCATATCGCCATTGTCTAACCCAGGGTGGTGTGGAGTGCAAAAAAACAATGGATTTGGGCCCCGATCTTCGGACTGGGGTGAATGTGTGACATTGATCCACATTCTGTCCATCACCTATTTTGTTTGCAAATTCCACCCTAAGTGTGCTGGGGATGCTCAGACGTGGGTCCCAGGCACTCCACACCACTGGAGGCAAGCTAGCCGGGCTGATGAGAGGTGTTACCTCGAAACCTGTCCGGTCCTCGGATGCTTGATTCCGTTCTGGGAAGGACATGGCTTTTGGAGTTCGGACTGGACTGTTCCCATGGGGCACAGGGTCACAGCTGATTTGCATATCGCCATTGTCTAACCCAGGGTGGTGTGGAGTGCAAAAAAACAATGGATTTGGGCCCCGATCTTCGGACTGGGGTGAATGTGTGACATTGATCCACATTCTGTCCATCACCTATTTTGTTTGCAAATTCCACCCTAAGTGTGCTGGGGATGTTCAGACGTGGGTCCCAGGCACTCCACACCACTGGAGGCAAGCTAGCCGGGCTGATGAGAGGTGTTACCTCGAAACCTGTCCGGTCCTCGGATGCTTGATTCCGTTCTGGGAAGGACATGGCTTTTGGAGTTCGGACTGGACTGTTCCCATGGGGCACAGGGTCAGAGCTGATTTGCATATCGCCATTGTCTAACCCAGGGTGGTGTGGAGTGCAAAAAAAACGATGGATTTGGGCCCAGATCTTCGGACTGGGGTGAATGTGTGACATTGATCCACACTCTGTCCATAACCTGTTTTGTTTGCAAATTCCGCCCTAAGTGCGCTGAGGATGCTCAGACGTGGGTCCCAGGCACTCCACACCACTGGAGTCAAGCTAGCCGGGCTGATGAGAGGTGTTACCTCAAAACCGGTCTGGTCCTCGGATGCTTGATTCCGTTCTGGGAAGGACATGGCTTTTGTAGTTCGGACTGGACTGTTCCCATGGGGCACAGGGTCAGAGCTGATTTGCATATCGCCATTGTCTAACCCAGGGTGGTGTGGAGTGCAAAAAAACGATGGATTTGGGCCCAGATCTTCGGACTGGGGTGAATGTGTGACATTGATCCACATTCTGTCCATCACCTGTTTTGTTTGCAAATTCCGCCCTAAGTGCGCTGGGGATGCTCAGACGTGGGTCCCAGGCACTCCACACCACTGGAGTCAAGCTAGCCGGGCTGATGACAGGTGTTACCTCGAAACCGGTCCGGTCCTCGGATGCTTGATTCCGTTCTGGGAAGGACATGGCTTTTGTAGTTCGGACTGGACTGTTCCCATGGGGCACAGGGTCAGAGCTGATTTGCATATGGCCATTGTCTAACCCAGGGTGGTGTGGAGTGCAAAAAAACGATTGATTTGGGCCCAGATCTTCGGACTGGGGTGAATGTGTGACATTGATCCACATTCTGTCCATCACCTGCTTTGTTTGCAAATTCCGCCCTAAGTGCGCTGGGGATGCTCAGACGTGGGTCCCAGGCACTCCACACCACTGGAGTCAAGCTAGCCGGGCTGATGAGAGGTGTTACCTCGAAACCGGTCCGGTCCTCGGATGCTTGATTCTGTTCTGGGAAGGACATGGCTTTTGTAGTTCGGACTGGACTGTTCCCATGGGGCACAGGGTCAGAGCTGATTTGCATATCGCCATTGTCTAACCCAGGGTGGTGTGGAGTGCAAAAAAACGATGGATTTGGGCCCAGATCTTCGGACTGGGGTGAATGTGTGACATTGATCCACATTCTGTCCATCACCTGTTTTGTTTGCAAATTCCGCCCTAAGTGCGCTGGGGATGCTCAGACGTGGGTCCTAGGCACTCCACACCACTGGAGTCAAGCTAGCCGGGCTGATGAGAGGTTTTACCTCGAAACCGGTCCGGTCCTCGGATGCTTGATTCCGTTCTGGGAAGGACATGGCTTTTGTAGTTCGGACTGGACTGTTCCCATGGGGCACAGGGCCAGAGCTGATTTGCATATCGCCATTGTCTAACCCAGAGTGGTGTGGAGTGCAAAAAAACGATGGATTTGGGCCCAGATCTTCGGACTGGGGTGAATGTGTGACATTAATCCACATTCTGTCCATCACCTGTTTTGTTTGCAAATTCCGCCCTAAGTGCGCTGGGGATGCTCAGACGTGGGTCCCAGGCACTCCACACCACTGGAGTCAAGCTAGCCGGGCTGATGAGAGGTGTTACCTCGAAACCGGTCCGGTCCTCGGATGCTTGATTCCGTTCTGGGAAGGACATGTCTTTTGTAGTTCGGACTGGACTGTTCCCATGGGGCACAGGGTCAGAGCTGATTTGCATATCGCCATTGTCTAACCCAGGGTGGTGTGGAGTGCAAAAAAAACGATGGATTTGGGCCCAGATCTTCGGACTGGGGTGAATGCGTGACATTGATCCACATTCTGTCCATCACCTGCTTTGTTTGCAAATTCCGCCCTAAGTGCGCTGGGGATGCTCAGACGTGGGTTCCAGGCACTCCACACCACTGGAGTCAAGCTAGCCGGGCTGATGAGAGGTGTTACCTCGAAACCGGTCCTCGGATGCTTGATTCCGTTCTGGGAAGGACATGGCTTTTGTAGTTCGGACTGGACTGTTCCCATGGGGCACAGGGTCAGAGCTGATTTGCATATCGCCATTGTCTAACCCAGGGTGGCGTGGAGTGCAAAAAAACGATGGATTTGGGCCCAGATCTTCGGACTGGGGTGAATGTGTGACATTGATCCACATTCTGTCCATCACCTGTTTTGTTTGCAAATTCCGCCCTAAGTGCGCTGGGGATGCTCAGACGTGGGTCCCAGGCACTCCACACCACTGGAGTCAAGCTAGCCGGGCTGATGAGAGGTGTTACCTCGAAACCGGTCCGGTCCTCGGATGCTTGATTCCGTTCTGGGAAGGACAAGGCTTTTGTAGTTCGGACTGGACTGTTCCCATGGGGCACAGGGTCAGAGCTGATTTGCATATCGCCATTGTCTAACCCAGGGTGGTGTGGAGTGCAAAAAAACGATGGATTTGGGCCCAGATCTTCGGACTGGGGTGAATGTGTGACATTGATCCACATTCTGTCCATCACCTGCTTTGTTTGCAAATTCCGCCCTAAGTGCGCTGGGGATGCTCAGACGTGGGTCCCAGGCACTCCACACCACTGGAGTCAAGCTAGCCGGGCTGATGAGAGGTGTTACCTCGAAACCGGTCCGGTCCTCGGATGCTTGATTCCGTTCTGGGAAGGACATGGCTTTTGCAGTTCGGACTGGACTGTTCCCATGGGGCACAGGGTCAGAGCTGATTTGCATATCGCCATTGTCTAACCCAGGGTGGTGTGGAGTGCAAAAAAACAATGGATTTGGGCCCAGATCTTCGGACTGGGGTGAATGTGTGACATTGATCCACATTCTGTCCATCACCTGTTTTGTTTGCAAATTCCGCCCTAAGTGCGCTGGGGATGCTCAGACATGGGTCCCAGGCACTCCACACCACTGGAGTCAAGCTAGCCGGGCTGATGAGAGGTTTTACCTCGAACCGGTCCGGTCCTCGGATGCTTGATTCCGTTCTGGGAAGGACATGGCTTTTGTAGTTCGGACTGGACTGTTCCCATGGGGCACAGGGTCACAGCTGATTTGCATATCGCCATTGTCTAACCCAGGGTGGTGTGGAGTGCAAAAAAACAATGGATTTGGGCCCCGATCTTCGGACTGGGGTGAATGTGTGACATTGATCCACATTCTGTCCATCACCTATTTTGTTTGCAAATTCCACCCTAAGTGTGCTGGGGATGCTCAGACGTGGGTCCCAGGCACTCCACACCACTGGAGGCAAGCTAGCCGGGCTGATGAGAGGTGTTACCTCGAAACCTGTCCGGTCCTCGGATGCTTGATTCCGTTCTGGGAAGGACATGGCTTTTGGAGTTCGGACTGGACTGTTCCCATGGGGCACAGGGTCACAGCTGATTTGCATATCGCCATTGTCTAACCCAGGGTGGTGTGCAGTGCAAAAAAACAATGGATTTGGGCCCCGATCTTCGGACTGGGGTGAATGTGTGACATTGATCCACATTCTGTCCATCACCTATTTTGTTTGCAAATTCCACCCTAAGTGTGCTGGGGATGCTCAGACGTGGGTCCCAGGCACTCCACACCACTGGAGGCAAGCTAGCCGGGCTGATGAGAGGTGTTACCTCGAAACCTGTCCGGTCCTCGGATGCTTGATTCCGTTCTGGGAAGGACATGGCTTTTGGAGTTCGGACTGGACTGTTCCCATGGGGCACAGGGTCAGAGCTGATTTGCATATCGCCATTGTCTAACCCAGGGTGGTGTGGAGTGCAAAAAAAACGATGGATTTGGGCCCAGATCTTCGGACTGGGGTGAATGTGTGACATTGATCCACACTCTGTCCATAACCTGTTTTGTTTGCAAATTCCGCCCTAAGTGCGCTGAGGATGCTCAGACGTGGGTCCCAGGCACTCCACACCACTGGAGTCAAGCTAGCCGGGCTGATGAGAGGTGTTACCTCGAAACCGGTCTGGTCCTCGGATGCTTGATTCCGTTCTGGGAAGGACATGGCTTTTGTAGTTCGGACTGGACTGTTCCCATGGGGCACAGGGTCAGAGCTGATTTGCATATCGCCATTGTCTAACCCAGGGTGGTGTGGAGTGCAAAAAAACGATGGATTTGGGCCCAGATCTTCGGACTGGGGTGAATGTGTGACATTGATCCACATTCTGTCCATCACCTGTTTTGTTTGCAAATTCCGCCCTAAGTGCGCTGGGGATGCTCAGACGTGGGTCCCAGGCACTCCACACCACTGGAGTCAAGCTAGCCGGGCTGATGACAGGTGTTACCTCGAAACCGGTCCGGTCCTCGGATGCTTGATTCCGTTCTGGGAAGGACATGGCTTTTGTAGTTCGGACTGGACTGTTCCCATGGGGCACAGGGTCACAGCTGATTTGCATATCGCCATTGTCTAACCCAGGGTGGTGTGGAGTGCAAAAAAACAATGGATTTGGGCCCCGATCTTCGGACTGGGGTGAATGTGTGACATTGATCCACATTCTGTCCATCACCTATTTTGTTTGCAAATTCCACCCTAAGTGTGCTGGGGATGCTCAGACGTGGGTCCCAGGCACTCCACACCACTGGAGGCAAGCTAGCCGGGCTGATGAGAGGTGTTACCTCGAAACCTGTCCGGTCCTCGGATGCTTGATTCCGTTCTGGGAAGGACATGGCTTTTGGAGTTCGGACTGGACTGTTCCCATGGGGCACAGGGTCACAGCTGATTTGCATATCGCCATTGTCTAACCCAGGGTGGTGTGGAGTGCAAAAAAACAATGGATTTGGGCCCCGATCTTCGGACTGGGGTGAATGTGTGACATTGATCCACATTCTGTCCATCACCTATTTTGTTTGCAAATTCCACCCTAAGTGTGCTGGGGATGTTCAGACGTGGGTCCCAGGCACTCCACACCACTGGAAGCAAGCTAGCCGGGCTGATGAGAGGTGTTACCTCGAAACCTGTCCGGTCCTCGGATGCTTGATTCCGTTCTGGGAAGGACATGGCTTTTGGAGTTCGGACTGGACTGTTCCCATGGGGCACAGGGTCAGAGCTGATTTGCATATCACCATTGTCTAACCCAGGGTGGTGTGGAGTGCAAAAAAAACGATGGATTTGGGCCCAGATCTTCGGACTGGGGTGAATGTGTGACATTGAGCCAAACTCTGTCCATAACCTGTTTTGTTTGCAAATTCCGCCCTAAGTGCGCTGAGGATGCTCAGACGTGGGTCCCAGGCACTCCACACCACTGGAGTCAAGCTAGCCGGGCTGATGAGAGGTGTTACCTCGAAACCGGTCTGGTCCTCGGATGCTTGATTCCGTTCTGGGAAGGACATGGCTTTTGTAGTTCGGACTGGACTGTTCCCATGGGGCACAGGGTCAGAGCTGATTTGCATATCGCCATTGTCTAACCCAGGGTGGTGTGGAGTGCAAAAAAACGATGGATTTGGGCCCAGATCTTCGGACTGGGGTGAATGTGTGACATTGATCCACATTCTGTCCATCACCTGTTTTGTTTGCAAATTCCGCCCTAAGTGCGCTGGGGATGCTCAGACGTGGGTCCCAGGCACTCCACACCACTGGAGTCAAGCTAGCCGGGCTGATGACAGGTGTTACCTCGAAACCAGTCCGGTCCTCGGATGCTTGATTCGGTTCTGGGAAGGACATGGCTTTTGTAGTTCGGACTGGACTGTTCCCATGGGGCACAGGGTCAGAGCTGATTTGCATATGGCCATTGTCTAACCCAGGGTGGTGTGGAGTGCAAAAAAACGATTGATTTGGGCCCAGATCTTCGGACTGGGGTGAATGTGTGACATTGATCCACATTCTGTCCATCACCTGCTTTGTTTGCAAATTCCGCCCTAAGTGCGCTGGGGATGCTCAGACGTGGGTCCCAGGCACTCCACACCACTGGAGTCAAGCTAGCCGGGCTGATGAGAGGTGTTACCTCGAAACCGGTCCGGTCCTCGGATGCTTGATTCCGTTCTGGGAAGGACATGGCTTTTGTAGTTCGGACTGGACTGTTCCCATGGGGCACAGGGTCAGAGCTGATTTGCATATCGCCATTGTCTAACCCAGGGTGGTGTGGAGTGCAAAAAAACGATGGATTTGGGCCCAGATCTTCGGACTGGGGTGAATGTGTGACATTGATCCACATTCTGTCCATCACCTGTTTTGTTTGCAAATTCCGCCCTAAGTGCGCTGGGGATGCTCAGACGTGGGTCCTAGGCACTCCACACCACTGGAGTCAAGCTAGCCGGGCTGATGAGAGGTTTTACCTCGAAACCGGTCCGGTCCTCGGATGCTTGATTCCGTTCTGGGAAGGACATGGCTTTTGTAGTTTGGACTGGACTGTTCCCATGGGGCACAGGGCCAGAGCTGATTTGCATATCGCCATTGTCTAACCCAGAGTGGTGTGGAGTGCAAAAAAACGATGGATTTGGGCCCAGATCTTCAGACTGGGGTGAATGTGTGACATTGATCCACATTCTGTCCATCACCTATTTTGTTTGCAAATTCCGCCCTAAGTGCGCTGGGGATGCTCAGACGTGGGTCCCAGGCACTCCACACCACTGGAGGCAAGCTAGCCGGGCTGATGAGAGGTGTTACCTCGAAACCTGTCCGGTCCTTGGATGCTTGATTCCGTTCTGGGAAGGACATGGCTTTTGTAGTTCGGACTGGACTGTTCCCATGGGGCACAGGGTCAGAGCTGATTTGCATATCACCATTGTCTAACCCAGAGTGGTGTGGAGTGCAAAAAAACGATGGATTTGGGCCCAGATCTTCGGACTGGGGTGAATGTGTGACATTGATCCACACTCTGTCCATCACCTGTTTTGTTTGCAAATTCCGCCCTAAGTGCGCTGGGGATGCTCAGACGTGGGTCCCAGGCACTCCACACCACTGGAGTCAAGCTAGCCGGGCTGATGAGAGGTGTTACCTCGAAACCGGTCCGGTCCTCGGATGCTTGATTCCGTTCTGGGAAGGACATGGCTTTTGTAGTTCGGACTGGACTGTTCCCATGGGGCACAGGGTCAGAGCTGATTTGCATATCGCCATTGTCTAACCCAGGGTGGTGTGGAGTGCAAAAAAACGATGGATTTGGGCCCAGATCTTCGGACTGGGGAGAATGTGTGACATTGATCCACATTCTGTCCATCACCTGTTTTGTTTGCACATTCCGCCCTAAGTGCGCTGGGAATGCTCAGACGTGGGTCCCTGGCACTCCACACAACTGGAGTCAAGCTAGCCGGGCTGATGAGAGGTGTTACCTCGAAACCGGTCCGGTCCACGGATTCTTGATTCCGTTCTGGGAAGGACATGGCTTTTGTAGTTAGGACTGGACTGTTCCCATGGGGCACAGGGTCAGAGCTGATTTGCATATCGCCATTGTCTAACCCAGGGTGGTGTGGAGTGCAAAAAAACGATGGATTTGGGCCCAGATCTTCGGACTGGGGTGAATGTGTGACATTGATCCACATTCTGTCCATCACCTGTTTTGTTTGCAAATTCCGCCCTAAGTGCGCTGGGGATGCTCAGACGTGGGTCCCAGGCACTCCACACCACTGGAGTCAAGCTAGCCGGGCTGATGAGAGGTGTTACCTCGAAACCGGTCCGGTCCTCGGATGCTTGATTCCGTTCTGGGAAGGACATGGCTTTTGTAGTTCGGACTGGACTGTTCCCATGGGGCACAGGGTCAGAGCTGATTTGCATATCGCCATTGTCTAACCCAGGGTGGTGTGGAGTGCAAAAAAACGATGGATTTGGGCCCAGATCTTCGGACTGGGATGAATGTGTGACATTGATCCACATTCTGTCCATCACCTGTTTTGTTTGCAAATTCCGCCCTAAGTGCGCTGGGGATGCTCAGACGTGGGTCCCAGGCACTCCACACCACTGGAGTCAAGCTAGCCGGGCTGATGAGAGGTTTTACCTCGAAACCGGTCCGGTCCTCGGATGCTTGATTCCGTTCTGGGAAGGACATGGCTTTTGTAGTTCGGACTGGACTGTTCCCATGGGGCACACGGTCAGAGCTGATTTGCATATCGTCATTGTCTAACCCAGGGTGGTGTGGAGTGCAGAAAAACGATGGATTTGGGCCCAGATCTTCGGACTGGGGTGAATGTGTGACATTGATCCACATTCTGTCCATCACCTGTTTTGTTTGCAAATTCCGCCCTAAGTGCGCTGGGGATGCTCAGACGTGGGTCCCAGGCACTCCACACCACTGGAGTCAAGCTAGCCGGGCTGATGAGAGGTGTTACCTCAAAACCGGTCCGGTCCTCAGATGCTTGATTCCGTTCTGGGAAGGACATGGCTTTTGTAGTACGGACTGGACTGTTCCCATGGGGCACAGGGTCAGAGCTGATTTGCATATCGCCATTGTGTAACCCAGGGTGGTGTGGAGTGCAAAAAAACGATGGATTTGGTCCCAGATCTTCGGACTGGGGTGAATGTGTGACTGTCATGAATTGAAACACGAGTGAACTAACCTTTCATTAGCCGGATACAGCGGGAGCGATGGTGATGCTTAATTCCGACCACCCCTATGTGCAATACACCGCGGGAGTAATATATCACAACTCCACTACGGGCATCACACACGGGGAAGGGGAAAAATGGATAAATAAAATATAACGATGCAGCAGTGCAAATCAGCAAGTCTTGATAGATCAGAGGGTAGCGTTTTCTCTTCCTGATCAAAGACCCTGCAGTAAAACAAAGCACACGTCACCACACACCACTCAACAGGTAACCAGACAATGTAATGCAGTGTATGAAAGAGACCTACACTTACAATAATCACTGCTGCAAATGGCCGTACTCGAAATGACACAAAAATAGAAAAATAAAGTAAAGAAAAGAAAAAGCAATCGTGACAGCGTATACCACTCTCTTTGAAACCGAGGGTGTATACTCTAAGTACTTTACTTATCTTGACCAGTGAGAGTCTCTTGTATTGTTAGGTCCGCTGATGCAGTCTCCAATGTAACCGCCCACACTCGTTATCTTCACGAGATGAACTTAACTAATCCAGCGCGGCATGCGCTATTACTAACTACCGAGTCTAGGGAATTTTTGCCCGACTTACACAAGTCCCCGCGAAAGTGTATCCAAAAGTTCAAGCGTTCCTTTCACGCTTTATGAAAAGCGCAATGCCTTTACCCGACCGCGCTCAAACACGCGAAGTCAATCTTGGCGTCTTCAGTTCCAACGCTCTCTAGCGCTACCGCTCTAGCAAGGGAAAACAGCGGAATCTTCGTGGCAAAGATCCAGCGCGTCATGCGCTGCCACTCCAAAGAGAGAAACCGCGTTTCTGTTCTCTCAACTTCACAATACGAATGTTCTTCCTCCGGACCAGGACTCTCACTTCGAAAACAGGTGACAAGCACCTGAACACAGGAAAAGGAAGGGCTATAAGAGAAAAGAAGAAAACAAAAAAGGGACACACCTAACACCAGGCATTCTGGGAATAGTAGTCCCAATTCTCCAGCCATACCAAATCGTGACAGAACCCCCTCACAATGACCGACGTCCCGGCGGTCCACCAGGCTTTCCAGGAAAGCGAACATGGAAACGCCGCAAAAGGGCAGGACAATGCAAGTTAGACCGGGGTACCCAAGAACGATCTTCAGGCCCATACCCTTTCCAATCAATCAAATACATCACTCGGCCCCGAACTCGCTTTGAATCAAGGATCGCCCTCACTTCATACTCCAAATCACCCTCCACATCCAAAGGACAAGGTTTCACGGGCAGGCGAACACCAGGAGCGCATGGTTTCAATAGAGAAACATGGAATACCGGATGTATGTGCCACTTGGGAGGAAGGACAAGCCTAACAGCCACAGGATTGATCACACTATGAACAACATACGGACCCACAAACTTCGGCTGCAATCGGGTATTCCCCTTAAACTTCAAATGCCTCGTGCTCAACCACACCATATCCCCATTTTGATAGGAAGGCTCCTCTCGTCTCTTTGCGTCAGCATAACGCTTGTCCCTCTCCCTTGCCTCCCCCAAATGTGTCTTAGCCTCCTTCAACACTGTTCTTAAATTGGCATGATGACTCTGGATAGAAGGATGTGAGGAAGCGACAGGAAGGGCAAAAGGCAACATATTAGGATGAACCCCCAACAAACAAAAGAAAGGTGAGCACCCCAATGAAGAGTGTGTGGCATTATTATAGGCAAATTCGGCAGTCCATAGAAGGGTACTCCATTCAGAACACTGTTGGAGAGAGAAACACCTAAGATATTGTTCAAGGGTTTGATTTAACCTCTCCGTCTTACCATCTGTCTGAGGATGGTAACTCGAAGACAGACGGGCATCAATGTTCATAGTGGTACACAACTCCTTCCAAAAACGTGATGTAAATTGCGTTCCCCTATCAGTTATCAAAACAGAAGGAAGACCGTGTAGTCTCACGACATGTTGCAGAAATGACATGGCCAATTCCCCGGATGTAGGCAATGAAGGCAAGGCAACAAAATGTCCCATTTTGGACAAGTGATCGACGATGACCAAAATAGCAGTGTTTCCATGGGAAGAGGGCATTTCAACAATAAAATCCATAGAAACCGTATGCCACGGAGAAGGAGGTACTGGTATCGGACGCAACAGACCACTTGGAGACTGATGACTTGACTTAGCTTGGGCACAGATAGCGCATTTAGAAACATACTCCAAGGTGTCTTTTCTGATCGAATTCCACCAAAAAGAGCGAGACATGTTCAATAAAGTTTTCTGCTGTCCTAAATGTCCCCCTAAGGATGAATCATGAATCCATTGCAAAGCTTGTAACCGCAAAGGTCCCTCAGGAACATACAACTTATTATCTTGCAGCAGCAATCCATCTTTCATACCTCGATGCACCGGATCTACATCCACCCAAGCCTGTGTATCTGGTATATCACATTGGCTCCTCACGTCATCCAGAAAACTCACAGATGTAATAACCGCTGTCAACCCCTCCTGATACAGGGCATTGCGAAGAATGGGTGGTGGTTCCACCTTTTCATCCGGACAACCACCAACTGCAGGATTTGCTGGTCTTGACAAAGCATCAGCCTTACCGTTCTGAGGACCTGGACGATACTTAATTATAAAATCAAAATCCGCAAAAAATAAAGACCATCTGAGTTGGCGAGGTGTCAACGCCTTGGCACTTTTCAGAAAGAGAAGATTGCGGTGATCCGTAAATATTTCCACCGTATGCCTGGCCCCCATTAAGTGATGTCTCCACTCTTCACAGGCTCTTTTGATAGCCAGCAGCTCTTTATCCATGATGCTGTAATTTATTTCAGACGGAGTCAGCTTTTTGGAAAAGAAAGCAACAGGATGGATCTGCCCGGATTCAGGATGTCTCTGAGACAGAACGCCCCCTAACGCATAGTAGGATGCGTCCGTTTCCAACATGAATGGCAAATCAGGGTCTGGATGTCGTAACACAGGAGCACTCGTAAAGCATCTCTTCAATGTCCGAAAGGCGGCTTCCGCGGCCTCCGTCCAGCGGAAAGTGACTCCTTTTCTCAACAATAATGTCATTGGTTGAATGATGGAAGAAAAACCCTGTATAAATCTTCTATAAAAATTAGAGAAGCCCAGAAAGCTCTGCAAACTCTTCACACTGGTAGGAGACTCCCAATGAATGATTGCATCAGTCTTCTTTTTGTCCATGTATATCCCCCCTGGGCCGATCACATAACCCAGAAACTCCACCTCTGTCGCATGGAACAAACATTTCTCCAATTTCACGAATAATGTATTTGATTGCAATCTTTGCAACACTGCCTCCACATGCTGAACATGTTGGTCCATCGTCTTGGAATATATTAAAATATCATCGATATAGACCATACATGAAACGTCCAACAAACCTCTTAAAACCTCATCCATAAAAAACTGGAAGGCGGCAGGGGCATTGCAGAGGCCGAAGGGCATCACACAATATTCATATAGACCATATTTTGTTCGGAATGCAGTCTTCCATTCGTCGCCCCGCTTCACTCTCACCAAGTGGTATGCACCCCGAAGATCCAATTTCGTGAACACCGTGGCTCCCTTCAGCTGGTCCATAAGCACCGGTATCAAGGGCAAGGGATACCTATTCTTTTTTGTAATCCTGTTAATTGCCCTATAATCAATACATGCCCGCAAACCGCCTTCCTTTTTCGAAATAAAAAAAAGCGGTGAAGAGGCAGGTGAGGTAGATGGACGAATAAAACCAGCAGCCAACATTTTCTTTAGATAAGATTGCAAATAAATGTTTTCGGGCTCCGTGAGTGCATATATCCTACTGCACGGAATACTTGCACCGGGTTCCAACTCAATTACACAATCATACTCCCTATGGGGAGGTAGTCTACTTGCTTCCTTCTCGCAGAACACATCCTGGTAGTCCACGTATTCATCAGGTAAAGTAGATACAAGACATACGGTCTGGACGCTACACCCAGAAGCCAATAACACAGCCGGGTTATCCTCCTTAAAGATGTCTGATGCGTAATGTGCTCTTGTACAATGCTCAGCACAGAATACTGAGTTCATATTGATCGTTCTAGCGGCCCACTGGACATGAGGATCATGCGTGGTAAGCCAGGGCATTCCCAATATCAACCTGAAATTTGGCGCATCAATAAGATCGAATTGAATCTTTTCAATATGCGTTGTTCCCATTTTCATCATGAGAGGGTACGTATGATAGCACACGGGTCCAGATGTCAGTGCCGTTCCATCAACTGCCTTAACAGGTTCCGGTTTTAATTTTCGAATACAAAGTATACCCAACTCATGGGCATATGTTTGGTCTATGAAATTCCCTGTGGCGCCACAATCCAGCAAGGCATGTACCAGTTCATATTTTCCATCAGCCACTTCCAGCGTAACACATACATTAATATGGGCTACAGTATTTTGGATCGTATTGATTAGAAAGGAAGAGACATCATTTTTCTCTGACCTCAAACAAGGCGTCTCCTTCATGCTTGAGGTATTCAGTTTTCCGTCGGCTCTTCTGCCCACTCCACCACAGGCACTTTTTTCGCAACTGGCCTTTCCTTATAGGGTGTCTGGTTTCTCATGGAACAGTTCTGTATGAAATGGCCAGCCTTCCCACAATACATACACAACTTCTGTTGTCTTCGCCTTTGTCGCTCTTCTGCACTGATAGGCCCTCTAAGGCCCCCTGCTTGTCTTGAGTCATTTCCAGTCATATTGGATGAATTGCCTTCTGCCAACACTCTGGGCCTGATGTAGGGGATTTTAAATTCACCATGTTGCTTATCTTCCTTTCTCTCCTGCAACCGATGGTCTAACTGCACTGTTAAATCAATAAGCCCCTCACAAGTGACAGGTAAAGGAACTACTGATGCAAGGACATCCTTTAGATCACTACGCAGCCCTTGATAGAATAAGGAGATGCGTTTTTCTTGTGGCCACTCTGTTTCCACCACTAGTCTATTGAAGTCGGTTATATAAGGCAGTAGCTCTCGTGTGCCCTGTTTCAATGTAATTAATTCCCTATCCAGAGACAGAGAATAAGCCTTCCTATCAAATAACTTCTTCATTTCATCACAAAATTTTGTATAGTCAACAAGAATAGGGTCATTCCTCTCAACCAACGGAAAAGACCATGTAGCCGCATTGCCACCCAAATACGACATTACAAACGCTATCTTGGACTTATCATCAGGAAAAACCGCCGGTTTACACATAAAATGCAAACGACACTGCCCCAGAAAGACATTGAACCTTTTTGGATCCCCAAAAAACCTTTCCGGAGGTGAAAGAGGAAGTTGAAGGGGCTGTATAACCTGGATAGTGGAGGAACTAGCACCGCCATCTTGCCCTTGCGATGCTTCCTTAGCAACCTGAGGGGACAACATACTTCCCTTAATGTAATGTCCTCCCTGTGCACCACCCTGTGAAAAATCTGCCATTTCTCTACGTACTGTAACCATCTCCGAACGCACAGCAGCATTCTCTCCTCTCAATGCTTCTACTTCCATTCGTAAAGCAGACAAAGTTTCCAACACTGCAGTCGCTATAGCGTTAGAATCCATCGCTCAGGCTGCATTCAATTCGTGGGCTTGTCACTCTGTCATGAATTGAAACACGAGTGAACTAACCTTTCATTAGCCGGATACAGCGGGAGCGATGGTGATGCTTAATTCCGACCACCCCTATGTGCAATACACCGCGGGAGTAATATATCACAACTCCACTACGGGCATCACACACGGGGAAGGGGAAAAATGGATAAATAAAATATAACGATGCAGCAGTGCAAATCAGCAAGTCTTGATAGATCAGAGGGTAGCGTTTTCTCTTCCTGATCAAAGACCCTGCAGTAAAACAAAGCACACGTCACCACACACCACTCAACAGGTAACCAGACAATGTAATGCAGTGTATGAAAGAGACCTACACTTACAATAATCACTGCTGCAAATGGCCGTACTCGAAATGACACAAAAATAGAAAAATAAAGTAAAGAAAAGAAAAAGCAATCGTGACAGCGTATACCACTCTCTTTGAAACCGAGGGTGTATACTCTAAGTACTTTACTTATCTTGACCAGTGAGAGTCTCTTGTATTGTTAGGTCCGCTGATGCAGTCTCCAATGTAACCGCCCACACTCGTTATCTTCACGAGATGAACTTAACTAATCCAGCGCGGCATGCGCTATTACTAACTACCGAGTCTAGGGAATTTTTGCCCGACTTACACAAGTCCCCGCGAAAGTGTATCCAAAAGTTCAAGCGTTCCTTTCACGCTTTATGAAAAGCGCAATGCCTTTACCCGACCGCGCTCAAACACGCGAAGTCAATCTTGGCGTCTTCAGTTCCAACGCTCTCTAGCGCTACCGCTCTAGCAAGGGAAAACAGCGGAATCTTCGTGGCAAAGATCCAGCGCGTCATGCGCTGCCACTCCAAAGAGAGAAACCGCGTTTCTGTTCTCTCAACTTCACAATACGAATGTTCTTCCTCCGGACCAGGACTCTCACTTCGAAAACAGGTGACAAGCACCTGAACACAGGAAAAGGAAGGGCTATAAGAGAAAAGAAGAAAACAAAAAAGGGACACACCTAACACCAGGCATTCTGGGAATAGTAGTCCCAATTCTCCAGCCATACCAAATCGTGACAGTGACATTGTTCCACATTCTGTCCATCACCTGCTTTGTTTGCAAATTCCGCCCTAAGTGCGCTGGGGATGCTCAGACGTGGGTCCCAGGCACTCCACTCCACTGGAGTCAAGCTAGCCGGGCTGATGACAGGTGTTACCTCAAAACCGGTCCGGTCCTCGGATGCTTGATTCCGTTCTGGGAAGGACATGGCTTTTGTAGTTCGGACTGGACTGTTCCCATGGGGCACAGGGTCAGAGCTGATTTGCATATCGCCATTGTCTAACCCAGGGTGGTGTGGAGTGCAAAAAAACGATGGATTTGGGCCCAGATCTTCGGACTGGGGTGAATGTGTGACATTGATCCACATTCTGTCCATCACCTGTTTTGTTTGCAAATTCCGCCCTAAGTGCGCTGGGGATGCTCAGACGTGGGTCCCAGGCACTCCACACCACTGGAGTCAAGCTAGCCGGGCTGATGAGAGGTTTTACCTCGAAACCGGTCCGGTCCTCGGATGCTTGATTCCGTTCTGGGAAGGACATGGCTTTTGTAGTTCGGAATGGACTGTTCCCATGGGGCACAGGGTCAGAGCTGATTTGCATATCGCCATTGTCTAACCCAGGGTGGTGTGGAGTGCAAAAAAACGATGGATTTGGGCCCAGATCTTCGGACTGGGGTGAACGTGTGACATTGATCCACATTCTGTCCATCACCTATTTTGTTTGCAAATTCCGCCCTAAGTGCGCTGGGGATGCTCAGACGTGGGTCCCAGGCACTCCACACCACTGGAGGCAAGCTAGCCGGGCTGATGAGAGGTGTTACCTCGAAACCTGTCCGGTCCTCGGATGCTTGATTCCGTTCTGGGAAGGACATGGCTTTTGTAGTTCGGACTGGACTGTTCCCATGGGGCACAGGGTCAGAGCTGATTTGCATATCGCCATTGTCTAACCCAGGGTGGTGTGGAGTGCAAAATAACGATGGATTTGGGCCCAGATCTTCGGACTGGGGTGAATGTGTGACATTGATCCACACTCTGTCCATCACCTGTTTTGTTTGCAAATTCCGCCCTAAGTGCGCTGGGGATGCTCAGACGTGGGTCCCAGGCACTCCACACCACTGGAGTCAAGCAAGCCGGGCTGATGAGAGGTGTTACCTCGAAACCGGTCCGGTCCTCGGATGCTTGATTCCGTTCTGGGAAGGACATGGCTTTTGTAGTTTGGACTGGACTGTTCCCATGGGGCACAGGGTCAGAGCTGATTTGCATATCGCCAATGTCTAACCCAGGGTGGTGTGTAGTGCAAAAAAACGATGAATTTGGGCCCAGATCTTCGGACTGGGGTGAATGTGTGACATTGATCCACATTCTGTCCATCACCTGTTTTGTTTGCACATTCCGCCCTAAGTGCGCTGGGAATGCTCAGACGTGGGTCCCAGGCACTCCACACAACTGGAGTCAAGCTAGCCGGGCTGATGAGAGGTGTTACCTCGAAACCGGTCCGGTCCTCGGATACTTGATTCCGTTCTGGGAAGGACATGGCTTTTGTAGTTAGGACTGGACTGTTCCCATGGGGCACAGGGTCAGAGCTGATTTGCATATCGCCATTGTCTAACCCAGGGTGGTGTGGAGTGCAAAAAAACGATGGATTTGGGCCCAGATCTTCGGACTGGGGTGAATGTGTGACATTGATCCACATTCTGTCCATCACCTGTTTTGTTTGCAAATTCCGCCCTAAGTGCGCTGGGGATGCTCAGACGTGGGTCCCAGGCACTCCACACCACTGGAGTCAAGCTAGCCGGGCTGATGAGAGGTGTTACCTCGAAACCGGTCCGGTCCTCGGATGCTTGATTCCGTTCTGGGAAGGACATGGCTTTTGTAGTTCGGACTGGACTGTTCCCATGGGGCACAGGGTCAGAGCTGATTTGCATATCGCCATTGTCTAACCCAGGGTGGTGTGGAGTGCAAAAAAACGATGGATTTGGGCCCAGATCTTCGGACTGGGATGAATGTGTGACATTGATCCACATTCTGTCCATCACCTGTTTTGTTTGCAAATTCCGCCCTAAGTGCGCTGGGGATGCTCAGACGTGGGTCCCAGGCACTCCACACCACTGGAGTCAAGCTAGCCGGGCTGATGAGAGGTTTTACCTCGAAACCGGTCCGGTCCTCGGATGCTTGATTCCGTTCTGGGAAGGACATGGCTTTTGTAGTTCGGACTGGACTGTTCCCATGGGGCACACGGTCAGAGCTGATTTGCATATCGCCATTGTCTAACCCAGGGTGGTGTGGAGTGCAGAAAAACGATGGATTTGGGCCCAGATCTTCGGACTGGGGTGAATGTGTGACATTGATCCACATTCTGTCCATCGCCTGTTTTGTTTGCAAATTCCGCCCTAAGTGCGCTGGGGATGCTCAGACGTGGGTCCCAGGCACTCCACACCACTGGAGTCAAGCTAGCCGGGCTGATGAGAGGTGTTACCTCAAAACCGGTCCGGTCCTCAGATGCTTTATTCCATTCTGGGAAGGACATGGCTTTTGTAGTACGGACTGGACTGTTCCCATGGGGCACAGGGTCAGAGCTGATTTGCATATCGCCATTGTGTAACCCAGGGTGGTGTGGAGTGCAAAAAAACGATGGATTTGGTCCCAGATCTTCGGACTGGGGTGAATGTGTGACATTGTTCCACATTCTGTCCATCACCTGCTTTGTTTGCAAATTCCGCCCTAAGTGCGCTGGGGATGCTCAGACGTGGGTCCCAGGCACTCCACTCCACTGGAG
Source organism: Lissotriton vulgaris (assembly GCF_964263255.1). Taxonomy (NCBI): domain Eukaryota; kingdom Metazoa; phylum Chordata; class Amphibia; order Caudata; family Salamandridae; genus Lissotriton; species Lissotriton vulgaris. The sequence goes on from NC_141685.1 coordinate 1,800,996,663, forward strand.
TCAAGCTAGCCGGGCTGATGACAGGTGTTACCTCAAAACCGGTCCGGTCCTCGGATGCTTGATTCCGTTCTGGGAAGGACATGGCTTTTGTAGTTCGGACTGGACTGTTCCCATGGGGCACAGGGTCAGAGCTGATTTGCATATCGCCATTGTCTAACCCAGGGTGGTGTGGAGTGCAAAAAAACGATGGATTTGGGCCCAGATCTTCGGACTGGGGTGAATGTGTGACATTGATCCACATTCTGTCCATCACCTGTTTTGTTTGCAAATTCCGCCCTAAGTGCGCTGGGGATGCTCAGACGTGGGTCCCAGGCACTCCACACCACTGGAGTCAAGCTAGCCGGGCTGATGAGAGGTTTTACCTCGAAACCGGTCCGGTCCTCGGATGCTTGATTCCGTTCTGGGAAGGACATGGCTTTTGTAGTTCGGAATGGACTGTTCCCATGGGGCACAGGGTCAGAGCTGATTTGCATATCGCCATTGTCTAACCCAGGGTGGTGTGGAGTGCAAAAAAACGATGGATTTGGGCCCAGATCTTCGGACTGGGGTGAATGTGTGACATTGATCCACATTCTGTCCATCACCTATTTTGTTTGCAAATTCCGCCCTAAGTGCGCTGGGGATGCTCAGACGTGGGTCCCAGGCACTCCACACCACTGGAGGCAAGCTAGCCGGGCTGATGAGAGGTGTTACCTCGAAACCTGTCCGGTCCTCGGATGCTTGATTCCGTTCTGGGAAGGACATGGCTTTTGTAGTTCGGACTGGACTGTTCCCATGGGGCACAGGGTCAGAGCTGATTTGCATATCGCCATTGTCTAACCCAGGGTGGTGTGGAGTGCAAAATAACGATGGATTTGGGCCCAGATCTTCGGACTGGGGTGAATGTGTGACATTGATCCACACTCTGTCCATCACCTGTTTTGTTTGCAAATTCCGCCCTAAGTGCGCTGGGGATGCTCAGACGTGGGTCCCAGGCACTCCACACCACTGGAGTCAAGCAAGCCGGGCTGATGAGAGGTGTTACCTCGAAACCGGTCCGGTCCTCGGATGCTTGATTCCGTTCTGGGAAGGACATGGCTTTTGTAGTTTGGACTGGACTGTTCCCATGGGGCACAGGGTCAGAGCTGATTTGCATATCGCCAATGTCTAACCCAGGGTGGTGTGTAGTGCAAAAAAACGATGAATTTGGGCCCAGATCTTCGGACTGGGGTGAATGTGTGACATTGATCCACATTCTGTCCATCACCTGTTTTGTTTGCACATTCCGCTCTAAGTGCGCTGGGAATGCTCAGACGTGGGTCCCAGGCACTCCACACCACTGGAGTCAAGCTAGCCGGGCTGATGAGAGGTGTTTCCTCGAAACCGGTCCGGTCCTCGGATGCTTGATTCCGTTCTGGGAAGGACATGGCTTTTGTAGTTAGGACTGGACTGTTCCCATGGGGCACAGGGTCAGAGCTGATTTGCATATCACCATTGTCTAACCCAGGGTGGTGTGGAGTGCAAAAAAACGATGGATTTGGGCCCAGATCTTCGGACTGGGGTGAATGTGTGACATTGATCCACAATCTGTCCATCACCTGTTTTGTTTGCAAATTCCGCCCTAAGTGCGCTGGGGATGCTCAAACGTGGGTCCCAGGCACTCCACACCACTGGAGTCAAGCTAGCCGGGCTGATGAGAGGTGTTACCTCGAAACCGGTCCGGTCCTCGGATGCTTGATTCCGTTCTGGGAAGGACATGGCTTTTGTAGTTCGGACTGGACTGTTCCCATGGGGCACAGGGTCAGAGCTGATTTGCATATCGCCATTGTCTAACCCAGGGTGGTGTGGAGTGCAAAAAAACGATGGATTTGGGCCCAGATCTTCGGACTGGGGTGAATGTGTGACATTGATCCACATTCTGTCAATCACCTGTTTTGTTTGCACATTCCGCCCTAAGTGCGCTGGGAATGCTCAGACGTGGGTCCCAGGCACTCCACACCACTGGAGTCAAGCTAGCCGGGCTGATGAGAGGTGTTACCTCGAAACCGGTCCGGTCCTCGGATGCTTGATTCCGTTCTGGGAAGGACATGGCTTTTGTAGTTCGGACTGGACTGTTCCCATGGGGCACAGGGTCAGAGCTGATTTGCATATCACCATTGTCTAACCCAGGGTGGTGTGGAGTGCAAAAAAACGATGGATTTGGGCCCAGATCTTCGGACTGGGGTGAATGTGTGACATTGATCCACATTCTGTCCATCACCTGTTTTGTTTGCAAATTCCGCCCTAAGTGCGCTGGGGATGCTCAGACGTGGGTCCCAGGCACTCCACACCACTGGAGTCAAGCTAGCCGGGCTGATGAGAGGTGTTACCTCGAAACCGGTCCGGTCCTCGGATGCTTGATTCCGTTCTGGGAAGGACATGGCTTTTGTAGTTCGGACTGGACTGTTCCCATGGGGCACAGGGTCAGAGCTGATTTGCATATCGCCATTGTCTAACCCAGGGTGGTGTGGAGTGCAAAAAAACGATGGGTTTGGGCCCAGATCTTCGGACTGGGGTGAATGTGTGACATTGATCCACATTCTGTCCATCACCTGTTTTGTTTGCAAATTCCACCCTAAGTGCGCTGGGGATGCTCAGACGTGGGTCCCATGCACTCCACACCACTGGAGTCAAGCTAGCCAGGCTGATGAGAGGTGTTACCTCGAAACCGGTCCGGTCCTCGGATGCTTGATTCCGTTCTGGGAAGGATATGGCTTTTGTAGTTTGGACTGGACTGTTCCCATGGGGCACAGGGTCAGAGCTGATTTGCATATCGCCATTGTCTAACCCAGGGTAGTGTGGAGTGCAAAAAAACGATGGATTTGGGCCCAGATCTTCGGTCTGGGGTGAATGTGTGACATTGATCCACATTCTGTCCATCACCTGTTTTGTTTGCAAATTCCGCCCTAAGTGCGCTGGGGATGCTCAGACGTGGGTCCCAGGCACTCCACACCACTGGAGTCAAGCTAGCCGGGCTGATGAGAGGTGTTACCTCGAAACCGGTCCGGTCCTCGGATGCTTGATTCCGTTCTGGGAAGGACATGGCTTTTGTAGTTTGGACTGGACTGTTCCCATGGGGTACAGGGTCAGAGCTGATTTGCATATCGCCATTGTCTAACCCAGGGTGGTGTGGAGTGCAAAAAAACAATGGATTTGGGCCCAGATCTTCGGACTGGGGTGAATGTGTGACATTGATCCACATTCTGTCCATCACCTGTTTTGTTTGCAAATCCCGCCCTAAGTGCGCTGGGGATGCTCAGATGTGGGTCCCAGGCACTCCACAACACTGGAGTCAAGCTAGCCGGGCTGATGAGAGGTGTTACCTCGAAACCGGTCCGGTCCTCGGATGCTTGATTCCGTTCTGGGAAGGACATGGCTTTTGTAGTTCGGACTGGACTGTTCCCATGGGGCACAGGGTCAGAGCTGATTTGCATATCGCCATTGTCTAACCCAGGGTGGTGTGGAGTGCAAAAAAACGATGGATTTGGGCCCAGATCTTCGGACTGGGGTGAATGTGTGACATTGATCCACATTCTGTCCATCACCTGTTTTGTTAGCAAATTCCGCCCTAAGTGCGCTGGGGATGCTCAGACGTGGGTCCCAGGCACTCCACACCACTGGAGTCAAGCTAGCCGGGCTGATGAGAGGTGTTACCTCGAAACCGGTCCGGTCCTCGGATGCTTGATTCCGTTCTGGGAAGGACATGGCTTTTGTAGTTCGGACTGGACTGTTCCCATGGGGCACAGGGTCAGAGCTTATTTGCATATCGCCATTGTCTAACCCAGGGTGGTGTGGAGTGCAAAAAAACAATGGATTTGGTCCCAGATCTTCGGACTGGGGTGAATGTGTGACATTGATCCACATTCTGTCCATCACCTGTTTTGTTTGCTATTTTTTTCAACAGCACCCTCAGTGCATGAACAACTAAAGCAAGAGTAGAAAATATCATCATTGCCTTTTAGTCTAGACTTCATTTTATGTGTTTTGATTGCAAATTGGAGACAGTTTGCATTGATATGCTTTGGCACCAATGTTCTACTTTTTTATTAAAGTTTTTTTGCTGAGAAAAAAAAAAAAAAATGTCTCCACCAACCAGCGATCGGACCAGAACCATTTTCGGCAGTCCAAAAATGTTCCGTTAAATGACAACAGAAGAAATAGGCAACAAGAACAATCAGTCAAAAGAGGGGACGCTTTCGTGAATGGGGCCCATGCCCTAGCAGGCAAGCGTTCGAGTTCCAAGGTGTCCCAGGGCCATTTTAGTGGACCAGGCCCAAATCCAAAGAGCTGGCCACCATTTTGAGAGTCCTGTTGCGGCCGGCTATCGCTGCACCACAAGAGTAACCGCAATTCAGCTAGATGGCGGGTGAGTCACTGTACAGCAAGAGCGGGCGGGACTCAGCTGGAAGGCGAGTCAAACGCTAAGAGGCACCCCACTGCAGATGAGGTGCCTCCACCTGGGGAAGAGGGAGAGGCCCGTTTGCGCTGCCTCCCCCCCCTCCCCCGGGCACCCCATGCAGTCTTTCGGCGCAGCATTGTAGGATGGCCACACCAGTGAAACTTGCTGGACACCACCTCGGTGCCATCCGGATCTCAGCGCGTTCGAGTCACTGTACCGCAAGAGTGGGAGAAACTCAGCTGGACACGCCGTCTTTCGGCGCAGCATTGTAGGATGGCCACACCATTGCGGCAACTTGCTGGACACCACCTCGGTGCCATCCGGATCTCGTCGCGTTGTGCTGCCTTCAGCGTACTGTAGCAGCAAGAGTGACCGCAACTCAGCTGGACACGCCGTCTTTCGGCGCAGCATTGTAGGATGGCCACACCAGTGGGGCAACTTGCTGGACACCACCTCGTTGCCATCCGGATCTCGTCGCGTTGTGCTGCCTTCGGCGTACTGTAGCAGCAAGAGTGACCGCAACTCAGCTGGAAACGCTGTCTTTCGGCGCAGCATTGTATGATGGCCACACCAGTGCGGCAACTTGCTGGACACCACCTAGGTGCCATCCGGATCTCGGCGCGTTGTGCTGCCTTCGGCCTACTGTAGCAGCAAGTGCGGGCGCAACTCGGCTGGAAGGCGAGTGAAACGCTAAGGGGCGCCGCACTGCACATGAGGTGCCTCCACCAGGGGAGGCGGAAGAAGGCCGTTCGCGCCGCCTCCCCCCGGGCACCCCACGCCGTCTTTCGGCGTAGCATTGTAGGATGGCCACACCAGTGCAACTTGCTGTACACCACCTCGGTGCCATCCGGATCTCGGCGCGTTGTGCTGCCTTCGGCCTATTCGCACATCGGTCCGCTTCTGACGCCGCCTCATGGGCCAATGGGTTTTGTATGCTTTTTATAACCCAAAGCCGCATAACAGGTCATGTGACTTGTTTATAAAACTTTTCATTGGTTCATTTTACTTTTGGTTTCCTAATGGTGGAAGGCTTGATCATATGACCTAAAAATAACACTTTTCATTGGATTAAAACATTTTTTTTTCCCAAACGATGAAAGACCCACCTTTTTTTTTCTCACTCTGCAATCAAAAAAGGTTCCGTTACATGACAACAGAGGGGACAGGCAACAAGAACCATCACTCAAAAAAGGGGAGGGCAAGTTCTTCCCTACCGGGTCACGTTGGGGCTCCACCGGAACTCATCGAATTGATAGTCTACAGTGTTTCTGGATGTTGCAGACTGAAGCTGGCGTCAGCATGAGAGCACCACCATCTCGTAGCTCCGTCGTGGCCATTCCGCAAGCAATCATGGCAGCCACTCCCCACCAGAAGCCTGCGGGAGTCGGGTGCCCCCAAGACTTTTGTAGAATCTTCAAGGCTGAGGGGACACTTTCGAGAATGGAGCCCAAGCCCTAGCAGACAAGCGTCCGAGTTCCAAGGTGTCCCAGGTCCATTTTAGTGGACCAGGCCCAAATCCGAAGAGCCGGCTGCCATTTTAAGAGTCCTGTGGCAGCCGCCTATCACTGCACCGCAAGAGTGGGAGCAACTCAACTACATGGTGAGCGAGACGCTGTAGCCGCAAGAGCGGGCGGTAAACAGCTGAAAGGCGGAAGAGGCACAGTGTAGCAAAAGCGGGCGGAATGGCAACTGAAACGGTAAAGGGGCGCCCCACTACAGCAGACGAGCCTCCACCTGGGGAGGCCCATTCACGCCGCCTCCCCCCCGGGGCGCCCCACGCTGTTTTTCGGAGCAGCATTGTAGGAAACCAAAACCAGTGCGGCAACTTACTGGACATCACCTGGGTGCCGTCCAGATCTCAGCGCGTTCTGCTGCCTTGGGACTATTCGCACAACAGACCGCTACTGACGAGGCATAGTGCAGCAAAAGCGGGCGGAAAACCGCTGAATGGCAAGTGAAACGCTAAAGGGGCGCCCCACTACAACAGACGAGCCTCCACCTGGGGAGGCCCGTTCACGCCGCCTCCCCCCCACCCCCCCGGGGCGCCCCACGCCGTTTTTCGGAGCAGCATTGTAGGATACCAAAACCAGTGTGGCACCCAGGTGACATCACCTGGGTGCCGTCCAGAACTCAGCACGTTGTGCTGCCTTGGGACTATTCGCACAACAGACTGCTACTGACCATTGTTGCTTCTGTTTTAATAAAAAAAAATTTAAGGTGTTTACTGTTTTTGTTGCGATGTATATATTTATAAGTTATTAAAGTGTTATAATCCTACTACTTTGTTGGAGTGCTATATATTTTTAATGTGACACATAATTGTGAAGACTTTGATGTACAAAAAGGCATCCCTGGAATCTTCCGCTTCAGGCTCGGTCCCACACACCCTCACAGTGAGAATCCCCTCCCCAATCACAATACAGGATGGTTATCAGATAGTAGGAACGCGTGTGGTGTGACGGATCTCATCGGGTTGGGGCCTTGATCTACTGTAACTCCTTTGAAGAGGGGTGATTCTTTACAGTTGAGGCCATAAACTACATCCGCAGGGCTACTTGATAGCCTGGGACCGGCCTGGACAATCAGACACAAAGGAAGAGGAATGTCAGAGGGTGCAGTAGTGAATAGGGTGAAAGGGTGGTGTCGGGCGGGCACAGGGTGTGATTCTCAGGGAAGAGCAGCGCAGATGGGGGGAGGTTTATGGCCCATGCATAAGACAGAGAGCGGGGGTGACCAGTGCGTGGGGGAGATGCTTGCGAGGGTGGGGAGCCATGCTGAGGATCGGCGGCGTGCAGAGAGTGGGTCTGGTCAAGGCATATAAAATGGCTGCAGTGCACGACAAAAGTGTGACATTGGAAAAAAAGCAAGATGGCGCAGACAATGTTTATCCATACGAATTAATTTAAAACAATTATTTTTAACAATATATTTACTCGCAGTGACAAAATGGCGGTCAACACTTCCTGATTTCCTTCGAATCGAACGTTAACAGACGTCACGATCGGCGGCGTGCAGAGAGTGGGTCTGGTCAAGGCATCTAAAATGGCTGCCGTGCACGACAAAAGTGTGGCATTGGAAAAAAAGCAAGATGGCGCAGACAATGTTTATCAATACGGGTTAATTTATAACAATTATTTTTAACAATATATTTACTCGCAGTGTCAAAATGGCGGTCAACACTTCCTGATTTCCTTCGAATCGAACGTTAACAGACGTCACGCAGCAAAAAAAAAAAAAAAAACGCTCACGCGCAGCCGCTGGAAGACAAGTATCAACATATATGAGCCTCCTCAGCCACCCTCAGAAAACATAAGGGGTCAGGATACATCTCCCGTACCCCCTTATACCCATTTCTCACATTGTTTTTCCTCCATCTTGTAATTTAATTAAATCGAAACACAAAATGGCGAATTCCCGTTTCGCGTCCCGGTTCACTACCCGGTTCGCGAACCGGAAAGCGCTTCTACCGCAAAAAAATCAATATTTTTTTATTTGCCCCATGGGACCCTTTAAACCAAGTGTGTCCTCTTGTATGTTTACTGGGAGGAAGTGGGTTCTGTGCATGTCAGTGAGTAGACTCTGTATATCTTTTTTCTGCTTTTTGTCGACAGGGAGAAGAACTCTTACTGTCTCCAGCGGACATTGGGGCTTCGAGTGCCTGGTAGATATAACAGACACCAAATAGTAACTTTATGCTTATACAACCTTGGGTGTTTAGTGTAATCTGTTTTGCAGTAGCATATTGTCCATTAAGGTCCTGACGAAAGCCGGAGTAATGCTCCACCCGGCTGAAACATGTTGACCATCTCACATCGCCATAATGTTGTCCCATATTTTGACAACCAGGCGGGTTTTTATTTTTGACACCTAGACATTTCACATCAAATAATATCTTTGTTCTAGGTAGTCGATTTTACCCACACATTATCCTTTGAGCACTGCACTTTATCAGCATGATTCTTTTGAGCACGAATATGGCCAATGTATCGACATCTACCTCCGCACCGCAACCTCATGGTTTGGACGGTGCCTGAGTCGATTTATAATTCCCACATGATGAAATTCCGCCATGAGGGTGGTCAGATGGGAATTTTAACAGCCATCAGTGACTCTTTCTACTCTTTGACACACTGTCCTATGATCCTTTTGGTACCATCATGTTGACACACTTCCCTTGACCTGGTCACCTTCTTCTGTTGTTAGCTTATTAGTAGGGGCACAAGGTGACAGGTCATAAAATAACACCCCTTGACCCTCCACACACCTGTTTTGTTGAAGTTTATGAGCAACCTCTAGCTTGCGGGTCTAAGAATAAATAAAAAATAAATATTTTTGGGATGTAAATACATTCCGTTTATCCCTTGAGCTCACCTGAACTAATTGAGGGACTGTGCCTCTGCCCACCTCGCTCACTAGCCTGCTGACCAACTACGTTGCAAAAGTTGCTCCATATTTCATTTTGCCGTGATTTATAGATACGGGCCATTGACTGTTTAGTTTTTCGTCCGAAGTGTGTTCCTAACTACGAGGTTTTGTGAGATTTTGCGCAACTTGATCTACACTTAACCTATAAACAACACGCATGCGCAGGGATTTTGTTTCCTACTCTGGGAGGCGGCGCCACCATAGTACATACGCACGAGTTTCGGAACCGTCCTTTTGATTTATGAAAGAACGCGCATTATACTCCTTCTATGAATATTTAGACAGAAGGGCTCTGCCCTCTACTTCCATTTAGGATTTTAAGTTTGAGCTATCATGTAATCCTTGCATTTTCACGCATGCGCAGTCCCATCCTGGATAGTGTCATCAGAAGATCGCATGCGCAGAAAGTTTGGCTCTCCATGTTTGACAACTTTTTCAGCATAATAACCAAGCTGCCGGATTTGGGACAACAGACTGTGCAGTCAATCCTTTGGTGAAATGCTCCATGGACATCACAGGACTGGTGGGTACGGGCACGCACATTATGTTCCGACCCCAGGGGCGGACCTATTTGTCCGCATGCGTCACTTCCCGTGGTCTCACGTACCGAACCAGCTCCGTTATTTAAACAGTGAGGGCGTTCCAGCCGGTACCTCCACTTCCGCTCGAATTGAGCGCGGGGTACCGACGGACAGTTAAGCCCAATCTGACTCCAGTCGAGCCATTTCTTAAGCTCTTACGAAATTGTTAGCAGAAGTGATATATTCAGGAGGAGTTTTTATTGCGTCCTCAGCCCTTGCATTTGTTCAGGGCTGCTCACACTTCGGCCCCCTTGATGGAGACACTGACCAGCTTTATGTCTATGGTCTCCCCTTATAACCACATGGTATTATTCAGAGTAGCAGGAGTATGCGCTTTAGCTACAACTCAATAGAGAATTTTTACACAATGGCATACTCATTGATAAATCAGTTATCATTCCCATTTCGAGGGTCACTTGTAATAAGTTGATAATGTTGATCCCTGCGGGGGGTGAGGTTGGCGAGAGGCACAAGGTCCAACACGTCTTTCGGGTTATATGTGTAGAGCCAATTGGCAGGACTCAGTGGAACTGGATATTTACTGTGTCCCTCTTCTTCTACACTCTAGAGCGGGGCCTCAGTTTTCCCGAGCGGTTGCCGGGCGAGGTGAGGCCGTCACCCACACAATGCTGGGTGAGTATCATTCACAGGAAATGCCTTTGAATGATTGAGCTAGTATGCTTTCTTAAAATGCGGGATGTAAATTATTGCCGCATGTGTGTCCTCTTGTATGTTTACTGGGAGGAAGTGGGTTCTGTGCATGTCAGTGAGTAGACTCTGTATATCTTTATTCTGCTTTTTGTCGACAGGGAGAAGAACTCTTACTGTCTCCAGCGGACATTGGGGCTTCGAGTGCCTGGTAGATATAACAGACACCAAATAGTAACTTTATGCTTATACAACCTTGGGTGTTTAGTGTAATCTGTTTTGCAGTAGCATATTGTCCATTAAGGTCCTGACGAAAGCCGGAGTAATGCTCCACCCGGCTGAAACATGTTGACCATCTCACATCGCCATAATGTTGTCCCATATTTTGACAACCAGGCGGGTTTTTATTTTTGACACCTAGACATTTCACATCAAATAATATCTTTGTTCTAGGTAGCCGATTTTACCCACACATTATCCTTTGAGCACTGCACTTTATCAGCATGATTCTTTTGAGCACGAATATGGCCAATGTATCGACATCTACCTCCGCACCGCAACCTCATGGTTTGGACGGTGCCTGAGTCGATTTATAATTCCCACATGATGAAATTCCGCCATGAGGGTGGTCAGATGGGAATTTTAACAGCCATCAGTGACTCTTTCTACTCTTTGACACACTGTCCTATGATCCTTTTGGTACCATCATGTTGACACACTTCCCTTGACCTGGTCACCTTCTTCTGTTGTTAGCTTATTAGTAGGGGCACAAGGTGACAGGTCATAAAATAACACCCCTTGACCCTCCACACACCTGTTTTGTTGAACCCTTTAATAACCCCAACATCATTCCTAGGGGGTCAAGAAGGGTCTACCTTGCCCCCTTCATTAAATTCCCCCTTTGTTTTTCTCCTCCTCTTGTCTCTCGATCCTACCGAGAGACAAGATGGCGGCCGCTCTGGACTGTGTAGAATGTTGACAGACACCGGAGAGCCAATCAGCTTCGCTTCGCAAAGCTCCGTTACGCGAAAAGTACACGAACTGGAGCGCTATCCAGGACGCTGTCACAGATATATCTGTTTGTTTAAACGTTAATTTCTCAAAATCCACTGGAGCACATATATTGAGACCCAGCAAAGGCACATCGGGCTAACAGTCCCTACAATTTTGCCAAGTTTCGTGTAAATCCATTCAGCCGTTTGAGCTAAAAGTGAGGCCAAACGCCCTTTGGAAAAATGAATGGGAAAAATGCGTTTTGGGACCCCCCTTTTTTCTCGGCCCCCCTTGACGAAACCCCCCCAAATTTTCAGGGGCTGATCGGAAACTAAATGTGCCATTTTCCTGAAAATGTCAGCCGATTCCGTCCACAAACGCCAAAGTTATTAGACATAGAATTTTCAAAAGTTCCATAGAGAAAAAATCCTAACAATATATACCTACCACCAGTAGGTTATATATATATATATGTATATATATATATATATATATATATATATATATATATATATATATATATATATATATATATATATATATATATATATATATATATATATATATATATATATATATATATATATATATATATATATATTTTCCGATGCGAGTGCTCAGCACTTGAGGGTGGACACGCGCAGACCGCAATCTTTGTTTCTGGCATCCGAAGCACACCAACCTCTGAGTGTTATGCCTGACGCGTTTCGGTTATTTCCTTAATCATAGGCTCACTCGACCAATGGCAAGTCAGCTGACACTTTATTAAAACAGGCTCCAATCAGCTCATTACTTGCTCGCCCCACAGGTTGCTGGGACTTGTAGTGTCATTCTGTTGCCTCCTGCCCAATTGGGATGGGTAAGTACAGTTCAACCTTCAGCGCTGTATGCGCCGTGATGTGCCTCTCTCTGCCCATCTCTGAATCAGTTCTGCCACAAACAGCAACAGCATGAATTGTGCGCCGTGGCCCCCTTTGGCAATCCTGGGGTGGTGCTTCCCTCCTACGCCTTGAGCGAGGCGCGATAATATTTTCCGATGCGAGTGCTCAGCACTTGAGGGTGCACACGCGCAGACCGCAATCTTTGTTTCTGGCATCCGAAGCACACCAACCTCTGAGTGTTATGCCTGACGCGTTTCGGTTATTTCCTTAATCATAGGCTCACTCGACCAATGGCAAGTCAGCTGACACTTTATTAAAACAGGCTCCAATCAGCTCATTACTTGCTCGCCCCACAGGTTGCTGGGACACCCTCAAGTGCTGAGCACACGTATCGGAATATATATATTTATATATATATATATATACTTATATATATTCACTGAAAAAAACAGAGGTTTCACACCAGTTATAGTTAGCTGGAAATTTTACTGACATAAAACCATTGAAATTCCCACGTTATAGTTAGTTGGACTCACTATAACTTGCGCGTGCAATGCACTGCTGATGACGTCACATATTACATCACTCATGACATGGTCAGTGACATCACTCATGACATCACTGATGACACCATCCAGTGAATGTGTGTGTTTCTTAAAAATAAATATTCGTGAGTAATGTTTAAATATTTAAATATATGTATTAGTGTTTCACTTTGTGTATAAGTGGCTGCATGGGTTGGTGAGGAGCTACATGTGTATGTATATGAGTTATTAGATTTTTTTAGTATCAGTATGAGTGTCTGTATTGTTTAGTGTGGGTATTACTTACAACATTGATGCATGAGTGACTGACTCTCTGTTTGTATGTATTTTGAAGACTGCATATGTGCAGGACTGTATAGTGGAATAGTATGTATATATGTATGTCAGTGATTGAATGACTGTCTCACTAGTGTCTTTATCAGTAACTACATATGTTTTAATCTAGAATATGTGAATATTGATGCATATAAGTGAGTATATGTGAGAGTAAGAGATTGTAAGAGTTCCTGTTTAAATAAGTATATGTTTCTATAGGTGATTGTTTAAGATAATAAATATGTGTAAATTTCCATAGAAGTAAGGTGGTAGTGTGTGTACAGCTCTATATGCAAATAAATGGATGTTCAATAGTTTAGTTGCATGTGTGAGTATGTGTGTGAGTAACTTATGGATGACTGTCCGTGTGTAACCGGATGTATAGGTGTATCACTACATATGATGAGTGAGTATACGTATGAGTGATTATATAGAACTGTTGGTGAATGAGTGGATGTGTATATAGATGGTGGAATTACTGAATTGGTTGTTGTAACTGATATGGGTATGTCCATTTTTTTGTAAATTTAAGTTTCTATTTTTGAATATGTGTTTCAAGAGTTACATTACAGTGAAAGGAGGTCTGTCACTCTGTCACAAGGATGGTGTCATCAGTGATGTCATGAGTGATGTCACTGACCATGTCATGAGTGATGTAATATGTGACGTCATCAGCAGTGCATTGCACGCGCAAGTTATAGTGAGTCCAACTAACTATAACGTGGGAATTTCAATGGTTTTATGTCAGTAAAATTTCCAGCTAACTATAACTGGTGTGAAACCTCTGTTTTTTTCAGTGAATTTACTAGGTTTTTTAAATGCTAATTCCTAACTATAACTGGTGTGAAACCTATGATTTTTTCAGTGAATTTCAAAGGTTTTTTAAATGCTAATTCCTAACTATAACTGGTGTGAAACCTATGGTTTTTTCAGTGAATTTCAAAGGTTTTTTAAATGCTAATTCCTAACTTCATATAGGGCCTAATACCTACGTGTTTTTTAGTGAATTTCTAAGGTTATTTAATAGCAAATGTCTATAGCTAAGAAAGGTCATTTTTTCTAAAAATGAATCTTATATTGTATATTAATATAATACTATTTTTGTTGAAGTATGTTCCTTTTTTTTTTTATGTTTCACCCTGGATTGCTCCCGGTACGCGTACCGGTGAGCGCACCCGAAAACGTAGCATTTCGGCGATCCCTGGTGCACCCCCAAAAAAAAGAAAAAAAAAAGAATGAAGGAGTGAGCATGAGGAAAGGGGACAGAGAGAGTGGTGTAAAGAGAACAAGAGCTATAGGGAGGAACACAGAGGGACTGTGTAATAGATAGTAAAACAGAGAAAATGTGTAAGAGGAAGTAACTGAGAAAAGGAAAATGAATAAGGGAGCAAAAGAACAGAAGAAAGAGGAAGAAGACTAAAGCACATGTTCTGAGAGAATGTGAATGGGTGATGAAAGTAAAAGGAAGGAGAGTAAAGGATGAGGAATGACAGGTAGTGACGGAACCAGAGAAAAGGAACAGCAGTGACGGAGGGAAAGAAAAGAGCAGTGAGTGTAAGTAAAGAGGGGTGAAAGAGTGTGGATAAAAATAAATAAGGCTAAGACATGGGGAGTGACAGAGAGAAAGAACAGAGAGAGTAAAGGAAGGAGTGACAGAAAGGGACTAAGTGAACCAGAAAAAAAAGGTAAGTGAGGGAGTATGGGTGAGCAGGGGCACTGAAAGAAGTTGAATGTGGTAGGAAAGTAAGGAAAAGAGAAGTCAACATGGAGGATAAGAATAAGTGAGGGAAGCAGAGTAAGGAAACAGAGGTGAGGTAGGGTGAGAGAAATGTAGTGAGGTTAAAACAAAGGGTGATGACAAACTACATTTTTTAGTCACACTTACCATATAATTAATGTAAACTTAATTGCTTGTTTAAACTACACTTTGTATCTGTGAAAGACAAAAGAAAAAAAATTATAATTAGTAAAATTTATATTTTAAAAAAGAAGAAACAGGTCAAGAGGTAAAAAATAAAAAAAAAATACTAAGAAATAAAACAAGAGTGAAGGATACAGAAACGAAATAAAGTAATGTACAAGGACAAAAAAAGGGAAAAAGAAATAGAAGGAGAGCAAATTACTGAAGGTAAGTAAGATACTAAAAGAATGTGAGATACCAAAACGAAATCAGGAAAGAGAAGTAAGTAAAAAGAGAATGAGTGAAAGGGAAAGGAGTCTAAATTAGGATCCATTTACAAGAAAGAGGAATGGAAGATAACTGAGAGTGAGTGAAGGGGAGTCACAGAGTGAAGGGATGACTGGAATGAAGTTAATATAGAACGATAGAGGAAAAAGGAGTGAGGAAGTAAGTACACAGAAAGACTAAGAGAAGGACTGAGTGAAGTGCAGTACAATGAGTGAAGAAAGGAAAAAGAGTAAAGGAGCAAAAGAAAGAAAGAGGGGAAGAGAACTAAAGCAGTGGTACTGAGTGAATGTGAGAAAGATTAAAAGTGGTGCAAGGGAGAGAGGAAATGCAGGCAGTTGAAATTGGATTGAGGGGTTATGAAAGAAGTGGAGTAAAGGAACAGCGATGAAACAAAGTGAAAAAAAGGCAGTGTAAGTGAGTAAAGAGAGCTGAAAAGGGATGGAAAAAGGAAAATGAGTGTGAGACAATGGGAATACAATATAAATTACACAATGCAAACTATAGAATATCTTATACAACATGTTACATAGTTTATTTTTGCTGTTCTCAGAATATATTGAATTTCACTAAAAACAGTGAGTTCAAACTCTTTATCATATAACAGCGGGAAAAAAAACCACAATCTAAAAGATTGTGTTTAAAAAAAACATATAAAGCTACAAATCATATATGTACACTAATCTTTGATTCACTTACTTTTCCTTGAGGCCAAATAGTAGATCGTGAAGGTCCTTTTTGTTGAAAAATACTCTGCTGTTCTTTTAAATTTCCATTTCATCGACTTTCTATAAAAAAACATCTAAGAACATCTGAAATAATTCTCAACGTTTTAATTTTCCTCCTTGTGTTAAGTTACGATTCATTAATCATACCTTACACTTTCCTTTCGGCCAAATAGTGTCAGATATATGAGTATATTTTTGAATTTCTCTAATTAAACTCTGAAATTACCGTTTACCCGAAGTTTTCAAAGAAAAGCTCATATGACATTTTCACAATCTTTAAATATTCATATTCCCTTTTTTGATCACTCATGTTCAACATTTCCTAGAAAACTGATATCACTTACTATAAGATCCACTTACAGTACCTATATGATATAAATAATTTTAAACATTAGACTAACTAACTAATTAACTTTTATTAACTGCTCCCGTCTTCATAGGCCAATTACCTTTACTAAAACTTTGGTTGTAAAAACACTAGGTAAGAATGTTTTAAGTCAAATGGCAACGTTATTTAGAAGTCAAATGAGAATCATTGCAGTAACTCCAACCTTTTCGACATTTTAAGTAGCATGTATAATGCCCTGATGTTGTCAAAGGACTGTCATGATAAATAATAGCTACAATTGAAAAGGTTCTTCCTGAAATTGATAACTGAGAAGCCACGAAATTTTTGATACAAGTTGTCAATTTAGTTCCATCAGGTCTACATCGTTGGAAAACTAAAATGACATACTGACCATAAGTTCGTATAAATAATGTGGACAGCATTGGACACTGACATTGGGTACACACCATATTATGATCAGCTGCTTTAACTAGATTATTAAATGACACTGATTTGCAGTCTGGTAAAGTCAAATATATAAATCTTTCAGTGTCTATTCTAGTAGTACTTGATAAACTACAATTGTCGCAGTCATGCTGCCATTGATAAGAAAGGCTAAAAAGATTTTCTACATCTACACCTTCATCTTCCAAAACACCAAACATATACATTAAAAACTCCTGACAATCCTGCTGAATGTTCTGTGAAAATGTATCTTGACCAGAACACATGTCTAAAATATTTCGAATTTCTGTTACACTTTCTATTTTTGCTCTATCACTGCTACATTTCTCAAACACAGAATTCAATAAACCGCCGAATCTTTGATCCTGATTTTCAACAATCTGTTCTTGTAAAGTTTTAAGAAAAAAAACAACATTAACCACTACATTAGCATAGCAGTTGACACCAGAACTGTTTTCAAATTGAAATCCAACAACATCTTCAACAGAATGTTTTTTCTTTCTGCTTACAATTACAGTTTCATCTACTTTTTGTCTTTTTGCTACTACCTCACTGTAATTATTTTCATTTCTTCTTTTTCGGCCTACCACACGTTTTTCAAACAGAGGATATTGAGGCAAATGTGGGGCATACTCTCTTCTTAACCTATTGTATTCTTTGACACAATCTAGATCTGCACAAATCTTTGTCTCATCACACTTAACCAAGTACAATCCTGATAAGGTTCTGACTCGTGATAATGCCACATATGCCATACCCTTTTTAAACACAGAACTTCCAATGTTCACCAAAGCACAATCTACACTTAAACCTTGAGATTTATGAATTGTCACCGCATATGCCAAACAAACAGGAAACTGTTTTCGGCGAACATATAAGTCTTTTACAAGCAAAAATCTAGCAGCACAACGACTAATTTGCTGTACTTGCTCAATGCCATCAAATTTTATTTTTAAAAATTCAATTCCATCTCTATTTCTATAATTCACAAAATCAACAACATGACCCATTGCTCCATTTACCAGACCTCTTTCAACATTTAAATTCCTTCTCAAAATGATACGACAATTTAAACACACATTCAGAGTCTTTTCAAAACCAGCTGTTTTAGATATACTCTTCTCTAATGAATCCAATTTTGTTTTTAAATTTACTGACAAAACAATTGTTGCACCCATATGCTCTATTATATCTATTGCTTCGAGTTTCACAATCTCTTCATTTTCTAACTTTAACATTTTGTTGTTTAAGATGGAACATTCTTGCAGAGTTGGCATCAAACATATCCCAGATTTCTTCTCAGTAATTTTTTTAAAACTATTCTCTGGAAGAATGTTTTCATTTGGATACAAATTTGAAATTAATCGAGCATGTAAAGCTTCTTTCCCAAGCTCACTTACTTTTCACGATTCTTACATCTTGTAGAATATTTTTATAATCTTCATCCTTTGCCTGTCGCATATTTTGAAGCAGTGCTGCATATTTGAAATTTAACCATATATTAACCTTTCCAATGGTTCCAAGAGATTTCCTGGTATCTTCATGTGTGAGCATTTTAAACACTGGTTGTCCTTTTACTGGAGTCAACTGCAGTAGATCTCCAAAAACAATAATGTGTTTTCCTCCCAATAACACATCATACTTTGTTCTAAGAATTTCTTGCATTCTCAAATGAACAAAAGCAAGCATTAGATTTGAGACCATGCTTACTTCATTAATGATAAGAAGTTTCATTTTCTTCAGGACTCTGGAAACTTCAGAACACACATCTCCAGATAGCTTGTTGTAATGCAATTTATTATCATGCTCAACTGGCAGCATCAGTAAACGATGTAGAGTAATCCCTTTAATGTTATGTGCTGCCAGTCCAGTTGGAGCGGTTACAACACAAGACAGCGGTGATTCAGTCCTTTTCTGCAGAAAAGTTGCTATTGCTTTAATCAGAAAACTTTTTCCTGTTCCCGCTTTTCCACTTACGTACAGTCGGACAGGCTTAAATGATGTACATGAGCACTCTTTTTTCTCATGTCTAAATCCATGTTCAATCTGTTCTGTGACTTCGTCATATATCTTTTTCTGCTCAACATTTAGTTGCTTTACCAAATCTTCTAAGTTAACTACATCCTCTTGAGCTTGTTCCATAGCTCTTCCCACCTCATCCATAGCAGTGGCAGCTTCATTTTGGATAATTGGTCCTCCTAGTGGATCCTGACTCAATAAAGTAGAACTCTGACTGTCTTGAGAAATGTTTCTAGCAATCTCTTCAGCAATTGTGGCTTCTTGCTCTATTTCTTCGTTCAACATTTTCAGATAATTTGGAAAAACAGGACATTCTATGGTATCCTTGGTTGCATTAAAAGAATCTTCGTAACAGAGAAAATCTCCAAGTAGTTCCTCTTCTGTACGCCATGGCTTAAAGAGTTGCAAAAGAGCTAAATAGTAAAATTCTCTTTTGTCTGGAGATTCACAACTCAATATTCGATGATTAATCAAATGGCCTTTTCTCTGCTTCACTAGACATCCTTTATTTCCAATGACAGCATATTTTCCATTATTGACATCTGTGATGTTCCTCTTATAACTATAGTTTTGCAGAACTTCATACAAACAAGTGTTCTCAAGGTGAATACTTCTATTTGGATAGTATGTATCCAACATGTTTGTCTTCAAAATATCTGTACTGTTTGGTTCTTTCTGCGCCAAATACTCAATTTCTTGTACAGATTTCAAAACTCGGTTTCGTGTTGCAGCAAGACCTAGACTCACCCAAATTATTGTTCTAGATTTGCCATAGAGACTTGCTGATGATAACCAATCAGAACATTCATATGCTCCAAATTATCGATGCGACAACATCTTCAGACTGTAACTGTATAATTTCTTGCTTAGACTCTTTTCATATGAAATGTCCTCCCACATTTCCTTCAGTTCTGTCTTTCCTTTTTTTGGGATGTAAGATGTCACATATCGAGCCACAGCAATAGAGTTGTCAGCAACAAACTGAATATCCATGTTAGCATTCCACATGGACAAAATCACTGGGTTGTAGTCGTTCATGTACTTTGACTCTTCATTTCTTTTTAAATTGTATGTATTTTTTGTGATTTCCTCGTCACAGTATGTCATGGAGATGACATCAAAATATTTACTCTTCCCTTAGAAATCACTGGTCGTGGAAACGCAAAACGACATTTTGTGTAGAACTTTTTCTTGTTTTTGAATTTTCGACGACAGTACTTCCCAAAATGATGGGATTGAAAGCATAAAACTTGTTGCCTTAAATTGTTTTCTTCAGTAGTTTTCGGAACAGCACATGTTGAATACGCTTCAATGAAACTCATCACTGTTTCATCCGAATCTGATCCAAATTTGGGTGCATCTTTAATCCACAACAACATATGTATATGAGGAGCACTTCTCGCTTGATACTCCTTTCTCCAAAAGAAATCCAAAACCTCTCCAAGGGAAGGATTTTTTTTATTGGTAATAACAGACATCATAGCTTCAAATCTATGATTGAAATATCTACATACATTCACTGGATCCAAAGAACACAGTTCTCCTGGTGTTTTCAATTCTATATTTTGTATATTTGCATTTGCCTCACGTAGAAATTCAAATAAGTCGTCCCATGCATACTCGGCACAGCTAAGAGTGAGGAACCATGTAGGAGTTCCTAAGTTTCTTAGCATACATTTCAATTCCCCATGACGACGGTACCAATACTCGTTTGTACCACGCTGACATGCCATGAGATTGATTAGATGAGATTCCAAAATATTATCTTGCAGATTGACTTTCTCCATAAAGTCCCTCGCCGATACATTTTGCCTATGTGCTCCACTTTTCAATATATGGTTTACTGCATATGAAAGTCCAGACAAGTCACTTTCATACAGTAGATGAGACAAATATGGTATGCATTGACGAAACCTTGGATCTTCAGCATATAATCTTAAAGTCTGGTATTCAGAAGCAGGAATTTGAACTGGTCGATCGTCATAACGTCCACCTCAACCTGTTGGAAATAGCTGTGGAAAACAACGAGCTTCCAAACTTTCTTCCCATACACTAATGGGAATTCTTTTTGCTGCTTTCATTTGAAACAAGTCAATTGCATTCCCCATTACTTCTTTAGAATGCAAAGGATGAACAGTATAATGTTCATATATTTCTTCACCTCTAGACACATCAAATTTTTCAATTTGGCCAGCTGAACAATCACTGTCTTCTTCTGCAGCTATTTCCTCTGCTCCAACACATACATGTTTGTAGTACTCATTGTTTTTGACCAAATACAACATTGCCTTTTTGACTTTCCTAACATCCACTAAATCTTGCCAGATTTTCTTACTCTTTGTCGGAACCCCATTAACTAGAATAACTAAAGGTTCCTCTTCCACTTTTTCTACACCAATTATATCAATATTTTTCTTGAAATCTAGAGGCAAATAAACAACTCTTCCCTTTAATCCTCTCTGTAAATCTGAAGGAGGCAATTTCCCTGTCTAAGGCTCCATGCGAACAATTGCCTGAAAAGGATGGACACATTGAATCAAAATAGATTCATATGTATTTAAATCCATCAATTCAGCAGGAATGTCTACCAACTCAAGATTATTATGAACAGCTCTAGCAGGCATTCTGTTTTCCTTTAATTTATTATAACAATATTTACAAATACGCTGATCAAAACTCAAATCAAAAGAATTCTCCACCAACAAATAAGTTGCCAAATTTCTCCATTCACTATTATTTTCCATTTCACTTTTTGCATATAAATCAACTAACCTAGTCTGAATCTTATAATGAGTCCGTCGACAACACACACAAGTAAAATTAGGCCTTTCACTTGATTTCATCTGAAACTTGCTAATTTCCTGGACAAACTTTTCCTGTACTTGAAATCTGTATATTGTCTTCCACATTACCTTGTATTACTTTGTCAATTTCTACACTGTCCTCTTTTTCACAAAAATAACAAATCTCAATTTCTTCACAAATCTTCTTCACATCTAATTCAGTTCCATGCAAAAGAGCACTGTTTAACGGTTTAAGCTTAAGTGATGGACTTTTTGCATAATACAACCTTCTCACTAATTTCCTCATTTTGTTATGATGCACAGCTAACATCCTAAAATGATGAAAAACACTCTGACATATTTTTCTTGAAAGACAAGCCAATGAATGTCCATGCAAACCTGTGTTTTCTCTCACTCTGCAATGATCTAAGTCTTGCAACATCTTCATTTTCTGTTTTAGACTTTTCTTACTATATGTATGTAAGAAATTACGAAGCACATCGATGGAATCCTGTCGCACACTACAAATACTACTACACTTCCAATTGTACACTGGACCCTTAGTATGTCTTCCTAAAACTTCCTCACTTAATACCTCTTCTACATCTCTAGATACAAGTTTCTCTTTTTCAATCGGACAACCGTCTATCACCTCATATGCTCGACCACTGGTGTCAACTGCATGCACAAAATTATTCTCCTGGAAGTAACTCTCCTCATTAAAAAATGAACAACTTGAACTATGCATCCATTCTCCAGAAAAAACTTTACAAAAATTAGTTCGATTAATTACTCTTTTGCATCTACTGTTTGATTTGAAAACATCAATTGTCTTGTTAAGTGTCCTAATTCTATTGATTACTAAAATAAATAATTTGTTATTAACTTCAAAAGCTTGATCAACAATCTTCTCTACATTTTTCTTTTTCTTATAAAAAGCAGCACTCTGTGTACCTTTCTTAATGTTTTTTAATAAATTTAAAACTACCCTATTGTAAAACATTTGTTTACGATTGTCCCTAAATTGATTTTTCCTTCTATTCCCATACATATTATTGTCTCCTGCTGCAGTAGTAAGATTTTGGGGGGGCCTCCCTTTTCTCTTCAAATTTGGTCTCTCCTTCTCTAAATTCACATTTAGATTATTATTTTTTTTTATGTACATATGTTCCGAAAAAAAGACTTTGTTGTCTTACCAGGAGCTTTTTTTGCGTTTTTTGTAGTATTTGTTGTAAAAGACTGCTTTAATGCGGTTGCTGTTTTTCTTTTTTTCCGATAACCATCTTTCCTTCTCCTCTACCTCGAGGGCATATTTCTTTACTATTGAAATGTTGATTTAAATCTGTGGTAAACAAAAAAGAAAAAACACATTATAGACCACTATTACCAAACAACAAAGCAATGACAATAAGTAAACAATATAAACACTATAATGCTTATACATATGACCTTATCTCTGTTTTTTAAATGTTATTCTAAAAAAATATTTTGGACACATGAATTGGTTTTACATTATTGACAAGGATTAGATAGTACCTGCATGAATAAAAAAATATTAGCAAATTTCCCAATCATATCACCTGTGTTTCCTCAGATTAGTAAGCAGATTGTGCACATGAGGTGAAGCCTGTCCTCGGAAGCATAGGTGATGAAGCCAGTGTCTAAGACTGCACTGGACTGGACTTCATGAAGCCTATCCCCCACTGCACTCTTAAACACAGCCCTCACCTACTTTGTACCCCTGAAAGACCTCTCTTGCAGTACACTCTTCAACACAAGCATCACCTCCTCTGTACCCCTGGACAATCCTCACCTCATCGGCAACCCTGAATAGACCTCAACTCATCTGCACCCCTAGACAGGCCTCAGTTCATATACAGCCCTGGACACGCCTCATCTCATCTGCACCCTGTTACCATCAATTATACCCAATATATTGAGGCCTGTCCAAGGGGCCCAGATTAGATAAGGCTTGTCTAAAGGTATATTTATTTATTCTTTCAGACACTATTTATTCCTTCTCAAAAATGTAAAAACCATTCATTTACCCCAAAATCGTTTTTTAAATAACATTTTAGAAACACAGCGCAGGTCCTATGTACAAGCATTCAATTTCGCTACTGAAACCTCACTATTTCACAAAATACAAATCCTCTATCTTGCAAATGTTGATAGCAAGCATTATCAAAAAGCAAGACACAAACCCACAGCAAAGAAACTCAGGGCCTTATTTCTGAAGGTCTTGCGCCACCAGTGCGTCACTTTTTCCCATTTTAAAAGTGACGCACCAGCGGCACAAGGCAATCATGAATAATGTCCTCAGTGTGCGTCCTAACCTAAGATAACACAGTTGACAGGATTGTGAAAGTTTCAAATATTTTTAATTAATCCCACAGACACTATTTATTCCTTCCCAAAAATGTAAAACCCATTGATTTGCCCTAAAATCGTTTTTTAATTAACATTTTAAGAACAGAACACAGCTCCTATGTACAAGCATTATTTTTCACTACTCAAACCCATTGATTTACCCTAAAATCGTTTTTTAATTAACATTTTAGGAACAGAGCACAGATCCTATGTACAAGCATTCAACCTGACTACTCAAACTCATTGTTTTACCCTAAAATCGTTTTTTAATTAACATTTTATTAACAGAGCACAGGTCCTATGTACAAACATTCATTTTCACTACTGAAACCCATTGATTTGCACTAAAATTGTTTTTTAATTAACATTTTAGGAACAGAGCACAACTCC
This sequence comes from Lissotriton vulgaris, assembly GCF_964263255.1. Lineage (NCBI taxonomy): Eukaryota > Metazoa > Chordata > Amphibia > Caudata > Salamandridae > Lissotriton > Lissotriton vulgaris. The sequence goes on from NC_141685.1 coordinate 1,801,020,736, forward strand.
TATGTACAAGCATTCATTTTCACTACTGAAACCCATTGATTTGCCCTAAAATCGTTTTTTAATTAACATTTTAGGAACAGAGCACAGGTCCTATGTACAAGCATTCAATTTGACTACTCAAACCCATTGAATTGCCCTAAAATCGTTTTTCATTATCATTTTAGATACAGAGCGCAGGTCCTATGTACAACCATTCAACTACACTACTAAACCTCACTATTTTTCAAAATACAAATCCTCTATCTTGCAAATTTTGAAACCATGCATTTTCAAAAAGCATCACACAAACCAACAGCAAAGAAAAGCAATGTGCTTCTTAATATGAACTCTCTATATATATCAAATGAATCATAACTCACCTTTACAAATGCTTTTAGAGATTGAGAATGGAAAGGGAAGACCACTCGGTCCCCCCGAATGTATGGATGGGTGCCCCGATCCCCCGGGAAACCATTGTGGGCAGGGGGCGTGTCCCGGCTGGTATGCCCGAAGCGGCGTAGTCGGAGCGCGCCCCTCCCGCCCAGAAGAGGTTGGCCCAGACACCCGCCTGGAAGTCCGTGCACAGATGGGCGTACCTGAGGCGGGCCCCCGCCCTCCCGCAGATGGATAAATAGAGCGGGAATTCAACGAAGCTTCCTCTTGTTCCAGTGCTCTGAAGGCTGCACCACTCGTCGCTCGTGAGCCCTCTAGGGAACAAGCTGCAATTTTTGAGAACTTGTAATCTTTGTTTTCTCTTTCAGTATCAGGCGTGTGGAAGATCGAGTCACCCTTCCGGGTCAAGTCGGACGGAGTAATCGAAGTCATGCCTGGCAAGAAAGCAGGAAAGAGCTCCGAGATGGAGAGGATGCTACGCACCTTGGTGAACCAAGTGGCGGTGATGGACCGAAAGTTGGGTAAAGTGGATCAGCTCGGTCGTGGCTTAGCGGCCATCAGGAAACAGGTGGCGGTCCAGAATGCCCCCTCGGGCGGCCTAAAAGAGTCATAGGACCGGCCTTGCCACACGTCGCCCCGGGGGATAAGGGTAAGAAGAAGAAGGGGAGGGCAGGTTCCAGTGAGGTCCCAGTCCCAGGGGTAACTCCATCGAGCCCAGGCGCGGACATCCCCGTCGCGCCAGTAGATAGCCCGGTACCAGGACCGGATGGGGGTTTGCCAATTCCCGTGGTGATCACGCCAATTGGGGATGACCAAATGCCCCCTGAACTAGCACTTCAGTTAGCGGCAGTATTACCATGGCTGAAGAAAGGAGCAGGGGGATGAGAGCCTGCGGGAGACCCGGCTGAAGAAGCCAGATTAATTATTGAGCAGTTGCGGCAGTCAAGGGATGCCGGGACGGCGAATGTACCTTCTATTCCACCCGTAGGTGGCGATGGGGGTCACGACCGACGGTCGGGCGAAGACAACGGACACGACGGGGAAGACGGCTGAAGCCTTAAAGAGAGCGCTGGCATTGGTGGGGGAGGGTCCAGTACCTTCAAGGCGGGAAAGTTTATCGCAACACATTCCCATGGCTACGAAAAAGATGGTATGGGGAGATAAGTACATTAATATGTTTTCACTTTTGACTGACCATCGTGAGTTAGAATATGCAAAGACCCCGAAAGATTTGTGGCACCCCAGCGTATGGCGGGCCAAGATGGCGGAATTCAGGGTCGATGAGACCATGGTGAACTGGGTCAGGGCCTTTTCTATTTTTTCTGCAGTTATTGGGGAGCGTAAACCAGAAGTGTTGACTGACTTAGCATGTTATCAGAACAGGATCATGAATTTCCATGCAATGTACGGGGGAAATGAATGGAAGGGTTACGATGTTGCCTTTAGAAAAGCGAAGGAGTTTAACGAGGCCTTGACATGGGATTGTTTGGATACAGTGTCATGGCATGCTCAGCTCTTGCGGGGACCGGCGGGTACGTCGCTACCAAGCACGAGTGGCTCTGGGGCATTCCATCAGAAGCCGTCGCAGCCCTTTCGGGTGAGCGCTGGGGGGGATTCCCATCCCAGGTCAGGCGGGAATGGAGGCAAGCGGGGGGTTTGTTGGGGATTCAACAAAGGAACCTGTACCAGGCCTGAAGGAACATGTAGGTTCCGGCATGCTTGTTCAGGCTGTGGGAATTCCTCACACCCGGAAACCAGTTGCCAATCCAAGACCAATGGTGCGGGAGAAAAGGGGGGATCCAAGCAGGATTGATGTGGTGCCTTGGAAGCAAACATCTTCGCCCGTTGATATCTTGGCTTTGACCCCCTGGCTGAACCAATACCCAGATCATGCGTCCGCCGGGACTTTGAGGGATGGCTTTCTATATGGCTTCAGGATCCCGGCGGGAAATTTTCGGGGCAGCCCCTCCTGTAAGAACCAGCTGTCTATTCAGCACAACCCGGCGGTGGCCGCCAGAAAGATAGTGAAAGAAGTTAGCTTGGGGTGAGTAGCAGGTCCATTTGTCTTCCCGCCAGTTGCAGAATTTGTGTGTTCTCCGTTAGGAGTGGTTCCGAAGAAAGACCCGGGGGAGTATAGACTCATCCACAATCTATCGGCCCCTAGGGGGGCCTAGGTTAATGAGGCTATTGACCCCGAGGTATGCTCAGTGAGATATGCATCGTTCGATGACGCAGTCGTGCTGTTGAATCGCCTGGGCCACGGTGCATTGCTAGCGAAATCAGACATTGAATCTGCATTCAGGTTACTCCCGGTACACCCTCAGGACCAGCGCCTGCTGGGATTCACGTTTCAAGGGAAGTATTACATGGATAAATGTATGCCCAAGGGTTGTTCAATTTCGTGTGCTTATTTTGAAATGTTTAGCTCCTTTTTGGAATGGGCGTTCACCAAGGCCACAGGGCATAGACAGGTGATGCACTATTTGGATGATTTCCTTTTCCTGGGCCCCGGCGGGCACTCGAGACTGTGCGCAAGCGCTGCAGGACTTCTGCACACTCATGCGGGATTTTGGGGTCCCATTGGTGCCAGGTAAGATGGTGGGGCCATCTACCTCACTGGAGTTTCTGGGGATTGAACTAGACTCGGTGGAGGGGTGTTTCCGTCTGCCATTTGAGAAGGTGGCCAAGTTCAGGGCTTCTTTGGTACGATGTCTCCAAAAAGAAAAGGTGACCCTACACCACTTGCAACAGACAGTGGGTCAGCTAAATCTTGATTTAAGAGTGATGCCGATGGCTCGCCCTTTCTCACGTTCCATAGCACAGGCTATGGTGGGCCTTAAAGAAGGACACCACCGCACTAGACTGTCGGCAGAGGTTCGCCAGGACATGCGTATTTGGTTGGCATTCCTGGCAGATTTCAATGGTCGAGTGGTGTGGAACAAACCCCCAGCCTCGTCGGAAGAGCTGGGATTGTGGACCGACTCGGCGGGGAGCGTGGGATTTGGCGCAATCTTTGGAAACCGCTGGTCCGCACAAACATGGCCGGCGTGGTGGCACTCAAGCGGCCTGACAGGTAACATTGGATTCTTGGAGCTATTCCCCATTTGGGTGGCTCCGATGGCATGGCCGGAGGACTTTAGGGACCGCTCAGTGGTGTTTTGGTCAGACAACATGACGGTGGTCGAGTGCATTAATCACCAGGCGGCACGCAGCAAGTGGATTTTAAGACTGTTGAAAGAAATTGTATTGCGATGCATGAGATTGAATGTACAATTCAGGGCAAGGCATGTGCCGGGTGTACTGAATAATGCAGCTGATGCACTCTCGTTCACACATGCAGGCTTTCAGGGGCTATCTACCCACAGCGGAATTAGTGGCCGCACCTTTCCCCCGAAGCACTATGGCAGATCGGTGCCCCGGACTACAAGACCTAGTGGCAGCCAGTTTAGCGCCCAGGATGAGGAAAGCTTATGAAGGAGCGTTCCGTTCATACTGCGCCTTTTTAGGGTCGGTAGGGGGGCATAGCTGGGGGCGGGAAGAGTCCTTGCTCCGGTTTCTGGTGGCACTTCATAAGGAAGGCCGATCGGCGGCAACCGCCAACAGGTATAGGGCTGCCATATCATTTATGGCACAGCTCCACGGGATACGGGACCCGACGGGTTCCTTCTTAGTCAGGAAGGCACTCCGCGGCTGGCAGCACCTGGAGGGTCGCAGACAGGATAAAAGGCACCCGATTGGGTTGGACAGATTGTCCTTGCTACTAGCGAAACTAGATGAGACATGCTCCTCGCACAGCAAGGTAATTCTGTTCCGAGCGGCTTTCGCATTGGCATTCCATGGGGCCATGCGGGTAAGTGAACTCGTGGCGAGAAATAAGAAGGATGTGGGGGGAGGTCTATGCAGGGATCACGTCCAAATAAGGGGCGATTCTCTGCTGATCTCAATAGCCAGGTCAAAGACAGACCAGGAGGCTTTGGGGAGTAGTGTGGTGCTGCAGCGCGCCCGGGGGAACCCCAGTTGTCCAGTAAGGTATTTGGAGGACTACATGGCACAGAGGTTGACAACATGGGGGGGACCCTGCTTAGACACAAGGACGGCACCCCTTTGACAAGATTTCAATTTCGGAGGGTGCTGGCAATTACAATTGCAGCGGCGGGATTGAACCCGTGTGACTTTGGGACCCACTCATTCAGAATAGGGGCCGCGACGGAGGCTACGGCTCGGGGTCTGTGTACAGAGGAAGTTAAACGGTTAGGCCGTTGGTCCTCGAACTGTTACAAGCGGTATGTGCGACTGCACATGTTGTAAAAGACTGATGAAATGCACTCACGCTTGTTGTCTTTTGTTTGGATTACAGTTTCGCAAGCCTGTAACGCAGGGCGAAAATTGGGATCGGCCCAACACCAGAGGAACTGTGAGAAAGGATCACCGACTGGAGATCAAGTGGTATGGGTCGTGGGCCACTCATACGTGAGGCGTGCTGGGGACATATTCAATGCAGGTGACGCGACTCACGCATCTGAGGAATATGGGTTCAGAGTGACCTTCCATGGGAAAGGAGGCCTCTGTTTTGACCAATTTCAGAGCTTTGTGGAGGAACTCTTAGGGCGGCACAGGTCACCGCCATCTGTAATCATAGTGCATCTGGGAGGCAATGACTTGGTAAGACTGGGAAGACGGGTGTTAGTTGAGCACATATTGTCAGCAGTCAGTTGGTTGGCCAAGAGGCTACCGGGGTGTACGATTGCCTGGTCCCACATGATTCCAAGAAGAATTTGGTGGGGGGGTTTGTCTGTGTCGGCATTGAACCACTCGGTAAAGAGGGTCAACAACAAGATTGAGAAACTGTTTCACTCCACTCATTTACAAAGCATTCCCCATGGGTGTATTCGGGGTGATCACTATTATTTGAATGATGGGGTGCACCTGTCCAGGGCTGGGAATGACTTACTCATAGGAGACTTCGTAGCATGGCTAGTGGCATTGAGGAGACATGACCTTTAGGAGGTGTGGGGGGGCCGGATAGTCGGTCAACTATCCGGCCTGTGGCGGTAAGGTCATGATCGGTGAGCAGTGATTTCAAGGTCCCTAGGGGGTCACCACCCAGTATGGATGGGAGCGCCCGGGGGAGGCGGCCATTGGCCCCTCCCACGGGGGGGGCAGCACCCACTACGGATGGGTCGCCCAGGGGGAGACGGCCATAGGCCCCTCCCAGGGGGAGACGGCTACATGCCCCTCCTACGAATTTCCCGTGGGCCGGATATCCGCTCCGGCGGAAGAGAGTGTGGTAAGGGGGGGAGTCCACGCTGTCCTTCTTACGGATACCTCGCACAAGAACGCAAACGACCTTAAGATGGCGTCGAGTGGAAGGGGGCCCCCACGACAAGGGAAGTTACAGTTGGCTGCAAGGGGAAAGTCCTCTGCGCATGCGCCACTCACACCGTGAGGGCGGGAATTTGGTAGTAGGGATCTGACACCGGTTAAGACCTTGCCGTTGGCCCTTAATGCTCGGTTGTACAATTTTATCTTAGAATGTTATGCATTTGCAGGATGCTAGACTCGGCTAGGAAACCTTTGTATTAGAGATTTGTTAAGGTTAGCCAAAAACTTGTCTTCATCAAAATGTAATGGAAGTTAAAATTGTACATGATTCATGAAACGTTTTAATTTAAAGTTTTAAATTTTGTTTCATATTTTAATAAATACGGCCGGGGGAGTAAGGCCCCCCCGCCTTCCAAAAGTTCAAACGTGTGTCTGTCTCCTCCCATGGTGAATTGGTGTTGGGAGGGGTGGCGGGCATCCCGGGCCATATGGAAAGGGAAGACCACTCGGTCCCCCAGAAGGTATGGATGGGTGCCCCGATCCCCCGGGAAACCATTGTGGGCGGGGGCGTGTCCCGGCTGGTATGCCCTAAGCGGCGTAGCCGGAGCGCGCCCCTCCCGCCCAGAAGAGGTTGGCCCAGACAACCGCCCGGAAGTCCGTGCACGGATGGGCGTACCTGAGGCGGGCCCCCGCCCTCCCGCAGATGGATAAATAGAGCGGGAATTCAACGAAGCTTCCTCTTGTTCCAGTGCTCTTAAGGCTGCACCACTCGTCGCTTGTGAGCCCTCTAGGGAACAAGCTGCAATTTTTGACCCACCCACCAGCCCCTGTTTGCAATGTTTGTGGAAAAAAGTGATTGTTGGTGATTATTCGAATGTAATAAAAGATACAGTCATTTTTGCATCATAGATGTATGCCTTGATTGAATAGATGCTTGTAGGCCTTTTTCTCCTTTGTAGAAACGTAGAGGAATGGATTAAATAAATAAAGATTGTCTTGTGCTTTAGGACTTTTTTCCCTTTGTAGCAATGTCAAAGTTGGTGAATTGTCAAGCTGTTACAGATTAGGCGTATTTTCTTTCCTTAGTAGGTAAAAACAACTGTCGTATTTATTTTGGTCGGGCGGTAAGGTCATGATCGGTGAGCAGTGATTTCAAGGTCCCTAGGGGGGGCGCCACCCAGTATGGATGGGAGCACCCGGGGGGAGGCGGCCATTGGCCCCTCCCACGGGGGGGGCGGCACCCACTATGGATGGGTCGCCCAGGGGGAGACGGCCATAGGCCCCTCCCAGGGGGAGACGGCTATATGCCCCTCCTACGAATTTCCCGGGGGCCGGATATCTGCTCCGGCGGAAGAGAGTGTGGGGAAGGGGGGGAGTCCACGCTGTCCTTCTTACGGATACCTCGCACGAGAACTCGGACGACCTTAAGATGGCGTCGAGTGGAAGGGGGCCCACACGACAAGGGAAGTTACAGTTGACTGTGAGGGTAAAGTCCTCTGCGCATGCGCCACTCACACCGTGAGGGCGGGAATTTGGTAGTAGGGATCTGACACCGGTTAAGACCTTGCCGTTGGCCCTTAATGCTAGGTTGTACAATTTTATCTTAGAATGTTATGCATTTGCAGGTTGCTAGACTCGGATAGGAAACCTTTGTATTAGAGATTTGTTAAGGTTAGCCAAAAACTTGTCTTCATCAAAATGTAATGGAAGTTAAAATTGTACATGATTCATGAAACGTTTTAATTTAAAGTTTTAAATTTTGTTTCATATTTTATTAAATACGGCCAGGGGGGTAAGGCTCCCCCTCCTTCCAAAAGTTCAAACCTGTGTCTGTCTCCTCCCATGGGGAATTGGTGTTGGGAGGGGTGGCGGGCATCCCGGCCCATACAGTGTCAGATACACACACCAATATTTCTTTAGCAGAGCAAAAGGTATGTTCTCCAGGCACTGCAACCATTATTGGCACTGATAACCTCTAATTCTACACACATATGCCTCATTTCAACCAATCAAAACTCTTCCCTCACTATTTTCAAACCAACACCCTTCCCCCTCTCAGACCTTTCTACCTGTTATCATAGCAACTCCCTCCTAACTGAACTCAGGTTCAAAAGTTTATTCTACAATGTAGCAAATTAAGTCAGCAATGAATTTTTACCTCTTAATACACCAGCTTATCCAGGGCATTATTGCTTTACTTGACTTTTTCTTAACCATTCAAATTGCTTCTTTCACACAACACAGCCATGCACCCTAACTTTCAGTTTTCAACTATCTGAATCCACCAATCATTGCTTGTGATTCAAGAGCAGGCAAACTCCACAATTATTTTTTTGTAAACTCCTACTGTTCCAACTGCCATTTCATTCCCACACTTCATCTGACTGCACCAGTACCTTCTCTCATCATGTATTCTGTGTGGATTATTGGACATAGCTACATCCACTGGGCTCAAAGGTATGCAGCAAGCAGAAATGTTCACAATCTTGATTTATCAAATGTGGAAATCAAGTGGATTGGCCAGAGAGGATTGAGATGTCACCAATTGATACCATTGGTGAAAACCTTTTTGCATCTGCCAAACCCTAACCTCTTAATAGTGCACTGTGGTGGAAATGACTTGGGCACTTTGACTGGGGTTGGTCTGGAAATGCTTTTAAAGGACACCTTTGATCAATTGATGACACTTTTTCCACAAACTGCCTTGGTCTATTCCAATATATGCCAAAGACAGAAATGGAACTGGTCCAACCAATTTTGTCCACAATTTGAGAAAGCACGGAAACATGTGAATAAATCTGTTTCTGCTTACATGAGAGACTGTGGAATGGGTTCAATATAGAATAATAACTTGCGTTACAACATGCAAGACATCTACAGAGGAGATGGTGTGCACTTCTCAGATGAGGGGAATAGAATATTCCTCCTGAATTTAAGACTGTGCATTGGAACCTACTTGTAGGTACCTAAATCAGCCACAAAATCCAAAAGCTCTTTTCAGGGCTACCCTACCTCTGATCACTCCAAATGATTATCGTTTTCTAAATTTTTTCACTATTTTTCACCAAAGCACGCTCCCCTCGCGAAAAATTAAAAAAAAATTACAAATTTTGGGGCCTATATGAGTCTCATAAGCCCCCCTCAGAAAACCTAGGGTATCAGGGGCTGTCTACCATGCCCCCTTCTACCCATTCCCAAAGTTGTATGTCCTCCATCTTGTGTCTCGATTGTACCGAAACACAAAATGGCGGACTCCTGTAACGCTGCCGGTGCGCGTACCGGGGCGCGCACCTGTAAGCGCTCCCTAAAAAAAGGTGGGAAAGTAATTTACAGAAAAACCACTTGAGACACTTTCACCAAATATAGAATAGGCCCTACTACATAGCAGTCCCTACCATTTACCCAAATTTGGTGGAATTCCATTGAGACATTTAGGCTGTAGGTCTGTCTAAATATCCTGAGGTAAATTACATGACAAAAACACATATGAAGTGTTAGAATTTACAACCAATATAAAAATGATTACTTTCATTTTCTACTATTATTTCCTTTGATTGGTTATGTGCATGAATATATATAAAAAAAGAGAGGGAAACACAGCCATTTTGACTACTACTTCCTGAAGTACATTTGAAAAGGAATTACACTGAGAACTTCAACTGCTTACTCAATGGTAAGTTGTTATTTTGGAAAGTGAAGTATGTTGTGCACTTTAAGTTAATTTGAGAAAAAATATTCTGATAGTTATATACTATCCCTCTGTAATAGTTATAGATTGAGATCGGCTTCTCTGTTATAGTTATGGATTGAGTTAGGCTTCTCTTGTATAATTATAAATTTACTTAGGCTTTATCACATACACTTTTTTATATTTCTAATTCCAGCCTGATACCATACACTGCCCAAAGATAACTTCACTGTTAAAAAATCAAAACTACCTGTCTGAACTTAAACCCAACAGTGCCCTATCTCTACTGATATATTTATTTTGTATGCAATTTACAGCAACAAAATGGAAGGAGAACAGAATATTTCTCTCGAAATTGTTTTGGACAACAACCCTGAGGAAAAAATTGCTGAGAATGATAACTTTGATTCTATGGATGAGTCTCTGGACCATCAATTAGTTCAGTGTGTGGAAGCAATAGAATCACAAAATGAAAATGAGGACATTCCAGACAATTTATTGTTAGAAGTTTTATTAAATTTTGAAAAAGAATCAGAAAAATAAATTTATATTTAATAATCAAAAATTGTTCGAGACATTATTCATTTTTATATGTAGTTCATCAAGTAGTTCCAAAATGTTTATAATATAAAGTGAGACTTATAGTATACTGTGCAACTTTTTTGTGTTACATAGTAATTTTGCTCATAGTTACTTCCTTTCTCCTACTTCATTATCTCCAATGTGTATTTCACATCTCTTTTTCATCTCCTGCCTCCATGTTGTTTCTGCTTTCCTGACAGACTATGGTATGGATTCCATATACCACAATACCTTCTGTAACAACATGCAAATTATCTACAGAGGAGACAGTCTATATTGAATTTAAGACTCTACATTGGTACCGACATGCTGGTACTTATATCACTCACACAACACAACAGCTCTATGCAGAGCTACCCTACCTCTAAGCACTTAAAATTATTATTTTACGGTTTCACTGGGTTTTCCCCTTAGTACGCTTCCCGGTACGCTCCCCGGTGCGCGTATCGGGCGCTCCCCCGCGTAAATCGAAAAAAAAAAAGTTTTTTTTTCCCGCGGGGCCCTTTTATGGCCCCCACATCAAACCTAGGGGGTCAGGGGGGTCTACTCTGCCCCCTTATGGTCATTTCCCCATTTGTTTTTGCCACGTCTTGTGTCTTGATTTTACCGAGACACAAGATGGCGGCCGCTCCGGACTGTTTGGAATGTTTACAGACACCCGAGAGCCAATCAGCTTTCCATGCGCAAGTCGCGTGTCGCGCCCGCTGCGCTCCCCGGTGCGCGTACCGGGGCGCGGCCATAGATATATATATTTTTTGGAACCTAAATTACTCAAAATCCACTGGAGCACATATCTTGAGACATAGCAAAGGCATATCGGGCTACCAGTTCCTACAATTTTGCCAAGTTTGGTGGAAATCCATTCAGCCGTTCGGGATAAAAGAGAGGCCGACCACCCTATGGAAATTAACATGGGGAAAACACGTTTTGGGACCCCCCCTTTTATCTCGGCCCCCGCTTGATGAACCCCCCCACATTTTCAGGGAAGGCGCGGAGCGGGCCACGAAGTTTGCGAAATTTGCGAAGATTCATCCACCGGCGCTAAAGTTATTCCTGATAGAATGTTGCGGATTTTCTATGGAAAGGAGATCCTAACTATAACTACCTACTGGCGACCGCTCGTTTCTCTTTCTCTTCCAATATCCAAGGAAAAAAGAGATACCGCACTCAAGGTAGGGGGGCTCACTTTAGACTTTATTCGGCAGAGCGAGAAACAACAAACGTTTCGGCGTGGAGCCTTCTTCCGTGTTACCCATTGCATCATGAGACAGTGTATATAAAGCATTATTATTATTATTTTTTTGTATTCCTCATATACCAATAATGGGCATTCCAGATAGGGTATCTCCTCCTCTCCATATTGCGATGTACCGGCCTCGAGGATTTAATCCAGGATAGGAGAGGATAGAGAACATCCCTCTAGGCTTTGCTGTTTGCTTTGTCCACTCTATACCCTTAAACTGGAAGGCCCTTAATTGGGTTGGAGACCAAGCACCAACAGTACCCAGGTGAAATCATAGGAATACTCTCATCTGTTCCGCCAAGCCACCAGGGTCGCCCAGATCTTATCTTGACTAGAGCTATCGCATGCCATGTCAGACTCACTAATATAAATAATGTATTTCAGACAGTCAAAAAAGGTGGGAGCATTCTCTGATTTCCAGGCCTTGTAGATTTTCCGCCTAGCTAAGATCATTACATAAAATACAAATTTGGTCTTCATATCATTGAGCTGGTAGTCTAGTCCTAAGCCAAAGAGAATTATCTTAGGGGAAATGACAAAATGTATATCCAAAACTTTTGTTATGAATTCTTCAATTTTAGACCAGAAGGACAACAATTCTGGACACTCTACAAACATGTGCAAGTCGTCAGCTGTAGAGGCCTTGCAACGTGGGCAACAATATTCAAAGTTCGTAATCTTAACCAGTTTTTTCGGGGATATATATGCTCTATACAGAGTGAACAAATGATTTTGTTTTAAAGGGGCTGATTTCACCACTGTGTTTAGCAGTTTAAAAGAGTCTTCCCATAGAGCTGGTAGATTATCACATTGCAACATTTCCACTCCTCCCCACAGCTTATTAAGTTCGAGTTCAGTGACTTCATCTTTCTCATTTAATGCTTCATACCAAAAGGAAATCTCTTTTTTCCATCTCTCTTTCTTCTTTACCAGGTCAAACTTAGGGTTAGTTGTTAGATCCCAAGATATAGTAGACCACCAGCTAGATAACTGATAATATTTGAACCTGGTGAGAGTTCCATTTGTCAGCCTAGAGAGTGAATCCCACCCCAATAGCTGCGAGTTATCAAAAAGATCCTGCCACTGCATCATACCAGCTGTTTTAAGGGGAAGCGACAGTCGGTCTCTGAGGCATTCAGGTGTTCCAGGGGAATCCCATATAGGAGCCTGAGGTGTATAATACGGGATACCCAATTTTATTCTAACAAACACCCAATTTCTCAGTGCCGTATCTAAAATCTTTAATCTGACCTTTTTATAGAATCTGGGGTCTCCAAATTTAAATAAGAAGGATTCATGCCCTAGAGGGATACCATGTAGCAGTGCCTGAAATAACCGACCCAAGCAGGATGTATCTGCCTTGTCGGCCATTGTTCTAAAATTTTTAAAATGAAAAGAATGACAGTAGTGAAGAATGTCTGGCATGGCGAGTCCTCCTGTTTTCAGTTTTCTTCTCAGTTTTTTTTTTAGAGATTCTGGGCGATTTAGAGTTCCAAATGAAAGATCCTATTCTTCCCTGTAATTTAGCAATATCTTTAGGATTGAATGACAATGGTATTGAATTAAAAAGAAAGGTGACCTTTGGCAAAATAACCATCTTTATTAGGTTGACCCTCCCGAAGATGTTTAGTGGCAGTCGCGACCAACGATGCAAAAGTCCACAGATGTCCTTATAGACTCTATCCAAATTTGTTTTGGATGTCTCAGAGATGTTTTGAACCAGATTTATTCCCAAATATCTCATCCGGGGCTTCGTCTCGGGGAGTTGATCCTCGTGGTTCCACTGCATGACCTCTGTTTTTTCTTTATTGATTCTATATCCTGAGGCCTCTCCAATGGCTTCTGCCTGATGTAATAGTCGGTGTATTGATGTCTCAGGATTGGAGGTATACATTAAAAGATCATCCGCATATAAGGCAAATTTTAATTCTAGTTCATTTATGCAGAAAGGCTTAATTAAAACATCCGATCTTAATTGAATAACTAAGGGCTCTATGTATAAAGTAAACAATAGGGGAGAGAGGGGACATCCCTGCCTAGTGCCACGTGTTATTTGGACCCAGTCTGTAAGTAAATTGTTCACAAGAAACTTGGCCTTCTGGTGAAAATACAGTGCTTTTACGGATGCTATAAAGTTATTTGGTATACCAAATTTTGCTAGGGCTTCCCACAAATACAGCCAGCTAACCTGGTCAAAGGCCTTAGCGGTGTCAATTGCTACGATAGTTAAAGGGATTTTTTCCTCTGTAGCAAAGTCTATTGCTGCAATAGCCAGAAACGTCAGCTCATTTAGCTGCCTGCCAGGCATGAAACCCCTCTGATCCTCATGTACCACAGACTTAAGGACTTTGGCCAATCTCGCTGCCAAAACACCTGCAAAGATTTTATAGTCGGTGTTTAGCAATGAGATTGGCCTGTAGGACTCAACGATCAGGGGATCCTTATTTGGCTTCAAGACTAACGTAACTGTGGCCTCTAACCAGGTCAGAGGGATAGGCTCTCCTTCCTGATGTGTTTTATTAAATAAAGATGTCAGAATGGGGACTATGATATCAGATCCTATTTGGTAAACTTCCACTGGAAGCCCGTCTGGGCCGGCTGCTTTTCCCCTGGCCATTCTTTTCAACTGGTCATAGACCTCCCCCTCTTTGATCAAAGAGCCCAAAACCAAGCTATCCACCTCCGTTAGATGTGGAAGGCTTAACCCTTCTAACCACTGAGCTGCACCTTCGGTTGATGTTTTATTGTTATTCCCTATGTATAGATTCTGCATATATGTTTAGACTTCTTCCAAAATCTCATCATTATCAAATGATATGTCTCCAGAGCTCTGTATCCTTAATCTAGTTATCTGGTTTCTAACGAGATCAGATCTGGCCTTCCAAGCCAAGATTCAACCGCATTTTTCTCCATAGGAGAAATTCTGCAGTCTACTTGCATCCCACCTATCTTTAAGGATTTTGTCCAAATTCGCCTGATATTTAGCTTTTAAGCTCTCCAGCTCTTTCTGTATGGAAATCAAATTAGTCTGCTGTTCCAGAGAGGCTTTCTGCAGCTGTTGCTCTTTTTGTTTTATTTTAAGTAAAGAATCATCATCTGTCTTCTTCCTGGTTTTATTTCTCTGTATCATTATAGTTGTAAATGCACCCCTTAGATAAGACTTACAAGCTTCCCACACTATTTGATCAGATGCTGTGGCACTGTTAAACTCAAAATACTCCGCCATACACTCCAGCAAATCATTTTTACCTCCTCCTGTAATAATAAGGATCTACCATAGAATGGTCAGATAATATGGCCGGGAGATAGGAGGTAGACACAATCTCAGAAAGTAGACCTTGATCAATGAGGAAGAAATCAATGCGCAGATGATGTCTGTGTCTATGGCTATAAAAAGAGTAATCTCTGTTATTCTGGTTCTTAACTCTCCAAACATCCAATAAATTATAATCCCTCATCATACTTCTAAGCTCTCTTTTAGATTTATGTAATGGGGCGAGGCAACCCTAGAAGTACAGTCTAAGCTTGGATCAAATACCAGATTAAAATCACCACCTAAAATAACAGGGGCATTCAAGTCAAGAAAACTAGTTTTTAGGCTTTTCAGCGCCTCCGGAGAGTCCTGATTTGGTCCATAATAGATCGAACATGTCAACTTTGTATTTTTGATGGCTAAAGATGCAGTCAACCATCTACCTGTATAGTCAGTTTCGTATTTCTCGACTCTTATCCCACTATTAGCTCTAATAATTATAGCTACTCCTCTGGAGCTACCCCTCTGTTGAGAACAGAGGAGATCCTGCATCCACTTTTGATTTTGAAAGGCTGCCTTACATTCCTGCTGTTCAAGGTGAGTTTCTTCCAAAAGAAAAATATGGGCCCCAGACTTATTCAGAAATTCGCAGATTCTATTAAGTTTTCTACTCTCCCTCAATCCGTTGACATTTCAGCTTATTATTTTTATTTTATTCACCATTTCCACATTTATCATTAAAGAAAAGGTATCCAATTGCTAATTTAGCTCCAATATTTACTCTATTTAAGGGTTGTATCATGTCTATCTCATCTTTTCTAGATATATTAGGAAACTTTTTTCTCTTTAGGACCCCAACCCCCCACCCACTCCCTCTCCCCCCCTTGAGGAACCCACCTTATTACCTTTGGTGATTGTATCGCCATTTGAGGGCCCTACCCCCGACCTGGATTTTGGCCTCAATTATGTCAACTATGTAGAATAAAGTGCCTGCACTTATTTAATCTTTTATGTTCTTAATTTGTATATAATAATAATAACACCTTTTGTATAGCGCCTGGTTACACTAAGAACAGGGTCCCCCCGCGCTTATATATATATTTCCTTTTTATTTTATTTTCCCCCTTTATTCACGTTTTTTTTTTCTTTATGAATAGGTACCACTTATGTAATTTTTTTTTATATATGTTTTTATATTTTTGTTTTACGCACCTATGTTTTTATAAATGTATTTTTATTTACTATACTCCAAATAATTAAAGCCCATGTATACTTATTGTTCTGTGATATCTACTCTTCTCATAAAATTAATTATGATCTATATTTATCGCTGAGCATCTTTCAAATTGATAATAAAGCTATCGACTTCCTGAGGGGACATAAAATTGTACGTTTTGTTATTCCATACCACCCGTAATGAGGCCGGAAATTTCATCATGACCTGTGCCCCTAACCCTCTTAATTCCTGCATCCTGGACCCCAACTCCCACTGCCTCTGCGCTGTCACTCTACAAACATCAGAGCGAATTAAATATTTAGAGGAGTCAATCTGAAGTGAGGGATCGATGAGAGCCCTACCTAATATCAGTTCTTTTACTGAGTATGAGAGAAAATTTACTAAGATTTTCCTGGGTGCATTTCTATCAGGATGACGTCGAAAGGGATCTCTATGTGCCCACTGTACTTCATCCTCGAGATTGATATTGGGTCAGTCCTTCAGGACTCCTTCTCTCAACAACTTACAGACCAAGGCCTTTACATCTCCATTTTCTGCTTCTTCAGGAACTTTCAAAAATTTCAGATTGTTACGTCTGGCATGTATCTACGACCGTTCCATATCCTGCTTATTGACAAGAGGAGGGACTACGAAATGGAAAAGGGACACCAGATCCTCACGCGAAATCAGGCACCATTTAACAAAAAATAAAAATAAAAATATATATATATATATATATATATATATATATATATATATATATATATATATATATATATATATATATATATATATATATATATATATAAAAAGCAAATTGCCCGTGAGCTCTAGAAGCGCACTCAACAAACAACACACCATCCGGCTTTCTCCATTTAGGCACCCCGCTCTTGTCACTCTGAGTTTCTGTTAAGAGCTTACGCGTTTCAAGGATTTCCCTCTTTTTCAAAGGTCATTATGCAAATTAGGCACACAGGTGGTTCTGCAAGCACATTTAATTATATCGCTAAGTGCGTTTCGTTTTGGTGCATGCTGGTACATTAAGTCCGATTTTAAAGAGTCATTCACCTTTGAGTAAAACCTGTGTGCTTTAGCCTGCACTGTAAATATTTGTTCACCCTGAGTGGGCCCCAGAACTCGAGGAGCAGGTAATTTGCCTTGTTGTTTGTGCTGCATCTGGCGCTTGAGAACAGTTCTGAGTTTGCAGCCTCCTCAACTTTCAAGGATGGTGCCGCTCCTCACGGCAGGGCCGCCCTGTCTTTAATGTGTAAAGCAAATTGCCTGTGAGCTCTAGAAGCGCACTCAACAAACAACACACCATCCGGCTTTCTCCATTTAGGCACCCCGCTCTTGTCACTCTGGGTTTCTGTTAAGACCTGACGCGTTTCAAGGATTTCCCTCTTTTTCAAAGGTCAATTTGCAAATTAGGCACACAGGTGGTTCTGCAAGCACATTTAATTATATCGCTAAGGGCGTTTCGTTTTGGTGCATGCTGGTACTTTAAGACAAGAGCGGGGTGCGTAAATTTTAGAAAGCCGGATGGTGTATTTTTTGTTGAGTGCGCTTCTAGAGCTCATGGGCAATTTGCTTTATATATATATATATATATATATATATATATATATATATATATATATATATATATATATATATATATATATATATGCACCGAGGAAGCAGACACGAGCCCAGAGTAAGTGCAAAAACAAGTAGCGTTTATTTTTCAAGAGTCCGCCATAACGCGTTTCACCACCGGAGTGGCTTGATCACATGACAACGTTTGCATTTTTTACTGGACCTTTTAAACAGCTAGCACTCCAAACACGTGATCTTAAGAGTGAATGACATAAAGAAAAAGTGAAGATGCAACGAATTGTGCTTTTGGAAGAGAGACTACGCTTTGTAAATAGTAAAACAAAACAGTGTGATGCTACTTTCCAACTGGTTGAAGGGAAAAATTAAACAATGAAAGCCAGTAATGTCCTAAACATAGAGGTTTACAATTAAACAACCAAAAAGATAATTTGGAGAATGTATATGGCATAAATGCATGAATATCAGTATAAATACCCGTATCATGGATACATTCTTCAAGACCTGATAGGAATACAATTCTCCTCGAAAAGGAAAAAATGTCATATTTCTATGAAAAAATACTTTTGATGTAAAAATATATATGGTAAAAAAAAATATATATATATACATACATTTATATAATTCATATATTTACACGATGCAAATTAGGAGTTACCGGTCATTCTATAATACTGGCATAAATGCCATTTTAACAAGTACCCTTCTGTGTGTCGCTAAACACAGAATTTATGAATACAGTTGGATCATTCATGAAAGAAGTGAGTAAAGTGCTATTTGGTGCCCAAAATTAAGGTGAAGTGAATTCCAAATTGAATCAAAAAGTAATCCTGAGTATGCAGGATTAAGTGAGAGGCATAAGGCAGTTGCATCAGGCTAGTGGTCAATTTCTACACGTTGGTAGGGTGAAATATTGACATGTCATCTGGCACAATAATTCAATTGGAGGCAACAGATTGATAACACATTTCATGAGAACAGGAAGTAAAAGGACACAGGGGGCAGGTTATCAAAATGTGCCGGGAGAAACAGACAGGATTCATTTATTTGTGGGGGATTACTAAGATGGAAATGATTCGGTCATAGACAAGTGTGTAAGTCTTCGGTGTTGTTCAGACCTCCAGGGCTTTTACTGTTGAAGTTTAAGATGTATCTGGTCTCCAACATACGCATTTTGCGTTCCCTATCACCTCCCTGTTTAGTTTTGGGAATTGTGTCGATGACATAGTATTTGAGGTCCTTCAAGTTGTTGTTGTGGACCTCACGAAAATGTCTCGCCACTGGGTAGGTAGGGTCAGAGTTGGTGATGGCCCTGATGTGTTGTAATACCCTTACACTAGCTGGTAATTTGGTACTTCCCACGTACCGCAAGGGACAAGTACACTCCAAGATGTAGATGGCGTACTCGGTTTTACAATGGAGGGATTTGGAAATTTTGATTTCCTTGTTACTGAAGGCTGTACGGTAACAGGTTTTGTTGATACCGTAAGTACAGGCTTTGCATGTATGACATTTGGTAAACCCCCGTGAAGTTTTCAGCCAGTCCTTAGATGGAGCGACTTCTGGACAACTGGAAACCAGACTGTTGTGGAGAGAAGTAGCTCTCTTGTATGTGATACTGGGTTTGGCTGGCATTTTGTGCCCTATTATTGGGTCAGAGCGTATGAGTGACCAGTTCTGATTAATGATTTTGCTTATCGCGTCTTTTTGAATACTGTATGGCACGATAAGTCTGACAGTGTCGGGTTCTACTGGTTCGATGGTTTCAGGAGTAGAGGGATTTCTGATGGATCTTGGAACAAGTAGGAGGTTTCTGTCTAGCTCCATGGTTTTATTAATGGCATTTTGAATGATATGCAAGGGATATCCTCTGGCGAGGAATCGCTCTTTGCATTCTTTTTGGGCCATAATCAAGTCTGAGGGGTTGCTGCAAATCCTTTTTATTCTCAGCATTTCCCCGTAGGGGATGCTTCGAATAAGGTGTTTTGGATGGAAGCTGGTGTAATGTAAGATGGAATTGCCAACAGTTTCCTTTCTGTAGAGCTTGGTTTCTACTGTGTTGTTGGAGATGTACAGTTCTATGTCTAGGAAATGAATGTTTGTGTGGCTCATGGTACAGGTAAAATTCAAGTTGATGTTGTTGACATTCAGGAGGTTAACCCACTCCAGGGCCTCTTCCTTTGTGCCATCCCAGACAAAGATAAGGTCATCAATATACCTATAGTACATTCTAACATGTTTTTGAAACCATTCACCAAGGGTCCCTTTTAGGACCAGCTCCTCCCACCAGCCCATGAAGATGCAGGCATAACTGGGGGAGAAGCTGGCCCCCATAGCTACCCCCCTCACCTGTTGGTAAAAAGTTTGGTTAAAGGTGAACAGATTATGATGAAGGCAAAATGTCACCATGTCCAACAACATGATGTTATGCTCCGGGCAGGCGGGTCTGTTTTTGGTGAGAAAGTAGTCCAAAGCTCTTATACCATCCTTGTGGTCAATACAAGTGTAAAGAGACGAAACGTCTAAGGTAAGCAAAAGAAACCCCGGATCCCAAGGAAAGTCCCTAATTTTATCCAGAAAGTCACTGGTATCTCTGAGATAGGAAGCCAACCCAGTTACACAGTCCTGCAAAAAAAAGTCAATGTAATTTGAGGTGTGTTCCAACAGGCTATTTCTCCCGGAAATGATGGGCCTTCCGGGAGGATGTAAAGGGTCCTTGTGTACTTTGGGAATAAAGTAAATGTTGGGGATGGTAGGATAATCATTCTTCATGTACAGGTATTCATCCTTGGTAATCAGGCCCGCACCTTTCCAAGCTAGGAGCTTCAGGAAAAAAGAGTTTGATGTTTCTTTGACTGCCGCAGCACTGCTTAATCTATAGCAACTGCGGTCATTCAGCTGTGACATTGCTTCGCTCATGTATTGATTTCTGTCCCAAAGTACCACGTTACCTCCTTTGTCTGAGTTTCGAATGATGATCTGGTTATTTTGTTGCAGTTTAGCTACCAGATTGTCATACGTTTCTATTGCGTCTGGATATTTTGTTCTTCATGGCGCAATGTTTGAAGTTCAATTTTTTCAATTCATTTGTAACGTGTTCATTGTAAATATCAATGCCGTCCCGTGGCATGATTGGGTTGAACCTGGATTTATTTTTGAAAGGAGTTGTGGTAATGGGGCTATTGGTTAGGCTTAAAGTTTGACTGCCGGAGGATGGTTGTGAGAAATCAGTACGGTTCTGGGCATGAAGGTCCGTGAGAACAGTGAGCAAGGTTGAAGGTAATCCTGTACAGGATGGAGTCCCCATAGTGCTCTGGCTTCCCATTTGAGTTATGGTTTCTTTGTTTGTTTCTTTTGGTGGATTGAGTGTGTGGAATTTGTTCAAATTGAGTTTGCGGATGAATTGGTATACATCCATACGAGTGGTAGCATAATCAAAATTAGATTCTTTGCAATGAGAGAGTCCTAGGGAAAGAATTTGAATTTCCGCTTTGGTCAGGACTGTTTCTGTCAAATTAATAACCGTTTTTTCTGCAGGGTTATTGCAGGGTTATTAAGGTTCTTAGAATTGTCACTCATGTTGCATTCAATGGGAACAAGTGGGTTGTAGGCATCATTGTGGGTCATTATTGACGTTTCCAGCGACCTCTCCCCTTGCCCTTGTAGTTGGAGTTTGTTTGTGCGTTTCCTTGCTTTCCTCCTTTGGCTGCGTTTGTAGTTTCTCCGCTTGCGGCCTGTGTCTGCCGATTCCTTGGCCGCAGGGTTGACAGACGATCCATGGATTAAAAAATAATCTCATTGCCTGGAGTTGGAATTGCCTTGGGGTCGGTTGGCACCATTCTAGGATTGTTGCCTTCATTTTCACTTTCAGCGGCAGAGCTGAAGTCGGACAAAGTAGAGTCATTAGAGGCATGTGATGTGCCCGCTTGTGCTCTATTTTTGTTCTTGCCCATTGGCCTACCACTTTTTATGGAGTCGAATTTGCGGGCAAAAGTGAAAATACGTCCGCATTCGTAGTCAGCAAGGTCGCGTTGAAATTTATACGCTTTGCGCGCCTTAATTTTCTCCTCTTCTTTTTTGAGGCGTGAGGTCATTTCAGCATTCAGTTTGTTTATTTCTTCAGGTGTTCCCATTTGTACATATATATATATATATATATATATATATATATATGTTTCCAAAGGACCGCTTAATTCGTAAGAGATCAGAGGCCACTGCGGGGAACTGTTGGAGGAACCTTTATTGACAGGATGCAGAGCGTAATGCATTTCGGCATAACAAGCCTTCTTCGGACGCTGTAGCAAGCAGGAAACGCTGACCAACTCCTCCTTTTGTTCTCCTTCGGTCCTCCCCTTATCCAGGGAAAGTCAGCTGACCACGCCGATTCATTGGCAGCTGCAGTCCGGTGTCTGTGGACCACAGATCCCATCATGCACCTGGGTGGTAAGTGCATTGGCGAGGTTGTTGCTTGGTGCACGCTGTAATACCTGGCAAAAGCGAAGCGATAATGTGACTGTTGGTTGCGCTGTGTTCAATGTCCAGTACCTCCTCAGGTCCCCAACACTCTGCCTGAGTGCATCGATGTCGGGTAGGGCTGAAGGCGGCAATTTTAGTGATCCCACCTTCTCCCAATAGTGAGCTGCTCCTGGCAGTCGCCTCTTGCCCACGCTGATGCAAACGGCTGTCCTGCGGTAATCCGATACCTCGGAAATTATTGTCCAGAGCGATGCCACTCGTGTCAGCAAATACCGCAGCACACTTAGAGAGTGGGGCCCCTTTGCGCTGCCGACAAGCGCAAATATTTGTTTCCAAAGGACCGCTTAATTCGTAAGAGATCAGAGGCCACTGCGGGGAACTGTTGGAGGAACCTTTATTGACAGGATGCAGAGCGTAATGCATTTCGGCATAACAAGCCTTCTTCGGACGCTGTAGCAAGCAGGAAACGCTGACCAACTCCTCCTTTTGTTCTCCTTCGGTCCTCCCCCTATCCAGGGAAAGTCAGCTGACCACGCCGATTCATTGGCAGCTGCAGTCCGGTGTCTGTGGACCACAGATCCCATCATGCACCTGGGTGGTAAGTGCATTGGCGAGGTTGTTGCTTGGTGCACGCTGTAATACCTGGCAAAAGCGAAGCGATAATGTGACTGTTGGTTGCGCTGTGTTCAATGTCCAGTACCTCCTCAGGTCCCCAACACTCTGCCTGAGTGCATCGATGTCGGGTAGGGCTGAAGGCGGCAATTTTAGTGATCCCACCTTCTCCCAATAGTGAGCTGCTCCTGGCAGTCGCCTCTTGCCCACGCTGATGCAAACGGCTGTCCTGCGGTAATCCGATACCTCGGAAATTATTGTCCAGAGCGATGCCACTCGTGTCAGCAAATACCGCAGCACACTTAGAGAGTGGGGCCCCTTTGCGCTGCCGACAAGCGCAAATATTTGTTTCCAAAGGACCGCTTAATTCGTAAGAGATCAGAGGCCACTGCGGGGAACTGTTGGAGGAACCTTTATTGACAGGATGCAGAGCGTAATGCATTTCGGCATAACAAGCCTTCTTCGGACGCTGTAGCAAGCAGGAAACGCTGACCAACTCCTCCTTTTGTTCTCCTTCGGTCCTCCCCCTATCCAGGGAAAGTCAGCTGACCACGCCGATTCATTGGCAGCTGCAGTCCGGTGTCTGTGGACCACAGATCCCATCATGCACCTGGGTGGTAAGTGCATTGGCGAGGTTGTTGCTTGGTGCACGCTGTAATACATATATATATATATATTACCTACTGGCGGTCGCCAGTAGGTAGTTTTAGTTAGGATTTTTTTAATGCAAAATCTCACAATTCTATTTGGAATAACTTTGGCGCCGGTTGACGCATCTGCCTGTAAATTTCCTCAAATTTGCCTCGCGGAGCTCCGGTTCTTCCTTGAAAGTTTCGTGGGGATTCGTCAAGCGGGGGCCGAGATAAAAGGGGGGTCCCAAAATGAGTTTTCCACATGTTAATTTCCATAGGCTGGTCGAACTCACTTTTAGACCGAACGGCTGAATGGTTTTCCACCAAACTTGGCAAAATTGTTGGGACTGGTAGCCCGATGTGTCTTTGCTATGTCTCACAATATGTGCTCCAGTGGTTTTTGAGTAATTTAGGTTAAAAAAAATATATATATCTATGGGCGTGCCCCGGTACGCGCACCGGGGAGCGCACTGGGCGTGCTACGCGACTTGCGCACGGAAAGCTGATTGGCTCACAGGTGTCTGTAAACATTCGAAACAGTCCGGAGCGGCCGCCATCTTGTGTCTCGGTAGGATTGAGACACAAGAGGTGGCAAAAAAAGGGGGAAATGACCATAAGGGGGCAGGGTAGACACCCCTGACCCCCTAGGTTTGATGTGGGGGCTATAATAGGGTCCCGCAGGGCAAAATAAATAATAAAAAAATTTCGATTTGTGCGTGGGGAGCACCCGGTACGCGCTCCGGGGAGCGGACCGGGGAGCGTAGCATGGGGGAAAACCCAGTTTATTCACTGCGTCACCCCTACGACCCTTTCTAGCGTCAATACGTCCCTTTTCCATACATTACACCTGATGTAGGTATAATGTGGCGCAGGGGCTTACAAAGTGACGCATCTACCTAGATGCGTCACTTTGTAAATATGACTGAATAAGGTGCATTTTTTACAGCACTGGTGCGTCACAAAAAGTGACGCTCCGGTGGCGTTAAAGTGACGCATGGCCTCATAAATGAGGCCTTCAGTCTTCTACTCATGCGTCATATTAAATTTATGACGTATTATATCGGAGGTTCTTACAGATATGTCAGTATTTCAGACGTATCTGTAAGCGCAAAAGTGATGCATAGCTGGAGTGTGTCCCAAAAATGATGCAACTCCAGCAATGCATCCTTTCACATGGGGCCAGGCCCCATGTGAAAGGGCCTGCACGCCTGCTGTGAAACAGGTGTAAGATTTGGACGCAACAGCTTCATAAAAGTGACGCAGTGATATCTCATAGATTTCACTGCGTCACCTCTACGACCCTTTCTTGCGTCAATACGTCCCTTTTGCATACTTTACACCTGACGTAGGTATAATGTGGCGCAGGGGCTTACAAAGTGACGCATCTACCTAGATGCGTCACTTTGTAAATATGACTGAATAAGGTGCATTTTTTACTGTACTGATCCATCACAAAAAGTGACGCTCCGGTGGCGTTAAAGTGACGCATGGCCTCATAAATGAGGCCTTCAGTCTTCTACTCATGCGTCATGTTAAATATAAGACATATTATGTCGGAAGTACTTACAGATACGTCAGTAATTCAATTCAAAAACTTTATTTGATCATTTTGAAAAATAATCATAAAAGTGCAAACAGTACATCACATAACTTACAATTATCAGATTAAATTTTATAGACATACAGTTACAAAAGACATACTTTTCCTGAGATACAGATTTTAAAATATATACAGCAGTAAAAAAGCACACATCAGGTTCATCAAGTGCGAATAAAAGGCTCATGGCTGATTTCAAGGAAAATACCTTATATTTTTTAAAACGTGGTTTCAAATAGATAATACGAAGTTGTAAGTAATGAGGCAAGTCAGTAGAAAGTGCTCAGTGCTCTGCTTTGATGTCCCATCACACGGGCGTGGGGCTACAGTATGTAACTTGATATGCGGACAAGCAACAAACATGTGAACAGTCCCCATTCGTAGTCTAGTAAGGACATACTGATGTGAGGGTATAGTTACCATTTTTAAATATTTGGCAAAACCATATTCCGCCAGGTTATATGTGTTATAGAAACGATGTGTGGAATACTCGCTGGTGGTAGAACTACGCTTTTGTGCCTTAGCCCTCATATACACGTGCTTTAGCTCTTTTTGTGGGATGTCCGTGGCACTGGATGGATTTTCACCGACATTCAACTTAAAAAAATCTTCATATGAAGAAAAAATGTAATTGAGCCAGGGAATCAGGTTACACTTGTCCAGGTGGAGACAGTCATTACTGATTTTCCTCGTAAAACTGGTTTGTTCTTTAAGCCAGATAGACCTCCATACCATATGGCCGGGATACCCGTCAACCCCTCCCAACACAATCCCCAAGAATGGGAAGACGGAAACGGTTCTTGAACTTTTGGAAGGCGGGAGGGAGTTACCCTCCCGGCCGTATTTATTAAAATATGAAACAAAATGAAAACATTAAAATAACAGTTTCATATCATGTACAATTTCATTTATACATTACGATGTTTATTGGCTAACCTTAACATATCTCTAATACAAAGGTTCTCCTAGCCGATTCTAAAACATCCTGTAAATGCATTTCTCAAAATTCAAATTGTACATCCTAACATTACGGGCCAACGGCAAGGTCGTAACCCGTGTCAGATCCCTAATACCAGAACTCCCCCCCTTACTTGTGAGGGGCGGGCGCACAGAGGACTGTACCTCTGTGCCAACTTCCAATTTCCCTTGTCGTAACGGGGGCCCCATATTTACTCGACGCCATCTTGGTTGTCGTCCGAGGACTCGTGTGAGGTGTCTAGAAGGTAGTGTAGACCCCCCTCCCACCCCACACTGCTTACCACATCCGCCGTCGCGGATGTCCTGGCCCCGGGAAATTCCAAGGAGGGGCCCGTAGCCCCTCCTCCCCAGGGAGGGGCCTATGACCGCCTTCCCTTTCGGCGGTCCCATCCTTCGAAGGGTACCGCCTCCCCGTGTGAGGGGCCAATGGCCGCCTCCCCCCGGGCACTCCCATCCATAATGGGTGGCGCCCCACCTCTAGGGATCTTCCAATTACTGCTCACCGATCATGACCTTACCGCCCGACCAAAAAATAAATACGACATTTTTGAACCTAATGAGGACGAAATAAACAGTTATGCTGGGCATTTCGACTCATAACTTTTATTCAAGCAATACCCGCTTTCAACTCAGTTGCGATACCACCCCTAAGTACATGCAAACAGAGCAACCATTTTATTGTCACATCAAAAATTCCAAACTTTATTAAACACAACCTGAAAAGAGATAATACTTCATTAATCGACATTATTGTACTAAAACGCTGTCATCAGGGGCTGGTGGGTGGGTCAAAATTGGCTCTTTGTTCTGTCTCGGGCTCACGTGCAACGAAGAGGTGCAGCTTCCAAGCACAGGAACAAGAGGATGCTTCCTTGGATTGTTGCTCCTTTTATTCTTCTTTGGGAGGGCGTGGACCCTCCTCCGACCTCCTACAGGGCGTGGCCGACGGTGTAGGTGTCTAGGACAACCCCTCTTGGGCGGGAAAAGGCGCGCCCCTGCTACGCCGCTTCAGGCATACCAGCCGTGACACGCCTCCCGCCCAAAATGGTTTCCCGGGGGGATCGGGGCACCCGACCTTACGTTCGGGGGGACCGAGTGGTCGCCCCTTTCCATATGGCCGGGATACCCGTCACCCCCTCCCAACACAATCCCCAAGAATGGGAAGACGGAAACGGTTCTTGAACTTTTGGAAGGCGGGAGGGAGTTACCCTTCCGGCCGCATTTATTAAAATATGAAACAAAATGAAAACATTAAAATAACAGTTTCATATCATGTACAATTTCATTTATACATTACGATGTTTATTGGCTAACCTTAACATATCTCTAATACAAAGGTTCTCCTAGCCGATTCTAAAACATCCTGTAAATGCATTTCTCAAAATTCAAATTGTACATCCTAACATTACGGGCCAACGGCAAGGTCGTAACCGGTGTCAGATCCCTAATACCAGAACTCCCCCCTTTACTTGTGATGGGCGGGCGCACAGAGGACTGTACCTCTGTGCCAACTTCCAATTTCCCTTGTCGTAACGGGGGCCCCATATTTACTCGACGCCATCTTGGTGGTCGTCCGAGGACTCGTGTGAGGTGTCTAGAAGGTAGCGTAGACCCCCCTCCCACCCCACACTGCTTACCACATCCGCCGTCGCGGATGTCCTGGCCCCGGGAAATTCCAAGGAGGGGCCCGTAGCCCCTCCTCCCCAGGGAGGGGCCTATGACCGCCTTCCCTTTCGGCGGTCCCATCCTTAGAAGGGTACCGCCTCCCCGTGTGAGGGGCCAATGGCCGCCTCCCCCCGGGCGCTCCCATCCATAATGGGTGGCGCCCCACCTCTAGGGATCTTCCAATTACTGCTCACCGATCATGACCTTACCGCCACAGGCCGGATAGTTGACCGGCTATCCGGACCCCCCACAAAAGCTCTTACTAAAGGTCATGGCTACGTAAACTCTTTAACCAAGCTATGAAGTCTCCTATGAGTAAGACATTACCCTCCCGGGACAAATGGACCCCATCCTCCAAATACATATGGTCCCCCCGGATACATCCGTGTGGAATACAATGCAATTTACCTGTACGAAACAACCTACTCATTTTGTTATTAACCTTCTTTACCGACTGGTTCAAAGCTGACACAGAGAGGGCCCCCCGCCACACCTTCCGAGGAATCATGTGTGACCATGCAATTGTGCACCCCGGAACCCTTCTCGCCAACCAACTTACTGCAGACAAAATTGACTCGAGAAGTACTCGTCGACCAATGGTCACCAAATCATTGCCCCCAAGATGCACTATGATTACATATGGCGGTGACCTCGTCTGCCCTAACAGTCCCTCAATAAAACTTTGAAACTGGTCAATACAGAGCCCGCCCCTTCCGTGGAAGGTCACCCTGTACCCGTATTCCCCAGCCACGTGAATCATGTCACCTGCTTTGAATACGTCCGTGGCAAGCCTCACGTATGAGTGGCCAACGACCCACACCACTCTTTCCTCAGCCGGTGATCTTTGACCGCTGGTCCCCAGGTGTCGGGTCAACTGCACAGTCCGCCCCGCAAAGCCTGCTCGCGAAACTGTAAACCAAACAGAAAACAAGAAGCGTGAGTACATGACATAAGCTTCACAACATGTGCAACTGCACATACCTTTTATAACAGTTCGAGGACCAATGCCCCAACTGTTTCACCTTTTCAACACTCAGACCCCTGGCTGTAGCCTCTTTCGCAGCCCCTATCCGGAAGGAATGGGTCCCAAAATCGCTCGGGTTCAAGCCCGCTGCCGCGATTGCCATTGTTAACACCCGCTGAAACTGAAACCTAGTCAGTGGGGTGGCGTCGGTGTGCCTCAGCAAGCTTCCCCCCCATGATGCCGCCCTCTGCGCTAAATACTCCTCCACGCATTTTTCCGGGCACATGGGAGATCCCGGAATCTGCTGGACTACCACACTGTCCCCGATCGCTCCCTGATCGGTCTTGGACCTGGCTATTGAGACTACCATTGTCTCCCCCTTAATTTGAATGTGTTCTCGACACAGACCTCCCCCGTATCCTGCTTGTTCCTTGCTACCAGTTCGCTTACCCGCATAGCCCCATGGAATGCTAATGCAAAAGCGGCCCGGAACAGCACCGTCTCTGATTGAGATGCACATGTCGCAGGGAGTACAGACATTAACAGGGACAACCTTGCTAGACCTATCGGGTGCCTCTCATCCACTCTACGACCCTCAAGGCGTTGCCACCCACGCAGTGCCTTCTGTACGAGAAAGGACGCTGTGGGGTCCTGGATTCCATGTGCCCGCGCCATGAAGGAAATGGCGGCCCGGTGCCTATTGGCTGTTGCCACTGATCTGCCTGCCTGATGTAATGATACCAGGAATTTCAGGACATACTCCTCCTGCCCCCACTGCTCCCCCCTAGCTGAACCCAAAAATGACCAATAGGAACTGAACACCCCTTCATAAGCCTTCCTTGTCCTGGGTGCTAGACTCTCTCCCATGAGATTTTGTAATCCGGGGCACCGAGAGACCAGAGAGCTTCGGGAAATGGTGCCGCCACCAAGTCCGCTGAGGGCAGAAAACCCCGGAAGGCCTGCATATGGGAACGAGAGAGTGCATCAGCTGCCTGGTTCAGTACACCCGGCACGTGTCTTGCCCTAAAGTTGACGTTTAGTCTCATACATAACAGGACAATTTCCTTCAGCAATCTCAAAATCCATTTGCAGCGTGCTGCCTGATTATTGATACATTCCACAACAGTCATATTATCAGACCAGAACACCACAGAGTGATCACGAAACCCCTCTGGCCATGTTTTTAAGGCCACCAGAATGGGGAACAGCTCCAGACACCCAATGTTACCTGTGAGCCCATCGTCGCGCCACCACGCCGGCCAGGGTCGTGCCGACCATTGATTACCAAATATGGCGCCAAAACCTACACTCCCTGCCGAGTCGGTCCACAACCCCAGCTCTTCGGAGGAAACTGGCGGTTTGTTCCACACGACACGACCGTTGAAATCCGCCAGAAATGCCAGCCATGTGCGCATATCCTGGCGAACCTCTGCTGACAGTCTTGTGCGGTGGTGCCCTTCCTTGAGGCCAACCATAGCTTGGGCGATAGAGCGGGAAAAGGGGCGAGCCATCGGTATCACTCTAAGGGCAAAGTTAAGCTGACCCACAGCTTGTTGCAACTGATGGAGAGTTACTTTTCTCTCGCCGAGGCACATTTCGAGCGAGGCCTTAAATTTCATTACCTTCTCCTTGGGCAAGCGGAAGCACCCCTCCACAGAATCGAGCTCAATTCCAGAAACTCGAGTGTAGTAGATGGCCCTACCATCTTGCCTGGTGCCAGTGGCACGCCAAATTCCTTCATGAGATTACAGAATTCACTCAAGGCCTGAGCACATTCTGTGTCCCCGGCTGCCCCCAGGAACAGAAAATCATCAAGGTAATGCATGATCAGTGTAAAACCCGTGGCTCTGGTGAAAGCCCATTGCAAAAAAGTACTGAACTTCTCAAAATACGCACAAGAGATGGAGCAGCCCATTGGCATACATTTGTCCATGTAGTAGCGTCCTTGAAACACAAAACCTAAGAGACGCTGATCCTCTGGGTGTACCGGGAGCAACCGGAACGCTGACTCGATATTTGATTTAGCCATCAGCGCTCCGGGCCCCAGGCGATTCAAAATGGCGACGGCCTCATCGAAGGATGCGTACCGCACCGAACAAACTCCCGGGTCAATCGCATCGTTCACCGAAAGACCCCTAGGAGCGGACAAGTTGTGGATTAACCTAAACTCACCTGGGTCCTTCTTGGGGACTACTCCCAATGGTGAACAAACAAAGTCTACAACTGGCGGCTTGCCATATGGTCCCGCAACCCGACCTCGGGCCACTTCCTTTGCAATCTTTGCCTGTACCACCGTCATATTTTGTTGAACCGATAGTTGGTTCTTACGTTGTGCTTTCCCCCGAAAATCCCCCGCCGGGATGCGGAAACCATATGAGAAACCGTCTCGCAACACCCCGGCGGAGGCATGATCAGGGTATTCGTTCAGCCAGGGGATCATTGCCATGATATCAACGGGAGTAGGTAACGGTGCCCCTCGGTCGATTTTAGATCTGTTTGGTGCCTCCTCTACCTCCCGTCTCACCAGTCTTGGCTCTGCACGAACTCTCGGGGTGCGAGGACTGTCCGCACCCTGTGCACTCATGCCTGAACTTGCATGTCCCATGTGGCCTAGTGCACTTGCCTCTGTTAAAGCTCCAACAGACCCCTATCCTACCTGAGTTCCCATTACTCTTTGCGTTCTGATCACTGTTTGCGCCCGCCCGAAAGGGCGCCCCCAAAGAATGGCGGGAAGGCTCAGCCCCATTCCCGCCCAAAGAAGGCGACTTCGCCGTGTTGGACCCAACCAGTTTCTGCCAGGAAATGGAGTCGAAACAATCCCACGTCAGGGATGGGTCGTGCTCCTTGGCCTTACGAAATTTGTTATCATAACCAAACCATTGATTGCCTCCGTACGATTCATAGAATTCCATAATACGTGTCTGGTAACAAGCTAGTTCCAACAATACTTCAGGCCTACGTTCCCCCATAATTGCAGTGAACATTCCAAACGCCCTGGCCCAATTAGCGATCGTTTCATCTACTCTGAAACCCGCCATCTTTGCACGCCATACACTCGGATGCAACAACTCCTTCTGATTTCTAATATGCTCTATCTCGTAGTGATCGGTCAATAACGAAAACATGTTCACATATTTATCTGCCCAAATCCTTTCTTTCACATCCATCTGGATATGTTGAACCACCTTTTCCCTCCTTGAGGGTAACGATCCCTCCCCCGCTATTGGCAACGGCTGCTTACCCGAACAAGTGACTGTTTTCGCTGCTGTTCCAACGCTCGATACTGGTTGTTCCATGGGAACCTGCGGGGATACAAGAGGACAAGGTGCCTTCGCAGCATCTTTCGATTGCCGCAACTGCTTCATTATCGACCTGGCCTCCTCGGCCGTGGCCCCCTCGTTGTCCCTGCCCAACCATGCCGCCAATTGGGCAGCCAATTCAGGAGGCATATCCCCCTCGTTAACAGGTGTGACCACGACAGGGATCGGTTGTCCCGCGTTCGGGACCGGAACTGGGGCCTCGACCGGACTGACCGGGCTCGCTGGAGGTGATTCGGGAACCGGAGCCTCCCCTCCTGCCGCCCCATTCCTGGTCCTTTTACCCCTCCCGGTAGGGACTACTCCCGGCAATGCTGGTCCGATGACTTTTTTTGGTCTCCCCGTACCATTCATTGCCGCCATCTGCTTCTTCATGTTCGCCATGTCCTTTACCAGCATACGAAGCATCTGTTCGGTCCCAACCTTCTTTCCGACCTTCTTGCCAGGCATCGTTCACGGATATTCGACTCGAGGTCCTGGATCAAAGCTTCGAAATCGCTGAAAAAAGAAACACAAAATTACAAGTTCTCAAAATTGGCTCTTTGTTCCGTCTCGGGCTCACGTGCAATGAAGAGGTGCAGCTTCCAAGCACAGGAACAAGAGGATGCTTCCTTGGATTGTTGCTCCTTTTATTCTTCTTTGGGAGGGCGTGGACCCTCCTCCGACCTCCTACAGGGCGTGGCCGACGGTGTAGGTGTCTAGGACAACCCCTCTTGGGCGGGAAAAGGCGCGCCCCGGCTACGCCGCTTCGGGCATACCAGCCGTGACACGCCTCCCGCCCAAAATGGTTTCCCGGGGGGATCGGGGCACCCGACCATACGTTCGGGGGGACCGAGTGGTCGCCCCTTTCCATTAGGGGTCTAAGGCCAATAAGGTCTGTTAGAAGTTCCAAACCAACCTCCTGGTGGATCAAACTGGTAGAGGTTGAGGTTGGTAAACAGAGGAGTTTCTTAATGAATTTATTTTCTTCAACTTGGAGCAGGTTATGATTACAGTGTCCCCATACCCCTGACCCATAAAGGGCCAGAGCTACACATCTATGGCGATATATGTACATTATATCAAATATGCGCCTTGAGCCCAATTTAGAAGCAAATTTAAAAATACCAAATGCACATTTACCCATTTTTGCCCTAACGTTGGTCATCTCATGAGACCATATACCCCCACTATTAAAAGTAATACTTAGATAACAAAATTTGTCAACCACTTGTATCAATTGATCCTTAAACGAAAATGATCTTAATTTTTTAACTTTCTTTCCACAAGCCAAAATAAAAGTTTTTGAATTGTTAATCTTAAGTTTTCTCCCATTGATAAAATCCGAAAATGTGTCCATTAGTCTCTGCAACCTAACAGGGGTTCTGGATAAGAGGACCGTGTCGTCCGCGTAGAGCAGTACCGGAATTGATAAACCATCAGCGGACGGGGCGTCGGCACTAACTAGGCGCAATTCTGATTCTATAGCATTAATAAAAAGAGAGAAAAGAAGGGGGGCGAGAACACATCTTTGCCTGATGCCGGACTCTACTCGGATGCTAGAGGTACATTCACCCATTTGCCCAAAACGGATCTTAGCAGACAAATTGCTATACAGTCGTGCCAAAAAATAAATGATTTCAGGTGGGGCCCCCATATTCAACAAGGTTGTCCATAGTAGACCATGGTCAACCACGTCAAATGCGCTTGAAAGGTCCGCAAAACAGAGGAACAGCGAACCCTGTTTGGCACGCGTATACTTGCCTATAATAAGGTCTAGGTTGATGCACTGTTCTATAGTGCCTAACCCCTTGCGGAACCCAAACTGGGAATCCGCAAGGATACCATTGTCTTCAACCCATTCCTCCAGGCGGATCAATAACACCCTGCTCATTATGTTCATGGAGGAGTCGAGGAGAGAGATAGGGCGATAGTTCTTGGCCTCGCTCCTATCTCCTTTTTTATAAATAGGAATAATAATCGACTCTCCCCAGGTTTGTGGAGCAGAGACCACAGCAACAGCGTTAAAGACCTTAGTCAGCAGGGGGCTCCATAGCAATATATCTGCTTTGTATAGGTCGATGGGGACTCCATCGGGGCAGGGTGCCTTCCCTCCCTTACTACACCGGATGGCGTTATCCACCTCGACGATTGTAATGATAAGCGTTGTAGGAGGACCAGGGTCCGTAACCGTGTCTCTCTCTAATGGTGTCCCTCCCAGATTAAATATACTAGAAAAGTGGGATACCCAGTTTTCCTCACTTACTTGGGCAGAGAGTACAGGGTATACCTCGTCATGTAGGAACGGGCTATTAACAGTATTCCAGAATAACTTGGTATCCCGGAGTTCCACGGCCTTGGACATGTTGTCCCACGCTTCCTCCCTTAATTCCTGCTTCCTTAAATTCAGGTGCATTTTGTAAGTGTGCCTTAGGGAGCTAACCGCTTCCCTGTCCCTAGGTTTACTAGCAAGGGCATTTTTTTAATTTTGTAGGGATTTTGTGCAGGCTCTATTAAACCACCCTCTAGGAGCCACTAGTCCCTTTGCCTTATTGCTAGTCAGAATCTGTTTCGTAATCAAGTTAATTGTATCAAACCCAGCTAATATACCTGTCAGGTCTGTATTGGGCTCGAGACAACATTCCACCTCCTGGAGGCATGCAGACACAATTTTGACCAATAGCTGTTCCTCATTATGCCTCCCCCATTTAATCCTAGGGCCGTTCGGTCTGTGCGGGATTAAATCTGCCACTGTTCCATGAGACACGCCAGCCTTCTCCCCCCACATAAACAAATGCGTTATAAGACAATTGTGGTCACTAAGAGCCAAATCTAGTACTTCTGGGGTAGTACACAAGGTGTTTATGCTTGCAGAGGCTATGAGATAATCTATGATAGTGGCGGAGTTCCTTTCCACAAAGGTTGGTACCAAATTGCCCTCATTATCTTTCCTTGGCGACAATATCAACAAATCCAATTTAAGCAAAAGAGTATTAAGTGAATCACCATAGGTCGTATGTAGAAAATTGGCCTGGTCCTCCCCATCCTCTCCTCCAAAACCACACACCCTCAGGAAAGAAAAAGGGCACATATGAATATTAACATCACCTCCCCACAAAATATCAAAGAAGACACAGGTTTGCCCACACAAATTATCGACTGCCGCATCAAGTTCATCAACCACTAAAGAACTGGAGTGGTTAAACACATTATTATAGTGGTTAATTATCAAAACATTCCGTTCGCCGTTGTGTTGCAACCATAGAACCTGTGAATGTGAACCAACTATCATGTGTGTTTTAACTCGCACCGGGAGACTCACCGACAGCAGAATCACAAGCCCACCTCTAGCTCTACCCATACTAGAACTCAGGGCCAGACAGTTATAGGCAACATAACCATCTAGGAGAATATCTTCCGTACACCACGTCTCCTGGAGACAAAGAATATCAAACTTGGTAACAAATTCCGACCAGCCAAGGCGGTCCGCCTTATTACACCACCCTGCGATATTCCAACTCATTAACTTATATCCTTTTCCTGGAATACTTGCTTCCCCGGCAGTATGTGTTCCCATAAGGGGAGGGTGCAGGGAGCTATTCAGTGGTTCTACTAGAGAAATGGGATTAGTAGGTACCATCCATGGTGCCAAGGGGGATGAACTATCGTTTTGGGCAATGACTGGACCCGGGTATACCTCTGTTCCCTCATCTCCATTTTCCGGGCACCCTAAGATAAATCCAGTGACATGATCACGACAGTACCCCGGGGATCCCTGCTCCCCAGGGTCATTAAGGGGTTCCATTTGGGCCTGGTTATATTGTGAGCAACCTACCCCAAGAAGAGTAATAGGACCCAAGGGATCATTACACCCCATGGGCCTTTGGATATTGTCAGACAATCTCGGGGTTTCCTCTTCATTTCTTCCTGTCGGACGATTTAGGCGTGATACAGTAGTTAAGAAGTTGTCCCCAGGAATACCCATCACATCAGCTCCATTATCAGTGCCCTCCGTGCTGAAAGTGTGTATTCCAGTTCCCTCTACCCCTGGACTCAATAAACTTCAGTCACAGTCATCAAATTAAATATCTCGAACCAATTTGTGGTCTCCAATGGTGTAAATGGTTTTAGGTGGTACATTCTCCTATTGGCGGTTGTGTTGAACCTAGGTGGTACAAAATTCCACCCGTAAGGATCAGGAACCGATACAGGACAGGGCACATATGGAGGGTTCCTGACATTCTGTATGGTCGAAGGGTAAGTATTAGAGTAGGCCTGTGAGAGCAAGTAGGCTTGTATTTGCGGGTGCTGAGGGAATTGGTGCTGAGGTGGGAACACCACTGATCTCGGATAGAAATACGTCAGTGGTCGGGAAGTGATGCGGTTGTTAGCATTTCCTGGGGGCCAATTTAATATAAAATGGACAGCGTTTTGGTCTCTAAAATTTACTACCACCACATCGCCCTCGATATCCTTGGGTCTGCCCCCCAACCACTGAAGGCGGCGGACATGTACAATTTCGCCGCTGATATTATTTGCAATTGGCCTGTATAAACTCAGCCAGTGCATGATTTTGTTCTTCAGCTGGGCGAATCCCTCCCGCTTGTTCACTTCCAGCTCAGGCACCCCTGTATGAACTACCACGAAAGGCACTGCTTCCGGTGGAAGTTCTGGAAGGGGGGCCCTATTTTGTACCCCCGAGTATGCCTGATACTTTCCCCCTCCCTTGTTGGTATCCCCAGCGATGCATTACCCAGGCCCTTAGATGGTCTACTGACAGAAGTTGCAGGAAGCGGGTCGGGCTTGTTTGTCAGCAATTTAGGGGGTGGGTTATGCTGCTTGTTGTTTTTATTATGGGGGAGTTTCGGGGTAGCTGGAGTCGTGTTCAATACAGGGATGGGGGCAGATGTAATAGGTTGGGTAGGCAGTGTAATAATTTGCGCAGCGTTATTTGCTGCTGCCTTTGTAGGGACTTCCTTTCTTCCCAGTTCTCGCTCTATTTTTCCTAGTCTTTCTTCCACCTTATTCAATCTCTCTATGATTGCTAGGGAATAGCTCCTAATTATACATTCAATACTATCCAGTGTAACGTTATTATGTGCTACTTGCGGCACAGTGTCAACTGGGGGAATATCTATACTAACCTCCCTATCTATATGTGAGGGGGGTGGAGATGCTGGCATTGGGTTTATTACTTCGGGAGCAGCTATTAAGGCCTTATCGCTCCCAGTAATAGTTTTTGCCTTTATGCCAAAGTCGGAATGACTCAACTTTTGTTGATGTGGTTCCCCCCTTCTCCGCCTTTTTTTGTTTGGAGGTGGGCCGTAATTTCTAGGCGGCGTAATTTTTTTGGCCCTGTTTCGTATAATTTTACATGGTATAGGTGTAGGAGTAATCAGTGCCTCAGTTATAATGGAATTACTGGTACGATTAGTAGGCGAGAGACCATTCACAATTATCTTAGGGCAGGTACCTGGTGTCGGCGTACAATCTCTAAATACAAGAGGCACGCTGTCCAATAAAACTACACTGTCATTGCGTTTTGGCTCCTTCAATAGTGGGAGCAACTAGTAAGGGTGACTCAATCAATGACCTATTCTTCATACTTTCTACAGAACGACGGCGTTCCGCTCGCCGCTCTGCTAAAGTAATTTCCTTAGGAACATCAGCGGCAGTCTTTGTAAAATAATTGTCCAGAGTTCCATTGAGCGGACCCCCTGACCTGTCCGACATAACAGTCTGTGCTTGGCGCTAGCAATGACATTTGTAGAGAAAAAACACCGGTAGATGATGGACCAGAGTAAACTTACTCAGAAAGTACTCAGCGGGGTGATAAACGGCCAGGGGTTCGGGCCCAGTCCAGTCTCCTCGGGCCTCTGAGGGCCTCAGAGGGCCCGCCCTTTGCCCAGGCTTCGTCCCGGGCGCTCCCGCGCGCTACCGTGCAGCGGTCCTACAGGATGTTTAAGTAGAGCTAGGGCGGGGGGCGTGGCCGGCAGGGAGAGCGGCCCAGGTGTTGCGGGCTGAACGAGCAGGGACTTTTGGGAATTTGAGTCCCTGCAACAGTGCTCGCAGCCCTGCCGGTGCTTTGCTGCTTCCCCCGACAGTCAGCTTTCCAGCAGCCCTTTTCAGATGTCCCACGTCGCAGTCCTTCCCGCAGACTCCAGGTACGAAGCGGGACCCGCGCAGCGGGTCCGGCGAGGTGTAGGTGTGCACCCCGGCTCACAGCAGCAGACCAGTGGCTAAAAACAGGCGAAGCAAACGTCCACAACCAAGGTATCCCACAGGCAGGGAGAATTGAAGTGTTTTTAAATCAGGGCGGGGGCGTGGCCGGCAGGGAGAGCGGCCCAGGTGTTGCGGGCTGAACGAGCAGGGACTCTTGGGAATTTGAGTTCCTGCTACAGTGCTCGCAGCCCTGCTGGTGCTTTGCTGCTTCCCCCGACAGTCAGCTTTCCAGCAGCCCTTTTCAGATGTTCCACATCGTAGTCCTTCCCGCAGACTCCAGGTACGAAGCGGGACCCACGCAGCGGGTCCGGCGAGGTGTAGGTGTGCACCCTGGCTCACAGCAGCAGACCAGCGGCTAAAAACAGGCGAAGCAAACATCCACAGCCAAAGTATCCAGATACGTCAGTATTTCAGACGTATCTGTAAGCGCAAAAGTGATGCATTGCTGGAGTGTGTCACAAAAATGATGCACCCTGGCTCACAGCAGCAGACCAGCGGCTAAAAACAGGCGAAGCAAACATCCACAGCCAAGGTATCCAGATACGTCAGTATTTCAGACGTATCTGTAAGCGCAAAAGTGATGCATTGCTGGAGTGTGTCACAAAAATGATGCAACTCCAGCAATGCATCTTTTCTTACCCTTCCACACCCCCGTTCATTTTCAACATTTTCTTTGAATATCCACATTCCCCATATTCACTCTCCTTCTCCTTACTTTCCTTCCCAACACTCACCTTCTTTCAGTCCCCCTACTTCACTTCCTTTCTCCTCTTATACCTTTCTGTTCTTTCTTACTCATTTTCCTTTCCATTATCAATGCACTCCACTTCACTTACTCTTTTTAATTTTTTAAAGAATATAGCTCTTTGATGAGAATTGGAGGTAGTTCTGAAAAGAACTTTTTTTCTTCTTTTTTCTTTTTTCTGAACAGAAACAAAAGCAGGGAATGGAAACTGCTCAACAGGAGCAAAAAAAACAAAAAAAATTAGGGCTGGGAACGGCAGCAATGGTTCTCCAATGCTCGAACCATGAGCAGGACACTTTGCTCCCCAAAGGTAAGGAGTTGATTGCAGTATCTGCATTTCAGGACACCTTTGTTGAATGCAGGTTGAATATTTGGAACCAGCTCCTGCGATTGCCCCCTTACAGAAGTAATGCTCCTCCGGTGGATGTAGAGGCCCCATCACTGGGAGCCTCTTGTGCCAGAGCCCTGACACTTTCCCGGGCAAAATTCTGGGGGTGCCTCCTCTCCACATGCCGTATCATTGTGAAGTTCCCAAAAGAATATTTCTTTTTGGGGTCACCCCGTGACAGGACTATTTTTGCAGATCCTGCACTCCACTTTTGGAGCATTCACCTTTTTCAGTCCTTCTGGTATGGAAAGAAAATCCAGATGAAATGCTCATTCACTCTTGGCTGAGGAGGCTCTTCATCGATGACTTCAGGCTCATCTTCACTGCTGGATGGTCTGGCAGCCATGATTAACCAAGAAAGAGGCAAGAGCAAAAAGGCAGGTCTTTCAGTCACAAAAGTGAAAGAAGAAGTGAAGGAAATGGGTGGGGATTTCATTCTTTGTAAAAAAAAACTGTTAGCAACCAATGAAAAGTGTTATTTTAAGGTCACAGCGGTGGTTAAACACCATCAGGAACTGTTTGTTCTGCTTGACTCCCACAAGCCTGACATACTGTTCTTAACCGAAACCTGGTTTTGTGAGTCCTCTCTGCCCTCCCTTCTGGCTGCTCTCCCCCCTTCTTACGTGGCCCTCCGTGCAGACCGCCCGGCGGGCAAGACAGGGGGCGGCGTGGCTCTTATTGCCCGGTCTGAGTACAATTTTCAACTTCTTCCTTCCCCTCCTATTACCCCCACTGAGCATCTTGTGGTTCGCTCTCTTACCTTTTCTCCCCGCTTACTTGTCTGCTAATGTATCGCCCGCCCCAATCTTCCCACCTGTTCATGCCAGCCTTTCAGGACTTACTGGCCACTTTGGCGGTTAATTACGCCTCAGTCCTAGTGTTAGGCGACTTCAACTATTGGCCCACGGACCCCCTTTAGTGTACTTCCTCTAAACAGTTTACAGAATCACTTCAATCCCTGAATTTTGTCTCTCACATACAAGTCCCGACACACATACACGGACATGTGTTAGACCAGGTTTGGTCTCTCAATATTTCCGTTTCGTCCATGTCTGTGTCCCCATGTCCCTGGTCAGACCATGCCCTAATCTCCTTTTCCCTCCACCTCAACCCTGTAACCAAGGTCCCGCTTGCCAAAAACACCTGGGCGCCGAACTGGAACCGTGTCGACCTCCCTTTGTTATCTTCTCTCCTGAACTCCTCACCTAACCTGGTGGGCTTATCCTCCTCATCTCAAGCCACCGCCATTAACACCTGGCTCGCTGGAGGCTGCGACTCAGTAGCCCCCCTACGTCGGATTTCAACTAGACGACCTAAGGAGTCAAATCAGTGGTTTAATGAAGATCTGAAGGAAAAAAAGCTGACCCTCCGGAGAGCTGAGAGGCAATGGAGAAGGGACTATTGTCCTTTATTGAAAACCCATTACTCCACACTATTAAGCGATTACAAAAAAGCTATACTAGGAGCCAAAACTGCCTATTTCTCAGCAAAAATTCTGGTGGCAGAGAATAAATCCAGGGAGATCTTCACAATTATCCATGATCTAGCTTTTTCTGACAGGGCTACACTTAAACCCCCTCCCACCCAGTCCTTATGTGATTCATTGAACTCTTATTTTTTGGAAAAGATTACTAACATCAAGACCAATATTCCACCCCCTTCTCTCACTTTTGTTGAACCCCTTCCTCCTACTGTCCAGTGCTGTCTTTCTTCGATCCCCCCTCTCACCGAAGAAGTATTCCTGGAAATACTTCCTAAGGTAAAGTCAGGCTCCACGGCAGACATCTGCCCGGCCCGTATTCTTCAACATATTTACTCTGTTTGCACCCAGCCCCCGATCACTTTTCTCAACAGTTCCCTTGCTCAGGGGGTTGTGATTCCAGCACTTAAATCTGCTACAATAATGCCTATTCTGAAGAAGCCTGGTGCAGATCCATCCGCCCCAGTCAACTATTGCCCTTTCTCACTGTTGCCCTATTTGGGCAAGGTGCTTGAGCGCCATGTAACATCAGTACTCAGCGCCCATGTAGAAGCAACTGGGGGCCTGGCACCTCGTCAGGCGGGTTTCCGGCCTAGGCACTCCACAGAATCCGTCGTGGTGTCGGTCCTGGACAACCTCAGGGAGGGCATGGACCAAAACAAACACCAGGGCCTGGTGCTCCTCGATCTCTCCGCCGCTTTTGATACGTTGGACCAGTCCATCTTGCTTTCACGTGTCGGAGCGGCGGGAATCAGGGGCTCAGCCCTGGTATGGCTATCGTCCTTCCTGAGGGACCGCACCCAGGCGGTCCGGTTGGGGGATTTCTCGGCCATCCCACTTAAGGTCACTTGTGGTGTTCCCCAGGGTTCGTCTCTTTCCCCTCTTTTGTTCAATCTTTATATCTATCCCCTAATCTTTGCACTCGAGCAGCTGGAGGTCACCGTATATAACTATGCGGACGACCTCCGGCTCATCTTTAATCTCTCTTCTTCTTCCTATTCTATTTCTAACTTTCAGACTATTATGATTTTTATCAGGGACTGGATGAGCCGCAACCACCTGAAGCTGAACCCGGATAAAACTGAGTTGGTTCTCACTGGTGGCTCTTCCAGTGCCTGGAACTCTTTATTTTGGCCCTCTTCCTTAGGTTCCCCTCCCACTCCCTCTCCCACAGTTAAGACCTTAGGCATCAAAATGAATAATCATCTTACCTTACACTCACAAATTAGCTCTGTTGTCTCTTCTTGCTTTCTCACTCTTCGCACTATTCGCACTGTTTCCCGTTTCTTTTTTCCCCTGGCACTTAAACTGATCATGTCCGCCTTGGTGATCTCCCGGCTGGACTACGTCAATGCCCTGTACAACGGCATTCCAGCTTACAGCTTACGAAAGCTCCAACTGGTCCAAAACCAGGAAGCCCGACTAGTGTATGGCCTTTCCCGCTCCCACCACTCAACTCCTTTATTGAAGGCGCTCCACTGGCTACCTGTCAGGGAGCGATCCCTTTTCAAAACTGGCTGCATGGTCTTCCAGGCGCGCCAGGGCTCAGCTCCCGCCTTCATTACCTCTTTGATAAGGGAGTATGTTCCTGCCAGAGAGCTTCGCTCATCATCCCAATCTCTTTTGCAGGTACCCCGCTACAAGCGCAAAAAGTGGGGAGGGGCCAACTTCTCATTTTTGGCACCCACTTTTTGGAACTCCCTCCCCGACCACCTACGGTCGGCCAAGCACTACTCTCTCTTCCGTAAAGGCCTCAAAACCTTCTTATTCAATCAGGCCTTCCCGCTGTAAATTGTCCTCATTGCTCCCTCTCATTGTACCAGTATCTATTGCCTCTCGTCTGCTAATTTTGCCTCCATAGCGCCAAGAAACCGTATGGTGAACGCAGCGGTCTATAAGTATTTTAAATTCAAATTCAATTCACATGACTTGACGCGCTGACGCTGCGCGCACCGGCGCGCTTCCGGGGGCGCATATGCGGCGCGAACGTAGGCGTTTCCGGGGCACATACGCGGCGCGAACGTAGGCGCTTCCAGGGAGCATACATGGGACGAACGTAGGTGCATACGCGGCACGAACGTAGGCGCTTCCGGGGGCGCTTACACGGCGCGCCGAAGTGACGTTTTGATAGTTTCACGGAAATGCTAAATTATTTTCATTTCCTTATTCAAAAAAACTGCTTTTATATGTATGGTACTAAATGTCTTGCGTTATTATTTACTTTTCATTCATATTTTTTTATACGAACGCAAGTAGCGCTCTGGGTGCGCTTTCCGGAGAGCTTACCGGTGCGCGGACCCAGAGCGCCCCCCAAAAATATGATTAAAAAAAACGTAGGTTACAAACTCGATATAGAAAGGAATTAGTAATTAAAAAACCTATGAAATTCACTGAAACAACCATAGTTTCACACCAGTTATAGTTAGGAATTAGCATTTAAAAACCTATTAAATTCACTGAAAAAACCATAGGTTTCCCACCAGTTATAGTTACCTGGAAATTTTACTGACATAAAACCATTGAAATTCCCACGTTATAGTTAGTTGGACTCACTATAACTTGCGCGCCTGCAATGCACTGCTGATGATGTCACATATTATCTCACTCATGACATGGTCAGTGACATCACTCATGACATCACTGATGACTAGCCCACCTGGAACCTCCAGTATGTGCCGAGGGCTGCTTTTCAGAGAAGCGTAAAACGGGGCCTGGCCTCATTACACCTCTCTGCAATGCAGCCCCCTGGCACATACCGGAGGTTCCCGGTGGGCTAGTTGGCCCCCAGGGACCCCCAGTATGCAAGGGGAATTATTTCCCCCTCTGCAAACACCCCCGGGGGCTGCGTTGTAGAGAGGAGTAAAAAAGGGTGTGGGCTTCATTACACCTCTCTGCAATGCAGCCCCCGGTACATACTGGAGGTTCCAGGTGGGCTAGTTGGCCCCCAGGCACCCCCAGTATGCAAGGGGAATTAGCTCCCCTTCTGCAAACACGCAGGGGGCTGCATTGCAGAGAGGTATAAAAACGTATTTTTTTTAAATTAAAATATTACAAATATGTAATGTCACTGAAAAAAACATAGGTTTCAGCCACGTTATAGTTAGGAATTACCATTTAAAAAACCTTTGAAATTCACTGAAAAAACCATAGGTTTCAGCCACCTTATAGTTAGGAATTAGCATTTAAAAAACATTGCAAGTTCACTGAAAAAACCATAGGTTTCACACATGTTATAGTTAGGAATTAGCATTTTAAAAACCTTTGAAATTCACTGAAAAACTATAGGTTCACACCAGTTATAGTTAGCTGGTCATTTTACCGGGAGGTTCTGTTAATTTGGCTGAATAAATAAGATCTTGCCTGAAATTTTGGGATTCGAAGTGGTCTCTGTTTGCCGTGCTGCAGCAGGAGGTGCAGAGACTGTTCAAACCAGATTGGTATATATATATATATATATATATATATATATATATATATATATATATATATATATATATATATATATATATATATATATATATCCAAAACCAAAGTATACACCGCGCGTAGCAATCACAGCCGGCACAGATACACCAAGCACGGACCAAGTTTTTCGGCATTCAGATCTTTATTCGCCTGTCGATTTCATGACGTTTCG
The DNA here is from genome assembly GCF_964263255.1 of Lissotriton vulgaris. Classification (NCBI taxonomy): domain Eukaryota; kingdom Metazoa; phylum Chordata; class Amphibia; order Caudata; family Salamandridae; genus Lissotriton; species Lissotriton vulgaris. Next base: position 1,801,064,697 of record NC_141685.1, read on the forward strand.
GCACCCCTGTGCCTTGCTCACATGACAGCGAAAGTGAGTGAAAGTAACTTATTTAAAGTGCAAGTGCTCAATATTGATTGGATGAAAAAACACACCAATGGGAATGAACAACATATTGTAAAGGCGGACAATAACTGTAAAATACAGTGGCAAAACAGAATAACACTTAAATGAAATGTGTTATTGTGTTGATATATATATAAAAACATAATACCTATAAAATATATACATACTACACATGCCTGTAAAGATGCACACATATAAACACTACAAGCTATAATGTCAAAGGGGTATTTTTGTTAAGTGCATCAAATTATAAATTATCAAGCTAAAACACTTATATTAAAGCACCTCATTTGCAACCTATTCATAAATTGATAACAGGACCAGAGTAATTGGTCCCTATGATTCAAACAACAGCAAAGGTGCACCACAGAAATTGTAACAGTTGTGATAATAATGATCAATCTCGTAGATGTTGGAGTTCTTCTGCAAATCCTTTATTCAAAACATTTGGTCAAACATAAACAGCCGACGCGTTTCGTCCCAAACTGGGACTTCTTCAGGGCTGTCGGTAAAAAACATATATACATGAGATCAGTAGAATATGTACTGAAATATATATACAATTTACAAAATTTAAAAACATTTAGCAAAACCAATTTAAAAAACACACATTACTTCCATAGACGCGGAGCCTATACATGTGTTTGCTGTCCATCTGACAGCAGGGTAATGTTCGATAGCCTTGAGCTATGTACAGGTGTATATACAGTATTTACATATCAAATCTATATCTCTACATTTCTGATGTACAAGATTGGAAAATACACGCATATTTCTTACGTTTTCAAGAAGTTCGGAGACAAAATTAAACATTTGACATTGGTCTCATGTATCAAGATTTTAGAGACAAAATTCAACATTTGGCATTAAACTCATGTCTTTGACCCTGACACAGACAGAACGCTTTGGGAGAGGGTACCCTGTGTGTAACTATATAAAAGCATGGCATGAGTCTGATTGTATCACCCAGAAAGAAAAGAAGAAGAGGGACACGGGGATGTAAGAGTCCTAGAGAGTCTGTTTCCATCACTAGTGGCGCATAAGGTCATTAGACTCTATTACCTTCAAGTTGGTCGGACGTCGCGTGCCTGGGAGAAGAGAATAGAAGCGTGGTCCTGGGATCACCTTGCCAGCTACAATATGTCCTATTGTTTAGGTTCTTCCCGACACTATTAATATATCTGGGGTATGGAGAAAGAAAGAGATCCCTGTGAGCATATCAACTTTTGTTCTTGGTTTTTGCATAGTAGGGAGTAGCACTGTATGGTGAAACATGATAACTCTTGTGCGGGGCACCTCTGACTACCTAGCTCAAAAGTCATTCCTATGATCAGTCTACTTACTATGTAAGTGCTAGCGGGCGACAGCAATGCAGATTTCTTAGGAATTCTTCGGAGGTTTGATTGAATGTGCCCCCTTACTGTGAGTACTGTCTCAGTCCAAGTGCTGCAAGATATAAACAAGGCAAGAAAGGGGCTTGTACCCTGTGCAACGGCACTTCCTATAGATATGTCATCAATCTTTCGTTAATTAGATAGGAGAAAGTGGCTCTCCAACATGGTTTACCTGAGTTAGATGTGTCAATGATGTTGGACTGGAGGTCCTGTGAGTCCTTTGGAGGAGGGTGTGGGCACTGTATCCCAGCAGGCCTGTTAATGAGAAGTAAACAGGATCCTGTTTATTAAAGAAGCCTCCAGCTCCAAGGACATGAAAGGTTTTTTGGTTAAAAGGTATCATATATTTCAAAGCCCCCAGTGTGGAGTAGAGATGAAAAGTTGGCATGAGCCCAATTATACTGCCCCCAGTAACAAGATCAAGGCGATGAGTATATTAAGCACACCACCCTAAGGCATTGACTGATGAGTCCTTATCCAATAAAGGATTGAATATATAGAGGGGGAGGGAGGAACCAGTGTCTCCCAAGCCTAGATTCCGAAGAGGAAGTTTAGTCCACAAAGAACAGAGTATCCCCATTGAAAAGGGAAGTGCCCAAGGCCTGACTGTACCTGGAAACATAAGTAAGTCTACAAAGGTCAGCCAGGTTTGACCAGTTACAAATACACTCACCGTTGTAGTCAAAATCGGCCGGCGCCCATCCACAGCCCTCGTCCTGACCAACACCCGCAGCGACGTCGTGTGCTGAAGATGTGGGTCCATGCTGCTTCCTTTATAGTAGGGGAAATTGAACTAATGGGTTACACCTGACCCACGATTCCCGCCTTCGCGAAGGACCCAGCGTGTTGCCGACCTTTAGAACGGCGGCGGCCATATTGTAATGGCTAAACGAACGTTTTTTCTATGCATCAGCCCTCATTGAACCAACTGATTTAATGTGGATGCCCATCCCACGGGCTAAATATAATGTTCTTTGTTTTACAAATGCCAAACCTGATGCTCCCTTTAAAAAAATGACCGTAATTGGTCCCGCCGTCAGAATAAATGACAGAGCGAAAAACGCATCAATAAATTTAGGGGGAAAAGATTTACGAACCCGGAATAAGGGTAGAGCCAATATCGGGCCCTTATGTGTAGGATGGGAAAAAAGCATGTTGGTGCAGCTTTTCCTGGTGAGCAGCCCTATCTCGTTAGATCCCGATCTGGGTGAGCCTGACATTGGCGGCCATCTTGTAATGGCTAAACGAGCGTTTTTCTGTACTTCAAACCCCATAGAACCAACTGTTTTGACGTGGATGCCCATCCCACGGACTAAACGTTGTATTCTTCGATGTGCATAAGCCGAACCTGGTACTTTCTTTGAAAATTAACCATATTGGGTCCGGCCGTCAGAATAAGTGACAAAGCGAAAAACGCATCAATAAATTTAGGGGGAAAAGATTTACGAACCCGGAATAAGGGTAGAGCCAATATCGGGCCCTTATGTGTAGGGTGGGAAAAAGCATGTTGGTGCAGCTTTTCCTGGTGAGCAGCCCTATCTCGTCAGATCCCGATCTGGGTGAGCCTGACATTGGCGGCCATCTTGTAATGGCTAAACGAGCGTTTTTTCTGTGCTTCAAGCCCCATAGAACCAACTGTTTTAACGTGGATGCCTATCCCACGCACTGAACGTTGTATTCTTCGATGTGCATAAGCCGAACCTGATACTTTCTTTAAAAAGTTGTCCATATTGGGTCCGGCCGTAAAAATAAATGGAAAAAGCCAAAAATAACATCGATATAATTAAGGGGGAAAAAAATGCGAACCCGAGATGAGGGTGGACCCGAATATCGGACCCTTATGTGTAGAATAGAAATAGCATGTTAGTGCAACTTTTCCTAGTGGAATTGCCCTATCTCGTCAGGTCACGGTCGGGGTGAGCCTGACGTTGGCGGCCATCTTGGAGTGTCTGGGATGAATAGAAATCCCTGAGGATTGGTTGAGAGTAGAACCCATTTTCATATTTTGAAAACGGCGAGGATCACAAACCTAATGCTAGACTCACTGCTGTGGTCCAAGTTAATATAAGCAAAAACAATTTGGAAGGGGTCAGTGTGATGAAGTAAGATGTTAAGAAAATGGCATGTATCATCTATGTGCCTGATATGTCAGCCTAATGTTCCCTAAGTCTAGGATACAAAGAAAATGGTAACTGCAGAGATGAGGGTGAGCCAAAAGAGCGTAAACAAGGCAAGGGCAAATGCATGGAAAAGGCATGTGAATTCGGCGGCCATCTTTGACCATCCACTTGTCTGTGTTTGGCAAAAGGGTGGTAATGTCGAATGAGGGGCGGTAAAAGAGCATAAGGAGAGGTCAGTGGAATATAGACCCCGGAAACGTTACATACGTGTTTAAAAATGTGTGCTGAGGTTTCCCAAATGTTATACCTGGGCAAAAAATACCCCATATCTGGGCGCATGCTTTTAAAGAGGAGAGACAGGGAATGGAGAAAGGGGCAAGGAGGAAGGCGCAAGGGAATGTAAGCTGATCAAAGTGAGTCGGAGAAAGGAGCCAACAAGGTTACATGGTTCAAAGAAGTGAGTCAAACAAGTTACATGGGTCACAGACAAATAAATCTTTTCAAATGTGAAGAGAGAAGGTATATACAGATATGTACAGTCTGCAAACATGTAAAAAATGCCATCGAGGTTTTAGGTATACACCAGTGTCATAATCACCATGAATGTCATCTCAAGAGAGCAGCCTGGCAGATACAGAGCGGAACAGAAAAGAGGGGGGGGGGCATGATGCGAGCGGTGAGTGCGGGCTACTCCAGGAAATAATGTAATTCATCTTCGGTGTTAAGACCAAGTTCAATACACCGAAGTCTGCATATCCATCCCGCCTCCCGTTGTCGTAGTGCCAGATCTCTATTTCCTCCCCTTGGGTGTATGGGTTGATGATCTATACCCATAAACCACATGGTGTCTGTTTCTTTGTGGTGTTCCTGCATGTGGAAGGTCAAGGGGTATCTTAGGTCACCATTGCGTCTTGCTCTTACATGTTCTTGGATGCGGATTTTTAGGGCTCTCTTGGTGCTCCCAACATAAATCTTGTCACAGCCGCAACCCAAAACATAAACTACATATTTTGTGTTACAGTTGATCAAGTGATCGATTGTATAGGTTTTGCTTGTGTTGAAGCAAAACTCCTTAGTTCTGTTTTTGCCTAGTGCACACATATTGCAATCGCTACATGTAAAGAAACCTTTGGTGGGGGTCGTTAGCCAGTTGGTCCGCTTTTTCGATTCTAAGTAACTGGGGCAGAGGATATCACGGAGGTTTCTACCTCTCCTGTAGCAGACTTTTGGCTTTCTTGGCACAGAATCCTGTAGGCTCGGTATGTCCGCAATTAGGTGCCAATGTTTTCTTAGGATATTAAAAATTGTGCTGCTCTGATCTGAGTATTGTGTGGTGAATGACAGGGGTCTGTTAGTATCTGCTGGCCTGTGTTTGGGGGCCAAAGTGTTTGTTCTAGGCACATTATGGACTTTTTTGTTGGCTTTCTCAAGTGTCTTCCTTGGATAGCCCCTTTCAAGGAAACGTTTTTCTGTTTCCTGTATGTTATGTTGAAAGGCGTCTTCCGTGCTACAATTACGGCGCATCCGAATCATTTCCCCGTAAGGGATGTTCTCAATGATATGTCGGGGGTGTGCGCTCTCGTAATGTAAGATACTATTGCACGCTGTTGCTTTGCGATGTGTGCGACTCTGGATTTTGTTATTTTCCACAAAAAGGTTTACATCCAGGAAGTCAATAGTTCTCTGGTTGTGTGTCAGGGTGAAACGGACATTGAACGGGTTATCATTGAGATAGCCAAAGTAGTCAAGGAGGTCTGGGGTAGGTCCATCCCAGATCATGATCACATCATCGATGTACCTACCCCAGAAAATGATGTTGTTCATCCAAGCGGCCGCATGGCGACCCCATGCATGCTCCCGCTCAAACCAGCCCATAAATAGGCCGGCGTAAGCGGGAGCAAATCTGGAGCCCATCGCGGTCCCTTGTATCTGGTGATACCATGCTGAGTCATGGAGAAAATAATTTTTTGACAGTATGATATCTGTCATCTCAAGGAGAACACCATTGTGTGACAAGTGGTCTGCTGTACGTTTGTCTAGGAAAGTTTCCAAAGCCCTTATTCCAAACTCCTTTTTGATACAAGTGTAGAGTCCTACTACATCTAGTGTAACCAAATGTAGAGAATCTGTCCAGGTAAAGCCTTCCAATTTGCCTAATATATCCTTGGTATCCCTCAGGTAGGCAGGGAGGTTTTGTACCATGGGTTGGATGAAGGTATCCACATATTCTGAAAGCCTTTCTGTAGGCGAACCGATTCCGGAGATGATGGGGCGGCCAGGTGGGAAGGGACCCCCTTTGTGAATTTTGGGGAGTATGTATATGCAGGGATAAGACGGGGTTGTTACTGTCAGATATTGGCACTCCTCTGCACTTAGTAAACCTATCTCACGCCACTCTGTAAGTTTCATGTTTATAAATGATGTGAGTGTTTCAATGGGGTTGTGGCCTAGTTTGGTGTAGCAGGTGGAGTCAGAAAGCTGTCGGGAGATTTCGTTCATATAGTCATCCCTGTTCATAATGACTACATTCCCCCCTTTATCAGCTTCACGGATAACAATTTTTTCATCTGATTGTAGTCTTTTCAGAGCTTCTGATTCTGTCCGGGTAAGATTAAATTTAGGCGGGGGAGCACGTTTTGGGTTTTCAAGCATCTGGTCCCTATGACTATGTAAATACAGTGCATCTATTAAGTTTATAATGTCTGTACTGTGTCCAACCCTAATACATTCTCGTGTTGTTTAATATTAACATCCACTAGTGATATTGCTTTATCATCTCTAACCACCTTACAAAAATAGATAAATTTGACTTAATACTAATTATTCTATCCACATCTATTACCAAAAGTGACGTGTGCTCAAAAATAATTCTTATTTTTATTTATAATTTTTATGTAGTCTTTTTCTCAGAGATTTTTGTTCATTCCATTTCTCCCTATTTAAATTCAGAACTGCTGAAGAAATTAATATACCTTATCGTTACACTAACCTATTTAACTGAGCCCAGTTAACTACATGTTTATCAATACTTGTCACTGGCGGAGGACACATGATCAATGCAGGATATGTCAACTAAACATCATACAAAAAGACCTCATAATGTTGGTGCGTTACTACAACAGTTCTATATGGGTGGTTTTGTGTAGACAATTTTACAAACTTAAATCGTGCTACTCCCATGCAGAGACAATTGCGAGTGAAAAATCACACATACTAGAGGCTAAACCTCAATGATGGAGACATTTTGGGGTGTCCACAACTGGAGCTGTTGAATAAAACAACAAGAGGAGTATTCATTAGATCTACAAAGAATACCAGCATATATATATATATATATATATATATATATATATATATATATATATATATATATATATATATATATATATATATATATATACATTACCTACTGGCTATCGCCAGTAGGTATATATAGTTAGAATTTTTTCTCTATGGGACTTTTGAAAATTCTATGTCTAATAACTTTGGCGTTTGTGGACGGAATCGGCTGAAATTTTCAGGAAAATGGCACATTTTGATTCTGAGCAGCCCCTGAAAATTTGGGGGGGTTTCGTCAAGGGGGGGTCGAGAAAAAAGGGGGGTCCCAAAACGCGTTTTTTGCATTGAGTTTTCCATAGGGCGGTTGGACTCACTTTTAGCTCGAACGGCTGAATGGATTTGCACGAAACTTGGCAAAATTGTAGGGACTGTTAGCCCGATGTGCCTTTGCTAGGTCTCAATATATGTGCTCCAGTAGTTTTTGAGAAATTAACGTTCAAACCAAGATATATATCTGTAACAGCGCTCTGGGCAGCGATCCGGTCCGCTTACTTTTCGCTTATCGGAACTTTGCGCGCAGAAAGCTGATTGGCTCTCCGGTGTCTGTCAACATTCTAAACAGTCCGGAGCGGACGCCATCTTGTCTCTCGGTAGGATCGAGAGAGAAGAAGAGGTGGAAAACGAAAGGGGAATTTAATGAAAGGGGGCAAGGTATCCCCCTCTTGACCCCCTAGGAATGTTGTTGGGGTTATTAAAGGGTCCCGTGGGGAAAATAAAAAAAAATGATTTTTCACGGTAGAAGCGCTTCACGGGCCGCGAACTGGGCCGCAAACTGGTAGCGAAACGGGAATTCGCCATTTTGTGCTTCGTTAATTAAATTACTAGGTATAAGGGGGTGCGGGAGACGTATCCTAATCCCCTTACTAGTTATAAGTGGGTGCGGGAGACGTATCCTAATCCCCTATGTTTCCTGAGGGTGGCTGAGGAGGCTGATATATGTTGATACATCTCTTCCAGCGGCTGTGCGTGAGCTTTTTTTTTTTTTTTGCTGCGTGACAGTCCGGAGCGGCCGCCATCTTGTCTCTCGGTAGGATCGAGAGAGAAGAAAAGGTGAAAAACTAAGGGGGAATTTAATGAAAGGGGGCAAGGTATCCCCCTCTTCACCCCCTAGGAATGTTGTTGGGGTTATTAAAGGGTCCCGTGGGGAACATAAAAAAAAAATGATTTTTCACGGTAGAAGCGCTTCACGGGCCGCGAACTGGGCCGCAAACTGGTAGCAAAACGGGAATTCGCCATTTTGTGCTTCGTTAATTAAATTACTAGGTATAAGGGGGTGCGGGAGACGTATCCTAATCCCCTATGTTTCCTGAGGGTGGCTGAGGAGGCTGATATATGTTGATACATCTCTTCCAGCGGCTGCGCCATCTTGCCTTTTTTTCGAATGGCACAATTTTGTCGTGCACGGCAGCCATTTTAGATGCCAGGCTGGTCCCAGGATATCACCTAACCCTGCGGATGTAGTTTATGGCCCCAGCTGTAGAGAATTCAGACATGCCAATCCTCCTGATTTAGGCGTGTGACTACTGATTTCAGTGCTAGTCTCCCGCCTCCCGATTTCTGCAAGCAAAATCCCGGGGGCATATTACGAACAACTAGCGATAATTTTTGTCTCTAACTTGTTTAGAGACAAAAATTATCGCCGCACATCGGCGATTTTTATCGCAGATAAACCTTGCTATTATCGCAGAAAAGTCAGCGATATTCATGTATTATTGACCTAATGCTCTTAGCCATGTTATCCACCTCCCATTGGATAACATGGCTAAGAACTGCTCAGGGCAGGTGTTAGATTTTGGAGATATTCGCGCTTAGCGCGAATATCTCCAAAAGTTGGTAATAGAAGGTAGCGATGTTAGGGACTGTTTCCAGTCGCTAACATCTTGGCACGCCACTTTGCATGTCATTAGTGATAAATATCACTGACATGCAAAGCGGGGCCCAAGATGGTCGCTATCTCCTTTTAGCTGTCACTAACTGGTGTTAGCGACAGCTTGGTAATAGGGAGATAATTTTATCTCCGCTTTCATGGCTTTTAAAGCCAAAAAAGCGGAGATAAACCCCCTTGATAATATGCCCCACGATTCCTTGGGGGTTTCAGCCGACAGGGCTTGCTATTGTGTTACATGGTAATTTTTCCATGAAACGTCAGAGGGTCGATGCAGGGGTTGTAGAAGAGGTGATAAACCATTTAAGCCTCATGAACAAGCGCATGGTCTTTTAAAGATTTGTGAAGTACTCGGGCGGCGGTGTGTGTGTGCCCTCTTTCAGGAGCGGGCGGGGGGGCACTGCCAGCAACTTGCCAGGTCAGGTAGTGTTCAACACGTGCATCACCCTTTCTCTGCCTGCTATTGCGCTCCATGCTTCGGAAAGGTAAGAAAAAGAACGTGCATTTGAGTTTGAAATGTCCGATCCTGCAGCAGCACACTTCCAAAGCCCACACATGACAATAACCCGATTCAAGGCCCCATTCACCCGTTTTAAAAAAAATAGATAACACTCCAACAAAGTAAGGTTATAAAACTTTATTAACTACTAACTTTAACAAACGGAACAAAAACTAAAAACATTTAAACATTTCTCAACACAAAAAGCAACAATGGTTAGAAGCGGTCTTTTGTGCGAATAGTCCCAAGGCAGCACAACGTGCAGAGTTCTGGACGGCACCCAGGTGATGTCGCCTGGGTGCCGCACTGGTTTAGGGATCCTACAATGCTGCTCCGAAAATTGGCGTGGGGCGTCCCGGGTGGGGCGGGGGGAGGCCTCGTCAGTAGCGGTCTGTTGTGCGAATAGTCCCAAGGCAGCACAACGTGCAGAGTTCTGGACGGCACCCAGGTGATGTCGCCTGGGTGCCGCACTGGTTTAGGGATCCTACAATGCAGCACAGAAAAACAGCGTGGGGCGTCCCGGGTGGTGCGGGGGGAGGCCTCGTCAGTAGCGGTCTGTGTCCAGTGTCACATGGCTGACACAACATGTACGACAGGCACCCAGGTGATGTCCAGTAAACTGCCGCACTGGTTTTGGTATCCTACAATGCTGCTCCGAAAATTGGCGTGCGGCGGCTCGGGGGGGGGGGCGTGGGGGAGCCGGCGTGAACGGGCCTCCCCAGGTGGCGGCCATCTAGCTGAGTTGCGCTCGCTCTTGCGGCCACAGCGTCTCGCTCACCATGTTGTTGAGTTGCTCCCACTCTTGCAGTGCAGCGATAGGCGACTGCCACATGGCTCTTAAAATGGCGGACAGCTCCTCGGTTTTAGGCCTGGTCCACTGAAATGGCCCTGGGACACTTTGGAACTCGGACGCTTGCCTGCTAGGGCTTGGGCTCCATTCTCGAAAAGCGTCCGCTCAGCCGTGAAGATTGTATAAAAGTCTTGGGGGCCCCCGACTCCCGCAGGCTTCCGGTGGGGAGCGGCTGCCATGATTGCTCGCGGAATGACCACGACGGAGCCACGAGATGGTGGTGCTCTCATGCTGACGCCAGCTTCAGTCTGAATGATCCAGAAACAAGGTGGGGCTTTCATCGTTTGGGAAAAAAAAATGTTCTAAACCAATGAAAAGTGTTATTTTTAGGTCATATGACCAAGCCTTCCATCTTTAGGAAACCAAAAGTAAAATGAACCAATGAAAAGTTTTATAAACAAGTCACATGACCTGTTATGCGACATAGGGCTACAAAAAGCGTAGAAAATCCGTTGGCACGTGAGGCGGCGTCAGTAGCGGACCGATGTGCGAATAGGCCGAAGGCAGCACAACGCGCCGAGATCCGGATGGTACCGAGGTGGTGTCCAGCAAATTGCCGCACTGGTGTGGCCATCCTACAATGCTGCGCCGAAAGACGGCGTGTCCAGCTGAATTGCGGTCACTGTTGCGGTACAGTGACTCGAACGCGCCGAGATCCGGATGGCACCGAGGTGGTGTCCAGCAAATTGCCGCACTGGTGTGGCCATCCTACAATGCTGCGCCGAAAGACGGCGTGTCCAGCTGAATTGCGGTCACTGTTGCGGTACAGTGACTCGAACGCGCCGAGATCCGGATGGCGCCGAGGTGGTGTCCAGCAAATTGCCGTACTGGTGTGGCCATCCTACAATGCTGCGCCGAAAGACGGCGTGTTCAGCTGAGTTCCGGTCACTCTTCCGGCACAGTGACTCGAACGCGCTGAGATCCGGATGGCACCGAGGTGGTGTCCAGCAAGTGGCTGCACTGGTGTGGCCATCCTACAATGCTGCGCCGAAAGTCGGCGTGGGGTGCCCCGTTGGCTTATGAGGTGATGTCAGTAGTGGACTGATGTGTGAATAGGTCGGAACCAGCACAAGGCGCCAAGATCCGAATGGCAAGTCCTGGATGTTGAGTGCCTCAGTTGAGATTTCTGAGCAGTGCTTGTAGGACTGTCTGAAGCTTATTTGCACCTGCTGCAGCTTCACTAGGTCCGGCGGAACTTTTTGCCTTTTCCTTTCTGCTTCTTTTCCTACAATGCGTTTCATCTGAAGACACGACCAGGTCCCTGAATGTGTGCAGGGGGACGCTATTGATTGAATGAACGCGCCGAGATCTGGATGGCACCGAGGTGGTGTCCAGCAAATTGCCGCACTGGTGTGGCCATCCTACAATGCTGCGCCGAAAGTCGGCGTGGGGTGCCCCGTTGGCTTATGAGGTGATGTCAGTAGTGGACTGATGTGTGAATAGGTCGGAACCAGCACAAGGCGCCAAGATCCGAATGGCAAGTCCTGGATGTTGAGTGCCTCAGTTGAGATTTCTGAGCAGTGCTTGTAGGACTGTCTGAAGCTTATTTGCACCTGCTGCAGCTTCACTAGGTCCGGCGGAACTTTTTTCCTTTTCCTTTCTGCTTCTTTTCCTACAATGCGTTTCATCTGAAGACACGACCAGGTCCCTGAATGTGTGCAGGGGGACGCTATTGATTGAATGAAAATGGCGGCTTGACACAAAGCTGACTCAAGCGTTACTGTTGGTGCTATACAGACAAAAATTGGTTTTCAGTTTGTACATTCTTCAGGTTTTTTTTTTCCATCCAAGTCTGATTGAGAGTTTGTAGAAAAATGGCTTCAGATTTTCCACATACTACTCTTCAACATTCTTCCTAAATGTAAGAATGTGAAACTCACTAGGAGAACGGCTGTTTCTGTTTCCTTTCAAAATGCTGCCACCAATATTTTCTGAATGGAAGACACCATCTTGTAGCATAAAGGGCCGAAAGGGGTTCTGGTCTGGCCGATGGTTGGTGGAGACATTTTGACTATATCTTGGACCTGCCCGGCCTCGCCCAAAATGGCGCCGGTATAAATGGGACTCGTAACTCTTTGCCCGCAAATGTATATCTAGAAAATGTTATTGTAAGTGGCCCTGTCGTATTTTAATTACAAAATGTACGTCCACCGATTCCGCAACTGTTAGACACCTTTGTTCTTGTCACCTAATGGCCCGCTCGTTACGTTCTTCTACAGTGTAAATGTCTCCTCATCATATACGATTTCAGTTTGCTCCGTGGCCGGCCCACGTGGTTGTAGGCCCGTATTTGTATACTGATATTTTTACAATAAAGGTTTTTAAAACAAAACACGGTAGTAGTATTTTCATTTGTAAAGTTTTTACTTTTAGTGACTGTTTTCGAATCAGTAAAAGGCAAGTGAAATAAAGCAGTCCAATTACATGACGGATAAAAGGTATAATATGTAGGAACGCAGTAAAGATAAATGGTCAAGGGCAGTTGTGTTTTCCACTCCTGCAACATAAAGTGATCGATAAGAATCTGATAATCAGGCGTATCGGCGACTAAGACAGCAGGCCGAATCTCTTTTACTCAACGGCTCCGTCATGGAAGGAAGAAATGCCCTTTTTCTCGAAAAAGGAATATATTTTACTTGCAAGACAGTTGTAAATTTTCCGGGAAAGTACATTAGCCTGGAATATTATAACATATGTTTGAAAAAAAAATATTGTTCGAAAATAATAAAAAGCGTAATTTTTAGGTCATATGACCAAGCTTTTCATCATTAAATTAACAAAAGTAAAATGAACCAATGAAAAGTTTTATTAACAAGTCACATGACCTGTTATGCTTACGTTACGCGCTGCGCGCCGCGCCTCGGATCACTTCCGGGTGCGCTAACGCGGCGTGTCATAAAGCGCATTACGCGACAACGTAGGTCAAGAATATAGTCAAAATGTCTCCACCAACCAGCGTTCAGAACACAACCCCTTTCAGCAGTCCAAAAAGTTCTGTTAAATGACAACAGAGGGGACAGGCAACAAGAACCATCAGTCAAAGAGGGGAGGGCAAGTTCTTCTCTTCCGGGTCATGTTGGGGCGCTACCGGAACTGATCGAATTGGTAGTCTACAGTGTTTCTGGATGTTTCAGACTAAAGCTGGCGTCAGCATGAGACCACTACCATCTCGTAGCTCCGTCGTGGCCATTCCACGAGCAATCATGGCAGCCGCTCCCCACCAGAAGCCTGCGGGAGTCGGAGGCCCCCAGGACTTTTGTAGAATCTTCACGGCTGAGGGGACGCTTTTCGAGAATGGGACCCAAGCCCTAGCAGACAAGCGTCCGAGTTCCAAGGTGTCCCAGGGCCATTTTAGTGGACCAGGCCCAAAACCGAAGAGCCGGCCGCCATTTTGAGAGTCCTGTGGCAGCCGCCTATCGCTGCACCGCAAGAGCGGGCGCATCTCAACTACATGGTGAGCGAGACGCTGTAGTCGCAAGAGCGGGCGGTAAACAGCTGAATGGCGGAAGAGGCACAGTGTAGCAAAAGCGGGCGGAATGGCAACTAAAACGATAAAGGGGCGCCCCACTACAGCTTGTCTTCAGGTCAAACGGATTGTGGGACAAGGTCCAGAATTGAAGAGTCATCAAAAGGCAAAAAGTTCCGCCGGACCCCGGGAGCCGGCCGCCTATGTCGGGGGCGATCTCAGGCTACACCAGTGCTATAAGACTTGGGGAGGGTGTCGGAGCCAAGCGTCTTCTCCGAGTCCATGGCCATCACACCGCCCCTCAGGGGCCTCCGTCAAGCTGTTTAGGAAGGTAACATATCACATTGTTTTCTAATGCAGTCAGGTCCACAAACGACACTCACTTACTTTGAGAATAGTGAAGCTGCAGTAGGTGGAAATAAGCTTCAGACAGTGTTACAAGCACTGCTCAGAACTCTTAACTATGGCACCCAACATCCAGAACTTATGCTATTTGAGAATGGTAGTGACATCGAAGCATCTCAGGGACCAAAACCATTAACGTACTTTCACGTATGAAAATCTTACTTGGGGAGGGGGCAGGAGCGAAGCGCCCCCTCCCAGTCAGCGCCACCACACCGTATGTTGAAAATCTGAAGCCATCGTTCTACAAAGTCAACCAAACTTGGATTGAAAAATCTAGAAAAATGTACAAACTGAAAACCAGTTTTGGTCTGCATAGCATCAGTAACAACGCTTGAGTCAGCTTTGTGTCAAGCCGCCATTTTGATTCAACAAAGCACAGGCATGGAAAAAGGCTGAAATTCAGAACTCTAAACTATGGCACCCAACATCCAGGAGCTTGCTATCTGGATCTTGGAGCCTTGTGCTGTTTTCGATCTATTCACACATCGGTCCACTACTGACATCATCTTATAAACCAACGTTATGTAAATAGTTTTTTAATAAAATGTTTTACCCTGTTTCTTTGTTGGTGTGTTGTCTATATTTTTAATATTTGCATAGGGTTTGTCGTTATTTTGTGCGGGATGGGTGATGGAGCCGAGCTGTCTTGCAGCCCTCATGGTGTGGAGCTCAGTTCATCTCACTATTTTCGTATTTCTCAAGAAGGGTTGTTCCTAATATTTCTATTTTAGCGAGGTCAAAAAGAGATCCAATTAGTGGCCTACTGATTTTGCTCGATTACTTTTATTTTTTTACACGATTTTCACTATCTGCAAAGACTAAACAGAGTATTGCGACTTTGTGCTTGTTTGTAAATAGAGAATGATCCAAAGAGAACCAATTCTAAAACAGTAAATGCTTGGACAACAATCAATCAAATGGAGAGACAAGGAGGCACGACGGATTACAACGGGGGTAAAGGCCTGCGTTAACTACCCTTCAGTATCTGCAAAGAGAGAGTACTACTAAGGCAAAAGAGGGGAGGGGGGGGGGGTGCAGCGTTCAAAGCACATCAGCGTGCATAAATACGAAAATGTTTTTATCTATCACGTACTTGACATTTTAAAGCTTTTCATATTTGCTATTAAAAAACCAATGAAATTCACAGAAAAAACCATAGGTTATAGTGGATATATAGTTAGGAATTTGCATTTACAAAACCTTGAAAATTCAATGAAAAAACCATAGGTTATAGGCCATATATAGTTAGGAATTAGCATTTACAAAACCTTATTTTACTCGCATAAAACCATTGAAATTCCATATATAGTTAGAAGCGCTAACTATATATCGCGCACCCGCAATCCACTGCTGATGATGTCACATATTACATCATTCATGACATGGTCAGTGACATCACTGATGACATCACTGATGACATCTCAAATGACATCACTGATGACAACTCAAATGATATCAATGATGACATCTCAAATGACATCACTGATGACATCACTGATGACAACTCAAATGACATCACTGATGACATCTCATTTGTCATCACTGATCACATCACTCATGTGATAATACAATGAACCTCTTCAGACTCTAATATAACCTTACATACACTCAGTATAAACAGACACTCACAGACTGTCAGTCATCCATGGAGTTACTCACACACCTAGTCAGTCATGCAAAGAATCAATCACACCTCCATTTCCTCAACTATACAGTTATACACATCTTACTTATTCAAACATATAATAACACATATTTACTCTCTTATATAATCCCTGATACAAGCTCACAGTGATCGATACAGCCACTCACACATTCACTGGCTCTTATGTTCAGTTATTTATATATCTCAACTCTCACATGTATTGTATTTTACATACGTACTTACTTGCTCATGTAGCAATGAGAAATCCATTCACTCACCAACACACCCATGCATAGTCAACCGCCCATATAGCTGTTTCCACATGCCCTCTTGAACTCATACTCCTAGTGAATCAACTGCTTACACATCTATGCACAGAGTCACGCACCTCCCAGCCACCCACACACACACTCAGCCTCCCATTCAAATACTTGGGCAACCAATCAATAACCCATATGGCCACTCTTATAGCTACTGATCAACACATGCAGCAGCTTACACAACAACAAACATACTGATGCACAAATTAAGACAGTTTAGTCACTAACCCATGCACTCAGTGAGACACATTTAATCACTCACTCATACAGTCAGTCATGCACCTACTAAATTCTTCATCCAGACACTTATACATCCACTCATTCTTCAATATGTGAAACATATTTTGTCTTTACAGAAACATACAGTCACTGGGTGTTGTCATCAGTGATGTCATCAGTGATGTCATTTGAGATGTCATCAGTGATGTCATCAGTGATGTCACTGACCATGTCATGAATGATGTAATATGTGACATCATCAGCAGTGGATTGCGGGTGCGCGATATATAGTTAGCGCTTCTAACTATATATGGAATTTCAATGGTTTTATGCGAGTAAAATAAGGTTTTGTAAATGCTAATTCCTAACTATATATGGCCTATAACCTATGGTTTTTTCATTGAATATATATATATATTTATATATATATATATATATATATATATATATATATATATATATATATATATATATATATATATATATATATATATATATATATATATATATGTATATATATATATATAAAAGAAGAAGAGGGTGTCCCAAAACGCACTGTGGCCAACCTCACAGGTTGTTAGAATTACCCACAGTATCCCATTTGTGTGAGACTATAGTCCATCAACTCCCATGTACAAAACCTCGCCACAATGCGAAAAAAGTTTCCTATATTGTCCACCTGTGCAAAACTTTAAGTGCTGCAATAGGTTTGTCCAAAAATACTGATTATTGTTTCCAATTTACAAGCTCTTATTATGATAGCTGTAATCATACACACTTTAACACATGCAGGGGATAATTGTAGTGATTCCAAAATGTACACCACACAAATACCTGTTACATTCATTATCAGTAGCAACATTAGGAACAGGAAGCATGCTGCTGAATTTCGAAATAAAGCCGCATTTCCAGTATTGGGCCTCTATTGTTTTTGTGCATTTGATGGGCAGTTCCAAGCACATTGCTAGAGGTCTCTCTGAAGGGGGGGGCTCCAGAATCGTAAAATGTTTGTTTGGATATTAACTTAGGAGCATGACCCACTCACGCACCCAGCCTACTAAGGAAGCCCCAGTGGTAAACCAGCATTTGCAATGCAATAGGTTTCGTATTTGTGAGAGTTTGAGCTATTGCCATTGTAAATGTCAATGCTTTTATTTATCTGTTTTTATATTTAACAAATGAATAAAATGCATTGTCATTTACAATAGCTCATGCGAGACCTATTTCATTTCAGAGTAGCAACAAATATTGTCCCGGGCTGCTTAGAAAGTGAAAGCGCGCATGGCACGCTGAATGTTGCAGGAAAGCATGTGGTACCTGCAGTAGGAGAAACTCATTAAAGAAAAATAGTGCTTACAGACTAAATAAGACCTATGTGTCGGATGCCTGTTTTCAATATATCCAACAACCAAAACCAGCACCAATATTGCCAATAACTTAGTATGGGGGCCTAAAAGTGACCACACGACCTACTCAATTAAACAGTAGATTTTAAGACCAACTATTTCGTCCAGAATAAATCAATTATTTTTATTTTAATTATTTGAGTCAAAACATATATCACACAAAATTCACATGTTTATGTACATTGCTTATTTCACTCCACATTTATTCACACCAACATTTCTAACACTCAATACAAACATTCAACCATGCACACCCAAAACAAACATAGAATCAATTGACATCAATTTACAACATAAGCTATTTACAACAATTAAATTTCCAAAACAACACAGGTAATCAAATCAATTATTTTTAAGACTTTGATGTTTTTAGAACGTCCTAGTGTTGTGAAAAGCGGTCTACGCATTTCGAAAACCCTTTCTTCAAGGGAATTCTCTTCAGGACCACGTAGCTGTGAATGAGAAGGTAGACAAAAGTCAGTCTAAAAAGACGACCAAAGCTGTGTTACTTCTTAATAAAAAGGGGGGAAGAACTCATCCTACCTCTCCGGTGCTTGATTTCACAGAATCTGAAACAGACAAAATAACAACCCAACTAAATACTGTATCTATTTTACCCTTCATCAAGGTAAAGGAACTCGCTACAACATGCACCATACAGCACGGTACTCACATGTTTTCTTTCGTGACTGGCTCGTGTCTTTAAATAAAGTGTGAGCCCTGTGTAATGTAAAGGGAATATATCAGACTCAGGCACGATATCTGAAGTTTCAGACATGAAAAACAATTGTAAACGTGAGCGGCTTACTTGAAAAAAACGTATGGGTCACTCCTGTGGAGAGAGATGGAAGCAGGCGGGGTGGCTTACCTGTAGAAATCGAGCGAGTCACAGTTACTATACGAGTGATTCCGAGTATCGAAAAGTCTCAAATCAGCCAGCTCATGTTTATGCCGGAGGTATCTTACCCGTGCTTGTACGTTTTTGACTCCAAACACTTCCAGTTGCATTTGCTGGCACAGTGTTCCTCTGTATTTCAATTCCAGACGACTGTCAGCCGACCCGCTCTCCTTCCCGAATGTAGGCAAACGCTGAGTGATTTCCGGTTTCTAAGCATTATGGGGCATGTCGTTTTTCAAAAATCGTCTCTGAGTGAGGCTCAAAGGTGCCAGTAGGATGGCATGAGTACAAGTTCGATCAGTAAGATCTCTGGTATGTTAACGGCAGATTAAAATAGAGCATACAAGGCAAACGAGTCAAATGCACGCGTCGTCCTCGGCTGTCACTGGGGAACATTTTCATAATGTACAACATGTTTATTGTTGTAACCGGTAAAGTTCTGACATTTCATTCAAGCCGTCAACGGCTGTATTAAATTTGATTATTAACAGCGCTTCACTGCGGGATAATTTATCTTCAATGTCCCCACCTCGGGGGTCCCTCTCGATCTTAGTAATCACTCTCCATCTTAGGTCATCCAATGTATGCTTGTTAATCTGTCAGTGGTTAACCAGAGGTGCAGAAATAACATTGTTTTTTATTCGTGATTTGTGTTGTATAATGCGACATCTTACTTCCTGGCTCATTTTCCCAATGTAAAGTTTGTTGCATGGGCATTTCACACCATAGATAACATATCTTGATTTACAGTTTGAGAATTTTTCATGTTTCCAGAAACCGTCTTTGTGTTGAAAAAGAGTACCTTCGTCTGTACTGGGGTAACAAATGCATGCCCCGCACTTATGATGTCCTTGTACCGGTGGTAGCCCCAAAAAGGCACTTACTGTCAAATATTCTTTCTTTTTCATGGCAGCTCTTACTAGATGGTTTCCCACGCATTGATCTTTTTTATATGCGAATAGTGGTTTTTCTCTAAAGGATTGGTCAACCTTTTCCACAAGACGCCAGTTTTGTAATATTGTTTTTTTAAGCTGATTGGAGTTGGGACGGAATGTAGATACACAAACTACTCTATTCAGAGATGGTTTTTCTCTTTTCTCTAATAGCGTCTCCCTGGGGACCCACCAGGCTCGCTTCATTGTCTTTTTAAGTAGTTTTTTCGAGTATCCTCTTGCTAACAAGTTTTCAGTGAGGTTGTTTTGCGTGTAAAAAGTATTCATCTTTGAAATGGCAATTTCTTTTTATTCGGAGATATTGCCCAAAGGGCAAATTTTCTCTTAAGTTGCGTGGATGATTGCTGCAGAAGTGAAGGGCTTTATTTCGGTCTGTTTTCTTTTTGAAAAGGGTGGTAACTAAGCCTTCCTCCGTCGGGTACACTTCCACGTCCAAAAATGCCATCCTTATTTTTGAATGGTTCAAACTAAATTTTATTTCTTGTGTTCTAGAGTTTAACCACTCATGAAACTTCTCAAGATCTTCCTCCCCACCTGTCCATGTCATAAAGATGTCGTCGATGTATCGACTCCAACTTGAAATTTTATCCACAAAGGGGTTATTGTGGTAAATTAATTTTTCTTCGAAGAGTGCCATAAAAAGCACTGCCAATTCTGGTGCGAAAGAACACCCCATGGCTACACCGCTCGTTTGAAAAAAGAATTCGCCATTAAAATTAAAAAAATCTTTTTTAAAGCAAATGTTGCTAATTCCATAATGAATTCCGTCGGAACTCTCATTGGTTTCTCTCTTTCGTCCAGGAAGTATTGGATGGCATCTAGTCCATCATTTTGGGGAATCTGAGTGTACAGCGATGTTACATCTAGGGTAACTAATAAGTCTTGATTTTCTTCAAAATGAATTGTTGGAAGTTTAGAGATGAAATCCGTGGTATCTCTCAAGTAAGATTTCACTTTGGGGAGGAAAGGTTTCAGAAAAAAAATCAACAAATTTAGCTGTTGGTTCCAGCAGTGACTCACAACCGGAGACAATTGGTCTTCCCGGGGGTGTACTAGCGTCCTTATGAATTTTCGGGAGGACGTAGAACAATGGTGTTCTTGGATTAGTACATTTGAGATATTCATGTTCTTTTTTGCCTATAATTCCATTTTCTAATCCTTTGTCCAGGATTTGACTTAATTGATGTTGTAACTCCCTAGTAGGATATTTTGGAATTTTTCTATAGCATCTAGTATTTTTTAGTTGGCTCATTACTTCCGCAGTATATTTGACTGTGTCCCAGATCAATCAATCAATCAATCATGGCATTTATATTGTGCACTACTCAACCGGAAGGGTCTCAAGGCGCGTGGGGAGGGGGGTCTGCTACTGCTCGAACAGCCAGGTCTTGAGCTGTTTCCTGAAGGCGAGGTGGTCCTGGGTCAGCCGCAGGTGGACAGGCAGGGAGTTCCATGTCTTAGCCGCTAGGTAGGAGAAGGATCTTCCTCCGGCGGTGGCTCTCTGGATGCGAGGCGCGAGGGCGAGGTTCGCCGATGACAATGGACCCGCCCTTATCGGCCTGTTTGATGGTAATTGATGTATCTTTTTTAAGGTCCTCCAAAGCAGATCTTTCTGAAGATGAGATATTAAATTTGGTCCAGTGTTTTTTATGTTCCATGTTAGTGATCGCTGACAAAATCGTTTTTTCAAAGGTGAGGATCTCCTTGGCCACTTTATTTGCTGGTGGGCAAAAGGATGACTTTTTCTTCAGACCAGTAACTTCAATTGGTGGATTATAGATAGATTGCGAAAAAAATGATCTTAGTTTGAGTTTCCTGCAAAACTCTAGGGCCTCAGTCTTGAGTTTAACAAAGTTGGTATGTCTTGCGGGAACAAATGAAAGCCCTTTTTCTAGAATACTAGTTTCAGCTGAAGTGAGGGTTTTCTTGGACAGACTAAAGATTGGTGAGACTACGAATTTTTGTAATTTTGTTGCTGCGTCGACATCTCCCATGGTTGGTTGTAACGGGGGAGGCCCTAGATTTGTTGTTGGCCTCTTCCTAAAAAAGGCACTGTAGATGGGCCGGCTTGTTGTTGGAATGAACCTCTTTTATTTGTATTTCTCCTCTGGATATTTCCTTCGTTTTCACTACCTCCTGAAGATGACGAAGTGTCAGAGAAAGTAATAAATTTGCTATTAGATCTCCCTTGGTTGTCTGATAGGTATTTTCGTGAGTCAAGTCGTGTATAGAAGTCAGATTGCAAATATGGATACACTTTCTCAAGGTTGAAGTTTTTTTTATCCTTTTGAAACTGATTTTCCTTTTGGTTTATAGTGAAATCTTTAAATTCCAAGATGTCCTTTTCTACTTTTTCTAGTAATGCTTTTGCATCTGGAATGAGTTGGTTTTGTTGAATTTCGTCTTCCAAAGTTTTGATTTCCTCAAGTTGTTGTAAAGAAATCCTTTGAGCTGTCTCCACAGTTAAGACCATAAGGTCTCGGCTGCACTTATTCTCGATATAGCTGTAGCCCTTTGTATAAACAGGGTCCTCCGTAAAGATGACAGGGATATTTTTGATTTGGAGTCCTCCTGGTATTGTGCCTGCTCTTAGGTGCTGAAGTAGAAAATGTCAGTGCAGGTCCGTCCGGATTACTAAGATCGAGAGGGACCCCCAAGGTGGGGACATTGAAGATAAATTATCCCGCAGTGAAGCGATGTTAATAATCAAATTTAATACAGCCGTTGACGGCTTGAATGAAATGTCAGAACTTTACCGGTTACAACAATAAACATGTTGTACATTATGAAAATGTTCCCCAGTGACAGCCGAGGACGACGCGTGCATTTGACTCGTTTGCCCTGTATGCTCTATTTTAATCTGCCGTTAACATACCACAGATCTTACTGATCGAACTTGTACTCGTGCCATCCTACTGGCACCTTTGCGCGTGAGACTCACTCTGAGACAATTTTTGAAAAACTACATGCCCCATAATGCTTAGAAACCGGAAATCACTCGGTGTTTGCCTACATTCGGGAAGGAGAGCGGGTCGGCTGACAGTCGTCTGGAATTGAAATACAGAGGAATACTGTGCCAGCAAATGCAACTGGAAGTGTTTGGAGTCAAAAACGTACAAGCACGGGTAAGATACCTCCGGCATAAACATGAGCTGGATGATTTGAGACTCTTCGATACCCGGAATCACTCGTATAGTAACTGTGACTCACTCGATTTCTACAGGTAAACCACCCCGCCTGCTTCCATCTCTCTCCACAGGAGCGACCCATAAATTTTTTTCAAGTAAGCCGCTCACGTTTACAATTGTTTTTCATGTCTGAAACTCCAGATATCGTGCCGAGTCTGATATATTCCCTTTGCATTACACAGAGCTCACACTTTATTTAAAGACACGAGCCAGTCACGAAAGAAAACATGTGAGTACCGTGCTGTATGGTGCATATTGGTGCTGTATTGTGTGCATTAGAGGTGCATACAGATGCACAAATTTAAAACATGACACACAAACCAGACATGAGTGAAGAGGCACACACATAGGCAATGTATACAAACAGTGGTCAAAGTGGGGTAAAAAAGTAGGGGAACTGTGGGCAGAGACTCCGAGGGCGGGGATAACCCAAGGATTGGATCAGTGGTCGGAGTCAGAGGTGTGGCCATAATGTGCCAAACATCCAAATTTTTAGTATTTGTTTGGAATTTCACCGACCAGTTACAGCTTATTGTGTTATTTAATTCAAACAATGTATACACTTGAATATTTAAGGTTTAATAGGAGTTATTAGCATTTAAATACATTCACAAAGTGAGATATATTTCCAATCACACATTGTCCCAAATACGCCTAAAAGTGTAATCATAAGCCATTTGTCTCCAAGCCATGCAGTTTCTCTCATTAGCACTTATCCTCCCTTCTTCCACAAGAGCAGTTCAAACATGAAAGGCAAAATATCCTAGTTTGCAAATGTTTTCTATAGAATTATGGCTCTGTTATATTTGCCACATAATACATCATCCACTGCATAGTCTTACAGTTTTAACTAATAATTTTTGTAGCTCAAGCAGATATAAAGTTAATGAAAAACATGACTTGCGTTGCTGCAAAGTGGACGGCCATTTGCAAAGGTTGACTATCACCTTTCTCACTGCTGCATTTGTATGTTATACTGATACTAACGAGGCAGAATCTTTGCAGAGACCTAACATGTGTAAAAATGTCTAAATAATAAAGTATAAGAAAATATATTGCATTATGCTGCAGCCTTTTTTTGTTGCATAATTTAGTCAACACTGCAGCATCCTTTTGTCCCCCTTGGCTGCATAATTCGAGTGGCTCCAGAGCAGGTATCACATGTTAAAAGTACTTGTGCATGAAGCAGAAAGACTGTGACGTTTGCAAACTTAGTTTGGTGTGCTTGCAAATCCTGCATTGCCGATCTTTGGTGAGTTGCAGCTACTACTGCTGAAACAAGGCCAATAGAGGTACCAATGGGTGAGGCGGACTGGCCTCGATGTCAGGGCTGGCTTTAGTGCTGGTGGTGCCCTGTGCAACCTATGCCTCAGACTCCCTCACTACCACCCTTTAACAGTTCCCCTCAAGTCTCCATAACCACACTCTTTCTCAGATGCATTTAATTTGATTTATAGCGCCACTCATACCAGTGTACGTGTCAGAGCACATTACATCACACACACTACACTGAGACAATCATTTATGTGTGTAAACCATTGTATAGGAAATGTTACATAAGACAAAGGACTACAAGGTGTAGAAGCCATATGACAACCATACTAGAAGGCAGTATAGTTTATTAGTTCACTGTTCTATGTTAAGATTTTAACTCATAAACTGCAAGTAACCAAAGGATCTCTCTGACAAAAGCAGTAACCTACTAACCTTGTTACCATTATGTGCACTTTGTGATCTGCATGGTACATGTTCTTTGCAGAAGGCACAATACCCCTCTGTGCTACCTTTCTAGGAGTCAACCCTTTCACTAGACAACATTCTGATCTCTCTCTAAGAAGAACATTAGTCAGCGAAGTTATCATGACATTTTTATTGTTGCTGAAAACTGCTGGAGGCCAGGAAGAAGGCAGCAATTTTTTTTTAAAAACCATAATATACTTGCAAACACTACGCACCCACCCAAAATAGGTAGCCAGTGCGGTCACACCATTCGCACCGCCCTAGCCTGCTCAAGGTTCCTGTGACCTCAGTGACAGAGTCACAGTGACTGGATCACTGTTGTTCTAGGGTGTGCTGCTTCATAGGCCTGCCCGCAAGACTGGAGATGAACTTCAGTATGGATTGTGGTGGACAGGCCTTCAAGGTTAACCCGCAATTGACACTACTAGGGTACACCTGCTTGTGCTAAGACATCAGCCTTCTAAGATCTAGTGGGGCCTTCTAAGGTCTAGCATGGGAATATGCTCCCTCAGTAGAGTGGTCTGGTAGACTGGTCATGAAGGCTGAACTCATTTCCCCAGTTCCAAATTTGACATCTCTGGCCATTGTGCCACATCCTCTCCCCCACTGAACACCATAAAGCCCCACTGAGAGAAACTCACAATACCTTCAGCTACAACCTAATTGTGCCCATTATAAACACTTGGATGTGGGTCAATTCAAATTATGCCCTTGATAAGAGTAATATGCTGCATTTAAAGAAACACTCATATGGAATGCAACATTAATTAAAGCATGTGAAATGTAAGCAGAAACAACATGGTTACCTTAACGATTTATCACTCACTATTGAGAAATCAGGGAGTGATTTTACCTAAAAAGATAAGGACATGACAACAGGGCCCTGAAGGGAACCGTTTCAATGTCCATTGGTTATATCCATACAAAACCTAAGCAATACGGTTTTAAACAAACACTTCTATAAACAAAGAGCCATGGTACACATTTGGTTTTCCAAACCACCCATCAACCAGGTATTGCAATACATCCAGGAATGGTGCACTTCCCCACCTAGGGACAACAATGCTGTTCAAAGAAAGACGAGAAAACAAAAGTAGCGCTTCACTGCAAAGTCTTCAAAGTGAGGCTGATGTGTTTGGATATGAATAATACTAATCTGGCCACTTTGCAACCGCTCTGTCTTGCTTTAATTAGTTATGTATTTATTTTTCATATTTTAAAACATTTTATTTATCTCCATCCCGAGGCTGCACTGTGGAATAGAAAAATATCAGTTTAAGGGCATTTCCCCGCAAGGGTGTTTTTTCTTTTTTGGATCCATTTCACAGGGAAGCAACTAAATGAAAGAAGGAAAGAGAGGTTGTGAACCATTTCTTCAAGTCAAAGTTTTCAGTAAGTGACAGAAAGAGAGGGGATAATAATAAGAGAGGGGGGGAAGCTGCCAGTATAGAAAAGAAGAGGACATTATCAGTGGCTGCTCTGGGCAGTAAGGAAGAGACAGAGTCTGTTTCCTTCTCTGCCCATCCCCGAACGTCCACGAAAGCAAGCTGAGCCTTATCTAAATGCCTCTGCTATTTCTGCGGTCCTGTGACACAGTTTTGAAAAGAAAAAGTAGGGGAACGGAATCTTTTTAATAAAAGAAGTAAGGGCGCACTGTGCCCTTCCGATCCCGCCTACTTGAACCACTGCATACAAAACCATGAAATACATGCAGGCACAAACATAAGACATGCATACGGAGACACAAACATGAGATATATACAGTAGCATATAACAGACTACCATTTGGCCAGAAGCAAGTCAAGCATACAGAAGACACACAGGAACAAACAAAGGCAATATATGGACACCGAAGAGCAAACAACGCATGCAAAGAAATACAAAGACATAAAAGAAGCATACAAACACACCACAACAAAACATGCTGACAAATAAACAAAACAATGTAACCATGGAGCATGTCGACACAAAGTATACACACAGACAGCACCAACACACGCTGATACACAATGTACACAGGCACAGAGACAACACTTACACATGGAGAACGTGCAGTCACAGAGTACACAGAGACCAGTGGCAGGGAGTACTCGAGTCGAAGGCACACGTTACTCACTAATTCAGCGCTCCTGGGCAGTCTCTATCAAAGCACAGCTCCGGGACGTGAGCCATCGTTCTTGCTTATGACAGAAACATGCACAGCACACCCGCAGACACCGATAGGAACACAGTGTGACCAAAACACCAGATGCTTTCTGCACCACACATGCAGCCAATAATAAGCCCGATAAGATAAGCTATGATAACGTTAAACAAATGGGAAAGAGGCAGGAGAAATTAAGAGGCAATAAGGGGAGTTTCTCCCAATACACAAATTACTTATTGCCTCGTAGAGGCAGCGCATGCGCTGCCCTATACAAGACCTAAAAATGAGAGCATGCTGGAAGGGATTCAAGATGGATTATTTCCCTCTGTGATTGTGCTGGTGAATGAGGTTTGTTTCGAGCCATCTGTAGAATGACATAAATGATATGTGATATAAATGAGGACTTCCAGATCTTTTACTCGAAGGAATTCACAATGCACTGTGGGACTTGTATTTTTTAATTTTCAGTCATGTGATTAAGTACATTTAAAACACGCACGAGCAAGTAATTTGTTTGCCTTCCACCTGTGACCAAGGCTGGTGATGCCGAAACGTTAGGAACAGAAAGCATGCTGTACTGCTGGATTTCGAAATAAAGCCGCATTTCCAGTATTGGGCCTCTGTTGTTTTTGTGCATTTGAAGGTGCTTTGATGGGCTGTTCCGAGCTCCTTGCTAGAGACCGCCCTGAAGGGTCGGGGCTCCGGAATCGGAAAATGTTGTTTGGATATTAACTGAGGAGCATGACCAACTCACTCGCCCAGCCTACCAAGGAAGCCACTGTGCTAAAAAATGAGCGCGTGCTGGAAGGGATTCAAGATGGATTATTTTCCTCTATGATCGTGCTGGTGAATGAGGTTTGTTTCGAGCCATCCGTAGAATTACAGAATTACGTGAGAGACACAAACTCACCTGACTGTTTTCTCTCACAAAGATTCCACATTCAAACACTGGTAATGCCAAGTAAGAACCTTGAATTATGATGATATAAACGAGGACTTCAAGATCTTTTACTCAAAGGAATTCACAATGCACTGTGGGATTTGTATTTTTTTCATTTTCAGTCACATGATTAAGCACTTTTAAAGCACGCACAAGAAAATAATTTGTTTGCCTTCCACTTGTGACCAAGGCTGGTGATGGCGAAACGTTAGGAACATAAGAACAGGAATCATGTTGGACTTCAAAATAAAGCTGCATTTCCTGTATTGGGCCACTATTGTTTTTGAGCATTTGAAGGTGCTTTGATGGGCTGTTCCAAGCCCATTGCTAGAGGTCGCCCTGAAGTGTCGGGGGTCCGGAATCGGAAAATGTTGTTTGGATATATATATATATATATATATATATATATATATATATATATATATATATATAACTCACAACTTGTCCTGTCGCAGCGGGAGCACAAGCCAGTTGGTGCCAGCGATGGGACCAGGGCAGTGTCCCAAATTCATTCAATACCAAAGAAGAGATCGCTGCACACTCCTTGATGCTTCAGCAGTTACTTTATTTTTCAAACGTGAAAAACTCCCTACGCGCTTCGAACCGTAGTTCCTGTTCACGGTAGCTTTAGTGATTGGTCCCTCTCCTATTTCTATACATTTTCCTGTGTACACACCCTATGGTTACCTGGGGCATGCTGGGGCTTGTAGTTCTATTTACAATTTTGCCTGGTAAGTTACGTTACAATCTATGGGTTCTTGCTTAACATTGGGGCAATTATTTGAGTTACTGCATGTAAAACGTTCCCACTAATTACGAGGATAATATCGTTTTATGACGCTCGTGAAGCTCACGTGCGTGTATAATCAAAACTCAAAGTACCTGAGAATTGATTCAAATGCGTAACTTGTAGGACATAAGGTCCTTTACACAATTAATGGATGAGTGCCCTACGTCCCCAATGTGTGCAATAACCCATAGATGACGTTATATTTACCTCATCGGCAGTCCTTTTTTAACACAATCAAATTAACTCAGTTTTTGTGACTGTTATTTACAAGAGCATTTCTGATTATCTTGAAGAGACAATTTAGATGATAAATGTTCAAAAATTTGTGCAAGATTGAACATTTGGTACCAAAAAGGCTTGATAACTGATGTAGAAAGAAAATTCCTAATGGTCGAGAATCCAATTACTCCGACCATTTACTTTCTACCGAAAGTGCACAAGACTCTTAATACGCCTCCAGGACGCCCGATAATCTCAAGCTGTGGCAGCCTATACGAAAATGTGTCCAGTTACGTGGACCACTTCATAGCTCCGATTGTACCCACATTAAGTTCTTACATAAAAGACACAGGCGATTTTTTACGAATTCTAATGGAAACGGAATGGCAAGCAGACTACTTGTTAGTGACCATCGATGTGATATTGTTGTATACATCGATAAACCATGACATTGGATTGAAAGCAATTAAATACTTCCTTGACCAACAATCCATCAGCCGGAGAGAACATTCAAAAATGATCATGGAAATGATCTCAATGTGCCTGCACAATAATATATTCCTTTTTAATAAGACTATCTACGAACAATGCTGTGGAACAGCGATGGGAGTTTCCTTCTCTCCAAGCTACGCCAATCTCACCATGGGATGGTGGGAGAAGAGAGTGGCTTGGAGAGAAGAAAACGACCATCACATGGCCAAGGTGGCTCTTTGGCTACGTTTCATCGACGATCTCTTCCTGTTATGGAGAGGCACCGAAGCTGAATTCCTAACATTTTTCAATATCCTCAATGAGAATCAAATAGGGTTGAAATTCACGTATACCATCAGTGCCAAGGAAATAGTCTTCCTGGACACAAAGGTTTATATAGCTGACGAAAAAATTCAAACCAATGTCCATAAGAAAGAAACCGTGACTAATAGACTCCTCCATGGCCTGAGCTTTCACCCGCAGAAGTTAAAAAAGAGCATTCTGTATGGCGAGCTCCTACGGATGAAAAGGAATTGTTCAGAGGATACTGAGATGGAAAAGAAATTCAAAGAAACCAAAGAACGCTTCAAACAGAGAGGATACAAAACTACAGACCTCAACTTATGTGAAACAAAAGCCAGAAGAAAGACAAGAGCGGATACGCTTATCAACAAAAAGAGCCTCATAAACCCAGCCACAGAAGAATCACCACAAAATAAAAACAAAATAGAAGAACAACCACGGATGATAATGACTTTTAGCAAAGAGAGCTACAAAATACAAAAAGCCATGATGAAATTTTGGCATGTACTGCGGAAAGACCCAGATATAGGGATGACCATAGGAGATCATCCCTTGATCTCGTATAAAAGAGCACCAAATCTCGCAGACCAACTAACCCAAAGTCATTTTGAAATGAAGAAGCCAGAGTCCTGGTTGGATATGAGAAAACATGGATTTAGTAAATGTGCAATCTGCAAAGCGTGTAAGATCGGACGAAACATCAAGAACTTAAAGGACCCCACCGGAAAAAACTTTGTAATCAGAACCAAGATAAATTGTGAGTCATCATTCGTGGTATACATGATCCAATGCTTTTGTGGAAAATCCTACATTGGAAGCACGACATGTTCGCTAAAAACAAGAATACTCCAACTTATTCGTGCAATCCAGAATAGCGATTATTCTTATGCCATCGCCAAACATCTGACCAATCATGAAACCAAAACCTGGATGGATGTAAAATATTTCGGACTTGCAAGCGTATCACAGCATGAGAGAGGGGGAAACCGTATACAAAGATTGAGGCGATTGGAGTCAAAGCTAATCATGCGGTTCAAAACAAAGCAGCCCGCTGGCCTCAATGGCGATGAAGAACTTTATGTTCATTTATAAGAACCAAAAATCTGACAATTATCATCTAAATTGTCTCTTCAAGATAATCAGAAATGCTCTTGTAAATAACAGTCACGAAAACTGAGTTAATTTGATTGTGTTAAAAAGGACTGCCGATGATGTAAATATAACGTCATCTATGGGTTATTGCACACATTGGGGACGTAGGGCACTCAGCCCTTAATTGTGTAAAGGACCTTATGTCCTACAAGTTACGCATTTGAATCAATTCTCAGGTACTTTGAGTTTTGATTATACACGCACGTGAGCTTCACGAGCGTCATAAAACGATATTATCCTCGTAATTAGTGGGAACGTTTTACATGCAGTAACTCAAATAATTGCCCCAATGTTAAGCAAGAACCCATAGATTGTAACGTAACTTACCAGGCAAAATTGTAAATAAAACTACAAGTCCCAACATGCCCCAGGTAACCATAGGGTGTGTACACAGGAAAATGTATAGAAATAGGAGAGGGACCAATCACTAAAGCTACAGTGAACAGGAACTACGGTTCGAAACGCGTAGGGAGTTTTTCACGTTTGAAAAATAAAGTAACTGCTGAAGCATCAAGGAGTGTGCAGCGATCTCTTCTTTGGTATTGAATATATATATATATATATATATATATATATATATATATATATATATTCAAAGTACATGCAGTCTACGTACTTCAGCATCCTTGTGGCCTGCGGTACGTGGCAATTCTACCGGTGCACAAAAGAGTGCCCCAACATGTTAGAGCTATAAAATATGGCGACAAGGCATACCCTGTAGCCCGTCACTTTGAGCAGTATCATTGTAAAAATGTCCAAGGGATAAGTTTCTTTGTAATCAATGCAATCAGATCCAATGTGAGGGGTAGACATCGAGAGAAGAAATTGAGAAGGTTGGAATCTTCTTACATCATTGAATTAAATACCAAGACCCCGGATGGTCTTAATATGGAAGATCTCCACACTCACCTGTAATTACTTGTGCATACAGTGCCTTACCTCTTACCAATCTTTACATGTTTTTAAATGTTATTTTTTTTTACTTTATGCAACACTTATTTTATGTTCATGGCACTTGCACTTTTTCGAGGACAGTGATGTCTTTCCAAAGAACAACAGGCTTCCCCCTTTTTAAAAGCCCACTGGGGCAGAATAGTAACATTTGTGATAAATGCAGTTTTGGCGATACACATGTGTATTGTATTTATATTGCCCATGTAGGCTTGATGTAGGTGTTAAATATGGTACATAAAGAGAGTGGAACCAGTACGTAGTGTCTAGTTAAAACAGAACTTAACAATATAATTTACATGTAAATAAAATATAGAAACACAAATGCATATATATATATATATATATATATATATATATATGTATGTATGTATGTATATATATATATATATATATATATATATATATATATATATATATATATATATATATAAAATTGGCACACTGTTATTTAATCACAATGTGCATGAGGGTGCATACATTACATTTTCATAATAATAGTGAATTAGTGCCCCAGGGATTGGAGGGGTGGGATGTGTTGGTAAGTGAGAAAAAGGGGAATGTGCAAGATTTAACACAGTTCAAAATGCTGCTCCTAAACTTGAAAGTACATGAATAGATTATTAGACACTGACTTCACCAAAGAGCCAGTTTAAAGAAAGATACAATCAATATTCATAGCTTATTTGATCGAAAACCATGCTGCATGCGCTTGTGTATATATCCTGGATAATGGTTGCGCAAGCTGGTACGGGGTTAGGTCTGTCGACGTTTCAACTCCAATCATAAAGTTAGGTAACCGTAGGACCTTAAGACGGGGTTTTCATCAGGATATGGGGGGGTGTGGGGCAGATTGATCTGTAATAATGAGGTGCAGTGAGTAATGCCAAAAAAAAATAGCATGGTGATTAAAAACGTAGAAAGGGCCAGAAGGCATTTACCATGGAAAGTGTCATCAATAGTTGAGCGAGCCGGCTCCAAAATGAAAGGAGAACGCAAGGCAACCTGCAAAACATGGTAAAAAGAGTGGGCCAGTATATGGTCATGGAACGTCTGTGTAGCCAATTGATTGTGGTTTGAATATCCCAATCTTGCGAGTGGCTTGTTCCAATCATCGTTTGTGCCACCGCAATAGCCTGTAAATCTTTGCTTGTTATTATTGCTAAGGGATCAGTCCCTTCGATGTTGGTTCCATCATCTGCTTTGGGGTTAAGAGTGTGTATCTTCTGCAGTTTTAATTTTCTAATAAACCTAAAGAGATCTATCCATGTCTGCGTGTAATTGAATGCAGGAGTCGGACAAAAGGTTAGTCCAAGTTTTAACAGTTCTTCTTCCTTTGAGGTTAGTTCTCTATCCGACAGATTTATTATTGTATTTTCTTTCGGATCCATCACAATCATTTCCAGGTCTTCCCTCGAGTGCTCCTTGTGACTACCGGGGTGGATCTTCCTTGGGCGCCCCCGCCTCCCCCTCCTCGTTTTCCTTTTGGTGTTTTTGGTGGGTGTGTGGTTGCTGCGGGTCGCTGTCTGAGTCCTCTGATTACTTCGTACTCCTCGAAAAAAGGATCGTCCTCTGTAGTGTCTACTCTTGCTGTTGGGTGGTCGACACCACCTTCCGCGCCTCTAGATTCCCCCGAATTCTTCGCCCTGACTGACTCGTCCTCAGAAACTTCAGACTCCTCAGTGCTGGCAGGGGTTCTATTTTTTAATCTCTCTTGTTGTAATGTTTTTCTTGGGGCGTCGTACTTTCGTGCAAATGTCAGTATTCTCCCATTCGCATAATCCTTTTCATTGCAGATGAACTTAGATTGTTTCCTCAATTTGATTGTATTTTCATAATCAATCAACCTTTTTTTCATCTGATATCGTAACTCCTCGCACTTCTTTGTATCTTTGTCGTCGCCAATCTTAACTTCAATTGCCTTAATTTCTTCTTGTAACTTGGTCCTGTCATTCTACGCGTGCTTTACCAGCAGTTTGAGCATCCCTTGCATGACATCATTCATAAATTCTGACCACTCTCTTAAAAGTTCGTTGTTGGGTTTTTCATAAGAAGGGACTAATAAGATTCTTAATCCCCTTGGCACTCGCCCAACTTCCAAATATTTTTGTAGACTAGTGGCCTCCCACCACTTGCGAATCTCTCGCTCGTATGTTTTTTCAAGGGTGGCAAATAGCTTTGTAAGCGTGTCGGGTGCAGCCGCTGTCTGCGATGGAGTGACTTTTTTTCGTGCCCCAGTTTGGGGAATGAACAGAGAGTCTGCCGCTTGCTCCCTTTCACTATCTGTGAACATTTCCTAAGCTGAAAGGTTAAATTGTTCTGTGCGTGGCTCTGCCTGTCGCTCAGGCTGTGCGTGGTCTGCCGGATTATTTTTAAAGGTGATAAATGCCGTCCACTCACCCGTTCCAGAGTTTCCCAATCGCCGAGTTTCCTCACGATCGGTCGTCCTTCTCCGGGTTGTGTCACGGAATACTGCTCGCTTTTTAAAGATGTGCTCCTCGCACACTTCTCCGGCGGGGCCAGACGGTAATCCAATTTTATGGCACACAGGTTCCACCAACCGCCGCTCCACTTCGCCCACTGGTGCCTCTCTCGCACGGTGGAATGCGTTACGTATTGCACAACGCTGAAACCCCCAGATCACGGGTTTCCCAAATGAGAGCACTCCAAGCCAGTACGGCGTAGGTTCGCCAAGTCTTTTATTTAACAGAACCTTATCAGCAAATCAGTCTACAAACGCGTTTCGGCGTTGCCGCCTTTGTCCGTGTAAACTGACACTGGTTTTGAAATGCATTTAAAACAAAAACCGTGATTGACATGAGTCACGTGTTCTCAGCAGAAATAAACAACAACATAGAAAACGGTACTTGAGGTAATTCATTCATTACTTTCACGGCGGCCATCTTTAAACGGCTAATCGGCTCATTCTATATACATTCAAAGGTACGCTAGGAGAACTGGTATACATCCTCTCAACATAATCATGCCTGAAATAGCATTTTTGTGAGTTTCTAGTGTCCTATGCTTATTATATATGTATAGATGACACATATGCCGAAAGTACATGAGCATGTGATTTTCACAACTAACTCTCGGTGAAGATCACTTAGGGTTCACAGTATTGTAGTTCACCAAAGATCAAAACACAGTTAAATGAAGTATTTACAATCTAAAAAAAAAATATATATAACTAACCATGTCTTCAAGTTTGGTCCTTGGATGTCTTCCACCACCCTTTACCATGTCGGAAGTCACACTCGCAGTTCAAGCATTAAAATGTAACAAGGCCCCAGGGTTGGACAAGATCCCTGGTGATCTTTTTAGAGAAGAGCCGAAGATCTGGGTCCCCTACCTGACCGTCATATTTAATGCTATTCTTGATGGTCAAGAGATTCCAAATACCTGGTTGGGGGCCGAAATCATCCCGATTTATAAAAAGGGATCACCGTTGGACCCGTCAAATTATAGGCCAATCAGTCTTATTGATGTCACCCAAAAAATCTATGCCAAACTACTTTTGCAACGCTTGCAAGATTGGATTAGTGAGAACAACATCCTCTCACACCTGCAAGCAGGGTTCCGTGCCAAGACATCCACCATCGACCAATTACTACGGCTCCAGGTACTATACTGGAAGCATGTGGTCTTGGAAGGGGGTAGTCTCTACCTGACATTTGTGGACCTCAAATCCGCATTTGACATGGTGGACAGGAACCAACTGTGGAGTATATTAACAACAATGGGGATCCCACCCTACCTATGTCATCAATTTAAAAGACTCCACGAAGGAACCTATGCAAAGGTACGTTATGGCAAATATGGCCAGCTGACGAGAGCTTTTCCTATTGAGAAGGGAGTTAGGCAGGGATGTGTACTTGCCCCTACTCTATTTTCCCTTTTTTTAAATGGCCTTGTCGACGACCTAAACAGTGTACATAACATTGACGCCCCTAACCTAGCTGGTGGAAAATTACCTGCACTTATGTTTGCGGATGACACCCTGCTGCTCTCAAAAACACCTATGGGGATGCAGCGGGTGTTAGACCAATTCACCAAATTCTGTAGGAACAGGAATTTGGTGATTAACATAGACAAAACAAAGTATATGGTGTTCAATGCCAATCCAACAAATTGTCCATGCCCATTAATGGATGGACGACCCTTGGAAAGGGTAAATAATTTCACTTACTTAGGTCTGACCCTAAATGATAAAATGAGTTGGGTAACCCAAATGACTAAGGCTAATTTAACCCTTTCTCAGTCTACGGGTGGGATTCTCAAGGTGCAGAAGTCTTGTGTCCATAAAGTAGTCAGTGTTCCACTGGAAATATATAAAGTCCAAACCAGATCATCCACCCTTTACGGGGCTGAACTCTGGGGCCATTGTCCAGCAAGTGAGATTAGTACAACAGAGAATAATTTTATTAGACATCTGCTCTCCTTACCAAAAAACACTCCTCTAGTTCCTTTAAGGTTGGATTTAAACTTGAGGCCCATTGCAGAAGCTATTGCCTCTCGCCCGCTCCTTTATTGGCGCAGATTGTGGAGCGTCCCGGAGCTCGAATGCTATAGAGAAGAATTGAAGATTGTGATGGCACGCCCGAGTGTAGGGAGGATAAAGTGGTTATCCTTTATAAGGGGGCAGGCGTCCAGGATTGGCATGGAGAACCTCTGGTCCAACCCGGAGGACACATGCAAATCTATCTCAAAGAAATCCCTGGCAGAGTCTCTAAAATATTACAACCTAGAAGAGGTCCTTCGGTCAGCCAGGTCTTCTAGTCTCACTGACAGCTTTTTGGATTTCAAAAATGTCTACAGCTTTGAGAAGGAATTAGACATTATAGAACCTGTTTTAGCAAAAAAACTGTATCTACAGTTTAGATATGGCACACTACCCCTCCACTCTTACACTGAACGTCTGTGTAGCCCTGTCCCAACTAAACAACAAAGAACATTATGTGGAGATAAAGAGGACTAAATATACGGAAAGTATTAAAGCCTTCAATGATCTTAT
The DNA here is from genome assembly GCF_964263255.1 of Lissotriton vulgaris. Lineage (NCBI taxonomy): Eukaryota > Metazoa > Chordata > Amphibia > Caudata > Salamandridae > Lissotriton > Lissotriton vulgaris. The sequence continues at coordinate 1,801,101,076 of NC_141685.1, forward strand.
TGAGAAATAGAAAGATAAAGGGATACTTGACTTTAGAGACTGGAAAAACCTGAAGTGCGATTTCCCTCAAATTGCTACATTCTATCACCTACCAAAGGTAGGTGATAGAATGTAGCAATTTGAAGAAGCAATACTCTCAGGATGCGTTTAATTTCTATAGGAAGGGTAACAGTGGTACATACTAGATGTGCAAAACAGTACAATGTTTGAGTAAGGGTAAGGAGAAGATAAGGAACATGCTAGAAAAATACTTTTCGTGAGAGTCAAATGTCAGAGATAAATCACATAGGCAAGATTGCTTTATTAAGAAAATAGGAGAGAAAGATTTAGATAGACAAACACCCACATATATTATATTTACCTAGGACAGAATGAGGACTAACCCTGGCCACGGGTCAGTTGGGAAAGGCGGGAAAGGACCCTCAAGGACTTAGAATGCCAGTAGGCAAGCAGGTACAGCTCATGGACAGTCAGGACAGGATCACCCCAGGATTTGGATCAGGACTGGGCTCACCCAAGGGTACGACCAACACAAGCAGCTTCGGATGCAATGCCTGCGCTACGCCCTCTCTGCAAGGAATCTGCCAACAACCCCGATTGGGTTCTCGAATCTCCCAGCAAAAGTGCTTCGCCAGCACTTAAGGTTTCTCCACCCCAGACTAAGTTTGTGGAAATAACGGACAGATTGCTGCGCAGCTCTCTGTATCAATCACCTATAGAGTTTGTAGGGTCAGTGACAGGTCAGCTATTCGGACAAGTCAGAGAATTTCTCTAGCTAAACCTAGGCCAGTTATACTGTTTTCGGGTCGATGTACCACCCACAAATGTTGCAAGTGAAAAGATCCCCAACTTCGGATTGGACAAGAGAGGCGGTTAGGTCATGACACCACCTATAATTTGAACTTTCCGAGAATTAATATTCAGTTTTCGAACCCATCCCTTACATTCCAGTTCCCATGGCATATAAATTCAGAGCACAATAGGGCATACAAATATTATCGCAACATGTAACAAGTTCAGGTACAAGTCGAAGTCTTCTCCTGGAGCAGGGGTCACTTTCCCAGGAGCATCTTAGCTTCGGCAGCCAGCTGGCTAAGTTCCACTACTGCGTGATTCGTTTCTCCTTCATCACGTGATTAGTACTACACAGGCTTCAAAGATGGAGTGACTCACCGCTCCCAGGCCCACAAAGATCGATACATGAAAAGTAAGCGAAAATAATTTAGAAACACAGAAAAATTGAAGACACTGTATACCATGATTGGCTTTACTGCACCCCTTACTTTATAATATCTATAGCATTAGGAGTTAAGCAGAACGAAGCAGCTGAGCAAAAGCAGTGGTGGCAAGCGAAGAGCATGTTAGAACAAAGCGGCCATATTAGCTGTACTGCGCATGAGCGAAAAATTCCCTCCAGAACTGCGAGTGCGTCACATCACATGGGTATGACCGACGCATGCGCAGACTAGAATCCTGCATAGCAGCGACCATTTTAGCTGCAAGCGTAGTTAGAATTAGTAAACACATAGGCAAGCATCACTGGGACACCCGCGTGTAGTGTAAAAGTGCAATATTAATAAACAAAACAGGTTGATTATGATGTTACATTATGCGAGGTTCATGAGTTCAAGCAAGTCGCTTAACGTGCAAATCCTTGCTCCATCACGGTGTCCTTCAATCCCCATTACGTGCACAACAAAATCCGGGTAGTTTGTAGATCTGTTTGGGCAAAGTTTGAAGGGGGATCAGAATCAGGAACCAGTGCTTAATTTGTGCCGGTGCTTTCCGGTGCTTAGCACCGGCACTTAATTATCAGGGCCGGGTCTACAAAGAACATGTCAATTATTTAAATAGCGCCTCGCTGTACAGTGTTACTCTGGTTGCTTTTGTCATGGAACTTGAAGTAACACTTCACACTAGGACGGCAGCCCTAGCTATGCATAATGACTCGGCAAAAGTCAATGTGCTTGAGTTAACAACTTGTTGAAACAATGCTGGACACCTCACCGAATTGTGTGACACTGCTGGGGGGGAGAAGGGGAGGACGGGCTGATGGCGAGCAGTGTTCAGTGCTGCTGGCTTGGAAAATTTTAAAAACGTCCGAGAAGGCGCCAGGCGGGAAGCATCACGCCAGTCAGGTACACAAGCAGTTACTGTCTGCAGAGTGCAGACTGCACGTGACATGCTGCGCTGGTACCTGGATGCGATGCCGAGAGTTAGGTGTCCGGGGTGACAGTGTCACAGTCCCAGCGGCAGCGCAAACTCTGTTGCATCGGCCCAACAGCAGCTGGGAGCCTGGCTTGCCCTCTGCCCTGCCTGATCCAACATGGGGAAAAAATGAAGATTTGACCAATCTCAATCTTCTAAAAGAGTAAAGACGCAATCTGCAGTCAGTGTCTGGCCCACTGTACTGCTGATGTCGATCATATATTGGGGAGGAGGCCGCGCCCTTAACAGTAGTCCCGGCCCAGTGGGCGGGTCGGGACACTGAATTGGGCTGCATTTTAGTTCTGCGGGGGTTGGGCGGCAGAAGGCAACGTGCGCAGATTTGATTGCGCATTGCCACGTCCTATCATACCCGCGCACGGCCCAGCACACCACACCACCTTCATCATGGTTCCACGGCCAAGGAGGCCTTTCAACTCGCCTTGGTCACTACACACTCTGAGTGACAGCCAGTGCGAGCCTGAACCGGCATTCATTCGGAAAGGAAACAGTTCCGCTTTTTAATACCCTGACTTTGCAAATGCTTTTTGCCAAAGCTGTGCAACATTAGTAAAAAATCAACAACAAAAAAGTTTCATTGACGCAGCCGTTTATCGTGGTTGTGTCATTTCCGATGCAAGCACATGCATACAACATAGGTGCGTGCATGCATCTTACACATAAACATGCTTCAGGAATGATGCAGACATGATTTTTTTTCTTTTCAATTTTGGGATTCGATCCCACCATGTGACTGGCTTTCGTACAGCTGTGAAGCTTAAAGATTCAGCCCCTCCCCCCCGAAATTTTTTCTTAGCCCCCCCACCCTGGAAATTTGGCTCTAGTTGCGCCTCTGATCAGTAATTATGCCATTGCCAAGAGAAGAATGCAGAGATTCATGAGATGCTGAATGAATCTCAATTAAGTTCCTCTCGAAATCGATATGGTGGCCACAGCCTTTAATTTTAGTGTTGCCGGCCCAGTGGGCGGGTCGGGCGGGACACAGTGATTTTATTTGGGCTGGATTTTAGTTCTATAGTGTCGGGGTTGTGCGCAGTAGGCAACGTGTGCGCACTGCGCAGGTTCATTTATTGCCACGCCCCACAAGTACAACTCCAAGAGATCTGAGGGTAGTGAGGGTCATAGGTTCAGCAGCCTAGGACAGGTCCATGCTGAGAGGACTGCAAGACTCCCATGTTGAGAGCTTCATGGCCCGCCATGCAGCACTCCATATCTGTAAATGCTGTCGCTGCTCTTCTTGGAACTGACTAGCCCCCCAAGCTGTACATCCCTAATGTGCTGCTTTCCTACACCTGTGGTACGAGAATCAGCCTCACGCTGGAGGCCATTGAGGGCTGCTACTGATGGTGAGTGCTGATGTTTCAGGGGTGAGAGGGCACAGAGAGGTGACAGGAAGCAGAGCATGTCTGCACTATGAAGCCAGAGCGTGAAACCACCAGATGCCTGCCCAGTGCATGTGCCTGGTCATAGCTCTGAGCTACAGTTGCTAAAATACATCATCATTTATCACCCAAATGCAAAATGCTCTCAGGTGCGTGCATCGCTCACAGACTAGTGAACAGCAGGTTCATGCAATAAACACATGCAGAGTTACAAACCACGTGTTCTAAGGATGCCTCCCCCAACGCACATGCTTTGGAAGGTGGTTTGCACTGTTTTGAATCCAGAGTTCTAGCCACAAATTTTCATGGATGTCTTTTAAAATGATGACCGAAAGACGCTGTGAAAAAGGGGTGCCTCACAGAAGAGGGGGAGGTACGGGAGCAGCTCAGGGCCTCGAAGCATGATGTTACTAAGTGCAATGTTTCTTTTTTAAAGCTATATTATAAACTGATAATAACACTAATAGTCAAACTAAACTGCATATTTTTGTTTTAATTGCTCTCATTTGGATTTGCACTGCTCTCATTCCTTTTCCCAATGTTCTTGTTCAATCACTTTCCACTTCCTTCCTCCTCCATCTCTAGCGCATGGACGCACACTTTTTGTTAATAGAACCCTTCTAAAATGAGTATTCATTAATTTTTTGGTTCTTTCATCTCTTCCATTTTTCTTGCTCAAATAAGAAGCAATTGAGATGTACGTGTTGATTTGTTGAACCCTGCTCGTCCTTGCAACTATAGAATGCATGCCGACCACAAAGCTAAGAACACCAATACACACACTTGACTTCATTTAGTTAACTGCAACATACCAGACTTTCCACATCATATACGACAAATGACCAGCTGACTAGAATGGTGCAAACCCTTGGGGAAATATACTGCTCAATGGAGTGCTGACATTTTGTGAAACAAAGAGATAGATCTGTCAAGTGGGGATCACATGTAATCCTGACCTAAAAAAGTAAAAAGGCTTCTCTTTTCAACATTAGCTCTCTTGCATTCCTTTGGGATAGGGACTGCAGAACACCCAATACTTGCTACTGTCATGCTGCTTCACTTCATCCACCATTTTGCATGGAGGCACCCATATTGCATCTGCGCCCAGGGTCCACTAAATGAGCCTTTGCCACCATATGCTAGTTTTCTGGTACTTGAGAGTCAGCAGTGCCAGTTGAGGATGTGGGTGGGGCAACTAGAGTAAGTGGGTGGGTCCACTTGTGGAAGTGGGTGGAGCCAAGGGAAGAGGGTGTTGCCTCCTAAAAAATATTTGAGCACCTGCACTTCATATTTTACAAATTAAGCACTGTCAGGAACACTATTGAAGCCGGATAAGGGGGTGTGTGGACAGTGTCATTCCTGAATCGGGAGATCCAAACTCTGGAAAGTCGGGTATGAAGCCAGCTTCGGGAACACATGGTCTGGGACTGTACCACAGAGCAGGGAGCTGGACGATTTGCGGAAGAGGAGGCAATCCTCTGATTGTCAGGAGGGCGGGGGACGAGTAAAGTGTCCAGGGGTTGGGGAAAGTAGTGAATCAGCAAAAGCGGCCAGAAGAGATAGCGGGAGACATGGATCACGTGGAGCACAAACGACTAGTCCGGGTTCAGTAGTAACCTCATTTAAGGCTCCCGGGGTAACTAGTGATCACGCAATTCGGAGAGAGAAACACTGAAAGTCAAGTGTTTGAGGCTGCAATACGTATAATTTGATACAGATAACATTTTTAAATTTAAGAAAAAAAGAAACAAGGGTTTTTTACATGGTTATAACAGCCACTGAGGAGTATATATAGTTAAACAATCCTATGAATAATCAATTACACGGAGAAAGTTTATACATTGATTTCCCATCGGAGCGACTCAACCGTGTTGAGTTTAAGGGGAAATACCCACAATTAGGTGTTCGAACCTGCAATTAATTTACATAAAAAGACATGAATTAAACAATTAGGGGTAAGAAAAAGAGAGTTTTAACATTGTTCTAGCAAACATTGTGACTTAATTATAGTCAAACATTATTTGTATCTCGGGTAGCGCATAATGTTAATGTTAATGTTAATGTTATGGGATCTTATATAGAGCACGGCTGCCCCAGGCCAAGGGGCGTCACTGCGCTTGCAGAAAGAAGGGGCGTAAGCAACAGCGGAAGGAGATCATGGATTATACACCTAGAAAAGTTTAGCAGAAAAGGTGGGTTTTTATGGCCTTTCTGAATGACAGCAAGTTGTTGAGTCCGCGAATTTGAGAAGGTAAAGCATTCCAGAGCCTGGCCGCGAGGTGCCGGAAGGAGCGACCGCCCATTCGGGCCAGCTTGAAACGGGGGATGGCTGCCAAGTTTTGGCCCTTCGAACGGAGGGCACGACGGGGTGAGTATTCTGTTAATAGAGGGCTCAGCATAGGTGTTGAGGTAGTTTTCAAGACCTTGAATGCGAGGCATAAGGTTTTAAAATGGATCCTATTCTCCACCGGGAGCCAGTGAAGTTTAATGAGCGTGCTATTCACAGATTTGCAACGAGGGAGGCCTGTCAGTGCTCTAGCCGCTGCATTTTGGACTCGTTGAAGTATGGATTTTTTGGCCTGGTTCGCTCCAACAAGTAGAGAGTTTGCGTAGTCCAGTCGTGAGAGGATAGCTGACTGGACTACTAGCTGACGTGTCTGGGGGTCGAAAAACTTTAGTATAGGCTTAAGGTTCCGAAGGATCCCATAGCACGTTGCCGCCACCTTTTTTGTCTGGTGGGTAAAGTTGAGGGCAGAGTCTATCCAGACTCCCAGATTTTTCACTTGGCTTTTAGGCTCCGGCAAGTTACCAAGTGCCCCGGGCCACCATCTGTCATCCCAGGCCGCCGACTCTTTTCCCACCAGTAAGACCTCGGTTTTGTCAGCGTTAAGCTGTAAAAAGTTTGAGGTCATCCAGTTTGTAATGTCAGTAAGGCCTGTTTAAAATTCTGTGCACTCAGTCCCTCATCCTTACTCAATGTTACCACTAGCTGGATTTCGTCAGCGTACGATACTAACGACAACCTCCATCTCTTGTATATTTTTACAGACAAGGGGGACCCAAATAAGTACCTAAGGACCTTGGGCAATCATTTATTTCAGAAAACAAAGGTCCGTAGGGTTAAGTTATCAATAGGACAGATACAAATATAGACTCCAATCAGTACTATATTTTGTTTTCAGTACCCAGCCGGGCCTGACAATTTATTTCAAAATATCAACAAGTTTAAAAGACCATCAGAGAGGTCTGGTGCGAACGTTGATAGGGTACAAGCCTGTACCTATCCAAAAGTACATTCAGAAAGGAATGAAAAATAGGCAAGAAAGCAAGAGAAAGAGGGTAAAGAATATCAGGCAAAAAGAACATGGGAGCCAATTGTCCCTTGCATCAGTGGCATATTTGCATGGCAAGTTAAGACAACAAATTCATGTAACAGTTTCAACACTGTGGTAAGGTTACAGAATTTGGCAAAGTGTCAACGACGTTTTGATCCCCGGCTCCTAGTGAACTGGGATCATCATCAGGACATAAACATTGTTTTGCCTGTATGTGCTTTTTCTGATATATGTGACATTTAACAAAAATGGGAGAAAAGAGAAAAGAGAAGAATATGTTTAAATATGGCACTAAATAAAATTGTTCTTTACAGGACATACACAAACCATACATTGATCTCATACTATTGTGATGTTGATTTCAAAAAACTTATCTTCCAATGTGCCAATTTCATGCTGTGCCGAATGGTGGGAGCTGGTTCGGTTCAACGTACCGTGAGAGTTTGGCGCTAATGTGGTTGTGACTACCATTGTGGCTAGTGATCAGTTGTTACATGGTGCAGGCTCATGTGAATTTATAGCTTATCAGGGCATGCCGATGGAGGTGCCTAGTCGACCACGAAGTCAAGAAACTAACTCTGTGAGTGTCAGGCTCATGCATTAAATGGGCGGCCGTGACGGAGGTCTTTATATGCCTCAACTTAGATGAAAAGAAAATGCACACCTATGCTGACGGTCCTTACGAGTCTCCTATGGGCAGTGAGACACCGTGGGGTAGAGGCTGATGCCTAAAAGACAAGGAGTAAAATAAGTTCTGGGCTTAGGTGAGTATGCCCGTGAAGTTGTGTGCGAGTAGGAACAGAATATTACCTCGATTTCTCTTTATACTACATATGGAAGGTTGGCCATCGGTTCGTTAACCAGCTATGGCTTTCCGCTGTAATCGGCCAGTGTATTAAGTGACCCTTTGAGATGCAGCGTTGGATTTAGTATCTGAAATTAGACAATGGGTAAAGTTAATGGGGGAGGCACCACGGGTCCGTGGCAGGAGGAGCGACCGCGATGTCCGGATCCCTTACCTTCTAGATGAGACAATGCTTCTTCACTCGGGATTCGGTTGAAGAAAGGGCGGTGTGCGCGATGGCCATCCGCCGGCTTCCCAGGATTGTGGAAGTGAGCGTCAGTGTAGAGACGCGAATAATAAACATTGCCGGACATTGTGGCGGAAGTGGGAGTGGCGCGAGGATCGCAGTGGGAGTGGCGAGAGGGTGGTTTCTCGGTGGCGGCCATCTTAGAGTGGTGTCATTTAGCGTGATTGTGGTAGGCATGCTTTTAAAAAAACCTTAATTCGTATACGAGGGCATTAACAACTGGTATACACTTACATGGCATTAACATTGCGTCCTTTTGGCACTGATTAGCAAACAGTTACATGGCATTAGCATTGGGTGAGAAAAAGAATTTAGCAAAGATTCACATGGCAATTGAGCCTGTTCAGTTTGTCCGTTCGTATTAGACGAATACCTGCACATTGCAACTTGTCAAAAAATTAGAATTAACTTTTGACCTCAATTTCACTTTGTGGAACAGTCTTTGACAATTTACAGCAGTCCAGCCCAGTCCTCAGTTCGATTGAGTCCATTTTGTATTGTATCCAGCAATATAATGCATTTTAGTTCCTCCTTGTTGAGAAGCTGAGCCATACAGCCTCCTCTGGGTGGTAACTTTAGAGCCTTCAGCACAGTCCACTTTAAATCATTTTCTGTATGCTTTGCACTGATGAAATGTTCCACAAGTGGGGCTTTCTGGATTTGGCAGCGAATGCGGCTCTTGTGTTGGCAAATCCTGGTTTTCACCTTCTGTGAAGTTTGTCCTACATACAATGTTAGACATGGACATTGTACCAAATAAATCACATTGCAAGTATTACAATTTGACAGTGAGGAACTGGTAAACGTGATGTTATTAAATACCCTGGTCTTTCCTTCAATAGTTATGTCACATACACTGCAATTGCCACATTTCACATGCCCTACAATGGGGGACAGACCCCATGCAGTTTCAAGTGTAGATGGCTGACTGGTACTGGGTAATGCGGCCCGGACTAAATGGTCCTTCAAATTTTTGCTTTTTTTGAAAGCGAATAGGGGACGCTCAATTTCTAGTAAGCCTGCATTAATAACAGGCCAGTGGCGGAGTATCATTTTTCTCAGTTTGTTTGACACTGGGGAGAACGTAGTGACACAAGCTATTCTTTCCTGTTGGGTTTTTTTGGATTGGAGTTAGCAACGTTTCTCTCGGTCTATACCATGCTCTTTTGAGGGCATTCTTGACAATGCGTCTAGGGTAGCCCCTGTTTTTGAGTTTGGCTGCTAAGATGGCACTTTCTTTGAAGTAGTCCTGCCTACACGAGCAGTTTCTCCTAATTCGCAGGAACTGCGAGAATGGTAATGAGTCCCGTAAGGCTCTGGGGTGATTACTGGAATAATCTAATAGTGTATTCCGCTCTGTGGTTTTTCTGAATAGGCGCGTCAAAAGGACTCCATCCTGGTGAAAAATGGAGAGATCCAGGAAGTCAATAGAGATTTTGTTTGATGTGAGGGTAAAGTTGAGGCCACAGCAATTGTTATTCATCCAGTGTTGGAAATGGCGCAGATCATTGACTTCACATCTCCAGATCATGAAGATGTCGTCAATGTATCTGCGCCATAGTCCAATTCCCGAGTGGAAGGGATTGGAGGGCGAGAGTATAACCTCAGTTTCAATTTCATTCATGAAAAGTATAGCCAGATTAGGAGCAAAAATTGCTCCCATACTTGTCCCCTTAATCTGTTGGTAAAAGAGACCATTAAAGGTAAAGAAGTTTCTCGTCAGGCATATTTCAAGTAACTGTAAAATGAATGATGTTGGTATAGCATGAGGGCGTGGGCGTGTATCCAGGGTTTTTTGGATCACCTTCAGGGCCGTTACCTGGGGAATATTTGTATACAGGGACTCCACGTCCATGGTGCACAGAGTGTCTGTTATAGGGTTAAAGGGTAAATTCTCCACCAGTGAAATCATGGACATGGAGTCTCTGACATAACAGGGAGTGGCGGGGACAAACTCCTTTATAAAGAAGTCTAAGAAGGCTCCCAGTGGCTCTAAAATGGACCCACAAGCTGAGACAATGGGACGTCCAGGGGGTGCAGTGAGACTCTTATGGATTTTCGGAAGAGTATATATCACTGGCGTTCTGGGGCTTTTTATGTTCAAGTAGTTATACTCTTTTTTGGATAAAAACCCTTCATTCAGTGCATCCGTGGTGATTTTCTTTATCAATACTTGAATTTCCTTTGTGGGATTGGACGCTAGCCTTTGATAGTGTTCCTTATTATCCAACTGTTTTAGTATTTCTGAAGTGTAGGAATCACGGTCTTGTAGAACAATTCCACCACCTTTATCTGCACTCTTTATGATCAACGAGTCGTTCATTTTGAGTGTGGTAATGGCCTGCTTTTCTTTGAGCGAAATATTGTATGGAATGAAGGCATGAGAATTTTGTAGTATTAAAAAGTCTTTCAATATCAACTTCTCGAAGGTGACTATTTCAGGGGGAATCATCCCTGAAGTAGGAGAGAAAGTTGATGGTGGACGGAAAGGGGTTAGGGCATTACTCTCTTGGCCAGGATGTAATTGAAAGAATGCTTTTAACCGGATCCGTCTAAAGAACCTCATTAGTTCGGTTTGTAGTTCTAAATAGTTGGGAGGGGTAGTGGGCACAAAAGTCAGTCCTTTATGTTCAACCACCTCAGCCAGTGGTTGAACATAAACGTTGAATAGGGTCAGTCTGAGTGCAGACCCCTGCGGTACTCCTTGACTGATAAGGCGTTCTTTCGACAGGAACGGGGATGTGGAAACCCGAAATGACCTGTCTGATAGAAATGCCTTAAACCAGTTTAGGGCTTGTCCCGATACTCCTGCCTCCTCTAGCCGGAATAGCAACACATCATGAGACACCATGTCGAAGGCAGTACTGACATCTAAAAGTATCAGTGCTGCTGTCTTACCAGAATCCAGAATGGACCGGAGATGTTCTGTTACAGTCAGGAGTGCCGTCTCGGTGCTATGTCTGGCACGGAAGCCATGTTGGGAATTATCTAAGATGGAGTTAGATATAAGGAATTTAGTCAGAATGGTGTTGACATGGGATTCGGCTACTTTGGCTGGCCAGGGGAGCAGCGAGATGGGTTTGAAGTTCTCGGGCAAAGAGGGGTCTAATGTGGGTTTTTTAATGATGGGGGATACCCAGGCTTGCTTCCATCTGGTAGGTATGATGGCAGTGGAAAATGATAGATTTATAATAATGTCTTGGAGAGGACTGAGAATAGTCCAGTCCTTTGCTCTGAAAAGTTCAGGTTTTAGGGGGTATGCAGGTGAACCTGTTTTAATCTTGTCACAGAGTTTGAGGAAATCCTCTTTGTTCAATGGAGGAATCTCAGTGAGTTTGTGGGTAGCCCTGGTGGCTAAGGCTTTGAGACATGGCCTGGCTGGGAAGACATTATATATCTTCTGAATCTTATCAATAAAGAAGGATGCCAGGTTTTCACAGTGTGTCGGGGGAGTATTTAGTTCCTCTGCTGTTTTTTTTATACTTAGCTCCTTTAATATTTTGAAAATAGTTTTAGAGGGACATTGGCTACAAATAATCTCCCTAGCATAGTACGAGGCTCGAGTTCTGCAGATAGTTCTATGGTAGTTTTTTTGTAGCTGGACATATTGTGACTTCAGCATGGGGTCATAGGCCTTTCTCCATTTGCGTTCAGTAATTTTACAGTTTTTTCTAAGGGAGGCAAGTTTTTCATTGTACCACGGACTTGACTCCTGGGAGCGTGCCCTGGTCCAGTTGGCTGGTATAAGAGCGTCTAGCGCCTGGGTGATCCATTTGCAGAAGCCTTCGTAGCCTAGTTCAACGTCTTCGTTGATTTTAGGGGGGTCGGTTTTGAGGAGTGTGTGAAATTCTTCAAGGCGAAGTTTTCTCCAAGGTCGTTTTAGCACTCGCTGGGCAGGTTTCGACTTGGATGTGCCCCTGACGGGTAGGTCATGATCGCCAAGAGGTGGTCTGTCCATGTCATGGGAATAGGAGCCTCTACTGTCACATCTTCCAAATTAGAAAAGATGGGGTCCAGGAGATGGCCACCAATGTGCGTAGAGCCACTGACTAATTGGCAGAGCTGAAGCGCGGCCAGGTCTGCAAGCAGACTGCCAATCTTCTTATCTGCGGTGAGATCAAAATGTATGTTTAAGTTGCCAAAAATATTGAAATTGGCTGTCTTAATTACCAGGGAGCTCAAGGTTTCAAGGAGGTTCTTAATAAAGCTACTATCTTGTCCCGGAGGTCTGTAAATCAGGATAGCTGATAGAGTTAACTGAGGGCTAATTTTGATGCTATAGTGGGCGCTTTCGCTACCTTCTATGTCGATTTTAGTGTATAAGCATGCATATTGGGATTTGGCCATCATCGCAATGCCTCCACCCCCAGATTGTCTGTTAACAGTGTATATAGAGTATCCTATTGGAGTGGCTAAATTAATGACGGAGTGCATGTCTTCTTGCAGCCAGGTCTCCGTAAGGAATAGAATATCTAAGGCATAGTATTTAAGTAGATCCTGTATTTCCAGATGATGTTTGGATAGGGATCTAATATTAAGTTGTGCGACGGTGATTAGCTGCTGAGGGAGGGCAGCAAGGGATGGGAGTGTCAGAGGTCTGGGAAGGCTATAGCCACAAGGGCACTTGAGGCTGTTTTTCTGATGTAACGGTGACAATGTCTTACATGTGGCTCCTGGGGCGTTAAGATTTAGAAGATCTCCTATGGAATAGACAGCAGATCCCCTCCTCTCTGGGCTAAGGTCCCTGGCGAGAGGCGACGAACAGGTGCGGACGGGCGCAGACGGGCTAGTCTTTGGCGCGTCTTCAGTGCGCTGAGAAAGCGCCCGCTGCGCCCGTCAGCTGCGCTCCTGTAGCGCCATCTACTATATCCGGGTGATAGGCCATCTGACTGGTGCAGGATGCACAGCAGAAGTCGTAGTCACTTCCGGTGTGCTCCTGTGATCGTGTTCCGTAGACAACAAGCTGACCAGGTCAGTGGTGGACCGGGGAAACGGGGTGAGTGAAGTTTTAAAATACGGCGAAAAACAGGTTTTAGAAAATAAAGTTTCAAATGCAAGTGTAATCCTGCTCAAAGATTGAAATACAGCGCTGCGCGCCTCTCCTTACTTTTGCTCAGCTAGAGAGTGCATGAACTGCTACCACTTTGAAAGCGTCGGGCCCCTGACTGGTGCGGGATGCACAGCGGAAGTCGTAGTCACTTCCGGTGTGCTCATGTGATCGTGTTCCCTCCACAACAAGCTGACCAGGTCAGTGGTGGACCGGGGAAACGAGGTGAGTGAAGTTTTAAATACGGCGAAAAACAGGTTTTAGAAAATAAAGTTTAAAATGCAAGTGTAATCCTGGTCAAAGATTGAAATACAGCGCTGCGCGCCTCTCCTTGCTTTTGCTCAGCTGGGGAGTGAGTGAACTGCTACCACTTTTAAAGCGTCAGGCCCCTGACTGGTGCAGGATGCACAGCGGCAGTCGTAGTCACTTCCGGTGTGCTCCTGTGATCGTGTTCCCTCCACAACAAGCTGACCAGGTCAGTGGTGGACCGGGGAAACGAGGTGAGTGAAGTTTCAAAATATGGCGAAAAACAGGTTTTAGAAAATAAAGTTTAAAATGCAAGTGTAATCCTGCTCAAAGATTGAAATACAGCGCAGGGGGGTACATTAATTCTGCATCAAATGAAGCAAGAGTCAAGTAACAATTGCAGTGGATAATTCCATCCATGGGTATTTACAACAGGTGAGCCCAGGAAGACTCACTGCGTACTGTATTCAAAATGAGCTGTCATTTAAGTTAGCAACAAAAATTGCCAAAAAGTGTACAATGGCGTTCTCAGAGGTCACTCCAAAACCTCAGCAGCTGTGAAGTACTGTGATGAGGCTGGGTCGGTAAGTGTGGTGAAGTACAGGTGGGACCAGCTGGGTGCCTGTAGGAGAGAGAAAATTGTCCAACCAACATGAGCCTGAGGCGGAACAGTCAAGGGAGTCAAGGTACAGTGATGACTGTGTTCCATTCGTCCAACGTGTTTTGCCCATTATTGACAAAGTTGCAGCGAGCAATCCATCTGCACTCGCGTTTGTTCAGCAGAAGTTGTAAGTTCCCACCCCGGATGGAAAGTTCCAGGCGGTCATTCACTTGCCAAATGAAGTCTGTTTCAGAATGTTTTTTTTCTTTGAAGTGTCCGACAAGTGGTGCTGTATTGACATTACATGTTATGCGGCTTTGACGCTGGGAAATACGCTGCTTAACCATCTGTGTGGTTTGACCGATATACAGTAAATTTCAGGGGTAAGGTATAGCATAGATTATGTTGGATGTGCGGCAGCTGGAGAAATGTTTGAGTTGGTATGTTTGACCTGCAGGACCAAATTCCTTTGTATTGTAGGTAAGGTTACATGCTGAGCAGGATTGGCATATGTATTGGCTGAGGATCGGTGGTAGAACCCACATGGAAATCACTGATTGAGCTTTCTTTTCATTTTTAGGCCAGCTGAAGGCATGGATGAGTTTGTCAGATAGTTTACTGCCCCTCTTATATGAGAAGAGGGGAGGTTCCTTGAAAAGGGCATGAGTGCGCAATACGGACCAATTTCTTTTGATCACCTTACTGACCATGTTGCTAGCGGGACTGTGGGTTCATACAAACAGAATGTGTAAGTTGGGCGGGCGAAACGCTCGTCGGCTGCTGCTGTGTCTTCGCTTATTCTGGCAATAAAAGTGAAAAGTGACAAGACCTGATTTGGGAGTGTGGCTAAAGTATTTTTTGAAGCCTTGTTCTTAGGACACTGGACCAAGGACTCATTGGAAACACATCATGAGGGAGATTTTCCCATAATTCTTGCTATTTGAATTACTTCTATTGTTTTTGGATTGTAGATATAGAGATCGAGTGTGCTCTGGTGCAATATGTTCCTTTTAATGTGTAACGGGTTGTGGGTTTAGAGAGGAATAGGGTGAGAAGTAATTTAAATGTAATTAATGAATTAATATGTTGATATTTATTGTTATTGTTTATTAATTTATTGTTAACTAATTATTAATTGGCAATGAATTTTTAATAATTGGTTAATTGTGGATTATAGTATTTATAATTACTGTATTAGTAATTGCTATTTATTGTTATTGTTAATGAATGTATTGTTAATTAATTATTAATTGGTAATTAATTTCTATTAATTGATTAATTGATAATGACATTAATTGTGTTATTTTTTATGTATAGCGCGTTGTGTGTTTATAGGGGAATAGGGTGAGAAGTAATTTAATGTTATTTAAGTCAATGTTAATAAAATGCAATAGGTATTTATTAATACATTTTTATTACATAATTATTATTATGTTATTTATTTTACAAAAAATATTTAAATGATAAGTATGTTAATTTAACCCCTACGCTATCTACATTTTCCACACTGTTGCACTCACTGGAGTGGGAATAGTAATTTTAACCCCTAGGCTATCCAACACTTTCCATATTGTTGCACTCACTGGAGTGGGAATAGTAATTTTTACCACTCCGTTGTCCAACACTTTCCCTACTGTTGCACTCACTGGAGTGGGAATAGTAATTTTAACCCCTACACTATCCAAAAACTTTCCCTACTGTTGTACTCACTGGAGTGGGAATAGTCATTTTTACCCCTCCGTTATCCAATACTTTTCCTATTGTTGCACTTACTGGAATGGGAATAGTAATTTTTACCCCTACGCTATCCAACACTTTCCCTACTGTTGCATTCAATGGAGTGGCAACAGTAATTTTAACCCCTACACTATCCAACACTTTTCCTACTGTTACAGTCACTGGAGTTGGAATAGTAGTTTTATTTCCTCTGCTATCTAATATTTGTTGTATTATTTTAGCTAATGTAGTGTATAGCTAATTTTAAAAAGATTAATAAATAATTTTAGTTGTTTTAATTTGTTACATATATTTATTTAATTTGTATTTATAATATTGTTTTATGTGTATAGATGTATTTATAATTCATAAAAACTAAATAAACAATGTATACGTTATTTAAAATAAATATTACAACATAATAATAAGTATATATATTATATAATATATGTATATGTTTAATGTATTTTAAATTATATATATTACTTATAATTTTTAAGCATTTTAAAATATTTTTAACTATGTTTATTTTAATTATATGTATTATTTACTTTATTTTACTTTTTTTAATCTTAAATAAAAAACGATATTTCTTAACAACGATATTTTTGCTGCGATATTTTTTAAATCAATATTTTTTTTCTCGATATTTTTGTACTTACCATAATGTAGATAGGATGTTGATATTCGTGACTTCGATATTTTTGCTGCAATATTTTTGTAGGTCGATATTGTGACATTCAACATTTTGTCAGTGATTTCTCACAGAAGGCAGTGGCTGAAGATACATGTGCAAACTCCGGCATGTGTGAACAGAGGGGTAGGCCTGCAGGGACATGGGCTATTGTTTGACTCGGCCGGCTGGTCCTGTTAACAATGGTGCAGATTAAAAACATTAATTTTGATAATTGGAAAATAAGAAGTTTGATGCTATTTCCGCTTTTATCTCGTATTTTTATGGGTCTGTCGACACATCTATCTTTGCCGAGAAATAAGATGCATATTTCAGCATCCCCGTTTTCAAATCAAACTTAAAGGGAACATCGTCGTGCATAATTATGTTTCAAATGGGTTCTCGGCCCTCTCTTTGATGCTTCCGCGAGGTATGCTGAAAGAGCCATAAAAAATGTCATGGACAAAACCAGACATAGCCATTGAACAATTTAACCTATGCTCAATTGCAATGCCATTAACCCTTTGTACTGACCAAAAGACAGACTCCTGGCCTCAGCATCCGAAGCCATGCTCCTATCCACAGCAAGTATGAATATTAGCATCGCTGCTGAGTTGTACCAGGTTAGGGGAAGCTGACACATCCACACGTGCTCTGGATGCTGTCGGGTCGCTCTGTGCATTGCGCAGTGCCACGGTCGCTGTGCACAAATTACGGACCCAGGACACGCTCGTACTCTACGCGTGGTCCGGACTAGTTCTGTGACCACGCCTTCTTTTATTTATACCTTACGCGACCGTGGCGTATCACGGTCGCGCTAGCGCACTGCTACGTGCGCAACAACTAGACCCCACATATGCGGTCTTCAAACATTACACTCCTTTCAACCTTTATTAAATCAAAAGAACAAGAAAAACCAAAACAGGGTTGACTGTCAAAAAAGTCACTTGGTTCTCCTGGACATGTGAGAAAGCAAAATGGCCGGCAGGCCTGTTACCAGTCTGACAAGCAGGTCCCACAGTCTCAGCCCACAGCAAAGTCCGCCAGCTGCGAAGAGGGCGCTGGGTTTCTTCTTAACCCATAGCCTGCGGCTTCCCCTCGGAACAGGACCCTTCGAGGAGTGTCTTGTCAGGCTGGGGTTGGTGACAGCCCGTCGCCGGTGGAGTGGAGGCTATCTGCATCTGGCCTCCCGGAATCCGGAGTGTTCGCCGTCGCTCTTTCCATGGGGCTCCCTTGCGCACTCGCCGGGGAATTGGTGCTGGACGTCGTGGGGTTTGAGGTGGCTCTGTCCTGGTTATATTATGTTATGTTAAAATATTTATATAGCGCAACGTACACCGGTTGGTTTCTTGGCGCTGGTCTTGATCATGTTGTTCTCCAGATGGGGCGACCGCTCGCTTGAAGAATGATACATTGCGTGTGATGCTCTCGCCGTCGCGCTGGGCAGTTACCATCGTGTCTGACCGGCGAGTGACTGTCCACGGACGGGGCTCAGACGGGAGCCTGAACTTGCTCCCGGGGTACCGGTCTCTCACGTAGACGCGGTCTCTTTCCACTATGGGTGATTCTCTGGCCCGGTGTCTGAAACTGGCATAATCATTCGAGCGCCTTCTGTTGCGCAGGGTTTGCTGAGGATCCGCCTCCTTTGGCGTCCAGGTGCGATGATGAGGAATGGTGTCTCGGACGATTCTGCCCATTGCGGATGGTCCCGGGGCGGCTGTAGTTGTGCGATGGGGCGTTAGCCTGTATTCCCTCAGGAATGTGTATAGGGCCCTCTCGACTGGTGTTCCTTCCGCCTGAGCGATCCTGATGACTTTGTTGAGGGACCTCAAGAACCGCTTGACCTCACCGTTGGCTTGAGGCCATCTGGGGGTGATCTTCCTGTGCTGAATCCCCCATTCTTGGAGGTAGTCGGCAAACTCCTGGCTTTGAAACGGTGGCCCGTTGTCCGTCTTCATCTGTTCAAAAATTCCATGGGTGGCGATTATCTTTTCTAATTTGGCAGTCACTTCCTTGGCGTTAAAAGATGTTACTATTTCCACTTCAGGATATTTCGTCAAATCGTCGATGACAACGAGCATGTAGCGGCCGTCCGGAAGGTGTCCGAAGTCGGCACTTACTCGTTCCCAGGGCCTCGCTGGGTCATCCTCGGTGATTACCGGAGCCGGAGACTCGGGTGGACCTGCCGCTTGGCACCAGCGGCATCCTCTAACCAGCTGTTCGACCTTGGTGTCCATCTCCGGGAACCATACCTTTGCTCTGAGCCTGCTTTTTGTTTTAACGATCCCTTGGTGGCCGCGATGAGCTAGCTCGACCGCCTGTTGGGTTAGACTAGCAGACATTACAATTCGGGGTTCTCTGAGAAGGCATCCTTGAGTGTCCACAGATAGTTCGTCTTTCACTCTGAGGATCGCTTCCAGGGCACTCTTTGCCTCAGGAGTTCTCTGGCTCAGGGAATTCTGGAGTGACTTCCAGTCGCTTTGTCGCAATGCGTCTATTGCAAGCTGGAGGACTTTGTCACCGCGGGTCGCTTCCACGATCAGGTCGATGCCCATAGGTAGAGGTCTTGAGCGCTCCAAGATGATCTTTACATACACCTCCATCTCTTCCGCATCTTCCTGTTCCTGCTTGGTTGCCGCTCGGGGATGTCAGGAGAGGTAGTCGGCCGGGTTACTTGCACCGGGCTTGAATTCCAGTTTGTAGTCATACTCTTGGAGCTGTAAGATCCACTTCTCGATTCTGGGGGGGGGGGTTGGAGACTGACCCTCGGAATAGAGGAAGTGGAGGCTTATGATCGGTGGACACAGTGAAGGGATGTCCATAGACATACACATGGAAGTGCCTGCAGGCCCAGTGGATTGCGATAGTCTCCCTTTCAATTTGAGAGTAGCGCTGTTCGGTTTCCGTTAGGAACCGGCTAGCATAGGCTATTGGCACCCAGTCTTCGCCATTTTGGCTCTGTGTCAGTACCGCCCCTAGTCCGTACACGCTGGCGTCTACAGCAATGTTGGGTACTTTTATGGGGTCGAAGTACGACAGAGTTGTGTTGGCGGACAGGGCGGCTTTGGTGTTCTGAAATGCCAGCTCTTGCTCTTTTCCCCAATGCCACGGGGTGGTAGATTTCGTGAGCTCCCTTAGTGGCCTCGTAAGATTGGAGAGGTCTGGGATGAACCGCCCGCAGAAATTCACCATTCCGAGGAAGCTCCGCACTTCTGACGTGTTGGTTGGGGCTGGGGCTGCTTGCACGTCCCTCACTTTTTTAGGGTCTGGCGCTACTCCCTTGTCAGAGAAAGTGTATCCGAAGAAGCTGATTGTGTTTTGTAGGAATTGACACTTTTCTCTATGCAGCGTAAGGCCTGAGTCTTTGATCCTTTGTAACACGCTCCTGAGCCTCCGGTGGTGTTCTTCCACGGTGTCGGCGTATATCAGCAGGTCGTCGCTGACATTGAGGACTCCTGTTATGCCGCTCAGTACCTCTCAAATTGTATTTTGGAAGACTTCCGCTGCACTTGATATCCCAAAGTTGAGCCTCCGATAGCGCCGGAGTCCTACATGAGTGGAGAAAGTAGTGATATATCAGGAGTCCGGGTGCAGGGGCAGTTGGTGATATCCTGACCTCAGGTCCATTTTGGCAAACCATTTTGCTCCATTTAACTCTCCCAGGATGTCGTCTATTGTGGGTTTCAGATGTCTTTCTCTTTTTACCGCGGCATTGGGCAGGCGCATGTCGACGAAGATGCGTACTGGCCCTGGCTGCTTGGGTTTCCGCGCCACCACGATTGGCGATACCCAGGGGGTGGGCCCACTGACCTTCTCGATTATTCCCTGGTTTTCGAGGGTCTCCAGCTCTTGTTCCACTTTCTTTCTCAGATGAAATGCTATTCGTCGATGACGCAGGGCCACAGGCTGAACGGACTGGTCGATGTGTAAGGATACTTCCTTTCCACGGAGACATCCGATGCCTTTGAAAACGTCTTCGAATTCTTCAATGATCGTTTCGAGTTCTTCCTCTAGCACTGCCATTGCAAAGGATATCAGCTGAAGTTCTTCAGCTGTTTGGCCGCTGAGTAGCATTCCACTGCCTTCTTTGGTGACGTAGATGGTAGATGGTGCTCTCTTGTCCTGGTGCTGTACTTCCGTTTGGAAGCATCCAATTAGCGGTATGGGTGTTTTTTGTCCATAGGCAAAGACTCTGATCTTGGCTGGTTTCAGACTCGGTTTGTCTCGCAGTTGAGCGTAGACGTTTGCCACCATAAGTTCGATGGATGCACCTGTGTCAATGGTTGCTCTCACCTCTTGGTTCTGTATCATTATCCTGAACTTCGGGAGTCGCCGTTTTTTCCTTAGCGGCTGGTCTATGGCAAACACGTAGTACACAGGATAGTTGTGTGTGTCGTCGTCCATGTCCCCGCTCTCCGGGTCCTCCGGTATGGCGTGAGCGGCTTCGGGTTTGGGCCTGGATGACCTGCATTCAGATGCGAAGTGATTCATGCACCCGCATGACCCACACTGGGCAGTCTTGCGCTCTGTGCGGCGCGCCTCCGCAGTATCCACATTCTTTTCGGCGTTCTAGCGGCCTCCCTCTCCCTGCCGGGCGTTGCTTAGGCCGCACCACATTGACGTGTTCCGCTACGTGTACCTGCTCCGTTTTAATCGGTCTGTGGAGTGCTGCTTCCATATGAGACGCCCCCGCCTGGGATATTTCTTTAGAGCGGCCCAGCTTTAGGATTTCCACTAATGGTTTGCCATCCTCTTGGAGAATTTTCACCCTCAGTTTGGAGGAGTAGCAGCCTTGAATAATCTGTCCGCGAATTTCTTCTTGCTCGTCGCGGAATCCGCACATGCTCGCTAGCTCCTTCAGGCGGCCATGGAAAGTGTCGAGGGATTCTTCCGCTTCCTGTCGCGCCTGCCGGAAAATGAACCGCTCGTAGTCCTTACTTTGCATTGGCTCAAAATGGGCATTGAGCGCGTTGAGGAGCGTGACATATGTGTGAGGGGTGGCTTCCGTCAGGGTCTTGTAGATCCGATAAATGTCCTTCCCACCAAGATGTAGGAGAAGCGCCCTGCGTCTTTCCCTCGCCGTACCTGCACCTTTGAAGTAGAATTGTAGCCTTTCAACCCAGTCCTTCCATCTTGGGGCCAGGGCTGCCGGTGCGCCGTCGACGGAGAAAGGTTCTATGGGCGAAATGGACGCCATGGCGGAAGGAGGTGCTGCCCCTTACTGATTCGGGCACACAGGGCGATTGGCAGCAGGGTCGATGTTTCTCACCGTCTAGGCTGCCAGGACACTCCTGCGGGGTGCGCTGTAGTGGGCCATTGCCAGCAGGGCCTCTTCGTGTCAAGACACGGGAGTGCACTTTTCCTTGTCACCCTGCACCACTGGGAGCGCGGGGAGCACGCAGGTCTGCCACCCGAGGGGCAGCGCCGGGATCCTCTTCTAGGGCTCGGGCACCTCGGGGCTGTAGAGAGGGCAGAGCTAACCTCTGAATGTCTGGCAGCTGGGCTCTCAGGCGCGCACTGCCATCTACGCGGCATGGGGCACCACACACCACGTGGTCCTGCCAGCGGGGGCCCGTCCGGGCTTGGATCGCCGAGGATCAGCTGTGGGGCGGGGCATGGAGTGCTTCAGGGTACTTCGCAGGCTCTTTAGGCCCTCGTCGCCATTGTCGGGTCGCTCTGTGCATTGCGCAGCGCCACGGTCGCTGCGCACAAATTACGGACCCAGGACACGCTCCTACTCTCCGCGTGGTCCGGACTAGTTCCGTGACCATGCCTTCTTTTACTTATACCTTACCCGACTGTGACGTATCACGGTCGCGCTAGCGCACTGCTATGTGCGCAACAACTAGACCCCACGTATGCGGTCTTCAAACATTACAGATGCCAATTACCACTGCTGGTGGAAAGAAAAAGTCATCAGGCATGCTTTCAAAATGGTTAGCTTTTAGGCACAGAGTTCACCTGATCTAGAGTGGAGAGGCAGCCTCGCTGACCTCCCCAGTGCACACTCCTCTGCTCCACCCATCGGGATATAGTGACGACCCTTAGATTCAGCTAGGGAGGCTGAGCACAGTAACCCCTTAGAGTGTCATCAAAATTTGACATGATAAACTGCGCGGATTCAGGTGCGCAGCTTCCTGCCTGTGGCCTCTTACCCCTCCCTTTTGTTGTCACAGAGTGGGGTATGGCCAGTGAGGCTTGCTGACCTCCCAACACCCTGTAATGAGGGTGTGGTAATGGAGAATATTAGACTGAACACGGTGTTAAAGTGTACACATAGCGATTACTACACCCGTCTGTATGGCTGACTGTGCTGTGCTGTGATTCTTGGTGGTAGGAAGCCAAGTGTTCGCATTAGTAAGTATATGTGTATCCAGTGCTTGAAATGGAAAAGTAAGACTGCAGGTACTCTGTACCAGGCTACCTGCTTGTTTCCAATTGAGAGTATTAAGTTTTTCATGAGTAGTGCCGGTCCTCTCCCTCTGAAAATAAAAAAGTGTCGGTACTCAGTACCGGACAGTACCGGCCTATTTAAAGCACTGTGGGAGATATGTACAATGAAGTGGCAGAGCGTGTCGTTAGATTCCTGGGCTTAACGACATGCTCCGCCACTTCGGAAACACATGGCTGCATCATATTTACAAGAATGTGGTGCAGCTTTGCGTTTCCCGCTGCGATGATCATAAGTTTAAAAACTGAGCTCCAACACAGGCCCCCTTGCACCAGAGTACAAGGTTGTCTGCATGCAGGAGAGGATTGGTTATGTGAAGGAAGGTGTCCCTTCCCGCACATAAACAATCCTAACATGCTATTTTGTAACTTTCATGTGTGCTTCTTCATGAAACACACATGAAAGTTACAAACTGGCATTTATTAAAAAGGTTTGTTTATGTACAGAAAGGGGCACCTTCCTGTACATAAACAAACCATGGCATTTTGCTTTTTTCATTTGTGCTATGCAGGTCCGGCGCTAGGCATGGGCAGTGTGGGCAGCTGCCCAGGGCCTCACACTCAGCCCACCAGCATGGGGCCCACACCAGTGGTGAGCCCTGGTGTTTCCCTGGTGATTCATGTGAAAGAAAGCAGTTTCCTTGCAAAGAGGGGACCCCCTCCCTGGGCCTCTCAGGGATGGTGTCCAGAGACCTAGGAGAGGGAGACACTTCTCTTGTCCCAATTGCAAGGAGACCTTACAGAGACACTGCGGGATGCCCATTGTCAGCCTTTAGAGCCCCTATGGTTTTCACTATCAGCCCACAAGCAATTCTCAAACCTTCAGCCCTGTAGGGGGCTGGGAGGAGGAGCTGTGTCACTTATGTGAATTAGACGGGCCTCGCATATTCCCTTTTGGCCCAGGGCCCCGCAAATACTAGAACCGGCCCTGGTGCTATGAATTTCTCCTCCTTTCGCCAACTAAAGACCAGGATTTTCCTGGTCTTTATTTTGGCGCTGCCTTCTATGTACGCCACCCTTGTAGATAGGGGGCAGCGTCAAGTACAATGGGTGTTGCGGTGGAACGCCCACCACAACACCCATTGCACGCCCCTTTCACACTAAACATAGCGTGAAAAGGTACCTTATGTGCAAAGCAGCGTTAAGCCACATTAAGTGGCTTAATTCTGCCTTGTACATAAGGCAAGGAACGTCACAAAATTTGACATTCCCGTGGCAATAGGGGCGTGTACATATGCAGCTGTGTGTATCTGAACAAATTCAAGCTTACTTGTAAAATCGTGCATTGCTTTGTGCAACCATTGGGTCTATCTCGCTGTGTCTATTTGCCTCCGTGGCGGGGTCCTTTGTGTTACACCTGAGACTTCCACACTGAGGGGCATATTAACAACGAGTAGCGATATTTATCGCTAACTAGGCTTAGCAACGATTTTTTTATCGCTAAGCATCGCCGGAAATTATCGCTGAGATAACGTGCTATTAGCAACGTTTATCTCCAAAGCGATAATTTTTCCGGCGATAGCGTGAATATCGCTGACAATAGAGCGATATTCACGCATTAGCGACAAAATGCTCTTAGCCATGTTATCCACCTCCCATTGGATAACATGGCTAAGAACTGGTCTGAGCAGGCGTTAGTTTTCGGCGATAGCAGGAATATTTCCATCGCTACGCCCGCCTTGCTATAGGCGATAGCGACGTTAGCGACTGCTTTCAGTCGCTAACAGGTTGGGTACGCCCACTTTGCATGTCATTAGCGATAAATATCACTGACATGCAAAGCGGAACACCAAACCGCTCGCTATTGCCTAAAAGCTGTCGCTAACATCAGTTACCGACAGCTTGCTAATATATAGCGATAGAATTATTGCTGCTTAGCGGCCGAAAACGGCAGTTAAACCAGCGATAATTGCCTATCGCCCCCCTTGGTAATATGCCCCTGAATGTGGAGTGTAGCCAGGGCAGGACCTGCCTGTAGCACAGTGTACCAAACACGGGGCATGAAGCGGTAAAACGATGCCCTAATTCCATGCCGCAACATCTCATATCCTCTCTCTCTCCCTTATCCTCAACACCTCTGCCACATATGGAGATTTAGCCGGTCACGATTTAAATATGCAGATATTCATGAAACTATTTTAGACGTGTTATTCCTACTGCTTGTGAACGCATGAACGGATTTTTAGGACACTGCCAGTTTGGAGGAGAACATGCAAGGGCAAATCAGCGGGATCGTTTCTTCAGGGAAACACTTTCTTGCAGAGAGGCTTGATAATTCAAAAAGATACCGCATCCCGAGAGGGGCGGGAGATGATTAATTAATTGTAAAATCAATTGACTGTATTTTATCAGATGATAGCCCTGGCAATCAAATAATGTATTCATTTTCCGTTCTTCCTCGGGTCCCGCCAAAACAAAGGAACAAGATTATCTAAGCAGGCGCAGCTGTTCATCGGGGTTAGTTGCCTCGTCTCTTGCCACTGTCTCTGGCTCAGTGTGTCTCATTTAGCCTTTCTCGATACACTATGCAAATCAGTGTCCTACAGCCGTAGGACATCAAGGAATAAATAATGTCGAGCTAGTGAAAGAAGGCTGCCACAAAGGATGTTGAAAAAACATATTCTGCTTTCTAATGGAACACTGCTCACGCTATTGTGCCACAATTGTCAAATTGTTATGTGTTAAAACAATGCGGACTGGTATACACGAAATAAAGTAGTACATGTTGCTAAATGTGTTCTATTCCATCATCATTAAAATCCAGATTTCTCTCTTAGGTGAATAATGTGAATTAATTCCCTTTGTATTATAGTACATACCATGCTTAGACAAACGACTATACATTTGCATCATTGTTCCTGGCAAAGATGTACTGATTAAAAGTATTAGCAGGGCAGCATCCCTCTTAAGTGCATTAGGTGCAGGCCAAAGGCATGCCCATTAAGGTACTGGGAAGCATGTTTCGCCAGCTTCTCAAACACCAGCTACAGGCATGTTCTGTTCAAGGCAATGGGACTTATTCTAAGACCCTTCAGTGGGCAGGACCGATGAAGGTAGGCAGATCATCTAATTTAACTTTAGAGAACGTGTCCTGTTTACAGATCATTTTATGAGTTACACATTATAAAATACAGTCAAAACTCAGTATACGCCATGTAGAAGACGTATTCGAAACCTGTCAACACCGATTTTTTGGGGTAGAACTTCCATTCTAATAGAAGGTTAAAGAGAGTGCTAGAGAACGTGGGAGAGGATTTTATGCTACCCCAATAGAAGGTCAACTATGTAGTGAAGAAGGTACTTCCACAGAAAGATCTTAAATGTGGAACATGTATTGCATTCAGGGATAAAAATAGACAACCTCCAGACTGCCGGAAGGTGAGAACAAGCCTGATTGAAATACACACAATACAGTAATCCTTGTCTTTGAGGTGTGATTTCTCAGATGTCACAATGTGTTATGGCAGGTTTAATCAAATGCCCTTTACTGACTCTTAACCTCTGGCTAGCTTCTGAGAGCCTTGTAGGAATATATCTGTTTATTCCACATTACACTATGTACAGACTGTGCAAAAAAGACCTTGAATAGTAAGGGCCTGATTCCGATCTGGCTAGGAAAGCATTACCACCTAGGGCCCGATTACGATGCGGTTAGGAAGGCCTCCTAACACCATTTGCTCCTTCCAAATCAGATCGGGAACGTGTCTTCCTGACCGAGGGCCAGATTATAATGCGGTTAGTAACATAGGCTTCTATAGAAGCCAATGTGAGTCCAATCAAATCGTATCTGGAAGCATCCGGATGCATCATACTCGGTCGGACTCTCCCGATCCGAGTCGGCCGGGAACCATTTCCAAACCAATTAGAGTGGGAGGATTTCCTAACCATATCAGAATCAGGCTCGAAATGTTGAAAAATGTTGAATGAGCTCAAAATAGAGGAAAGGTCTAGGCTTTCGAGGGCAATATTCATACAAATGCCTATCTTAGTAAATCAGCTGCTGTATATGCAGATTAAAAACCTGTATTGAGCTATTCATTGTTAATTGCCAGTAAACCACTCTCCTAATGTATCCATGCAAAGCGTTCCTCCCGATTTAATTAAGGTGCAGGCAAACTGTATAAGAAAACTTCACACAAAGTCTGATTATGGGCAGATTCATATCCTGGTTATTATAGGTCACTATGATAACAAATATAAATCCTGCATTTGCATAGGTGATGAAACATCTCTTTCTATTCCACAATCTCATTTATAATACACTGAGACTTATCTGATTCAAGTTGATTCCTAGTAATTTCAAGATTAAGTGTATGAGAGAAGAACCAGTTCTATGTTTATTTATTCCTTAGTGTTAGGGAGCACAATTTGCTTTGGAGCACATTGACATGGAGAAAGATAATCAATTTGAAATCATGATGGCCTAGAATACTTTTGAAAATCATTTTCCAGTGAATAACTACATGCACATTGGTTTTCCGTACAACTTGGTCATGATAGTGTCACTCTATCTTAAAGATTCAGATAATATTTTCTCTTGCAAGAACTACTCGGTTTCTGGAAGCCACCTCGCTGGGTGAAGACTGAGCCGCTTGTTATGTTTGAGCTGAAAATCTCACCCCGTGTGGATCTTGAGTACAGTGTGACATTAGCCTGGGACGTTTCTTCTCCATGTCCAGCAGGTCTGAATCTGTTTTAACAGATATTCTTGCTAGAGGCACATAGAAGCCTGTAGCCTGATGAAAGTGCCACAGGAACTCCCAAAAGCTTCTTCCATATGAAATGAAAATGAAATGAAATGAAAAAGAAATTTCTAAAGCGCACTGCGGCCAAGCGGCTTCCTGGCGCTGAGGAGCACAACAGTATCTACAGAGGGTCCCATGAGAGGTTAACCGGGAAATGCCTGAAGAAAGAGAAAAGTTTTGAGGGCTTTACGAAAGTGGGAAAAAATGGGGATAGAGCGGATGGGGAGAGGGAGATTGTTCCAAATCTGGGGGGCCAAGACAGAAAATCGAGTGCCCCCGGTTCGGGATTTGCAGAAGCGGGGGACATGAAGGAGAGAAAGAGAAGAAGAGCGGAGAGAGCGACTGGGAGCGTGGGAGGAGATAAGAGAGTTAATGAAAAGCGGGGCAGAACGAGCGTGCGCCCGGAAAGCCAGACAGGCTAGTTTAAACCGGGACCTGAAGAGAACCGGGAGCCAGTGGAGGGATTTGAGGGCCGGGGTGATGTGGGAGGATTTGGGAAGGCGAAGGATAAGGCGGGCCGCCTGGTTTTGGATGGCCTGGAGACGGCGAGTTTCGTAGGCAGGGATGCCTACGTACAAGCCATTGCAATAATCCAGGCGGGATGTAATAAGGGCCGTGATAATGGTTTTAAGGGCATCAGCAGAAAAGAACCGGGAGATCTTGCGAATAAGGCGGAGGGAGGAAAAACAAGAGGACACAACGGAACTGATTTGAGCGTGGATGGACAGATCATTGCTGATCTTAATGCCCAAAGTCCGGACTGAGGAGACAGGGGAGGGGGGAGGACCAAAAGAAAGGGGCCAGTGAGCAGAAGACCAGGGATTGGACGAGCCGCCAGTAAGGACGAGCTCTGTTTTGTCGGGATTGAGCTTCAAATGATTGAAGCTCATCCACTGAGAAATGAAAAGAAGGGTAGAACAAAACTTAGGGAGAGTGCCCAGTCTAGAAGGGCAAAGAGTGACTGGACTTCTGAGATCTCGTCTAAATTGCACTGGAGCTGAGCTAATGAGGCACTTTTTAATACTCCTTATATATGTTGACACATCCTCCCTAGCCTCACTGGGAATCTTGACGACATGGAGCACTGACAGAAGGGGAATGAATTACACACAGATCCAAACTAAATCCCAAGATAACATTCTACTTATGCCTAGACTCGGAAATGCTGTCCTCTCTGGGCATCTTGGTTCAACAGAACCATATGGGGACTACTTGGGCTGTCTTTTGAAAGATCATTTTACACCTCTTTTCCCTCGCCCTTCACACCAAACGTAGGTAACACAGAGTTTGCTCTGGCACAGGCAACGCAGGCCATCCAGATGTGGAGAGAGAGGGATTGCTTTCGCCTTTGGGACTTCTACACTGAGGACCAATTGAAAACCTTTGAAAAACTTAAACATGAATAAGGGAGTCCCAATGTGGACTGTTTTCATTACCTCCTGTGCCAACGAGTTCTGCATAGTAGTGTCAAAGCACATTCTATGAAGGCATCTACCCCTTTTGAGAAATTCCTGCAGCACCTCTTCACTTTGGTGTTGGCCCTCCCGGCAGGGTATGTAGTGCATACACAGAATAGGGCGTCAGGGAGTGGGGGAGGCCTAGCGATTATTCTTAAATCTTCGCTATCTTGTACTCTCTCCCCTCAAGCCATTCCCAATTGTAAAAGTGCTCTGTACAAAACTGCGCTGTCACAAAGCTTTTCGCTAACAGGGTTTCCTATTGACCGTCCACCAGGCCCAGTCAAAGCCTTTCGAGAAGCCTTGACTCAAATCGCATCCACCCTTGTCCCTGAAACAGCTAACTTGAACATCACAGGAGACCCTAACCTCCACTTGGAGCGCCTTAACTCTCAGGAGATTTCCAATTTCTATGGAGATATGGATGCATGCCAATTAACTCCACTAGTGGAGGGTTCATCACATGTTGCAGATTACTTATTTGACCCGATATTTTTGACCCCCCAGTCTCTGGAAGTAAATGCACCTCTTCCCCTTACCTTCACGGACCATTCTCTTATCTCCATGCGACTGGATATTGCTGCTCTCCCTTCACAGCCCCATAGCCAGCCCTCCTTGAAACGCGCATAGCCTAAATTGGATGCATCCATCTTTGGATCTACTCTAAATTGATCACGCCCTGACTGGCCTACTAGCTTAGAGGCAGCTGATAAAGCTTTTAGGGATTGGATTAATATCACACTCGACCATTGTATTCCAAAGAAACTGATGGGCGCTAAACACAAACAATCCTATGCTTGGTACAATGAGGCCTTGATCCTGGGAAATAAAAAATAAAAAATTTGGAAACGAGTCTGGAGGCGTACATATGACACCAAGGCAAAAATCACTTACAGGAACGTCACTAAATCCTATTATAAACTAGTCCAAAAGACCAAGACTATACAAATTTGATCTTGTCGAGTCCCAATCCCTCTAAAACTATTTTTTCCCTGGCAATTAGATGACAAAACTCCAGACGGGTACTAACAATATGATGGGCACTAATTCCCAATGTGAATCATTGGCGAAATACTTCATTAGCAAGGTTGACAGCATTTATAGTGCTCTTGATATGGGACAGGATGTCCCTGAACTCTTAGTGGCCTCCATACCAACAGGTCTCCCCCATTGTTTGTATGATCTGCCACCCATGTCGCCTAAAGACATTGAAGTCTTGGCATCCAAGGTCAAATCAGGATTCCCTGACGACCCTGTAAAATCTGATAATTTCACAAAATTCCATGAATGTCTTATGACAGCGAGCAGGGAACTGATCAACAGATCACTGCTGATGGCAGAGATCCCTAATTCGTGGAAGCTCGCCAAGGTCGTTCCACAGTTAAAAAAGCCCACATTAGCTGCATCTCTGCCAGAGAATTTCAGCCGTTTTTCTCTCCTCCCCTATCTGGCCAAGATTATGGAGTAACAAAAAACAGAGTAAGAAATGCCCGGTCAAAGAAGAAATGTGCGCCCTGTATATGTACCCAGAAGATAACAGGAATCATACAGCAATCAAACGAGTAACGCCTGGTTGAGAAATTCCCATCAGCCCACCCTTCTGGCGGAGCATCATCATGTGGGAATTGGTAATGAATCCATAAAGCCCGACCAAACCATCAGGTGATGGTGTGGTAATGGATACCAAAAGGTGTTCTCTTCCCAAGGTGTTCCTCGAAACGTGATGCTGATGATGTGCAGTGCATAGGTGTGAGTGAAATGTAAAAATAACTACTAGGACAAAAAATAAGTTTAATGAATATTGTCCAAGTGTCAAGATTAAAAATGCGCCTAATAGTTTGAAATTATGACTATATAATGGCGTTGTTCAGGGAGGTCAACATGTTTCAGCCAAACGGAAAACACTGTGCGGCTTTCGTCAGGACCATAGAGGTTGCTTAGCTACTGCAATGTATTTTCAATGTGAAAAATAATATGTGATAATATGCTATAATAGTGATACAGTGTATTCAAAGTTATACCATCCTACCAGGAACTTGGAGCCCCAATGTGCACTGGTGGATAGGAATGTACTTTCCTTTCCTAAAAAGGGGGACCAAGAAAAGAAAGAATACACAAACCATAATTGCATGTACATATACCTGTGAACTAAAGAGACTGTACAGGGAGCACAACCAGCCGAGATAATCTCTTCTCTGCTGAACAGAAAGTTTATTACCTCTGTATGTAAGTTTTATTAACATTTATTAATATCATGTCCGTTCAGTTGACATCACAAATAAGATAATGTACTCACCCAGCTTTTTGTGGGAGAATGCCTCACCTCACCCGGCAACCGCTCGGGATAATGAGGCCTGCTCTATTGTATAGATAAAAATATGGACATAGTAAACACGAAGTGCCAACAAGCCCAGATCATATGTTTATCAATATTTTACAATGTAGGAAAAACCTTAGTCGTTTGTTAAGATACCACTTGAATGACCAAAAAGGCTTACTGCATGGGTTGTCTACTGGTACATAATGATCTGTACCAAAAGAGATGAAAGACAAACAGGGGTATGCTGGTAAACCACAACCATATATATCATATAGTACTGTGCCCTTTAAGGTACTAATAACAAGTGTCGAAACATCTTTAGAGTCTAGTTCAAAATAAAAGACTCCAAATTCACAGCCAAAATGATACATCCACTCCAGTCCTCTGCCAAAGTAGGTATCAAGGGCGGCGCACTCGTGAGGAAAAGACCAAGCATCGGAATGCCGAAGACCTACCTATCCGTCGGTACCCCTCTCTGTCAGCCGAGAGGAAGGGGAGGTGACAGACAGGCATGCCCCGGTCTTTTTTATACCCAAGCTGATTGGATGATTATTGTATAATTAGAGCTTGATAGATCGCGCTGACCGTTAGGGCACATGTGTATTAGATTACCACTGCTCTATCGCGCATGCGCCGTCATACCACTGCGGACAGCGCATGTGCTATATAGGCAACATGCCATAGCCAAATGTCTGCAGGATGCGGCCCTCGCTTATGCAATATAGAGCGCATGTGCCTTAGATGTATCACTGCTCCAGGACACTGCCTGTGTTTCAAGTGCGTCGTCTTGTATCGGGCATGCGCTGTTTCCACAAAAGCAACACCGCTATTTAGAATGTAAAAGGTAATTTCCGAAACCTCAAATGTTGTCGCCAATACTAAATAAAGACTCGCACTTCTCCAAGCAATTTGGCTTGGCAAATGTTTATAAAGAGATTGTAGAGGTAAAGTGCATTGTGTCTTTTTCATAATTGTGTGATCAATGAAAGTCAGATTGCGAAGTGACACGTGAGAAAAGATCATAACTCACTACTCCTGCGTTTTTACAAGACCCCTCTCATGGTGATGACTTTACAGTTGTGACAAAAGCAAGTTAACATTCATATCGATTGACTCGCTCAGGATAAATAACAGTAAACTTCGTGTGTACGAGTGTATGGTCTTCTTATCGCACATGCGCTGTTTTTGCAAAAAGCAACACCGCTATTTAGAATGTAAAAAGCTGTTTCTAAAACCCAAAATGTTGTAGCCAGTACTAAATCAGCTTTAAGCAATTAGGCTTGGCGGGTGTTGTTTATATATATGTCAAGAGGTTGTGAAGGTAAAATGCTTTGCATCCTATTCATAATTGTATGATCAATCAAGGTCAGATTACAAAGTGAGACAAGAGATCATAACTCACTACTCATGTTTTAACAAGATCCCTCTCATGGTGATGACTTTACGATTGTGACAAAAGCAGGTTATCATTCATATTATTTGACTCGCTCAGGATAAATGACAGCAAACCGAGCAGCAGTACATTAATATGATGATTGATAATGTATGGATCATGCTGTTAGAGTGAGACCCAAGGTATTTCATCATTCAGACCCTTACTGTCACTTTTCAATCTGAAAATCAATTTTTGCTCCTTCACAGAAAGGAATCTGGAAACATCACTTATATGTGATGGAATAAAAGGACGCTCCAGGATCAGCCACCGCATATCTTCAGCTTTATGTTTCAAAGCCAAAAAATGGTTGGTCAAGCAGGTGGACTGTGGGTTTCCCTGTCCCAAAATCAACCATTTCCGTTTTGCAGGTCTGGGGACAAATACTACAGGACCCACAAGGGTGATGTCCTTGGACATTAGGAAGATTCCATAGTGTGTTGGTTCTTGGCCTTGTGTGCACCAAACTATCGCGTAAGCTCGGTGCTTTTTTGGAAGAAAACAGAGGAAATGGAATACTGGCTTGTGCTATATTCAGGATACTCCAGTGCCTACGTACCGTTTTTTGTATTTTATTCGAAAGAACTCTGTCCAAGAGGGCCTCCCGATTGTTGTTGGAAGCCTGTTAGCAGGCCTTTTTGACCAATTGTTTTGGATAATGCCGCTCCTGTAGTTGTGTTGATAAGATTGTTGCATGTTTATCAAACAATGGCTTTGAGGAGCAGTTTCTTCTTAACCGTAGAAACTGATCCACGGCAGGTACTCGGGTAGAGACCTAGGATGGTGGCTATTGAAAACCAGGAGAGAGTTTCTGGCCATGGGTTTCTTATAGAGTTTGCATTCAAGTCCCCCATCTTTAGGAAAAATTAGGATGTCTAAGAATGGTAGACTAACCTGACTGAACTCTACAGTAAATTTGAGGAAGCTGTTCTGTTCATTGAGCCACTTATGGAACAACTGGATCTCTGAAGGCAAGCCTCGCCATACCAGAAAAATGTAATCTATGTATCTCTTCCATAGCACCACCTGATGGAAGAAGGGTGTGCTATGGTTGAGAACATGATTTTGTTCAAACAGATGAACATACAGGTTGGCGAGGCTGGGGGCAAAAATGCTCCCCATGGATGTCCCTGAGATCTGTTAAAAGATTTGGTCCTCAAATGTAAAATAGTTTTCCATCATGGCCAACCTGGCACACTCCATGATAAAATTCACAGGAGTGATACTATCCAGGACTCTTGAGTCAAGGAGTTGTCTGATAGCCTCCAATGTCTCTTTTTGCGGGATGCACTTGTATAGAGACTCAAAGTCAAAACAGACCAAAAGGTCAGTTGTGACGTTGAATTCCACTTCGGGGAGAAGGCGGAGCACATCTGCTGTGTCTTGCAGGTAAGTCAGCATCTCTTTGACGAGAGGCCTCAAAAAGAAATCCACAAAGGTGGACAAGGGTTCCAGCAAAGAACCGATACCCGAAATAATCGAACGCCCTGGTGGTGGTCTTGTTAGTTTATGGATTTTGGGCAAACAGTAAAAGCCAGGAATGACTGGGTTAGCTGTTACCTAAAATCCTGCTTCTTGGGGCGTGATCCACCCTTCTGCACTGCCTTCATCCACCAAGTTTTTTATCTCAGCAAGGGGTATAGGGGTAGGATCGCCAGACAGCAATCGAGTGTCGGTCAATTGTCTTAAACACTCAGTACGATACATGAACGTGTCCAGGATTATTGTTGCTCCCCCTTTATCTGCTGGTTTTATAATGATCGATTGAACTTTAACCAGACTTGTCAAAGCACTCCTTTCTCTAGATGAAAGATTCTGAAAACTGCGTTGGTCTGTATCATATAGGGCCATGATGTCATGTGTGATGGCTTGTTCAAAAGTTGCCACCTGAGAGGGGACTTGATGTATCAGAGGGGTAAATGTAGATTTTGGACATAACCCTGTATTGATCACGTGGTCATCCTGTGTAGTGATGTCCCCCTCCTTCTTCTTAAAGAAGAAGTGGAGGCGCACTTTTCTGAAAAACTTTTCAAGCTCACACCTAGTTTCAAAGGGATCACCTCTGTTCGTGGGAACAAAGCCTAATCCTTTCTCTAACACCTTGTGTTCGTTAGGTGTCAGACTGCGTGAGCTGAGATTGACGGTTAGGTTCCGGTCGCACCCATGCTGGTTGACTGCTGGGCCACCCTCCTGCTCCGTGTGTTGGGGAATGTGGGATCTGTCTCCCAATGAATGGTCTGTTGTCCTCTTCTTCTGCCGTGATTGCGGCCTCGGCCCTGTCCTAAAAAAGACGGATCTGAAAAGAACTGGGGATGCGGTGGAAAGGGTTGCATCTGTTGTGGAAAGGGTTGAGGTTGATATCCCCAAGGCCCCGGAGGCCACAATTGTCCTTGATTATGATAATGACCTTGCATCCCTCTCCTCTTATTAAATCTTTGCTGTTGGCCACTCCCTCTAGTTTGCGCGGTACCTGTGTTTGAGGTGTCAGAGTCACTAGAGTTAGGATCGGATCCTGAAGTGGAATAATTGGACCCATAGCGTCTTCCCTTGTTCTTATACTCTGGTGCCACATAACTATCACTGGTATACGGATAGATTTTAACCAATGAAAAACGAGCCAAATCCTTCTTGGATTTGTCTATCTTGTTAATAAGAAGGTTGTCTCTATAATCTTTATTGGTTTTATTTGTTTCATCGATATGTTTTTTTAAAAACAGAGGAGCTAGTAATGGTAGTTTTTATTTGTCCTTACAGGACCTGGATCGCTATCAAGATTGCATCTGCTAATCTCATTGCGGTGCTTATGATGAGAATGAGCAAATTTTGCGTGCACCGCCACGCGATGAGAGACCAGTCACATAGAAAAGCTTTGTCATTTAGAAAAAGTCTAGGTGTGTTGATTACAATTAACCCTGTTGGTGCGCATTTTCCTCTTAAATATTCCGCCATTGTTAACCCATGGATCGAGGTGCTGGAGTGAGTTTTCTTTAAATGTAATAACACAAGCCAATCATCTTTAGTTGTACTGGTAATCTCAGGTAAGGAATCTAAGATGCTTGGGTGATTGGTCAAAATGGAGTTTAAAACTTCGTCATCAAATGCTAACCCTGCAAAGTCAGCCATAGTCAAAACGTGGTATCTAACACAAATCAGCTAGGTGAGCAAAAAAGGGAATGAACAAGAGAGTTTCAGACCCACATGAAAAGACTTGTAACCGTGGTTGCTCTAAGTACAAGAAAAGGACTGTATAATGAGGGTCTAAGGGAAAATATTTACCGACCCTGGCATCTCCACACCCCTAACTATATATATCATAAAACAGAATAGGAAATGCCCGGTGATAGAAGAAATATGCGCCCTGTATATGTACCCAGAAGATAATAGGAATCCTACAGCAATCAAACGAGTAACACCTGGTTGAGAAATTCCTATCAGCCCACCCTTCTGGCAGAGCATCATCATGTGGGAATCAATAATGAATCCATAAAGCCCGCCCAAACCATCAGGTGATGGTGCGTTAATGGATACCAAAAGGTGTACTCTTCCCAAGGTGTTCCTCGAAACGAGATGCTGAGGATGTGCAATGCATAGGTGTGAGTGAAATTTAAAAATAACTACTAGGACAAAAAATAAGTTTAATGAATATTGTCCAAGTGTCAAGATTAAAAATGCGCCTAATAGTTTGAAATTATGACTATATAATGGCGTTCTGCAGGGAGGTCAACATGTTTCAGCCAAACGGAAAACACTGTCCGGCTTTCGTCAGGACCATAGAGGTTGATTAGCTACTGAAATGTGTTTTCAATGTGAAAAATAAAATGTGATAATATGCTATAATATTGATACACTGTATTCAAAGTTATACCATCCTACCAGGAACTTGGAGCCCCCATGTGCACTGGTGGATAGGAATGTACTTTCCTTTCCAAAAAAGGGGGACCAAGAAAAGAAAGAATACAAAAAACATAATTGCATGTACATATACCTGTGAACTAAAGAGACTGTACAGGTAGCACAAGCAGCCGAGATAATCTCTTCCCTGCTGAACAGAAAGTTTGTTACCTCTGTATGTAAGTTTTATTAACATTTAATAATATCAAGTCTGTTCAGTTGACATCATAAATAAGATAATGTACTCACCCAGCTTTTTGTGGGAGAATGCCTCACCTCACCCGGCAACCGCTCGGGATAATGAGGCCTTGCTCTATTGAATAGATAAAAATATGAACATAGTAAACACGAAGTGCCAACAAGCCCAGATCACATGTTTATCAATATTTTACAATATAGGAAAAACCTTAGTTGTTTCTTAAGATACCACTTGAATGACCAAAAAGGCTTACTGCATGTGTTGTCTACTGGTACATAATGATCTGTACCACAAGAGATGAAAGACAAACTGGGGTATGCTGCTAAACCCCAACCATATATATCATATAGTACTGTGCCCTTTAAGGTACTAATAACGAGTGTCGAAACATCTTTAGAGTCTAGTTCAAAATAAAAGACTCCAGATTCACAGCCAAAATGATACATCCACTCCAGTCCTCTGCCAAAGTAGGTATCAAGGGCTCCCCCTTCCTCTCGGCTGACAGAGAGGGGCACCAATGGATAGGTAGGTCTCCTTTTGTTCCGATGCTTGGTCTTTTCCTCACGAGTGTGCCGCCCTTGATACCTACTTTGGCAGAGGACTGGAGTGGATGTATCATTTGGCTGTGAATTTGGAGTCTTTTATTTTGAACTAGACTCTAAAGATGTTTCGACACTCGTTATTAGTACCTTAAAGGGCACAGTACTATATGATATATATGGTTGGGGTTTAGCAGCATACCCCAGTTTGTCTTTCATCTCTTGTGGTACAGATCATTATGTACCAGTAGACAACACATGCAGTAAGCCTTTTTGGTCGTTCAAGTGGTATCTTAACAAACAACTAAGGTTTATCCTATATTGTAAAATATTGATAAACATATGATCTGGGCTTGTTGGCGTATTGGAGTAGTTGTGGAGTAGTGTGGCTCACTGGTTAGAGGCGGCAGACACAGAAGCAGAGGTCGGCCAGGGACCAGGGTTCAATTCCCGATGCGGCAGGGTGTTGGGCCAAAGTCTGCGGGCTCAATAAATCTCGCCTCGGTGCCGATCTAACCATGGGTCCCACTCAGCAACTCTGGTCAATAGCTTGCTTAATCTCCACATACGGCCCCATCAACGCCGGGGATGCCTGGCTTCACCTTGGGGGTGCCCAGTAGGGACCATCTCACAGGGAAAGCCAGGACGGGTTCCCCAGCGTTATACAGCGCCAAGAAACCTACGGGTAGCAGTGCTCTTTACAAGCTCACATACATTACATTACATTACACATTACATTGGCACTTCGTGTTTACTATGTCCATATTTTTATCTATACAATAGAACAGGGCTTCATTATCCCGAGCGGTTGCCGGGTGAGGTGAGGCATTCTCCCACGAAAAGCTGGGTGAGTACATTATCCTATTTATGATGTCAACTGAACGGACATGATATTAATAAATGTTAATAAAACTTACATATAGGGGTAATAAACTTTCTGTTCAGCAGAGAAGAGATTATCTCGGCTGATTGTGCTCCCTATACAGTCTCTTTAGTACATAGGTATATGTACATGCAATTATGTTTTGTGTATTCTTTCTTTTCTTGTTCCCCCTTTTTAGGAAAGGAAAGTACATTCCTGTCCACCAGTGCACATTGGGGCTCCAAGTTCCTGGTAGAATGTTATAACTTTGAATACACTGTATCACTATTATAGCATATTATCACATATTGTTTTTCACATTGAAAATACATTGCAGTAGCTAATCAACCTCTATGGTCCTGATGAAAGCCGGACAGTGTTTTCCGTGTGGCTGAAACATATTGACCTCCCTGCACAACGCCATTATATAGTCATAATTTCAAACTAGTAGGCGCACTTTTAATCTTGACACTTGGACAATATTCATTAAACTTATTTTTTGTCCTAGTAGTTATTTTTAAATTTCACTCACACCTATGCACTGCACATCATCAGCATCACGTTTCGAGGAACACCTTGGGAAGAGTATACCTTAGGGTATCCATTACCGCACCATCACCTGATGGTTTGGGGGGCTTTATGGATTCATTACCAATTCCCACATGATGATGCTCCACCAGAAGGGTGGGCTGATGGGAATTTCTCAACCAGGCGTTACTCGTTTGATTGCTGTACGATTCCTGTTATCTTTTTGGTACATATACAGGGCGCACATTTCTTCTTTGACCGGGCATTTCCTATTCTGTTTTTTTATATATATAGTTAGGGGTGTGTAGATGCCAGGGTCGGTAAATATTTTCCCCTAGACCCTCATTATACAGTCCTTTTCTTGCAAGATTATGGAGTGCCACATCAACGCCACCCTGACCAACTATTTCCAAGTAAATGA
Source organism: Lissotriton vulgaris (assembly GCF_964263255.1). Lineage (NCBI taxonomy): Eukaryota > Metazoa > Chordata > Amphibia > Caudata > Salamandridae > Lissotriton > Lissotriton vulgaris. The sequence continues at coordinate 1,801,140,237 of NC_141685.1, forward strand.
GATTTCGGATAGTTCTCAAAACGGCTTCTGGCCGAGACATAGTACAGAATCCGCCCTACTGGCAGTCACATAGCAGCTGTGGGCCACGCTGGACGAGGGCAATACATCCGTACTGATTTTACTTGACCTCAGTGTGGCCTTCAACATGGTCTCCCATAAGATCTTGCTCCAATGGCTAGAAGAGATCGGGGTCGGAGGCAAGGCCTCGGCCTGGTTTACGTTGTTTCTATCTAATCACTTCTTTCAGGTCTATGCAAGCCTATCAGTCTAGCACATACCCTCTCTGCTGTGGGTTTTCCAAAGGTTCAGCTCTGAGCCCCATGTTATTTAAAGTGTATATTCGCCCACTGGCCCTTTTAGCAAAAGCTTGGAACATAAGTGTTATTTCCTATTCTGATGATACTCAGTTGTTATTGACCTTTTCCAACAACCCAGATCAGGATCAACTGAAATTCTGTGAACACATCCTGGCCATTTCTGCCTGGTTGGCAGACAATTACCTACAACTTAATTCTTCTAAGACCGAGCTGCTGGTGGTGGGCTGTGACACCCACAAGTGGGACTACCACTAGTGGCCCACGGCTCTCGGATCCACCCCCCAACCAAAAGATGCAATTAAGAACTTAGGGGTCCTTATGGACAATATCCTCTCCTTTGAGTCTCGTGTAAAAAAAGTGGCAGGGACCTTTTTTCCCCGGCTTAAAACCCATCTTGGGGTTCTTCGATGCATTGACGCGCCGATTAATTGTGCAATCAGTGGTGCATTCCCGCCTACACTATTGTAATGGATTTTTTATGTTACTAAAAGACTCCAATGGGCACAAAATGCGGCGGCAAGCCTTCTCTTTGCCCTGCCAAAACACTGCCGCACTTCCAATGTTCTTTGTCATCTCCATTGGCTGCATTGAACAGAGAGTCCAGGTTAAGACCCTCTGCACCACCCATAAGATCCTTTAGGGGCAGGGCCCCCACACCATGGGCCAGATGTAGGAGCCCTAATACCAGTCGGTAACGGCTAAATTCGGCCGTTACCGACCGGTATTAGGGTTTCCAGATGTAGGGGGCCTATATTTTACCGATTCTGTAAAGTTACCGAATCGGTAAATTTACAGAATCGGTAAAATACCGAATCGGTATATTTACCGATTCGGAAAAACCACATGTAGGTGGCACTCCTAAGAGTGCCACAGGCCCTTAAAAATCGGTATTTTACCACCCAATCCTATTGGGTGGTAAAATACCGAATTCAGGTGTGCATGCACATCTGTGCATGCACTCCTGTGCAATGTGACACACAGACATGCCCTTAGGGCATGTCTGTGTGCTACATGGCACACAAGTCCGGAATTGGGGTGCTAGAGGGTGTCAAAGTGACACCCCCTGCACCGTTGCAGGATTCCGTATTTACCGATTCTGTAAATACCGAATCTGTATTTCCCATTGATTCCTATGGGCTTCAAGGCCCACAGGAATCAATGGGAAATACAGATTCGGTATTTACAGAATTGGTAAATACCTACTCTTACAGATTCTGTAATTTTTTACCTACATCTGCCTCCTTCCAATTTAGCGACTCTTAAATACCGAATCGGTATGACTCGGTATTTAAAAGTCGGTAAATCGGATTTACCTACATCTGGCACCATATGTTCCATCTCGCGCCTTGCGCTCTGCCAACCAGCATTTGGTCTGCATTCCTGCTTCGCTCAGAGGTAGAGCAAGGGGTCGCTCTTTCAAGGTGAGGGCTGCTGCCCTTTGGGGCTCCATTACAATTATGGCCCGGAGCACACAGGATCATCGGGCCTTCAGGAAACTGATCAAAACCTGGCTCTTTTCTATCATCTAGCTTCTTTATCTGGTCATGTGGTCCGCTAGCGCTAGGACACCCCTCTGCTAGGGTAGAACCATGCGCTATATAAATGTGTCTAACATAACATAACATAACATAACGTAACACCTCTCCACCTTCAAACGCTTGGTCTTTATCACCTACAGCATGCTCAACACACAGATATTGGCAATCATCTTTTCAATTAAACCAGAAGAAAGATTTTAACATTACACTGGATGCCAAACAGTGGCAAGAGGTGTTCCTCCACACTAATAATTTTGCCCATCATGCCAGTGGCAGGGAGATCCTCTTTAAAATACTGTTTCTTTGGCACCTTCACATTATCAACCCCACATACCCTTTCACGGCTGCCATGAATACAGAGGCATAGACCCCTCATGCACATCCTAACATTATGCCCACGACCAGGAGACTTTTGGGACATTATTTTACCTCCAATCTCCCAGCTCTAGGGCCAAAACCCAGACAAGCTTCCTGAGTACACCCTCCTTGGCATACCCATGGCGGAATTCTGTCCATTCCATTCCATTCAATTTCATCTCCTCTTTGCTCCAAGCATACCATTGTTTCTCTTTGATGGGGGGGAGGGGGGGGGGGCTATCCCTACATACTAACTTTGGCTCCACAAGCTCAGGCACCTGCTGCCGGACTTTACAATTTTATATGACTCTTTCATACATTCAATGTAGAAATTCTGGGTAAGAGATGCCCACAAACGTAAGGATCGCTGGAACTGCTCGACCCTGTGGTGCTGCCTGTCTTTGGAATTTCTGAAGCTCTAGAAACTGATGCGTGATGTATCATTGCCTGCCTTGCAACTGGTCTGGTGTTAGGGTGGAAATTTGGGTCGGAGAACCAGAGGTTATTGTTTAGGGCTGTTTCTCGGTAGGCAGTATTGCCTGCTTGTTTATTATTTGTAAATGCATAAATAAAACCTATTGAAAAGGAAAAATTATTTTAAATTAGTTAATTTCAAACATTTTTCTAATGCTTAGAAATAAGTCAAAATCATGTTTATCACAACAGTACTACTTCAATGTTTTTATGCATATTTTTTAACATTACTATGCTAAAAACAATGCAGCACAAACAGTAGATATGAAATATAGTATGTAAAATAACTTACAAAATGCAAGAGGACACAACTACTAATATTCAAAATAAAAACACAAAAATTAGCATTTTAAAATACAGGTAGAAAATGCAAAGTGCAGCACAGCTTAGCATGAACGACTTCATTGCAGTTAAAATAAACAGTATTTGCCCATCCCTCAAGCAAACAGTGTCTTCCCGTCCCTCAAACTCACACTGTCACTTACATTAATTCTGAAACATTAAAGCTGCACACCATAAGACCAAAATCAGCAATTATTGCCAGCACACTATGCTTTTAACAATATTAAAATGTAATTCAGATCCTGATTTATATGTTAGCTGCAAGTAAGTATACTCGATCGCAACGGCGATAGAGTATACATACCGCCAACGTAATGGTCCGCCTGCCAAATTTATAAGCGGGCAGATCTTAGGTGTGGCTACGATGGAAGTTTGACTTGACCGGGTGAAATAAAGAGCTACTATTAAGGAGGGATTAAACTTATCAAGGTTCCCAGAAAAGATTCACTACGAAGGATCAGTATATTGATGAGTGCTTTAGATGAGCATCAGTACCCTTGATAAAGATAAAATTGATTCTATCAAAGCGGCGCTAATAAAGAATTGTTACATACAACATCTAAAGAATGGCCTTGATGAAACCTGATTAGGGCGAAACGTGCGTCGGCTTGGATCTTGGGCATTTGGAAAATAAAATTTGATCTGACAACGCAACACGGCTATTGGAAATGACTAAGTCCATTCTCGATCAGGAAGCTTGATGGATGTAAAGTGCTGACTTGCACAAAGGATAAAAGGGACTATATAAGATGTGCACTGGTGTTTAATTGTTTGGCTACGATGGTAATCACACCATCTCGGCAAGAGCCAAACTTCTCCAATAAAGTAATGGCCATCAGAGAAATGGTTGTGTGTCCGCCACCCAATTAGGATGGGTGGATATATAGCCATTTTTTACAGTCTGTCATTGCCAGGCAAGCCCTGGCAGTGAGGGACAGTAAAATGCAAATAATGGTCCTCCCACCATGGGAAATGACTTCCCTTGACTAGGGGAGCATTATTTTTTTACTTTCAAAAAGAAAACCCCATTTTAAGATTTTACATTTAAAAATAAAAAGAAAGCTTTTTGGTGAAGGGCTGTGTCATGCTGATGCACCCTTGTATCGTACAGCGATATGCATTGACAGAAACCATCTTGACGGCGGTGCATGCAAATGCATACATGACCCCTGCTTGGTGGTCATTTATGAATTTGGCAGGAAGTCCCTCAGCCATGAGGACAGAGTAATTTACTCCATCCCCATGGCAGAACAACGGGCTGTCCATCAAAATATAAATAAGGGCCTCAGTCTTTAAAATGCACAGCCATTTCTATCGTATTTCGTGTCATTAGTAGATTTGTATCATCCTCCCTATATTTGCAATATGTTTCTCAAATTCTTGAACTGGGGAATCAATTCTTTTTAGGTCTCATATGAGCTAGCGCATGCTGTGCTCTGTTGAGACTTTTAGTTAGTGGGCTTCAAAAAGTCGACCACAGCTTTTTGTGTGGCCTAGAACGTGTAGCTACGCGCACAGTTACGGGCACAGGCACCATCTGGCTTTTCTGTCTTTGTCATGGCTCTTTAAGTGGATCGCTCGTGGGCACCCACGATTGCGATCACTTTCATTTTTACGTCCGCGTGGCCGTGTCACATTCACGGCCTCGAGGCCAATGCTTGTTTCCATTCCTTAAAGGAAGAATGTGGGCTGGTTACGCCACTGTGCTTTGTGCTTGAAACCTGCCCTTAAATCATCCTCATGTATGCCATGTGCGGTGTGTGCACGCGCCTTGCCCTTGCACCTGGTTTGTATATAACCTGACATATTTGTTCTGCCGGAGCCTTTTACGTTTAATAGGCATGGCACGCGGCTCTGCTGCCTGCCTGCGCGCGAGCATACCATTAGATCACGTGGACAGCTTTACCTCATTAAATACCTGCGCAGGGCGCAGCCTCCCTGACAAGTGAAGCATTCCTTGCGCAAGTACTCACAACTGACCATGACTCTATGAGCAACAGCAGTGGTATCCCCAGCTCATGGGCACAGGACTGCTGTGCTGCGCGTGTGCACCGATTAACTCATTTTGCATTTTCTCGACACGTCTCGTTACTAATTCTGCTGCTGTATAGAGTCATGTGTCTGAACACTTCTTAATATTTACTCCCTGAAGGAGAGAATTGTTTATGTAGGTCTGGGATCAAAGCACATACATATTTACTCGACTGGCTCCTTGAGAATCCTCACTTAAAGTGCTTAATCCAGTGGTCGAAGTGCATTAATAAACAAGCATTTGCAATGCAATAGGTCTAGCATTTACGCGAGTTTAAGCTATTGGCACTGTACATGACAATGCCTTTTATTTATGTTTTAAAAACAAAAACAAAAGGCATTGTTATTTGCAATGTCAATAGCTCAAACCCACGTAAATGTGAGACCTATTGCATTGCAAATGCTTGTTTTCACTGCATTCTTGTAACTGGACAGGAAAGCTAGCACAGGATATTTAATATCCCTACCTAAACAAGTAGCATCTCTATTTTTTGGGGAGACATCTTTTTTTAAACACGTTTGCCTCTCCCTGAGATTGAATGCCTGTGCATAGATTTCTAGATGATTGTTTTTGAAAGAAAGATGGCAATAATCCTAGAACACTGCAATGTACACCTTTATGGACTTCTTAAACTTGGAAACAGTTGCAGGAGAAGAGCAAAATAAATCTATGAGACCAAGTTTGCAACTCTGTTGGATAACCAGTTCTTCACTCGCCTGTGATCGCAAGAGAAAGTTTAATGGTGTTCCTTCTTTATAAGTGCCAGTGGGGAATGAGTTGGAGGCATGTTACTTAAACTACTGTGATAGAAAAGGTGCTATGGCTGCTCACTAAGGTCACCTTAGGAACAGCTCTGTCTTATATTTTGAAATGGTATGGAAGCCTTTGAGCCCAAAAGATGTTGTTATGAAAGCCTCCATTCAGTCAGATTCAACAGTACAATGGGGCTGCTTTTCAATGTTTCAGGTTTTTTAATTAATAAATAATTGAGTTAATAGATGTCTTGGTTGTTTTCATCGTGACAGCCATTTTAATGCTAGCAATAGCTATTATATATTTACTAATGTATTTTAAGTTAGTTTGAACCTTCATCTTTGGCCTGTATTTCATTGTGCATGCTGGATCCTTCATTCAGCAGCATCTCCTGTAAGGTTAAGCCTTTGAACTCATCCAAGCTACTACAAACGACAACAAACTATTCGGCTATTAATAGATTACAATCCGTCAGAGTCAAAACCTTATGTTATACAAATTGCTGCCCATTTGAGACCCTTGCCTTCTATGTTCAAGCGAGATAGATTTGTCGGCCATCAATTGACTTCCCTTAACATACTGTAAAATTAAAATACATAGATCTCTTCAGATTTAAAGCACTAGTAAACTGGTGAAAGGTACACCTTTTCTTGGGAAAATTGAGCCTTCCACTCATCCAGGGATTTTGTTTTAACATGCTCGACCATGAGACACCTTAATAGAATTAAAGATACATGAGGGCAACATCACTTCTACTTTTTAACTCTCTGAAAGTATGTTAAACTTGAGAATAAACCATTAAAGGCTTGCTCTGATGATGGCATGTTTCAATTATTTCAAACACGTAGTTGAATATGAACTCCAACACCCTCATTTACTAGTTCATGTTTAGTTCAATATATCTTTATTCGGCTATAACACAGTAATAAAAGAACATAAAATATCACAATCACATACATATAAAATATACACACATAGATATAAGCAAGAATGCAGTATCAAAGTTTTTAAAATTAAAGACTAAAAGCTCATAAGATGCATAAGCCCGATTCATATCTTTTGTTAATGATGATTGCTCTTTTTATTACATTTAAAACAGGAAAACATGTATTTTTGGTGAATCTAATGTCTGTAGGCCTGTCAGAACTAATTTATATGATCTGGTGTTGCTCCTACACAAAATAGAGATCAAGAATGAGCGACGTGGCATAGAAAATAAAGTGCAGAAAAACATAAAGCATTTTGTCGGGTGTGGTGGCTTAGGGTGATAATGTGTCCACTGGAGGGGCCTGGTCACAGGTTCAACTACCAGTGGGTCCACTCAGCCTTTCTTCCTTCTGAGGTCGATCAAATGAGTACTGTTGGGTATCAATAAACATGTTAGTCTGCGCCGAGATACTCTTCTGAGTGAACGTGCGCTTTAAAAATATACAAATTATGTTTTGCCTAGATACGCCGTCACATGGACAGGGTGGCAATGTTCTAAGAAAAGATCCCTGCATGTTTAATGCCGTAATAAAGTGCACAGTGTTTTACCTAAAATGAGTAAGATAAAACCGATGTCTAGAATGCATTACAAATGATAGTTAGGGTTCTGGGCCAGCAAATGTACAAACACTGAAATAGTCAAGAACCCTTAGGGAAGATGACACCTGTCCCCACCTTAAAGTCATGCAGTGTTCTAAAAAGAGAGAAATTTGATTTTTTATTTAGAACTCATTTCAATCAACCCGTGTCTGGGGCTCCCAACAGATAGAACATTCATTTGACTTATACAAACCATAGAATGTAGTATACATTATCCAATGATAAGCAATCTGCCAGAAAAACTCTGACCCGGTCCGCTTCCTGCTTAACTCAGCAATTTATCTACAAAATCAACGGGCCAGCCCGATCTTATCCTAGATATATGCAAGACTTATTTTCTCATGACCTATCAGCCGCGGTCGGCAGTAGAAGTTCCTGTAGGGCGGTGATGTGGGGAGGGGAGGGGCAGGGTGGGGGGTAGTAATGTATGGATCGCGGAGTTTAACAGGTAAGTAAACATATAAATAAATAAAATGAATTTTGTTGCGCCACGATGTAGCACATATGGAAGAGTTGCCAAGCAACTTAGAACTGCTGCCTGGAACAAGAAGGAGAAGAAGGACTGCCCTGCTGGAACCCTGATATGCAACCAAAGGACTGCACTCTGAAGGGCTGCATCTCCTGCACAATCTGGTACTACAGCCCAAAATAGTTTGCCTGGTTTCACAAGCATTATGGTTTGGACTCCTTGAAAGCTAAAGGTTAAAAGTGCCCGCCTGCATCATCTCCACCAAGAAGTCCCCCTCCTGGAGAGCGTCCGATGGACTTTTAAGGATTTGACCAGGTGCATTGTGGGAATTGTGGTTTTAGCAATACAAGGACTATCTTAGAGCCTCTAGACCATTGGATTTGTTATTTGGATACTTTAAACTCACAAGAGGAACTCCAGGAAGAAGTTCCAGAAGTTTGGAGCAATGTTTGTGAAAAACTCCATAAGTTGATCAGGTGCATTATGGGAGATCTCAAGGGGCAAACCAGAGCATCTGAACCCTTGGCTGGTGCTGTGGACCACTTCCCTGCATGAATTAACACTTCTAGAAGTAAGTGCAAAAGTGTTACATCGTAGGTGGCCTGAACTGTGAACTGTGTCCCAGTCCAGCGCAACCTTTTCTAACCCTTTGTGATTTATTGACTTCTAAGTGCTAGTTTTACTTTTAATCTTTAAAAAACATATCTCTTTGTTCCTAGATTGGATTTTTGTCATTTTGGTGTCTATTTGTTCATTAAAATATACCCTATTCTTATGAGTCAGTGTTGGATTTTTATTATGTGTTGGTTCTCATTTATTTAATGTATTGGTGTTTTTAAAAGCTTCACACACCTATCTCCTAAGTTAATCCTTCAAGCTCACTGCCAGCTACCAAGAGTTGAGCAAGAGAATAATTTATTGAGACCTTAACTGAACCTTTTATTGTGATTGTGTCCTTATTACTAGTACTATATTCCAACAATATATAACATTGAAAGAAAGGGTGCCTGGATACATCCTTGGTGGACGAGTCTTGACCGATGAAGTTAGCCTCTCCAGTAACCCCAAAATGGATTGAAACCAAGGTTTTCGAATGGAAGGGTTTAATCAATAGTATTAGATCTACCCCGTTTTATCCATTATGACCCATAACTTTGGCCAACTGACCAGGTCGAATGCACAGGTCCATATATATACTAGTAGAAGTGCCCCCTTTTCTGCTAGACTATATTTTCCTAACAAATATAGATTTAAACAATGCTCGATTGTGCCTATCCTATGGCGAATGCCAAACTAAACTTCACTAAGAATCTTATGTTCCTCTGCTCATTTCTCGAGGCTTAACAAAATAACCTACCCAAGGAGTTTAGCCTTTGAATCTAATAACAAAATTGTTTGGTAGCAGGTGGGCAGATTTCTAGTGCCCTTTTTATAAATAAGAACAATAATGGCGTTGATCCAGAATTCTGGGAGCTGGCTCATAATGAAGTTAAAAAAAATACGTATTAGGAGTGGGGCCCAGAGTGGGACATTGGCTCTATAAATGTTCGCCATCGGGCCTGAGGGCCTTCCCAGTGGAGCTCCTCAGTAAAGCCTTAGCAACTTCCTTCACATTTTTTGAATTACTAAAAGCTTGTGAGTCTAACTCTAAAAGTATCCCCTCATCCTGTGGCAAGGGTTCTGGATCAGCAGTGCAGAAGATGTCTGTGTAACGATGTACCCAGATATCAGCGTTAAAACTCCATTAAAGGGGTACCTTGAGCCGCAAAGAATTGGGCGGTTTTTTACCTCCCAGAATTTCATGAAATCCCTAGCCCCTCCTGCTCCTGAAAGGTCCTCCCAGGACTTCTACCTTATCATTGCATTATGCCCCTCTAACATAACTTTATAATTTGTGTGAATTTGCTTTATCGCTGATGGGCATCTTGGTTTAGAGTGAAGGGCGGCCTTGAATTGTTTATGAGCAGCCGTACATGCTGCATTGTAAACTGTCCTGGAATCAAATCAATAATATAAGGTATAACTGTGTTCTAGCACAGTAACGTTGCAGGGAGAACACTTCTCATTTGCATAGCAGCGTGGACTTTCCATTGATTTGATTCTGGCAATTATGTTCCATTTATCCTGATTCTCGATTCTTGGATGAATAGAAAGTAATCTGCGTATCAGCCCTTAAGAAGTCGAGGTGTTACCTACCTATCGACGAAATAAGTGTTGGCTGTAAAGTTTAATGTTGGCTGTATCATCTGTATTTGGAATGCATACTGCCTGTGAGAGTATCTACTAGCCCAATGTGAAGATTTTGGACAAACCATATTGGCTCGAACAGAGGAACTGGATTAAAGTAGACTATTATCTATTGTCTGGACTTGAGACTGATTTTCTAACTATACTTTGAGTGCTCAGATTTGTTTGTTTACATATTCTGTCCTTACTTCTGGGGGACATATTAGGGTTGTTTTTGGTAACCAACCCGTATTTCCTTAGAGCATCACTTATAGGTAGTTGTGATCTTCACTTTCCCCATATATATATATATATATTGCTGAGCGCCTTTTATTGCCCCTCATGACCTGGGTACCATAGTATATATATTAACATGTTCACCTAACTTTTCTAACCATAAACCGATCTGTTTTATGCAGTGCTTCACATACACAAACTATTGGCAGGAAAACCAAGTGTTTGTTTTTTCAGTAAATTCCATATGCTGCTTGCATTAGTCATAAGGTTCGAAGAGTTCAGTATACACCTTAAACAGGTATGACATACAAACAGATTTAGACATAGTCAGTGGCGGCTCCTCCGCAATGGCAGAGTAGCGCTGCTCCACTGACTGGCTCAGAACCAGCACATACAAAATAAAATATAGCTCTTGCATCATTTTATTTTAGATTCTCCGGCTCTTATCCAGCGGTGTTGGGAGAGGTGGGGCTTAGGCATGGGAGGGGAAGGAGAAGGAGTGCTACGTTCACTCCACTCCCTTAGTGTGCATATGTGTTTTGGCCGGCTGTTTCAGGTTTTTTCCAACCCAGCTACAATGAGCAGCCGGGCTAGAGAAACCCCACAGACTCTCTGGTCTGAGCAGGGCATCTTTCTTGCCTGCTCAGACCAATCCCCGCGCTACTCTGCAGCCCGGGAATGGATAGGAGCCTTGGTCCCAGGGGCTGCTGGGACCCAGGAAGTGAAGAGCCGGCGAACATGACACTACAGACGTGCGGCAGCAAAAGGCAAGTTGTATTTTTATTTTTTAATTTTGGAATCCTCCCATGATGCCTCCAGCGCACCCTACTCTCCCCACCACCTTTTGTTTATGGATATAGTTACCACAGTTTCACATGTTTAATAAAGGAGACTTAGAAAATACGACTATATGGGGGTACTCAGCAGCTTTTGGCGCTACGGCCACTATGGTGATCCAATTGAGTATAGTTTGGAGATGTCTTGAAGTTTCGGCTATTCAAAGAGACAGAAGAATCCTGGGTTTTCCAGAATCCCTGCAAGTATAGTGGAAACCTAAAGCTCTCGCTGCAGTTTTAGGTTGTCTCTAGGTGGCCTATCATGAAGCGGAAAGCAGGCGGCACCCTATCATCATAACTAGTAAACGCTACTGGGAGGGTGGTGGCAGGGGTGATGCAGATAATAGGGATATGCAGGGTGCAGGCACATTGGCAGTTAGATTGGGATTGGGAAGGAGATCAAGACCACCCAGGAATCTTTGTTTGGGGGTGCATGGAAGAGAGAGTTGGAGGTGCCTGCTGACTAGAATGATTCCTTGCAGCAGCCTTTTGTTAACAATCCTTCAGTCAACAGACTATGCAGATTCCCACACCTGACCCGCACCCCACTGTCTGACAAGACTTTGAGACATACCTGTAACACCATTTCAACATACTCTTTCTGATACACTTTAAACACTAACTAAATCACCGGGAATTCTTTAACTTTTTTAGGGATAATTCTGTGTTATTTCAGTGTTCTTTAATGGCATGCACTTCTTTGTGTTCAACTCCCAATTAACTAGGCCTTTAGCCTGGCCTTTCTTCCAAATCTCTATGTGCTCACTCTTAGCATAGCACAGCCTTTGCCTGTGATCACAGGACGTGGACACAGAGCCTGACTTTTACCCAGGCGCTTTACCCCTTGTTTCCCAAATCAAATCATGGCATGTGTGTGCGTGGCTCTGACATTGCACATCAGACCAGACTATTTGCACAACTTCTGAAGAGTCCAAACTTTCTGTTTCATGTGATTGGTCACAGAACACATGCTGAACTGCTCATGCCCCCCAAACCAATCAGTCAATCAGGATTTGTAGAGCGCACCTGCTTCACCAGTGAGGGTCTCGTTCTAGTATTGGCACACTGTACTGCATAAAGAACATGCCTTCATTCAGCAACTCATAACCGGCTGTCAGTGCAGGCCCTTCACCATCCCTTGCGTCACTGGACTAGCTGCTTATGCACTGAACTGGGGTCACTGGACAGGATGCTATGGGTGCAGGCTCTCGCCTTCCACCCATCCTGTGAGAACCTCTGTGCCACCACACCAGATGCCTTATCCTTGAATATCTAAATATGGAAAGAAGACCTGGTCCGAGCCCAGACATTGCACTGACCCCTGTGCCACGGAACCATCTGTGCATAGCTATTGGCTATTTGATGTGGAGTCCTTGCAGAAGACCTGGCCTATAAATAGGCCTGAAAGATAGGTAGAGAAGTGTGGCTCAATGTTTAGAGCAGGCAGACCTCGATGCAGAGCTCTGGCCAGGGACCAGGGTTCGATTCCTGCCCAGGTGGGTCTTGGGCTCATTAATTCCCCTGACCGGATATTCTCGCCTCAGTGCCTATTCTGATCGTGGGTCCCTTGCTGCAACTCTGGGCAATAGCTTGGTTAGTCTCCACAACGGCCCCCACAACGCGAGGGATACCTGGTCTGCACCATGGGGGTGCCCAGGAGTGGACACTTCACAGGGAAAGCCAGGAAGGGTTCCCTTGCGGTATTCGTACAAGCGCTGGGAAACCCACTGCGGGTAGCTGTGCGATATACAAGTACAAAACATTTACATTTACATATTACCTTACATTTACATTTAGATCTCCGAGGTTCACAGTGCTCATAATGCAAAGTCTTTCTCATGCGTTGATGCACTTTGACTTTTTGTGTTCTTTCATCTTTTTACAGGATAAAAAAAATACGAATGTCAAATGTTTAATTTGTGTATCCACAGATTGAATTTTCAGTTACTGCCAGTCAATTAGATTCCCCAGAACCTCAATCTACAACGACTTGGTTAAGGTAGATATCCCGCTTTGGAGTTCATTATTACACAAGCTGTTTTTAAAAGTAATTATGATCGGAATGGTTTTTACAACATTAAAAAGGAGTAAATTGTTCATCCAAACAAGATCCATTGAGTTACCGGCGAATCGCCCTTTTTCACTGCGAAGGTAAACTCTTCGCAAACAAGCCACTTTCGCCACCCATACATCACTTTTCCTGTGTTAAAAATGACGCAAAAGTGCCGCAAGAGGCTTGTAAATAAGCCCCTAAGTAAACATTCTGCCAGATGGGGCAATGCAATTAGACTTAATACTGCTGACTCAATCGGGCTTCTGCAAGTGCTGCTCGCCGTTAATAACATTGTGGCATTGAGTTTACTCACAAAAAAAATCTCTAAATAATGAAACAGCTCTGTATGCCTGTTATGTGGACTATTCCATTGCTTCCAAAAAGGTACCCCATAAAAAACAGTGGATAAAACTTAAGATCTGGAGGATTTATTCTTCACTGTTACACTTCCTTGTCGAATTACACAAAGATACTTAGCTGAAAATAAGACTCCATGGAAATCTTGTCATCTAAATTTCATGCAGAGAACGGTCTGAAACAAGGTTGCATCCTGAATCCCCATATTATTTTCTTTAAATATTGCGGATTTGCCCGAGTCTTAAATCAGAGCAGAGACTCCCACTCAAATTGGTAAAGGATGGATTGACTCATCTGGCCTATGTTGACGATTTGGTAATATCGTCACAAACCCCCAAATGGTTACAATATCTATTAAACCGTTTAAATATTTTTAATTCAGAGAATGGCTTAATCGCTAACCTAGCAAAAACTAAGATCATGCTATTTGGGAAGAAAATAAAGGCCAGATCACGGGTATTTGAAATTGTCAACTATTATTAATACATTAGAGTCATTATTGACAATAGACTTACATGGATGAATCATCTGTCGACTAGGAAAACTAAATCTAATACGACTACTAAATCAATAATGAGATTTTCAAAGCTATTTGGAGGTAAAGAAATTAAATCTTCGCTAAAAGTGTAAAGTAGGAAACTTTTTGACTTTACGCATCATCTGTTTTAACTAGTAAGGCTATAGCTACCTTGGACAAAATCTACATACAGTGTATACAAAATAGTTTGTATCTTTGTATCTATTTTCTATCTTTGCACAGGCACCCCTCACTGTGCCATCAGGCTAGAGTTGAACTTAAAATCTATAACATCACTCCACTATGGGCCGTCTTGAATTATTCATGTGCCTGTGAGCGGTGAAAAGTTCCACCCTAAAACCTTGATTTACTCGGAATTGCTTGGAACTCCATACAAAGACCTGAATCTGAAAGTAGCATTTCCAAACAAGGTCGAAAAAATCCTCAAATCAACCTCATTTGTAGTCATTAGCAAAGCTAAGTCAAGTGTCTTGTAAATGCACCTTTAAAAGGGCTGTACACAGCTGGCAGGGGATGAATGATCTGACATGCGTTCAAGAACTACAAACATATGCATTTGGTCCTTTAGATCAAGATGACATGAAAGTCAACACTGTCGGGTCATCTCAAATTGAAATATTTAAGATTCAGACTGTTTTATATTCCTAGTTATGAATTTGGGGCAAACGTAGCGCTTTATAAATAATAAACTCAATCAAATCCATGTGAGTTATACAATAAAAAATGGATTAATAATATTAATAATAATAATAATAATAATAATAATAATAATAATAATAATAATAATGACTGTGGAAGAAACAGCTGTGGTGGGGCCTGTCAACCCCCAGTCATACAGCAATTAACATCAAGGGAACAGCTGGAATGATATTGTGCAGAGCTCGGGTTCGGTCTTTGAATACTGGTTCATCTTGACAAAAGTTGCAGTTAACTGAGAATATGTATTTCAAATATATTGCTCAACCAGGCAAGTGTAATATCATAATACCCTCCCATTCTCATGTTCATTTAATTTTCCTTGCATATGTTCCATGAACTTTCACTGAGACAGAATATAATCATATCTTCAGATGATCCATCACCTTAGCAACTGGAGAGAAGAATGTGCCAGTACAGCAATAGAGAGGATTAAGATCGAAATATGATCTTGGGAACATTCCGTTCTTTACTTGAAAACACTGTCCACCACCGATGTCTCTGTTTTGGGCCACTAAAAACGAAACTGTGACATTAGCCGCCTTACTAGCCAACACTTGTTGATTCATTACAAACATTTACGTTCTCTAATTTATTGCAACTAAAGCATGAGGGTGAAATGGTTCTTGCTAATTAAAAATGATTAGGTTGCAATCAAGAGAGAGACTTTGTAACATGGTCGGGTATCGCGTGAACATTCACCATAATGCAGGGAAAAGTAATGCATATGAGAGCTTTTTACTCTCCTCAATGTTTTTGACACTAGCAAAGAAGGGACCCTGCCAGACATGTTTAATATTTCAGTGCTCGAGGAGATGGCATGTGACAGCAGTCAGGTGGCTTTGTCGTGACCTTTACTTTTCTTTGTAATGTCACAGACTCGTTTCACTTTCCCTCAGAGTTCATAATTATAGATACCCTCCTCCAGTCTCGTCATTCCAGAGTTATGCCTCTACTAGAAACAATATTTCTTCAATAAACTAGTTTTTTTTTGTTTCCATCTGGAAGCACAGCAGCCAGATCTTTTCGGAATACGGAATGGTTACATTGTATTGCTTGCTTTTTCCATATGCCTCTGTTTTAAAATAATATCGAAGGCATGTGCTGTTATCCTTCTGTCAGTGCGAATATACAATCAGCCACAGGTTTCAAGCAAATTCGTCGATTTTTCGTAATTACATCCAATATTCCTTCGGCGCAAATCAGCCCTCCTAATCAGCAAAGATTCCAGGGATAGCGAAATGAATGTAGGAGAAAGAAAAGGGCAAGGTCATGTAAATTAAACAAGAATAGTCAAAGCTAATAAGCTAATAAGCCTTGCTTTTTTAAAGGGCACGTTTGATGCCCTTGAAAAGCTATGCTGACGCAAGTCGCTGTACATAGGTCATTACAAGAAGACCCTTCAGTCAGACACAAATGCTTGCTATAGCAGGCTGTGGTAGCTTAGACCTCTGCCAGGGGTCCTTTGACTCCAGCACACAGTGCTTGCTGTATAGTGCCTTAACCCATTCCTAGAGGTCCCATAGGCCTCGTCCATACTGCCATCAATATCAGGATACAAGAGATTTATCAGCAGACCTGCCCATTACCCAGAGGTATCTTAGGTTTAGAGGTGTGTGTACTGGAATTACCTCTTTAGAACTTTTTGAAAATAAAATGCACAATTACAAACCCACCTGCATCAGATGGTTGTAAAAGGGGGTGCTGTGGGGTGCAAAGGACACAGATTTGTTTACCAACCGCTACTAACCATATAACCTTTATTTGTAGCAGAATGGGTAGTTGACATGCATATGGTTATCAGATGACTCCATGTTACAGGAAAACTAAAAACATACATGTAGGCAGAATAGCTTTAAGTTCTTTATTAAGTCTTCTGGGTGGGACGTCTCCAGTTTTGCCGGGGCAGCAGCACCTCACATCTCACACAACTCCAACATTCAAAACAAGCTCTTTCTCAGAGTTCTAAGAAGAATGCCACCTGGTAAAGATAATTGAGGGGGAAACAGGTGAGGCCAAAGTTGGTGCAATACAATAATAATTATAACACATCTTTCTTTTATAACTAAAGAAAACATAAAAAACTACTGACGTGGATTGATGCTTTCGCTATCAAAAAGGGAGGGAAGAGGAAATGGAGTCCATTCAGTTCCCCTACGTGAGTAATAGGTAATCAAAAGGAGAATGGACACTGGTATCTGCAAAAACCAAATAGTTTTTTATCGAGAACCCTCATAGACTTCCTGGAATCGTGTCATAGCGGTATATCTTTTGTCCGCCCCCTCAGGAGTCATGGCATAGTCATTGGGTTAACGATTAACGTGCAGGGTGCCTGCCTCACCAGAGGCTACTTCTGGTGTTTACAGAAGTGTCCAGAAATAAAGAGTGGGTAGAAAAGACTGTTAAAAATAGTGAGTAGATCAGAAGAGTGAATTTTATTTACAAAGTCTAATCACTAAGCTAAAAAAACGTTGTGATATTAAGTAGTCGAGTTATTGAACTACTATATCGTATTCAAAGAAGGTGTTGACATGTTTCAGCTCTCGGGGCCCTACAGGGTCAGGGGAGCTTTCGTCAGGACAAGGACAGTAAACAAATATACAAGGAAATACACACACTATTTGCGTGGTATAAGATGCTGATGGCATGGAATTTCCAAGCTTTCTGATTGAGTTTTTAGGCATCAACAGGGACTCGGAGTCGCTCCTGGAGTTTCACCATGCGGCCCGGATTTCGTGCCTAGTGCTGACTCTGCCCCTGGTTCAAACCAGGGGCAGAGTCAGCTTGATTGATGCTTGTTAATATATGTATGTGGTATGTCCATGACCTGCAATGAAAGAAAAGAGCTAACAAACATAACAGACATATGGCGTACCTAGTGAAAAACAACAGACTCATTCAATTAGTAGTCTGCGTGCCGTCTAGAAGTATGGACAGGCCTTAGCTGTCTCTGGCTGGAATCCTCTTTAATAGATTCATTTTTTTTCATTCTTGAATGCTCTTTGGTAGTGTGTTAGAACTGGGGTCTCTAGTTGGCAGAGGTAAGTACCTTTGACTAA